>NC_080633.1:67991121-69256621 GCF_027579445.1 Ammospiza nelsoni
GAATGCTAAATTAAAGGAAAGCACTTCTCCTCTAGTGAAAGTTGGGAGTGATATGGAAATCACCCTGCTGAATCCAAATAGAGTCGCAACAGTGAAAAGTGAGGGAAAAGAGAACTGCTGGGATGTAACACGCGCTGCCATTCATTTTTCATGGCTGTCTCTTGTAAATAGGTAAAGGTAAGTAAAGGTAAATCTTGTAAAGGTATTTGCAATGAAGCATGACCAGCAAAACAAATCCTCACACAGGCAGCACAGAAATGGCATTTTGGAGTCCTAGTGTGTGCACTCACCAGTGCTACAGTACTGTATTGTTCTTATTCTATAGCAATAAATAGATAGAATCATACTGCTGTATTGGTAACTGGATGTGTTCTAGCTGCAACTCATTGTAACTAACTTACCTATGCACACAACAAACTGAAAGTCAAACAAAGAACTAAAACTAAGAACTGGGCAAAGTAATAAAAAATCCGTAGAATGCAAGAATTTCATTCATTCAGTGGTCCTCTAGCAACTGGTTTGACTCACATAAGCTGAACGCTCTGTGCTCTCTAGGATAACCCTAATTCTCTATGGCCACTTATGGATCTGCTTAATTTTAAAAAGCCTGCCTTTTCTCATCTGCTGTTTATTTACTATGTATGTTTAATTCCCGCCCTTTTGCAATCTAATTATGTACTATCCATAAAATTAGGGCTTAAATTCTAATACAGCATACATGACAGGGCTTCTGCATCAATTTCTGAGTCACTGGCATCCATAATGAGACAAACAGACTTAATACAGCCATTCCACATGCACAGACCAGTCATCACCAGCTGTGCTTTGTGATGGTGCTGTACCATACATCAGCACTGCTTCCTTCAGTGACTCTAACTGCTGCCTGCTTTTCAGTCCTGTGAACTCCCAGACAAGGAGACAAATGGAGAAGTCTTCATGATTACTGCACTCTGCAGAAAGTCCTTGTCAGACTTGATGTGCCCAGATTGCTGCATCCATGAGAACAGGCATTCTCCAAGCCAGGATTCACAGCTGGCACCCTGCCTACAATATCTTGACTGTTCTCACAGCACCAGGGCAAGCAGAAGGTTAAAAAGGTAAGAGGCAAGGAGAGCAGACCGGTGTTGCTTGTCATTTATCTCTGCCCCTCTGCCACCAAATGTTAGGGATGGCTCCATAAAAGATCATGACTTAAACTCCCAGGCCTCGCACAAGCTAGAAACAAACTCAAAAATTAACAAGAGGACATTTCCCACTACTTAAAATGGTTTTATAGCCCTAGTTATGCAACTAGTTGGGGAAGGCAGAGCCTGGGTGTACGGGGTACAAAGCAATTCACTTGAGTTCAGCTTGTTTTGCGTCACTGAGCGAAGCAGGGGTTTATCAGCACAGACCAGTTGGGTCAATAGAGCCAGCACCGACCCATTTACAGCCCTCAGTGCAAACGGGAGACATCGCTGCTTTTAGTCCTGCTACTCTCTTCAAGGAGAGTCACCACTAGAAGTGTTTTTTTTTTTACAAGTTCTTCGCTTGCATTTAAAAGCCTTTTAGAGAAGTTAAGACGCCTCAGGGAGGAACAGCAAAAGGAAACTTGCGAGCTCGCACATCTAGGGAATCCCACCGCGAGCGGGCTCACGGCAGCTGTCCAGGGCGGCCCCGAGGGAGCGGGACCGGCAGGACCCGCACCTACCCGTATCCATCGGAGGCGTAGTCCCCCCCGTAGGTCTTCTGGTAGTAGTAGGTCTTGTGGGAGGTGTGCGTGTGGGTGCCGCCGCCGCCGCCGCCGCCGCCGCCCCCGACATGGGAGCTCATCTCGTAGCGCAGGTCGGTGCCCGACTCGGCCCGGGCCATGCGGCCCAGCGTGTTGATGCGCGGGTGGGAGCCGCCGTTGACGCTCATGGCGGCGGGGGAGCCGCCCGGGGCCGCGCGAGGCGAGCGGCAAAGCGACGGGGACACCGAGCCGCACCCGACGGCACGAAAAGCATTCACGGCCGGCAGCGCCCGCCGCCGAGCCGCCGCTCCCTCGCGGTGCGCCGGGGAAGGGCCGGGGAAGGGCCGGGAGGCGGCGGTGCGGGGGCCGCAGGTGAGGCAGGGCAGGAGCGCGGAGCGGAGCCGGGCGGGCGGCGAAGGCTGCTGGCGGCGGCGGCAAGAGCAGAGGTCCCGTCCCGTCCCGTCCCCTCCCCGCCGGCGGAGGAAAGGCGAGGCCACACCTTTCCGTGGTGGTTTTAAGCGGCGCTCCTGGGCGTGGGGCCGCGCCTCGCCTGCGCGCTCCGCGCCTCCTCGGCGGCCGCCCCGGGCTGGGCCGCGGCCCCGGCCCCGGCCCCCGCCCCGCCGCGCTGCCGCTCCCCGGTAGCCGCCCGGCCTCTGTCACCGCCGCACCGGTGTTCGCAGCACCTCTCCCGGTGCGTGTGCCGCCCTCAGGAGTCGCCAGCCGAGGTTGGAGTCCGCTGGAAACTCCCGACCTGTGTCTGCCCTGTGTCTGCGGGCTGGGCTCCGAAGCCGCGGAGCACGGAGCGGCTGGTCCGAGGGCTGGGAGCGCTGCGGGGAGGATGGACAGGGCCAGAGTGCCCTCGACGCCGAACACCTCCGTGCCTCTCCGGAAAGAACCCGGCGCCTGAGCGAGGCAGCGCTGGGTAAATCGGCACCATTCCGTCGAGAATGGGTCTGCTCCACTGGCAGCTGCCCTCTGCCCTGCTCAGCACAGGGTGTTGATACACGTCGGGAAAACGATGTGTGTGTTTCATCAATTCCAAAATACACAGGGTCCCACATTCAGGAGGGGGCTTTGGACACTCCAAGCCCAGAGCATTTCTGAAAATGGGCTGAAATTTGTGCCCCAGTGCATGAAATGTTGGACTGGTGCTATGCTCTGACTGCATTTGTTCTGAGAAAGAAGATATGCAGAAACAGGCATTTAAACTTGTCTTTTCTCCTCAGATTTTCTTGATTCCTGCCTTCCAGTGCTGTGAAAGTTGTGTTTAACTTTCAAATAGGCCGTATCTTAGGAGACAAAGTCATTTTAACACATCCATGCCGGTACAGGGTGTTGGCAAAGGCATTTGCTGTCAGATGCCCAGAGGGGCCTTTGCTGCCAGGCAGTGACCATCGGATTAGTCTCAAGTCTCAACTGAGCACCAATTCTTATCTAGTTTCAGTGGCACTGCCTCAGCTGGTCTGGCCACTTGTCCATGGTGTTGGAAAATGAAGATGGCCAGTTTTTAAGAAGCAGCAGTCACTCATGAATAACTGTGCCAGGCTTTTCTGAAGTACTCCTGAGGCTTCCATCCCATGTGCAGTACCTGAGCCAGCCATATCACCCACCTGATGCTCTGTGACAGCACACCTGCTGGAACATTTTAAAATTTGTGTAGCAGCCCATACCAGGCATAAATTCTTGAACCTGTTTCTGTCTTTTCTGCACTCCTCATTTTCCTGCTATTTTAAACCCAAGTGATAGGTCATGGGACAGTAAGTAAGAACTAGATAAACCTATCAAAGGACAAGATTTCCAAAACTATTCAAGAGAAAACTGAACTTGTGCAGTTTTCCCGAGCACCACTGAAACTGCTGGAGGTCTGTGGGAGCACCATGGCACAGGGCACATGAGAACCTGCCCTGCTGCTGGAGGTGATGGGCAAAGTGTGGCACAGAGGAGCCATAAGAGCTCCTCCAAGCAAACGTGGGGTTGCTTGGTCCTGAAGAACATCCTGGTGGCACCGCCCGGAGCTGTAAAGAGCGCTACGAAGAGGCAGAATGCAAGATGGCTTATTATATGTGAAGTCATGCAGGGACTTTTATATTGTAATATATATGCTGTATTATATGTAACATGAATCACTGCATATGAGTGAATATATATATATATATGTATACAGGCATACTTATATTTGGGTATATATGTGGATTTGGGATGCTGTTTTGAATACAGATTACATCTGCACGATTGGATGGTTTGACATTACATTTCAAAGCCGTAAGGGAGCAGAATACAAAATGAGGATGAGTAAGAAAAACAAATATAGAGGCTTAATGCTGTAAAGAAGGAAGGAAAAAAGTAGAAAACAGACGTGGAATAGGCAGGAAATGCCAAATGAGGGAAACTTGAACTTTGTGCTTTGACACTCCAGTCCAAACTTTTTGAAACGTAAATACAGAATTAGTACCACAAATATACATAAAAGTCAAATTTTTGCATGGTGGTGTATCAAGCCAGGCATTTGTATTCAGACATACAAACATGAAGCTTTTTTTTTTTTTTCCCAGCAAGCCCCTTTGAAAGCGGTCCATTTATATTTAAGCACAGTTAGGGATCCAAAAGTATTACACCGACTTGAGGTTCTTGCTGAGTTTTAGCACCACCTCCCATCAGCCCCACCCTTCAGCTTGGGCTGGTGTGCCAGCTCAGTGAGACACACCATTATCTGTGATGGAGGTAGCGTGTGTGACATACACCCAGAGGCCTGGATGAGTCACTGCTACCTGGACACGCAGAAAAATCCTTAAATACATTAATAATGACTGGGTTCTGGTGGTCCCACTTGCACAATTAGCCCCACTGAAATGACAATGAGAGGATAAGACTGAGATGATACTGTAAGCAGCACAGTTCTCCTATCTCAGATGTTTTTATAGAGAGAGAAATGAAACAAATAAATTTGCTGAAGTAGTCAATGTTTCTTGGGTGTTTACCCTAGCTGGACTCAATTACCTTGAAGAAGTCACATAGATATTGCTTGAAATTCATCTAAATGCATGAAAATATCAGCATAACATCTGGATGATCCCACTTAAATCTTGCTCCACTACTCCTGGAAAGGCCCAGTCCTGACGTACCTAAGGCCACATCCTAACTTCCTTGTTTTTCTTTGGTATCAGAGAGTTTTTGAGTGCAAATGGCCACTTAACTGCAAACAGCAGTCTCATGGTGTCCCTCCCTCATGGTGTCCCTCCCCATGGCAGCAGGATTGGAAGTCACTGACCTTTAGAGTGCCTTCCCACTCAAACCAAACCATGACTGTATGATTTTCCCTCCAGGGAAAACTACATGCAGGACTGGATAAAATGCAGTAATTTGGAGTTTGTAGTTCATCTCCCTCAGCAGAGTTCTGTCTCCTAAGGTAAGGATCTGTTAAAATTGTGCAGATCTTAGGAGCCCCTCTTTCAGCAAGTTAGTCTAAAGGAGGTACAACATTCCCCACAGGCACCTGAACCCAAGCTAGAGCTGGGGTCCATGCTGCAGCCCTGTTTCCTGATGTGCCTCCCTTAGAATTGCAGACACCGTGAGGATATCAGGAGGCAGCAGTTCCAAAGAGGCAAAATGTCAGCAGCTGATGACTGCTTCAGTAAACAGAGGGAGTCTCCTTTATACATAATATTACTACTAGGCCTATCTCTTTAGTTTTAATAAAAGGCTCCTTTCCAACCCCAAATGGTGGACCCAAAAGCCCTATTTTAGGCTTAGGCTGCTGATAATGGATCTTCACTCAGGACACTACCTGAACTGAACTTAACATGCTGTGTTGGTCCCTGTCTATACCAGGGAAACCTCTGTATTTTATCTTAAGAACTGAATTCCCAGGGGCACACTGAAATTCCCCTCAATGGTTTGTTAATTCATTGCTGTTGGCAATAGTTGCCAGCCTCTCCTATTTCACGTGGCTTCTTCTGAGCTTATTTAATGGCATCCTCTCTTTAATGCCCTCCTTGCCTGGATAGAAACCAAATAAATTTAAAGTAGCTGAAACACATTGATAACCAGTGACATCTGACATTCAAAGTGCAAATCTGAATTTGACTTGGTAACTGATTTCCATTATGGTAGCTTGCAAAAAAACCAGCTCTGGCCTTCCAAACACATCAAATCATCCAGGTAAACCAGTGTGTGACACTTGTGTTCCTAACTCCTACAGCTTTGGGCAGTAAGGACAAGTTTGCACGTGCAAGCCACTAATCTGGTGATGTGCCTTTGTCAGGTGCTCAATATGCACCACCCTGCTGTGCAGGGGCTGCCTGGGAAGAGGCAGCTTGGGCTGAGTGGCAGCATCCTCAAAGTCCATGTTTGTGATGATGTGAGAGTCAGTCCTGGGCATTTCCACTTCCTCCCTTTCCTCAGGCAGTATTCTCCCCAGAAAACTCACAGTCAACACTCCAGAGTCTGAGCTGCTCTATGCACATGAAAAGAGGCTGGTGCAATTAGGAAGACCCCTGAGCAACATAAGGCATGGTCCAAAATGTCATAAATAACAAACTGAGAGGTCTCAGACAACTTATTCAGCTGTATCCCTGTCATGGGGAAGATATACCTTAAATGCACTCAAATGGTTTCTAATTATGGGCAGGTTTACAGGGCCCTGCAGCAAAACGCACTTTAAAATGTAGATATGTCCCACTGGATGTTTGGAGAGTTTTTGGAGGGCAGGGTACGATTGATACAAGGTGCTCCCTGTGAGCCTGTGTCCAGTCCAGTCCAGGACTGCCTGCCAAGAGCTGTCATTCCCAGCTTCCTAAACAGCCACTGTGCTCCTTTCAGACAATCCCTGGAATAATACCACCTCCCACCCCAGTCTCTGGCAGGGTTTAAAAAAAAAAGCCTTTGAATTCATCAAGAGGAGTGAAGCTTAGGACTGCACAATTCTTTCTATACCATGCAAAAGTAGAGGGTGTGGTAAGGGATGTGTCAGCCTTGCCAAACCTGACTGACTACTCAGACAAAAAGTTTCAGGATGCCTCCCTCTTCAGCTCCAGGTGGAGGAGACCAGCAAGGGACATTGTTTTCCCAGCATGGTCCTACTGTGACCCACAGAGCATGCACACAGTATTTCCACACAGCTCCTCATTTCATGCTGCTGCAAGTAGAGCATTCAAACAGTGACTGTACAACGTAAAATATTTAATGTTACATTATTATGGTTCCTTTAAAGTCTCACTTCACCATTCTGTTTCTTTCACCAACACCTGGTGATATTTGCTAGAGCTTGAGAGGTTAACATATCTCAAGATTCCTAAAAGTGCTGAGAGCAGTACAAAGCTATTTCTGACTAATTATTCTTCAGTATTTGGACAAAAATCTTGGATCAAGCCACACCCCTTGCATGCAAAATGCATTCATTAATGAATTATTTTAATAAAATATGAACTTTTGGCAAGGTGCATCTACCCCTTGTTATTCATACAGTTTGATAATTGGTGTTAGATACTACAGAGCTGTTCAACCACACAGCACAAGGTGAGAAGTAGGACATCTCTCAAGCTCTCAAGGGATCTTTACATTGGGGCTGCTCTAATTAACACCCAGATGTCTTCAAGCCCAAGGGGATAAGGAGCACCATGATTTTTTTGACACCCATCCCTTTCTTCTGCTTGTGCATTCTTTGAAATGGAAGTGAAGGATCAAATGGGAGCCTCTACAGTTGCCTTGTAGACACCCAGGGTTCCCCCTCATTAGAGCAAATCTTCCATCAGCAAGGTTGCACATCGTAACAGATATTTGTCATCCCAACATCTCAAATAACTGGGTTACGGCACTGTCCTGAGGCACTGATAGCCTTATTAAAATGTTACCACCATAATTTAAAATACTTTGTAAGAGGGAATGACAGATCAGAGCAGTTATAAAGGTTCCAAGCATCTTTACCAACTTAATGGAGAAGGAAAGGGTAGAACTTTAAAAAATATTTTCATGCACATCTCCCCTATGCTGAACTTTTATGGTATATACAAGACTGTGGAGGATAATGGAGAATTGGATCTAATATATGTAAAGGAATGCAAATTAACTCACTTTGCACTAGTTTTTGCAAGCAGACCTGTCATTTCATGTTGAATTTGTGGGTCATACCACAACTGCTTTGATAACAACCAGGGAAAGTAAAGATTCATTTCTTTACTGTGCCAGAAGTTCTGCTTCTCACAGCTGAGGAGTGGAGGTGTCATCCTTAAAGGAATATTTTGTTCTCCGAAGCCCTAAGGCTATGGAGGGCAATTTATCTTCTGGTAGGATTGGAAACCTCCTTACCAAGATACCTTCTGTACAAATTCCAGATGTTATCAGAGTGTTGTGTGCTCCAGCTGTGCATGCTTGTACACCCAGCCAACAAGAGCTCACCACACCAAAGGGACCTTGCACTACTTGGCAAAGGCAGCTTTAAGAATTGATGGGTGCAAAAAAGCCTTTTCAAATAAATAACTTTTGAAATTGACTTCAGAAAGTTTCCTAAGAGTCCTTTTTATTCTCATCATTCAGCAGGGGATTTTGTTACTATCAAGTTCGCAGTACAATTAGAAAAGAAAGGAAAAAGAGGCAGCCTTCTCTCTCACACGCCCCCCTTAACTCTCTAATGACAAATTCAGATGTGAGAAGTTAAGTCAGCCTCTCTCCTCCCTCCAGCTGAGTCATGTTGAAATGGGAGCTCTTTTATTCCAGCTGTACTTTCCTCCATTATAAAAGCACAACCATTGCTAGAACTCATTTAAATCTTGAGCATTTCTCATCAGAGGGACCAGAATACTGCAAGGCAGCCACTGGGGATCATGAAACATTTGTGATTTCCACAGCTTTCAAGATGTGGCGATGTAAATGCGGAAGCATTCTCCAGTCTAGACCAAATTCCAGTGCTGCCTAAGTTTTTCTCAGACTTGCAATATTCTCCTCCTTCTCCTCCTCCTCACTTATTGCTGTAGTTCTGCTGCTCAGCATTCAGGAGCTGCTGTGCTTTGCTTCTTGCCCCCAAACACCTACATGAGCCTTGTAGTTCAAATAGCAGAATCAATTGCATTTAGTTTCCTGCCTTCTCATTCTCTGCTCCATATAATTACAAAAGTCTGATAAAGAGACCAGAGAATTAAAGTCCTAATATGATGAGATGCTAAAGAAGCTACTTTGCATCAGTGTTTTCTTCCCAGCTCTCCATCTGATTTGGATGTGTGGGTATCTGCGATATCTTCTCTATGTAAGTAGGTCTGAGTAAGATATGTAGGAAATAAAGTTATTGTTTTATTTCTTCTTTTTCTGTTTAAATCCACTTTTCTGCAAGGGTGATTTAGCTCCCTTTAGGAAACATCAGCTGTTTCCATAAAAATGCTAATTTTTTGCATGATTAGCAGCATGAGAATCAGCAAGGCTGGTGTCAATGTTGAGTTTGCATGGTCTGAGGTAGCAGAGGGGCTGCAGGGTGGCTTCTATGGGAAGCTGCCAGAAGTTTCCCCAGAACCAGTGCCAGACAGCTCCAGGACAGACCCATCATTGGCCAAGACTGAGTTAATCAGGATGCACAGACCCACCTGTGTTTTAAAGATTTATTTTACTTCTCATTATCCTACTTTGATTTTATTCGTAATAAATTAAATTAATATTCCCAAATTGAGTCTGTTTTGCCTGTGATGGTATTTGGTGAGTCATCCTGTTCCTTATCTCAACTCAAGAACCCTTTGTTCTGTTTTCCCTCCCCTGTCCACTTGTGGAGGGGAATGATAGAATGGCTTTGGTGGGTGCCTGGCATCCAGCCAGAGTCAACTCTCTACAAACAAAATTACTTTGATGGGAAGCAAGGAAGAAAAATTATTACTTTGTGTTAACTTTCTTGGCATAGCTCTGAGCTCCTGTGCTAGCAATGAGGGATCGACAGTTTTATTTTTTCTGCATGGATTCCTAGAAAATTACCTCCAAATGGAATTGTAGAAATCCAGATCAGCTCACTGTACAAATGTCTCCTATGCTTTGAGCATAGGTCTGAGTGACCTAAGTGTGCTCAAGTAGGGTTTAAAACATCTGTGAACAGATACTGTAGAACCACTCAATATGAAAGTTGTATGTATGTAATGTACTGTTTACATTATTTCCTTCAATAGAAGCAGAAATTTCACTTGCCCATGCCACTCTGCTAAGTGTAGTATGAGTTTAAATTAAGAACAAGTCCAGTCCTGCTGGTTGCATGACTGGAATGGCCTCACCTCCAGGACAGACTCTAGCCGCATCCTTGAAAAAAGTCTTGTCTTCAAGAAAACAATAAAATAATGATTATGAACTGGACTGCTGTGTAGAGCACTGCTCTTTCTTGTGCTTTTGTAGCTAATGCACCTTGTTGATGCAGACAAGAACAAGAGGAAGCACAATCTGGCTCTTCTGGGAGAGGGGTGTGAGCACTTGGGGCTTGCTCCATCTTTCTGTGAGCTGGGCTAAGGGCACATGGGAAGTGGCACACGGGAAATGAGAGACACACTGTGCCCAAGGAGACCTCCTATGCAGAGGTGCTGGGCAGGAGGAGGTCTCCTGGCAGGACTCTCATGTGTATTGGACGTATTTGGCTGTGGGGTTTTGCCTGCAGAGCTCAGCAGCAGCCTGTGCTACTGCAAGGAGCTGCTTCACCTCAGTTGCAGGACCTCAGAGCTGTCCTTGTCAAATGTCATGGCGTTTAGACCTGTGGGTCCCTTCCTCCAGCTGCTCTGCAGTTCTGCCCTGACACGTGTCAGTCGCTCTCCTTTGGTGAGTTTGGTGACAGCTGCAGGCCTGATGAGGGTGCACATTGTCTCCGCTTTCACATCACTGACAAAAATATTAAATTGCCCAAATGGATCCCAGAGGAATTCTGCTTATAAAAGCCTCCAGGTAGAATATGAACTCTTTAAGCTCAAAAAGCAAGGCAGTTTTTCAACCACCTACTAATCCACCTGTTCAAACCAGAATGTTCCTGACTAGATAGAAAGGTGCTCTAGGAAATCATATCTAACTAAGTTAAACTCAGGGGAGATAACAACCACTCTTCTTCCCTTATCACACAGAGCAATCAGTTTTGTCAAGCAGGGGAAATTCCCAGTCAGTATTAGGGAAAATAAGTTTACCATGAGGGTAAACACTGGAGCAGGTGCCCAGGGAGGCTAGGGAGTCTCCACCCTGGAGATACTCAAAATCCAGCTGGGCAAGACCCTGAGCAACCTGCTCTACCTGGACCTACTTTGTGGAGGGGTGGGATGGGAGACCTCTAGAGGTCCTGCAAAGCCTGTGTGATCTGATGATCCAGCCTTGGTAAATCCATGTTGACTATTCCCAATCAACACCTTCTCATTCACATAACAAAGCTTTTACATTTACCACTGTCCCTCAAAAAGGTTTGCTAGCTGCATGATCCCACCACACCTACCCTGGAATGTCCTCATTCCAAAGGACATAAATCACCTTTTTTATTATTCAGTAGCATACACACAAATTCTGACAAACTCAGTAGAGACCCTGATACTTCTGCTTTTTGGGTGGACAAAGACAAGGCTTTTCCTAGGGCGTGTTTTTTTAAATTTATTTCTGGTTGCTGGATGATAGCAATTAGGAGAAGGTGGAACTGTCAGCATTGTTGTTATAATGGTAGAATAAGGGACATAGATATGTCCAAGTGTTAGTGATATTCACATTCAAGCATGCTAAAGCATTAGAGCTGATCATAATTTTGCCAGTAACAATAGGGAGGAAGTACTTTCCAAAATCTCCCCTGTATTTTTGCATCTCTGAGAGATGCCAAATGATCCAAAAAACTAATGAGATGAGACAACAAAACAGCTATGCTAACATTAGAAATGTAACAAGCAGAAAACAATGCAAAATTCTTATGAGTAAATGGCAAACAAGCTGATTTACAGTTGAAGATTAATGTTCATTGCTCACAACAGTATGTTGTAAAACCATTAGACATCATCCTTAGACATCCCCACTATCATTGCGGTTTGCTCCCTCCTTCACTCCTGGGCCCCTGATTGTCCACACCACTTATATGTTGGTTTGCCCCCAGGCTTCTACACTGAGAAAATCAATTTTCTCCCTCCCAGAGGGCACAAAATTCCTATATCCCAGCTCCAAGGACACAAGATGCTCCACTGCCTAGGTCAGACTTTTCCTCCCGAGGCTGTCAGGCTTTGCTTCCCAAGCAGACCACGGGTGGTGTAGGCTCGCTCGCAGTCTCTTGTCACACTGAGACACTCATTTTGCTCTGTTGCCTCATCTGGAGCAGATGAGCAGCTTTCTGCAGGGCTACTGGAAGGCTGCTCCAGGGGAAACTGTGGATACAGTCCTTCAGTGAAATAGTCCACTGTGGGTTTAGCAACAGATCCCCAGGAACATCAGTTCAGGTTTTGTGTATGCTGGCGCTGGCTCTGTTCAGTTAAACTTGCTCTGAGCCAATTTTGTGGTAAAAAACCACCCTGTTTCATCTAGAATCCTCATGCTACTAGTAATGAGAGGAATCACCCCTGTAGTAGCAGCAGGAGTTTTCCTTAAAACCGTTTCAGATTTCAAACAAGCATTTCAGATTTCTGTCACAAAACCTGATTTCCTGTATGTTTGCTGAAGGCTGGATCCTTCATGCATGAAGATGTTGTCCTGCTAGGTCTATGAGAGGTCTGTGGGATGCTCTGGCTTAAGATAATACCTATTATATATACAGTATTGCATGCAGAGCTACTTTTAAATAAACACACAAAAAGTCAGACCTAGGGGTTTCCAAGAATTTTCATGTTCTACATTGCTATCATCTCCCTTCTAGCTTCACATGTCCTCAAGAAAATCAAGTTTTGCCTATCAAATTGACTGATGGGTGTATTCTATATACACTACCACATATGTCATAAATAACAAGAATAAAAACAAATAAAAACATCCTGCTCCAGAAGAGCGACTGCAATTATTCATTCATTCATTCATTGGTCTGCATTTCCTTCCCCTTAATCCCTTTTTTCTGCAGACTTTGATGAGTTTCCACAGCTGAAAACGCTGTGCAAAATTTACACCAACACACTGAAAAATCCACTGCTGTGTGCCCTTGTTTTTGATGGGAATAGCCCATCGGGGTGCTTGTTCTGACACGCGTGATACGATTTTTGCACCAGCAAACAAGTTTTTATCTAGCACGCAGAACTTATTCAGAAGGTATTACTTGTGCTGGGACTAGAGGCAGGAATGAGTCACATCTCTTTAATACGCATGAAGTGCCCTGCCCCAAGGAGTGCCTCTGTTTTCCTCCCTTCCCTGTCTCGCGCGCTCTCTCTCAAGCCTTAATTGTCTTGAGTTATAATGCTTTTGAGAAATCGCTCTTAAAATTATGACTCCTGTTAAAGTTAATGAGACATGAACCCCAGCCAGGAGAGCAGGGATAGTTTCATCATTGTTATTCTAGCTGAAACCAGGAGGATTCCCTGACCACAGGAAGTTCAAAGGACCAGCAGCAAAAGGAGGAGATAACCTTTGTTTCCAGAGAACACTGGCTTCACTTGGGATGCCAGCGGATTTATGACGGGAGCTTCGCTCTGATTACTGTTTGGGGTGGAGCCTCTCACAATGACAAACAATAGGGTTTCTACAGGGCTGAAGTTTGTAACAGCACCACGTGTTTAGGCACAGGCATGTTGTAGCAACATGCATTCGGTGTATGTTAGAGCCTTCTGTCCCTGGAGCTGGGTATCGCCCTAAAAGAGGAGGTGTTGCCCCATGTGACCCATTTGGGGAAAAAATATGCTTCACTGAAGTCACATTATTTTAACAAGCAAAATGTAGTCAACTTTACAAATTTACAAAGTCAGAAGACACTTGAATCTGTGACATTTAAGAGAAAAAGGGACCTTAATGTAGACATATTTATCTATATAAAAATAAAGTCAAAGCAAACTAATAACCTAAACCTGCAACAGGACAACAATTATTGTGTACTCAAAAACACCCTGTGGCAGAATTCCCATTGACTTTATTGACTAAATTCTCACCCCACAGATTTTTCTTAAGCTGCTTCAAACATGAAATTAATTTCAAAGTCCTTTCAAAGATGAATAATGCTCTTATTTTTTGAGCGCCAATGGCGTATTTAATGATTTATAAACAGAATGTTCCAGCATTCATACTGCAGAGCCTTTGCCCAGAGGTCAGCAAAGTCTAAGTAAAATACAGCTAGAGCAGACTCAGAACAGCATAACAGCTACCTAATATAAACATTGATCATATATGCAGACTTACAAATGTGGAGGTGGATGGAGAAACATTTCGGATGCCGCCGTTTAAAGGGTTCATGCATATACAGATAGTTTTGGAAAAAAGAGAGGAAGATCATATGACTCTGTGTCAGGATGAAAGCCAGTTCTGTTAGAAGGCACCAAGCTGGGCTCTGTAAACACGTGTGGTCGAGTATGGGCTATGGTCTGGAGGGAATCTGGAGCAGCCTGAGAGCAAGATAAGGGAGGAATGTGTGAGCAGATACAGAGACAGGGGTCAGGAAGGGCACCGCTTGGGAAAGCAAGAGGCTCCAAACTCAGTGCAGAGAGACAGGAAAACCTGGAGAGAGGGGGTGTGAGGGGGCAGCGTGGGAGGAAGGTACGTTGACTTCAGCAATAGATGCACTCAGGATAATACATGATGTGAAGCAAGGACTTACAAAAATACCATTTTGGTTTTTTCCTGCAACTTTTAAATACCAATGATTTCTGTTGAAAGAATACATTTTGTCATTTTTTTAAGGGATTCAAGAAAAAATTTCTGTGTATGAATTGCAGGTCTTACCTCTCCAGACCTGTAGACATTATCTTTCTCTTTAATACTCCGAGAAGAAGGCTGGTCACTTCTTGCAGAAAAGAGCAACACAACATATTTCTGCATACAATATACATGTTTTCTATGAATGTTATATTTTTTTTTAGCAGAGGGCAGCTTGGCCCTGTATTAAGTATTTACTTCAGTAAAATTGTGGTACAGAGTGAGCCTCGGCAGCAAAACCTTGAAAGGCAATGTGGAGATTCAGGAGCAATGCAAGCATGGTAGGCACAGGGCTCAAAGTGGACTTTATTGCTGCTTGAAAGCCAGCAAGTTTACAGAGATCCAGGATCCCATGGCTCCCACAGCCTGCAAAAATGCAGCTTGTTCCTCCAGCACAAGAGAGAGGGGAAATTCATCCAGCTGTGGACTGCCAGCCCTGCAACAGCAGGAATCTCAGTTTGCTTCAGGTAAAGGCTATTTTTTCCACACCTTCTTCTCACCCGTGAATGACCTCAGACACCGTCAGAAGGTCAGCAAACCACTACCTTGCAGGAAAACAGCAAACACAATAAACAGGTGGATATGCCAGCACGAGATGGCTAAAAGAGATATAACAGAGACCATTTTTTAAGTATGCTCAATCCTGCATGCACCCATAGCTTAAAATAGTGGGCTACCTTTCAGAGAGATTAAATTTTTAAACCAGAAGGAATTGGTTTGATAATATAATTGGTCCCTGGCATAGGGCAAACTATGCTATCTCACCTTGTAAATCTAATCTTTTACCATAACCTACATTTTGTGGCTGAGTTAAAGCATAACTTTTGGAAAGATAGGCAATTCCACTTTTACTTCGGATGACTGGATGTTTGGTGGTTAAGGGCTTCAAGAGGCAAAAATTGTCTTCAAAGGATCGTTTTGGATCACAGGTCTATGAAGCTGGCAGCTTCATTTCCCCTTATCCCTGGATTAGGAAATAGCACAAGAGCACTTGAGTCCTGCCCTGTTATGGGAGAATTGGCTTGTGTGGAACAAGCTAGGAAAGTTTAGGTGGGAAAAAAAGAGACATGACAAAGGGATACTGAGGTGGAAATCTTGTCTATCTTACCAACCATATTACTTGGTCTGACAAAAGATTTTTAGTCAAACAAAGAAACCAACCTTTTTTCTCTTTTACCCTTAAATTGTCCCAGCTACCATATCTTGCACCTTGCATTTGACCTCAGAAAACAGCATACTCAAAAAAATGTCTTTCAACAAAAGAGAAAACCACAGTAAAATAACAAAGCACATTACACCCCCATTGTGTGGCTCACAGCAAGTGGGATGGTCTCAAGATCTGTTATTAAGCAGAAATTAACAAACATTTGATCCTATAGATGCAAAATGATGGACTCAGAGCAAGCACTCATGTGCTTGCTGTTCATCTCCTGACTCACACGTGCAACACTGGAATGTGTTACTTTCATAAAATATGCCTTTTATCTTGCTGCAGCTGACAGCAGGTCTGTGGTTAGGAATTTTTCAGGCATGCTTCATTCAAGTGGCACTGCCTCAACAGAGAGCTGCTGTGCCTTTCCCCTCCCCTCACAGCCCTGCCAGGCAGCATATCCCGAGGGAAGCCTGGCACAATGGAAAAATGGCTCCTGCCAAACTTACCTCCTGAAAAGAGCAGGGGTAAGAGTGGCATGGCCAAAACCAAGAAGCCCTCACATTGGTCCTCTTACAGCTCCCTTTGCCTCCAGGAGCTCTGACTAAAACAAGCAGTATGGGTACAAGAAAAGGAAATTAATTTCATCCTGTCAAGTGGCACTCCATGCTTATGGAAACTTGCAGAACTTAGCAGAAGATCAGGTGTTGCCTCACACCAGCAAGGTATTCTTATATCTAAATCTCTTGGCTTAGACTAAGAAATGTAAGCGTCCATCCACATTGCAGGCAGAATTTTTAGTTCTTCCACTTATGCACAGTAGAACCAAGGTCTGCTGAGATCCAAAAGAACTGCAGACTAATTTTAGTGTCTGGCAAATAAACTCAGTTTGTATAAGCATGCTGACTTGCAGAAATATTAGATTTATGATGAAATAGGTTTATTTCTAACATAGAAGGATTTGGCACAGAAACTCCTTTTTTTATTATAGAGTTGCTATATTTATAAACTGCAATCTCATCAAGACAATTACCTTCTTTTCACAGCATGTTCCATTCATGGTCCCTTCTGTTATATCTGTTGTCTTCACACATGTCCTGAAAACTGGGAAATACAGGCAGGCCTCCACCCCCCAGTATATGAAATGAAATTATCCCAGTTGTCAATAAGCTTGTTTGAGTTCCAGATAATTAAAAGACATGAGAAGAGGGCAAGGATCTGGATCTTTTTATCTGGGAGAGCTGAGGCCCCTGCCCTTCTCCCCAGGCTTCTGCAACTTGCTTGGGAGCTCCAAGGAGGACAGTGGTCTCTCTCTGCAACTTGTGATCCTGGATGCTAATCTGAAAATCATCAGATTAGAGAAACATTTGATTCCACCCACTGAACCAAATATATCTTGCATTTAAATCCATTAATATTGGCAGCTGTGCACAAGGGATGGATTTGCTGCTCTGCAGCTAACCATGGATATCAGAAATTGCTGTTTTCAAATATTGCATGGGTTTATCTCCTTGTGTCTATATTGTCCTGGCCCTGCTGGCCTTGGCCCACATCCCTTCTTCATTGGAGCAATGCTATTGAGCATCATCCCCATGAGGAATAGCAAGGCTAGGAAAGTACAGCAGTGTGGAAACTAGAAACCTTGGGTGAGCACATTCCATGGGGAAAGGAGCATAGAGGCTTCAAATTTTGCCCAGACTTTCTGTTCATCTAGCTCCAGCACACTCCCTCCAGCAGTGGTCTTCAGAAAGAAACAACATCATGAAAAATAAGTTTGGACAATGCTCTGATGAATATGATTGTAACAGTGCTAAGAATAATCTGGTTTTTGAGAGAACAGAAGGGATGACTTTCCTTTTCTCCCCTGTATTAATGAAAAGTGATTTGAAGCCATCAATGGTCTAGAAATCCATCTTTTGAAAAGAATCCTGCAGATCCTCTGATAGGTGATATTTGAGAACCTACACAATAAACTTGCAAAGAATAGAAAAGCACATATGTATTGTGCACTTGCACATACAAGTTTTCATGTATTCCAAGCTTTTACCTTAAAGCACAGGCTGTCCACAGGTATTTCCATCACACATTTAGTTGTGAAGGACTTTCAACTCACCAGCCAAGAGTTTTGTCTCAGAGTGTAGCCTCCTTTAGAAAAAACCACATCAACATGCCAGACAGACTCCCCCAGGAGTTATTTTCCACTATTTCCTACTGACTCTTTCCAAAGTCACACTGCATCTGACCTTTTCAAAGGCCAGGCCCTTTTCCTGGGCCAGGAGGGGAGAATTTGCATCTCCCATGCATCCCTGGCACAGCTGCCATGGAGCTGCCCTAGCATGGAGCAATGGGTGTGGGAGGCAGGTAGCTTCCACTCCCGTCCCCTCACTATCAATAAACCATCCTTCATGCTGAGCTGCAGGTGGGAACGCGCCCCCGGATGAGCTGCAGGTGGGAACATGCCCCCGGATGAGCTCCGGGTGGGAACATGCCCCCTGCCTGCCTGCCTGCCTTGGTTTTCCCACTGGTGGCTGCGAGTAATTATCAGTCAGCCCTGCAGAGAGAACAAGGAGCTGTTTTTACAGGTCTGGTAAGCTGTGATTATAGAAGGAACTGCAATAAAGGTTGAAAATAAACCCACATGGACAAACACCAGGGGACAGGGAGTGCTTTGCAGTGTGGATCCAGTCAGCTGTCAATTTTCCAAACTCGAGGAAATGCCCACTTCCCTTGGCAGCTACAGGTCTGTTCTGCCACAGTGTTGTACCAGCGAGCCAGGAACGTATGCCACTCTCTGTTTGCACACCCTCCAGCTCCTCCCTGACATTCACTTGCCTTCCAGACTGAAAATCACTGCCCAGGTTAGCAGTCAACAACAAAAAAGAGGGAGAGAGGGGTGGAAAACCCAAAAAAGCCTGTGGTGGTATAAAACAGACCCTGCAGCACTGGGGCTGGATTGAAGCAATGCCTGCACTGCCAGACTGTGGTGCTGGCAGCAGGTGGGATTCCCTGCATTCATCTGTGGGACTTACGGAGATTGAGAAGATGCAACCTTTACAGGGTGATATAAAACCCCACATGCTCTGGGCAATCAGGGAAACAGAAACTGGAGCCCGTGTGCTGTGCACATTCAGACATTGCATCGGCTCCACCCAACACAGGGCAGACAGAAAGGAAAGCCTTTGGGGTTTTTAGGTGGGAGCTGTCAGCAGTGCCAGGGGGAAGAGGGTAAGCTCCAGACAAAGAGGTGAGGGGGGATCAGCCTGGGAAGACTCTGCTGCTGCAACCTGGCCCCCTTACAAGCACTGACAGGAGATCCAGCAGGGAGAAAGTAAAGGAGCTGGTTCTGGAGGCTCTGAACTTTTCCCTGCCCACAGCAGAGGCTGAGCACATCCAAACAAAAAGAAACTGGAATTCAGCACTTGGGGATCTAATGTTGGCAGCATTGTCAAGAGTAGGACTTCAGGGGAATTCAGGGGTTGTGATCTTTTACTCCACCTCCCCTCGTCCTTGTGCTATTTTCATTCAGAAAAATGAAAAATCTGTCATTTTTGCTCTTCCACGAAAGTGTTCCTCTGTTTAAAAGGAAATTTTTCAGAGATGCCTTAGTGAGGCATTAGTGAGTCCCATTTGTTTTCTCTAGGTTTTATAGTTACTCAGGCAGCTATTTTAGAAGATCTTTGCTTGGAAAGCAGGGATATGGATCCAGATGGAAGTTAAGAGCCCAGAAATCTGCAGACAGGCATTTACCAAAGCCCAGTGGGTTAAAGTGCTGAACTTCCTTCCACTGGGATAAACTGTTCACCAAAGAAATCTTACCTCTCCCTTCTTTTCTTCATAAAGGAAAACAAGGGGAGAAATTCACATTATCCTGACATAAGTGTGTTTAAACACAGTCAAAAACTTCTGCAAGTTCAACCCATGATTTCACCCAGTCCAAACCAAACTGATTGCTTCTCACTAAGCCCCTTGTCAGCACATGCAGTGTGATAAAGTATTATCACTATCATAGAATGACAGACTAATTTAGGTTGTAAAAGACTTCTTAGATCATGAAGTGCAACCATGAGCAAATGCCAAATCCAGACCTTATTTCCTTTTAAAAAATAGCCACTCTTAGCCAGTTGCCCAGGGATGCTCTTATTACGTCACTACTATACAAAGTAATTTCACTTAATTTGAAATGACATAGAGAGATCAGTCCTACTGTGAGGTTGTGCTGTATTTAATACAATTAAAAATCTTTCCACATGCCCTGCATGCCTATTAAAGCACTCTAATAGTACCTGGTAGGAGAGTGCTTTTGCAGAGAACTCTGCAAATTTGGTATTAGCGAAGCTGTGAGAAATTGAAGCCCTTCTCTGGCCATCAGTGGGAGTAGCTGCAGTCCCAGTGATTAATGCAGCTAGTCAGATACAAAGAAAACTCTTCATCTGACTGTCCTCTGACTCAGCCAAAAACAAACTTGCTTTATCTCTCCTTCTCCAGTCCAGGCCCCCTCCCTCGCTCCTTTTCCACATCAACAAAGGAAAATATGGGACAAGATGAAAGAGCAGGGCCAGGGCTTTCATTAGCATACCAGGCCAAGGAAAAAAAGGTAAGAAGCTCAGGGAAGGACTCAGTGCCCAATTTGTGCCTTGTAACCCATGCCAAGGAGTTCTAGGTGAAGCAACACCGTTGGTGTGTAGCGTTTAATCACATTTAATTTTGCTGCCTCCTGCCCATAACAAATGTCATCCTTCAACATGGTTTTCAGGCAAGTTCTGCTTTTAATCCTGCCTTCCTTCTGACTCAAAAAGCATATGCAATAATCAGCACAGAAAGAGAGCTCATAAACCCATCCTGCTGAATACCTCTGTCAAAAGCTTTTTATTTGAAGCCACTTTATCAAACTGCCTGTCACATGGTTTTAGTTTTATTAATGTCTCTTCCTAAACCTCCTTAAGCATATATTTTACTATGCCATGTAAAAAGGCAGCACTTTATCAGGAGGTTTCAGTGCATACAGAATAATTTACAGCAGCTGAAGAGTGGGCCAACATATATTTACAGTTCCACTATTTGTTACTTTTTATTACTGTGTGCTTTTTAATGTACTGTGTATTCAATCTGAAAAGACAACATAATCCAAGCAAACAATACCAATAATGAGCACTGAATAATATCTTTTATACCACAGAGGGATCTCAGCCAAGCTAGACATTTTCCCTTGCCTGCAAGGAATTCAAGTGACACAACAGATAAAAGAGGGAAGGAGGGAAAATCCACATCATCACTGCAATGCCCAGTAAGATTTTCCTAGTTAAGCTGGCCAGGTAAGGTTCTGCTACAAGAATATTTTCACTAGTGTGTTACATTTTGGTATTGATGAACACATTTTTTACAACTAGTCCTGACCTGCTACACCCTTGGCTGGCCCAAATAAAAGCAGCAGTGTCTTCCATTTTGGGAATGGATGGGGAAGAATAGTGTTTCCAGGTGATGTCAGGAGAGTGCAGTCCTTTTTGCTACAGCGCCTCAGATTGTGACTCACCCCCACTGCTGTGTGTAAAACCAATCCTCCAGGATGTTGCTTCTATGAGCCCCATCCTACTCTTACCCCTTTTTTCCCAAATGGAACAAAAAGGCAAGGGACATTTTCCAGCATATACTTGTGCCTGCTGGATTTGGTGATTTATTTCATCCATTTCCTTATTTGAAAACCTTTTTATCTGGCTGGGGAAGATGCTGAGCTGGACTCTGTGTGTCCAGCTCCCACCCAGAGGAACCACAGTGAGATCTCACACAGCAACATGGGATAGTGATGGTGTTTCTTCCCCCTACCAAGTTTTGCTTATCACACACCTACTAAGCTTCTGTCCTCATCTGGAAAGAGGTTCCTACAGCACAAAGGGTGCCCCAAAATTGCTTAAACCTTTCTACAACACAGGAAATAGTACTATAAGATTTGTGAATGGAGGAGGAGCAAGTCCTGCAATGCCTTGCTTTTCCTATCTGCTTTTCTCTTGCCATTGATACGGAGCTTAAAAGGGCTGCTGTGGCTGCACTGGGCCTCATGAAAGAGCACAGGCCCGGGTGAGCTACAGTGCCTCCCTCTCTTCTTTATGTCACAGGTGTTGGTGGAAACCTCTAACAGCCATCTATCATCCATCTGTCTGTCCTTCCGTCCGTCCATCTGTCCATTCATCCATTCATCAGATTAACCTACAGATTTTCTCACCCCACTGATGCCATCCCTCTGTGGCCATGCTTCTGCATTCACTTTGCCTTCCCCCAGGGGTGACATCTCCCCTAGTAAATGGTGAAAGCTCCTTGTTTTTCTATAACTCTTTAATTACCATGGCAGTAATCATCCAGTAACTGACTTTGCACTTCCAGTAATTACACTGTGCGGGTATTTATGGGTGTAATGGACACACAGAACAACAGATCCACCAGAGTACCTATAAAAATCAGGATTTTTACTCCACCCAAACACTGATTTCAGTAAGTACATATGTACAGCACCTCCCACTTCAGTGAGGCTTTCCACAGTCATCCTCATGTTGCTCCTGGAGGCTCCATTTTCCCGGCAGAGCAGTGGTTGGAATGCCTGACACATTTGCTGGTGTTGCATTGGATGCTGGAGAGCATTGCTTCCCTGTGACTGAAATGAAGTCCAGTCCAATCAATCATCATCATTATTAACTGATTTGCCCACCCCATACCTTCCCCAGAGAGTGAAAAACCAGCCAGCCAAGCAGAGGGGCGCCAGGCATCCTGCAGCACAGCCTCTTCCAGAAGAAACCTGACTTTTCTATCAGACACACAAGTGCAGGTGACATTTGCTTCCACACTTGCTTGAGGAATGCTCATTTCCTCAGTGGCTGCACAGTGCCCGTGTGTGGAATACAGGCTCTTCCGACAAAATCAGATATAGCAAAGGTCAGATACACATTCATACCCAAAAAATATGCAGAAGACATTAATCTATTTCATGAATCCCCTGTCTGCTACTTAGAGTTTGCAAACACACATCTGAGTGTTAAGTGCATGCCCACAAAGAGTCATAATCAGGCCAGAAATATCATCGTGGGACAGCACCCTGTGCTCTAATTTAGACTGGAAATAACTAAGAAATAAGTCGGTTACTTTCTTTCCAAAATGTTAACACTCTCACGCTAAGTGCTACACATTTGCATGTGTTCTTCTCTTTTAGGACATTTCCATATTTGTGCCAGCACTGCTGGGTTTTGTAAATATGTTAACATTATTTGTATTATCTTCACTTCTCAGCCAGAAAAAATATCTGAAGGGATTTTTTTCTTAATCATCTAAATAGTCAAAGCTGGATATGTTCTACACACTAGACTCATGAGGTTTACATTAATGAATTGTGGTTGGAAGAAGGACATTCATGGCACATTTTTACACAAAACAATTTTCACTGAAAGAGATGAAAAATAGTTGTTGGGGTTTTTTCTTACAGAGACTCAAAAGTTGGAAAAATACCATCTGTTTTCATTAAAATTAAGAAACATGATATTTTCTGACCTTGTTCTTATTGACTTTTTCTGATGAACCTCTTTGATCATTATCGTTTTATACTTAATTTCAAATCAGCGTAGACAAGGCCGGCACCTCTCTGAATAACAAAAATTTGTATTAATCCCTGCATTAATATCACACTCACACTTGACAGGCCATACTTTTTTTGTGACACTGGTTGTAGACTGTATCTAGTATTGCTGTCCAAGTATTAGTTAAGTAACACTTCAGGGAATATTGGTAATATTCATGCCAGGTGCTTTCACATGTACCTACATGACACACACTCTGCTGCCAACAAACATGATAACTGAATCTTTCTGAGGGGTAGTCAGTGTATCTCAGATAACTATGAGAAAATAAGAGGAAAGGGAGATGGGATTCCTGCTGTTCCTCAGCCTGTCCCTCTGGGATTTCCCCATTTGCAAGGCCTTGAAGGATTGTTGCCTTCAAATCATCAAGATCAAATGCACCCAAATGAATTTGCCCTGCTAATTCAGGGCTGAGTACTCACAAAAATGTTGGGTTTTTTTATTCCTATTTTGAAATCTCTTGCACAGGCCTCAGAAGAGGCAGCCCTCTGCATGTCTTCCTGCCATCTCCCAATAATTCACTACCAAAAGGAAACCACCAGGAAAAAAATGGAGCTCAGATGTTTCAGAGGATTAGAGTTTTCCATCTTTTGTGAAAAGAATTAATGGAAAAACACTATCCAGAACGACCATAAAAATAATCTCTTTTTTCTTCAGCTGGCTTTAATCTCTCCCTGACTTTCAGCAAGGACGACTCCCAGTGGTGGTCCCAGATCAGATGCTGTGCATGAAGCAGCTGCATTTCAGAGCACAGTAAATCACTTGCAGATATCCAAATTGGCCTCAGATGCAGAGCCAACTCATCCGGCAATGTACAGGACAGTAATGCTCAGGAAGCAACTTTAGTTTCATCAACTAAGGTAGCTTGGGTGACGCCTTTGCCTGAAGCACTGCCCTGGCTTTCTGTTGCAGCCAAAAAAAAAAAAGCTGCTGAGTGTGGACAAATCATGGAACAGATTAAAAAGTAGCTGAGCTGACGCATGTTCTTTGTATATCATCTTCCTTCAATGTACAATTCAATCCAAACTCCTCAGGCATCAAATGGTGAACTGGGGATGTGACTTATTTTTTCCTGCATTATATAAGAAAAATCCATAATATGGTTTTTGAAAGGATCAGCTTGAATTGATGCATGACCACCCAAAAGCACCTCACTCCAAATTGCATAAACATTCAGGATAGCATTTATTTTTTTTTAAATGTGCTTTTTTGATATTGCTTCACAAATTGCATGTGGAGAAAATGGCTCCATGTTCTCTTACAACAGACAGCTACAGTGCTGCCAATACACCTGCACAGAGCTAATGGGAAAGGTGCTTGGGTTTCCCTGGTATCAAAATATCCTGTGTACATCTTGAATTTCCCTGGACATGAAAAGAGTACATGTGTAGCACCTCAGAAATAAAAAAAAAATCTTTAATATCAAAAATAGGGAACAGAGATATTTCACATCTTTCAGAAACTCCTGCTCTGGCTGAGCACAGCCATGCTACAACCTCCAAACCATCAAGAAGAAACACAAATGATTTGCAAAGAACCTGAGGTCTGCAACTAGTTTTTAAAGTATATAAATCAGAGGGGGAAAAAAAAGAAATGGACAATTGTTTTAACTTCTGGTGTTTTGCAAACATGATGAACAATTGCAAATACCAATGTATTCAGTGGTATTCAGTTCAGGGGCAGGGGAGCTGCTGGAAAGACAAGCAGTACCTTTTTGAACAGTCTGAGGCATCTGTCAGGGTACAGTGAGGAGATTTATGCTAACAGGGCCTCACTGTGCCATGAGCTCAGGGCTGGATCTAAGCCCTCCCTCGAGCCTGCTGCGAGCTGCAGGAGAAGGCCCTTGACTGCAGGGCCCGTGGGTCAGTGCCACAGCAATCACGAGGCAAAACAACCTGCAGAGAGCAAAGTAAAAGCAAAACCACATTGCCAAGAGATAGAGAGCTGGAACAGGGGCTGGTGCATCCCACCTGTGGAGGAGCAGCCCCAGCTGGTACCAAATGACAAGAGCCAGGAGTGGGTGAGGCATTTGTGATTCAAAGGGGTGATGGTGCCAGAGGCAGAAATGGAAGCCCGGCAAAGCCTCTACTCTCCCGCCCTGAGCACAACAGCAGAGGAAGGAGTTAACACCATGTGGGTTTCGCTTTACTGAAAAGATTTTTGTTTTGTTTTGGTTTTAAATCAACATGCCTGCACCTGTCAGGGAGAAACCATGCACTCAGTACAATCACGGAGATCTAGAGGGCAGATCCTCAAGGACCATCCATCACGCCCTGCTCTGGAGGAGTTGAAAAAGTTGTAATAAACACAATGCAAGCAAGTGAAGGCTGGAAGGAGAGATCAAAGTGTTTACCCGGCATGCCTCGCTGTGGGAATGGGGAGCACAGCTGCGTACATGAAAGGGTTACACCCAAAAAATGAAGATGATTGCCAAGCAGGGTGGAAAGAAAATCTGTTTACAATTGCAAAGCCTCATGCTTCCATCATCAGGTGTTACAGAGCAGGAATCGTTTCCTGTTAAATTTTCCAATTAGCTTCCTTGACTTTTTTAATCGTGTAGTTTCCTTTCTTATTGTTTGGAAAATACTCTTCTAGACTACTGTTCCCATGCAAACTAAGAATTAAAATACAAATCCCAAAAAACCCTGATGTCATTAGGATGAGCCATATGCCAGTTCAGACAGGATCATAATAGAAAAAACCCCAAAACTCTCAACCCTTTGCTCTGATTCACGTTCAACTCGTCAGCTTCAGCTGTAACAAAAACAGTGATAACTTCCTCTGTCCTTACAGAAGGTCCAATTAATGGAATAATTTGAAGTTTTATCACTCTCCCCCTCCAAAAAAAAATCATCAAAAAAGTGAAGTAAGTTATTGTTGTTTCCTCTCTCCCAGAGCAAGTGCAAGTTCTGAATATGCCTTTATGTTTTCAAAGTGGTCAGTTTTAAAATAAAACTTTTAAAAATTGAAAGAAAGAACATAGAAGTATTTTGAAAAAGAAGAATTGAGACAGCTACTGACTTAGTGATGGGCAATATTTTGCAGTCTGAGAAGCTTAAGATTGGGTCTTCAATAAGCATGTGTTCAGTACTGCAAAGAGGAGTTAAAAAGAAGAAAAAGAAAGGAACTGCCAGGGAGCCCTTTCAGGCACCACGTCACTGAGGATGAGGCAGGGCCTCTGCTGACCCTTCAGGCTCTTCGCTGGGAGGGAACTCAAACTCTTCCTCTTAAGAGATAAGGCTAAGAAAATCATCATCAAACAGCTGCATTGAAATGCTGCTAATAATACAGCATTCTGCTTTCTTGGGATGGTTTAAAAGCTTGTCATGTTTTTATTGGACTTTCCAATGATGTCAGTTCGAGGCAAGGCTTAGACAAGTAATTGCTAAAGGGTGAGTCTAAAAAGGGTATAATTACTGGAGGGAGTGTCTGATGTGGGAAAGTGGCATTCCAGCTGGAAGGAGAGATGAGCTGGTCTCTCCTAGGTCCTAGTGAACTCCCAGATGCTGCATGAGTATTCCCAGCCCCATGCAGCCAGTTACATCCATGCAATGCTCCTGACCTCAGTTATTCTTTAGCAATTACTTGGGCAGCAGCAATTTCATGTCCAGCGCTGCTCACTGTCACCGTGCTGGGAATGCAGGCACATCTCGAACCCCTAAGATACGTAACCCTCGAGTTATTGCATCAGGCCAGGGTTGCAAAACAGACAATTGCTGACTTCAGTAAGGTTGCATGGGTGTAACTGAGAATAAAATTTGGCCCGTAGCGTTGGGAAGGGTTTCATTGTAACTTGCAAGAGGGATGGGGAGGAATCCTCCTTTTGAAATGGAAACACTACATCCCCTGCTGTCCATCTCCTGCCCACAAGAGTTGCTCATCCTCCTCTTACAAATGAGAGGAATTCCAGATGTCACTCCATACATCCATCCTCTTTTAAACCACTCCTTCATACTCACCTCTCCCACAAATGCTGACAGGCACCAAAGCAGCCTGTAAATAGTCTGTACCAAAACTCCTTGCTGGCCCTGCACTGTGAAGCTGCTCCTACAGCCATGCCCATGGAGCCATTCCCTTCATTCAGCTTGTGGGTCTTGCCACTGACAAAGGCTGGAAAAGTTCTGCAGCTTTTTCTCTCAGACAAGGTGCCATGGTCAAACTGCCCCAAAATGTACAACCACAAGGCAGTGGGCATCACAGCCTCATCCAAGCACAAGCAGTTCAGTCTCCCTCTCTGCTGCAGCCTGATGAACCCTGCCAGATCCAGTACCCTGTGAGCCACTGGGTGATGTGAGGATATGGCTGCCCTGGGAGTAAAACCACTCCTAACAAGCGGCAGTTTTGACATGCCTGCTCCTAGCTGCCTTCCCACATGAATCTGTGGCTTCTGCCTGAACCATCCATCAAATCCAAAGCAAACTCCCAGAAGGAGTCACCCGCTGGAGGCTTTTGTAGGAGCTGCTGTGTTAGTCTTGAGCTTACATCTCTTCATGGCCCTATCTAACATAACTGTGGGGTGGCAAAAAGCATCAGCAAAGAGTGGCCCAAGTCTGAAGGTGCTGTTATGGTGCACTGGCACCCTGAAGGCAGGCATGGCTGAGAGCAGAGCACACACTGATCAATGACTCCATGCACTCTGCACCTTCACATTTAAGGATTTCAGTTGTGTTATCTTATTTTTCTCCCTCACTTGTCCCTTTCCTCTTGGTAGAAACCCATGGATTTTCCTGGCAGCTCTCCCTGTACCAACTACCTTCAGAATTTGATAAAAATGCACTTCACTTTCACTTAAGACTTGCCACCAAACTGATTTAATTTCTCTCTGCTCGCATCTCTAACACTTCACCATCCCAGCCAGTACAAAGCAAGAGAACATCACATCACCCAGCCTCACATATTGTCAAAAAACTGTACTTATTAAACATCTCCCAGAGCAATACACAGAGCAATGGCAACAGCACCAACATTGTTGAAATAGTTTATTTATTTCCAGCTCGCAGAATATTCTGAGTTGGAAGGGACCCACAAGGATCATTGGGTCAAACTCTGAAGTGAGTGGTCCATACAGGGATTGATCCCAAAACCTTGGTCTGACCAACTGAAATAATCTCAGGTTGCTAATCCCATACAAATTGTAATCCTTTAATTCTGCACAGCACAACCCATAGGCAGCCACAGGGCACTTAGTGTAATTGATGGGCTTCCTATAAAAGGGCCTGGCTGGTCACAGAAAGCCAACATCTCATTTCTATTTATTGAAGTTGAAATCACTTTGTAGTAGCATCTGTGGGCATTGCTACTCATTTCCCTACATGAAAAAAGTGATGAGAGTGTTCCTGGTTCACCTGTGGGAAAGAAAATAGTCCACAAAATAAGTCTGACAGGGATTTGCCAGGATCTTGGGAAAATTTTATATTTAAATACTTGGAAAGCCAGCACTGAAGGCAAGTTGAAATTGGTTTTTGATTCCTTTACGCAATAACAAATTTTGTCTGTCTTTTCTTCACTCTCAAATAAATAAACAGTTTCATTACAGGCTGGAGCTTGTTCAACTTTGAGGAAAGACCAGGACTGGCTTTTCTCTCCAGCATGTGTATAATGTTAAATGACATCTTAATGCAATCACTTTGGATGGCTGAAAAGAGATCTTCACAAATAGGGTATTTTCTAATTTTTCAGGGCTATAAGCAGTAATTCTTAGAAGCTCAGGGAAAGGAAAAAAACCTCACACAATGGATTCTTCTGAACTCTTCTTCTAAATGCTTTTAAAACAACTTTGAAGGAACCATTCAGTTTCTTCTATTCCACCAACACTAATGCGCCAGAACACCAAAAATGTGACAGGATCAAGAAACCCCTTTTTCAGCTGCACGCTCTTCAGCCCCATTTTAAGTCAGGCTCAAAGTTCCATTTCCTTCATTTGAACCTGGATTTGAGCCTTCAACAGGACTGAGCCCTTGGTCTGGTCCCTTCCCATCCCCAGTAATGACTCGCACCCTGCGCTGCGCCGATGCACCTGATGTCAGGGAGTCGAGTCACTGCAAATCTGCCACCTCAGCCACGTACTCCCACAGGGAGGGGCTTTTCAAACTAGTCAAAACTGCCCTGAGAAGAGTCTCCAACTCTCCCTGCTGTTCCTTTGTTCTTCCCCATCTGTAGCTGGCATGTAGCCCGTAGTGAATGTGAGGAGCTGAGACGAGGCTGGATCATTAAAGCAGAGGGACTGGAAAGTACCAATTGGTCACAGCATCCAGAGCAAGCAGTGGTGCAAAAGAGGCTGATGAACCACAAAGGGACAACCCCTTCTCTCTTCTTCAATTGCTCTTTCCCCTCTACTTTTGTCTCTCCAGACCACTGCTCCATCATATGAGCTACCACAGAAAGAATGAGTGCTCCCCAAACTCACCACTGTTAGAGCACAGCAAGCTGTACAAACTGTGTGTTTCACACAGTATGGCAACACCTCCTTACATTTCCTCCAGGGTGCAGGTATCTGTCACACCTGAGGTCCACAGTGCACAGTGGTAGCTCTCAAGTCCATGTAAAGGCCTCTTCATAGCCCAGAGAGACACAGTGCTCTGCAACACGTGTCCACTTCACACTCCACGAGCTCATGCCTGACTGAAAAGCACAGAATGAGAAACCTGGCAAGGAGAGAGAACAAACAATTCCTTAAGTTTCTTTTCTATCCAGAAGCAAAAGCATTAGAAGCGACATCTTATGTCAAGCACATAAATTAGACTTTTTCTTTGAAACAGCAACAATCAGCAAACCCTCTGCTCTCTAGTTCTAGTCAGTATCAGCCTTCATCTCATCCTGCCAACTTGCAGCTCTCTGTGCATCCCAAAAGCAAACCCTGGCATGCAGACCAAAACTGGTCCTCTTACCACCTCAGAGCAAACCTTACCCCAAACAACTCTACACCTCAAGCCTCACCTGAGCACTTAATCCTTACTAGATCTAGTGAGAGTTCTGCTTACCCAGCCCTCCCTGTCCAAACCTTGACTCCAGCCTGCTTTGACTCTTTATAGGTCAACAGCAATCTTATGAATATGACAACCTTAATTTATGTACCATAAAAACACCAGTCTGCACAGTGAAGAATGCAGAAAGATACTACACCTTTTCAGACTTGCTGTCCACATCCCTAACCAAAGCACTGCAATATCTCCCTGCTCAGAATTCAGCACCAAACATCCATTCAGACTTCAGAGTTGCCCATCCTGAGTCTCATCCATCTTTCAGGCAATCCACCGCCAGGACTAAAGACAGAGAGGAATAAACAATGGATCCTGGAAGTACCACCAAACTAGGCTGATTCCAGACATTTCCAGCTTGGCAAGCTGCTGGCTCCATCTGATCATGGGTGTAGATTGTGGGGTGAAGGGGCTGCAGAACCAGCTTTGTGCCTTTCTTGTTTAGGTGCCAGCTGGTGCTGATCATACCTCCCAGAACGATGTCTGGGGAACACTGGACTTTCCAGTTTCAGGGCAAGGCTACAGCTGGAACTGGGGTTAACACTCAGGGCTGGAGGCACTAAAAAAACAGATGGGTAGGGGTAGGGGTCTGCAGTCAGCTACAGAGAATCAGCCCTGGCTGAGTCTGGGAGGGAAGTGACAGCACAGAGCACAGGGCTCATGTTCAGCTTCAGGGGTTGAGGCTCAGATTAGGCAAAGGGATGAAAAGAATTCTCAAGAGCAGGAATGCCAAGTAAATGCTCTGAATCTCAAGTAGATAACTATTTATTAGGCTTCCTGTCCTCATGCCCCCATCACCAGCCTTCATGCCAGCCCTTAACCCAGCCCTAATGCAGGAGAAGGGTCACTGGCCATCCTTCACCCTGTTCTGCAGCAGCCTGCTGCAACCTGCTGGCTTGGGGGGGCAAGGAAAGAGAGGAAAAAAGGAAAAAACACCCCAAACCCCTGAGCAATCCCTGCCAACTGCAAGGCCCAGCCTTGTGGCCTGTGCTGCAGACATGGATCTCTGGGCTAGATCAGAGAGATAGCCTTAAACCTACTGCTGCAGGCTAGGTCTCACATTCACACTCTGCCTAGGAGAGCCCGCAGTTCCAGGCTGGCTGCAGAGGTGGAGGCAGGTTGTTGCATGTCCGGAAGAAAGGCCAAGTTTGTTCTTATGTCAGTCCTTAGAAAATAAACAGCTATGGAGGGGAGGTGGGGAAGGGAAAAAAAACCAAACCAGCATCTGTCAATAACTCAAACTGTGTTTAGGGCTAGTGATTGTGGCAAAATGATTGCTACCTATTGCATACACAAAAGATGGATGTTTATGCCTGTAAATTTGGGCAGCTGAAGAATTATATCCCTGATATTTTTTAGATTCTTACCACGAGCCTTCATCATTTGTACAGGGGGAAGGAATTCTCCTTGGTGTTTGCCATCTAGAACCTCTTCCTAAACCCAGCATCAATACCATTGTTACAGGCCTGGCCTGGCCCAGAATAAATTATGCCCCTATGTCCTCAAGATATAAAACTTTGTCCAAGAACTACAAATTCAGGAGGAAAAAACCCCCAAATGACATCTAGGTGCAAGTACAACTCCATCAAAATTTAAAGTTATGTAGATGATTGAAACATAATTAGCACTTTTGACATATTAAAGGAGCCTTGGCACTTTCCAACAGTCTGAGCACGAACTTACTTCTCCCTCTAGAGGACACGGAGATTAGCACAAGGAACATGAGGTTATGTCAAGACCAGAAAAGTAACAACATGCTGAGGCTAAGGGTCGGCATTTTTGCTTTGAAAGTTTACTAGCAGTTCACAAGGACAAAAATTACAACTGTAAAAACAACGAGTCATTAAGTTATGTGTTTATTTTTCCAGCGATGCCCTAGAAAGTTCGAAATAAATTCTGAGTTAGCTTTCTGAGTTAACCTGGTATCCTGAAATCCAGCCCTCACAGCTCTTCATCATCAGCTCCACCTCTACCTGTGACCAAAATCTGTAGGATGCATTGATCCCCAGAAAATGTCAGCCTTGCTTCTTTTGTGTCTCAAAGCACCCCAGGTGAGAGCCTTGCCTGAGCACACAGGCCAAAAGCAAGCAGGCAGCAAACAGCACTGTTGCATTGTTTAATCAAAATATTTCAGCATGGAAATCAAATCCCTCTGAGCAGACGTATCCTTACAAAGCTGGTTTTACAGGCTTCGTCACGGGGAAACCAAATCTACAAAACTCCACCTTCCAATGCTTCTACTGCTACATATAATAAAATATATAATGTGGAAAAAGCAACAAATTAATACCAGCCCTGAGAGAAGGCCTGGTACCAACTTCTCAGAGTGCAAACCAGCCTTACAGCACTGCAGAACTTCAGGGGAGTGGGGAGCTAATTCCCACCAAAAAACTCCACCACCTCACTAATGAACTTCTTTGGAATTTAACATATATTATTTAGCAGTATCTCCTTCCAGTCCTCTCCCCCTGAATCCCAGTGAATGACTACAAAGACAGGACTACTTGGAAAGGCCCTGGAAGATGAGATAAATTGCTTTTGGACATTTTTATCTCTGATAAAAGAGTTGTAAGTATTCCCACTCTACATACTTAAGCTTTCTAATGTCACTAAATCTTCTGGCCTCAAATTCCCAGAAATGCATTTTTCTAAGCATCTGACCTGTGCTTGAGAATTTGATGTCTTTCACATGCTCAGCCTGTTCTAAAGAAGTATTTTAGCAATAATAATAATAATAATAATAATAATAATAATAATAGTAGTAGTAGTAGTAGTAGTAGTAGTAGTAGTAGTAGTAGTAGTAAAAAATAACACCATCTCAGATTAGACAGCTAATTTCAAGCTCATTCTCACCCACACTGGTGCAAACCCCACAGGCAGCATTCGCCAAAACCCACCCACAGCCTGCCCTCTGCATAAAGCCTTTTTAAAGTTAATCCTCCTCCACTACTTTATGCCAGAAAGGAGTATCAAAGTAGTTGAAAGTTCTGCTTTTGCAGCTGTAAAATTCCTTTTGATTGCCTGACAGAACTGGACTCCAATCCATTTTCAGAGAAGACAGAAAACAAAACAGTTGTGCTTTGAAAAACACACCAGACAGTTATCAAAAGCCCTGCTTGCAGAAACATTCCCAAAGCCTCAGTGACAAAGCAAGAGAGTTTATGGCACGGCCTTGGTAAAGATGTTCTCATTCAAAAGGGGAAAAATAGGAATCTGAGTGCTCTACTTTGACATTGGAACACCCAGTGAGCAGAGGAGGAACATGTTTGCAGTCAGCAGAAAGGAATTCTCAGTCTTAGGGGCAGGTATCACACCTGCACAGTTCAGTCTCACTGCTGCTGGGACATCTCAGGGTCATCTCCTGGCTCCACAGTCCACCAGGACTCCACAGCCCCCTCTCCAGGCTCTGTCTGCTGGTGCTGTGACATGAGGTGAGCTCCACCATGGAGATTCTTGCAATGGCCCACAAGAGACCCAAGAGCCCTACCCGCAAGTACAGTCTTGGGGAGTGGAGGAAGAGGGGGTAGGAGGAAAATTATGGAAAATAAAGGGGAAGCATTAGCTTGGAGCTGGTTTTGTCCCCCTTGCTTTTATACATGGAACTGGCATATATGGTAACACTCTGTCTGCACAGGTGCCAGCAGCAGGGCACAGCAAAAACATGCTGCCATGATAAAGAGATTGGGCCTTCTAGGATCCTCATCTCTGGGGAGAAAATGGGGTTAACTGAGCCTCTGTGCTACTCTGGAGCTTTTTCTTTAGCACAGGATACAAAGTCATGCCATCCCATCCTCATCCTCCCCACACCCAACAAGACTGTAGCCTTTTGGTAGTTATGTGTAGCAAGAGAATGGTTGAAGAATGCTTCAGAGATCTCCAGGAAGATGCTTCATCTCATGGTTCTGGCCCAAAAAGCTCCCCACCAACACATCCCTGTGGACTGCCTCACTTTAGTTAGTACCTGTCAGGCCTGCAGTGGCCAGGACACATGAACTGCACTCACAGCCCACCTGTGACAAGCACACACCCACTGCAGCAGCCCCCCCAGGCCATCTGCACTGCACATGGGCTTTTCTGGCTGTGCTTCACCTCAGGTCCCCTGCCAACACCCAACTGGGTACACCTGTCCTCCAGCAAACACCTGAGGCAGGCAGCTCATGCTTTGAACATCCTGCACAGACAGTCCTGCTGCACATCACTGTGAGCAAGGTTCCAGTCCAAAATGACAGAGCCAGGATCCTGCTACAGGACACCTAGAGCCAGGCAAACTTGATAAGACTGTGGGGCATGGCCTGGAGGGAAGACACGGTTATGTGGGCTGGGACATTTCCTCTTCCCTCAAGCACAGATGAGAGCAACCTCCTTTCTCTGAAGTGTCTCCTCAGGTAAAGGAGGTAAACACCACCCCGTGGGACATGCTCTGTCTCTGGGGCTTCCAGGCTCTTTGCCAGGAACCAGCACCCATCCCTGCCTTCAGAGCAGCCAGACTCAAAGAGAAGGTGGCTGTCTCTTGTGTCTGACAACCCCCACTCACACTGATCAGCCACGGACCAGTTTCCTGGTGGAGTCATCCGCTGCTGAGTTGCACAAAATAAAGCACACACAGCTTCACAGTCACTTATGCCCACTTCACTAAAAACACCGAGGTCTGCCCAGGGCACAACTTGTTTCTGGGGAAAGGCAACAACTCAGACAAAATTCCCCACTCCATCTACAACTCTCAGGCCCTACACCCACTTCCTAGTGCTCTATCTTCATGAATCAAGGCAGATGGGCACACCACAGCCCTGTTGGTCAGCAGGGAGAATCCCCAATCCAATGGGACTTCAAGGACAAAGTGTACAAAGCTGTTACTGCTTCAGTCACCTTCAGCACTGCACTGATGAACACAACCAGCCAGGGTCAGGGCAGCCATCACCGAGGTCACCTCACCCTGCATACATCTGTACACAGGCAGGAAATAAGGTGTCCATGCTTCTTGACAGCATCTAAGCCCTTGGTGTCATGAGAATCACCAGTACTCCCTCACCTCTGGATATGGATTGTGCAAGTCCTCCTTCCTTCATTTCCAAGTTGGAGGCTGGGCCCTCTCTTGCACCTAATGTAATGCCAATTTCCAAAATGCATACATTTCATCTCAGTGCCCCAATAAACATCCCCATTTGCTAAGAAAATACCAGTCCTGCTTGCTCCAGTAATAGTATCTACATGTACATGAGCACTGTATGTGAGAGTGCTATCAACCCCTGTGTGGATGGAGAAAGGGAGCAGAGGGAGAGAAAGAGAGATCTGGAAGCCCTGATGGGTTCCTCTCTTACGAGATTTCTAGCCAAAGGCACCAGAGAGGCTGTGAAGGTCAAACTGGGGATTGCAGCCACGTGGGCACTTGGCCATCAATGGAGATGCAAGCAGAGGGAGGCAGCAAAGGCACAATGCCTGCAGGGTTATCCCAGGGGACTGTGAGAGCCTGTAGAGCTCAGTTTGCTCCCATACTGTGAAGAAGGCATGGAGAGTTAGAACACAGGAACAAATAAGTGTGAGTTTAGCAAAAAAGTCAAACCTGCATAGATAAAGAATTTTAGCAGGCACAAATATTAGATTCAGTCTTTCCCATCAAGAAACCTGTGTCATACACTCTGTTCAAACAACTACACCATGTTATTAACAAAAAACACCCTCACAGTTTACACTGTATGTACATAAATAAAGGATTTTTAGTTTTTTATTAAAGAAAAAAAGATGGTGGCTGACTAATCCACAACACATCATCCCTTTCTCTGAGCCAAAGATGGTTTTATTTGCCTTTCTTCATTTTTGCAGTTTTTTCTTTCCTCTTCTTCACATGCTTTGGGATTTTGGTTTTTCTCTTTTCTCTTTGGGCTTCTTTGACCATCTTTTTCCTTTCCTATAAGGAATCAAACACCATTCATTTAAAGCCAGAAGGGAATGAAGAATTTTAAACGAGTCAATCAATTGTTACATAACAAGTTAATTAACACATGACATAAAAATAAGGTTATCAAGATAAAGAAATTTTAAAAATCAATAGAAATTATGAGGGGATAGGAAAAAGGAGATAGAGGTTGGGGGTGGAGCCCAGACCTGCACATTGGTAATTACAAACTAGTTAGAACCTGAGTTTCATGCAACCTTTGAAGAAAGTGAACAAGAGGCACTCTTAACTCATGCTATTTACACCTAAGATTACAAGAGGTTGTCTGGTCTACATTTTCTGCTACCCACAGAGCTACTATAGTATCTGTTTGTATGTGTCATTTATCAAAATATTGATCCAGTAAGTGCTGATAGAGCAAGCTGATCACCAGCAGGACTGGCAGGAAAGAACGCCATGCTACTGCAACACACTAAGTCTGTGCCAGACAGAAGGGACAAGACTCAACTAGAAAACAAAAAGTCAGCAAAGTGGAAGGAGTAGGTAGAAGTAATTGCTGCTAATCAGTTACAGCTAAACACAAGTTACAAAAAACCATCACCTCACACAAAAAGAAGTCCAAATGAAAACCTATCAGATGAGAAGTGGCCAAGACTTCCCTCTTTCACATCTAAAAGGCAGCAGCTCTAGACTGGCAGTGTGTAGTGGAGTGCTGCATTTTTATTTGACAGATATGAAATATATAATCTTACCTTTTCTAGGAAGAAAAACCTAAAATGCCATGTCCCAAACCTTGAACCCCTTAAGCCTGCAAGTTTCACCCTGTTTTTTAATTATTTTTTTTTTCCACAGCACCTAAAGGCTGCCAAAAGGCTCTCACTCATGAGTGATACTGTGCAGGAGAGCCTCACCAAAACTAAGCATATTGTTCCACAGTTTAGAAAATGAAACCTCAAAGAAAACCCAAACCTCAGACCCTAACCATAATCCCTTTGCTGGACTGCATTACATCTCTTGCCCACAGGAAAGCTAGGCAGCCTGTACTAATGGTACTGCAAAAGCACTGTGGTACAAACACTGTCACCAAATCTCCAGCTCTACAGACCAAGTGGTCTCAGCTGTCTGGGCATAAGGAGGTTGATCAGGGACCACAGCCACAAACCTGAGCACCAAAGCCTGGAAGAGTAGCCAGAGAGACTGAAAAGTTGCCCAGGCTTCACTGAATTCTACTTTGTGTAGCCCTGTAATTCCCTGTAGAGCTCTCTCTTCCAGCTTTGCCTAAGCTACAGAGAGCTGTGTTGCACACTGTTCTAGATAAAAGCACCTTTAATAAAGCAACTCCAATGAAATTAACTGCCTCTGCTCTTGTTCTCCACAACAGGAAAGGTCCACAGCTTGTTTCAGACAGGAAGAAGCAAGAGTCACTAAGTTTGAATATTTTTGTGTCATATAAGCAAAGGTGGGAAAAAATAAACAGTTCCTGGCCAGCTGACCTTTCTGTCCATGCTAACTTCAGCAGGTTTATCTTTGGGATGTACAGATTCTTTACAGCCCAAATCAGAATCCTCTGAGCTGCCACCACCATCATCATCATCATCATCATCATCATCAGAGTCTGTTTCTGAATTGTCAGCCTCTTCAAGGAGTGCAGGAATCTGCAAGATATATCAAGAATTACATCAAATCAAAACCAAGAAACCTAATGGCAGCACACACACATACACAATGTATATATATACTCACAAAAAAGAAAACAGAATCTGTTGCAAAGAAGCCCTTGAGCAATCTGATGCTATCTCCCTTACCACAGCCCTCACTGAGTTTCAAGATAAAGAATGAAAAGTAGGTTAAGTCAAACTAAGAAAAAGGAATCTAGAATGTACACCACAGATTCTTTTAGGTCAGGGCTCAAAGCACAGCTGTTATTTGCACTCCCAAACAAATTTCCCTAAGTTAAACAGCAATTTGCTAACATATGTGGAAGCCTATTTTTAATTATCCTTGGATCATACCCAGATCTACCTTGGGGGCACTCTATGTACTCTATATTGCAAACACAAATGTCTGCACTGAATACTCACTTATTCTTAAACAAGCCTGGAGACTGTGCTACAGCCCAATCCCATCCATATTTATATTTCCATTTTAAATCAAGAGTCTACACCACTGTTAGAGAATATTCACAAAGTAAGGAGGGGGAATCCACACAGGGCTTCTGCCTTGAATGACATGGCTCCAAGTGATCTGTATCCAACTTCTCATCCAATCTACTTTACAGAAGTGTCACTGTCAAGTACTTCAAACACAGTAAGACATAATATTTTATGGCTTATACTGGAGTACTGTTCTTTATGCAATATTACAACAGATACCCTATCATATCAACATATCTGATATTAAATCTGATATCAGAAACATATTAAAACTTGCAGTCATGCAACAGTTTAAATCAATTACATTTTCCATAATCAGAAAACACTTTCCCTCATTGACACCTTAACTTTAGAGATCATGGCCACAGCAAGGATTTTAATTAGTTTCATTCTCAAGCAACCCAGCATCAGCCACAGTGCATGGAAGCAAATTCTGTGTTTTGCAGACACACCCTGACACAAATGGTCACTCTGCACACAAAGGCTTCTTTCATGGTGTCAGCTGCAGCACCAGGCATTCTCTGAACTACCTGTAAGCACTTTTCTGAAAATGGCTAAAATTAAGGATTTCAAAAAGACCCTCTCACCTTCTGAACACCAGACAAATCCTTCTTCAGTCCTGTCACAGTCTGGTAGAGAATCTGCTCCAAGGGAGAGAGGAAGAAATTACATTATCAAATTATATCTTAATTCTTTATGCCCAGAGAGAATTACTATCTAAAAATAAATTTAAAGAAATAAAGACCAGGGTAAAATCCACAATGTTAGCATTAAGCACTAACCAGACAATTTTAAAGTATGGTATAGATTTAGTACTCCACACCTTGGTAGCAACGCTTCCGTTTTTATTTGTTGCTAACAGTGTCCAGTAAGAAGAATTCATATTCCCTCTCTCTCTTTTGCAGGGACTCAGCATGTCTACTCACATTATCTTGCTGAACATTCAATGCCATATCCTCTTCTTTCAATTTCATCATTATGTCCACATCCCTCTCATAGTTTTTAACTTCAGTCAGAGTTCGAGGTATGTAGGCCTTCTTAAATACCTAGCACAGTGAAGGGAAACACAGACTTACTAATTTACATATAGTGTCATGATGTTCTTCTCTCCTAATTATGCATCCCTAGGAGAATAATCACAGAGAAAAAACAAATGAACATAGCAATCATCCCCTACCATTTGAACTACAGAGTTGTTTTTTGTTTGGTTATTTTTTGCAGGGGCAGGCTTAATGTGCAACCTAGACATTATTGATAGATCACAACTAAGAAGGCTCCTTCCTCAGCCTGACTCACACCAGCCCACTTATAAAATTCTCCAACCACCTCTTAGCCTATTTAAATCCTAAGGTTTTGTGTCCTAAGAATTTTTCTAATGCTTTTATTGTAATGTTTATAATGCCTTCAGGAAGCAACTCCATTGAAATGCACTGCTACAACCTAAATCTTTTCATGTAACAACACCCACTTCAACCTACAGTACAACTCAAAAAAGGTCCTTGCAGCAGTACAGTACAATAAAAACTAACTGCAGTATCAATAACCTACTTAGAGTTTGTCACATCTGAAACAGTCTTTCAGCAAGCTTACAACCCCACCAGATCAGAGAAATGTTTTGCTTCTGTGTTTCACGGTATCAGTTCAATCCCAGTACAGATTCAGTACCCTTCATGATCATCACTGCTCATCTGAGAGCTGTGCACAAAGCACAGTTCCCCACTTCCACACAGCTGCCCTTACTCAGCTCTACTCTTTTGCAAGGAAAGTGGCACAAATTAGCCATGGTCACATGGAAAGTCTAGGACAAATGAACTGAACTTAAATTTTATGAAACCACCTCTCTTACAGATCAGTACCTCATATAAACAAAGGAGTAACTTGCTTGCAAAAGATGTGCTTTGACGTACAAGATGTACAACCAAACACTAGAGTCTGACTCTACACCTCAATAGTTTTATGCTGAGGCTATACTGGGAAACAAAATACATCTTTCCTTGGCAAAGCCTGAAGCAGCTAGAGAAACCTGCTGAGCTCCAAGACAAAAAAGTCTTGAATAAATCAAGTTGTACTGACCCACAAGATAAGAGGCTTTTATTGGTTGTTGGTTTTGTTTTTAGACTCTTCTGGAACAGATAGTTAAGACTAAGATAGAAATGGTTGTATCTTTACATCAAACATTTCCAGAACATTAACAGCTTTCTGTTATGGACTTGAGATGGCTTCACTTAATGTAAAAGCAGTGGAAGAACTAAAGTAGACTGGGAGGGGAGCTAGATAGGCAATTTGGTCAATGCACTTAACCAAATAGCCTGCTTCTGTATCATTGGTCCAAAACCACTGGCACAATCAGATCTCTACTCAGGTTTTTTGTTAACTAAACTTGAACTGGAAGATACATCAAGAGACACACATGTCAGCAAACAAACTGGTTTTGGAAATAGAATATTTGCCTTCTAACAGCTTATTGCTGTCAGCCTTTACACATGGCATCCCTTAATACTTCACATCTCAACTAGGTCAAGATATCTCAGCATCAGAAACAATGTTTTGTTTATCATCAACTGTACATTTTTCCAAAGAAAACACGACATTTTTCAGTGTTTAGAAGAGGTAAGGTTAACATTAATTTCACAGCAGGAACAGAAATCCTCACTTCCTCATCCACTTTATCTTGACTGGATCTTTCCTCTTCTGTTCTTTTCGATGCTATTTCCATCGCCTAAAGAAATACAAAACATTACAAAAAAAGTTATCGTTCTTTAGAATCGCGCCACTGAGCCTGCAGAATCACATCCAACTATTCCCATCTGTGTTTCTCCCTGTGCTCCACCGTCACTCACTCGCACTCCAGCAGTCCCTGTGGGAATGCCTTCAGCGACACCTAATGGTGACCAGCCCAGCTGCGAAGCACACGGACAGCTGCAGATCAGGGCCGTACCAGCAGGAAAAACACTCGTGCAGCTCCTCCCCCCAGACCAAACCGCGGCAGGCCAGCACGGCTACAGGACATACAACACCACCCTCCACATAAGCACGGTTATATTTCTGCAGAGCTCCTCCCTGCCAGAAAGAAAGAGCTAGCTTAAAGCATCCTGGTTCTTACAGCACTTCAAACAGACATTTGAGTCTTCATGATTAGACAGACTTTCTTGTAGTGGTGTTCACAGGGGTCCCAGGATGAGGGAAGAGATGAGAGTCTTGACTCCATGTTTCAGAAGGCTGATTTATTATTTTATGATATATATTATATTAAAAGAAAATGATATATTAAAACGATACTAAAAGAATAGAAGAAAGGATTTCATCAGAAGGCTAGCAAGGAAAGAAATGGAATGGAATAATAAAATCTTGTGACTGACCAGACAGTCTGAGACAGCTGGACTGTGATTGGCCATTAATTAAAAACAACCACATGAGACCAATCAAAGATGCATCTGTTGCATTCCACAGCAGCAGATAATTATTGTTTACATTTCATTTCTGAGGCCTCTCAACTTCTCAGGAGAAAAGATCCTAGCAAAAGGATTTTTCATAAAATATGTCCAAGACACTTTCTGTGACAACATGCAAGGAAAGCAGTGTCACCCTACAATGGTATAAATGGAAAAGACCTCTATGCATTTTTGAAGCACTAGCACAACAACGTCATGTGCTTGCTTCCTTAGGATGTAGAATAAATGAGATGTTGGAGCTTGAACTAGATCTGATTTTACTGTCCTCTTACTCAGTAACAAGGCCATGAGGTCTTACCTTAGACAGGTAGTCATCAATGTTTTCACTTGTGATAGAAGGATCAGTAATAAATTCAAACAGCTCCCTCACTGTCATCACTGCAACATTGTGCTTCTGGAAAAAGTCTGCCAGGAAACATGGGAGAGACAAAACCCATTAGTAAATCCATCTAACGTACACAGCTTGGATGTTAAAGTGACAGTTCCAGCAAGCCAGCAACTCTGATGACTTGGGGAAGTCTCAGCAGCACATTCTACATCATATGGAGTTTAGTTACCAGATGATTCCTGGTCACCTGAAATAAAACTGTTCATCTCCCAGATACAACAAACACTAAAAGGAGAAAAACTGCATAAATATAAAAGCCAAATCAATTTCAGCAAGATCCTGACTTAATGGAATATGGGTTAAGAAGTAAAGAATTCAAGACATGTGTAGTATTTGCAATGACTAAGATTAAAAAAAAAAGTATTTCAAATAAGGAATGGAGACCTCAAACTTTTGCCAGAGAGAAACAAGTGGCCACTGAAATACAGTACATTATGATCCACCCAAAAGGGAAGACACATTGATGTCCTAGAATCTTCCTCGCTACTACACTCAGAATTGCTTTCTTAAATCAGTTATGACCAAATTCATAGGCTGCACTTCTGTTCTGAAAAACAGCAGCAAGTGACACTGAGGACTGTTCAACAAGTATTTCCTACTAAAATTCCCAGAAGATCTCTCACTGTGAGAAATTAATCATAGAAGGATTAGAGAAGCACTTAGTTTGGAGGCACCTCTCCGTGCTCACTGAACCACAAATCTCTGCAGAGATCACACCTAGAGCAGAACCAGGTGTTTCTTAGAGTCTCTGTAGATTTAGACAGAGAAAGCTGCAGTGACAGAAAACAAAACAACACCAAAACCACTGCAACTCACTGAGACCCTAGAATATCTAGGGAGAGGAGCACATAAGACACGAATAAAGAGCAAGGGTATGACTAGCTGAGACAGAAGGGAGTTACTAGAAATGCATGAACTGAAAAGGAATAAGGAAAAAGTAGCAAACTGGATATCAACAAACATACAGCATGCACACAGTTCTTTCCTAATTATGTGCCAGACTTTCAAGAGCCTGTGTAAAATAAGAAAGAAGTCAATGTGAAAAGAAAGGGGAGACAAAAGCAGCCTATAAAGAGATTTTTTTCGTCCTCAGGGACACACCCTACCAGGAGGTGTGTATCTGTTACACAACGTGTAAATTCACACATGAAGACCAAATTCTCAAGAGAAAAACACCATTAAACTTATCAAAATGCTATGACAAGTGATAACATCTCTAATTAATTACTCTATGCCTCAATCCTCTCAGCTGCCCTTAGTGCAGGGAACTTTATAACACACAGAAACATCTTGCCAGCTGAGGAATCCCAGATGTGGATTCAGCTCACAGAAGGCAACACATCAGTACGTCTGCACAGTATTTTAAGTAAGGGAAGTGAAGATTGGAGTGAGCACTGCTGCAGACTGGGAGTGATCTTAAATCCGTCCTAACTCAGAGATTCAGTCATGGCACTCATTTAAGAGAGATGATTTCTAGCAAAATAAGCTGCACTACTCTGAACTCAGCACAGCACACTGCTCCCTGAGGAAGTCACAAGAACATAGGAGAGGAAGTATTTTAATGCAATTTTGACATTTTCTACAGTCAGTTACACCTGAAAAAACATGAGGTGAACTGAGTCCACCCTGCTAAAAAAACCAGGTGTCAGAACAAGGGCTGGAGTGCAGCCCCCTCACCGTTAACGTTGGCACAATCCTTGCGCAGGAACTCCAGCGCGTGCGGGTGGTCGTGCTCCACGGACTGAGACACGTCAATGATGTACACGTCCCCTCCATGGTACCTGCAAGGAAACCCCACACAGGGCTGCACCAACTCCACCAGATACTGAGGGGCAGGGAACAGAGCATGCCTCAAACTTAAGAAACAGCAAAAAAAAATCTTAACTTCTTTCTCCAGCATATGCCTTGCCTGTGAGGGCCAGGGTGGCTTTTTTTAGTCAATCCTCTCCCTCTCTATACAAGCTGTATAATTAAACCTTTTTTAAAAACAGTCTGCTCATGAACAAAAAAAAGCAGAGAGGTGCATGAAAAAGAAATAAAACAAGAAACAAGTTATAAAAATATAGCAGTGAAATGATACCTAACTAATATAAAATACCTTACATAAAAATGATACCTTACTAGTTTTTGCCAGAGTTGATGGGTTTTTTTCTAGTTGTGAGGGGGTTTTGTGAGGTGATTTTGTTGCGTCTTTTAACTTTTCTTTCTTTCTTATTTTATGGTTTCTTTTGTTTGTTTGCCTCTTGGCGTTTTTTAGCTGAGAAAGCTCAGATCTGGGCTAAAAGCGACATAATTAATTTCGAAAGTTACAAAAGCCAGTAACAACAGGGACCCCACCCTCGCTGAAAGGTACATCAGTACTCTCACACAGAGGCTGCCAAGCATACATCTTGGATGTCACAATTCAGAGCAAGGATTAAAAACATACAGCATATTAAATTCACTGAGATCTGCGTGAACAAGTCTGGCATCTTGGTACATTCTTCTCATGTACTGGATGATCTGCAGGTACAGCTCCCGGACTTTGGAGTCAGACAACTGAGCATTCTTCAGCAGAGGAGCAGGCCTTGAAATTACAAAAAAAAAAAAACAACAGAAACTAAAAATATAGCTAAAACTAAATAGAAACTAAATACTTTTTCCTTTTTCACACCAGCTGCAAATGCTTTAATTGCTGTGCCTGAATCTTTCACTCCACGAGTATGTCAAGCAACCAAGTGCAAGGAGCCAGCAGGAAGGGGAGCAAAACCTTGCTACATGCTTGCCAAAGATTCTGGAGCTCTATTTTCAACAGGAGCTAATTTGGACCATGCTACATTAATGTCAGCAACTACAAAACAATAAACTATCTTCATGTATGATTAGCAAGCCTTTCCAGCATTAATCTCTGGTTAAGCCACTTTATGAATTCATTTTGCACACAACTGAGGCTTCAGAATCACACTGATTGCCTGCAGTAGTAGCTGACAAATGTCTGGGACCATTCCACAGATCACATGCACATGTTAACTTTACAGCCCTAGAGTAACTGTAGGTAAATTCAGATGGTTAGTTTGGCTGGTTTTCATAAACCTTTGGGAAAAGCTATTACTAAATTTAAAAAAAAAAAAACCAAATTAAAAAAAAATTATTTTCTAAGGATACTTACCTATCACCTTTACCAATAAAGCCCATGACAAGCACATGACTCCTTAGCATAATTGGCTCTGGGCAAGGTATCTGGGCTGTATTCAACCTGAAACACAGGAACAAAGCCAAAAAAAAAAAAAATAAAACCAAACTCTATTTGCTTTGCACCCGTGCATAAAGGAGCTCTGCAGCTTAGAACCTAACACAGTGAGAGCTCAGGAAACTCTCCCTTGTGAAGAACTAGGAAATGCACACAAAAAGCCACAACCATTCTGACCCTTTTTTCTAAGCATTCCTGTGTCAAAGAATCTTTAGACAGTTCAGGTTAATCCTAGATTAACCCATATCACACAGTGTGTTGCTGCTCAGCAGCAGCTATTTCTAGCTTCTCCTGTTGTTCAGTCATGTCAGACAGAGTTCAGACACTGAAGAGCTTCGAGTATTAGCAGGAAAACAAAAGAAGATCTTTATTCTTCCCTCCCCTTTTGTTTCTCTCCTTTAATGAAGCTTAAGACACTTTCCTGAACACTCCAGAGACCCGATAGGGCAGTGGTAGCCACAGAGAGAGCATCTCCTCTAAACTTAAAAGTTTTTGTAACCTCTGCATGATGAAATAAAAACTGGAAGAATCACCTTATTAAATTCCTCATTTCTTTTTCGGCCCATGTCTTCACCATTTTTCTTGGGTTGCCTTTGCAGTATCCATGACGAAATCTTTAAATAAAAAAATAAAAGACAACAGGGACTCTTAGTCTATCAACACAGCATGAGCACCAGTGATTTTAACATCTTTCAAAATAATCCCTCCTCCCCAGTAAAATCAGGCAGAAGTCAAACTCACCTGAATTCACCACTCACATACTTATCCCGATCTTTAAACATCAGAATAGAGGTTTTGTAAATCTTTATTGCTCTGTTCTCCCCATTTGCAGTACTGGCATGATATACATTGGCCTATTAGATTAAAAAGGGAAGAAATAACATTAAAGAAAAGCTCTTTAAAACAACATAGTCTTCTCTCTTCTTCTCATTCTGATACCTGGAAAAGGGCTGATCCCACCCCAGCCCCTGTGTGGCACCCAGCTGAAGGAGACTGCACGCCAGTGCAATCCTTTTTCCATGAAGGGCAACTTACAGGAAGTACATAAGATGAGGCAGGGGTGCAACAATGCCCTCAAAATTAAATCAACATTGCACAAGAAAACTCTGCCTCATGCACACTTGGGCGACTGAAACAAGCCCTTGTGTGAAGGGTTAACTTGAGCCTGTGCACTGTTCAGGCCTAAAGCATCACCCAAATGTCTCATGTTTTCACCTCTACACAGGACAGAAGTATGTCTTTAATTGGAATTATCTGGGTTTGTATGGTTCTTTAGGCACTATTTAATACTATGGGTATACATAACTTTGCTAAAATTTTTGTTGAAAGATGCAATTAACAACATCCACAAATTTATTATAATATTAAGGCATTCTCAGAAATCTTTCATACTTGGGAAAATTGGTTTCCTTTATCATAAATATTTTTTTCTTAAGATGACTTCTTACCAATCAAGAAGCACAAAATATGTAGAACTAAGCCCAAATATTTCACTACATTTTCTGAGCATCATAAACTTTCACCCAGCTGGCTAAAAAAAAAAAGCCTACTACATTATTTGCAATAAAACTTACTTCTTTCCCTGTGCTGATGCAGCCATTGATTTCTGATATAATACCTCTAGAGAGCATCTTGAACAGAATGATTCGGGTCCTTGGGTCCAACACCTCAAATTTAATACAGAAAAGTCAGCACAGAAAAAAAAAATAATAATGCCCAGTCCTACTATCATATGAAAGGCCCCTGGGCATCAGACTGTTCTCAAGGATCAAATAATAATCTGAATATATAATAATAATAATAACTCAGATGTCCCACCCATAGCTGCATTAAACGTTTTAAAGTAAGATATTTCTTGGGATACAGATAACATAACTGAGATAGGACAGCCATGTGGGCTCAGCCCAGTAATAATTCAGTCTTGCTAAAGAAGAAAAAATGCAAACTCAGCATTTTTTCTTGCTCTTTGGAATTCAATAAAAGTTTAAGATGGAATTCTGCATTACACATATAAATAAATTACAATGTTAAACACAAAAATGAGCTCTAAAATGTTTATGGAACCAAAGTTAACTTTCATATGCGAAACAAAGAAAGAAAGAAACAACAGGTCTCTTCAGCATAACAAGAGAGAGAATTCCAAAACTCTGTTCTTGCTTTTAACTGCTTTTTCATTGATTCCAAAATTCTACACTATTTGCTCTGGTCAAAAGGGAATTTTGATGAACAAAGGCCTTACCTGTTCTACTGTTGCTCTGTCTGACTTGTCTTTGACTCGGTACCTAGCAGAAGTGAAAATAAAATGTTACAATCCCACATATGGGCTGGGTACTTTGACAGAGCAAACTGTGCCATCCTGTGCCAAAGGTTAAGATGACAGCCTTAAGAAGTAAGGCTTTCAGCTCATACAAAACCAAAGGTTTCTCCTGCAGAAAGAGGGATGGAAAGGAAAACATCAACAAACCACTACCATTAACATCAGAGCCCTTCACTTTTATAGATTATTTTCCTGCTTTTTCTAAATATGCTCATTCAGGAGAAAACTCTCTTCACAACTTCGGGCTATAAGCTGCAGGCAAAAGAAACTTCTTTAGAAGAAATACTTTTCCACCACCAAATCATCAGGAGGAACTTTCCTCCAACACCTTTTGAGCTCAGTGGTTTAAGGATTTATGTTTAGAAAAGAAGAGTATCAAAGGGTCTTTTCTAGGGGAATGACACCCATCACTTCTGCCTTACTATACTACACCAATACAATCAGATGTGCTACCAGTGACAGAAGAATCAAAACTTTCCAAAAACTGATTTGGAAAGCAAAAAATTGAAGACCAAAGGGCAAACTGCATGTAGACTACTTCTAAGCTTCATTTTTCTTAACAAACATATTTAAACAAGAAAATAAGCACTATACTTCTGGGTTTAAAGTATTTAAGTGAAAATAGAAGCATAAGTAATACTCACATGTCTGCTTCCTTCTGCCTAGACTTTTCTGTGACTCTGTTTATAACAGAGTCATCAAAATTTAGCTTATCTGAAAAACACATAAGAAGCAATGAAAAAAAACAAAACCCCAAAACCCAAAGAAGTTTCCTACACACCAGGGTTAACGCAGCACTTTACTCTGTTTACATTTCAGGGCAGGACTATAAGGTAACAAAACAGATGAGTGAGACAATTCCAGAGACTTGGAAATGTTATACCAGTAATGCCTTCTGGATAACATCTCACCAATAAATTTGTCTGTTCTTCTCTTAAAACAATCAAATGCCACTTTTCTTAACACAATAAACAACAGCCTTCCAGATTGTCTTCAACATTGTATTTAAATGGTGTTTGATTAAATGCTAAATGTATAAAAGCTGCTGTATTTGGCCACAAACACAAGCAGCCTTCACCCTAGCACCACTTTGTTATAAAGGAAAACCCAACCTCTGATCTCTACCCTGTCAGAAGGTGCCAATCACAGCTACCCCTGGTCCTGACAGGCTGTGCTGAGCAGCCATCTCCATCTCAGGGTAAAAATCAAACCACTCCAGCTGGGACAGCAGCCTCTTCACTTAGCACAGGAGCTCTGCCCCTGGGAGAGAATTGCTGCATAATGTACCCCCCCAATACTACAGGGGACTACTGCATTTGTCTAGAAAGTGCAGCTGTGGTAGCAGCTGTGGGAATCACCAACATCACAACAGAGAGCTGATATCCTCCCTCCAAACAGCTTTTTCCTAAAAGGAATCTAGGGAAGAAAGACTTCAGGTTGCCTGGAGAAGTCAAGGGGAAAGAAAAAACCCCAACAAAACAACCATGTGGTGCTGAAGGTGGAGAGAGAGGGGGGTATGACAGCTAGTTCTTGGACACTAAAGGCAACTTCCAAAAAAGTAGTCAAAAGCCATTTTTAATCTCTCTGGCAAAGGTTAACTCACCCATTCCAGTGAGTTCTGGCTTAACATAAGCAGAATTAGTCTGAGAATGCCACAGAGTGGTAACTGTTTAAAATAACAGACAGCAGTGCAATTATACTCACCTAAATTGATTTTGTGTTCAAATTTTCTTAAAACCTTGCCTGCAGGGGTTGACAGTTTTGCTGAAGAGCAATTAGGGGTCTGTCTATTTGCCTGAAATAAAGAATTTGTTAACATAAGTCACATTCTGTACACAGCCCTTTGAAATTCAAACCATTTCATTGGAAAAGTAATCTCAAATGCCTATGCCTAAAGCTGTAAGATAAAAACCACATGGGATATAAGGAAACAGACATGGATTAACACCAGATTTTACTTAAATCAAGAAAGGAAAATACAGGTAATACACCAGTTAAAATTCTAAAAGTGCTCCAAACCAGAGTTATTTTTTAGTCTAGGAAGCTACAAGTCTCTCACACAGCACTTTTTCCTGTCTGTAAAAGGAACAGAAGACAGAAACAAGGAATAAATCAAGAGGGAAAAAATGCAGAGGCAATGAACTGAGAAAACTTCCCAAGATTCTATCTTTTCTTACATGTAGTCCTCCCCAGACACAACTAATACCTGAACATAATTTCACCATCGTTGAACAGCATAAACCTCTAAATAAAGGCAAGAATATATCACCAGGACAAGTGCTGCCAGACATGCTATGCTATGCTATGATCATCAAACTCTGATTCACCTACACTGTTCTGCTAAGTTGGTAGCAATAAGAAAAATGAGGTTTTGAACCTCTAGTGCCCCAGCTGATATAAGAACTAGCACCTTTCTTACCTTCACGAGTGCTCTCCATTCTGCACACCAGAGTTTCTATGCCAACATCATATACGCTAAATTAATTCACTTCAAGCACCCCCCTCCATTTCCCATGCTTGTATTTTTGTTTGCCTTCTTCACTATTAAGTCAAAAACAGAACTGGTTTCACCCTGGATATGGCTAACAGATAGTCTAAAAATAAACAGAAAGGCGGGGGAAGATGCTCAGAAACACAGAGGACAAATACCAAAAAGTAAGGAACATCTTAAGGGTAAGCAAAGAAAAGTTGAGTAAGGTAAGGAAGAGAAGGAAACTGCAGTGACACAGAGAATCCAGCAACAGGGTTTGAGACAAGAAAATCAAATGCAGCTCGGGCTATAGTGTACATACACACAAGGCAAGTAAGACGAACAGATGCAAAGGAAGGGGATTCTCTGAAGGAAAAATTTCTCTGAAGGAAAAATTTCTGCTTGCATTTGCCCCCAATATAACACTAACAACAACAAAGCCTCCAGGCTGGCCCCATTAGCTCTCGGGCACCCTCAAAGCCCACAGAATAACCTTCAACATACCTGTGGATTGCATCCACCAGCAGCATTGTGGCGCTTTGTGAGTCTTCCCACCTCATCATCCCAGTCCCAGTCTTCATCTTCCTCTTCAGCATCGTTGTCATCATCACCATCTCCTTCCTCAGCGTTAACTTCTTCACACGTGCATAGCTGGCAGCTCTCAGGGACCTCACCCTCTTTACACGCTTCTGTGTCTTCCACAGATTCACTGAAAAGAAACACAGATGTCTCTATAACTAAAAATGATTGTTGCAGTAACCAAAAATTCAATACACTTATCCCCATAAATGACTTTACATTTTCACCCGTGTTTTAATTCACTGAGTCCAGTTCTGAGACCACCTATTCAGGTGCTGGATCAGGTCTAGAAAAGGGAAATGAAGTTGGTGAAGGGTCTGGAGCACAAGTCCTGTGAGGAGCAGCTGAGGGAGCTGGGGATGTTTAGCCTGGAGGAAAGAAAGCTCAGGGGGGACCTTACCATTCTCTACAATTCCCTGAGAGGAGGCTGCAGTCATGTGGGGTTGGCCTCTTCCCCCAGACAACAAGCGACAGGAAAAGAGGACACGGCCTAAAGTTGCAAAGTTGCACCAGGAGAATTTGGAAGAATTTCTTCACAGCAAGGGTGGTTAGACATTGGGATGGATTGCTCAGGGAGGTGGTGGAGTCACCGTTCCTGGAGGTGTTTAAAGGAAGACTGGAGTTGTTACTCAGTGTCTAGTTGGGACGGTGGTGTTGTGTCACAGCTTGGTCTCGATGATCCCAGAGGTCTTTTCCAACCTAACCGATGCAACCATTCTGTAATGTCAATAACGTGTCACGGCTTTCTGCCAGGACAAGTACGTCCATGGAAAAGGGAAGCCGAGAGACACACGCAGCCTTTCCTCTCACCTCCTCCCGTGGCGGGGCAGCACCACCCGCTCTCCCTTCCCCGCTGCCGGGCAAGTCCCAGGGCTGCTCCCGCTCCCACTCCCGCTCCCGCTCCGCGTGTCCGCCCGGCCCGGCTCCCCAGCGCCCTCAGCCCCGGCCCGCGGCGCGCCCTCACCTGTCCGAACAGTCCGCATCGTCGAACTGCCCGGGCACGACCTGGCTCATCACCAGCGCCCGGTAATCCATGGCGGCGGGGCAGGAAGCAGGAACCGGGAGCAGGAATCACCGGGAGCCGGGATGCCCGCACCACGCAGGCGCCGGCCCGGCCCGGCCGCTACGGCGCCGCCAGAGGGACCAAAAGCGGCGCGGGCGAGCGCGGCTGGGACGGGCCCGCCTCAGCTCCGGCCCCGCCCGCTTCCCAGGCTCCTGCACCGGGAGGGCGTGGAGCCGGCATATGGAGGGGCTTCTTACAAGGGCTTGTAGCGGGGAATGGCTTTGCGCTGAACGAGAGTAGCGTTAGATTAGATAGTAGTAAGAAATTCTTTACTGTGAGGGTGGTGAGGCACTGGAACAGGTTTCCCAGAGAAGCTGTGGATGCCCCATCCCTGGAAGTGTTCCAGGCCAGGCTGGACGGGGCTTGGAGCAACCTGGTGTAGTGGAAGGTGTCCCTGCCCAGAATCACAGAGTGGCTTGGTTCGGAAGGGACATTAAAGATCATTTAGTTCCATCCCAACTAAGTGATCGTTAATGTCCCTTCCGACCCAAACCATTCTGTGATTCATCGAATCCCCAGCAGCTGCCGATACATCAATACTGAACTGTGGCACATCTGCATAATAGTAAACAATTTAGCCTTAGAAATAGGCATTTTCAAGCCCTCAGTTCTTGACTGGAAATGACCGTTCCTGCTGCAAATTCATGGTTGTTTTCCCTGAAACACAGATGATGATCTGTGTCCTCTGTAGTAGATACCGAGAAGTTTTATTTGGTGTACTCTAAAATATTAAATTCCAATCTTTATTAAAATAAAGCTCTAGTTGAAGCCAAAGGAATTCCAAATTTGCAAGCCTGGCTAGAAGAATCTTAGCTTAATCTATAAACAGATTATAATATTATTAAATACTGTTTATATACGGATATAATGTAGGATTAAGAAAATAAAAGTGAGTGCTGGGCTTTTGCTATCTGGTACATAAGGGCAAAATTTTAAAATGCAGTCTCTTTTTTTGTAGATGTTTCTGCATAATCCAAGTGGTATGTATAAAGGCTATGAAAAACCTGTGATTGTGCAGAAAACATAGATGCTTGTGCAGAGATACCTTTAAAATAGATTTGATACAATAGGTGTTATTTGCATCTGCAACACTTCCATGAAGTCAGCTCTTTGAGAGTCTCTGTGCTCATTTTCCCCAATGCACAGCCACGTCAGCAGAAATCAGATTAACATCATCTGTTTACTGATCTTTTTCCTAGAACCAGGTGTTGGAGGACTCCTAATCCCCATGGGTTAATCCATGTGTGTAGAGAAGGCACTGTTCTACAGGGTTATTTCACTCTCTAATAAATAATTCAGTGCTCTTAAGTAAACATTCCCATTTATTGTAATGACAAGGGACTGTTTGAAACATAACACTGCCAGAGGATTTCCACATTCATTTTTATTCCTTCTATGCTTCAGGCTTCTGTGTAACTTTTTTGACAGCCTTGGATGCAGCACACTTTTGTTATCCCAGGCTTTAAGAGCTCCTTTGGAAGCAGGCAAAAACTGTTCTACAAGCAATTAATCTGCAACAGGGTTAATCCACTAGGCAATGGTGATACTTTCAGAAGGAGAATGGGAAAAAAGGTGTCAGAGACCTACCAGTTATCACCCCTAATCCATGGTAGGAAAGACTATCTATGAGAGTACGTATTTAGCTTGGACCACTGTAGCTCCATGTTCCCTGTCCCATGAGACTCCTCAGGAAATACTACCTCCCTTACTCTTCCTATGGCTACATTATTATATTTCCTGAAGATTAAGAGTAAAAATGTTTGTTAACACTGCAAGATGCAATAATTCTGTACTTAACATGACATATTATACAGTACAGGTATATATTCTGGTTCACACAGAAGCTGGGAAGCTGGGAACAGAGACCATACTCAGAATCCCTGGGAGCACTGCAGTGCTGCTCCTTCCTGGAAGAAGACTGACTTGAGAGGACCACCAGGAGCTTCCTTTTCATATTTGCAGGATGAAATGTACAAGTCAGTGGCAAGAAAAGATGCTGCCTGCCAGCTCTGTGAAGCAACCTGTGCTTCTGAGCCCATCTTGGAAAATCTGACATGCAGTATGTTCTTGTTGGTGAGGCTAAACATGAGAGGGATTTCAAGTGCCATGTGCTAGGATGAGCAGGTTATAATGATACATATCTGTCACACTCCCCTCCCCTGCCAATGTATGCCAGGCAATACTTGGTAGCTCACAGTGCTGTCTACCAGATCTTTAGTTGGTGTAAAACCTGTTTAAATCAACAGACTTTGTTAGATTTTGAGGTCAGCTCTTACTGCCATGAGTGAAGTACATAAACAATACAGACTGTACAGAGCACGGGGAGTCATGAAAGGGGGGAACAAAGCATGGTCAAGGGACTGTGAGATGATTGACATGAAAACCTATCTGAAAATGGAAAATGGCATCTATATCCTGAGCAATTATTACAGCAACACAGCAAGTGATCAGGATCTTCTCTATCTCATGCAGTACGATTGATATTCCAATATTCTAGGCCATATTTCCACTTTATACAAGACATTGGTTTAAATGGAATTGGCACACATATATATGAAAGAGAAATTAGCTAATATCTTACTTGAATACTGCTGTGAATGTTCATGTAGTTCCATCATATTTTTGTTAGAGGACTCCTGATGAAGAAGGATACACACTGAGGAGGCCAAGTGATACATTCATTAAGTTCAAAACAAAATACCTGTTTTCCTCAGCTGTATTATCTCCATGAATATCCTCTGAAAACACTCAAAAAAACTTAATTCTTCTTTGAAGAATTAATTCTTAATTCTTCTTCCATATAAATTCTTAATTCTTCTTCCATATAAATTTTGGGATACCTCTCAGAAAACAACAGATTCCCTAAGCCATAGAAACACTTGCTGTAGAACCAACATACCTTTCTGCATAGTCAAGTGGAAGCAGTCTTTGGGTGTGGATACATTTTTCCCAGAGAAGGAATCCCTAGGCAAGGAAGAAGAACCACATCAAAGGAGGGTGTTGGGCTGACAAAAAGAAGACAATACTAAAAAAGAATGCAAGAGCCTGGGAGATGTTTCATTGTCAGAATAATCATCAGTAAAGCCTATTGTAGGACCTCATGAAGAACCATTTGCAGAAATATGGAGTCACTGCTGGATTGCATTATTAAAGTATCCTCCATAACAGACATGGCTTATTTTCTCCTTCAACCCTCTGTCTCTCTATTCAAGACATACTCAGGTTTTGGTACTGAGAAACAGTTCCCTGGAGAAGATAATTTGAACTGATTTGAATCAGCTAGCAAGAAGCCATGGTAAGATTCCACTGAGGCATGAATGATGAAAACACCCTTCTCTGATAAAATTAGTAGTAGTGGATTTTTGCATTAATATTGCAAAATTTTATAAGTAAGTGCCAGGCCTCACAGATGTGTAACATAAAAAAGAAGTGCTAAGAATACCAAATGCAGGTGCTGGAGTTGTGCCTTGAATTAACTAAGTAATGAATGTAGGGAGTAATGCATTTGCATTTCAGTTCCCATTCTGATTACAAATTATTTAAAATTTTGATTAATATTTAAATTAAATAATGTTTAATTACAGTTATTACAAATTTAAAACATCAAATTAAAATTTAAAATTGAAGAAGTTACAAATTACATGCTTTTGGTAGGCAGCCACTGCACAACAAATATAGCCTCCAAATAACTGGAGAGAGAATAACATGAGTATATCATCTGATTCTTTCCATGAGAACACAGTGCACATACCAGGCCTGATACAGTCAAACAGAGAAATGAAAATAGGTATAAAGAACAGTGTAACACACTACAACAAAAGGGGAAATACTCTCAGAGGGTTTCCACCAGAATGTAAAATGCTTCTTCTTTTTTACAGTTTTTTTTTCCTTCAGTTACAGGTGGTGTAAGAAAAAGAGTAAACAAAATAATTTAAACATGGTGGATCAAATGCAACTCCTGTTCATTGCTAAATTTATTATATATCTAGGAAATACAGTGAAAAAATGTATAGCCTTCTTCCAACAGACTAACTCAGTGGCATTTCAAACATGGGTTTTGCCTTCTTTCTTTGTCTTCAGTGAGTAAAATCTCTCTTTAATTGACCTTCTCAAAATTCAGTAAACAGAACAATTCATAGAGCATGGAAGACTTTTTTATTTCCTCTTTCTTTAATGTTAACATTTATTTTCTTGATTTTCTACAATCAAAGGGGTTAGCCAACAGCTGGATTTTGATTTTTTGGTGGGTTTTGTTTCCTTTTTAAAACTTCTTGCTTTAAAATCTGAGATTACTGTACGTTAGGCCAAAATCTGAAAATTACACTCTTTAGACTTGTCACCCCACTGGAACTTGATGCAGGTGCAAGGATTGTAGACACTGTATAAGGGTGAGCTTCTTAATTTTCATAATTTTATAATTTTGCCCTCACTGACTTATCTTCACAGATGGAAAATTTCCACTGAAGTTGGTAAAAAATGAGTTTGCATAAACTGAATGGTTTATTCTTTTGCAATAGCAGAATGACACACCTCCACTACTACAGTAACAGTATTGGTGAAGTTTACTCACATTTTTCCTCATTTGCTTTTCCACTTTCTCTGAATAGAATGCTGTCAAACCATGTGACCCCTCCTTCTTCTAATTAGTTGATGATAGAAAGTGTTGTTCCCCTAGGAAATGTTGAAAGTTGGTGAGGACTTTTTACTCCAGCATTTTGGGACATTACTTGCTGCCAAGGAAGAATGAAAACAGGGAGATAAAATGAAGGGATAAAGATGATCCCACTGAAGGGATTTTCTCCACTCACAGAACAGGGAGCTATTTGCAGCTCCTTGTACACAGCCCAATCTTGTTGTCCTTCTCCCTCTTTATGTACAGCATGATTTGGGTGGAGTGAGAGTCATATATATAGTAGGATGCTCTTCATTGAGCTTGTTAGCACGTGCAGGGATGAGCTTTAATCTTGAAACCACCCTTAAATCAACAAAAGTTTCTTTTTGACCATTGTGTCCTTCGAAGTTTCAGTGATATCACTTTGTTTCACTCCTCAGAGCCGAAGCAGGACCTTCCCATCTCCACCTCTGGAGGCCTCCTCCTTTGGCCAAGTCAGCCTTTCTCAGTGTCAGCCCCACAATCTCCATTGCAGAGATAACAGGGAATGCACACAGTGTATCCATAGATAGAAAACCTTAGCCCTAGCCTGGCTCCTTGGCCAGCATCCTGCAGCGCTGAGGCAGGAAAAGGAGGATGCACACAGAAATGGCTCCTGTCCTTGCAAACAAAATTCCAGGGAGAAAGGGATGACAAGCTGGCAGAAAGTCAACAGCCACTATCCAAATATAACAAGCTGGCTCCTTGGCTTAAAATCCTGCAAGCAGAACTTGAAAATGAGCAAGCTGAGATGAAGAAAACACAACAACAGATTTGTGAGTTCAGAAGGGAGAACCAAAAGCTAAAGCAACAGAGGGTGAAAGACCTTCAAGGAAAAACCACATCCTGCAGCTCAAAACCAATGGAAAGAGATATGATATAGTCAGAGAACCCCAGACAGCTGCAGCATGATTCAGTCTGATACTGTAAGCACTGAAAGTGTCTATAATGCACAATCCTAGCTGCCATGTGCAGCAGTTCCCAGTTGCCAGGTGCAGCAGTTCCCCTTCCCTTCTAGGGACAAACTTCCACAGGTTCCAGCTGAGGGTTCTTTTAAAAAAAGCTACTTTAAGAACTTTAAAGGTAAGATAGTGCTCCTGAAGTCCTTTACTGGATTTGAGTCCAAGTGTGGAATTCTGTATTACACAGATATTTATGCAATAATCTAATTTCAAGCACTGATGAAATACTTTGCAATTTATTATTTCATGTAAACGACGGAATAAAAAGATAATGAACCTTTTTTTACTACTTCAAGGGGAAAAGGAAAGAAAGGATCAGAATGTAAATGTTGCATAGTATGTTACCTTCTCTCTTTCTTCAACTTTGCAGAAGCTTGCAGATGGTTTTATATCTGTCTTGCATGGGTTGGGAAACATTCAAAACTGGACACAATATTCTAGATGCAATCCAATAATGATTAGAGATGTAGAAGTCACTCACAAAGAAAACAGATCTGCTTTGTTAATTTTCCATGGCATGAAGTGTAACATCTAGAAATAAATCTTCAATTTTCCTTTTTTTTCCCCCTTTAACTTTGGCAACTCTATCTTAGCCATGGGTGGCTTTCTTACTTACTGATTACTCCATATGCAATTACATGTACACGTTCTCTTACTGGCTATATTTTATTTCCCTATTGTACTTTAGGCTTAAAATAGATTTTTGCTTTCACCATATGTGACAATACTCACAATGATAAAACCAAGAGATTGGAGGTTGTTTGGATATACTCAGTGCTGCTAACAGATACTGCTGCAGTATATGTAGTGCACTCCCTAAGTGAGAAAGACTGGACTTGTGAAATTCACCAAATAGCCAACCTATCACTGAATTAGTAGCAATAATTAACTTGCAGTGTAGAATAAAAATAGCTTTTTATCTTTTCATGTCAACAACTTTGTTTCTGTTTTTCATGCAGAGGAGAGATAAAAAATCTGGTGACTAAAAATACTCTGTATGCTTTAAGCTGTATATATTGCAAAACCATCACCCCAACCCAAGTGTTGCACAGAATCTCAAGGCCAAAGGGAGCTCTGAAGTTCCTTTCCTGTTACCATCATATGGAGCATATGGAATCCATAAATCTGATTAAGCAATCATAGTTAACAATTACAAATTTATCTACACTATTACAGTTTTCATTTGATTTTTTTCCAATTCTCAAAAAAAAAAAAAATCTAGTTATTCAGTCAAGTTTGTGGAACACAATTTCCCATGTATTTATCTGAGAGATATCTCCAGAGAGGTATCCCTCTCCTTTTTTCTTTTTTTTCTTAGATAAAATACAGAATCTGTGTGTGGTTGAGACAACTTTCTGCAATAGGGTTGCTAAAGTTCCGTCCAGCAAAAAACTTGAGAAAACATCAGCCTTCAAAGAACCACCACAATTCAGGCAAAAATTGAGCAGATCTCATTAAGAGCTCCTGTGAACGCTGGTTTGTCTCCTGTGCTATCACCCAGTAGAAGCAGCTGACAGGAATTCCAGGGATGGGGGTTGCTGTATGACCTCTTTCTGCCTGCATAAATTTTAGACATGTTGATTCCCCACAGTTATAATCAGTGGTGAGAAAGAATAATGTCAGCTTGACAGGTCTAAGTGGGAGATTCTCACTTGAATTTTTAATAACTACCACATACAATAACTTTTTGTAATTTTAAAAAGTACTATGGAAATTAAGGGGGAAAAACCCTGAGAATTCAATATTCATATAATTATTTCTCTGAACTATAGAAAGTAACAAAGAGATAAAAAAGTAATGTTATCTCTTCTGATTTCAGCAGGCATCACAAAATACGGAAGGGTACAAAATCACCAACTATTAAAAGAAGATTTTAGACCTTTTGACAATTTCTGAAAGCAAAAAAATTGACCTTATCTGCTAGCCCCAGAAAAGTTTCAGAAGAAAACAGCAAGCAAAAATAACAAGTTACTTTTTTGGGGTGCACTGAAATAGTGGGTTACTTATCAAAACTATTGCATCAACCTGAACCTGAAGAGAACTAAGAAGGACACAGTCCTTGGCATGTGATAGCAACTGCAAGGTATTAACACCTACAGCAATGTCCACAGAAAAACAGCTGAGAAAAAAATAAGGTCTCTAAACATTTTGCTAACATGTAAAATTCCAAGAAAACTCAGGGAGCAAGTGATCCTCCTGATTTTCCCAACAAAATTTCCTTCTACAATACAAGCAAGCTCTCCATCCTAGTCAGATTATATTGCAGCCAGCTTTTTCCTGACACAAGAAGTGCCATCCAAAAGTGAGAAACAGGAAGAAGAAAACAGGTTAGGATTGTACATGTGACACTGCTACTAAAAGTGCTTTGCTGAATTCATCTCTCATAGAAGGTACTGAGTAAATAATGAAGAGGTAGTCCAGCTAATTATTGAACCCTTGGCCATGACAAAAGCCATTATTGATAAGCAAAAATAATAAGTCTCTACATAAAGTTATTTGCCTTTTGCTGATATCTTCAAAGGGGAAACACATCTGGGAGATTCATTTAAGAAGTTCAAAATGGAAATGTAAGGTAAATATTATATATAGATCACACACTAGGAATGCTCACCCTTTTTGTAACACTCATTATGAAATTGAAGGCAGATTTCCTCCTAACAGTTTTACATGCAATTTTTAAGGGAAAACCCTCTTTTAAATGCAGGATACAATTCTTGTACATGACTGCAATCATATTCCCAGGGGCAACATGAACTCTGAGTGAACACCAGTCTTAGAATTAGCATCCAACATAACAGATGTCAAAGCTCAATGCCACAATAGTGGCAAATATTGTCAACACTTACTTTACTGGGAATAACGACACTTTACTTACTGGGAATAAACACATGGAGCAGTCCAAGAAAAAAAAAAATCTCTGCAGCTGGTTTCAGGTTTTCGTAGAGACTTTTCTTTCAAATTATAACTTGTTTAATGTGGGTAGAATACTTAGCATAAGAGAATGCAGCATAATTGGCTTCCAGGTGCAGCTGTAACATTGGAGTCAGTATTGGCTCGGTTTGTTGCTGAAGCTGGTCAAGGCACCGCAATTGTTTTCAGGTACAATTTTAATTAACACCTTTCTGTGCCTCCACAGGCACATACAAACCCAGTAAGAGCACCACACAGGTTAATTAATTAGTAACACCAAGAACAGTTAACTCAGATGGAAAAGCAGCACTTAAAGTACATAGTCACTGTGTAGAAGACACAAAGTGCTATATAGGAAACCTCCTACAGCATGCCAGTATTCTTTCACTTTCCTGAAGAAAAAATAACTAGCTGCTTTCCCTCAAAAAAAAAAACAAACAAACAAACAAAAAAAAAAAAAAAAAAAAAAAGAAAAAAACTCCTCTAAAACAACCAAATCACAACTAGGATAAAGACATCACCACCTGGTGAAAGACCGTTACAGAAAAGGTAGTATTACACCATTGAGTGGATATTATCTGACTAGAAATACTTTTACCAGTAGCAATGAATGTTTTCCAGTGTTCATATTTATATGCCACTTTTAGTCAACACTTAACAGCATTTCAATAACATTGTAAGCATGTTAAAATAAGATTAAGTTGAGCTAGAATGGTTTCTTCTGATATTTTTTTAGTGTAATTTGGTTCAAAATCAAATGAGTGAAATTGAAAAATGAAAGCCTCAAGACTACATTTACCATTGTCATGACAGCAAGCTGCATATGCCCAAATGACAAATTAAAGTTACCTCAAATATAGAATGTATCTTAACACTACTCTTGTTCGTTTTACCTTGTATGCAAATTACTGAATAAACTGTGGGAGAAAAGAGAAAGGATAGAGGGAGTCTGGTTTGGGCCTTGGCATTTTTATTTTCAGTGAATGTTTTGATTGTAGGGTTTGGGAAAGCTCTCCCTTTTAACATCCCTTGCATTGTATTTAACAAAAAGTCTACTGAGATAAAGGCAATGTATCAGTATCATATTCATTGCCTATCATGCTTTGGGAAACTTTCAAGTAAACCAGCAAATATATGACTCAAAACCAGCTATTCTAGAGTAACATGGAATTTTGAGATTTCCATAGCACCTTTGTTTCAGTATTATGCTTTATCCTTGGTCTTTCCAGAGATATGTTGGCCTACTTCCCAGAGAATCACAGAATATTCTGAGTTGGAAGGGATCCACTGTTGTCCAGAAAGAACTAGACTTGTTACCTGGTGTGCAATAAGCCAATAATTTCACACTCTGGAGTGACATTGATAACTTTTTCCAGAGTTGCACCAGCCTGGTTGCTCAGTGGTATTCCACAAGTCAAGCACACCACCTATCAAAACCTTTCACTATTTATACATTTTAGCAAACAAAGGCATTAACGTTCACTATCTACAAGTTACATAGTTCTCTTATTAAGTCGTATTCTATCATTTATTGGTCTCTCACTTCTCACGCTAATTAATCCACATGCTCAGTCTTTCTCTGCTTAGGAGTCAGGGGGTTTCTCGGGTTGGTGGTCTCCGTGTGCCAGAATTGCCTTTTATCCACACAGAGGTAATTCAGCACAATTTATTAAGTTTCATCCTTATCTTTAGAGTTCTGCCAAATGTCCTTGTGGCCTGTAAATTCTGCATTCTTTGTGCCCACTCTTATTGCTACAACCTTCTTCCCAGGCTCTGCCCAGGTCTGAGAACATTGTAGCACGTCAAGGCCTAAACCTCAACAAGGCACTTCTACCAACAAGTAATTTGTCTTTCTAACACCCGGACATCACACAGAGCTTGTTTGCTGGCTGCTGTTTGACAGCTTACATCCTCAAATCCCACCTTTTCCAATGCCATGAGGACTGTCAAAGTCCAATCCCTGGCTCTGTGCAGGACGGACCACGGACCACCCGATGCACCAGGAGCGCTGTCAAAGGCTCGGTGCCGCCGGCCCTTCCCAGGAGCGGGACGCCGCGCTGGGAGCTGTTATAAATGAGAAGCTTGACAAGGCCAATATTCAAGCAGCAATCAATTTATTAATTCATATGGTAAAGTATGAGCAATACAGCGCTGGGTACAGTGGGGGAAGTTTTCCTTCCAACTGCACACCGATGGTTGAGGCTTACAGGTATTTATAGGGGTACTCATCAGCTTTCTCAGCAGTTTCTATTCCCAATTTTTACTCACCAGCAGTTTCTATTCCCAATTTTTATGTCACAATTCTATACACTATTGTGATTTAGTTTTTCTCAGGATGTATCCCAGAAAGGAGTATCCCCAGATGGTCCACAGGTGGTCCAGTTTCTGAAAGAAGGAAGAAGCATCCCATCTGGTGAAGTCCAGCTCTCCGGATGTGGCTCCACCTTTTAATTGCAAGGAATATAAATCTCATACCAGTGATGTCCAGCTTCTCTTGGTCGAAACTATTAATCCTTGAGTTGATGTTCATCTCCCTTTCTCAAGCTGCTTTTCACTGTTTTGTTAAGGCGTGAGATAAGCATGTTTCCTTTTTACATTTTTTAAAGGTGTAGTTTCAAGAATACAAGCAATATTCTAAAATTATACTTCAAAAGGTTATTATTGCAAAACTCTTTAAGACTTACTACAAGCAGAAAGTTCCTGTCAAACAGCAACATCCTTAACGCTTTAATTCAAATGTTCCTAAATCAACTTAAGACTTATAAAGGTTAACTGTGAACAAACGATAGGTTCAAAGGCCTTCTTCCATGCTTTACTTTCCCCAGTTATTATTAGAATTCGTCTTTATAACTGCCCCATGGTCGGTTTCCACACATACCGCAATCACAAATACACGCATTGCCTGTATGTACCTGACACGAAACACAGCTTTGTATTTCACAGAGCGCTGTCCGAAGGCTCCCGGGCGCCGCCGGCCCTCCCCGGGAGCGCAGGAAGCGCCGCCCCCGCCGGGGGCTCACGTGGCCGCCGCGCCTCCTGCCCGGCCGAGCCACGTCCGCGGAGGCGGAGCGGGGCGGGCGCGGCCCCGGATGGAGCAGCGGGGGGAGGCGGCTCCAGCTGCCGCTCCAGCCCCAGCGCACTCCGCCGCCGCCATTTAGACATCCCGCCGCGGCAGCCAGTGTCGGGACAGGGTGCGCGGGAGGGCTCGGGTCGCCGCCGTCCTCATCGTCGCCATGAGCCGCCTGTCGCAGCTGTTGCTGCTCGCCCTGCTCGTCTTCCCCGCCGCGCTGCTGCTCGGGAACGCCCGCGGCGGCCCAGGTGAGGGCGGTTGGGCGGCCGTCACTGCCGGGGAGTGGGGCCGGTGGGTGTGTGCGGGTGTGTGGGGGATCTCCGCGGCGCCGCGGGGAGAGGGAGCCGCTCCGGCTGGGCCTTCGGAAGCTCCGCCGAGAGGCGGCGGCTCCGCTCATTCATCGCCCCGGCCGCCCGCGCACGTGGCGGCTGCCGGGGCTGCGGTGCCCGCGGGGCCCGGGCCCGTCCGAGGCGCCGGGCGGGGGCAAGGCCGCGCTCCGGCCCCTCCGGCGCAGCCACCCGCGGGGTCGGGCAGGGCCCCGCGGGCACCGGCCTCGGGCCCGGCCGTGACAGCGGCCCGGGAGAGCCGGAGAGCCCCTCCGGAGGCGGCGGCAGCGGGTTTGTCCTTCTCCCCGCTCGCCCGCGGGGCTGGTTCCACATTCCCCAGCAGATGCGCTGGCTGCCACCTTGCCTTCCCACCTCGTCTGCCGCCACCCCCCGAGTGTCCTTGGCGACACCGAGGAGCGCTAATCTCTGTTTACGCTGTGGCGTTATCTGATTCACGATCTGGAAATTGCCTCCCTACTACTAAGTTTGGGAAGGCTTTTCGCCCAGCTCCTGCAGTGGGCTGCAGCTCACGCCCTGTGCGAGTCCTTTCCCAGAGCCCTCCCGCTGTTGCCACATCATCAGCCCCTCTGACATCTACCGTGAGGGGTCTGAGGGTGTGCTGGGCAGCAGATGGCAAAGGGTGCCTACAGCCTATCTGTGTGCTGTTCATTTTTAATTTAAAATCCTCCGCCTTTTTTTGTAAGAATTTTTGTAGAAATTAAATTTTTTCCACACAAGTTTAAAACATCAAATAAAATCACTGTAGTTAAGGCTTAGGTTAATTGTTGCACGTGGTCGAGCAAAAGTCTTTGAGTGTGCCTTCTAAAGACACTTGAGAGGAGAGGTTGGGTTTGCTCTCTCTAGCACTGACTGGCAATTCTTAAGTCCTTGGATATACTTGTCCTGCTCAAGGATTCCTATTTCCCGTGAAAATTTTAAAGTATTTCTTTTAAATTTTGTATTTGTAGTAGCTAGGTCTTTTTTCAGACCTATGTAAATCAGTCATCCATTCATTTCTACTCTTTCATATTCAGAAAACACTACCTTTGTTTAAACAAAACCCAAACCTGCCGTTTTGTGCACGTGTTTTAGATGTCAGACTTGCTTGCATGTGCTCTGAACTGCAAACAGACAGAACTTTGTCCTGTGGCCAGTATTTTTATTAATCATATTTGCCCAGTGTTTGAATGTATGAGGCTTGGCTCCACAAAAGCAAAGAGGCAGTGGACTATCAGACTGCACTTGTCTTGGAGCCCTGCTCTAGGTCACGTTTCTTTTCTGACTGGTGCTGGGGTTCTGTTGCATAGATGATGTTGAGGAGATCGTAGTAAAAAAGACATTCTTTAGGTTGCAAAAATTGGATGAAAATAAGTACCCAAAAAAACCCAACAAAGTAACTTTCTAGGTACCTTTCAAAGGTTCTGTTACCAGTGTGCTAATAACTTGTTAACTTGCCAGTCGTAGAAGAAACAGGAGTTACAAATTAAGTTCCTGTCAATATGAATGCCTTATTTTCCTTTTTGTAGTTGCAACATTAAATTATTTTCACATATTTAATGTAACTTGGTTGCCTTTTGCAAATTTAGGCATTGCTGAGCGAATGCTGAACTTTGTGTCATCCAGCTGTAAATTTTTGGTTTTGAACTTAGTGGTGGATAAATTAGTAAATGAGAGTTTTTAGCAAAGGAATAAGGCTGAAAGATCAACACAGGGATAATTTTGAATAGGAGTATTTTGCAACTGAGGCTTCAAAACTGTATTGTGCAGGTTTTAAAGAAGTTCCTCAAACATTAGTTTGAGAGCTGTACTTAAATGTCAGGTTTTTGATGATTAACTAGACCTTTAAAAGACTTTATTATATTTGCATTTTGTTTTGGCAGGTTTATTGGTTGCAGCTCAAGATGCTACAGAAGATGAGGAAGCTGTGGAAGATACTATAGTTGAAGATGAGGATGATGAAGCTGAAGTGGAAGAAGACGAGCCAACAGACTTGGTAATTGTACATGAATGTTACTTCAAAAGAATGAATTAGACCAGAAATGCTTGAAACTGGATAAATTAAATAATTGAATTTACTTACATTGCTTTTTTCAGGCGGCTATTTCCATGTATCTGATTAGGCTTGTGTTCAGTTTGAAGTGTCAGAAGGATTTATCTTTTTTTTTCTGAATTACCAGTTGAAACGCCACATGGGGACAACCTGATTTCTGACTATCAAAACTGTAGGCCACAAAAAAAAAAACAAACAAAAAACCCCAACAAACAAAAAAAAAACCAAACAAAAAACCCAAAACAGAAAAACCCCAAACAAACAAAAAAAAACCAAACCACCAAGTGAGAGAACCACATTCTCATAGGAGCCCTCTGAAGCTGCACCTCGGTAAAGTGAGAAGAATGAATTCTAAAACCCTTGTTAAAAAAATACAGCTTAGTTTACAACACAAGCTCAAAAAATTACCCAGAAAATCAAAAACAGGAAAGTGAACAGTTTTACACAGTTTTGTGATCTGCTTATAGCAGTGGCATGTTAGGCTTGCTAGGCAGTGTGCTTAAAGAGTGCAAAATTTTTTCAAATCTCTGATGGACATTAGTAGGAGAAAACATGCATAACAAAAATGAAGATTTTGTAAAGTGTTACTTGATTCTATGAGATTTTACTGCTGTTATTAAGTTGGTGAGCTTATGGTTGACCAGCTTTGCTAAGTTGTAGAAGGTATACTATGTCAGCATTGACAGAATATTATTAAATAAACTTTTGGATGTAATTTCCTTTTCATTATTTTTGGCTAAGGTACAAAGCATGGTGCTTTTTTGGCAATTTCTTTTATTTGTCACTCAAATAAAATGGTTTTTCAGTATGTCTTGGAATCAAGATGCAACATGCTCAGCTCTGGTTCCCTAGTTCATAGTATGTGTATGACTGATCCAGTAGGATTTTCACTGCTTCAGGAGGTTGTTTAAGCACTGAAATCAAATGATCCAACTGAGTTCTCAGCACTTAGCTGAGACTGTTCAATACTGGGTCAGCCTTGTTTTTGTTTGGTGGGGATGCTGATGATCCCCAAATGGAAAATAAGCTCTTAATGCTTGCATTTGTCAAAAAGTGATTCATCACAAGGTGAGCTTGAACGAGTCCATGGACTTACATAGTTCTAATAGCCTAACCATTTCCAGGCATACATAACACTTAACTAATTAAAGCTGAATAGAAAGCTGCCATAAACACTCCCTGTAGTGAAAATAACGTGTTTGTTTTATGGCTGTCTTTATTTTGAAATGCTTGTTTTCTAACTGGAAATAGCTTAGATGTGAACACTTAATGTTTAGATTCTATTCTTTTCCTTCCACCCCCAAACAGAAGCATTACTGATGATTTTTGATTCCAAACCCTTCAATAGAGCTAAATGTGTTCAGATTAGTCACTGTGTCAAATATAACAAGTAGAAAGATAAATGCTGAAAGGAATGCTCAGCAAATCTAGAGGGAGAACAGACTATGGTGCTAATCCTGCAAGAGCAGGATTTGGTACAAGTACTTGCCACTGTTGCTTGTTTTGACACATGGGATTCTCATGAACCAAGCATGGTTTTTGCTTCACTGTTCATTATAGGATTTTTCAAAAAAGTCTCTTGTCTTAGACAGAAGAAAAAGAGGAAGAAGACTTGTCAGGAGAACCTAAAGCCTCACCCAGTGCTGATACAACCATCTTATTTGTGAAAGGCGAAGGTAAGAGTCCCCTGCTAATCCACCATTCTCTTTACTGTTGCTTAGACTACATCAGTGTTTCCTGAAACAGTGAAACCACAGAGTCTGTTCTAGATACTCTCTGTTTAGAATTGTCTGTGTGTGATGCATGAGATTTCTCATGGTTGAATTTTTTTTGGTGTGTTTCAGACTTTCCAGCGAACAACATTGTAAAATTTCTGGTGGGCTTCACCAATAAGGGTACAGAGGATTTCATTGTCGAGTCTCTCGATGCTTCTTTCCGGTACCCTCAAGACTACCAGTTTTACATCCAGAACTTCACAGCTCTCTCTCTGAACACAGTAGTTCCACCACAGAGACAAGCCACGTTTGAGTACTCCTTCATCCCTGCTGAGCCTATGGGTGGTCGTCCTTTCGGTCTGGTTATCAATCTCAACTACAGAGATGCCAGTGTAAGCCCAATGCTCCAATTCGAGTCTTTCCAGTTCATCTGGAGGTGTCAGGAAGGAACTGCTTAGTCAAGTACCTCTCCAGAGAGTGAATGCCTCTGTAGTATTTAAGCAAATCAGTGGGTACATAAGCACAGCAAGTGATTGCCTACCTGCACCTTAAGTTGTATCAGCAGTGGAAGCTGGGGTGTCTTAAAACTGTAGAGGACAACAGAACATTTGTGCTTTTATGTGTTGAGTGAAACTAGCATAACTTGCAACCTTAAGAAAGTCTTGTGCAGGAGTTGCTGCTTTCCAGAATTTCTCTGAGAACATGAAAAAAGGTAAACATTTGTGTATGTGTTAAAGAAATCAATTTAAAATGTCATGTGCAAACTTTGTTCTAGGGCAACGTTTTTCAAGATGCTGTCTTCAATCAAACTGTTACCATTATTGAAAAAGAAGATGGGCTGGATGGAGAAACGTAAGGAGGCTGGAGATCCTGGTTTAGTTGGTGCACTGGTAGAACAGGTTATTGATGGTGCCATTGAAAATAGTTCTTATATTGTCATTTTATTGAGTGTTAGGTCTGCTATGTTTTGTGTATGATGTAGCAGCATTTGACAGACTGAAAATACAAACTTTTCCCACGATTAAGATCTCTCTTATTAGTGGGAATCTTCAGGGCTGGTACTGTGTCAGTGAGAAGTTGACAGATGTGCTTTACCTCAGAGGGCAAGTTTACATAAACTAAAAAAATGTATTTGGAGTACCAGATAGCACAGCAAAGAATGATTGAGTTCCTCTAAACCCTGTCTGTAGTAGGTATCTTCCAGAAGTGATTTTTTTCAGACTCGGGTAGATCTGATACGCCAAATATCTTCCAAGGGTATGCTGTGCTAAAATGCTATTAAATATTGTAGCACTGGAATGGAATTTTAAGTGAAGCTGTGAGTTAGAAAAGTTCATCTTCAGAAATACTTGTGGACAATGCTGAATATGTGAACTTTCCTGCCACAGATAGAAATTGCCTGTTGGGCAGGCTTCCTTTCAGAAAAGGTCATCCAAAATAAATCGCTGTTGCATTAATTTGTATTTCTCAAGTACAATGGTATAAGTGAAACAGCAGTTGGTCACATGAAAATGTGTGATGCTCTGAAAAAGGAGCTCTCAAAACAATTCAGATACTAGAATCAGTTTGTGTGAATGTCCTGTGAGCAGATAAATTGCCCTATAACAGGTATTTAAATTAAGTATCTTCTTTAGTTTAACTGCATCATTTCCTTTATCATAAATGAGAGCTCAGATGTCCAGCTTGGAATAAGTTCTTTACTTGTAAATTCCTTAATCCTCAAACCAGTTTTAGCTATAACTTAAGTTTACCTCTTGCTGAGTATCAACAGATACTTCAGATAAAATTCTTCAAAACAAACCAGAATGCACAGATTAAGAAAATTGATTTTGTAGGTAGAATTTTAACTGTGGAACAGTTAAGATAAGAGAGCAAGATAAGCAAAGTCTTTCAAAGCTCTGTTGCAAATTAATAGTGTCCTAGTAGCACTTGCTTTGCAATAGCATGCTAAAAGCATACAAGACACTTCTAAGGGTTTTATAAGTGATTAAAGCTGTCACAGACCGAAATAGTGCCTGTGACTCAATATCTTCAAACTTCGTGATAGTGCGAAAGAATTCTTGAAGTTAGTAAATTTTGGTATTTATTATAACATTTTCCTAATTTATACAGCATTTTTCAAATATTCTGTTGTTCAGAATTATACTTACAATTACAGTTTCTCAAATCCAAGTCAGAATAATTGCATTATAGTTGTTAGAATGTTCGTTTCAGATTCCTTGGGTATTTTCCCCTCTTATCCCCCTACAGAAGTTCTTGAGAAAGTTTTGGTGGATGTGCAGCCAAAGTTAGGCTTAATTTCTATGCCTCTTCATAAGCTGTCTTCAAAACTTGACATTTTTAGTTAATGCATTGTTTCTTAAACTTTTTTAAAGGATCTTCATGTACATGTTCCTTGCTGGACTTGGTCTGCTGGTCATTGTTGGCCTACATCAGTTGCTAGAGTCTAGGAAGGTGGGTAGCATGTTTGTCTGTGTACTTGTTAATACAAAACCTTTCTGATGTGAAAAGAAAGCAGTTCAGTGATTGCTTCTGGCATATGATGGTAAAGATGCAAGATTTATTTTTAGAACCTTAGAGATTATTGGGGAAACTAGAGTGTTCTTAAAAAATGTTCCTAATGAAAGATACTTTGGTTGCTGAGCCTGGTGCCCTTTGGATCTGCCCTTTGGCTCCCCACTGAAGGGGTTGAATTGGAATACCTTGTAATCGCTGGGTGTCTGTGTCTACTGATCCAGTACTTACTTTCCCCATGCTCTCTATTTCTGCCCATTAGTCTAATCCAGGTCAGACTTCAGGGGAAAACAGCTGTCAGTCCTTTATTTAGTTCTTAGCAAAGCTTTGCCATAATGTTGATTATTTTGCAAGGTCAGATCACATGTGACAATATTGTGCTAATCTGAGAAAGCAAAATAAAACTTGTCATCACAAAGTTTGACTGATCATCAGCAAAAGGTGTAATGAATTTGCCCAGGTGTGCATGAAATCTTGGTGCTTTTATGTGGAATAAATGTTGTAAGGTGTTAGAAGTGGTAATACAAAGCTTAGGGGAATAAATTGCTAATGGGAAAGACAGCTCTGTGTATTGACTAGCCTTAAGTTTGTACCTTAGTGAAATAATTGTTATTCACTAAATATTGCTTTTTTAGTAATTTCTAATACTTGTGCTATCCAAGTCTTACTTAAAAGAAAAACCTTTCTTATTTCTTGAATTTTCAGAGGAAAAGACCGGTACAGAAAGTAGAGATGGGAACATCAAATCAGAACGATGTTGATATGAGCTGGATTCCCCAAGAAACTTTAAATCAAATAAGTAAGTAGTCTGCCTTTCACAGACTAGACCATAACAAACCTAACTTTACTATTAAATTGTAAGTGAGTAAGTAGCTGGTACCAATTTCTTAGAACAGCTTGTATTTTCTAGGGAATAGCAAATTGTCTTAAGGATGAGATTATTGCTTTAGCAGCCCATTCCTTGTAGAACAAACTTTATTGGTTGATAAGATAATGACTACTGGTGACTCTTATGATTTGTTCTGTAGAGTATTTTTCAACCGTGTAAGATCTCTACCCAAAACCTGGATTGCAAAGATGGTTTAAATAGGAGAAAGTAGATGTTCTCTCAGAGTTTCTGTAAGTTGTTTGGAAGTTTTCCTATAGACCAAAGTCTTAAATAAGCATTAGAAGTGTGTTTTAACTAAAGCTACATAACTACTTGTTATTGATGTCCTTCACAAATCCAAAAGTTCTACTTGACACCTGAAATACCAGCACTAAACCCAGTATCTTATTTCTCTGGACTGTGGATATTTCTAACTTCTCTTACTCTTTCTTCTCTTTTGCTTTCCCATGGCTTCAGTGCAAAGTAGAAGAGGTGAGGCAAACTCTTTGTGAGCTGAAAAGTGCTTAGTGTGTTGTCCATGTAATAATTAGGCATGGATAGAAGTACAACTTCCTGCATGCTGTGACTGGTGAGGTAGCATGAGCAGTGAAAGATGCAGAACAGATGCACGCAATGGGATACATTTTATATACTTCTAAATTTATGTTTTCATGTATTTTGTGGAGATATTTCTGGTTATATTGTAGGAACATAGTTTCAGTAGAATATTGATGAAGTATTGTCTTCTCTCACAGTTCCCAGAATCCTTTTTCTAAAAGGCAGATGTTTATCTTGCCTTCCCTGCTCTCCTTGGTGTATCAGGCTGATAAACTCCTGCCATCAGTAGCAGTCACTGCTGTGAGGTGGGAAAGCCTCAGTGAAGTGCATCCTACATGAGATGCAGAGTTCAAAAACCCTTTGCAGGAGCTACCCTTACTAGGCAGGGACTGCTGTTTTGATCAAATAAGCATATTCTGAGCTTCATTTGGTGCAGAAGGGCTAGAGGCCTTAACTGTGGTATGAAGTTGTGCCAGGAGTTAATGACTTTGGGCTTTTTAAATTCCTTTACCCTTTTTAAGAGTACTTGCACCACATAGGTTTAAAGACTAGTGCTTTAATTGTGAAGATGAAAGCTTTCTTGTACACTTTCTTCTGTTAGACACTAGAATAGTATAAAACCCAGACACAGGAATTTGAAAAGCCTCCCTCTAGCAAGAAAAACTGAAGGTCTAAATACTATTTTTTGCTGAAGAGCAAGCTGACTTAAAAAGGTTTAAATTCTGGTCATGTTTGTGCCCCACCACCATCCTTTTCTTAAGCCAAATAAATATTCATATTCGAACACTTGAAGTTTAGGAAAAAATGGATGGTTAAGTTGTTCTTAATTGTGGTTTTCTCAGCTCCAGGTTAATTTCAGTTAGAACTCTACACTAGAATTCTTTAAAATAATGACCTTCAAGATCTCAGATATTCTTGACTTTTTTTATTATTGACACTTCATACTGTACTGATTGGCCTGTAAGGGCATGATGGCTGCTCCTTGTGTTTGCACAAACTCTGACCAGGGAGGCTATTGGAGATTGTTCTGTTTGAGAAAATTAGTCACCACTTAGCAATCACTTCAGCATTTCATGGAGAGTATTGAAGGTTATTGAAAGTATTCTCTGCAATAATCATAGAACCATAGAATGATTTGGTTGGGAAGGGGCCTTAAAGCTCATCCAGTCAAATGTGGATGCTTCCTGGAAAAGTGCAGTTTTCCACAACCGTTTTCTTCTGCTGTTAGTTGTCTGAATGTGGAAATAGTACGTGCAAGACACAGCTGTCTGAAGAAGAGTCAATCTTACATTCTTCAACCATGTAAACTCAAGGCAGTGGCCATCAAAATAATTCATTTAGCTTTCTAAAAGTGTAATTACTGAACATGAAAATTTTCTAAGCAGCAAAGCCTGGAGTTTCACATAGGGATGACAAGGTTTTTTTTTTGGTTTGGGTTTTTTTGCATTTTAGTAATTGACAAATAAGACAAACCTTACCCTGTTGTTGCATGTTACAGTTTTTTTTTGTTACCTTCTATTTATGGTGCTGGTAGTTAAAAAGCCATAACAAGTTGTTGGAACTGGCTTCTCTGTGGTGATGCATTGCACTAGAAGGGCAGCTTGTCTTGTGTTTGGGAGGAGAAAAATACATGCTCATGTAACAATTGCAATTGATGCAACTATCTCTTTTTTCTTTTTTTTTTTTAATCTAGATAAAGCTTCACCAAGGAGGTTGCCCTACAAGAGGGCACAGAAGAGACCAGTGGGCTCTGATGAGTAATGTTAAATAGTGCAACAGTTGAACCTTTACTAATTCTGCCTGTTTGGTTTTTTTGGATTGGAGTAGTGCAGAGAACCCATACCACCATAAGGAAAATACTGCTAAACATTTGGACTTAACAGATTAACTGAATGGTGTTAATATTACTGAAAATGCACTTCTCTTTTAATTTTGTTTTTTAAATTGTTGGGGGTTGGGGGAGGTAGCCATTAAGAGTTGTGCCTGCGTGTGTAAGCGGTTGGTCTTAACAGAAACGTGTTACCTGAAATGTGCCTTTAGAGTTCTTTGTAATGCTGGCTTGCCATCTGTACATTGTCATTGAAGGATTTCTCTCCTCTCCCTAATCTGAATGTCTGGTGACTTTAATCTGTCTTGATTGTATCATATCTGTATCAGAACCTGAATGCAATTGTTCTTACTCAGCTATTCTTTACAAGGTGCGCACACTGAAGTTCGTGTGTCCTGTCTCAGTGACCAGGCACTGATCATCTCAACTTCTGCATTAGTCTTCATTCTAAAGGCACAATTGGGTATAGCTGCTTGTAGTGGTAGATATTTTGCTGCTGTTTTGATCTGGGCATGCAGTGACCTAAAAATCTGAATTTAGCTGCATAGATGTTAGGAAGACTCTTGCACAGCAGCGGAACTTGTGAAGCATGGAATTTGTGTGCTGAATTGGTATTACTACATAAATTTCTTTTTTATACCCAATTTGTTAAATGGTTAGTTATTGAATTGTGCCAGCATCTTAGGTATTCAGATTATAGTGATAGTTCTGCAATGTTTACTCAAGAAACTGTTGAATAAGCCAGAACAACTTTTCAGTGAGTTCTTGGTTCTCTCTCTTAAGAACTAGAATGTCATATGTATCAAAAGGCCAATTTATTTTTTTTAAAGCTTTACAAGGATTTGCTGTACACACTTGAAACTGAATTTGAAAAACAGTTGGATTCAAATAATTCTTTTTATTGGCAAGCTATTTAATTCACCATTTACAGTTTTTAAATCTGAGACATCTTTACACTGGTCAGTACATTGGTCTGAGGTTTTTTCACCTACTGTTTCTTAACAGATGTGTTAAGAAACAGTAGTATCACAGATGTGTTTTCATCACTAGCTGCCTCTTGGTTCAGTAATCAAGCAGAAAAGCTGTGTACAAAATCAAAGCAAGATTTCCTTTTGTGGCTTACATGATTACCAGGTACTGAGGTATTGATCCACATCCACTGTGTCCAGGAATTGACTGATAGGGAAAAGAGCCAGTTTGCAGAACATCAGTTTGCTTGGGCAAGGCTTGGACTGTTTGCATCTCAGCTGCCTCTCTTCCTATGTCTGAATGTTATCTGAAGGCTTTTTGAGTTCAGGAAGAGGCATAGATATGAGGCCTCTGTCTTCTTTTCCTCCCTTTTCTCATCCCCACCTGTGAAAATGCCCTTTTAGTTCCACACTTGGTCTTCAGGGACTGAACTTCTGAGCCAGTGAATGCTGAGTGATCCTTCCAAATCCCCTGTGTGTTTGAAGCAGCTAGGCTCTGAATCTACCTGTGCTGGTACTATTTTGTTACACACCTTGCCAGAATGAACTGTGTTATTGACTCATACTGCTATGGAGAAGATGCTTTGTTCAACTTCCTGAAAATACAGCTAGTCCAGGCAGAATATTCTTTGCAGTTAAGGTTGCTTAAATTGTCATTCAGATCATTTAGGAAACAGTTGAATGCTGCCCTCATAAGGAGTATCTCTGCTCAAATTGTGTGGAACAGCTTTATTTGACTTTATTGATATAATCTGACTGGTTCTGTGGTAGATTTGCAGGCTTGTATTCCAGCTTGCATTGATTCAACAGTGTTTATAGATTAAATGCTTCCTGTGCTAAAGCCCCATAGTGATTGCAGCACCTGATGCCCTGAACTTGGAGGTTCCCTCTGTTGAATTGTCTCTGACCTGGCATCAAGAGGGGCTTTTTTCACCTTCTTGTAATAGGTCATCTTGAACTGTATATTCTTAATCTTTCCTGAGATTTAAAGGGTGGTGATGATACAGTGGTATGACAGGAAAAAAGACAAAGGATCAGAACAGAGGATATTAATTTGTAATATCCTAGTTTTATTTCTACAGATACGAATTATTTGAAGGCAGAGCTCTTGTTTCTGTAATCAGTGGCTGACTTCCAAATGCTTAAGCATGAAGGAAGAGAGAAGGCAGCTGGCACTGGAACCAGCAGTGGGAAAGTCCAGGTGTACCAAGGCTGTTTATCTGATGATACAACTTGGCATTCACTGTAGATGGTTCATAGTGACTTTCTTAGCCAGAAGCAGTTCATAAGAGCAGGGCCCAGTAGACCACTGTTGCTCATGATGAATGTCATAACATTTTTTAATTACTTGTTTCTCATTAATTTGTTGTAGTTGAAATTTAGCAGTAACATTCCAGCATGCAGTGTGGCAACTGAACTTTGGCATCTCTAGTATTATTTCTAATGAAAAAGCCAGTCTATTAAACTCAGTTTTCTTAAACTGGGGACATAGAGTTGTTGCTTTATCCTATTGGTTATAAACTTTTATTTTGGTACTTGAATTTTATACTCTATTTTTAAACAGGGATAGCTTAGTGTCACAGGTATGTTGCTGGATATAATTATTATTCTCAGCTGAGTAGGGTGTAGTTTTGCTACTTAAAGATGAGACAGCAGCAATTCTGCCTTTCTATGCCACCCATTTCCATTTGGCAGCACAAGCGTCTGTATAATCCAGCATTGTTACCAGTTCTCAGCCAGCTTGCTGCACTGCCACACAACTGCTCCTGGGGGATGCTGAGACGAGTGACAACTGTGAAAGAAGCTGTGGGCTAGAGTTTATTAGTAAAAGATATCCTAAATTGGTTTTTAGAGAGCAAATGAACTATGGGCTTAGAGTGAAGGACCTCTGTGAATTTCTTTCTCACAGCTCCTCAACTTACTCAAAAAATTGTGAAGACCTAACAATTCTACACCTGGGATAGGAAAAACAGCTTTAGAGTTCACATCTACAGAGGCAGCAAAGCATTAATTCAGGCTACCCTTGAACTGCATGTGACACCTGTAGCCCTCTGTTTGCTGTCTGCTTTCTGGCAGCAGTTCATTTTTTCCCCAGTATCCTTCAGTCAGAGAAAGAAGAGTGGCTGCTCTCAGACTCAAGGATTGAAGTTCATTCTCCATGTACAAAATTATTAAGGTGTAGGCTGTGGAGCTGGATGGAACAGAGTAGAGGTGGCCGTGCTTCTGCTTGTGCTAAAACTTTTATGCTGAACATCTTCCTTAGCTTGGATAAGGTGTAATCAAAAGTATCATTTACTGGTTATTCCTAGAATGCATGGTGCTAAACAAAATGTTGCAGGTGAGAGCTCTGAATCCATTCAAATGCTGAAGTGGGCTGGTTGTGCTGTTTCTCAGTGTGCTTGATGTACTGAGCAGTAGAGAGTCTCTTCTCCAAAGGAAGGACAGTACCTACCTCATAGGAGTGACATAAGGGCTGTTTCAAGAGTGTTTTGAAGTTACTTGGCACTTGCACAATACACTTCCATGGAGATAGTAAGACACAGCACTAGTGTAAATGGTTGGCAGCTGTACACATAGATCCATACTGTACTAATTTAATCCCCTCACTGACCAGAATTCAGCAGCTTTACACTTTGACCATTTCTAAAATACACAGAGGAGTTGCAGTTAACATACAGAGGAGAGCAAAGCCAGAAAGATTTCTTAGTTTCTGCAAAAATTTATAGGTGGGCTAAGTAACATTCTGATATTTTTCCATTTCTCTCTAAATTTTCCCAGGGTTTTTTTCTAATCAGTTGATACAGATGATTGTTTATGTAGCTACAATCAACAGTCAACTTAAGAATGACTGATTGTTTTGGATGATTAAGTTCAGGTGATGTACTGCAACTGAAGTGTTAAATTATCATTTAATTTCTTACCTGCTGACTTGCATTTCTAAGTGAGATCAGATCTCTTGAAAACAGCTGCAGGTTTTTTGTAAAGTATACTTGATTTTTTTTTTTCTTAGCATTGTGTAGCTTTTTTTTTTTTTTAATAAAGCATGAGTATGGCACCAAAAAAAGGCCTTTTCCTTGATAAGCAATCGGTAGTAGGAAATATGCAGAGTGTGAAAACATGCCATTCTAAAAAATCTGCCTTTCTACCTGTGTAATTGGAATGGAAATAATATTGAGCAAGTTTCTGTGATGTTTTGGACAATGGACTAATAACTAAGATTAGAATTCTTTTAAGGGAGGGCCCTAGGGAAATGTCCAGTAAATTCCGGAATTCTGATGGGTTAAAAGTGAGCCACAGTGCCCTACATTTCTAGAAGGAATAACCTCATGTTAAACCATAGGCAGCACAAAAAGGATCTGTTAAGATGCTTAAAGGTTGCTGAAGCACAAGGCCAAATCCTTCCTGTTTTTATGTGCATGCTGTTTTGTGACCAAGCAAATGCTCACATTCCACGCAGTTACTCTGAAAATAGCAGTTCCAGCAGGTGTTCTGCATCCAAACAGAAGAAGGTAAGGCTTGTTGGGGAAAAAAGCCAACAAAAAACAAGGCAACGTTTAAGAATAAAGAATGCTGGGACCCCTGTATTTGTGAGCTATAGCTGTGGGTAAAAGAGGGGGAAACTAGAAGCAGATGTGTTGATGTATTTTTAGGTCCTGGAACACATAAAAATTACTAGAATTTGAAGCCTGCCTCATCTTTCACTGAAAAGATCAAGATAGATAGATTGCAGTAGCTGGCTCAGAAAGAACAGATACCAAGACCAAGATGAGGTCTTAAAAATCTGTCTGGCTGTCTTTTCTGTCCCCTCGTGTAAATAATCTTGGCTATAAATTTATATTAACCATGATACAGTAAAATTTCAGCATTACAACATTGCAGTCCCTTAGCTTGTAAGGCAAAGCTGAAATTTAACCTGCCTTTCCTCATCATTATCAATCTGTTCAGCCTGCATGGAAATCACAACTGTTTTCCCTGTGCCACCTAAATTCACATAATGAATCTGTCACTTGAGAGCTCTCTATCACACAGCAAAGAGAACACTTGGAGTTGATGCACTTGGTCTCACAATGGTCTGAGCAGATTTTCAAGAGGACCTCACAGTCTGTGTTCTAGTAAAGGAGGTTGAGTCCTGCCCTGCTGGGCCTGGATGGAGCTACACTGTGTATTTTCTGTAGAGATGAGCCTGCAGTGGTGGAGCATTAACCCTGGAGATAAAGTACAGTACCATGTTGACTAGTTGGAAATTATTACAGCCAGCAATTCCCAGATCTGCCAGCTGAGGGATCTCCCAAGCCTGTGACGGCTGCTGCTCATAGCAGACAAGCACAAAGAGAGCTTTAGCCCCTTCTGAAAGAGCAGGCTCTAAAGGGAGGAGTCACAGCAACTGTGTCTGGCCTTTCTAAATCATTCCATGCGTTATCTTGGCCACTGAAGTAACTCTGGGCACTGCACTTTTCTGTGCTGTTCAAAAAATAACAGACAAATGTGAAGCTTGAACTCAGATAAGCTGTAAATGCTGGTGTCTGGTATTTACTTCCAAAAAAATTCAGGGCTGTGGCCGCCTACAGGGTCAGCCGAAGGTATTGCAGAGGTGGAGCTTATAGTGACACACTGCCTCTGCCACCTGGTGTTTGGCCCCACAGCCACTTTTCCTTAGAAGTTACATGAAATTGGATCTTTTAGCCCCATGTGTGCCTTGACCACATGCAGACACAGAGAGGTTCCCATTCAGCTTTTTCCATGCAGGCTGAATCAAAGAGCCAGACTGTTCAGAACACTGAAGGAACTTCCTTGGCAGAGCCTGGATCCACAGCCCTGCAGAAGCAAGCAGGGGACAGGACCTTGCCCTGAGAGGGGATTTGATCCAGTATCAGCTGGCAAGTTTTCCACCCATAAGTTTTCAAGAGTAAAAGAAAGAATGAACACCCTGTTTTCTTTGAGAGGAGCCTACAGAGCAAGGAGGGCAGTTAAAATGCCCTGTTGCAGGTTTCCGTTGGAAAGGAAAAGCTGGAATTTAAATAGCATCTGATGACTGTTGAGCACAGTATGGCAAACATTGCTACCAAAATAACAGGTTATATTTAGAAGCAAGTTCAAATACCCTAAAACATTTGATTTGGAAGTGTGTCATATTTTCCTCAGAGCCTGTATTTAAGGCTCAGTTAATGCTTGGTTGTTTGTAATAGTGGTTCATTCATAGAGCATGGAATTACTTCTCACAGCTGGAAATGACATTTTGCCCAACTAATCCTAACTTGTTGCTGCTATAAAGCAAATTGGATAACAGGAAGCACATCTTGCTGTTAGGCACCACAGCAAAGAAAAAAACTGAAGAAATATTTTAGAAATACACTACTCAGGGACCATCTCCTTGCCACCATCGTGTTGGCATGGCAGATTGCAGTTCTGCAGCATTCCATTACCACCACCCCAGCTAAAGGTACACCAAGGGTGAAGTACAAGGCATCAGTCACAGTCCTGCAGCCAGAACAATCACTTTGTGCTTTTCTCTGTGCTCATGCAGGGCAAGACATTCCCTCAAGGTCCTCCTGAGGCTGAACTCCTGCTCCCATCTCACTGGGTGTCATTTACTGTTCCTTCAGCAAGCTGCAGCACCCCTTGTGGTTACTCCTTTCCTTTCACTGGCAGTCCCCAGGGACCATCACTCTGTCATTCCCATTCTGCCGAATTTATGGAATTGAACGGAGCCAGATGTCACTGATGCAGTGCAGTGGGAATAAGCACAGGCCACCAAGGACCTGCTGACATAGTGCAAAGCATCCTTCAGCTGCAGTTCAGTAAAACACTGCCTGAAGGAACTGGTGGAGAAGCTGCTATCACTTTCAATTAAGTATTTTTCAAATTAAGTACCTTAATTTTTAAGCAGGTGTTTTGCATCTGCTAAGGAGAATCTTAAGGTTCAGAAAAAGTTAACTGTCGAAGAGGCGCATTCATAAAAAGTAACAACCAAATGTATTAAAGGAAGCATGTGGCTCTGCATCTTGTTCCAAAATGGATTACCACAGGGTGCCCAGGTTGCTCACTTGTCCAGATCCCTGCCTCTCTATCAACTTCAGCCCCAGCTCATTTTCTGGTGAGTTCTGGGTCTTGAGTAGCTGTGCTAGGCAGCCTCTGTGGTTTAAACTCCAAGATGCTGACAGAGTGATATAGAGACAAGATCAAAGGTCAGGCTCACTGTGTTGTGGTGCAGACTTACACTGACTGCTGTGTGTATGCAGACAGGTTCATACTTTGATTTTCTCTGACTGTGGAATATTGTGGACCTGGTGCACGTAACCTTGGAGTCTGTAAAGCTTCAGTGATACAGGCATCTTGAAGGCAGCAGATTAAATGGTGTTAAATATCCTGCCACCAAAAAGGGACTTTTCTGGCAAAGTGTGCAAATCTGGGAGTGCTGGATCCCATTCGGCAGCAGTGCATGCAGCAGGACATGGGAGGTACATGTGCTGCCCCCTCCCCAGCTGCTGCCCAGGAGCCCCATGCATCGAGCAGGGCTGGGCTTTGGTAGAACTAAACAGCAATGACAAAGGTTACAGTCTCTGTTTACAGCCAGGTTTTGCCCTTCCCAAGCACAGGTCATGCAGTAAAGCTTGAGTTGCAAAAACTTGGGAGGAATATTGGTCAAAGCAAGCCTGCATCTCACAGCTAGCACTGCCATCACCCCAAATAAAGTAGAAATACTTATTTTGGGTGCAGATTCCTTGGAAGTCAGATGCTGCTCATTGCAAACAACAAACCTAGGCTGTCATTCTCTGCAGGATCAGGTAACAGGAGATGGGAGGAAAGGCCAATACACCAATTGCTTTTGTTACCCAAGTACAGCTCCATGTCTGAGGGCAGGGGCCCATGGATCTGTGTGCACACGTTCACAGGAGTGTTTATTTCTGCCATTCCTCCTACCCCAGTGCTCGGGGCAGGCCCTGTCCTGGAGCCACCGACCCCTCTGGCTGACATTCTGTCCCAACCTTGGCACATTTTCACGAGCAGCAGGGCCGTGCTCCGTGTGTGGTTACAGCTAAAAATGCCTGACGGAAAGTCAGCCCGCAGCGGCGCTGGCCTCCACCGCAGTAACCTCTGCCTCCGAGATTGTGAAAACAGATCAGCCCTTTGGTGATGAAAAGCCTTTTCTCCAGCAGATTTCTCTTATTTACAGCCTCCCATTAACTGATGTTCGTAAACTGCTTCACAATCCTCTGCTGAAAGGCTCTAGAGAAGTTCAAGTGCTTTCACAACAGCGTTTTCCAAACACCATCGCCCAGAGTTTCCTCATACACTCCTGGCAGTTTTCCCTGCCAAACAAGAGACAGATCTGGCACAGGAGAAATAAACAAGCACAGCAAAGGAGAAAGCTATTTTCAGTTCCTACTAGTTGGGAGGATTGCTACATTTTCTACTGCATTACGCAGTGAGGTTGGGTGAGCCAGAGAAGTCTTCCCATTTTACTACTGTTTAATATATGAAAAACTCCTGCTTCCTTTTTGTGAGGATTTTTTTTTTAGTATTCTGAGAGGGGTCTTGAGAAATGAAAGTAGGCAATACTAGAATTTTTGAAAAGCCTCAAGAATGCTTCTCAACTCCATTTAGTTTCACTTCTTCAGGGTGATTTCAGACACATCTTGAAATGAAGGCATCAGAGCCCCTTACCTGGCCAGACTCTGGAGGTTTACATCTCCCCAGAGAGCTCAGTCAAGCCCATTAACACTGGCACATGTGTGCAGGTTACACATCACTTACCTGAGGTGACACTTGCACACAACAGCAAGGTAGATGCTCCTGTGTCTTTTGGGATCCATTCTGTGCAGTGACAGCACAGAATGCAGCAGTCTGTGTCTTCACTGCTGCCTTTGAGCAGGCCAGCTGCCTCCCCACCCTTTTTCTCCCAGGTACAAATTGACTCCTTTTTTTCAAAAAGATACTTCTGGAAAAACGGCCTCATAAACATCTTTTTACAATACAGAACTTGATGTTGCTCACAAACAACTGTCCCCTTGCCCACAGCCCAACTCTCATCCCTCCCCTTGTTTTAAATAGGCCTCCCTGCCCAGGTGAAGCCACTGATGAGGCCTGGCAGCCCACAGGGATGGTGCTCTTGCAGCTTCTGCACCTTTTATAGTGGTGCAGCTGGTGACAAATCCTAAAAACACCAAATAATTCTGTGCCAGAGCACTCCTCCCTGTGCTATTCCCCCCCTGCCCCTTCCCTTCCCCTCCTGTCCTCTGATATTTCCTGAGAAATACGTGCACACCACTGGACAAGTGAGTCCCTAACTTGTCACAGGGCCAAGGACACACACCATCTGTGTCTGACACCTACTCATCCTGTGGGAGAAACACCTTGGGCTTACTTGGCATAAATCATCCTTTCAGGACTGGTGAGAAAAGTTTAAATCACCTAAAAGTGCATTCCCTGAAACTGCATTGCAAAAACACAACCCTCAGCTGAGGGGACAAGGAAGGACACCATGGAGGCTGTGTTGAGAAAGGCCAAGAGGTCTGAATTTGCTGAGTGCAAGACCCTGCACCTTCAGGAGATGCTTTAGGCTCTGGCAGGGGCTCCCTAAACAAGCCACTATTCCTGTTAATGTTTTTACTTCAAAACCAGTGGAAGAGACTGACCATACATACTCTCAGCAGAGCTGTTATCTCAGGAACCCCAGCTGTGCTCTACCTCCCGTCACTTTAGGGTTGTTTCCAGTTTTCCTAATCCTGTGATCCAGCAGGGCACTAATTGCCCAAGACTAGAGAAATCCTCTGATCCGCCAGCAAATCTGCAGGTACTGGCACCAGTTTCCAGACAGGGACAACAGTTTGCTCCTGGATGTTGGTTTCCCCCATTCCCTGAGTGTGCACATGAGGACATGGGCAAGGAGGGCAGCTCCAGTGTGGGGCTGGTGGCCAAAGCCAGGAACTCCAGAGCACAGCCAGGACTCCAGGTATCACTGTAGTGATTGGGGAGAGCACACACAACCAGGTGACCCATCACGTCCCCAGCTCAGACACCAGCCAAGCTAGGGTGCAGATGTGTATGCAGATCAAGCCATCCCACTAGCAGGTTAGACCTTTCCTCATACACACTCTTCCCCCTTCCCAACCTCACACCCTTTTTCATGGAACATTCAGCTCTTCCCTGACATGGAGGAGGTTTACAAAATCTAAGTAAATTCCTTTATTTCCAAGCAGATTGGAGCCCAAATCCCAGTATCTCCGTCATGGCTCCTTTGGCTGTTGCAGAGTAGATGCAGCCTCTCCCCTGCACATTAATTACTGCCAAGGAAGGGGATGAAAGGGGGAAAGTACTTCAGTGCTGCTCCTGCTCTGCTGCAGGGCTCAGCTGACCCACAACACCCAAAGATGCTGGTGCCTTGTACAGATTTAACTCACTTCCCTTCCTGATGCTGGCTACTCCGGTAGCCAGTACTCAGGTTTTGGGAAGTCCTGGCATGGCCCCTTTTCCCACAGTCCAGCAGTTAAGAGATGTTCCAATTGAACAATCCCATTTCTCCACCCTTTTCTTTTTTTGCTTTGCCAGAGTGGGTAATGAAAAATGGTGCCTCTTTGATGTACAGAAAGTGCTGGTTATTCTATGCCTTTGATGTAATCCTGAACTTCAGGGTTTCCAAAAGTGACATTTTCAATCCCATCATAACTACAGAAATGCTGAAAGAAAATGGCATGTATGATTCCCCAAACTGGAGATTTGTGAAGAAGGAAAGATTTCAAATTAACTTTTGCCCCTTGCTGCCTTTGCTAGTTGAATTGTGACTAATTTTGTTTGAGAAAGGGTTTTTCCAACAGAACAGGCCAAAACACTGTTAAGTGCCAACAGCAAATCACTTCTCATTGCACTCACTTTCTGAAGATCTTGGTGTAGGTGTACAGCCCTCCCATCTCACAAATGCTGGCTACTTTGAGACAGCTGCATAATGAAAAGCAAGTAACTTTATTCCTTTCTCTTAACTTGTTTGCATTTCAGTAGCAGAAAACAGAAAAGATGCTCCAACCAGGCTCCACATTCTGTTTTGGGGCAGTTTTCATCCAATTCTGCTATCTCCTGCCCATCCCCACAGCTTCACACTCCACACTGCAGGAAAAAAACCACCTTCCTGGTGCCCCTTGCTGCCAAGGCATCCCTGTGGTGGCAGAGGACTTGGGTCATCCCTAAACTTTAATGCTCTGGGCCAACATGTGGCCTCCACGCCTGAAGCACAGCAGTGCCTCAGAGAGGGGCTGTGCCACTCTCCCTGTCCATGTCAGGAATTAAGTCCAGCTTCACCCTTGCCAAGGTGGGAAAAAAAGCTTTAGGGAACGAGGTGAGGAAGCAGCAAGTTGGAGGAGGCACATGGAGATACCTCCCCACCTCTGCTGACCTGGTGTTTCAGGCCAGCTCCAGCTATCACTGCCATGGGTGCTGGTGTGGGAAGGAGCGGAGGCAGGAAGAGGGAAAGGGAAATGCCAGCAAGGAGCACAGTTCAGCTGGTCTGCAGGGTGTTACCCTATCCAAGGCAGGAAGAGCAGGGGAATTCCCAACTCAGCAATAGTCACTGTCAAACTGAGGTAGAAGGAGAAAAGGGCTGCAATTACACCCTTCCATGGCCAAGAACCAAGAACCTAGTGCTTTCTAAGTCATCTGTTTGTAAGTTATTAGTCACCATCACTTCCTAGCCACATAAACTCATCCCATTTGATTTTACACCTCCTGACAGGTCCCCGGGCCACTTGGACGCGAGCTTCCCATCAGTCTCACGAGAGGAGAGGCGATTCAGGTCAGTGGGTGGGAGAGGGAAAATTATTATTCTGAGGGGAGCTTTCCTCCCTCAGAAATGATGTTTCCACCCAATGAGCTCACCCAGAGAGCTTTCAGAGCTCCACTTCATCAGATATCCTTGGTTTGGGGCTGAGCTGGCTGAATGCTTCTGTTTTAACCTGTCCCTCCCTGGGGGTGAGGGACCAAGGTCCTCAGCAGACCAAGTGCTGTGGGGCATTTTGACCTCCCTGGGGAAGGTGCAGGAGGCTTGAGGGAGGAAAGCAGCAGCAGTTCAGCCCCCCAGTCTGTCTCTCATTCTGAACCTGGTTCACTTCTCTGCCAGAAAGCACCACCGCAGCAGGACTTAGGAAGATGTGGATGCTTTGCTTCACTCCAATTCCCTGGCCTCGAGAGCTGGATGCACAACTCAGATGATTCTTTGGCTCACTGTCCTGTGAAATTGGGTCTATTTATAGGAAAGCACATAAAATGCAGCTAAGGCAGCTCTGACAAGCTAAACCAAAGGATTTGTCTCTGTTTATGACACATGCACATGGCTTTTGAATGCATCCTGAAGAATTTGCGGCCATAAACATTTATGCAAGAAGGAAACTGTGGTAGCAGAAACCTGCCTAATTTATAAAATAGTGACTGGTAAACTACATGCTGAGAGGATGCTCACCTATGTGACCATGGGGCTACCATTAATTGAAAAAGAATCCTGACCCTGCCTATGCAGGAAAATCAGCATTTTCTGCTGTCTTCAGTCGCTGCGTTGAGGAACTGCACCGGGAGACAAGCAGCATTTCAAAGGGGCCTGGCTACCAGAAAACAGTGGTCAAAATGACCACGAGTTTTCAGAATGCTGCAATCATCTCCAGCCCAAATTCAGATCAACCAAAGGAAGAGAAACAGTGATCCATTGGCACAGACAAACTCCGTCTTGCACGTCGTCCTCCAGCAGAGCTAAGGCAGAGAACATCACCACAAACCCACAAGAAGAGCCACGCCCATTTAATAACCTATAATTTTTAAATATAACATTTTATTGCTTAGATGGTTTGATACAGAACAAGTTTTACTTTTTATTTTGAATTTGGAAGTACTGTACAACTGAAAAAAAGAGGAATAAAAGTACCAAAACTATGTGTGATTCTCTGTTCATGTGGCATAAACCAGTCTTGTACACAATTCGTAGCAGCAGTTTAAGTTCCCTTTAGAAAAATATGAATTCTACACATTTATTACTGTTTCCTGCAAGGGATGAAATCACTAGGATTAAACTTCCTTCGTGGAGAGAGAAGAGAGAGAAAGGAGACACATAGAGAGGAAAGAGAAGATGAATCATTCTGAAAATGGAATCAGACTGTCACATAGCCCCCTAAAGTTATTTCACAACAGCCTCAAACAAGGTTCTCTCTTTTTTTTTCTTTTTCCTTTATTTTTTTTTCGCTTTCACAGTCAAGTGCTTAATGTAGTGATTGAATTATCTCCATGTTAAGTCCATTGCAACTCAGGCAAAAGAATTTTAGAAGATTTTTTTTTGTTTTCTTTTTGTTTTCTTTTTGTTTTTTTGTTTTTTTGTAAAAGCCCTGAGAGAGGAAAAAAAATAAAAAGATTCAAACGAAAATCGTATAGAGACAAATTAGCTGAACATGCAAACTAAAGCCTAAGATTCACCCATAGTTTAAACACATTATAAATTTCACAGTTTAATATTGGGGGAGGAAGGGAAACAAAAAAAAACCCCAACAACAGCAACAGTTTTCAGTCAAACTCAACTAATAAAAATGTCAATAAAATGTGGCAAGACCTTATACTCTACTAGGATATAGATAAAGGCTAAATAAAGCTTTAAATCAATAGTGATTATTGCTAGCAGATGTCCCGGCAGGCTGCTGGGAATTAATTACTTGCTACATTGTTCTGCAGCATATAGTTTAGTAATGGCTTCTCCCCCACAGTATTGCGCAGTTTAGTGTGGAGAGTTGCAAAAAAAAAAACCCAAAACAAAACAACAAAACAACAACCCCAAAATAAACAAACAAAAATTTACAAAAACAAAAAAATACCCAAAATAATAATAATAATTATTATTATAATTATAATAGCAATAACAATTTAAGGGATGCGTGAACTGGTTTTAATTAAGTAGAATGCACCTGGGTAGAGTTTCAAATGAATCATTGGTTGTGACTGATTTATCTATATCTGGCATTAGCTTTGTTTCTGAACTGGTTCAAACATCCCTATTTAAAAATTTAAAAACAAAAAAAAAAAACAAAACACAAAAAAAATAGAAATCACATATACCTCAACCATTTTTTCTTATTCTATTTGCAAGAATATTACTCAAGAACGTTTCTCTTTCTTTGAATCCTGGACAGTGAGATTTCAGTCTCCAGAAATTTTTCAGAGAATTTTTAATATATAGATATATATAGATATATATATATTATATAATATAGACTGGGTCCGAGGCCCACTTCCTCCATGTCTGGTGAGAGCAGGAAAAGCAATTCTGTGGTGGGAAGGAGGGAGGGTCACAGTGCGGGCTGGGCTGGGGGGCTGCAGTGGTGGAATAGCACAGTGAGGCTCCGGCAATGCTATTATGGCTCTGTCTGTCCCAGAGGTCATGACTGAAGGACATTTAACAAACAACAATAACGACAACAACGACAAGAACAACAAAAATGCTGGGCACTCCTAAAAATGCGCAGCTACAGTAGGATACATTTCGTTTAACCCCTTCAATATTGGAGGCTGGAGTGTCTGTCACCTGTTGCCGGCAACAGGAGCCATATGGAGAAATTCCAGCTGCCAGCATTAAAGGGGTTAAATTACTGATATGAAATTTAGACACACACCCCAAGTCTTCAAGCATCAACCCCAAAATCTCAGGAAGAATTTATTTCTTTTTTTTTTCTTTTAAATTAATTTTATTTGTTTTTAACATGTCGTATATCTGTAGTTTCATCACCAGTAGTATTTTCTTGCTCTTAGAACACGACAGAAGCAAGACGAGGGTAAGGCTCGCATTTCTCTCTTGCTTTCCACTGGAAGACGGGATAACTTTGCTCTGTGAGTGAGTGACTGTCACCAAGGGGAGGGCAGCAAGGTCACTGCGGCACTGGCGGTGCCCCTCTCCCGCAGCTGGGGCTCCGCTGCCACCCGTACCCACCGCGAGGGAGGGAGGGAGGGTGGGAGGGAAGGAGGGAGATGTGCTCGCACGGGCACGGTACCTCGCTGGCCTCCACGGGACGCTCCGGTTGGAGGAAGGGGTTCATGTAAAGTACAGTAGAAGAGCTGCAACAACAACAGGAGGAGGAGGAGGAGGAGCTGGTGAAAGCTGATGAGTCAAGAACACTCTGAGACAGGATCCAAGCTGCGCTACGCATCTCCGTGGGCAAATATTGCCCATTGGCTTCTGCTGACTGCAGAGACAAGCGAACTGATGGATTAATAAAATAATAATAAAATAATAATAATAATAATATACTGAAGCAAATCAAACATATGTAACAGCGGGTGCATAATTTCCATAGGTTACGTTGCTATGTAACTCTTCTCTGTATACACGCTCAGTCCATGACGGCCAGAAAAAACCCCTAGGATTTAGAAGACCACTTCTAATGCTGAAAAGTGGAAACAAGCATGAGGTTGAAATTAATTTGTGTTTCCTGCTTTTGGCTTGAACCACTTTGAACACCTTCAACTGCCATGTTGTTCGTGCCTGGAACAGGCTTAATGCTCCACCATGTGGCAAATGCAAGAACATCTACTGAGAAAAAAAACAATAAATCAACATCTCCTCTGCATCTCCTCGGACTATCTCATATGAAATTCACATCATTTTTCTTCCAGTTATTGGCTATGGTATCCAAGGGCCTCCCACCCCACTGCCCCATTTCCAGCTCAGAGAACAAACACAGCGACTATCACAGATATACAAGAACAAGCTCACACACACCAATACAAAAGGTAACATTAATGCTTAAATGAAAAAGGGTCCTCTCCAAATAATTCTTTAAAATATTAAAATCACTTTTGAAAAAAATCTATAATACCAAAAGATCTAATAAAGTAGTAAGGCACTCAAATCAGTATATACTGTAGTCTCTTGCATTATTATACTGAAAGGCATATGGCACCACGTCCAGTCTGCCATACTCTTCCCCGTAGCTGTAAGGTCGCTCTTCCAAAAACAGCCTCCAGAAACCTTGCTCTGCTGGCTTCAGTTTGCCTGCTGAGACGGGTCCAGCCTCCAAGCAAGTCATTCCACCCCCAAGAGCTGAGGCGCACTGTCGGCAGAGGCCAGGATGTGATTCATGGGAGACGGAGCGCTGTGCATCTCCAGCAAGTCCTGGATGAAACCCGAGGGCCCCTCGTGCTCGGAGGTGCCCCGTGGTTCCTGGTCCTTTGCCGCGTGTTTCTGCGCGCTCTTGGCGGGCTCGGCGAGGCAGGCGCTGCCGCTCTCCTCTCCGCAGGGGGACTCCGTGACCGTGCCGGCCAGGGGCTCGCTCCGGCTCCCCGCCAGGGATGAGTGGCTGCCGACGCCCCCCGCGGAGTCGCACTCGCTTTCGGAGATGGGGTTGGTGCCGCTGTGGCTGGACTCATTCTCGCTGTCTTCTCCACACCGCGACTGTGTCTCCTCCTTGTCGCTCTCCTTCCCGTGGTTTCGGGCATTTTTCACTTTCTGGTGGATGCGCTGGTGACGGACCAGGCTGTGCTTCAGAGTGAAGGTCCGTTCGCAGGTTTGACACTTGTAAGGTCGCTCACCTGGAAGAGAATGACAACACAAAGTCAGTCATGAGGTCACACATGCGCCTCCCTCTTGTTTCAAGCAGCATGAAACACTTTGCACTTTGGAAATTCACAAATTGAACATCATGTTTATGCAGATTATTTGCTTCTGTACTAGCAAACTAGCTGATGGAGTGCAAGCAGGAATACAGGTAGATGCCCACGGCACAAATGAGCATTGAACTAAGTGTCTACGAGCTTGGCGAGGCCCTGCACTGAGGAGGGAGGAAGGCCGTAAGCACCAGGTGCTCACCAGCATCCTGCCTAATTTAGTCAGCAACTTTTCTAGAAAAAGTTTACAGTTGATCTCTGGAACTCAAAAGCCTTTATGAAATCAGCCCACCACATGGGCTCCCTGATGCAGGTCAGCCCCAGACATATGTGGAGAGAGAATACTTTCCTCAGCAAGAACTCATTGGAAAACAAAGCAACCACAGCCCCACAGACAGAATTCTCCCAAAATACAAACCACGCACACTGCCCCAAGGTGCTCTCTGCCCTGAAGAAACAAAGGTCCCACCCCAACCTGTCCTCCCTTTCCAAGTGTGCCTCTTAAAGACTTTTCTGCACTTCAGTTCCATCAAGACACCATCTTGTGCCAATGAGCATCAGACTGAGGCACGCGGTAGGCAGGCAGAGGTTTCTTGCACACTTCAGTGTGTCCCAAATGTTCATCTTCTGAGTAAACAAATCCCAAAACCCTACAGGTATCTTTAATAAACCTCACACATTAAAACTGAAATATAAGGAATGTGCAACCTGACAGTATTTTGGCAATATAGTTGAACAAGCGGGAAGGAGACAAGGAGAAGAGTCAACCCACAGCATTGGTGCAAAATCCTCAGCTGAAAAAACGTTGATCTGATAGTGGGGGTAGGTCATAGTTACATTTATGAATTTGAAGAAAGCACTGTGCCAAGTTCCTGTTCCACACCTATTCTATGTTAAAACATCCTTCAAGTGTCAAATAAGAAAGAGAAACAAACAGGAAAAAAACATACTGACAAAGCCCACAATAACCCAGCAGCCAATGAAAACAATTAAAACAGAGAGTGTGGAAATGTCCATGGGCACACATGGTTTGGGGGTAAAGCTCAGTACTTTGGATATCAGCATTTCCCTGAAGCTTCTGCACTTGTATGAAAATAGGCTCTAGAAAGGGACCTGTCGTGTTTCACTTGTGGCTCAGTCACAGAAGAAAACAGGTCAGTTTTGCGCTCAATAGGTGAATATTTATGTTTTAGAAGGGTTGAAGCTATTCAGGCATTAGTCTTTGGAGTAGTTTTCTAAAAATCACTGTCAATTACAACACAAATATTTTGTCAATGGCAAAGATCTTGTCTTCAGCAGAGAGAACCTTCAAAAGACACAAAATGTCAAAATGGACCAGTTTTCCCATGTCAGAGCAGCTTGCTGCCATGTAAAATACATATTTAATAAGGATGAATGATTAATTCACCTTTGAGCTGGTTCATGCCTTCATCTCATTTGCAAGGCACTGCTGCAATCTGCCTATCACATAAAGCAATCCCACTGCACAGTCAAGTCACTGGGCAAGTGTTTCACTACCTGTGTTCCACCTTCCCTACCCAAGTGACCACTGGATCTCTGCCTTCCACCCAAGCAGCAGGCCACACACATCACCAGCATGTTAGCCATATTAGGCTCAGATCATCAGACAAAACCAGACTCTTTCTCTCTCTCTCTCTAAACTTTGACTCAGAGGTGAAGTCTCATGATACAGTTTCTCCACTGCTTCTCAAAATATTGGGAAGAAGTAAAGCCCCACACACATGGCAAGAAGGGAGTCAGAAGCTGCCCAGGGATCTCCACACTTGCCCTCACCTCTGAACTCTGCAAGCAATCATGCGGAAAATAGTTTGGCCCCTGAAAATAAGGCAGTGGCTGCAATTCTTGCTCCCTCCCTAGGCTTTTTATGCAGCATGGGGGACTGGGGCCGAGAAGACACCTTGCAGATAGATACCTTTAGGACTAAAAGCAGTGTCTCCAACCTCAAGTGCCAGCAGCAACTGTGCACCTCCAGAGCAGACACCTTAGTCTGGTGGGACACCTCATGGTCTGTTCTGCCCTCAAGCCTCCTCTTACCTGTATGAGACCGCATATGTCGCGTCAGATCTTGCAGAGACCAGAAACGCTTGTTGCACACAGTACAGACTTTCTTTCTTTTGTCTGCTTTTGCAGTACTCTTAGCCCCATCAGTCTTTGGTTTGTCATCACTGCTCTTCTCAGTGGACTTTCTCTCTGTGCCTTCCCCCTCAGAGATGCTTTCACTCTCTTCATTCTCCTTTCCTGTTGCCTCAAAGTCCACAGGAGACTCCACTACCTTCAAGTCCAACGGAGACTCTTCCTGCTCAAGACCAGAGTCATGCATCAAGGGAGCTCCTGCATCATCCTGAATGCTTTTGCTTTCATCCTCACTGCTCCTTTCATCCTTTCTGTCCTCACGAATGTGGGCCTTTTTGTGACGGCTAAGAGTGCCAGCAAACTTGAAGGTTTTGCCACAAATCTCACAGGCATGTTTCCTTTCAGTCTGAGAACTGCTGCCTGCACTCTGGTCACTCTCTGCCAGCTTGAAGTCCATTAATTTGCTGGCAAAATTGAGGTCAAGACTTTTGTTACTTACAGAATCTTCCTCAGGGCCCTCTTCATATCCATCCACTTTTTCTTCAGCATCCTCTTCTGCCAGAAGGGAATCGGCCTTCTGCTCCTCTTTGGGGCCGCGCTCACTCTCTGGCAGCTCTGTCATTTCCTCTGACTGCTCCTTCTCCCCATAGCTCAGGTTCAAGGCTTTGTTTCCTGTAGCTAGTGCCTCTGCATCCGCCTGGCTCTCTGCAAGGAAACACAGAGAAACTTTCAGTGGGATTCCCAAGTGCCAGCAGTGAGCCTGTACATGGACCCAGGAGCACTGCTTCTGATCAAGCATCCCAGTATCTGTTTCTCTTGTCTGTGACCTAGGCCAGCAACTTACAGCTGAAAAAAGATTAAAATACCACAGAACCCAATCAACAAGATGATACAAACTCTTTCACAAAATGCTTTCTTTTCCAAAACAGACTCACAAACTCAGCAGCTTCCTGCAATAATTTTTAATATAATCACTTTTAACCAGAGAACACATTATGCTGACACACTGAAGAAGGGCTGAGGTCATTATCAGAAACAGACCATTCCAGAGACACATGGATGTATTACTAATAAACTTGTGTATGAGAAACATGAACACAGATTGAAATAATATGCAACCCGCATATTTATCAAAATAATTTTTGTGTAGCAAGAAATGTTTTTCCAAGGAAATGTAAAGGCCTCATGCTACCACCTGGTACAACTAAATGTGAATACTTAGTGCAGACAGTAACACAAAAGTTGGCTTAAAAAATTGGGTATGCATCATGAAAGTGGAAGATGTGTAAGTTTGTTCACACCTGAGTCTCTGATATGTGACTTGGAATCAAAGCATAAAGCCAAGGGAGAGTAACAGGCTTTGCTGTTTCACAGTTACCTCACAAGAAGACAAAAATTACCTAAGATGTGGTCCTTAATGGTGTCCTCTGTTTATTTACCTGTCTGCAGCATTAATGTTGCTGAAGATGTAACATATGTCCAAAAAACTGAAACAGGTAAGGTGCTTAAGGAGAACAGAGGGCTGGAGCTCTACTCCTTCCAAGCTCCACACAAATAGAGCATTAGTAAATAGGAAATAAGCTGGTCAGGCTCTGGAGGCCAAAGCTGCTGCTGATGTAACTGCATCCCCAGTGCCACTTCCCAGGAATTGTTCCAGGACACGAAGTTCGCGAGTGGTGCTTTCTGAAAGCTGAAACTTTCCTTTCAGTCCTGCACCCCACCTCCTGCTTATTGACAGCAAGCAGCAAAGGGAGTCCACAACCCAGCTGGCATTTCAACATTCATTTGCAAGAACGATAGCTGCTGAGTAACTCCAGAGATTTAGAAACTAGGAGAGCAGTGCAAGTTCTCTGTTTGGCACAGTACAACATGTCTCCAAACTGCCCAGATTTTCTATTACAGGCTTCTTCCCTAAGCAAGGAGTAAAAACAGAAGATAAGATGGTTCTCAGGCACTTGTTAGTTTGAATGTAGTCTTGCAACATGATTTGCACTGGGCCCATCTCCTCTCAATAGTGATAATAAATGGCCACTAAACAAATGTCAAAGTGAAGCAGTGTTTCTGGGGATAGCAAATGATCACTTAATAGTGTGCAATTCTTGGTACACTTTTTCTTGGGGGAGTTTAAGGGGGAGAAGTGACCTATCACAAAAAGTAATCTCACCTTTTAATCAGAACAGATCTGTTTACAGAGACAGTGGATTACACAAAGTTCATTGCTCATCTAATTATCTGCCCATTAGAACACGCAAGCAAGCCCTAATCTGTGTGTAAGGCCAAAGAATGTGAGGATGGGGACGTCTGAAAGCAGACATGGGCTGCCCTGTCTCATCCTGTGAGGTCAGGAAATGCTCCCCTGATGGAATGGATGTGTGTTGGGCTGAAGAAAGGCTGCCAGCACAGCACAGCACAGAGGGGGTTCATTAGGGAGAGGGGCAGGAAACCATGTGAGCTCTGTTAGGATGGAGATAAGTGAAGAGCACAAGGAAACCAAGATGGGAAAAAGCTCCTCTTAATCGTACCCAGAGAAATGTTCTGTAACTCTTTATCGACCAAACAGAAAACAGTGCATGCAGAGGGAGATTTTTTTCCTGTTTTTCAACATGAAACATCAAAAGCAAGGTGAGTGAGGAGAATATGCATGGGTGGCACTAAAGGTAAGAGCAAGCCAAAACCATTATGTCTCTCAATACAGAAGTCCCAACTTCAACATTCAATGACATATATCATTCATGATTTTCCAATTTTTCCACAACTTTTTCTTCTTCTGCTTCTAGTATTTGGAAAAATATATTATTTTTCTCACTCGTTCTTCAGTATATTCTCAGTATACTCATTCTTCAGTGAATTGTACTTGAATTCTATCTCCTTCTTTCCTCTCCTCTGTGCCCCGGGCCTCTTCCAAGCTGTTTTTCTGTTCTTGCATGTGTGGCCTACAACTACATTTCCTGGTGTACAAGAGAAAAACACTTCAAGGGATAGGTGGTACACAGGTAATTGATGTACTTGCACAGGCAAACAGATGAGGTCAACATCAAGAAAAACAAACCCTTAAGTTTAAACAATGTGCCTTCACAAAGGGCAAAGCCCACTCCAGATCCTAGGAACACAAATGTACAGAGGCTTTCTCTTCTGAAGCTCCTCTGGGCTCGGCAGCCCTGAAGGAACATTCAAAGCTCAGGTGGTGACATAGCCAGGGATATGCTGACACATGTACGTGCCTGGGGGAGCGCTCTTCCTCCTCCCCTGCACAAACCATACCTGCCCTTTTCCTTGTCAAGAAGGAGTTTCACAGGCCCCTGAGGAAACTTCATACATGTAACTCAGGTAAAGCAGCAGTTCCTGACTAGCTGAGCTGCTCTGTGGTTGTCTCCAACCTGTGCAGTTGGTTCTGCAGCTGGTGAAAAAGTGAGCTGCTTTGCACAAATCCTGCAACTCCTTATTGGGTATGGGTGAGAATCAGCCCAGTTCTGCTTCCGATGAACTGGAATAGCAGCAGGGAAGCTGTAAAGGTGTGTGGTAAACACAATGGTTGTGAAGACAATTGGCCAGGTCCAGTGTGAGACTTCTCTTGCAGTGCAAGAAATGGCTGCTAGGGTAGTCTTGCACTGGCAGCTGCTTCATCCACTCCAGCAGAGGTTAGGCCTGGCCTACACTACTGTTTTCTGCCTTCTTAAATGCCCACTGTAGCAACAGAAACTCTGCTGGCCACACAGCTCCAGCAGGCTTCTATCTTACACAAGGAGGAGGATTTTGACTGAGCCTTCAAATCCAGACAAACATCCCTCCAACAAGACAGAGCTCCTCTCACATGGATAATTCCCATCTCCAGAATTTGGCTGATTTATGTTGCAGAGCAGTCACTCGATTCCAGGCAGTGAAAGAAACAGGATGCACAGGAAAGGCCTGCTGTTCCTTTTGCCCCTTTCCCATTTTTCACTTACTGAGGCTGTAAAATGCTTTCCAGTCCACTTGTTATCCCACAGAATTTACACTTGGTGAATCAAGAGGACAAGAGCAGAGAAATCCACTTCTCAAGGCTCCCACCCACTGCCACTTCTTCAGCAACCATAGGAGCAGCACACGTTACCTTGTCGTGTGCAACCAGTGTGTCACTCCCCCAAAATGAAGAGAAGAAGGTGACACTATCTGAAGATCTCAATTCTGACATCAGAGTCAAGAAAGATGTGCAGGATAAGGGAGAAAGAGGAGAAGAGCAGGGAAGTAAGGACATATGGAAGGAGGTGACAAAAAACCACTGGTAACTCAGCTGCTGCCTCGTCAGCTCCTGGGAAAAAAAACAACTTCTCATGAGATGTACTCATAAGCTAAACCTCAAGGACTCCATCTGAGAATCCAAAAACTTTTCCGCTTGCATGAAAGAAACCACTATATAGATGTAGCCAAAATCATTTTTCCTTCAAACTGTGGAAAGGCAAGACTGTTTTGCTGAAGTCTATTTACAAATCAAGTAGCAGTCTTTTGTCGGCCCAGTCAGAAGAATCCACTTCATCTTTTATTGGTGGCAAGAAAGAGGAGGGAATTGCTTCCCTACTTATGCAAACCAAATTATGAAGAGGGACACCAAATGTGAACAATTTCAGATGAAAGAGGAGATACAGATCAAGGTGGGGAGCTTGCTGGCACAATTCTTTTTATACATGGTTTTATTTTTTCCTGGAACTATGGTGGAATAGAGACTAGAGCTTGAGACGCTACAAAGTTAGTAGACAAAACAGGAGGTAATGAAAAACATTTTTGTGCTAAAGCAAGTGTTTATTGACAAATATTCCTAACATCCCAAGAGAAGAGTTAGAAAACCCATCACATAAATAATCCTCAAAATTGGAGCAAACGGACCACTGGAAATGGATATGGTACAAGCAGTTGGCATTATCAGTCAGATGAGCTGATGATTTACTATCTTCCCTCCATTAACTGAAATAACCCCAGCTTGTTTTGTATTTTACAATAGAGGCAGCCACCACTAGGTGGTAGCAGTTCTAGTAAATTTGGGATTTTTTGGACTCACACACACAATGCTGCTTCTACTTCCACTCATGAACTGGAGAACATCTTTTAAACCCAGAGAATCCACTTGAAAAATTTTGGGCGTTATCTTCATCCATTGTTATTGTAAATATTCTAAATAACAAAAATTCAGCCACCTTCATTACATCACCTGCAAACACTCAAGTTAAATATTTAATCATCCCTCACACGGTTGAGAGAGCTTCAACTGTGTCTTCATGCCTTGTGAAATGAAAATATTCAAGCTAGAAAAGGACTATTTACAGTAAATGGAACTGAAAATGTCTGGGGAAAAAGAAAAACAATTCTGGGAAAAAACACTTTCTGTCTTTAACACACACTATGATTCCCCAGTATCTTCAACAGAGCAGCTGAAGTCATGATGAAAAGTTTTCAGGATTAGCTCTGACTGCACCTACCATGGGGAAATCTGCATTTAAGGTAGCAGGGGCAAAGCCCACACTATGAGCTTATGATGGATTGCACCATTCAGCAGAAAGGCAGTCTGATGTAGAGCTGCCAATACAGCCAGCAGGCTATACACCATCTCCTCAGTACCTTCATACAACAGCTCTAGCACCCAGGCCAACCCCAGCAGCAAATGACTCCTGCTTTACCCTGAGCTCTGGCTCTAGAGCAGCTGTTAAACTTTGCCTGAACTGAAAACACGATTTCAAGCCCTTTGTCCTCTAAGAAATACCCACAAATGTAGTTCAGAGGTACAGACAGCTAGAACAGTCTGGAAAAAGTCCCCCTCTATACCCAGGGCTCACATGATTTCTGAAGGGATCACAGTGTGCAGATATCTAGAGCAAAGATGCTAATCAGAAAATTCACTGTTGAGTATACTTTGTAAATATTTGTCTAGCTAACACAGAGCAGTTGTGTTCGACCCTCTCACATTAGGGGCAAGTCTCTTTACAAAAGGGATCTCTCCTTATTAAGTTCTCTTTCTCCATTATGTAAGAGATAATCCCTTACCCCATTCCTATCCTACATCTCTGTCAACTGTATTTTATTGCAAGAGGGGAGAATTAAGACAGCCCTAAGGAGACAAAGGCAGGGCTGCTTTAACATGACGAAAGTGGGCAATTAATTAAGCTGCTCCACATTGCACATTTTCCTTGTATGCCTCTCTGCCAGGACAGCTCTCTGCTGGCCTGACTGCTGTGAGCTGGGGGAAATGCCCTCAGTTTGCTTCAGGCACTTCAGACCATTCCCTTCCTCCCCATGTAGCAAAGATATGAGCAAGCCCCATCACTTACACAGTCTCCTCATCTCTGAATCCTGTTCTAAACCACCAACCATCCTGTTTTTGTTTTGGTTTAAAACAGGACCAAAAGAAACCCCCTATAAACTTGTTCCCAGTGACACTCTATTGAATTGCACTTCCTGTCTTACACCTCATCCTAAAGCTTTGCTTCATTTACGGCTGACCAAACACCATCCAAGCATCTCCCTTCATTCCCTTTCCTTTGGGCATACAGTGAAATCCAGATGACCACTCACTTCCAAGGACAGCCCTCACAAGGACTCTGCACGTGAGCCCTGAGCATGCTGCTTACCCACCAAAAGAAATCACCTCATTTTAAACTTAGCACGGTTTCAAATTCGTAGTTTACTTCCACTTCCAAAGGATTTGGAAACTCCTTTTTCTTGGACAATGGAGGGAGACCACAAGTCCAAAGCTGTTGAATGACTCTGAACTGAGATTACCCACCGCTTGGTAAAGCCAGTTACAAACGCTAAGCTGTGCTATAAAGTGCATGTAACTATAACTGTGGGCACTATCGGATCTGAGCTCCCTCCTCGATGCCTAAAGCTGCTATTTCAAGACACAACGCACTGACAACAAAGCCAATTTCAACAGCATCTATCCCCAGTGCCTCCCAGAAGATGATGCTAGCTCCACACCTCAGCTGCATCCATGTGCTCCTTTAGGGCTGTACTGCCAGCCAGATCCGGGAACTGATCTCATGACTACCAGTCCCTCCCCTTGCCCTTTTAATTTTTTTGGGCAGCTGGGTCAGCTACAGCTGCAGGGATGAACAGTTGGGAACAGGTCGAGCCAGTACTGCCAATAAGTGCTTTGTGCTATCCAACCATGGCCCAGGGCTCTGTCTGCCGGGGGCAGGTCGAACCACTCTGACCAGCCCGGCGCTGGCTGCTCAGAACATCTACCTTGCACCCAAGTCCTACCCACCTACGTGCTGCACCAGTGCTCGTCCAGCAGCTTTAGAAATGCTTGCTTCCTCACACCACCAAACAGCTGAGCTGCTTTAGGACCCCTCTGACTATAAAGAAAGTCTTCAGTCGACTCAAGTAGGACATTTCAGTTTTATTCTGCCAGGAAAATTGTCAGAGGTGAGCACTTTCAGAGCCTTTCCTGCAGACTTTTGTTCTTGGAGGGGATCATGTCATAACACGAGTCTTCCTCTCTCAGGCTGTAGCCATTTGCTGTCTGCATAGGCAGGATGGGCCCACGTGACACTGCAGACACCGTGCTACAGCCCTCTGAAGTTACAGGCTGTCAGCATGGTAACGAGGCAACTTAGTCTCTTCATGATAGGCAAGATCAAACCATGTCGTAACAGGTCCCCAGCACAGCAGATTGCAAAGCCAGACTAGTACTGAGACCTGCATTACCACATTTGAATCACTGCAAGGCAACCTGCTGTATTAAAAGAAGCAGAAAGGATGAGAGAGGCTGGCAAGACAGCAGACTTTCCCAAACAAACTGGTGCATGGGGATGTAAGAGAAAAATCCTGTGCACACTCTGTGCAATCTGATCAGCAGCTGCCCTGAGGTTGAGAGCAATAACTCATTTATTACTACCCTGACGTGCAGAGCCAACTTCTTGTTGCTTTCAAGTTTGTTACTTCCAACAATTTTCCTATGAAACCAACTCAAAGTGACACAAAGTGACGCTGTCTGTACTGGAGGTGTGAATAACTTAGAGCAACAGCTCCCTTGTGCAAGCAGTTTTCAGACAAGGGGCATGTACCACCATCTGCTGAGCTTCCTTCTTGCACCCATCCCATTTGGTCAGCACAGAGTGACTGTGCTCACCCTTGGTTTTGTGTCAGCTCCTCCTCTCTGGCTGAACGCCACTCACCTGTCTACAATAAAGCCCAGCATGATCTGACAGCCAACCTCTTTCACTACTGACAAGACAGAGGGAGGTATGACGGCAGGTGAACTTCAGTGCAGATGAACACAAGGTAAAGCAATCTAAAGTGTACCTTTGTGATGCTGAGCACAGTACTGGCAGGTACATCCAGGCAGCAGGACTCAAAGCCATTGCTGATGTCTCTCCAGGATCACTGTCATGGCCTGCAGCAGCAGCCAAATTAAAACCAGACTGCATCAGCAGGTTCAGAAAACAACTGGAAGGAGCTGCAGACAGCAGCTCCATAGACAGGTTGCAAAGGGAGTGGGCAGGGATGCATCTTCAAACACGCAACCCTAAGGAAGCAGTTGTGGATGCTGATAGAGCTTTAAGAGCAACAGGCCAGAGGAAGTGGCTGTGTCCACATGCTCACACTAAAGAGCACATCCTCCTGCTACCAGTGGAGACCAGAGTACCACTGCTCCAATGTGGAAGGGCACTTCTCACATTCTTATGCTTTGCTTGTCTGCACCATTCAGCCCAACTAAGTACAACTTTGCCTTGGTGTTCTGAACAGCTGGGAAAAAGTGTGTGTACCACTGTTAGATCCAACATCCACTTCCTTAGGCTGGGGGATAAGCACATTTCTCCACAGGTAGCAGCTGGCAACTCCAGGTTTGTGGAAATTCTGCTAGATTTGGTAGAAATGACACCACCTTTCTGACAGGGGAAGGGCTTCTGGCCTGATGCAAGATAAAATGTATGAATTTATCCTGCTCTGTAGTAAGAAACTTCCTTGGTTTTCTTCCTTTGCCTCTGTTATTGCTTGGTGACCAATCACAATATCCTGACTGCAAGCTCCTCAACAGCAGGCTCTCTCTGGAAATGCCTATCACCTATGTGAATTGGACACAATTTCCATCAAAGCCACAGGGCATCTCTCCACTGACTTCAGTGTAATCAAGGCCCGTATGTTGAATAAGCAATAAATTATTTTCCCTTAGGAGAAAGTTTTTCATGTCTATAATTCATTTAAATGACTAGAACAGGGGAGGGACTATGCACAGGAAAAGTTGAAAGAAAAGCCAGGATCATGCAGTGCAATGAGGACAGCAATCCTGCAAGACATCTTTGTGACGAAGAAAGAGCTTGAGAGGATAGTTACTTGTAAAAGGAGACCAGCTCCTGTCACACCTTCCACCTCACACCCAAAACCCCTGAAAACACAGGCACACCACCCACCCCCTGCCACAGCCAGCAGCCTCTTTGATACAGCATTGTGGGTATCTCTCTCACTTTCATCTTCTGAAAGTTGGCTCTGTTCTAGTTAACATCTCAACCCGTACCAGGGACTCCCTGCATCTCACACACATCTCAGGAGCTGTTTCTTTCTCTTCATTTTCTTCCAGTGTCAACACAACTTTTTAGATGCATCATAGTACTGCTTTTTGTAGGCTTTCAAGTCACTCTTTCCTTTTAGATGCCTGCTAATTCACCCATAAATTTATGGCTATAAATATCACTATTTTTTGCACTTCAATCTGGCTTCATTCACAATGCAAATACAAAACTTCAAAGTCGAGGAGAAATCCTTTTGCATCAAGGTAGCCCAATTCCTTTCCACATTTCTTTTCAAGCATGCAATGACAGGATTAGCTAAGGATTAATTACTTGAAACTCAACCTGCATCTCACGTCACAATTTTCTCATATTTTCAGCATTTAAAATCTTTGTATCAATCAAATATTTGTCATACAAACCAATATTTGCAACAGATAAAATATACTTCTTTCCACACAGATGTCCTAGCTGGGGGTCTCAAAACTCAAACAAAAATTCCACTTACTGTGCAAACTCCAATCCTCCCACCCGAAGCTGCAGTGCTTTCCAAAAATGTCACCTTTAAAGGCACAAACCCAGAATTTTCCAAAAAAGCAGTTTTCTCTGCCTTCTTTCTTCATTTGTCCCTTAAAGGCAACAGCCCTTCTGATAAAATACATTTACTCACTGGAAGGTAACCTAACAAGTCAATGTGATTTGATTTTTTTATTAAATTTTTCCATATGAATAATCATGGGTTGTATTAAAATATATCTGTGCCTAAATATTGACTTGGGACTGACTGTAAATTTTGTTTAGCAGCACGGCAGGACTAGCCTAGTCTGGCTACATTTCATAGTAGCCAACTGTTGGAAGAATGTCTTTTTCAGTATTAAGGGTCACCTGAATAATCAAAGCATGTAAGATCAGTCCTCAAGCTGTCTCCTGCAACTGCTAGCAGAAACATGTTGTTCACCATGGTAATTACAAATGTTGCAAAATAAAGATGTTTACAATTTTACTTTGATTTAAATCATAAAAGCAAAGAATAAAACTGCCTCAAAGTCCTTTTTTTTAGTGACTTGAGACCTCCAATCAATGGGAAACATTCAAGTTCATGGGCTAGATGTAGGAATTTTCTATTTATTTATTCCTTTATTTTCTTTAGAGATATTTCCTTGGATGGTTTGTTCCTGTTGTAGCAGCAAAACAAAACAAAATCAAAAAACCTCCTCTGCCATTAAATTTTGCTTTTTCCAAAATTTAATCTTGGGCCAAGTACGATCTGCCAGTAATCCTCTGAAAATATTCTCAAGTCATTCTCTGCAAACAGATTAGGGTATCTATAACAAACTGGTGGTTAAAAACAACCATTACTGTAATTTTATACTGTACCTAGTCTGATCTGCATCCTATAAAAAGGAGCAAAACCAACTGCATCACCTGCAGGGCACATCTTAGTCACAATTCTGAGAATTAAAAAATAAAAAAAGGCAGCAAACCATGTTGAACATAGGAAAGTAAATTATACATTAAAGACATCAAAAGAAGAAAAGTATTAAAAGCAAGTGTTCGAGCATGTTCAAACAAAACACAGTTACTGCATTAGGCACTGTATAAAACCAAGCTATGCCAAATTCCCAGTGTTCCACTTGTGAGCTCACTATTAAAATAAAAAAAACCACTGAGGAAGGTGTATGCTTCTTCATGGAAATGTTTATGAGTTTAAAAAAACCAAACACACAGTGGTATTGAGGCAAGGTTCAGCAGGGCAAAAACTTCCCTGAGAGACACTTCTGGTTGCATGAGGGATGTGGGCCACTGGTAGCATGTGCATTTTTGCACTTTCACAAAAGAGAAATAGGATCTTGACACCACATGGAAGGTGGCCTCTGTGTTGAAATTTTATTGAACATGAATGACAGACTTGCAAAAACCTTCTTACATCTGTATGAATACAGCAGTTCAAAACTCATAATATACAGACAGCACTTATATGCTCAGAATTATGTACCTTTTCCTCATCTTAACTTAGACCACTTACATGAATTACCTCAATAACAACTTTCTTATAAACAGATACAGAAGAGCTAGGTGTTGCTTTTTAGCTCAAACAACTGCTTTGAGTTTTTTTGGGGTTTTTTTTGTAGCAGTGTTAAACGGTCAGCTTGCCTGCTGTGATTGCCTATGGATCACATATCCAACATATGCAGTTTGGAAGCAGATCACCGGGAATCTCATCTATCCCATTCATGTTAGCTTGTTCATCCTTTCTCTGCCCAGGTCAGGGAGCGGCCATCAAACACAGACAATAATAAAGTTCTCTTTTTCTCTTTACAAAGATTAGCAAATAGATTTGTTTCTTAACTAATTTTAAAAAACAGAACTATCTGACAAGTCACAAGTTATCTGCCTGTGCAATAGGTGGGGATAGGGACACTGAGCCGTACTACAACACTGTTGATTTCTCCACAAGAAAACCAGTTTGTCCATCCAGAAGATAAAGCCAACAAACTGCTGCATCTACCACAGAGCTGCCAAACTCCCTGCATGCCACCAGCACCTGACACCTACCACAAAAACACAGGGCTTGCTCCACCTGAATGCAATCCTCAGGCTTGCTTTGGCACCACCTCCCTGGCCAAAATTTCCTCCACCTTCCTAGCTTAGCTTTCCCCCTCCCCTCCAGCAGGCCCCATGGACACTTCTGCCACAGGGGAGCTGCTGGAAACTACCAGTTTAGAAAGAAAACACTCATGCCATCTGAAGGCAGATGCCCCAAGGCTAGACCAAACTTGGTGTGGGGTGGTTCTCCAGCAAGAAGTCTCTCTCAACATCGAGATGATGATTACAAAAGAGCTCAGTATTATCAGTGCCAGAGCACACCAACTGGAATGTGATTACTGCCACTGCTCTAGTATCACCAAAAATCCTGTATCTGTGGTGAAGATTTAGTCCTGTTATGGCCACAATTGCTTGCTCTCCTCATGGGGATTCCAGCACAGGCTTTCTAAAAGGACAGTGCCTCCTTCCAAGCCTGGTGGTCGTAAGTTTTACCAGTATAATTCATGGCTGAGTGAATTTTCCTGTCTTCATTAAGGGTTTACACCAGTGCTGCTGCCTTGGAAGTCTGCCATCAATAAGCAGGTCAAACCTCTTAGTCTGGGAAAAGCCTCTCTATTGTCTTCTGTCTCATGAACAGTTCTTCAGTAACTATGTATTTTTTTTTGGAGACCAGGGTGTTGGAAAACAATTGAGATATGAGTAAAGCACTCTCCTTCACCACAAAGTAAACTGTATGCTTAATAAGATGAAATAATTTGGTCTCTGAGGACCAGAAAACAATAGCCTCACTGTTGCACTGATACCTTTCAAGTTATGTCCTCGTGTCACCCAAAGAAAACTGTAATAGGGACTGCTCCACAGCTCAGATTCCCTTTAAACCCCTTAGCTAACCTCTTTTACCTCTTCAGGTTTCCCTCTTTAGCACAGTCATTTCAGGAAACCTCATTTCCTTAAAAAAAAAAAAAAAGCAGCAAAAAAAGTGCTAACTTTTATAAGGCCATACTCAAATCCCCTATGTTTCTTATAAACATCCCTAATTTTTATTCTTTATGCCAGGAGCTGAGATGCATAATGAAGTAAATAATATCAACAACTGTGACTGACTTTGAAGGGCACAACATCAAGTAGAGCTTTGCCCTCTCCCTCCAGAGCAGGATGAGAATCTACTAATTACTTTATTATAGTGTGGGTGGAAGAATGAGGGAACTTCAAATCAGCACAGCATTCAATGCAGTATTTCCTTTATAGTGAAGAACAAAAAATAACCCCAGACCTAGAATAAATCTCCCTACCCAATTCCTCCTTTTGTTTACATCAGGTCTGAGGTTACTTACACAGCAGCACAATGCTAGAGATTCCATACACATCTCCACACCTTAGGGCATGTGCCCACCTTTAGTTTCTAGCTCTGGGGAGAAACTTTTCCTAGAGGCAAGCTATTACATAATGCTCAGGATGAGCAGTTTCTTACATCCTCCTTTGATCTGTTAAATAAAAGCCACCACAAGAAAAAAAAATGCTAAGCACTATATTATTTTATTTTCCTGCCACAGTTCTCACTTATCGTCTCTCATTTTTAGAGATCTTTTCTGTCATTACTGATGCCAACAAACAGCCATCAGAAGCAGACAAATAAACCACATAAGGCACAATTAAATATTCAACATGTTCCCCTTCAAGACAAGAAAATAATAACAAAACAACTGAAACCTGAGCCTCTTTCCAGCTACACTAAATTATGCCACTGAAATCAAATGCTTATTAATGGTTTTATTTACCCTCTGATACTCAGACACAGAGATTATTCCATTTCTGAAAAATCACAGTGCACCACTGTGCAATAGCAACAGCTAGGGATTAGCAAAATAATAAAGGAAAATACAACTCAGACATCAGAGAAAGGAAGATTCCTCCATGGAGAGGCCCTTCCATGGGGAACAACCTCAGGAGCTACAACCTACTGTGAGCCATGAGCACTCTTACCTGTGTGACTGAGCATGTGCCGCTGCAGGGCACTTGCCCATGGAAAGACTTGAGGACAGTAAGGACAGGGAATATTTTGCAGGCAGTCTGAGTAAGCGTTCCTCTTCCCTCTCAGCAGCTTATCCTTGGCAGTTTCCTTCTCATCCTCACTTGTTCCATTTCTGCCACTTTCTTCCTTGAAATTGTCAGTGGACTGCAGAAATGGGCTAAATTTGTTAGTGTCTGTGGTAGCCAGCATCTTCTCTATGCTAGCAAATTCCCCACTTGACTCCAGATCCACACTACTGATAAGTTTGGGCTTATTTTTCGTTCCTTTCTTTCTACCTCTTTTCTTAGTCAACCCAGCATCAGCAACAGGAGACTGCTCTGGATCACAAGCCTGAGACAGGTCACTGGGCAGGCTGGAGTCTCTCTGAATGGTGCTCACGATTGTCACTTTAGCTTTGGCATTCCCTGATTTGTCACACCCAGCGGAGCTGCTCACTGCCTTGGGACTGGCGTCTGCAGCCTCCGTTTTCAGCAAAGTGGGAGCAGAAGATACAGATGAAATGATCTGTGCAATGGAAGCCAATGGTGGCAGCTCTTTAGTTACTGAAGGCTTTGGCAAGAGAGGTGGTGGTGGTGGTTTAGGCCTCAGGGGTCTCAGCAAGGCAGCATTGCCAGGGAGAGCCGGGGAAATGATCGGGACAGTCAAATGCAATGAACCTTTTAGTGGCTGGGGATGTCTGACACCCCGGTTTGTTTCTGAGTTCCCACTGGCACTAAAAACCAAAGGACACTGCAGACAGTTATAGGCCATATCACTGTTCCCAGAAGCAGCCAGCTCTTGATTCCTGGCTTCACAGGGGACATCATCTTTATCCTTCTTCAGGATTTTGGGGATGGACAGGTCAATAGGCTCCATGGAACAGTCATAAAGGGACAGAGATGAACCGAACAGGTTCTCCTGCTTCACCTGCACAGCACTCAGGCTTTTGCTTTTCTGAGAGAAATCCAATGGCTCATCAAAATCCATGGGGAAGTTGCCCACAGGTTCACGTTTGATGGAAACGTGAGATGATGTTCCCAGCAAGAAGCCGTTCTGTGGCTCCAGGAAAGGCGTCATGGGCTTGTGGTCCATATAAGTGCTGTCATCCAATAAAGAAGGGTCTGTCTGGCTTTCCTGGGCACTGCAGTCCACCATTAAGATGTAATTCTCAATCTCCTTTTCCTGCACATGCAAGTGTTGCTTGAGGATGTGGTGAATGCAATTCCTCTTGGCTGAAAAGGCCGTGCCACACTCCTTGCACTCAAACGGCTTCTTCTTCTGGCAGCCGCTGTGTGTCCTCATGTGAATGCGGAGGGCCCGGTAGTGCTTCAGGTCCTCTCCACACAGCTTGCACACCGTGTCTGGTGAGCAGAAGGCATCCACCATCTCTGCAGCATTGCTGGTGACATATTCAATGTTCTTCTCGATATCCTTCCTGGTGGTTTTGAGGTGCTTCTTTCGCAGGTGCCTCTCACAATTGGCTTTCACTGTGAAGGGGTAGTGGCAGATTTTACAGATGTAAGGCCGCTCCCCGCTGTGCGTCCGCAAGTGCCGGATCAGCGCTGCCTTGTCAGCCGCAATGTAGTCACAGATGTTGCACTGATACGGGGAAATACCTAAGTGAGAACGGATGTGAGCTCTCAGGACACCAGAGAAGGCAAACACCTGGTCACAGAAACGGCAGGGGTACAAAACTTTCCTCATGGTCGGGGTCTTCTTGTTCGCTGCCCCTGCGATGATGGCTTTGAGTTCTCCTTCTGTGACTTCTTGCTTGATCTTGGCTTCCATACTTAGAGGCAGGAGAGCTTCAATGATGCTGTCCTGCTCCAGCTGTGTCTTCATCTCGTGCTGAGTTAACGGCTCTACTTTGGGTTGGAGGAGCAGCTGCGAGGAAGGACTTGATTTGGCTCCTGGCTGGGGGAGATGAGAATTGGAGGCAGATTCCACCGAGTTCTTGATCAGCCTCAGAGGGGGAGGTGGGAGGCTTGGGCTGATGCAGCCAGGGGAGGCTTGCTGGGCACTGATAAGAGGAGGAGGCGTAGAGGTTGCGACAACTGTTCGGGGCGTTACCAAAGGCTTTGGCTTCAGTGGTGGCATATGCTTGAAAATAGACTGCACGGGGACAGAAGGTGCCTTAGAAAGTGGAGGAAGACTGATTTGAGGAGGAGCAGAAGAAGCCATCTTCAAGATCTGCTGAATGTCTGCCAGCTCAATAGCAGACTCATTGGAGATGGGTTTCACCACAATACTGCTGTCAGGCTGGATAATAAAACCCTTCTGGAAAGGCTGCAGCGAGAGAAGCTTTATGTTTTCTTTTGTAGGGGGAAGGACTGAAAATGACCCTCCCATGGAGGCAGCTTCCAGAGGAGAGAGGCTGAGCAGACTGGTGCTGCCAGGTTCCTGAGGTAGGTTACTCTTCAGAGCTCTGAGCCGCATTTCTTGGACCTCGTCTTGTGTATTGTCCTCCTGCTTGACAGGCTTGATGTCTTTGGTGTACTGTAGGCCCAAGGATGCCATGAAGACTTTCTGGTCTGGGCTCTCACCGGGTGGGGTTGTGCACTGTGGCTTGTGCTTGTCTTTTCCCTGATCCACCACGTGAGTTTCTGTGTGCAGTTTGAGTGCCGAAAGCATGGGGAATGCCTTGTTACACATCTCGCAAATAAATCGATGGAAGTCACTGATGCACCTTCGCAAATTTGTTTCACACCAGACCTGCAAGACATGCAAAAATATTTAGAGTAGGAATCTCAACCTGGAAAGGCATCACAAGCTGCTGCAAAACACAAACAGTTCACTCTCTCTTCCACTGACTAAGTTATGAGGTCTAGAGCAGCCCTCCCCTACCCGGCATGAAGATATTCCCACTTCACAGCCTTTAGTCTCCTAAGGGGTGTAACTGAATTAGGAGCTGATTCTCCCCAAGTTCCCTTCTACAAAAGTAAACTCCTTCAGAAGGTTATTCAGGCTCTCAAATTCTTTTCCATCCTAAATTTCCCTATTAGAAACTTCTCTTGTGTCATTGACAGGACAGGAGCCTCAGCGTACCACACAGCAAGGAAGCCAGGCAGTAGACTATCTCATTTAGCTCTACTACAAAGAAACCAGGAGCAAAGAAAAAAAAAAAAAAAAAAAAAAGAAAAAAAAATAAAAAAAAAGGCATCCAAGAAGCTAAACCAATGAACCAATGTAAACCAACCAAAATAAAATCCCCCAAAAGCAAATCAATGAAACTCAGGGCTTAAAGTAGAGTGGTTTTTGGTTAGGGAAGTCTGATTACATTTATTCTCCCAAGAAAAATACTAGTAGAGGGCTGGCAAGATCTTTACAGACTTTAAATACTTTATAAATCTTCTCTCACAGTGCAAGCAAAATTATTACAAAAGGAAAATACCAACATTCAAATCCCTTAATAACTTTAAATGTCTGTCATTAATTACAAAAGAAATAAACTTTATTTAAAAAGTTCTTTCTTTTGATATTTTAAGTTTTATACAAAAACTGTAACAGACTGACAGAAAGACTGACATGCACCCCTAGCCCAGCAGCAAATTTCAAGCCCAGCAGTCAGAAGAGTTAGAAATCAATGTTTTAACCCCAGAAGAGTAAGAAAAGTGCAGAAACTAAGCATGGTCCAGGTGGACTTGCTGTTGATTTTCTAATAGATAATGCAGCTTCATCCAGACCAAAACTAGGATAGGCAAGATTTGACAGTGGGAGGAATCACATCACCCAACAGAAATGTTTATGGCTCTCAGAAAAATATTTACAGACTACCTCTCTGACTTTCCCCATCCACTGTCCCTCAAACCTTACATGAGGAACACTGTGGAGTATTTTGTCAGAAAATCACTGAAGATGTCACTGTTTAGTTAGTAAGGTGACTGCTCAAAGATTTTTGTGTTAAAATCTTTCATACCCCAACTACATCCTTGTTAGAGTAAACTAAAATAAATAATGTCTTCCTTACCATGTGTACTCTCTGTTGATTTCAGATGTAGGATTTTCTGGTATGCTCAAAGGGGCAAGGAACTAATATGATCAAAGTTTTCCTTGAAAATTTTTTATACATCTTTACATTGGTAGCTATCCACTGTAATGGTGAAAAAGCCATTACAGTGGATAACTGTAATGTTATTGGCACATTACCCAGTGACAATATTCTTTAGATGAAAAAAGAAAAGGGAGAGGCATGAAGTGTTTAAAGCCTACATGAACAGTGGTGAAGTACCTTCCACAAAATATTCTGCATGCAGGATGAGTCTTTGAACGACCTCATCAGATAAGCACTGTAGCAGCTGGCACCTAAAGCTACCAAGAACAGAGAGTACCTGAGAAATGCGGGGGAACTTCCTACACGAGAAGTCCGTGAATCCCAAGTCGTGGAAGCCTGCTGGAATTGAAGGGTTGTTCTGAATGAAGGGCTTTCCCATGGGATCTCTGGGAAGCTGCTTGTGGATAACTGCATTGTGGCGCAGTAGGCCCCGATGAGTACGAAAGGTGATACAACAGATGTCACACCTGGAAAGGAGAGGAATGAAACAGAAATTTCTTACTGACTGCTGCAAGCTCAAGAACTAGCATTCTTCTTGGTCCGGGACATCCTCTTTCCTCTCACCCCATGATACCAAGAACTTGTTAAATGCAAAATAAAGCCACAGTGTATCACCACAAAAGGCCATTTTGGTCACAGTCACTTTCTACCAGTTTCTGGCTAGTAAGTCCACTGGAAGTTTAAAGAACGTGAGAACTGACAATCTCACATGGACAGACAGGAGAATGGCAGCTGAGATAACAGCATTCTGAAAATATTTTCATTGTCCAACAAAAAATATTTCAGTGGCCTTACACCATTTTATTTTTACTGAAAAGTCCTGTTAAAATAAACAACATTTTAAAAGAATCAGTGACAAGGAGAAGCTAAATCTGACCTAAATAGAAAGCAAATGTAAAAGCAGCACCTTTCATATCCACTACTTAAAACTTACTGCTGCATCCACTCTAATATCTGTGTGTCAATCTTCATCACATGGCTTTTCCATAAACTTTCACTGGTATTTTTTAAAGTTGTTATGAGAAATAGACTGTTTGAAAAGGAAAACTAGTGCTCCTTGAATGGGAGAAAGGTTCAGAGGAGGAAGCCCTGAAACAAGTTCAACACTTCTGACACTTTTAGACCCCCTTCACAGCCAGTTTGCCCTGAAGAAAAATGCAGAAGCACTGTTTTTTCCTACCCACGCTATTGCTGCGATTTCTTGTTTTTCTTAAGTTCTCAAATCCCAAATTCAGCTAAACAAGGGCTTCTCACATAATACACTGCATTAAACAATCAAAGCTATGCTGCAGGCAGGAAGGCCTATGCAGCAACACTTGGTCAACACGTCAACAAGGCCTATTGCCTTTTAAATATTTGGTATGTGAGCTCTGCAGCATGACAGGTCATGTCCAGTCTGCATTCAATAAGTGACACACAGTTTCACTCAACCTCAAGTTCCTTGCAGTTACAGGTCCAGCTCCCAGCCAAAACGTGGGTTTCCCAGAAGCAAAACACCAGTGGGTATGAGGCAGTCAGATTTTGTCACTGAGAATGTTATATGCACTAGGACTTTTTCACATCTGCCTGTGGCCTTGGTTTTCCCCATACTGCCTTTGCTCTCTACATCAAGGAAAAGGACATGTGTCTAGTCATTAAAAAAACATCCTGCAATTAGAAATGACTTCTGACAAAATCCTGAAACCACCCCCTCCCTGCCCTATCCCTAACAAACTCCCATTGTTGTGCATTTTATCACTACATAAACTCCCACAGCCATTTTTTTATTCTCTGAAAACGAAAAGATAACCAAGTCACCCACAAAGCAACTGGCCTCATAGTCCCTGAGTGGTGAAAGAAGCAAGTGTGAAGTGTATATAACACGGCCATTGTTATCACAGTACCCAGAAAGCTTGGACATAAATATGCACTGAAGGTTTAATTTGTTTTAACTGTCCTGTCAATTCACTTGCATCCTACCTGTATAATTACTGCTGACATAGTTCCTGCATTCCATTAAATACCAAACCAATGCCATTTACAAAGCTAATGTTTACTTAAAGAGGTATGCCAAGTGTGACAACAATCTCAGGGGGGCGGGGTGGGATGGCCAACACATAGTGCTTCTTCAGCATCAGGATCTACGGCTCTCCTCCAGCTCACTTGGCAGCACCTATTCTGTGATGCAAAGCTTTCATCTTCAGTGAAGACAAAAACACAACCACCAAAACCACTGGGGGCCAAAGAGCATTAAAAAAATTATGAGTAGTCACCTAAAGAACTTGCAGGCTACTGAAATTAATTGCTTTTAGAGGTGATGAAAATACTTTGCACGAAAACAAGCAGTTCTTCTGACATGTTCCTCCTGGTATGTCAATATACAAACAAGAAGGGTTTGGAAACAATTCTCCTGCACCGCTGGAAGCATTGCAGGGACACAGACCCTGACCTCAGGGCATTCTGAAGCATCTCTGGGGTCCCAATGTGCTGGCCTGTCCTGGGCACAGGAAGCCAGTGCAGCAGCTGTATCCCCTTGCGTGTGACAGGGCAGGCACAGCCACCAGTGATGGCTCCACAGAGCTACTGGGAGCACTGACACCTGCCACTGTACCCCCAGGATCTGGGCTGAGCAGGAGCCAGTGCTCCTTGCCAAGCAGCCACACATCCCACTCAGCAGGGAGGTGTGCCTTGTTCACGCTGCACTCCTCCTCGCCTCCCTCTTGCAACACGCTGATTTTCAGCGCTACTTTATTTGGGTCTCCCATCAAAAGCTGCACTTGAGAGTTAATCTTTCAGAGCAAATACCCATGTGAAAGTCCTTCACAGTACACCTGTATCAACTGCTAGCCTCAAGACAGTAAAAACTTGCAAGTTAAAAATGGTGTTTTCCATGCAAAGGGCACCACCTTTTGTCCCCCGAACAAAAGTAATGTCTCTTATAAAAGGAATATAAGCTTTCTCTTTTATTAAGCATATTTATTTTTCTCTTTCTTCCTTATCTTTTATTTTCCCTGCTGTGAGTGAAGAAGCAGCAAACAAAAAGGAGAATGTGGGATGAAGATTAAGCTCTTTTTTCATTAGGTCAGAAAGAAGCACCTGGCTGAAAAAAAGAAACATCCTGGTAAATCCTGCCTGTCACCTCAAGCTGCAGGCTCTTCAGGGCATAAAAATGCACTGCACTTTGCCCTGGTGGCACAGCTTACACAACAACATGGGAAGGAGCTGTGGATGCCCTGCCTTCCCCTGTGATCCAGGTATGGACTCCTAGCACCTCCAAGAAAAACTTATAGCTACTAAGTGTCAAAACCTAACTTAGGCAAGCATCACTGCACTAAGTCTTGTGTTAATTTAAAATGGAGTAAGCTGCCATGCCTAACAGTGCATTAACTGGAAGTATTAGTTTTTTTTAAGGGAGTCTAACTATTAATTTCTCTGTTTTGTCATCAGTACTATTTTCTATCTTTCAGTAGTGTCACTGCCTATAGTACTTTTAAACCTAGACCCACAGTTCAAGAAGGAAAAGAGAAAGGAATCCTAGGTGATATTAACATTTTTTCATCTTGTTTAAACTACTTTAAAAAAAAAAAAAAAGTAATTGTGGAAAGTCTGAAAAGTCCAGCATATCAAATAAAGCATCTTTAACATATGGTAATAGTTTGCTCAAGATGAATGTTCAAAAAAAACCCAACAAAACAAACAAACCCAACAACAACAACAAAAAACCCCAAACATACAAAAAAACCCCCCAAAAAAAGAAAACCCCAACAGAGAGGCCTCCCTCTCCTTAAAATTTCTCAAATCTGCTCATGTGCAGTTAGTTCCAAGTCAAACATGGATGACATGGCTGCAGAGAACAGTGATGGGAACAGGTTCTGAGGTTGTCAGCACCACAGGCCAAGCAGTGGCTCAACACCTGCGCAGAAATAAAAGCACTCTATCTGCAAGGTAAGTTTCCAGATGTATCTAATAAAAGCTGCTGTGTTATCATGTGATTGCTAGTCCTGGCCACAGTCTTCAATTTTTCTATAAATATGATTACAGAGTAAGGAGAAAAAAGCTGTTCAGTTCCAAGTATAGAGATTAAATTTTAAGTAGAAAGGAAAAAACTGTTTTTAGCAGCTAAGGCCCCTTTAAAATTACTTTAATTCTCAATTGCCTTTATGTTTTGGACTTGCTCATATCTGTAACAATACAAATATAATACTAAGGCTCTGGCTTACTGGCAGAGGTATAAAAAACAAGCAGGTAAGGAAACAGAACTCCTAAAACACAAAAGCAGAACCAAAATGTAACAATGCAACAACCAGGCTGTCCTTGGTGTTTGGGTCATGTATCACACCAGGCAGGTCTAATTAATTATTACTACACCAGTGCACCTTTTCTTTCTTTTTAAAATTTTCTTAATGCAGACAAGTGTATGCATCTTTGTGTAAAAACACACCATTAAAAACCTTTCTTCTAAAATAAGTTAGTATTCTTGAAATGTGTAATGCTAATTAGGATATAAAATAATTTTAACAGGCTTTAAGAAATAGTCAGTGCTTTGCAAAGCTTGTTTGTTCAAAGGGGCAAGGCAGGATTTGCTGCACTTCATAAGTGGCACCTCTGCAAGGAAAGTTTACATAAGCAGTGCCTGTTACCTTGCACTACACTCTCCTCTGAGACAACTCCAATTTGTCTGCAGAGGAAATAGCTGTCCTTCTTTAAGAAATGGAAAGACATTTTAGAAAGGAAATGCAGAGCCAAATTTTTAGCAAAATTAATCAGTCTTGATTTTTGATTGAGTAAGGCAGACAACCACTAAATCCTTCTAGATTTTATATTTCAGTAGTCAAGACGAAAATGCCAAATATTTGTATTTACCGTTATGTTACCAAGAAATTAAACAAAACACTATGCTCTGCATTACCCGAGACTGCTGGTGAGCAAGTGACATTTACCATTGTTCTGCTTGTACTTCTGAAACCACACAGACTAAAACCTGAAGTTTTCACCCATGCAGCTCACTAATACAAAGTTGCCCATATTGTGTATGTTAACAAATAAAAACAGTCTTAAATTCCTAGGCCTTATCAAAAATAAAAGAGCTTGCTACCACTTTGTTCCTTTCCTGTCTGTGCTCTTTAGCAACTTCCACAAACAGAAGCAAGGAAAACAAACAAAAAGAATGAAACATATCCTGAGACAGAAGTCATTAATACACAATTAAATTATGAAGTTGTCTAACTCCTCCAACTGAAATTCCCAGTCAGTAACGTGTATTTTTCTATCTCTGTTGTTATTATTCCCCTTTCTCTCTTAAAGTTATTTGCAGAATTAATGTGGCTCTCATGAGCAAAGAAATTCCTATGCTGACCTAAAAATAACACAACTGAGTAGCAGAGAAAGATGGGTGATTCCCTGCTGATGACTCATGTCCACACCGGCGGTGGGAGCAGGCTCCCAGCCTCCACACTGGCAATGTCCCGCTGCAGGGGAGCCTGGCAAGGAGGGGGACATGGAGAAAGGATGGTTTTAAACACAAGGGCTTTCACCATCTGTGAAAGAAAAGCTAGCAGGTTACAGACATATTCCCCTTCAGGAAATGATTCCTCTGCTTCTCTTTCACTTCTTCAGGGACAAGGCAAAGTGGAGAGATGAGAAAGAGCCAACTGGTTTCTGCTCCTGTGCAACCCCACCCAGGTCCAGATACTCATCTCCCTTTGGATAAAAAAACCAAAAAACAACCTTTCCTGGCCTCCACACCCATGGCCTTGGGAAATAACATCCAACAGCCGCACTAATCTCTCCCATTTGCTGCAGATGAGTGATGGAAAAGCAGCAGTGCTGCGAGCCCCATTCCTGCCTCCCTCCGGGTCCTCTTGCTATCCTGCAATGCCCACTCCTGCCCCTCTCCGGGTCCTCCTGCTATCCTGCAATGCCCACTCCTGCCCCTCTCCGGGTCCTCCTGCTGTCCTGCAATGCCCGCTCCTGCCTCCCTCGGGGTCCTCTTGCTATCCTGCAATGCCCACTCCTGCCCCTCTCCGGATCCTCCTGCTGTCCTGCAATGCCCACTCCTGCCCCTCTCCAGGTCCTCCTGCTGTCCTGCAATGCCCACTCCTGCCCATCTCCAGGTCCTCCTGCTATCCTGCAATGCCCATTCCTGCCCCTCTCCGGGTCCTCCTGCTATCCTGCAATGCCCGCTCCTGCCTCCCTCCGGGTCCTCCTGCTATCCTGCAATGCTCGCTCCTGCCTCCCTCCGGGTCCTCCTGCTATCCTGCAATGCTCGCTCCTGCCTCCTCCCCCGTAGCTCCCCAGCGTGTCTGACCCCGGAGGACCGGCTGCTCTGCCATCTCGACCTCGCCCACCGCTGTGGGGCTGTGCTGGAGCCGCAGGCAGCACCAGGAGCCAACTCCCTGCCAGCTGCAGAGGCTGCCCTCGCCTTCCCTCGGTGCCTAAGGGGACGGACACAGCCCGCTAGATGTTCAGTGCATGCTGCTTCACAGCCTCGACAAAAGAGGCACTTTTCTTTTAACTCTTCCCCCCTTCAACCGCCCCCCTGGCCGTCTGATTTTGTTACCGATGTTCTGTCGCTCTCTTTAATCTTCTCCCTCAAAGAAGCCAAGCCACCCTTGGGTGCAGCCAAGGCTGAACCCCCTGTACCAACCCTTCTATTAATAGAGGGATGCACAGCATTATGTACATTCCTACAGCTGCACTGTGGTCCAGGCAAGAAAAGTATCATGTAGGAGCCAGGAGAGACCTGATATAAACCAGGGTGATGTTGTGCTTTAGAAATTTGTCAGCATGCAGCAGAGCCAGTGTCAGCACCAGCGACTCCCCCATCAGAGTAACTCCAGTGAAATTAACTGCTGTAAGGTTTAATAAAAAGGGACAAGCCATGCTGTGTCATGTTTAAACTTCCTTTGTGTGTGAGCAAAGAAAAGTAAAAACTTCTTCCTAACGCTGTAATGAATTGCACTTACCAGCAATATTTCAACAACGCCAGATTTAAACACCTCTGCCCTCGTGATACAGTACCTTACTCTACCATTTACTTCAACACAATAACATGCAACTAAGACAAAATAATGGGAGATGGCCTGCAGACACTCATACAAAGTAGTCATTTTCTCATAATGACTTTTTTTACTTAATAAAGGCCAAAGTTTTAAAAAACATAAGTATCAACACTTTGGCTGGACAGAATCACAGAGAAAGAGATGAAGATCAACTTAAACAATGAAGGGTTTAATAGTGAGGGCAAACATATCTGAGGGGCAAAAAAACTTGACCAGAATAGTCCTCTACAGCTACCAAAATTAGAAGCTGCACAACATGCAGAGTAACAGTTATTTGTGCACACCAACTCATGTGCACCTTCTGGTATTCTTTCAAGGTAAGAAAATGAAAAGCTCTTCCCATCTTCTAACACATCTTTCAAATATGAAAGCAAGTAATTCTGTAATTTTTAAATTAATAGCAAGAGTTAAAAAAGAAATCTATGTGTCTACCGTGTTAAAAAAAGGCCACTGCTTTTCATGAGTAACATAAGGAAATACATCTCCAGAGGTTTGTCTATCCTGTAAGCATCCACTGATCAGAACAGGGCTCACAAATAGGTGCAGCTGGATCTGGATTGCAGCCCCTTGCCCTTATCTACATTTGCAGGTTAAGATATGCTCAGCATGCAGACATGACTGCCAACACACTGAGCAGCACCCAGCACTCTGAGAGAGCCTGCAAATAAACAAATCCTGCTCCTTAGGATCAGGCAGGCGTGCTAATAACCTCTTTTGGCTCAGCCCCTTTTCCCTCCTGCATGCCCTTTTACAAGCAGCTTTCCTCTACAGTCAGCTTTGCATTTACCCACTTTCTATTCTGGCAGCCAAGCTAAGATATTTAACAGCATGTGACACAGCACACAGTTTCACATGAAAGCATCACTCCCTGTGTCCATTCACCAGCCAATATTTTTATCCGGCTGCTCTGGATTCCCAGTTTCCTCACACAATGAGCTCCCTGATGTGAGCTGACCACTTCTAGGCCAGTGTTGGCCTCGCGCTGCTCTTCAGATGTTTCCCAGCTCTCTTTTCTGAACAGGAACTTCAGAAGGCATGTAACATGCAGTTCTGTTCTGCTTTTGCAAGACAACCCACTGATTCTACTTCTCCATTTGCTCAGTAAAAGGATGCATTCACCAGTTTGCTTGCATACCCTCTCCTCTGGCTCACCAAGAATTGTGTTGTACTGCAGCATATTTCTGGTCACAGAATTCACCAGAGCTGGACTTCATCATCATCAGCTGTCTCATGGCATTGCTCCTGCACTGAAAATGCTGCCAGCAAGCGATTAGGAGTTGGTTCCTAGTTTCTATCAGAAAGACATTGAGCAAACAGCTTGAGAGCTGAATTGGCAATGTCACACCACTGCCCCCTGCCACCTCCATCTTTGGCTGTAACAAGTTTTGTAGCATTAACTGTGTTAGTACTCAGTAACTCCAGAGCAATTTCTACCTAAACTGTCCTTGCTGGTACAATCTCAGTGACTAAAAAAGGAAGTACTAGGCCCAAAATATAGTATGCCAAAAGCAGAGCTCAAGGAGGTCCATGAACATGTGTTATGCTGGAGTGCTCTCCATCCCTCTCAACAACTGTGTAGGATACAACAACCTCAGAATTATCCATCTTCATTAAAAGAGCATACTGTTTCTTATTTTGAAATGCTAACAAGGAATGAGGCCATGTGCACATCAACAGTTGTGACAGAGAGAAAAGTAGTATATAACCTCACAATGCTGAATGAAGATGACTTGTCATTGATCCTTCAAGTTTCTTCCAATAATAGCAGTGTCAACTAGCTGGAAGAAGCTTCCTCTTCCCACCATGAACCCATAGTCTTGTCTCAGAGTAAAATTAATTGCAAACAACATCTAGTTTTCAAACACCTTCACCCCTGCTTCACATTTGTAGCATCACTAACACTCTCTTCCCACAAAAGGCTTGCCACGTGTAGAGAGCAGTGTGCTTCAGAATAAGGAAGCCAGAAGGATTATCCCTACTATATAAGGAGAGAACAGATAGAAAGTGAATTCCTAAACTTGCTTAGATAGGCATTTGCAAAAACAGGAATGGCACTACGGTATTTTTCTGGTTGTTTTCTTTTTTTTCCTTTTAACATTCAGTTCAATGTACTTTTACATGGTCAGACTACTGCTTCAAAAATCTAATATTGTACTAGTCTTTTCTACTGGTGATAATGCCTGAAATAATCTCCATACTTGAAATCTCCATTAATTTATTTTCTTTCCTATTTTATCTCCCTAAAGCCAGGGTGCAGAACTGCCTTGAAGAACAGTAACTGGGCAATAAACACGCCATATTCTAAGTAGCTGATATCTTTTTCACCCAAAGCCCACTTCCTCTTGTCTTGACTTAAATGGAGTTGCTCATGCACATTGTCTAAAATGATTAAAGACTGGGACATAGGTCCAGGTGCCTAGCAGCATCCCACCACACACTGAAGAATGTGGATGTGCTGGCAAAGGGGGCAACCTGGTGACCAACCTGGTGACCAATTGCAAGCTGCACATGACAGATATCTTCAATTTACCCACAGAGTCCAGCAGACCATTCCTATGGCATTTAAGTTGTCTACTCCATATTGGTGAAGCCAGGTAACACCAAGAAACAACAACAGCATTTTTCACCCATAAGTGTTTTCAAAAACAAGACCTCACAGTGGTTACCCTGGCAAAACTAGAGGCAGATGATCACAGATCCTAATGGTCAGACTCCTAACACCTTTCTTTCCAAGGCCTGAGTTCTTCTGTTGCTGAGCCTGTTACTAACCTGGGTTCAAAACAATAGCTTTCCATGGCAGTGTTCAACCTCTACACAATTTCAGCAAAACAAACCTGGGCAGGCTGTTTTGAAGAACAAGGTAGGCTGTAAACAGCTTTTGGTGTCCTTTGTTTGGAGGTTTTACAGAAGCACATAACCCTGGGGGAAGAGAACTGCTTTTGTTGACCTTGTGAAAATATGGCCAGGATTTTCAAGTTACAAAGCTTAATATATTAAATCACTGTTTGGACAGGCTCTGTAGAAGGTCAAAAACTTAATCTCCCCTGAATCTATTAATGGCAACTGGTTCTGGTCACCAGGTCAGCTGTGTGACATAGGCAGAGAGTAACTTTCACACTGCAATGTCTTATTTCTTATATCTTACAAAAATATAGCAAAACCAAATCTTGTAACTGGAGGCAATGCCATACTGAACCAGCTGTGATGAGAAAGCCTCATGATATTCATTAAGAAGCAACCTTTTACCACATTCAAACTGCACAACTATCCTGGCTGAGAAATTATATTGGAATGAGTCTAACACCATAACCAGCTCCCTCCTCCTCTCCTCAGGAAGATACCTAGGCATGAGAGGCAGCATAATTGCCTCTTTGCTGCTGTGAGGAAGGAAAAATTAAAAATACTTTAGCTCTTGGTACAGCATGCTGCACAAAACCTCCTGGAGGAGAAGAAGAGGAAATAAAAAGGGTATGCTCTGGCTACAGTGAAATCCAAGAGAGGAATTTTATAGTTCATATACTTTTTTTTAAAAGCCACACATTTTACTTTAAGCTTGTTCCATTGTATTTGCCAAAAGAAAGAGGAGAAACCCAGCATAGCATCTGGAGAGGTTTCTCCCCGGGAAATCCTCACATCTCCTCTGCTTACACTGCTGACGTTGCTCAGAGCTGTCAGGTGACCTTTACAAGCACAGTTTCACGTCTGACAGCAACTCTGAGCCACTAAAGTTTCCAGAGAAACTCCCCTGCTCTGTGAGGTTTCTCATTTTCGCGATTGGCTGTGCAGCGTTTCAGCTCTCTGCTAATTATACCAACACTCAGATACAAACTCACCAAAATAGACAGTGTCCTGAGGCCCCAGCTGCAGGGAAGCAGACTTCTTTAAATAATCCAGGTGGAGAGGCCAAGGGGGTCAGAAAGCGCTCCTGGGCCACCCCCCACTGCTAATGGGCATTGCAGACAACCTTGCCGGGGGGGGGGGGGGGGGGGGCAGCTCTTGTCTTTAATTAGGGTGCAAGGCACAGGGCTTCAAAGGGACAGCGACTGACCAGGGGGTGTAATGCCATGAAGGAGATGCAGTGCCACAGCCCACTGTCAATGGGACAAAGGGCCCTATTATTACTCTCAAGACCAGGGCAGTTCCTACCGTAATTAGGAGACAAAGATGCACCATTTAGGATTTTACATAATCAAGAGATACTCTCCCAAGCAGGAGCCCCTCTCACACAATCAGTGGATTAAGAATTGTTTATTCTGCTGCAAGTAAACAATGAGGTGCTCACTGCTCTGGGTTTTACATGAAAAAGCATTTCTGGGCAAGACAATGGGGAGTGTCTTCTCATCTGACTTTGAACAGCTAACCCTGTGATTTAAAGTTGTTCATTTGACAGTATCTGGAAGGGTGATGGCCCACCCTGTAAATTAGCTGCTCACATACTAATCCCAGGGCTGCGAGACAGCTTTACCTTTTCTGCTACTTAGCAGAGGGTGGTGGGGACGGGACAGACTCAGACAGCTCTAGGGGCAAGAGGCTGTATTTGCACAGCAGCACTGAAATGGTGGGATTAAAGAACCACAGAGAAGCCAGGCAGAAGCTCCTGCCCACCCTGGCACCTTGCCTCAGCCACGGATGTATCCCTGCAGGGAGGCTGGTGCCACCATCAAGACAGTGCACAAACTGGTGCACTGCTTCAGAGCCAGTTTGCAATCCTTTATATAGGAGCTGGGGAAGCAAAAGGGAATTGGATGTTTGACCTGTACCTTTACAACGAAAGGCACTGGCTAGGCAGATTGAGCATCACTTATTTTTGATCATGACAAAACAGTCTCTCCTGGGCTACTGCCTACTGCAGTAGTTCCAAATTAATCACAAATCCTGAGTATCTGGCTCTGGGATACACAACCTTCCTCGCAGGTCCTCATCAAGTGACTCTGCTTTTACAATATGGGCAATAAAAGGAGACTGGGGGTGTTACACTCCCTGCCCTTTGCTCACAACAGTTACTGTGCTTTTTTGCTTGTTTAAACTTTTAACAAGAGTTACTTCCCCTTGTCTTCTACAATAAGGCAACAACAGGATTTGATGGAAGCCTTCTAACATTCTGCAGTTTGCTTCCCTGTCACAAGTACCCCCGTACACGCAAGTCTCCTGCTCTACTACTCTAGCAAAATATTCTCATTTCTTCGGCTCTCTCACTCAAAAAAACACCCTTAAGCCTCACCAAATGGACCTCAATCACTTGTACTCAGGACTGAGAAAGGCATGCTACTTTCTCTGTGTCTTGTTGAATCCTATAAACAGTATTGCAGAACCCTGGGAACCAGGGGATTACAGCCCCTGCTGGCCACGGATTTTAACCCATTTCGTTTGGGATGAAAGAGTCACCTTAACAGCAGTCCAAACTGCTCCGCTTACTAGAGGATTTTCTAGTCAGGCTGGGCCAGGCAGACAGTGTCATTTGACTTGTCTAGGCTAGGACAAAAGGTGTGGTTTAAACCAGATGGGCAGGCTAAGTTGCACCTTAATGTATTAGCTGCCCAGAAAGGACCACATCTTCCTTGTTCTGTCTTCACTGACACGTCTTAAATGGCTGAGGCAAATACCTGACAAAACCCCCTTACTATCACCTAGACAATTCTATAAAGATAAGCATTCCAGCACTACTCTTAAACCATACCCATGGAGCTTGACAACTGTGACTTTGATTTAGGGACACGTTCCAGTCTTTGCTGCTCAGCAGAATCAAGGGTAGCAAAATCCATTTCAGGAGAATATTATCCCAAAGCAAGTCTAATGCCAGAGCATGAGCTGCATAAGGAGGAACAGCATGTCTGCACAGCCACTGTGTCTTTCTGCCTTGCCACAGCAGACTGCAAAGCTGCCAAGCTAGAAGGATATTCTATTATCTTATCAAAGCAGGAAAATGCACCTCTCCACTCAGGTCCATGGGGTATAACTTTGCAAAGAGGTTCTATCTTCAGAGAAGCTTCAACATGAGGGTAATGAGCTAATATGTCAGCTGCTTTCTCTAAGGCATGAAGTGTAAGGCAAAATTGTTCAAGACTCCATTTTGTAGGGGTTACAGAGCTCTTACTGGAAAACAACCGTTCCAGCTTTGATCTATAATGAAAATTTACCTCATTTACTTCAGAAACAGCAAAGTATGTTTAATTAACTACTGTTGAATGGACCAAGCTTTCAACTCTTTTCCCCAGTAACTGCAACATTAACAATGCCTTTAAAAAGTATTTTACATGTATTTACAAAGGTTTTCTAAACAAAAATTTAGGAAACGGAAAATTTAATAGAATTAATCCAATTTAATAGAATGGGATGCCTCTGCTCCGTGTCATTCTATTAAGAACCTGTATCCAGAAGTGAATGTTGATATTTCAAGATGCTGAATTCTTCACCCATTCCAAAAGATCATTAGAGTCAAATGTCCCAAAATAAGTTTAAAATATTGTCTGTTTTCAGAAGCTTGTCAATCTCCTTTCTACATGTTTCAACTAGACATGAAAAATTTCTTTTAGATCTTCATGTATCTGGCTCTACATTTTTCTGTGGTAAAAAAAAGGAAATAAAACAGTTTCAGGAGTCCCAGAGGCAATTACTTGAATCAAAACACAACATTCAAGCACCTTCCCTAACAATTAATAAATAAGTTTTCCTTGGTAGGAAAAGCTCATTTAAGCCAAAGTCCACATCATTCCCTAACCTCAAAAGGCAGAAAAGCATAAAACATTTTGTTGAAAGTCTGAAAGCAGAAACTCATCTACCTTCACTCACTCCAATGACTGAAAAACCCTTCCTATCCAGCTGCTGCCTTCTCCACACAGAATCATCTCATAGGATGACACCTCAATACTTTTATCAAGTTTTTTTATCAAGTTTTAAGCATCTTCAGTTTATCTTGTTAAAATTTTGCAGTGTTGGCATTTTACAGTTTTATGTAACAGTGATGTGTTTCAATGGGATGAAGAAGGGCTTTAATTTTTTCTAAAAACATTTCCAGCTATTAACTGGCAAGATTTCCTGTATTTCCAAAAAATAATTAAATTAAGCCCTACAGCACCCTGGTGACACAAGATGAGGCAAACTATTTAAAAACCTGCTCAAAACCACAAAGGAGGGCAGCTAAGAGTGCAGGGGGCTGAGGGGCTCCTGCCCCTCCACAGCGGGCTTCTTTAAGCTGTCTGGTGACCACAGACACTCTGGCCACTATCTCTTACCTCAATGAATTATCTGGATGTGTTTCCATGTGGGACTCCAGTCCATACTTGCAAAAAAAGTCTTTGAAACACACTGGACAATGATAAACTTCATCATCAGCCCTCTTATCCCCTTCACCGGAATGGCCATCCTCGAGAACCTTCAGAAAAAGGGAAAAGAAAAACCTCACTAGACCAACTCATAAGCAACAAACCAAACTTGCAATCCATTCAAAGTCTTTCTCTCACAAAAAGTTGCAGGCTTCATGTGTAACCTTGCTGCAAGCAAATACAAGAGCATTTCTTAAGAAAGATGTAAGTGCCAGAGCCTTGGCACGTGTAAGAACACGCATGATAGAAAAGGAGGCTCAGTAGGAGATAAAGTGCGCAGCTGAGTCACAGATATATCAGTTCTAATGAGGAACTGTGATTTGAAGAACTTATAAACCCATGTGTTCATATACCACTGAACTAGCATTCCTCTCCCTGCAGAAAGCCAGGAGAGCTGTCAGCCTAAATTATTTATGCCACTGAGATACTGCCAACTGCTAAGTCAAGTGGTTCAGGGAGAAGCAATGAACTTCTGCACTTCTGCATGTTTTCTATACTTCTCTTCTGATTAGAGGGAGAAAAGCATGCACAGAGCGAGGGATACTGTGCTAAATGGAACTGCTACTAGCTTGCGATTTAGAGATAGTAAGTGGAGAGTTAAGTTTGGCAGACAACATACATTTTGTACAAATGACTGAGATGTGTTAAAGTATTTTATAAACAGAACCCTAACGGAAACGTCTAGCCCTCAAATAAATATTTTCTGGTCGCTCTTGTAACTCCAGTAAGGTAGGATTATGCTACTGTGAAAGGGAAATGTACTGCAGATTTTTTTTCCCTCCAGATCTAGGCAAAAACAGACTTAATCTGCTACTGCTTTCGAAGTAAAAATTGTTTGTTTTTTTTTTTTTTAAAGTTTAAATCACCATCCTCTACGAATACTACAAAATATATGGGAGGGGAAATAAAGCTAGGGGAAAAGCTGCAACAGCAAAGGAATAGTACATCCTCTTGTCATCCAACAATAAATACTTATAAATCAGAAGCAAATTCAAAAATTTAGGCAATAAAGAATTTTAAAAATTGAACTATTTCAATCTTTGAAATTAGAAAATAATGTTCAATCCCAGACAACTATGTTGGCTACACAGGATAAGCAAGGCAACTCATATACAGAGCTGCAACAAGTCTGTGCTGACTGCACAAACTGAGCAGCTGACAATTTAGGAGGTAACCAGGAACATCTTTTGCTTCATGGCCCATAAAGAACCTTTTTTGCAGGTGTCCTCTCCTCTCTGTCCAGCTCAGCATCGTGACTGAACTTCCGTTTCGAAGACAATCGCCTGCGCTTCAGTGGCGAGGGGGGAGTGGTGCTCGCTGTGCTGTTTGGATCCTTCTCATGAATCTTCATGTGCCTGAGCAGGAGGGGGAAGAAGACACCATCAGCAGGCAAATCTGGGGCAGGAAGTCCAATGTAAATTTTAATGCCAACACCACTTCTAAGGTTTGCCTTTAAAGGACACCATCAGCTATCCCATAAACTGCCCTTTGCAGTGCCTGGGCCTGTGAGGGGCTGCAGCAGGGAGCCCACAAGCTTTCCCCCATGTCCCAACTCCCAGCACGACACTTGCCCTGCTAACATCTATTTCTATGAGCACCGTGCCCATTCTCCACCATCCATGAGGTCCTGGTTCTGCCTAAACCTGCTCAGCAATCCACATACCCAGCCTCCCTGTCTTGTGGCAGTCTAGTAAGCAAAAGCCTGCAGCTTAGCATTCACTTCTCTCAGTGCAAAAAAAGCACCTCATCTTCAACCGGCTCTCTGTCTAGAGTTTGAGACTGTACCTCAAATAGATCTGCATATGCCAACACCAGAGCAACATGTCTTAAATATATTTGTTTCCTTCTCATCCTTAACACAGTGTTGGACCCCAGTATCAAATTTCAAGTGCAGCTTTGAAGTCAGGATTATCTGGTCCCACTGTTACAGTGCACTAGGTATGGCTTGCAAAACTCTGTACTGCCAAGGCATGCTCACAAACCTGCTTTCCCAGGAAAACAACTATTTCTTGTCACAAAGACACAGGAAAAGGCAAAGTAACAGAATTACTCAGAAAGCAATATCATTAATATCTGTTTACCTGACCCACTTGCCTCTTGGTTTTCTGTATTTTCAACCTGAGGAAGCCACTGTTGTCTAGTTCCCTTCAGTTAGATGGAAGGTATTGCTGCCATGCTTTTTTTTCTGACAACTCAAAGCTCAAATTTCAATTTTCTTTTTTTTTTTTTTTTTTTGAGATATGACCTTTAACCTCACCTCAAATTTATACTGCTATTGGGAAAAAAAATCAAATGTATGCTCCACATACAATGGAAATTTTTTGCTCCTAACAGCTAGATATGTGAGTGCAGGAGGGAGCTGCCATTTGTCCCTGACTGACTTCAAAGAAACACAATGGAGACAATATTAATGGCACTTGGGCAAATCTTTCAGAAGTCACATCCACAACTCAGCTCAGGATAGTGCCATTAAACATGACTGCACAATATCATGTTGTAACATGAGAGAATGTTGTAACCCAGACAAGCCTTGCATGTCCTCGTAACTGCTTTGGTGTTATGATATAAAATCTGTTTTAGTTTTGGATGCCAAGGGCATGATGCTTTGAGATAACACACTGGACCAAACTGACCCACAGCAGACCCCACTGGAGCTGCTGGGAAGACTGTCTCATCACACAATGCTTTTTTTAAGCTCAGAAGCTTAAAAAAAAATAAGGCTTCTAAATCACTGTCTCAAAGTATAGCCTGTCTCAAACTCAGGGTGTTGTGCAGGAACAGCCTCAAGCCAAAAGCACCACAGGTACCAGAAACAATGCAAGATGAAAATGCCTGTTCAGCTACTGCCTGCTTTCAGCATCCATCAAGGCTGGGGCTGCTTGGAGGATCAGGTCCATGAGGAAAAAACCTGTTGTTTCCCCAGATCCCCAGTAACTCACACTGGTTGCACAACTGGAGGACAGACACTGGTGACACCTGTCAGTCACATCTATGTGCAGATGTGCCCAGCAGATTAGACATAGAATCATAGAAGTGATGCTGAAATTGTCTGACGTCTTTCCCTGCCAATCACCCATTTGAGAGGAGAAGGAATGCTGAAGGTTTGAGCATTTGGCTCTCTCCAGGTTTGACAGAAGCCAGAGAAAACCCAGAGTGCTGACACAGCATACAGAGTGCTGCACACTCCCCTGCCTTGGCTCTCTGGTAGCTCTGGCAGGCACCACAGGCACCAAAGCAACTGATTCATCCACACAGTGCTACCTTGTCTCACAAAATCTGCAGGAAGGCATCTACAGATACTCTACTGCTTTGTTTTCTTCAATCTTGTTTTTTTTTTTTTTTGTTTTGTTTTGTTTTGTTTTCCTGTGACACTGATCTAACTTCTCATGCTAGTTAGAGCTTCTTCCATGGGTGATAAAACAGCAGCCCGAGCTGCAGGTGTCTGTATTCACACAAGAATAAAGGAGAAGAAAACAGTTATTTGTTCAAGGGGTTCCTGTCCACAATGATAGAAGATAAAATTCAGAAAGCATCTTGCAACAAAAAGTCAAAATATTCAACTGCACAGCAAAGCAAAACCTGGAAGTTTGGATTGTTTGCCTATGTTTTTATTACTTCTTTTTGGTAAAAACTGCTTTCCAGTTTCCTAGGTCCTTACTTAATAGTAAGGACAGAGGTTTTTGCTGTGTCTGTCTGTGCCTGCACCCCAGGCACTCACACACAGCCTGACTGCTTAACCTTCTGGCAGCTCAGCTGAAGCACAGCTAACTCTACTTGGCCAGTTACTTTTCAGATAGCTAGAGAGCAAAATCAGTCAAGATAAATCACATTCATCCTGAAAACAAACAACAAGAAAACTGCCATGCATTGAGCGTGGGACTTTTTCTTCTCATTTTATTTTAAAGTCTCTTTCCAACCATTAGCAAGTATGCACAACTCCTGTTTAGCAGCTACCTATGCAAAACAGCTTCCTTAGGGCTAAGTTCTTTCCTCCTGCTGTTTGTCCACCTGTTGAACTCTGCGTGTTTTGAAGGAGCTGGCTCCTACTTGAGAAGGATGCAATGGCACATCCACAGTACACCAACAGGAAAAACCCTTGGGTCCTCCAGGTTAGTGCCAGCCCAGCCTAGCACCTCTGCCTGGCATGACCTACTGCATGCAAACACACTGGCTCCTGCAAGTCCCAAAAGCAGTTTAGCCATGCTTGAAGTGTGAAGTTTGCCAATAAGGGAGGGCTTGCTAACATGGGTACAGCACCACAGCGTGGGGGCTTTGCTATGTCTGGTGTCAGCCACTGGCCGCCCCAGCTGCTTGCAGTTCTCATTCCTGCAACGTGTGTGCTTTTGCCATGTCTAAAAGCCACAGCAGAAATCCATACCACAGCAAGGAATGTGGTGACCCCCTTCATGTTTTAGCTTTGCACATTTGAAAGGAAGCAGCCCAAGCTATTGAGCTATAAACAGGAAGACACCCTGACTGCACCTTTGACTTTTACTGTGTAGGTCAAACATCACAGCTGCTGTGATAGCTCTATGCATGTGATCATTAAGGAAGAAAAGGAAAATTCTGAAACCAAAGCAACAGGTTCCAGAGTTCTCAAGGAGACTCACAACCTGCCCATGTTACAGCCAGCAGGTTGTTCCTTTGGCAGGTTAAGCAAGTTTCACTGCATCAGGTTAAGGGTGGAGAGGAAAAAGATTACTAGAGCTACAGCCCTAGATAAGTGGGAAGATAAAGCCAAGAAGTACAAAGGATAGACACAATCTTCATCTCTCTCTTTTACTTTGCAACATGGATGTCATTCTGCCTCCAGACAACATTTATCACCCAACATGGGCTGAACTTCAGCAGATGCCAAGTCACATCCACATCCACAACCTTTCTTTCAAACACTCCCTTCACTGAGGCTTCTTCTAGTTAAAAAATTTCCTAACCATAATTAAGGGGGGGGGGTAAGTATTTGTGTTGCCTTACTCCTTTAGAGGAGTGTGCCTTGATTAGATCTTCCATGTAACACTGAAAATATTCAACCTCACTGTTTAGCCTGCCAAGATACAAGATGAACAGGAACAAAGCTGTGTTTAGAAGTTATTTTCCCTTTGTGACTATAACAACATATTTTGGCCTGACAACACTGGCATACTTAGAATGTAAAAGACAGGCTCATAAGTCAGGCTGGCTTTCAGCATCTTACAGTGATAGAGAAAAATGATATGACATTCATCAATTCCAAAAAATAAAGATAAACACTCAACACTTTAAGTGAGAATGTAGTTCAGAAAAAAAGAAGGGCAAAGTAAGGACATGTACAGAAATGCTTATATTCAGCTGCAGATACAAGTGCCAGCAGCTTTAAAGTGACCACTACTGCAGCTTAGAAGACATCCAGAATCACAGCAGATGAAACTTGGATTTCTTTTCCTAAATTAAAGCAATGGATTGTGGCTCTGAGCCATTCTACAGAGCAACCAAAGAACAGCAGACAAGTTCAGGAAGGTACAGAGCCCTGAAATCTGCACCGCACAGTCTCCCCAGCATGCATGCAAGTACACATGCACTTGGGACAGTGCTGAGGGTAGAACACTAAAATCCAGCCATGATACACAGGATGACAGGAAGGAGATAAACACTTGAGCTTAATATTAGGGAGGACTCATTTGCACTAACTGCTAGCTAGCCTTGATTAACCTCTCAAAGAAAGTGGTGGAACTCTATTTGAAATTAGACCAGAGAAAGAACCAAAAAAATTTGCAAAAAATAAATACAAAACGAAAAGAGGAAACTAAGTCTTTTCTAAACATGGTCTGATCCACCTCTGAACTAAACTCTTTATGTTTAAGAACTGCTATGCAAAAAATGTGAAATACCTTGCTATATGATACGCTTTATGCAGCACAGCTGTATGAGAAAAAGCTCTCCTCATAATCTCTTCCCTCCCCCTCACATAAAGAATTCCACAGGTGAGCCAAGAGGATCCAACTGTGCTAGGACTGTGTGTCAGTCACCCCTCCCAACAAAATCACATTTTTTCAAGTTCTTGACTGCCTTTCATTCCATCCTCCCACCGAGGATCACCTTCTGCTTCCCCTCTTCTGCCACAGCTCTCTTCTCCCCTCTCGGTGTCCCATGAGCAGGATGACTAAGATGATAGTGCACAAGAATTCCCCTGGCTTTTTTTCCTTTTTTTTTTATTAAGACAAATGGACAGAAAAAGTTTCTAGCTCCACACTGTAATGCAGAGCATGATTTCAGGAGAGTAACTATTCTACTAGTACGGCAGCAAGTGAACATTTTGCTACTTTACATTGAAGAAGAGACTTCTGTAGTAATAGGCAAATGCAGAACACAAGTGCCTTTTTCCTTTTTCTCTTGTGATGGTGTTGGAACAGTGTCTGTGGGAGGTGACTCATGGGGACGGCAGAGGAGCATGTGGTCTCCTGAAGGGACATGCAGCTCCTGCTGGTCACATCCCAGTTTTTACCAGATCTCAAAAAAGGGCTGATATATTTTCATAATGCCAAGGGGATTTGCATATTGATAGTGTAAGCTTTCTGGAGGTCTCAAAACAGGGCAGCCTACAGTTTCAATGCCAAAACCAGAACATGGGCAGGTTTTGACTGGCTGGCTCAAGGCTAGAATGAGCAGCCAAAGCATCCTGAAGGAGGCAAATGCAAGATGCAGCTGCTCCTGGCTCTGGGTCCCACTGAATTATGAACAAAACCAGGAGCTTCTGCTTTGCATGCAGATAACCTGATCAGCATCACTTTGGCTCTTGGATAGAAATCATCCCTCAGCATGCGTGGGAATCCCTCACCTCTTAATTCCGGGGAGAAAAAAAGTACACTCCAGCTGCACCTTGAGTTTCCATGCCTCCTGATGTGCTTTAGGTCCCAAAGTAAAAAGGCCTGTCTGGCTTGGAGGCCCAGCCTAAAGGAAGGTATGGAACAAACGGGTGCATTTGCAGCCCCTGAGCAGGGCTCAGGGTTAAGCCTCTCCCTTAGAACTGTGGCAGCACAAGCACTGCTGGCTTTCAGTCAAGAGAGCTTTATGCCAGGTAGGTCTGATTAGAAGGAGCAGCATGTCCAGAGGGGGAGCAGCAAGCAATTTCACTGAGGCCTGGTTGGGAAAGTCCCAGCATCTAAATCAAGATTAATTCTTGAGCACAGAATCCAGTGTATGTATAAACACCCTCCTCCTCCCTCACGTCTGTGGAAACGCAGTGGGGAGGCCAATGAATCCGGGCATTATCAGTCCAGAGAGATCATCTGACAGTATCAAGTTCGGGTTCTGGCTTCATATCCCACATATTATTAAAAGTTTCACCACTTTACCACTAGATGTACCCTATACTCTACTGTATTGCACATGATTATTCCTCATCTCCCTTGTGATTTCTAGGTAGTTTAGTACCAAAACCAAGTGGAAAATCCACTGATACATCTGATGCTTATCTGAAGACAAGGAACTCACACATCCAATCATTCAAATCAAAGGCAAAGAATAAAAATCAGTGCTTTCCATTCTCCACCTTATTTACAATACAATTTGTTTTTCCTCTTACAACAAAAAGAATTACTCAAGTTCTCAAGCTGGTCTGGGAAGGACTGTGCTGGTCAGTACAATTCAGCTGATTCAATTCCTTTATATCTTTCACTGTTTTGTGTCTCAAGATCTTTCACTTACGCTGCTCCTCCCAAGTAACAGTAAACAAACTGTAAATAATCATAAAACCCCTTTTCAATATTAAATAAAAAAAAAGTCTATCTTTCAGAACATGACCAAACATCTCTGTTTAGAAAAAAATAGTCTGCTTTGTTAAAGCTTTGACATAGTGCCATGGTAACAGAACGAACCATGCAGGATGCATCCAAGACAGGTTGAAATTTGGACCACGATGGACCATGGGGCACTTCATGCTCCATGAAATGGAAAATGTCTCAAAGAAAGAGAAGACAGCCTTTAGAATTACACTCCTTTCAGTCACGTTATCTTTGTCACAGTATCTTTGTCACTGTTTTTGTTTCATTCGTTTTAAAAAAATGATACTTTAGCCCAAGTTGTCTGGAAATGTAGGAAAACACAGGGAACTTCTCTTCAAATCTCCTGCCATTTGATGCATACAGGAAGCAAATCCTAAACAAAGCGAAAGTGAAGCAGCAGTATTTTTAGGAACGAGCATTTAATACCCTGCTGCTAAGTCCCTCCTTAAGAGTCTCGTGAATATGACTGAAATCTAAGTCAAAAGTGCAGTAACATTATGCCCTTGGGTTAAAGAGTTTAATCAGTTGTTTGTTTGTTAAAACATGTAGAGAATCTGTATTGACAATGTATTTCCAGTGTTAATTACCAACATCACCCACTTAAGAGAGCAATCTACTCAGCCCTTGCCAGTTGTGATTACAGGAACCAAAAAGATGCAGGCAATTTTGCAAATCAGACATGATCTGTACTAGGACAAGTTTTTGTTTGTCTTCTCTTTTTGACTTAGAATTTGTATCCTCAAAAAAATCCAAAAATGGCCCAAAAAGCCCTCAGACACACACACATACTTCACAGCAAGTCACGAGACAAATACCAAAATCCCAATCACATGGGAAACTCCCTCTTACAACTGCAGAGCAATTTCAAAACAAACTCTGAGCACGCCCACATACTCTAGAGGTTACCTTAGAGCCCCAAATGCCACCTTTAATCTTATACCCAGACCCTGGGGAAATGACTTCTTTTTCCTATGGAAAATGGCCTCCGCTTGTGGCTACTCGCACTGGCAGACCGTGTGGTGCTAAATGAGAAATTTGCAAACTTTGCCGGATTTCTCTAAAACTAAAGCTGCCAGCAGCTAGGACCCTGCAAATCCTTCCAGCCCCAAATGTCCCATGCTAGTGCTGAACCCTAGCATGGGACAAACCAAAGGAAGCTGAGCAGTGGAGGCCTCTATGGCTACACTGGTAGGAAAGTCATTGTAGAGCCTGCAGGGAAAGGGTAGGGTGGGGCAAACAGGTCCCAGGAAGGATCAGATTGGGATGTCCTGACTCATTTCAGCCACATGTGTGCAAGCAGGCCCAGCAGCAGATGTCCCTGCTGGCACTCCCCACGGCAGCCAGGCAGTGCCATCCTGCCGGCATGGCAGCACACCTCATCATCTTCATGGAGTCTCCAGCACTTGTCGCGCTGTGCACCAAGGCTAAGGTGGCCCTGGGAGCCTCTCAACACAGCAGCGTGTGGTGGCACGTGGGTGCAGCCACCCCCTCAGCATCCCCCAGGTGCCACACGGACGTGGCCTCAGCATCCTCCCCAGCCCACAGTGGCTGCTGCACCGCCTGGCTCCCGGTGCAGTGAGGTTCTCCTGGCAGAACACATCGCTGGGATGACAGAAGTGCTGCCATTCAGATCCACCAAGGCTGGCTGGGTGTGCTGAAAAAGCCACCGGTGATTGAGTTCAAATGACAGATTTCAAATCTCTTTTCAGTGCTGCTGGGACAGTCTGCAAAGTTAGTGCCACACAGCTGCTAATACATGATACCTAAGGATATATGATACACACACATGCACACAGAGCATTCTATATTTTTATCCTAGAGAAAAAATTTGCTTTGCTGTGAATAAAGGCAAGTTGTAAGCATGAGAGGAAAGATAATGATCTACACATCCACTGAGGGGAGGTACCACTTTTGAATAATTATTCTGTATTCACATTTAAGCAACTACTCGCTACACAGACTCAGCAAGTTCAAACAGGCTGAAATTGATACAACTGCATTCCCAGCTTGGCTCAAAGTTACTCCTATTCCCTAACAGTGATGTTGTCAGAACACCTCAAAGGAAAAAAAGGGAGACAAATATTTGCCTGATGATGCTGTGACAGGGAAGTGATTCAAACCATGCCTCCAAAGCAAAGCTTCCCAAAGGACTGCAGAAGAAAGCAGTTTGCATCAACCCTGGCATAAGGGAGGGCAAAAGAGGAGGAAATGAAGTGTGATCTTCTCAGTACCTCTTCACCAAGCTGTCACACACAGTTTGCATTATGTTCAGAGCAGACCTAAATTAACAGTGCCAAACACTGCAAGGAGACTTCCAAGCTGTAAGAAACTTTTATATGGGCCAAGATCCTCCTTTATTAAAAAAGACCCTTCTCAGGCCACCATACTTCCTTAAGCTTGGAGAAAAAAGTGTATTAACAACAGTAAAATCAAGCAGAAGTAATATTTTTTAAATGTACAAAAAATCTGGCCTGGGCCATTCTGACTGTTTCCTTCAATCTTTTTGGCGATCTGTGGTTTTCAGGCATGGCCTTTAGTTACCAGACTATATAACCTTATTCGGTTACTCCACTGCTGATTTTTCAGGAAACTTTATGTTTAAAGAAAACAAGTGTTATTAGGAGGTAAGGATAATTAAGGCCATTTTAAATTTTAGTAACAGGGGGAAGAAGGAGAGAGAGGGAAAGAGAAAATCAGAGAAAGCATATCACAACAGGGAAAAGATTTATCCTAAAGAGCAAATACAGTCAAAAAAGTCCTAGGTATGTCCTGCCTCCCGTCAAGAAACACACCCTTTTCTTAACCAAGCAAACATAAGCCTCAGCTACTTCCCAGAACCAGGCAAGCCCTCTTGCTGTTGGTTCCCTCTCACACTCCACTGTTGAGCAATCCTGATGGCACAGCACAGAGCAACTTGCTGCGTCACACAGCTCAAGGAGGAAAACACAGAGGGCCCCGGCACTGCTGGGGATGCTGTGCAGATGGAGCAGGGTATCTCTCCCCGACACGCACACACGAACGCACACACAACACACGCACGCACTCAAGGAAGCTGCACGAGATAAGGGAAGCACATCTTCCTTAAAAGCAGGTTCTCCACATTACCCTGCTATCAGCAGCCACCAAGTATCTCAAGGGGCAAGGAAGTAAAAGGTTATCACTGCACACACACAAACTGCAAACTTCCCAGCGCTGAGGATGGCATCCTAGCAAAAGCGGTTTCACGTGCTCAGCCCATTTCCTCTCCTGTTCCTGAACATGTGGTCCTCCTTCCTTAGAGTGTTCCCTTGCTGAGGAGAGAAGCACAAGGAAGAAGTTTCACATCTTGTTACGTGTCTGTTTAGTCAAACTGGAAATATAAGTCCCCACATGACTGTGCTACAGGAGTTTGAGAACTTTAGCCCTCAAGTGGAATTCATACAGTCCATGAACAACTGTCACCTTACTCTCCTCTCTGTCTGAAACTGTCAAAAAAGATAACACTGAAGTGTCTTGGTGTAAAAAATGAGCCACACAGAAGTTGGGCACCTTCTCTCTTTCAAGATATCTTTCCACATGAGTCAGCACTGGAAAGCTGACTCAGAGGATTTACAAAAAAAATCACTTCGAGTGTTTAGCAAACTTCAACTAAAAGACCAGTCTGAAGAACTTGGCATATCTATAGATACTCTCAAGAAACAGACAACAGTATTTGCATATTGTGTGCTATTTAGTAGTTGTATAATGGCACTACTACTTTAAAGACTGTGTCTTTGACTAAGCTGTGTACATCATGCATTTGAGCATCAAGGCTCAACAACCCGAGTGAAAAGAGCTGGCTAAGCCCAAATGACAAGACAGATTCCCCTTGCTTTTTTAATTTTTTTTTTTTAACAGCTACAGAAGCTTCCCCCAATGCTGTCAATGTACTGTTATGGAATAGCCTATTTTTAAAAGAGGGGAGGAAAGAAAAGGGAAAAAACTTGCTGACCCTGCGAGGGGGTACGTTCTGCTGTTTGCTGGTTCCAGCATGCTGAACCAGAACAGGTTGAGCAGGTTAGATACTGGGGGGAAAAAACGTAAAGCTGGAAGACATACATTAAAGGTGGAATGACAGCAACCACAAATGCAGTTTGTGATAGACTTTTTCCTCATTCTCGTGGGTACTTTGCCCAGGAATCTTTTCAGGGGATAGGAGGACAGGGAATACATGTTCATAAGAGAAGTGATGCAAGTATTTCTGATATGCATGCACAACAGGCTGAACAAAGATTACCTTAATATACAAACTCTCTCAGCAAATTTTCTCACCATCAGCATTTTCTACAGAGAATCAGCCAACCGAAGTACAAGCTACAAGACAAATCACCAACCGAAAAGTGAACAAAACAACACGTTATTTGTTAACCTTGAGAGCTAACATGTCCACAAGAATCACAAGTCAGGTTTATGGCAGAGGACTAAAAGCACCTCAACTCCTGACAAAGATCACCTGGATTTTCTAGTGCTTGCTAAGTTAAGGTTTGTATTTATTTTGTAGCTCTTCAAGGTGAGAAGGGGAGGAAACATCCCTGAGAATACTAGACCTTCAGAGGAGGTGATATTCCTGAAGGGGTACTTATGTGGAAAGATCAAGGTCTTGCACTGCCATGTGCTCTGAGACTAGAGTCTAATCTGTCAAGTGGCTTGTGCTTATTTGAACTGTGACACGGGTAACAAAGCAGCACTAAGCCACGCTCAATACGCTCTGTTCTACAGGAGATTCACGTTACTGCCCCTGAGCAGGGCGGCATCACCCTGCCATGTCAGGCCACCTTCTCCTCAACACAAATCACACCAGAAACCTAAACTCATTAAGACTGTCCCCTTTTTTTGCCTTGCAGAAAACCAAAACATAAGAACCCACAGCCTTACAGTGCACAAGATTAGACTTGTGCAGAGGCATACACAGAGAAAGACAACACACAGAGAAAATCTAGGACAGAAAAACACACTGAAGTCTCATGTTTGGGTACTGAGGAGCTCTGGAAATGCAAGAATAATGTTCCTCGTTGTGTACACTTAGGTTCTCAAGAACAATGGAGCTAATTAAGGTCTGCATATAAATCTTAACTCTGCACTTCCTTGCTTCGCTTGATTCTAATCAGATCTCAGCATTCGTGTTTTTGTGTTAACTTCCTTTGCTGTTCTTTAATGATAACTGAAGGGGGATACTGTCCAAGCCTACAAGCAGCATGTAACACATCTGAAATCGTGGCATCTCCTTTCAGCTCTGAGGGCTCACAGAGGTTCTGTGGCACAGGAGGTCATCCAGAGTCTTTTACTGCTGAAGATACTGGTGGAGGGTTTTTTTTGAGCACCCTGTTTGTGAGCCATGTTAATCAAATAGAAATTTATATATAGTCTTTCCAGAAGTAAATCTACTCCGCAAGAGTGAGACAGACAAAAGTTTCTTCCTGGAACAATTAAAAATATTGCAGACTTGTAATTCAAATCAAAGACACAGAGAAACAGACTCTTCTCTTAGTGCTGTATTGTCGTTGAAAAGGCTTTCTTTCTCTCTTTCTAATTCAACCTTCTTCAAAACATGGGGGTCCCAGCAGAGTACCAAACACATATTCTGGGTATTATCTGCTGACAGGAGAGGCCAAAAAGCTTCCTTCCACCTGTTTCTCCATCCTTATTTACAAAACATACTAGCAAAAAATGTAACAAACATTCTTAACTGCAAAAAAAGCCAAAACAGCTATCCCATCTCACCTGCATCCCACAACTACAGTCATCAGTTACTAGAAGAAGAAGTTAGTCCTTTGTGTTCATTATCCCTGATGAAGAATTAGGGCACTTGCATTTGCTGAAGCTTATCTTTCACTAGCATGCTGACAGTGAAAGATAAATCATCCCCCCACATATAAGGAATGGATTTAAAAGCCTTGTTCTTAATATTTGTAGTACAGCCTTGTTCTTAATATTTAAGAGCACTGCTCACCAATTGCTACATTGAAATAAAAGCTCCTTAGAAGATGACTAAAGAGACATTTCTATTGTGCAAGACAATGAGAGACAGCCTTTTCATATGTGTGAAGTGTCAATCATTTTCTGTGTGGTGAGCTCCTTGGCTATTTGTCTTTAGCTTCAATATCTTGTAGGTTCAGTTTTTCAAAGCTACACCAAATTTCCACTTGCAAACCACCAGAAAGCCAACCATGTTGTAATAAGGCAGTTCCTCTCCTCTTCTGGGAAAGATAAAAAGGTCTTCATCACATTTGGCTACGTTCTGCCTCCAAAACTTCCATCCTAAGCAAATGCCAGCCTGCACGTGCTGGACTACAGAGATCCTATTTGTACTTGGAGGCTGGGCATTGTTACTGTGCTGCACCCCACAAAGCATACACAAGGTACTGGAAGCAGGCCAATGCCATAAATAACATGGGAGCGATTCACAGGTGGAATGCAGAGAGAGGATGGATTCAGCCAAATCTTGAGGACACTCTGACTATTGGACATTTGCAGAGTCACAGATGGCCTGTGTGCATGCCTGCCCATGACACACAGACTCTTGTTAAAGGCAGCAGGGAAACCTTTGAAGTACATGCATCCCAATCCCTATGCCTTCATCAAGATCCAACACTCATTTTCTGAGCAGTGCATTACAATCTTGCAGACTTGCACACTCGTCATGTGCCAGCAAAAATGGCTGGTTAAAATGTCAAAATTCACAGATTACCCTCCAGCATGTGCATTTTCTGTCTTTCTCAAGAAACTCAGTCAGCAACACACAGGTGCACATACAAAGTGTTGTTTCAGAAAGCCTTGCACATCAGAACATAACCATACCTTGATTAAAAAGACAGCTGTTTATCTCTCCACAGCGTATTAAAATCAGAAGTTTGGGAAAACTATCTAGTACTGAAAGTAAGACTGAGAAATGAAAGTGCCTTCTTAATTAAAAGAAGAAATACCTTCTTTGATAGGACCCTTTGTAAGAATGCTTCAAAGCATAGCTTCTGCGATCCAGATCTTCCAATCTGAGTTTCAAAGACTTCTGCATGTGGTTGTTGCATGTGGTGTTTCACATGTGCCAAAAAAAAATCCCCAAACTTTGAGACCTGTTCCTGAGAGATGGTAGATAAACAGTCCACAAGTACCCAAGCAGGATGTAAATAAAAAGCCATACTAAATATTTTTGTCACATATGGGCAAGGAATGGAAGAAGAGAAAGAAGGTAGATACTTTCTACATTTCAGTTTCAAATGAAACACTTCAGTTAGTTTGCATTACTGGACTTATATGGACAGTCTGGAGAAAACCAGCCATGGACAATGCTCCTTCATGTACCAAACTGGGGAAGCTGTGGCTGAAACATATGTGTTATCCCTTTCCTCTTGTCAGACTTGCCACAGAGCCTTTAATAGCTTCCCACTGGAAACTGGCAGGAAGGTCATTTCTCGCCTCCCTTTTGGCATTTATACCCCATTAACATTTTCTACTTGCATGGAGAGCATGTCTTTGGCAGGGAGGAAAATGTGACTTTAAAATGATAGGCACAGACTATCCTTAGTCACAGAAATGGAAAAGGAACTGCTGGCAAAGGATCCTACCCCCAAAGGAAACACTTTTGGAGCAAAGTGGAGGCATCGCCCTTCCCACTGAAGGCTGATGCACATTCTATTTGAATGCAACACAGTAAGTCAAGGAAAATTTTTTTCCCTACTTCAAGGTCCTTTCCTTATGCTCACAAACCAGCACTACAACCACAGCAGCAGCCTAACTCCTCTGTGCATTTTGGGGATAAGCAGTGGTAGAGATGGAGTCTAGACCCAAAAGGGCTCCTCGGAGTTGGCATTATTCACAGGTAATTCCCTAGGGAGTTACTATGACAGTACAGATGGAAAACCTTTGGAAACTCTTTAGTAGTTGCAATCTTTTGAGTGGAGACAGTACACTGGAAATCCCCAGCTCTTCTACAGCTACAGAAACTCTTTATACACCCCCTTCCCCTCCATATAGGCTATGTTCCTGATGGAGATATGAGTATTCAACTTTAACTCACTGTGACTGGGAGAAAGCCACAGGGTCTGTATCTCCTGAAGGATGAGGATAAGGCATATCCTAAATTGCAGATTTTCTTATGTACTGATCATTACAGTGCCAGTTACAGGAATGATGAACTCAAAACTACCATGATCTAACTCTTTCCTCCAGATTCTTAAAAAAAGCCCCAAGAAAACAATGCTCCCAAATCTCTAATCAGCTCCTGATTCTACGAGGCTTGCTATTTCCAAGAAGACTTGCTCTTTTCAATACTGGTCAAAAACAAAACTCTAAAACACTCAGCATCATCTCCAAGTCTTCTTCTCCAGAGCAATTCCTGATGCTGATACCAGGCACTAACAATCTTCCAGCTCTTATATCAGATGGCACCAACCCTCCACAAACGGTAGGAGCAGCACTGATATGGCAGCAGACAGTCTGACACCACTTGCAGTTTTTTGTTCTGGACATTGAGCATTCTTCAGAGACCTTTGCTCTCTCCAAATGTGACTGTCCCCACAGAAGGCTCAGGACACTCCTGAACAGCCTGGCAGTAAGAGAGTTTTCTGAGATATCCTGGGCTCAAGGTTCCCTGTTGAAAATCCTGGCCAAGAGTCACACTGGTCAGAAAGGGAAGCAGGTTTTAACCTCTCTTTCTTATTAGTATTGCACAAGAGAACCTTCCCACTCCACCCCAGTCTGCTGTGCCCATTCAACTTAACTTGTTGACGAGGAGCCAAAGAGCACAACAAAAAGAAATTGGACTTCATATGAGAGGCTATGACTCATTTACAAATGAAGTGTTGCACGTATTGTGGGAGTCAGGAAGGCCAGCATCGATTTCACAAGTGAAGAGTACATGCAACACCCCAGCACAGCTAGAGTAACTCAAGGAAGAGATGTGGAGGAAACAGCATTCTCACTCACACTACAAAAACTTCACCTGTTGCACAGTAGTTTTACTGTAATGCAAAAGAGCATCAAGTAAGAGCTCTGGAGTTTTTTTTCTCCCTTGGTAAAGTGAAGGTGGTGAAAAAATACTTTTGATGGAGATGGTCAACACTTGAGAGTATAACAGCATAGGTAATCATTTTCTAACCCAAAAAAGCAACCAAAACTTGTCTCCTTCCCTCCTCCAGTCAGCTGAATGCCTAATGATGTGGCTGCTTTGAGGCTCAAAGATCAGAAATTTCATTCTGTGATGGAACAGCAGTAAGTACTCCCATGGCACAGTATTTCCCTGGACAAAACCATTCCATTCAACTTTTTCCCCTAAAAGGTCCTTTAAAACTCTGGATTTTAAAATAGTATGGGCAACTAAATAAGAGCCAGCACATGGCAGGGGGAAAAAGAAAAGAGGATGGACATGGCATAAGCCTACACATTTTTCCCACCATTCAGATACCAACGGACCAACTTCTCCCTTGCTCATTTCCTATGAACCAAGCATATGTGGTGTAAGTGCAGTAAATTCTGGGAAACTCCTGCAGGATCTTCACAAGTTACACTAATTCTTTACCAGCACATCACAAGTTTCTGCTGGACCTGTAACTCCTCTCTCACCCCATGCTGTGCAACAATCCAGGGATACCACCCTGCTGGCTACCAGGGGCACATGAGAAATTCTTTTCTTGTTTTTTTTTGCTGGTTTGGACATATACATCTGTCACTACTTAGATGCTGTAGCACAAAAATAGAGAACAATAAAACAGGAGAAAGATGGACTTGTAGTATCATCTAGCTGGTACAGAAGAACAGACATGGCACCACCACAGAGGTGGCCTGCAGGAGTTACACGAGGCAGGACCTGGCAAACAGGTCCTTGCTCTGGAATCCTGAGGCAGAAGCAGTTTTGAATGAGATGTGAGACAGATTCAGCCACATCACTGACAGTCCACTGGACATGATGCTACAGCTAAGTTTGAGATGCCTGAAAAAGAAATTTACTTCACACCATCTTGGACCAGAAATACCTGTTTCAGAAGGAGGTACTGGTGGGCAAAATGAACGTCTTCCTTGTGAGTATGTCATAGCATCAGATAAAAAAATTTGATTTCACTTTGCATTTATCCTCATCAGCCTACTTGCACATTCATGCCTTCCTTCAGCAACAAGATCCAGTATTAGTCAGTTATAGCAACAAGAAAAGGTTATTCACTGAAAAAGACCAGAAGGCACAGTCTGCCAACCACAACTCTCCTGTAGCAGAACCAGCATGTTTCAGTTGCTCAGGATTTTGCTTGTCATGAGTCTGGGGTCACTCATTGCAGAGATACCAAGCTTGGGAACAGCCTTCTGCTGCTGCAGGGCAGCCCTGTACAAGAAGGAGCTTAACAGAACCAACAGGCACCCATCAGACAAAAAGACTTTTCATATCAAGATTTTCCTTTCATGAACTTAGGCCCTTCTAAGTGGGGTCAGTAAATACAACACGCCATGCTGGTAACTTCAGGCATCATCTTGTTAAGAGAAAAAATTAAAACCAAACTATTTTCTCATCAGGAGGTACTGATTTCTACTTCTTTTGGGCAAGTCACTGAGTCTGGCAATTCTGGCTATAAATTTGCTACAAAAGCATGCTAAGAATTTCTATATGGGGAAACCTGTACAAGGAAAAGTGACTACATCAATCTCTTATAGGCCTGGAGTCAAGTTTCAGGTGAAGCCTCCCTTTCCTGCTTCTAGAAGAGCATAAGAGATGCCTAGTGAGCAAAAACTCAAATAAACCACACAAGCAGTCCTTCAGCAAGCCACCCAGACACAAATGACTGACCATCCCAGAGTTCCACCACTGGAAGTCACCCTTGGGTACTGACAGTGGCATCAGTTGCAACTCAGCATGGCCCTGCCTTCCCCACGTCATGCAGAGTAATGACCCGACCTGGCAAACATGGCTCACAACACCTCTGGTCAGATGAGTCAGATGTGTGATTTATTCAGTGCCCAAGGCCAGTATCTCTTTGTGTTCTCCCCTTCTCATTTTTTATCTATCTTGCTAACTCTCCCCAGTTCCAACCAACTCTAAGTTAAATAAATATGGAATCACAAAACTGCATTCCCTCTCTTTTCACCCAAGTGTTAACAGGAGTAAAACTATACAGAAAAGGTAATGCTGCAAGTAGGTATTGCTCCCATTGTGCAGGACTATGTTATCTTTCCTATTGTCATCAAAATCACCTTTTCATTCTACCTATAACACACTGCTTGGAAAATAATTAGTAATAACCAGGAAAACAGACTTCCTTTCCACACAGAAACAGTCTGTAACCCTAACTCCTGCCCTTTTGCTTGTAAGCAATATTCTTTTCCCCCACTTGCCTCACTGTTTCTTTGTAGGTTGTAAACTCTTTGAAATGGGCACTAAAGCCATGTGGGAATCCATGAAATCTTAATCAGTTCTGAGATGTTCCACCCATGCAAATAAATGAATACTGAATCATGGGATGAGGGAGGGGAAGGAAAATCCATGTGCTTTAACATTTTGTTTCCCCAGTTGACAACTGTACATATTGCTACATCCCTACAAAGGAAACTACATTTGGAAATTTGGACTGCAGAGAATTTGCCAGATCTATAGTGCAATAAGTTGTATGCAGTGCAAACAAATATTGATGTATGTATTTAGAAACAAGATAAAAACACCAAAGAGGCATCTTCCTGGTGGCACTTGGATACTTAGGTACATAACACCAACAAAACCCCAGATGTTCCAATGCAACCACTTGAATCCATGACTCTGAGGCTATGGAATTAGAAATTACTATATAGCTTGGCTATATATTTTTATCCCCTGAGAAAAACCCATTTGTCATACTATCCATTTGTCATACTACTACTATTACTAAAAAAAAAAAAAAAAAAAGCTATAACAACTCTTGATAATACTTAAAGAAAGCTAGAACATCTTTATCAAGTCTGATTTCCTCCCACTACTCAATTCTGATTTCCTCCCACTACTTAAGCATCCTAGTGGCTGTAGTGTGTGTTATACCACATTTGTAGGTCACAGATACTCCACATTTCCTGCCCAAGTGTCTTTGGTCTTTGCTAAGGACACTTTGCCCAAGTGTCTTTGCTAGTCCCTGCAAGGAAACAAAAGAGCCCCCTATGCTGTAATCCTTTCCAAACTCCTGGGACGCGGTCAGCTCAGCACTCACCTGTGCATGTTTCCATTGGTGGTGAAGGACTGTCCACATACTGAACATTTATAAGGCCTTTCACCTGAGTGCACCAGCATGTGGCGATCAAGGGAGCTCGCTGAGCTCAGAGACTTTCCACAGATGCTGCAGGAATGGTCTGTCCCTCCAGTGTCAGTGTTATGCTGGAGAAAGCAATGATTTTTTTTTCATTGAATGCCCCTTCTGAAGTGCCAGTAAAATATCAGCAAGAACATCTTAAATTAAGCAGCTCTAAAGAGCTACTTGGCACAGCACCTTAAACGAGGGTGTGCCCTGTAGATACCTCTCCTCCCCAGCCCTCCTCCCTCAACTACAGCCCCCCCTCCTCCCCCCTCATCTTTAACCCCTTAATGCACCAGCACAAGTAGCTGTTTCATACAGCCTGCAATGCAGCATTTCTGCTGGGTCTGCAGCAAAAGAAGATACAGAGGGACTCAGCAACAACCCATCAGACAAATGGAACCTTGGGATACTTTAAGCTGTGCAGTGGTTTGGGGCTGTACGAGTGGTAAGGAAAGAGGATGGAATTATGAACTTCACAGCAGAAGATAGACACTTAAAAACAAATTGTCTTTAAAGATATTAATTTTTAACTTACTGCATAGCAAGACAACAAAACTAAACTGCTTCTGAGTGTACATGCAGACTTCTAGGGCCATGAGAATGCATTACAAGGTCAAGTAATGGCCATAGCTACAGTGCTGTATGTACCACTCTTTCTCACTTGCATTCAGAGACTTGAAGATTTCTTCACATACAAAAAAAATCGCCAAAAAACACCAGGAGAGTAAGAAAAAAATAATTAAGTAATAGCTGCAGTACAGGAGGAAAAACTGAAGTAATAAGTATCTAGTGAAGCCAGTCATCAACCACACCTTAGCATCCAAAGCAGAACCTTCTGCTAGAGAAAAGGGCAAACCTCCTTATTAAGTATGCATATATTTCAGGAGGAGCAAGAACAGGCCTGTAGATGACAAAAAAGTGCACTATCCAGCAAAAAGAAAAAAAAAGCCTCTCAAAACTGCTGTATCCTGTGAAAGACTGAGAGTCTCTTCTACACTGAGTTGATTTAAAAATTATGTCTTCCTGCTTCTTAATTTGCATGGCCAGTAAAAAGATCTGTACTCACACAGGATAATAAAACAGGACTTAGGCCTCATGATGAAAGTGGTTTTCCGGATCCTTAGGATACCTTAAGCAATGCAGAACAGGACACACATCCTTGTTTGAGCCACTGGGGGAAGGGGGGGTGGAATGCCAGGCAAGGAAGGGAGGAAAATTATCCACCTCAGGGTTAGGTTTGTGGGGTGTGCTTTTTGAAGAAAATGCAAGAGAAGGCTAAAATAAAAGCAAAACAATGGAAGCATTTCATTGGCTTGCACATGGAACTGTTTGACATCACTGCAAAATGCAACCTGGCAAAGGAAACACTCTTAATAAAAGTAAGAAACCAAGAGCTGGTACTCTGCATACCTGACGAATGTGCATAGTTAGCTGGTGCTGTGTAGTGCAAATCTTTTCACACAGGGGACAGGTATAGGAAGACTTCTCTTCTTTTGTTTCCTGTGGACAAAAGAGAACAAAACAATCAGAAGGAATATCAATGTAAAAGGACTAGAAACCTGTCAGTGATGAGGATGGAAAAACATAATCCATCCCAAGTACAAAAGGCCACTGCTAAAAGAATAACTGGCATTTATACACTTATCAAGTGATAGATCCCTCAAGCAAGTTTCAGAAACTTCTGAATTTATAAACAGGGGCCATTTCAACTATCACAGAAGTACAGCAGCTGTTTTAACAGCACAGAGATACTCAGCAGTAGTAATTTAGGACAGGAAGTGAAGGCAATTGCAAGGAGCTCGAACTGCCAGGAGGAATTTAGCTGACCAGAAAATAATTCCTGGAACATCATCAGAATACATGGGCAAACATCATTATTTTTCCCGAAGATTTTTAATAGCACAAGTTCTCAGAACTTCAGATTTTCCACCTCATCTTGATGGCAAAGCACTATCTTGGTGCCCTTTTGTAGGGGCTGCATGCTCTCCACGGCTGACTCAGAAGGAAGAGTGGCATTTACTGAATCATCAGCACCATTTCCTTCAGCATCCTGTGTTTCTGCTGGAAGCATCCCATCCAGGCACACCAGCCAGGCCCCACCCTTCTGAAGCTCGCAAGATCTGATGAGATCATAGCAAGAAAGAGGTGACAATGCAGGAGTGTACGTGACTCCAAAAAAACCCATTATGAACCCCATCATTCTCTGCCCAGGTGAGAATCAGGAGTTGATGGTCAAACCACAGTACAAACAATGAAGCCAACCAGGAGAGCTAAACCTGATTTAAGTATGCCCTTGAGACACAGAGCAAAGCCAGCACTCTTCCAGCCAAGGATGAAATGACACTCTTGCAGGAACCAAAGCTGTTTGCCTCAATTTGTCCTCAAGGATGGCTGCTGGATGATGTAAAGGGCATTTTCACAACCTCACCAGAAGCCAGGCATGGCTTATGCACCAACGCCTGTATATTAAAAGGAAGATGATTTGGCACTCAAAATTAAACCTCAGTTTTCAATTAGAATGATGCACACCTCTAGTGACAAGACAATACAAAAACCATCTCTGCATGACCAGTGAGAAAGCATAATTTTTATGCCAAGTGACATTTTCTACTCAAGTTCTTTGCGGTTGTCTTAAGTATCATTAGTAAAAGCTTGAAAACAAGCAAAAAGCAGAACCCATTCTCAGCCCTTCTTTAGCTGCAAGCTGATGGATATCAGTGTGTCTATGCATTTCCTCTCTCCACACAATTCTCTTTCCCCAGTGATATTCCAAAGTCATCAACTCAGAAGCAACCATTTCCAGGCTATCAGACACAAGCACTCACAAAGAACATTGTGAATGACTAACCCAAGTCTCTGTGACAAATGCACTGGCACATTAGGATGGTGAGATGCTGACACAGAGTTAGAGAAAGTTCTTTTTGATGTCTCATTAAAAGCAATATGCCCTCCTGCACGATTTGGGGAACCATTCTAGAGAGTACCCGTATTATGTTTTGTTTTCAAAAACAGGGCCATAATAATTTTGCAATAACTTCTGTGACCTGTGGACATGGATGAAGAGCTGTTACCATTTGTTCTGAAGAAAACAAGTCTTGAGACTTTGTTTCTAAAATGAAAGGATTAGGTTCTCCCACTCCTCTCCATTCTTTTGCTTGTACATGTTTTTCCAACTACATTTCAGCCTCTACATCCCAGAGGTAATCACTGTAGGCCACACATACAGGCCAAGGTCTAATGTACTAGCGCTTGCAAAACATTAGAAAGAAAGCAAGAAAGGCTGCCATTATGAAGCCTGAACACTCAAAGAAAATTAAAATGCATTATCTCAGTGCCCCTCCCCCAATTTTTTATATACAAACGTGTCATTCACAAACATTCATTCCATCCTACTAATACAACTTTAATTTTACTATATGCAACCCGACTGTGGAGTAATGTTCAGCTCCAATTATACTGCACCCTGTTAAAAGCTGGCTCAAGACAGGACACAAACACACTGTGCCGTGAGGAAAATCCCTGCATACGTGCTGACAGTTTAGATGATGTTTAATCCCCAGGCTATTTCTGAAAAATTATCAACCCACTACTAGTTTTTTGTCCCCCTCCTCTTTAAACGAGTGCTGTAGTTCTACATGATGCACTTGATGATTTCAAAGCCTGCTTTCCAGGCTGCCTTCTCTTCAAAGCAGAAAATTAACAGAAGATAGAGTAATTACTAGTTCACCTTGAAGCAAAGATCAGAAACACACTATAGCTCAGCCAGAGCTGATTAGTATTGAATCTGGGGTTTATTATTAACTAGAACCCAAACTTTCTCCAGTGGTCAGACAGGCTACAAGCTGCATACCGTAACACAGCTCAAGCAAATCCGTTGACTAACCCAATCCAGACCAAAAAACATTAGCATCCCTACTGTAAGAGTACCCTCATTCACCAATTTAAAACACAGCATTCAGCTACCCCACCAGAGCCAAGTTGGTGAAAACACAGTTCTTGAACTGAAAGATAAAATTAGCAGCTCATTTGTCAGCTACTCTCCCTTTAGTAAGTCAATCTGGCACAACTGCTCTGCATTCAACTGATGGCAAATGCTTTTGGAGCTGTGCTTTAAGTCTGTCTGTTTTTCTCAGCCCAAAAAACACCTCTGTCACATTTTTTATTTTCGTCAAGAGCAAAGCAAATGAGAAGTTAAAATATATGCAGGTTGATGTGAGAACATGCTTTTTAGACTATGGGTAGACGGCAGCCAAGATAAAGTCAGCATTATAGAGAGAACCATAGACTTTGGGACAAAGGTTCAGGGCAAAATGTTTCACTGCCAACTCGTGGGAAACAGCGGTCAGATCCAGAAAATCAGCTGTTATTATCCTTGAAATTATATTAAGGGGCATATTCTGACCAGAATCTGAGGTCCCTGCATTGCTACACACTAAAACAATTCAGTGCTTTCATTCTGCTAGCTGAAAGTGGAAATTTGCTGTATTAGAGCCTGCTAACAAGATTGATACCGACTTAATATTTCACATCTCACTTCTATTTTCTCAGTAATGTAGCCATTTGCCCCTCTGGCTTTAACAATCTTTCAGCCTAAAGACAAATAGGCAATTTACTATGTTTTCAATGTATTTGTTTATTTTTATGCTGTAAGAATCCCTCTTAATCCTGTCACATTTACTCTAGAGCTTCCTTTGATTCGATGCCCACCGAAATACCAGGTGGAATAAAGGTCACCAACACTAATAAACTTCCCTGAAGCCAGACCACATGGTGTACCGGTGGACAGCTGTGTATCAGCACTGCCCTGAGACTGGTCTGGACTCCAGTGCCTCACTTCACATGATGAAATCAAGGAACCAGAGCAGCCCCTAAGTGAGAACATTGTAAATACACCTCAGAGCTAGGTGCTAATAAATAGAATCCCACAAACACAGCTGTCTGTATACTGCCCATTCCTCATTTACGGATGTGCATTTACAGCTAATGGCTTTTAACTCCTTTCATGCTAAAAAATCCAAGACAAGTCATAAGTCTGTCAACTGGGCAGCTACTCAGCAAGCTATTAATAAACTACTATAGGAACATCACATGAGTCACGCCTCTCAACCTTTCTGGTCCCTGTTACATCTTGATTCATTTACAAAGTCTGTGTGCTTCACCTCAAGCTCTAAAGTCAAATGACCACAGGGATTTGGCTTTTTTTTGATATTCTACAGCACCTTCTTTGGTGGAGCTTGGCTCAGCAGGAGAAAAACACAGATATAAATAACTACAGCTTAACTGATACGACTCTCTCCTTTCACTTGTTTAGATCAATATTGCTACCACCTGGTGCCATCAACGGGTAAATGGAAAAAAACTGATAAAAGCTACATATATTTACTCTGTAAAATTCATACAAGGCATTCTGCACTAGCTCTTCAGGCTTTTATTAACAAGGAAGTTAAGGGGACCTTACACTACACATATGAACTGAGCATCCTGAAGAATATTTTGTTCCAGAACCATCTTTAACCATAAATTACTTGAACCTTCCACGGGGCAGCTGCACGCCTCATGAGATTATGTGAATGCAAGAGCCTGGAGAAAAGATGCAGCAGGACAAAATGGCAATTCTTAGGTGACTTTGTTGCTGCTAGGGGCATCTGCTAGACCAGCTCAACATTGCATGGCACTGGAGCTCATGCTCAAATATTTTTTATTTGTCAGTCCAAGCATGTGGACCCTTCCCATTCCCAGTTTTCTAAGTTATGGTCTGGAGAGATACCAGAAAACATACAGAGAGAAACAATGGCAGGGGCAAGAAAAAACCACTGAGGGGAAAAAAGGCAAACAGTCAAAGAAACATAAATTACATCTTATCACTTTCCAGGCAGGTGCTTGTCTCCCCTTTGCCCTCCCTGCATTTGGGTTTATGTACCTGGTTCCTCCTGCCAATCCGATTTGGTGCAGGAGACTTTGAGGGGGATTTGACATTTTGAGAATTCCCGCCGTTTTCAGCAATCTTCCCCACATTCATCACTGCTGACATCATGGCGTCAATGGAGGACAAGTCCGCTCCGTCCAAACTGTTTGGGGAACTTGGTGATACCTTATAGCTGTTTAAGCTTTCCAGCTGCTTCTCTGGAATTAAAAACAAAAACACACATAGGAGTTCCTAGGCTATCTTAAAAAAAACCCAAACAACCCACAGTATTTTCAGCTCCCTGTAGCTCACATCACACTCTGCTGGATCATCATGGAGCACAGGCAACAGGCCATAATAAGTGGAGTTCTTGTAACAGGACAATATTCTCATAATGGAATACATAGGACAAAGTGAACATTTTTCTCATAGGACATTCCCATTTTCTTCCTTTTCAACCTTACTTCAGTATGGAGCTTATAGAGTGATTTACTTTATACTCTCTTGCTGTGAAATTTGTGGTATCTTGTGATCACCATGAACTAGTAGAGCAGTACTGATGAATTGCACTCTGGCAAGAATGTTCAAGCAGGTATGTGTTTTAAACAGGACTGCACAATTAAGGCATTAGTAACGCAGTGTAGGGTACTGGGTTCCCTTTTAAGCATGGTTTAAGCCAGCTTTGTACACAGAATAAGGTAAAGTAGCAAGAATCCAACGAAAACAAAACCCTGCATCCCCCATATTGCCTCTTTACTGCCACAGATGGCACATATGTGATTTTGGTATGCCAAGACATACTAGTCCATGGAGAATATGTGTTACATACATGACTAATGTCACAGCTAAAGCTGTCGAGGTTCAAACTTCTCCATCGCATGCTGTAAGCAGCCTAATACACCTAAAATCTCATCTCTGGTTTCTTAACATACAGACATGTCAAACACACAGGAAAGGCCTTCTATTTTCTTCTTTACAGGTTTGAAAAGGAAGAGGCTTTCAAATTAAACACTCCATTCCCCCACAAGAAGTTTCCCTAAGAAACAGTAAGACCCTGCAAGTCTACTGCTCTGTCACCTCTGGTGGAAAAGCACAGAATCTTAATGTGTTGTGAGAAAGTCACTGCAATAGAAGAGTATGTGAGGGTGAACAAGGAGGAACACGTTTGTCTGTGAACATTTGATCTCTGCATAATACTGTCTTTGGAACATAAGTTTGAGGATTATAAACAGGTGGTTTTTTGAGGCTAAGTTATGTGGTGCCAAGTTACTGTGAGCCAAGAAAATCTTTGTTTGGAAGCCTGCAGTGGTAGCTGAGAATTTGTGTGCCCATGCTTCTGTTCAACCTATTTTATACTTTTCAGACAGATAAAAGTTAGGGATGGGAAAAGAAATGTATGCACCAGTGCTTCTGCTCGATGTATTTTACACTCTTCACACAACAAGGTGTATGGATGGGTGAGAAATGTTTCTACATTCATAATCAATGCCCTAATTTATAGAGTCACAGAGCTAGTTGAACCAATTACCTTCATCTTTCTCCCCTGATTGACTGTGGCTCTCTTCAGGGTTGCTGGTCTCCTCACTTAGTGTAGCATGTACAGTTGCGTCTGGCTCTTCAGCCTCTTCTTCAGCAGCACCCTCTAGCACTACATGAGGGAGAAGGCAAAAAGAGAAAGGGAGTGAGCTTTTATGGAAGCCATTTTAGCAAAGTAAGACTACTGCCCTTTATTTTGAGGGCTCCCCTGACTAACAGATAGATCTGATGACAGAAGCACTCCAGCAGTGCCAGTGCAGCCAAGCAGCCACTCTCATGAGTGCCCAGGCACTGAGCTGGGAGATGCTGCTGCTTCCACCAGTGGCAAAACCTGAGCAAATAAAGAAACCCCCACCAGCCTGGTCTGCAGCATTAAGGCAGCAAAAAATGGAGGAAGAGAGACCAAGCTAGCCTATCACTGACAGTAGTGACATTTGATTGAGAAGTTGGAAGAATATTCTGCACCTAGAGAATTTAGGTGATTCGATTTCATACATACACTGCTCCCTTCTCTCTCCTTGGAAGACTAACATTTACTCCAATACATGAATTCATGGTGGCCACCTTCTTCCTTCTAGCAGTGGTAAAATTACTACAGAGGTTTCTGGGACCATTTGGCACACTCCTCACATCCACTGCCCAAGGTTCCCATACAAGTTGAAGACATTAGTAACCACTGTATGTACCAAGAGAATTCTTCCACACCCCTTTCTGAAACCACAAACTTATCATGCTATCATTGGAGTTTAAGGAAGGGTGCCTGTTCTCTCTGGAGAATGACAGGGCAGTTAAACATCATTTTTAGAAGTGATGGGGAATGATCAACACATGAGAAACAGTTGTCTGCCCACAGCACTCATGGCTATAGCCTCTGGAAAAAGTTATTTGTAATATAGAAAACTGCTGAAAGGTTTTTAACAGAGAAATAAACCTTTATAACCTTAAAAGCAAAATGTTATTTCATTATGAAAACAAACACACCATGGACATTTCATAATCTCAGATTTACAAATCACAACCAGTAAGCCCAATACAGGTTTTCCTTTTATCAAGAGAACAGAGACAATTGCCTTCAAACCACAGTTAAGAGGGTTTCTTCCTTTAAAAAAATTACATTCTCAAGGATAACATGCAAATTAGTCATGCAACACATTTTCAAATGCTGTTTGAACATCATCAATCATTGAAAACAATCAATGACTGTGTTACCCCAACTGCCAACAATTTGGAGTGCCCAAGTACAGGCAGGCAAAAAGAAAGGGCCCACCTTGTGCCAAGTGGTTCCTCATTTCACACCATGCCAGACACATCAGTGGATTCAACCTTCCTATCTTTAGCTGCCAACCTTCTAAGGAGTGCAGACAGATGCAGTCTAGAGACAAAACCTGGGACCTGACTAAGCCCAGGTAGTGTAAGGCTCAAGAAAACATCAACCTCTTAACAAACACTGCCCTCCATCTGCACCTTCAAAACCAGAAAAACAGACTAACCTGAACAACTCAAAATAACTTCTCCCTAATTATTTTTGTACTTTTCTGTTAAGAAAATAGTAGTGATCCCTGTGACATAGGGATTTCTTGCTCCAAGGTGAGGCCAAGCTCCCATCCTTCTGTGTTTCCTCCAGTAATTATGGGAGCCACTTATTTGTCTGGCTTTGTTTTAACTGTTGTAACTGCTGTAGCTTTACTGTTATTTTGTTTGTTTTTAAAAAAGGTCCATCGCATTCAAGAGCAACATAATTATTTCTTTCCCCCCTGCCCCCATCTAATTTCAATCACTTACATGGTAGCTGAGTTACTTTTGAATAGAATAAGCAACAGAATTATTTTCAGGACTGGCCTAAATCTAAAACTGCTTGCTCCACCAGCTTAGCACTACCAAAAATAAGGACCAGTTTGAACTATTTTGAAGTATTTCTGTTAAAAAAGTGTTTTAGTCCTTAAAAAAACCCTAAACAAACAAAATACACAATTCCTTCCAAAATACACATATTCATTCCTCCTTCAGTCAATACCTAGCACATTAATGTCACCACTGATACATCCTGGAAGAAAATCGACTGTGTAACTGTGAAGACTCCTGTGTTTGCCAAGGTAACTTAAAGACAGCTTAGTTGCTTCCCAGAGAACTACAGTCAGAATTTCTAGTGTTGCTTTTAGCAACATCAAAAATGGGAAATGCACTTTCCAGAGAGAGCTTGCAGAACAGGCAGGCATATATGTACATTAAAAAACCCTACCTACTGTTTCATACAAACCTGCTACCTTGCTCTCTGTTTTTTTTCACAAGGAAAACTATGTATTATACTATTACAGCCTTTCATGGTTTCTATGAGCCAACAGTTATTCTTCTTTTCTGAATCCAAATATTTTCCTCCAAAGGCAAGCAAATATATGTAGTCAGAGATCTTGTCCTTAAAACCATTTTCTACATATTAAAAATTTCCAATTTCTAAACTAGTCTAGAGATCGCAACTGAACTGCTCTGCATGCTTTAATCTACCTATGTATTTTCCACTCTCCTGCATGAAACAAAAATGCACCACTGAAACAAAGACAACTGCATGAGCAGCACACACCAATTTCAGAAGCATAACTTTCTATTTGCAATAGGATATAGAAACAATAAGAATGCTGGGCCAAATCACTCCTTCCTGTGGGAAAACCCGTGGCAGAGTGCCTTCAGGCAGGAACACACTGAGAGATTTCTCTTGCAGGCTTGTTTTTGGTTGTTTTTTGGTTGTGGTTTTTTTTTGTTTTTTTTTTTTTTTTTTTTGCTTTGGGCTGGTTGGTTTTTTGTTGTTTTTTTTTTTGTTTTTTTTTTTTGGGTTCTTTTTTCCCTTTAAAAAAACGCATTACTGAGGATGGGGAAGTGTTGGGATTTTCTTCTACAGCACCTATGAAACTCAGGGAATGGGACAGGCAGCAACCAGCACACATGCCCTATGCCATACTGCCTTCAGGACTGTAAACTCTCCCAGCTCACACCAAATGCCCCGGCGTGGAGGTTGTGCTGACAGAGCCTCCTTCCTCTCTCTCCCCAAAAGAAAACAAAGACCTCCAGGAAAAAGGATAAACAGGAAATAAGCTGAGAAACAGTGCAGCCTCAGGTTACATTCAACATCGGACCAAAGCCTCTAGGAAACAGGGAAGTGGTCACAAGCATTCAAGCCATCTTCTACTTTGAAGAAACCCCCCAGTGTCACATTCATCCTGTGTGAAAAGGAGGAAAAGCAGAGAGCAAGTGACTAAGCAAGAGTGCTGACAAATGGTAGGGGGGACAGGACCAAACAAGACAATGCAGCCCTCTCTGCACAGCCACACCAAGACACCTGTCTTTTCTGCTGGAACGTGTTCCTTCCACTTGATGAGGTTGCTGACAACTTGAAACTGGGGCAACTTCCATCCCACAGAGAGCCCTGAAGGGCCTACAGCTCCTGCTTCTGACAGTGGTTGGCCCCTGATGCCCCACACAGCCAGCTAATGGCAGAGAAACTGCAAAAGCAGAGCTTACAAAAAAAAAATCCACCACCTTGTTGCTTCCCATTCAGTCTGTACAGGAAGACACTTGCTAGACCTATTTCCTCCTCTGGGATAAAGTGTGACTCCACTGTATGTTAAAGCTGAACCGATCAACAGTTACTCCCCCCGCTTTGCTTATGTGTATTTATTTGGGGTTTTTTGTTTGTTTGTTTTAAGACAACTCTAAACAGCTACAGCTGTCTCGCCTTCTGGCGAAGAGCATCACGCATGAAGCAAAAAGAAGAACACAGGCCACAGGAGAAGGAAGAAGAAAGGAGAAAAAATGATGAGTCTTCAGAGTCACAGTCACTTGACTTGACACTGAGAGGCAGCCACACAAGCACAGAGCAGCACGTCCTGGCCCCTGGGAGCTGGTACAAGTCTCTGTTCCAGATTGCTCCACTGTCTGTGCACATGAGCTCTCCCTTTGGAATAGATAGGAAGAAACGCACAATGCAGGCAAGAAGGGGGAAAACCTGGTACACACAGCACAAAGCTGCTTATTGTTCTGCCTTCCGAAAAAAAAATCCACATTAATGTTAAAAGTAGAAGCCATGCACTAATTGGGCCAGGGAAAGATTAACACTCTTGGCCAAATAGTTTTATTGGTTTCATTAATGTAGTATTTAGTAAAGAACACAGTGGGGGAGAAGAAACAGGGAAAAGAAATGACAGGTTTAGCAATGTGCAGCCTCCCCCCCATGCATTTCAAACCACTTTTTCCCATGAGGTCCAAACAGGAATCCTGAGCCTTCTTCATCATTTCCATCTTAGCAACACTATTAGCTTAGTCAAGGCTTTCCCACTGTTTTTTGTTCTAAGTGGCATGAAAAAACCCCAAGGATCATTTAAATGAAGGCCAGACCTGCTAGTATACAAATTTAGACAAGAACAGAACTTCAAAGAGAGATATATCGCATTTGAATAAACAAAGTTTACTGTTTACCCTTGAGATTATAATACCTAAGAATCGCAACACTGCACTCCAAACTGCTTCTGATGCACTGGTCTCCTACTAAGCTTCCACCAGAGGAGAGGATTTCCCTCCCAGAGCACAAACACTGCCAAGCACAAATGGTCACTCCCACCCCAAAAGTGATGCGCACTATCACCCGCTCTACCTTTTGAACATAACTTTCTGTCAAAGCTGGCAGGAAGGAAAAAGGGTGAAAAGGCATCGTGTGGGAAGAAAAAAGAGCTAACACTATTCAAAGCACTGCCTCAAGGCAAAGGAAAACCAAATGAACAAAGTTTTCCCAACTGACCTTTTTTAATACCAACTCTGCCCTTGCTACTAAAGTGCTGGTGCTGACTCTGCACCCCCAGCAGTAGAAAATGACACTGGGAGCGTCACCTCACCATCACCACTGCTGGAGCACCACTACAGGGCAGCCCATGGGAAAAGGAAGACAAGCACAGAAAGGAAGAGAGTGGCACCAGAATATCTGGGGGCTGCTCTTTCACTTAACAGTAAAAACTAAGAGTGCTACCCCAAAGCTTTTGAACTTGCTCTTATAAGTAACATTTTCCTCTACAAAATAACCCAAAACCAAACACAAAACCAACAACCAAAAGGAGTAACATCTATTGAAGTGTACTCTCTGAGCATCAAAGAAGACAGAGTTTTTCTATAAACTCTGAGCTGTTAGTGAAACAATCATTTTACCTGTGTTAGTGCAGGTACAATACTTTGCCTCTTGAAATAACCATGTGAGTCTACAACATCCATACATCTAACTTGTACACAGACAGATACACCCAGACATGGAATAAACAAGTGAACCACATGCTCATGGACATGCCTTAAAACTGAGTTCTGGATGATCTTCTGGTGGGAGTGGGACAGGGGAAGAAGCGCTAAACAAGAACAAGATGATCCCAGACTATTTCCAGACTATTTTGCATGCTGTTGCTATAACACCTAACAGTTAGGCTAAATTTTAAATATTCAAACATATTTACTCCTCCTGCTTTATTTCCTTGCAAGCACGATGTAGTACATATGTAGTTCTTATGTAGCTTTTGAAAATCCCTTTTTGGTGACTTATGGACGAGTAATGCTCCTCAGGACTTTGGCTCAGATGACCAGAAGCTTCTCTCCAAAAAGTATAGCAGAATTTGAACTTAGCTAATGCCTTTAGTGAACAACACTGAATCACCACGGTACTCTGGCATTACATTGGTGCAATACACTGGAAACAAGGAAGTTGTATTAATATAACAATGAGACACTATACTGGCAAAGCAGGGGTTTCCTGGGTAAAATTCACCTTTATGGTCCAACTGGTTTGCAGCAATTCACACAGCTACCAGGCAGCCTTAATACAAAATGAATTCATGCCCATTCTCTTGGCCCTGTGCCCCATTTGCTAACTTGAAGCCATGTCTGCACCTTTTGCAAGTGCTGCATGCTGTGGGAACAGCCCTCACACAGGAGCCTGTGGTCGTGCTAGGCCAGAAAAGAGAACTCAGGCAAACGCTGCTCCGGCACCAAGAGCGAAGCGAAAGCGAAACCTGATGGCCCCCTGGCTCCCAACAGGAAAGCCCAGCATACTTGGTAATCACCTCACAGAGTTTGATTGAACCTGCACCGAGTTCCTGACCAGGACTGCTCTCTTTGGGGACAACAGTGCCACACAGAACACACAGCACTGCAAGAACTGCAATAACCTACGGCTGCACTTAGAATCAGCAGCTGATGAATTTTGAGACTTTTCTAATATCTTAGCACTCTTTCCCCTGACCAAAGACAGATCTGTGAGCTGCTTCTCATTTCTGCTGTTTGTATCAGTGTATTGGTGAGTACCTGGCCCTCCAGGAAGCCTTTGTCACAAAACTGCATCTAGCTTCAAGAGTTTGCTCAAGCAAAAAGGATACTGAGATTTAAAGACAGCTTAATAAGCCTGGGACCATGAACCCCACATTTAGGCAACAAAAAAAAGTCAGGGTAACAGGAGAGCAAAACAAGTGGCTCTAAGCAGACATCCATCCATTCCTTCCCTTCCTATGTTGACAACTGCAAACACTCCTCCATCCTCATCCTTGCCTGCCTGCACAGCTGTGAGGAGGCCAGTGGGAAGGGAGTCTGGCTTCCCCCAGGCACTGGGAATCATGGCAATGTAGGGGGAACACGGAATAAGACAGGCCTTGGGCTTTTACCCAGCACATCCCCTCCCCTGCGCCCTCCCCACTGGCTGAGGAAGGACACAAAAGCAATACTGTCTGTCCTTATAAGCTCTGCTTTGCATGTGTTCAGGGAGTGGGGACAGCTGTGCGGACGGCTCGCAGAGTTCCAGGAAGTCAATGTGTGTCTTGGCTTTAACTCCAGTTTATTTGCCTTAGCTGAAGTGGCGACACGAGAAAGTCCCTTCGAGTCTCCCCTGAGCTGGCACTGGCTGTAGCAGGGCAACACTCCTTGGGACATGGCCTGGGGTCCCTCCCCACACTACCAATCTTCCCTAGTCCAGCTGCTGCATCTTTCACTCGGGCCAGGGCTGGCTTACATCCCACTAGGCAAGGGGACAGCCTTGGAAGATGGTGTGGGAGAGGGTGGGACTCCAAAGCAGAGCCAGGGACTGGAGGGAGTGGGCCCTGAAGGCGGGATGGAAGTATCTTGCAAAGGCAGGACAGGTCAGGCAAGTGGCTTCACATTGCCTGCCAAAACCACTGCCAACACACCCTGAAGGAGCCCAGGGCGAGGCAAGAGAGCAGAAGGGCAGGGGGAAGTTGAAGCAAGGACGAGTGGGCAACCCCACCGTGGCCTGTGCCCATGCCCAAAAGGTCGAGGAAAGGGAGATGCACCTGTCTGAGGGGAGCAATCCTAGGGAAGCACAGCCCTGGGAGACAAAACCTCATTGCCTGCTGCTGCTGCCATCTCAGACAAGCAAGAGGGGATGGCAAAATGAGGAAACAATCAAAATGTAGCTTTGTGAGTTTGTTGCTTGGGGGATTTCTTCCTTTTCATGCTACCCTGACAAACCCACTTGATCTAAAATCCTGGAAGGGACATGGAGGGAGCTATAGGTTAATGTCCCATCACCTGTGTGCCTAAGCAAGTACTGTGCTGAGGAAATGAGATACTTGTCCGAGAGCCCAATGGGTGAGCTAGATGCACTGCACTAGGGAGAGTCAGACAGAAAGCACTTCTGAGTAACAGAGAAGAAAAGAGGACCCCCCCCCCCTTCAAATACTCCTCTCTCTGCCTGAGGAGAGGCTGCAGGCACGCAGGGCGGGCGAAGCGGGACTGAGCTCAGCTGGGTAGCTGTGACGGAGATGCTGACATCCCCGACAATATATGGTCAGCCTAAACCACAGGATATCTTGTCCTTTTAAGGTGGGCCAAGAGCAAGCATCTGTGCAGCAGCAGCAGCACAGCCCCAGCCTGCCATCAATAGCCCCTGGTGTCACTGAAAAAACAGGGGCTCCTGTGCCACACCAACTGGCTGTGCAGATGCCTGGGCACCCACCCCGAGAGGAGACAATCCGTCTGGTTGTTCCTCTGCTCAGCATCATGGAAACAAGCAGGCACATTAGTAAGGAGAGGAAGAAAGCCACGAAACCATGCGGCCGGGCTGCTCCCTGGCAATTGGTGCCTGCAGCTGTTGGGGAGGGAGGCCGGGAGAGAGGGAGGGAGGGAGGGAGGGAGGGAGAGCCTGTCCCTGTCCCCATCTCTGTCCCTCACCCTGATGGCTAGCAGCTCAGCCAAGGGCAGCTTCAGAGCCAGCACTCCAAGTGAAGGTTTAAAGCAAATCTCGGGAGGGAGAAACAAGCAAACATTTCACCCCCTCACACTTGCTCTTCACATGTAGCCAGAGCCGCGTGTGTGTGTGCAGGACGGGTTCAGCAGGGATTACAGAGGCAGGATGAATCACACTAAGGAAGACATAGAAAATCTCCTGTACTAGTGCCCTGCTTCTTGTGTGCTGCTCTGGTTGCAATTCTCTTCCTCCAAGATAAGTATTTGAAGAGTTTCACAGAGGAACTGAATGCAGAGGCAATTTTACAAAAATCATTCTGAAAATAGGATAAGCTAGAGACCAGGAAAAAACTCCTCTTGGAGTAGCTATGTCCCACATGGTGTTTCACCACTCTAACTGCATCCATATGCTAGCAAAAACAGGCAAGCCCAAGGGGAAAAGCATCGGTTTGCTCATTGCAGAGCTCCCAACTCATCCTTTGCAGCCCAGCCACACTGTCTTTGCAGGAGATGCCAGCACACTCTCTGCTTGGAGCACTGTACCAGGTAGCTTGCCAAAACATTTTGTGCTTCACAAGATAACACAGCAAAATGAGAAAAGAAAAAGTAGAAATTACAGGGATTTAAACCCATTTCCTGGTGGTAGTGTTGTGAACCACCAAGATTTTATCATGAGCCTGTAAAATCTGATGGTGCTACATTACTGCACAAAATCTCAAATTTTTAAAGTAAAAATTCTAGTTTTTTGATCTTTGGAAAAAGGATAAACACATTACACGCTCAGCAAAATACAAAAAGCAAACTGAAGTGAACAGATTAATTTTAAAGCCTCAAGCTTTTCAGAAAACCATGATCTCAAATGCTCAACCTGTAATTTTTTAACATACAGGGATAGCAACACAGTGTCCCCTCTCTACCCAGTACATTTTGTACTCTGGAAAATATACCTTCTAAAACTAAAATGACCCTTTAAAAGAGAGAAAAAAATTGCAATATCTCAGTGTGTTTCTAACATTTTATTTAAAAGCCAACACAGCTGCACTTTAATGTTACTTAAAGATGGAAACCTACATCAAATTACCAAACTTGTTTTAAGCAGACTCAATATGCAAATATTTTGAAGATAGAATGATTCAAGAGTTTGAAGCTCTTCTCACTGCTCTTTTCCAGGGAGCATGACTTGCTGACAGGATTAACTACTGCCAGGCTCACGAAGCTGGGAGACAGCTGCCACATGGCAGCCATTTATTACAAAGCTCCACTCCTCTAAAGTTAGGAAAGAGGCAGACCGTTTCATCTGTGTTATCAGCAGGGTTCCTCTGCCCTACAGGCTTTAGTGACTAGGCTTTTTCTAAACAAACACCTCCTTTTCTCCCCCACCTTGTTAACATCATATCTTCCTGTATTCTGTTTCTGATCAGCACAGAAACTATTCCTCCTATCACATCCTCCAAATAACAACAGCAGCAACAACAACCTATAACCAAGGTAATTTTAAAAGTTCAGAAACACAAATCCTATCCCTACCCCCTTCCCCTGAAATACATTTTTAAATTAGGGAGTTTTAGCTTGAGCTTTTCAGAGGGGAAAGCACAGGCCACAGGGAGGAGAGAGAGAGAGAGATGCTGGAGCAAAGACTCAGAAGCATTCTGTACAGCCCTCCCTCTCCCACCCATGGCTAGGAGGCACTTGTAATGTCAGCCTCCAGCTGCAATATCCCAAGGGCCTACCCAGCTTTTCATGAGCAAGATAACTGGTAGCACTCCTTCTGAGATTGTATCTCCACACCAAGCAGACTCTGCAGGCCCACAAGCCAAAGCCAACATCTGCCCCCCACCATAAGAGGCACAAGCAGATCTCAAGCCAACCAACTCCTACAGTGTGCTAAGGACCAGGAACAGATAGAAACCAGCTACAAAATCTCCATGTGATATTAAGCACGGACAACCATCAGTTGACATTGTCCTGATACCAAGAGCCAGAATTAAAAGATACAAACTAGAGGTTTTAGTTTTACAGGGGGTTATTCTAGATATGTATTTGCCACAGATGCTAAAGCACCAAAGATCACTCAGACTGAGGTTTATTGCTCTGTCCAGGTGAGGGAGAAATCCAGCCTTCAGAAAAAGAGCTCTCTCCCACCACCTATGAACAAGGTGCCACAAGTTTTGTGAGTACACCCACGGGCTTACACCCGCTGGCCAGTAGCCTTTGGGCTTGTTTCCAGAGCTCTAAATTCTGAAATACAAGGTTTCTTTCTTGGTTTAGTTAGGTAAATTAATTACAGCAATAGATAGTGCTGGCAAGACTCTCCAAGTTGAGATTCACACAGGAAAGCCACTTAACAAATTTTAAACAGCAGAGCTACTTGCCAGTGGTACTCTTCAGTATGAGTTTTCTTTCTATTTTGAAGTAGATGCAGTGCAAGTAACCTGTGGGAGGTGCTTCCAGCACACTGACAAAATGAAACAGCATCTGTTTATCAAAATGAATGTGCAACATACATAAAAAAAAGGGCATAGGGATCTTGTTCATCAATTTCTTATGGAATTCAGAAGTCACTCAGCTTTATCAGAGAGTACAAGAAGCCTTCTCAGGAACAATATATCCTTATCTGATCTGAAAAAATATGTCTTTTCAAAACAAGAACTGCACACACACACACACACACAAATCCCCCTTCATCCACAACCACATCCAGCTGCTGACCTTCCGAGTTCCTTGTACTATGGTCAATGCTCTGGGACTTTAAAAGCCTAGCAGGCATTTCTAAAGGATTTCACAAAGTACACTGGCCTGGCCTTGTAAAAGCTCATGAGGAATCCATGAAGGTCATCGTGCAGCTTAGACAGTCTGCAAACAGCATAATCCACGTGCTGGTGAGGTAAGAACTGACCAAAGTCGGGCGGATAGGCCTGAGGACTTCTGCAAGGAATGTTTCCTCCAACAATGCTGTAAACCCTGGAGGAAATGCCTGCTGATCTTCAAAGCCCTTCAGTAGGAACAGCTTTAAGTTTCCTGAAAATGAGCATTCTGGTTGCAAGGCCGCAATCCTCTTAGGCTGACAGAGAAAAGCACAAAACCAAAGGAAATAAAAAAAAATTAAAATCCACTAAGGTTAATAACTGCAAATAAGCAGCAGGACTGACCCTCTACTTTGCAACGAGCTGTCGGATCCATCCAGCAAAGTTTTGATGTTCCTCGGCACAAGAGCCACACGGATCAAGCAGCAGCTCACAATCTCTGCAGCTTTCCTCTTTCTACTCCAGGCAGTCCTCCACACGTGCAGACTCCTGGACAGCAATACTCAGTTGTTCGGACTACGAGGGGATGCTACAGCTGTGGCTGCGGCGCAAGGCGTCCACCGTAACTATATCAAGGCCCCTGCAGTGTGCTGCACTGCCAGCAGAATTTTAGGTACAGCCTTCAGTTGCCTGACGGGTTTCACAGGCGACCATGAGTAAAGGGGAGTCTGGACACCTGCACACTGCAAAGAATTGCAGGAAGTTTATTTCAGGAACGCTGGGGAAAAAAAAAAGAACAGACAAAATTGTGAACAGGTTTCTTCAGTAAGTGAAGTTTCAAGTTGCTATTCCTCCAGCCAAAAACGTCTGCTGCTAGTCCAAAACCACCCTCTCCTTCCAAAAATCCAATTCTACTGCTAGTGCTTCACACTCTTCCATGAAACAGATGATACAGACAATTCTTGAAACAATTCACATATGAAAAGGGAAATTAATTTCCTTCTTCTGACTCCATTGATAAATATTTAACAAAAGCATTAGCCTGAAACAAGCTCGTATGAACTACATATAGGTTCAATTCAATTCTGGGTAAAGTGGTAGTTGCACACAGAGAAAAATGAACAAACAGCAACAAAAGTGATCAAGTGGCCTCTGCACCCACCCCAATTTCTGCAGGAGGACAGCAAGAGTCTGCCAGTGGAAACTTGACTAATCACTTTCAAATATGCACATATAGCAAAGCAACACTGAAGTATCATCATCAGACCTATGATACTGAAAATCACACTTCTTTTGAGGAGTGATGCTTCCACATTTACATACACTTCTTTTGAGGAGTGATGCTTCCACATTTACATTTTCTCAGGCATATAAACATACACCCCCACACAGCCACCTTCTTTTAATTCTAAGCATGAAATTGCCTTCCTTTAAAGTTTTAAGCCAGTATACACTACAACAATATTTTTATTTACATTGATCTTGCTAAGGCCACTTAGAATATACAACCAGAAGTGAAGAAAACCATCCTGATATTATTAATTGATTACGTTATAACTCTTTCAAGGAACAAACTGTTATTTCTACTCAACTGACAGATTCAATCCTCCAAATTTCACACAAAAATCGTGTTCATTCAGGGCAAAAGTAAATGACAAAGAAACCTCAACACGAGAACTCATATTTTCACTCAGATGCTAAATAGCAGGAGCTGTTTTCCACTTCCAGTTCAAACACTATTGTTTTGTAGTAAGTTTTCTATGTCTCATGGAACTCAACCATTCAATACAAAAAGATACAAGAGAAGAACTCAGGCAATCAGTAGCTACCTCAACCTGTACAGCAGACAAGCATGTATTATGAATGAGTTAAAACAGGAAACTGAAAGGAGAATGCAAGCAAAACCACTAGTTAAATGAATTATTTTTTACAGTAAGGTAAAAACTTTTCCTAATCTACCCACTCATTTCACACACAGTAATATGCAACTATCATTCTACCAAAAATTAGAAGAGAGTTACCACCAGATTTGTTTCAATCATTTCTTCATGTCAACTTCAAATGGGGTTTCTGAAGCTAGAAGATTTTGCCATCCCTATCTAGTAAGAGCTGAAGACAGAAACTGGCCCTTTCCTTATCTCTTAGGGTCTGGCATGCCATGGGGGCTATAAAGGTAGGCACTTTCATAAGCAGAAACATGTTCAGCGTTCTCACACCAAACTTGAAACAATATTCAATATAAATTTGACATAAAAAAATATGAGAGCTTACAGGTTCAAAAGAGTCTCAGTAAATACACCCTTTAAACTTCCTAAAATCTCCAAACATGGACAATTTCTGATGTAACAAGGCCTTTAAAACAGCAGTAAGCAAGCTCCCTGAAGGGTGGGGTAATTGGGAGGGTTATCACACCTCTGGGGAAGTCACAGGCTCTATCTTGGCAGTGTTTCATCCCTTCATATACCCAGGGGACTGATTAGTTCATGATAAGCAATTAGGCACCCCAGGGAGGACGGTTAACCGTCTTACCAAAACAAAAAGGCTGCACAAATGTAAGTCTCATTAGATTAAAGAAACACTATCTGCAGAACAGCAAATTTGTGTTTATTCCCTTCTACTGGAACTTGCAAGTACTACATTTTGCCTACATATGGCACACACAGATCTCAGAAATCCCAAATTTGAGCACGTACTTGATGCTAAATTGGTAACAAATGCTCTGAAGCATTTTCTTTCCCAAGACACTAGTGCTGTGATGCAGGAAAAAAGGAGGAGGGATGGAGGGGAGGAATACAGTAAATACTGATTAGAAGATTTGAACTAGCAATCTCATTCAATTAAATTCTCTTCCTCATTGTTAAAATAGTTCCTAACCAAGGATGAGCTGCAGAAAGTGGGTCCTGGAAAGGCTATACATGGCTGAATGCTGACTGAACTTTAGAATGAGACCCCAAGTCAGCAGCAGACCCACCATTACATGCCTTGCTCCTAAAACAATGTCTGGGAAGCTCCTGCCTGCTGTGGGGCTTGTGGTGAGGCACCTACGCATATCACAGTCCTACCCATGTTAAATCTTTATCTCTGATGAAGCAGAGGGACAAATTCATCTTTTGCCAACTGATGTAAAAGCTCCAACACATCCCAATAGGGCTGTTCCTGACTTACATCAGGCTCAATGTATTTCAAAGTACTTCGATGGCTTAAAATATGAAGGAATGCTTTTCAATTAGGTGACCCCCTGTCCTTTTCTGTTCTTTTATCTTTTTTTAACAGTTTGCCATCCAGTGATAGGAGGGAACCCCAGCTGCATAGCCTGAGCTTTTATCTTCTGCTGACCATGCAACAACACAAAGCTCAGTGCTGGATTTCCTGCTGCTTGCCGAAAGGGGCTGTTCAGCTTGTTTAAATATTACTTGCCTTGGGAGGCTTGGAGTTGTGCCCAAGCACTGTACTGTATCTTCCCAGCATCCATTTCAGCATGTACTTTAAAGGTCTTCAGGTTCCATGTACTATGCTCCCTCTCTGCTACGGGAGGACTCTCCTGACTCCAGAAAAGAAAAGAAGCCCCATTCAACTCCTCCCTCTCTCCCCATTTTCCCCACTAATCCCTCTGCCTCATTCCATTACGCAGGTAACAGAAGTCCATGTACATCCCGAAAGCATGCAAACACATTTAGTCCTGTAAACTGAACCAACAGCAACCAAGGTAAAAGACATTTTGGTACAAAAGGCTGCAGTTAGGAAGAAATCAGATGCCATGTATCCTGTACAGCAAGCTACCAGTGTGCAGTGAGCAAGCAACCAAGAAAGTACAGCAGCAAAAGTGGATTGAGTACAGCAGCCTCCTGCCATACTAAATTTATAGTCTCCACTGTGGATTTTAGAAAAAAAGAATCTTTAAACACAACCATCTCTTAATTTGCAAACTTAACATTAAGGCACTTTCCTTTTCCATCCAGAGCAGTGATGAAAAAACCCCACGGTTTTCACAAAACCAGAAAGGATATTCCAGCCTACAGGAATTCTTTCAGAAGTCCTCCTTTGCACAGTTACCGTGCCAACGGGAGGCTGAAGTCTGGCTACAAGGTCAGGAGGAGATAACCTTGGCCAACAGAAATTATTTGCATCAGCCCAAAGGCAGCACCAGGCCACCCATAAAGCAGCCCAGCAGGCCTCACTGTTAACCTGTGAGCAGCCAGAAACAGCTGATTGGAATGGTGAAGCAGGAGGTAAAAATCCAGATTCACAATCTATCCATGAGAGCTGTGGACACAGCCATTCAAATCAGGAAAACTTCAGTAAATACTGACTGTGAGAACTGCTCTGTAAGAAGATGTCTTTCACTTTCCATGGCAGCTGGGATGCAGAAATACATGTACCCCCACAAGCTGATGCAGGATTGCAGGAAACTCAAGGCTAGAAGTGAAAACCTGCTTTTAGTCCTTTCTGCTTTGCCTCAGCCTGCAGTGTACAGACTGATTTAACCTGATGTAAGCCACAGCTGTCATTCAGAAGGACAGACTGCCAGTCCTCACTTTACCCCACAGCTCTGGCCACGTGTTCTCCCTCCGGCCTCATGCCAGTTCTAGAGTTTGAACAACCACATCCAGGATCATGGAACAGATCTGAATTGAGATTTGTGTTTGTTTGTGTTTGGTTTTTGTTTGTACTTAAAAATGCACATACATACAGTTTCATCAACAGCCTTCACACATGGGAGCTGAGACATAGTCAAATTACACCCTCTATTTGAGTGAGAGATGAGAGACCTGAGCAAGAATGTTGTTGGTAACTCTACTCCTGCGGTGCTGCAGTACCGGGGAAAGATGAAAAGATGTAGTGGAACGAACCCACAACCGGCTCCATCTCCAGACTCCCTCCTCCCGCTCCCCCCTCGCTCCCTGGTCTCCAACTCAGAGCTCACTTGCAGCATCTCTGCCATAAAACATCTAAAAATATACCTAAGTTCAGTTTTCTGATTAATGCCAGTGAAAATAAGTTCACAATAAAATAAACTACCACAATTAAAATGTCTCCACCACACCTCTCCCATGGCATCCCTGGATGAGGAGAGTAAGAAAGCAAGAGCAGTCTTAGGCAATGAGCTAGTACTTTTCTGCTTACCTATCCAATTTTTCTTACATCAAGAACTGGGTGTAACTTTTGCACAGTGCTAAGCACAAAACAAACACAACTCGAAAATATCCACCTCCCTTCCCGCACATGGCTGAACTAAGCCTAATTTTAAACACGTTTGTTTGTTTGTAAACTTTTGTCAATGACCCTTTCCCCATGTACAAAGACAAAAATTACCCCCTCCAATACCACTCATGCTTCATTAAATCACATCAGAAACAGCCTGCCACCGGGCACCACATGTACCAACCACAGCTCCAGAGCCACCAGCAAGTAGGGCAAGCAGCTCACCTGGAGTCCCCAGATACTTTTGAAACAATATTTACAAACCTTGGGCCTTTGGATTTAACATACAGCACAGTGGGAATGGTACACATGCTTCCACAGGGGCAGCTCACCTCCTAGAGAGATTGGTGTTTATTGCAAAATGCATCACCTTAAGGGGATAGGATGGGACAGAAGTGGAGAAAAGAAACCAAAGCTGCAGAGGGACAGGACGTGTTGCCCTGAGCATGTCCTCAGGCACTGCTAGCTCACATTGCTGGCACCATCTGATCTCTCAAAGCTAAACATGGAATGTAGGTAGCAAGTCATAACGCTGTACAGGCCTGGAGACGTGACCCATCAGCTGTTTCTGCATTATAATTATTGCACTGGGGCACAGTAGGACCAAAAGTTTGCCTGGGCAGATTTCTGCAAAGTTCTGGCTTGTTAGAAATGACAAGAAAGGTCACATGCTGCTTTCAGATTTGTGATTACAGTCACTTTTCTACAGGACTGGCATTCCCTGTTAAAAATCCTCGGTCTGCAAGAGAAGTAGAAGGCCCAGAACTGTTTCATGTTATTCAAAACTGCATTAGGAAGTGAGATTGTACAGAACTGTGATCTCCCTCACCCCCCTTCATGAGACAGCCAGGAGTTTCTCACAGATGCAGTGAAGCAGAAACTCCTGAATCACGGTTCTCTGCATTTCTCAGCTGGTCTTGGTCATTTCCCCTTCAGGCTACTCCTGCTCCCAGGCTTTCTCTCACTCTCTTTTTATTTTTAAAGTTTCTGTTACTAATAAAAAAATTATTGCAATACCATCATTTCCTTGTATTATCATATTCTCTAGTGAACTGATTAATTCTCAGAGTGATCCTGACCCTCAGCTCCCACTGGGCCTCAAGTGATGCAAAAAGCTTCTTTCAGATTCTCCTTCATTTTATTTTTGTCCCAACATGCACAGGACTCAGTTTTGCAACTCTAGACTTTAAATGCAAATATATTCGCTTTTAGGAAATCTGATTATTTCTATAACACGCTCACAATTAAGCAAAGCTCAAAGAGTACAGGTCAGTAAGGAAATTATTTTATCCAATATGCATTCGGTACATTGTATTGTCCAGACTTTGCTCTGTAAGTAAACTTTAAATTATTAAGAGCTCAGTTTTGTCAGGCAGTGACATGAAGTTTAGTGCAACAGGTCAATGTAGAAGCCATCAACAAACCTGTAGGAGGACAACAAAAGCCTACAGCAGTACACAACTGCAGCATTTCTGTTACACAAAACACAGCAGACACTGCAAATCTGGGTAGCACAGCCCTTTCCAAGTGACTGCCTTTAGAAGATTTGCAGACTGGAGGGATGCTTTCAAGGAGGCCACTTTCAGCTACATCAAACTTCCTGTTTGACACCATGTGGACTCACCCTGCCCTCCTACCTATCCCTCAACCACATAAAATAAAAATCTTAGCATTATTAGTGTATTTCCCAACCAAGATGCCCTCAAAGCAAAATCACTGTGAGGGCCAAATACTATGGGGATATTGCCCAAACTTCTAAGGCACTATTTTTTGCAAGAGCAGAGAGGTATTGGGATGCCAGCTGGTTAATGGGGAGATGTACACAAGGAAGACATCAGTAAATGATGAACAAGTCTGTAGGTCAGAAAAGGCCACTTGAGGTTAAGAGACCAAAAGCTCTGTTAGCACAAGAAGAGCACCCATCTCTAAGAAACCACTTTCTCTTACTCTCCCCATCCCCTCCCTGATACCCTTCTCCCTACTGTAACTCAGAACAGCAAGGCAAGTGATGTCTAACCATGCACCAGAAGAACTGGCTAACACATTGTCACCCAGCATGAACAAAAACCATCAATGAACCCTGCTAGTGGTTTACTGCAAATTTTTGCTTTACTGATGGTATTATACTGCCAAGGGTTCCCTTGTCTTTGCACACACACTGCCCTCTCACAAACGCCAAATCTGCTCAAACCCAGATTTACAAATACATGCACAGATATTCTACACATCTGCTTCCACCTGGTGGATTACCAGAGATGGGAGATGGCAGCATTTTTTAAACAAATGTGTAAACCCACCTCTAAAATTAGTTGCATGATAATTCTGTGGGCTAGTGGAGAGGGGCAGAGAGGTCAGGCTCACGGGCAAGGGAGAAGTTTGCAAGAAATGGAATAAGAATCACTGAACTGTTTAAACCATTTTTCAATTCAGTTTTTCCCTCTTCGAAAACAAACAAAAAAGAGATTTTCTTTCATTTTAAGGAGTTCTTTAAAACAGAAGAGGACAGAACTATTCAATATTGCTCTGGGGTGCTTAACATGAATAAATAATTTCAATCAAGTGTCCTGCTAAAGAAGTTAAAATTCTCTTTCCACAGTCCCCCCTTCCATAATCAAGCAAAAAAATATATATTTTATATATACCTGGTATATAATCAAAACAAACCCATAAAGTAATTTATTGCTACCCATAACTACAGAAACTGGGGGTTCTTTTAACACTTTAGCAAAGCAAATGAGAAATGACAGGGAGTATCCTGAGAAACTCCCTGTTGCAAATTCTTTCAGGTCTGGTTTCTAAAAATTTCCTTGCTATGATACCTGCAAATGCAGCTTTGCAGTAACTTCCAGTTCCATTTTCATACACATATTTTTAAATATAGCAGCAGCCTTTGCCCTATGTATTAGGCACCAGGGGTACTTAATTCTCTGTGGCCAAGGTTTGCAGGAAAGCTGACTGGAGATCCTAGAGGTGTGGCACACTTATTTTTTGCTCTAAATACTTCTGACTGGAAGCAAAGGTAAGTATTACTCCAGCCTCAATCTGTTTCCCTCTTGCACCCACAGCAGCTTAGTAAGATACAGTCAACAGGCTACTGCAAATTACACTTAAGGGCTCATTACAAATCAAGGCCTCAGTCTTGCTAATGAACTGATACTAATAGGCTCATTCTATGGAGGAGAACTACTAGCTTCAGTAGTGGTCCCTGAATCAGGAAATTTGTTTACATCACATGCACAAGTATTTACAATCTTCTAGGTCCTTGTTTTTATTTAGGAGACCAGTGGTGTTTGGCAAGGAGTGCAAATCTTGTCCAACAACTTTCAAGCTACTCCACATGGAGCAGAAGTGCCTACAGAGTAAAGCACTTCCACAAGAACAGTGTTTTCATCTTACACTAATCCCTCTACCAGGAATTCCATACCTGTACCTGTACATCACAGTGCAAGAGAAACAATCATGCATTCCCCACATATGTTTTGCACCTGAAAGAGTGGACAAATACAGAGATATATGCACAACATCACTAAAGTGCTTACTCAAGATGTGGGACTAGGTTACCAAGTTCAGTCTTTACAGAGCTGAAATTACCTACTCTGCAAGCAAGACAGACATGGGGATGCTTGGTTTCCGCTGGATCATGCACAGCCCCTTTTACTTCCGAATTACAAAAGACATTAGGACCAGACCACACTGGAGAAATCACCATTGCCGTTATCAGCAATGATAACAAAAAACTTATTCAATTGATGGCTACAATTCCAATCTCCTACCCACTTTGTCTTTCTCAAATCTCAATGCATTACAGCTTTGAGAACTTGAAGAACAAGTCAATGTTTTTCCCCTTTGTTAGGGATTCAAAGTTTGTCATTGTTTTTTTTTCTATTTTCTATTAAAAAGGGGAACATGAAAGTAATTCAAAGCCTGAAGTCACTTTTCCCTCATCTTCGTTCTCAGAAATGGCTGAAGAAATTTTTTTTACTACTTACTTTTCTTTCAAAAGCAAATGTGGCCTGAAGCTAAACACCTGACATGCAGTGTTTAAGCACAAATGGTTAAAGCTCTGTAGAGCCACATGCAAGAGAAAACGGGCAGTAATAAAGCTGCCTGGTGATCTCCAATTAGAAATCCTCCTGGCAGCCCAGATTCTTCCATGCAGAGCAACTTACTGACATTCTCTCTCCATTCCTCTCCCTGATGACTCTCTCACTACACCTGGAAATTTGAAAGCTGACTAAGCTCCCTGAAAACTGGTCTGGTTAGCCACAGTCACCCCTGCTCCAAAACGGTGAAAGCAGACAGTGTGATATCTCAGCAGATGAGGCCTGAGACTAAACTGGTGGAATCGGCAGCAAACACTAAAGGTACCTTCTTTCCTCGAGTTCAGTTGCTGTCATGGACCCTCATTCTAAAAGTCAAGAGAGATTTTCAATGTATTTTTGGGCTTGCTGACTTTAAGCCCACAGGATAAACTCCACTTGAGATTGTTCATAACTCAGAAAATGTTTGGAGAAAGGAAGCAGAAAAAAGCTGAAATTCTCTCACAGTCACATAAGCCCAAGAGCCACAACCTTAACACCACCAGTTTCCCATCTCAGTAAGTGTCTTGCAATACTTGTTTTTGTAATCATTTTCCATGCTGTCTACACAAAAAAAGTACCTCAGAAGCCAGAATAACTACATTCCTCAAACATGGACCCTTTCCAGACTCACCCCAAACCTTTCTGTGCTTAAGGTCCTATACACACATGAACACACAGCTCATTTACAGGCCCAGCAGTTAAATCACCTTCAAGTCACCCTAATTTTGAGGCTGAACACTTCCTAACCTTGTGCATCCCTGATGGCTGTCTGAGGGAAGGCAGGCTGCCTCCTGCTTCCTCTGCATTCCCAGCTGGCAGGGCAGGACTGCGGTGCGGCCTACCCGTGCTGCTGTGCCCTGACCACGCCGCTGTGTCCCCGCGCACAGGGGCCATCACGGTGACCGCTGTGTACACAGATCCCTTCTTCCCAAGAAATTCAGTCACAAACTGCCTGCTTTCCAGTTTTTCCTTTTCAACTCTTTTTTTTTTTTTTAGGACAAAGACAACTCCTCACCCTCATTTCCTCATCACCTCCGCTCAGAAAGCCAGAGGCTCACTGATCCCACGGTAGATGGCAAGGCCTTTGAATCGGTGCCTGCTGGAACCAGCCTAGGTAATGTTCAAACAGGGCACACATCACAAACTCTCTTCCAGAAACTTTAAAATCCAAAATGCAAATGCTCTACCCATCACCTCGAATGCTGTCAGGCAGTAAAAATGCTAATAAAAGAAGTCACAGTATGAGAAGTCTCTGGCTACCTGCCTGGGGTCTGATGACTGCTGCTAAGTCCTTGAGAGGAAAGGATGCGATCCGGCCACCACTGGTGGTTGCTTCCTTCAGATCCTCCAGCAGATCCTGCCCTACAGGCCAGGCCCTGTGGTCAGCTCTCCTGGGCTCCTACATTTCTCAGGCATAACAAACAGTAATGGCAGAACACCAGTAAGAGCCACCCCAACTCAACAGCGACCATGTCCTCTTACCCCCCTGCCACGATGCCACAGACATCCCAGGGCTCAACACCACCAACTTGGAAGTATATCCTCTCTGACGTCAAAACAAATGCCATTTTGGAAAGGTTTTTAAGAACAAAAAGTCACAGTCCTAATTTTTGTGCAAGGAACAAACCCTGCAACACCTGCCTTGTGTGTTTCAGGCCCTGAAAGCTGCCAGAAACAGCTGAATGATGGAAGAAGAAGGAAGATTTTTGTGATGAATCCTCTTTTCAGGAAGTTTTAGAAATAACTGTACAATCACATAGATGCAATGCATTCCTCAAATAAGGATGTAAACTCAGAACGGGAACTATTTTAAAAATCACTATGGCTTCAGGTTTTATATTTATTTACTGTTTTGACCGCAAAAGACAAATGGTCTCCTGTAACAGAAAATTACTTTTCAACTTCAATATATAATTAACACAGGAACTGGTACCTTTACATCTTTCCTATGCATTTGTATCATAGACTCAATGGCACAAACACAAGGATGCCTACCTGTAAGGTTCATAACCACACCTCTGCATTAAAAAGATTACTGAGCAGTCTAACAAAAGGGTGTTTACTTTTAGTGCACCCTGATTCTGTATCACCCATTTGCAATCTGTAACACTGATATCGCTCAACTGATATTTACTGATATTTGAAGACAAAACGACCTATGTTTCTCCCTCAATCAGATTTAATAAATCCACAAAAGTAAAAACAAAACAAGTCAAGAGACAGAAGAATCAGGCCTTTGGGATGCTATACTACTGCCTTCAGTGTGGCTAATTTTGATGAGCTTGTTGAAGCACAGCCTTTAGCCAAGTGCTTTTTCATACAAACATCCACAGCTCAGAGACGATTAATCACCATTTATTACTCACCTTCTGGCAACACCCACTCTAAGCCAGGCACCATCCAGACACATTAAGCCAGACAGTCCCAGTCTGAAGGCTTTGTGGTAAAAGAAAGCCATTTCTGAGACCCGATGCTGATGCAGAGATTTCTACAGACCCCCGTGGTACTCAGAACAGCTACTGGATCTGCCAGAATAAAGGTGCTGAAAGCAACACTTCATCACAAATACCAATCTTTCAAAAAGGGACAAGGTACGTATGAAATACATCGGCTATACCTACTTTTCAGTACCTGCCAACTGCTACTGGTGTACAAGTAAGCCTCGTGAAAAGATTTTGCTGAAGAAATAGGGTGAATCTTCATCGATTTATCTATCACAGCCCCTCACTTGGTTACAGGAAAGTAGTTATTCTGTTCTTCTGCAGCATTAGTAACTCCTCAAACAAAGAAGCCTGATTGAGGCAGACAGTGAGGGGCTTATCAGCTTAGGAAATGGGAAGGATGGTCCAATTAACTGCCAAGCAGTCAGACATAATTCACTCTGACCAGGCCAATGAGAGATGAGTCCCAGAAATGCATGTCCTGTTCATTTATGTAACACCCAAACATTCCCCCCTGCAAAGGCTTCCCTTCTGGAAGCACTGCCTAAATAAGGAGCAAGCCTCTATAAGAAAATCCACCTGTATGAGCATCCATACCCACCTGATTAAGCAATCATCTCAGTGGTACAGGAGGCTTTGCTAGCCACCACGCTGCTGAACTCAGGCACTAACAGGCATCACCAAGCAGACAGCCAGAATGCTCTGTGCAAGGTTATCTGGGGTCCACACCACTGAGCTGTCTTCTCACACATCAACAAACAGGACAAGATGTAGAAGGCACAAAAAGGAAAAACCCCACCCTGGTGTAGGTAGGAAGGCTTCATACCATTTTCCTGAGCTACTTCTGCCTAGCAAAGAATTAACCAGATGTTATTTAAGTAATTTCACAACATTAAAAACAAACAAACAAAAAACATGAAGGCAAACTGTATGTAAGACCTGATTAGCTGTGAATCCAGCCACAGTGCTGCTCTTTGTGCCCTCTGCCATGCTTAGCACCCTGCTAGCACAGGGTAAAAGAGAAAGAAGGCCAAGAGAAAGAGTTAAGAGGAGAAATTCTACAAAAGATGCTAGAATGAAAAGAGAGAGTTCTCAGTCAACCAAAGCTTTAACTTGGGATCCAAAACCTAGGATGAAGCAGGCATTTAAAGTTGAGAGAGGAGAAAAAAGGAAAAAAAAAAAACATGTCCCCAAAACACAGATTTGTAAACATCTGGTGTTTAGGGGAAGTGTCAAACCTTTATTCTGCAAAAAAATGTGCATGTGGGATGTGGTCCATCCTTTGATAAATTACCTTGTTTTGTGTAATCCTCTCAGTTTTTAAGTGCCAGACTTAAGACTGCCAGTCAGAAAAGCATGCCATGAGCAGGAGAGTAAAAAAACCGAGTTGTGTGGAATATATTTATGCTACATATGGCAACATCCTATTTGTCAGGCAGTTACCAGGAGCTAAGGAATCTGTGTGGTACCAGCAAATTCGCCTTGCAGCAGGGTGTTAGAGCAAGCACAAAACGACTATATATGGTATGTTTACTGAATGATTAGGCATAAACATGTTACAGAAGAAATGATGTCTTGTATTAGATGCTGGGCTTCCTGCTGCAAGGGAAACCATCCTGCTCAAAAAGCAGTCTCACATATTCCTCATCTGCTCCTGGCTGAGGATGCCAGTGAAACCTCTAGAAAACAGGAACAGGTTATGTGGCAAGTAATGATTAACTATGTGGAGGATCAGCCCTCTAAGCTCCACCCGCCAAGCATTCCCTGTCTCCTTGCTGCTCTTCCTCCCCCGCTACTTTTCGGCTGGGACTGTTTGCAGGGCGAGGCGGTGGAGGGGATGAAGGCACTCACAGGCACATGCCGCACCGAGCGCTGCCTCTGCCACAGGATGATGGGCACGGACAAGTGCACCCTCTCTTTCTTAAGAAACAGCTGGCAGCAGGCGAGCGAGCGCTGCAACCATCCATCCATCTGCCTGCCCCATGTCCAAACCCAGCTGGCCCAGGACTATTTCATAACGGGGAAGAGGGGGGAAAATCCTGAAAGGGTAGAGGGAGGAGAGTGTACTGAAGATGCCTTAAAGCGCAGAAGAAGGTTCGTATCTGGCTTCTGCGTCCTGCCTAACCTGTTTTGTGGCATGTTCCGGTTAACTCTCCTTTTGGTCGAGGTTGTTCATTGTTTTTCTTTTGGCATCAAAGCCAAGCTGCAGCCCCCTCTCTCCTCTGACTCTTTTCACGCTCCATCACACTCCAGTACAAACATGGGCACACGGAACGGAGACGCCAGAAAACAAAATGCTGAGTTCATCACAGACTGAAACTGGATGCAGAGTTTCTTTACTGGAGGGAACTGGATCTTCCTTGTAAACTCACCAGGACCATCAGCCCTCAGGTGCCAGACTTCTCACCTTCATCACTGCTTTTTGACATTAGCAACTCATCAAAAAACTTTAAACTACACAAAGTGGTAAGGGGGTGGAAAAACAAAGGGAAAAAAAGTCCCAAACCTCAAAACACACACCTGGAAGATTGCATGCCACACAAATCTAACCAGAGCACAGCGCAGGAGCAGCAGCAGTGATCACAGCACCAGGACATACCATCACCACCACAGCAGATTGATGCCTTCACTCTGTACAGTATTCACAGGGTTACTGAGCAGCCCAAAGATCAGAAATAAGCCTGCTAATCAACAAAAGCATCAAGTCCAAGCAGTGCTGGGTGGTTTCTGACAAGGTCAGTAACCAGTGACAAGAACTTGGTGGTGGTTCAGTAGCCATTTTAAGCAGCAGATATATTAATCATGGGAATGCAGTAACAAAAGAACCAGGAGCAAAAGCATGCTTCAAAAAGGAGGACCCCTAAAAGCTCAGCAGCACACACATACCCCTCTGTCACGTGCAAAATAAACTTAGAGAAGCCAGCAAAGAAGAAAGATTATTCCATGACCTCCAGAGCACAGCAAATCCCTCAGAGCAATGAGTGCTAGGCATCAGAAACTTCCTGGTTTCCAGGCCGTTGTTTCACATGTTTTCTGGGGAGTTTGCATGCTGTGGGAAAGATTCCCAAGTACACTGAAAGCAAGCCTGAAACATCCCCTTCCACTCCCACAGCAAGTATGCAGTCCATAAAAGATTAAAGTGTTGGAAACATATGCTCGAGCAAAGATTCCTCTTTTTTTAAAAAAAACACACCAACCATTTAGCAGTTGATGCATTTATCAAAATATTTTGCCATCCCTTTTTTAAGACAGCAAGGTGGGGGGCAGGGAGATGGAGCAAGCGAGCAAGAGCGTGTGAGGCACATGCAGTCTGTAACCTGAACACCGTTTTACAGATGTATTTACTATCCTGCTTTTCTTTGGGGGCTTTTCAGGCCAGGGTGGCTTTTGTCTCTGTGCTATATGCCAGCCAGCTCATAACAAATGAACAATCACAGAGTAAGCAGATCTGGCTCCTTCTCTGAATCTACTGGGATGCTGAGGCATGAAGATGGGCCTGAAAAAACTGTTCGACTATGAGCCTGATCAACCCCTTTGGTCACGTGAGTGCCTGAAGTCTGGTACAATTATTAACTGTGCTGCAGTCACATGAAAGAGAACAAGCTTCCCCCTCCCACCCTCATCCCACGGGTAACATTATGTGGGCAGCAAATATATGAAGGAACATGGTGAGGCTGGGAGGTATGTGTAGAAGCCTCCACAGAAAGGAGGCTTCATAGCTGTACATTTTTGGTGGACGTATTATGGACATTACAGGCAAGCCTGACTGATGCCCAGACACATTTGGGTACCCCAAGGAGAGTGAAGTGGGGAATCCTAATCTCTACTCAGTGCTGCCTTCATTCAAGAGGGAAAATCATAGGTGTTTCCAATTTTCCCCATTTCTTAAACACCATGATGATGGAGCATGGAAAATATTTTTACTAAAGCACAAATGAGTAATTTCTAAACTGGTGGGCTTGTTTTTGAGGTGTTCTTATTTGTTGGAGGGGATTCAACAGGTATGAGAGAAGACAGATGGGAAAAAGAGAGCACTATGCTTCTAAGGAGAAACTCTTGGCATTGAGACAAATGAGGCAGGCAGTGTTGACTAAAACCCTAAGCTGTGATTCAGCTGTTGGGACCAGAGTCTCATGGAACCTCCCTGCCTTACAGCTTGCACTCACATAACTCAGAATGGAGATGGCACTTTCCAAAAGCTGCTTTCCAGGACCAAGAGGGAAACGACAGAGAAAGAGCATTCAATCAGCACAGTACCCAACAAACCCCCAACTCATGCACGTCTCAGACTGCCAGAGGGCTGCTGTGGCACTATTTTAGCTGTGAACCAAACATCACAGGTGTGTGCACGCTGTAGAAATTGAGCTCAGAAACCCCGGATGGGATGGAAGCAGTGCCTGGCAGATGTGCAGCCCCTCCGGCCTCCCCCGACACATCCTGGCCCTGCACAGCAGCCCCTCCTGCACAGCATTTCAGCTGAAAACAGTAAATTCTGATGACCTCAGAAAGGGGGTAAGCAGGGCAGGTGGTGAGAAAGAGCGTCAGGTTTGGCATAAGATGACATTTCCTAGACATAATTAAAAATATAAAGCACGGCACATCTTTAAGTGGTTCCAGCTATACAGTCACCAGCCCTGTGACACTGAACAAGAAAAGGTGGTGGTGGGGGAGATGAACAGCGGGTTGATGACAAACAATACAACATAAATGAGCACATCCTCTTTCAAAGTGCTACATGTAATTTCTGCTTAGTTATAATTGAGTATATCCCCAACAAAACAACTACATTTGTTATATTATATCATGCATCCATTTCATAAAATATTTAAAAATATGCTTTTGCCTTGGCCTGCCTACACAAAATAATGAAGAAATATCACTCATCAAGAGCTCCCCAAGAAAAATAAGACTTAAAATAGCATGATACGCTCGCTGAGTAACATGTATTTCTGCAAAACTCCTGTTCTTTATGTATTTTGCATCTGAAAACTGCAAGTCTCACACGCGCACACACAAAAGACAGACAGACTGCTGCTGTGGACAAAATGGTGCCATTTAATACAAAAATCTGGTTTATGCATAGCCTGGCTGTAGTGCATGCTGGGCCCAAGCAGAGTGGGATGCAGCCAGTTATATCGAACAGTTGTGCCCTCAGCAACAAATGGTGCATTCATAAAACTGGAAAAGCCTCTGTCTAGGGGATCGCAGCTCTGCAAAGGAAACAATCGCTTGCTGACATTTCTGAGGGAGGATATGGCCAAAAGAGGTTGAGGGGGAGAAGTATGATCTACAGGAAAGTTATGTTCAGATGAAATACCAAAATGCAAGGGAAGAAAACCCAAATCTACCACTGAGCTCCCTTTGCAGTCTCCCTCCATTAGCTAGTCTCTAACAAAAGAGCAAGGCCACCTGAAAAGACATGTGGTTAGAAAACACTTGGCCAGTCAAGAGTATAGAAGAAAAAGAAGAAAAGAGAAAGCTTTCTTGTAGAACGCTGGCCCATGAAGAAGCGACAGCCATCATGCAGGCTGCACTACACAAAGCTGCATGTGACAGGCAGTTTCTCACAAGTTTCTTACCCTTGCCTTTATTAGCTATGCCACCTCCACACTGGTAACTAAAAGCCAACATCTGGTGCTAGCTAAATGTCATCACAGACAATCCCTTTAATAAAAATTTAAAGAGTCTGAATCCCAACAAGGAAATCATTAGTGCTTTGAATGTAAGACCCTATGCAAGTGCTTCAAGACTGGAAAAAATCCTGGCTTTTAAGCTGCCCAGAGCAGTGACTTTGGTGTGCACGAAGCCCCTTCTCCAGGCCCCATGCCACCTCACTTTGGGGATGTTCAATTCACAGCTTCTGACCCATGTGTAGCCCATCTGGACAGTTCAGCCAGTCAGCACCCTGTGCTGGGAAGCCCAAACAGATCTATGGATGTCCAGGTCTTGCTGCAGAATAAGAACATGCTGTCCAGTCTGCCCTTGGCTGAGGGAGCTCTGGCTCCTGAAGCTGAAATGCCAGACACTGCAATCAGCCCCAAACACACCTGACATCTCTGAAAGCAAACCTGACCTGTCCCTAAGATGCACGAGAGACCCATGCAAGTCTATGCAAAAGTGCTCCCTTTGGAGATAAGCAGCTAAGCAGTATGGCTTATTAATGAATACTTGTCACCTGCTCCGTTCTACTGAGCTAAGCAATAAAGCAAAAAACCCCACATCATACACCATAACTGAAGTTCTGTGGGAGAGTCAGTGGCAGTTCCTGTAGGACACCGAAAGAATTAAGTCCCACCTGCACATTGACAGGAAATAAGAAACAACTCTCCCCAACCACTCCTAGCTGCCCTGAGGCTGTGCACCTTACTTCCTCATGGCACCCATGCAGCATAGAGGTCTCACATCTTGCCCAATAGAAGTTTTCTCCTAAAAAATTATCTCAACAGTTTGGGAGAACTGACACTTCCACAGCCAAGGCAAGCCCAGCTGAAGGAGAGATGACAGAAATTTTGTGGCTGACAGAATGACTCCCTCCATTGTATCATCAAGAGAGTGTGTGTTAAGACATTATTAATAGAGTCCTCTGGCACTGAAGCCTTTGCAAGGGTATCTAAAAAGGGGATGCACGTAACTCTTCCTATCCCCAGTGCACCTAATGGTCTTCTGAGAGCCTATTATGAAACCATTTCAGAAATGAACAGGACTGTGGTCCCACAGACTGACAGTAAAAGTATTTTTCCACTGAGGTTTAAAAAAACCCAAGCAAGAAAGCAAGCAACCAACCAAAAAAATGCAAAACAGGATGAGTGGTTCTTCAAGACAGAGACAGCCATTCCAGCACCTCTGTGCCAAAGCAGCCAAAACCTGCAGGTCCACTGGAGTTGAGGAATAAACACTGGGAGCATGCACAGCAAGCTACAGTGGTGAGAACTGAGCCATAGCTATTGAGGTTCTGGAGAATGAACAGTAATGCTTCTGCTTACCAGCTGTGCACTGCAAATGACTGCTTTTGCAAGAAAGTTTGCACTGTAGTTGCATAAATAATTTCAATAAAACTGTATAAAAAGCCAGTTCATTAATGCCAGTTATCAGCTGGAGACCTACAGCAAATACAAAACTGCAAAAGTTTTTACAGATGCAGCAAAGCAATCTAAAAACTGTCTGACTTTACTAGTTGATCAGTTTCCAGGCAAGACAGAAGTCTACACATACATGTAATGTTTTGTACATGCTCCCATGAAAGCTGCCCTCGGCATTCTAGAATTCAAGTGGCACACATGATTTGATTTTCCTCCATAGGCTTTACAAAAGCTTCTAATACAACACATGATCAACTTACTGGGAAGTTGTTTGTTAGTTTTAAATTTGGAGAAAGCAACACAAACACCTGGGAAACTGTGGGAGAACATCAACAGAGCTGAAAAGAAAATTACATCCCAGCCTCCTGAAAAACTTTATATTAAAGCTCTTTAGGAAGTCTCTGAATAAGGGATGAACAAAGATGTACTCCATTTGGGAAATGTCCTTCCTTTGAACACTTGAATCACAGAATACAAGTCTCCGCATCACCTTGCAAAAGAAAAAGGAAAAAAAATCCTGCCTGAAATGTGTCACTTTTTTGCTACTGTTTACTTTGTTTGTTTGTAGTGGTTTTGTAAAATCCCACAAATATTTCAGACCGAAACCACAGTCTGTATTTTATATTTAGATGAACTGTGGCATCTTTCAAGAAGCTGTAATGGCAAGCCTGCATGTAAAGCTCTCTCTGGGCCTGCCCTGGGACCATGCAGTCATTGCAGAAGGAAGGACATGGGCCACCACTGCAGCCCTGCTGGTGACCCTACTCCATGTGCTGGCCCAGCCACCCCACAGCTCAGCTCCAGCAGGATGCAAGAGTGAGTCCTTGCACCTCCCATGATAGGAGGATGGCCAATGTCTATAGGTAACATTTAAAACAAACAAAAAAGTCTCTTCCTTTCTTTCTTTTACTTCCCATCTGACCCAGGTGGGACAAACAGGATGGAATTTGCCTCTCGTGCTGATGCTTCCAGTATCAGCCCTGATTTGAATCAATAAAACGCAGCAGGGAAAGGAGCCTGAAGGTTTCTATTTGGGTGTGTTGAACACCATGACCTCCTCACACCCCCGCCCCACAAATGCTTAACTGCTGAAAGAAATTCCTCTCGTTTCCTGCACTGAATCATCTGTGTCACCACAAAGATGAGATTTTTAACTGTGCGCACACGTTTCTGATTTGAGGGGCATGCAGTGGAGGGTGTTTCTCAAACTACTGTCAGACTAGCTACACACGGTTTGGATTTCTTCTGTGTTTGATGTATCATTTAATCTGTGTTTTTCCAATGAGGTACAACCTCTCAGTGATGCTGTTTTCTAGGAAATACGTAGGTGAATGCTGCTGCTTCTGTTGCAAAGTATTATTTGAATGGAGCTGGGAGGGACAGGATATGCTGATTTGCACAATTAAAAATAACTTAGAATTTGAACTGTGGCATCAGATGCTTCAACAAATTTCATTAGGGCAGATTACACGCTCTTTTCAAAATGCCTTTTTTCCAGACCGCAACGTAAAATCTCATTTCATTAATTTAGCCACAATTACCTCATTTTCATTGCTAAGCTGATCAACTATTTTTTAATCACTACAGCGATTCATTCTGCAGGAAAGTTAGTAGCACTGTAGCCCTCAAATGCAATAAAGAAACATCCAAGTTGCCCAAGAGAAAGAAAGGTGAGGCAAAATGCTAAACCACAGTTCCTTAACCACGCTTCCTAACCAGGATGGCTTTGTATTGTTGCAGGCACAGAAGGGGGGGGAACTGTGATCGCTGTTTGGCTGTGCACTGCAGAAGTCAGTGGGATCTTTGTGGATGCTGGGTAGGAACAGGCGCCTACAAATATGCAACAAGCAATAGCAAAGCTTATACTCTGCTCTGGATTGATCTGAGTCACGAGAAGCTAAGCTGTCAGTCAGCAAGAGTGCAAGGAGGGCTGATTGTTCTGGTCATCTCACTGGAGCAGAAGAAAAATTCAAGATGCACATCGTCCTTGCAGTACCCCCACATACTCTCACCCAGATGAAAGCTTGAGGACAAGAATCATGTTTTCTCACACACCTATTTTTTCCACAAAGTGTTGTCAACCTTCTCCACCCCTTATTTTAATAAAAGAAAATCTACCATCCTTTTGACCTTGGACTTGTTCATTTTCTCTGTTTCTCTCAGTACATGCTCTTTGCTAACCATTCAGCATGCTGCAAGCCCTGATAAAAGTGGTTAATGTTTACTGAAACCTGCGTATGAACTGTACTAAACCTGATGCAGGGGGAGGCAAAGTTCTGCTAGCAGCATCCATGACCAATTAAAAAGAAGCCTTAGCTTGTTTTTAAACTCATCCCCCTCCCACTAAACAACTGCATGAGTAGATGGGTATGCAGCTCAGGGAGAAGACTGAAAAAATTCTTCAAATCCATCCACCTAGACACTTCAAAATAAGTCCCTGCTCTGAGGACCACAGGCCTTTCAAGGATATACAAAAGGAATGAAATAACTACTGGGGTTTTCTTTCTGGGGGATGGATACTTTACCCCCAAATAATTGCTTTTCAAAACAGTCTGAAAACCTACAAGTCTAGCAGAACTGTTGTTTTCTTTTAGCTTTCCCTCTAGAACTCCACACACCCTTGGCTTGAGCAGTCTTCAAAACATCCTATCAATTAAGTGAAAAAGCAGAATATTACTACTGTAAACTCAAACTACAACTACCAGTTGATCGGTATTATTCAGAGACTTTAAATTTATCATCATTTCTTCCCAGCAGAGACAGACTTAGAAACAATCAGCAGTTTCAAGAGTTGCATCTGTGCACTATTTAGGAACAATATTTTGTAGCATAGACTAAATGTGTGCATCGCCCCTTCTTAGCTTACTGGTATTTTATCCATCTGTATTGTAACACCCAGCCCAGAGAGCTCTTACAGACAGCTCCTGCTTCCCTCCCATTGTCTGATGACAGTGGGATGCTCTCAGGTGTTTGATCACAATTTTTTTTTTTTTGTACTAGAGGGCAGCAACAGTGCTGCAGTCACCTTGGAAACAACCATCACCCACTGTTTGCAGAACAAACAATGGTACCTTTTCAGGCAGCACAAGGCAGGCAGGGCAAGGGGCAGCCAAGCAATTCGGGGACTTACAGGAGTGTTAACACATTGCATTCATTCACTGCGTCAAAAAATAGTTCAGCACGAGGAGCAAGGCGCTCTCAAAGTGAGAGCCTTTGGCTGCAAACCACAGACAAGTGCACAGGGCTCAGAAGGTCAAACAAGTCTCCCCAGTCAGCAATGAGGTCTTTTCCTCTGATTTTTTTACTTGCCCTCCTGTTCCCCTCTCTCATACACACAGAAGGAAGAAAAACACACCTATTTAAACTGATCTTATCCACGAAAAGTCAAGTGTTCGGCTTCCAAGTAGAACTCTCTGAAGTTTTCTCAGTGTGCCAAAATATTTTAAAGAACTGTTTACCCGCACTTGTAGTGCTTTGTACCCAATGCATCAAGAGCCATTTCCAGAAGCGTTCCTTGTGAACTTAGCGAGGATTGCGGTTATTCAGCATTTCAGACCATATGCCTAAGCACTCCAACTGTTATATGCCCCTCTCTTCTCAAAATAATTTCATTTTCAGAAGACAGTCTGCCTGCTTTAGAATACAGATGATGTACATCTGGCTCTACACTAACCTCTCAGTGTCTTCCTGTCTCCTGGAGACTTTTTTCTCTGCTCAAAAAAAAATCCTCAGCACCAAAGAAGCGTTTTTTACCTACAATAACCACAGTGGAAAGCTAAATATTTAAGGATTCAAGTTTAATCAATTTCAACACATTCTCACAAAGGGCTCTGCTCTTGTGGCCTGTTGCAAGCTGAGTGTTTAAAGCAGAATGGAGACTGAGGTGTCACTCAGATACTTTAGTGCTTTACAACCTTCCCACACCGGCTTGCAGACACCTACAGTGCTGAGAGCAAACTGACAGCAGTCCAGCTGCCCAGCTCGTCCGTATGGCCACTTGGCAAAGGACTGCAAGGCCCTACAAAACCACGCTGCTGCTTGACTCGTGCATAAAAGGGCATCCAGGTGTGCTGTGAAGGAGTGCCAGGCACAACACACCCTGCTGAGAACTGCACTGAGGTGATGAGAGCTGTACAAAGGTACAACAAAGCAGCTCTTGGGCGAGATCTGTAGATTTCCACATCACAATATAAACACTTTTCTATAGCCTTCCACTCGTCTTTCACAGCATGCTCAGCTTTGGCAAAACAAAAAGAAGGAAAAAAAAAAAAAAAAGGCAGATCACCTTTAGACCTTCAGAAAGAGTGACTGGTGCTGTCCTGCAAACTAAAGCCTCCAGCAAGCTTGTCCATCTGGGCTGGACAGGTTCACTCACGACTACAACCATGGTAGCTCCGTTGAGTCAGACTAACATTACTAAAAACCTACCTTAATGATCATTAAGATGCACGTTAGCACATTAACTGGTCTTGCACAGCCACAAACACAGCTTTGGACATGGTAGGCTGTACCTTAAGGAGCATCAAGAGAGCTGCTTTTTTTTTTTTAATTGTGTTCGGCTAACTCAGTTGACCTCAAACAATTGAGACACACACCCTTTTTGCCTGTCAAGACAGGGTCCTTCTCTGTCTTGCACTGCTGGGACAGGAGAAGTGAAATATGTATGGAGGTGATTCACATACAACCCATCCTTCACTTACTCCTAATAGGGGGTGGAGGGGAGGGAAGCATATGGGTGAAAAGCTGCAGCTGTTCCAAGGCTGTTCCAACTTTACAGCACAGGATTTATGGAAAACAAAACAAGAGGAGCAGAAAAATAGGATTTGAACATTACTGACCTAAAAGAATCATCGTAAATACCTCCTGCTCTGTGCAAGGGCTACCCTGGGCTCCATCTGCCTTCAAGGCTGAGAAAGGAAACATTAAACTTGAACAGCAGCCAGAATTCACTGTGTGCTTCCTAACACGCTTAGATGGGGCAGTCTCTACCTGTGGCAGAGCACAGGGAGGGCACTGCCCAAGCCTTGCTCCTGCTCTGCACTTGGCACTGTCCCTGCGAGTGCCAGCCAGACCCGGCCAAGGGGCAAACACAGTTCTGCCCCGCAGGGCTGCCCTCTGCCCCCGCATCCACAACCTGCTCCGAGCTGGGATGGGAGCATGTTCTCCGCACCCCAGCAGCCGGCTCTGGCAATTTTGGCAGAGGCACAAGCTCCAGAGGGCTCTGGCGCAGCTGGCGAGGGAGGTGCGGGTACCAGGGGGCAGGAACACGCTCCTGCACAGAACAGCCTTCCAGACAAATAGAGATGCAGGCACATCCCCTTGGCATCACCGCCAAAACTCCCCGTGGCCGTGCCCAGGGGAGCCAGGCCTCCCTGCCACGAGGGCGAGGGAGCAGCAGCGGCTGCAGCAGGGCCGGCCCTTCCCTCTCTTCCCCCGCGCAGCCGCCCCCACCCTCCAGGAGCTCTATCGCAAATCCCCAGGCCGCGCCGACTGCCAGCTGACAGAACTGTTTAGTCAGCAACCAGGCAGAGAGGAGCGGCCGCCCCCCTCCATCCTTCCCGGCTCCTTCCCGTGGTACCTTCCCCGCCGCCAGCAGCGCCGGGGAAAGAAACATTCTCGTGCTCCCCAAGCCCTCCCCAAAACGGTGAATACGCGAAGTATTCACATTTCCGAAAAGTTTGTCGAGCTTTGCACGTAAGCTGAAGGATCCGGGTTGTTGTTTGGCTTCTTTTTTTTTTCCCACCCCTCCCCTCGGTGCTTTGTATAGCCCTCTTTCACCACCCTGCCCCATCCCCCAGGCGAGAGCAGATCCAGAAGCGCCGTGCTGCTGCTGCTGCTGGAGGAACTTCCTCCATTTGCTGTGAGAACATCACTCCGGCGGCCCCGCGCCCCGCGCCGCCCCGCAGAGGAAGTGCAACATAATAGCCAGGCCCCAGGTGCCAAGGTTAGCCTGTCCTTTTCCTCTCCCCGGGATGATTTCCACTCCTTTCAATACCAGCCTCCCCAAGAGCAAGGCCTTTAAAGCTGCGTGTTAAAGTTATGAACAACAGCAGCAACAACAACAAAAAAACAAAGCTGAAACTTGCTCAAGCACCACCACACGGCCTTTGCACACCAGAACTTACACGATTCAGAAAGGTCGAACGCTGTTGATGAAGAGAAAAGTCTGTTTTCATCCGTGCACTAAAAAGCTGAACAACTTTGCCCGTACTTTTCTCAGTCAGAGCAGCAGCCCAGCCCGTGCCAACGAGGCAGCAGTGCCACCAGCGCATGGAACTGCCTGTGCTGGCCTTCTCTGCTCGCCCAGGGCACATGTAACAACCACAGCAATACAAATGTCTCGGCTAAAAGGAAAACCACATCTCAGGCCAGGCTGGAATAATGAAAACCCTGGGCAAAACGCATGGATTTAGTCTACAAGGAAGATGGAGATCAGCACCCAAACCCTGTTTCTCAGAGCATTGAGTACACAGTTTCCATTCCCTATTCTGACAACATCTGCAAAACTGAAGGCACAAAGTAATTAAAAAAAAATAGGTTTAAATTGAAAGTCTCACAGTGTTTTATTATACTTTTCCCTTTTCAGTTTGCTTGCCTGGTATGCATGCATCTGCTTCCTCCAAAATGCAAAAACTCTGTTGAGGGAAGCTCCTACACTGGCTCCTCTCACAAAATCCTCTGCTTTTCCAGGTGGAACAAGGGGAGATTAAAAGATGTAACTATGCCCTAGGTGTTATGATGTAATCCATAATTTATGCAGAAACAAAATGTCCCATACTGACATCCCTGTAACAAAGCATTTATTTGGCTTATACAAAAGTGTTTCATGGCAGAAAAAGCAAAGTCTCTCCTTTACTCCTCTCCTACCCATAACAAAATACATGCATGCATTCTTTTTTGCCTTTTCTCCCAGCTGGGTATCCATGCAACTGGCTCCAATTAATTTGATTACTAAACTGCAGAACTGAGGAAAGTGAAGAGTTAGCAACCTGTCTCAGTTTATATGAGACACTCCTGTTACTGTGAACATAAGGAGTTACCAAAAAGAAAAAAAAAACAACCCTACAGTCTCCAAATAACTAAGCAATGGTGAGGGCTGAAATTCACTAGAACAGAATGACTGAAGTTCAGAACCCCTTAATTCTCTCTTCCACGTTTCAGTGCTAAAACCTCACATTCTACACAGGCTGCCTGCTGCCAAGAGATAGGCAGCTGCAACACATAGACACAAAAAGGAGGTGTCTTTTGGCTGGAGTTAGATTTCTACATGCTGCCCTGTTTTATATGCTACTCCCCCAAACAGTTACAAAAAAAAAAATAAAACCTGCAGAAATCTAACAGCAAGTGGGACTATTGTAACCGAAGATAGCTACTGATAGAGCCTGTATTAAATGTGCAGATGCCATAAGGCCCTTTCACAGTCCATGTTCCTCTGCAACAAGACAATTTTCTTGGAAATGTGGTGTCACAGTCTTTGTACTTACTTGGCTTTTAGCATATGTTTAGTTTCACATCTTATAATAGAAGCCTGGGCATTCCAACAAAACCTACATCAGTCTTCACTCTTATTTTCCTTAAGCTGGTATTTCTGGGCTGTGATTGATACTCTGCCCCCGGCTACTCAAACTGACTTCTTTCACAAAAGAGACACCAACACTGGCAAAGCTGCACCAGATTTGTACCAGTCCAGTCAGAACAAAACCTGGACCACAATCTTACATGATGAAACATGATTTCCTTACACAATATCAAGCATGATTAAGAAAGATACTCTCTCAAGATAGAAATTAATTTGGAAACAGCTAAAAGAGACCTGATTTACAGAATTTTTTACACAGCTAATGCAGTAACAAGATTTGCATCAAGAGAAAAAACAAGGAATGTGTGATAAGGTGGGAAGATGAGGCTATCTCTGCAGCCAAAACTCTCAAGCCTCTTGATAAAAACAACACATAGTTTTGTGCTGCTTGCACTGAGGGTCAACATCTCTCCAGAAGCTCTTCCCTTCCTTCAGCTGCTCATTTCCATACCAGGAAAGCCTATGATTGCCTCCCCTCTATTGATCAAAACGAAAGTTGGCGAGGTAGGATTGTTCAAAGACACAAAAAATTAAAGAGAATTGGCTACTCAGAACGTTTTAGAGATAAGGCTTTCAGTGAAACCCCACAAACACTTGTATCAGCATCTCAGAAGATTACAACAGCAGGAGTGAACTGCTAGAGGTGAGGGGGTAAACAAATTACAAAAAAAACCCAAACAACCAAACCTCTTCAAGCTGGTTTTACCACTTCTTCATCCTATGATGCCAAATGCCCATTTAAGTTGCCAGGGAATCCATTCTGAAGTCACTAATTCAATGTCATTATGAATTTTTTTAATTACCAAGGCAAAGACACCAGAAAAGGGAAAGCTGTGAGGAAATACCTAAATATCAAAAGACTCTTGAAAAATGCATCTTCAAAGAGATAAAAAACATCAAGAACAGATCTCCATTGAGATGTTTCCCTTTGCATTGTTTGCAGTCACATACCTGGAAGAATACTTGCCTTGAAGTGGTGGAGGGAAGATGCTTGAATACAAGTGGTGTTAAACACAACCTTTAAAGACAAACACCACAATGTACCTGAAAGACAGAGGCAAGTGGGAAAAGGAAAAGGGGAGGGGGAAAGTGGTTCTATTAACATAAGCCTGCCACTCTTACAGTTACTGGAATCACAGCAGAGACACCCATGAACTGACAGCAGCCATGGAGGGGATGCTCATTCTCACCTTCAAGTAGGCTGAGGGCAGCTAAGAACATGTTAACCTACATGTTAAAAATGAAGCATCTTTTAGAAAGTGCAAAATGGTTGTGCTGGTTTTTCAACACCACAACTCCGAGACAGCAAAGATGCTAAGCCCAACATACACAGCAGATGCAGTTCCTATAGACAAGGACAGATACAACAGACATTGCTCATCACCCCCCACCTATGGAGCAAACTTGAATTAGGCTCTGTCTGCAGGAATTCATTAACCTAGCAGCACTGATTCCAGGATCAAGCATCCATCCTACCAGGCAATCTTGTTGCATCCACGTTTGATTCAAGGACCTTGCAAAGATAAACTGGCAAAAAGGCATTCCACTTGATTCTTCCACTCTTCATCCTGGCCCTTGCTTCACGAGGAAGACATGATGGTTCTGATGGTTTGAGCAATGGTCTTTTTAATAATGGTTGCCTGGGTTTTTAAAATCTGTTCTACCTGCAATCAGAAGTCCTGTCATCCTCTGTTCTTCTCCTACCTCCTTCTTCCAGCACAACTACATCACCTGCACAGTAAGTCTGCTAAGAGAACTGACTGAGCCAAAACTGAACTTTGAAAAGACAGAGGGACAAATACAAAAAGTTCCTATCAGCTTTCTGGCCTAGCACTTTAGGGCATACCTTTAAGGTATTTAAAATATTCATTATTTTGAATACATACCCCAAGAAAACAAGCAGTCAAGAAAACATTTCTAATTAAAGGAACATAAACATGCCCTCCTGCTTACACATACACAATGAATTTATTTTATGTTTATTTTTAGGTTTTCCTGATCTAACACCCAAGAGCAGAGAGACACCTGCAAAGCATGTACCATGCTAGGGCTTCATTCCTTGCTCCTCAAGTGACCTTTATGATATGAAATTTAAATTTAAGCCACTAAATGCATAGAGCAGCAGCAGAACAATACAAGAGGAGCTCTGAATTCAAGAATCAGACCTACAATCAAAACTTGATAGTTTAAAAGAATAGCCCCTGCCCCCTTTCTCCAAACACATATGCTTGCTACTTTCAAATACTATATAATTCACAAAGCCTACAGAGCTCAGTATTAAGTGTTGAACAGCTTATTTAGAATGGTTTTACACACAGCAACCTTCAAAGATTTTCATCATAAATCAGAACTACCTGATGAACAGGGCTTGTTTCTCCTAAGACCACTACATTTCATCAGGCTTAGTACATGGAGTAAGTAACCCAGATAAAAATGAGTTCCCACTGTGGAAGGCTTTCCCTCCCAGAAGGTTTCAAATCACTAGCGTCACCCTTGCAACTAAATTCCCAATTCAGGCACCTTGGAATAAAGTTTTCAACATCTAAACACAAATCAAGCAGTACACATCATTTGGTGGGCAGGTTAAGGTAGAGCTTTAAAAGGCAAGGTTCCTTTTTAGGCCATGTCAGCAGTGAAGAATGTGCAGCACACAGAGGAAGAAAGGGGTTAGCATGACCTGATCCAAACCTCTCCTTCCTCACTCTCCACAAACAGCTGCAATTCGGCAGCCTTGTAAGCACTGATTTGTAAAGCAATCTAACTAAGTAAATACTAGCACTATGCCTAGCACTGAAGCAAAATTGTTTCCTTTGCAAAAAATAAAATCTCCAAGTCCACCAACATGGACCAGTCAGTCCTACAGGTGGACAAGTGGGTTCACAACTAGCAAATATAAAAAAGGGGATGCAGAAACAGTAGAATTGCGGAATATTACTTCAGAATTGCTAATTTTACTTCAGTCAGCTCAAAACAATTCCTCTGATACCCGCCAAGAATAAACTGATGGATGAGTCCTAGTCATCATCCCAAATCAGCAGGCAAGCATAGGAAATGGACAAACTTTAATGTGGGTAATATCTCTCCATTTAAGTGGAACCTAAAGAAACACCCAGAGCGAGCAAGGACAAATGTCCCTTGTCTCTGGTAAGTTGTATTCACCCAGGTTTTAAATACACAGGGCATGCTTCAGGCTGCCATTTGTAGGGAGGAAGCAGGGGGGCATATTAAGTGGGGGGATACAGGGACATTGCTCATGGAAACCAGCAGTATATCTGGGAAGGAAAACAGCAAGAAAAGCACCATTTAAACAGGCAGTTCTCAAGCAATCAGGATGGAAGTAACTGAGCCAGACCTACAAACAACCTCACCAATCATCATCTTCTGACTGTGATTTGCCAACATGGAGAAAGTTTCACAAAAAAGCTGCTGCAGAATCGTGGCAGCACCTGGAAATCTTTAAAGTCTGTCCAAGTATATCTTACAGCAATAAATATCTAGGCAAATAAAGTATTTTTGGCATGTGCCTGTGATAGATGTTAACAAGGCAAACCAAAGATTTTAAAAGCATTGATGAATGTTGTAATCAGAAGTATGAAACAATTTCTGCATAATAATGGATACTCAGATTAGGACTCCAACCTGGGAGGAAAGCCACAGAGGTGATACAGCAGAGGTCCAGAAAATCCTGAAAGGTATGGAGACAGTTGGTAGCAAATGACTACCTGCTACTTCCCTTAGTACAAGTCTTAAATGGTATTAAGTGAAAGCATAAAATGAGAGATTCAGAAAATCAAATTTTCAGCTCCTCACCAACAGAGCATGCAGTTAAACTGCAAAACTCACCATCACAACGTACCAAGAGTCAGTACAGGGTCAAAAAGCCACTGGACAAGCTCACAAAAAAAGGATCCTTGAAACTAAATACTCTAACTACACAAATACCCCTTGGCTCAAGGGATTCCAGAAGCATGTTGCTGGTAGGCTACATTAGGAAAGCATCACTAATAGGTGCCCTCTTGCCATACTCTCTATGATAAATGCACATTGACCAGCATCTTGGGCATGGTAAGCTTTGGGTCTGACTTGGTACTAAGACACAATCAGGATTCCCACTGGTTTTCAGTTTTGCAGGCAAAAAACCAAAAAACACAGCATGACCTACTCCACAGAATTTAGCACAGAACTAAAGCACCTCCTGCAACAGATCCAGAGGCATTTCTGTCAGCTTGAGGAAGCATTCTCTGCTCTGAATCCAAGCTTCACTGGAGAAGGAGGTACCAGGAACTGCTCATTCCAGGACAGGGCAGTCCTGAGGAAATGTCACCAGAGCCACAGCCTCAACGTGATTCAGGTCAGGGTGATTTCAGAGGTTACTGTACCAGGGCTGTCATTTCAGAGGTTACTGTACCAGGGCTGTCATCCCTGTCTGACGGCCAGTGGTTACTGTGCTTGCAGCAGAGACACGTACAACTCCAGAGATGCCCATAATTGAAACTACCTACTGCTCAATTCAATTCAAACACAGCAAACTCTGAAGTACTTCGCTTGGGAGGAGACACATCCACCCTTGTGCCTCCTCTGCAACATAAACCCAAGTCCTTCATCCAGGGTCAGACCAACAGGACAAGAAACCTTTGGAAAAAAATTAAATTTTTTCTGCATCAAACATCTGCCTGAGGTTCTCACCCAGGCAGTGAACACGGGCATGCTTAGTTCCAGGCCTTTGGATAGGGACAGTCGTTAGCAGCTCATTTGTGGACCACCTCCACCAGAAGAGCCCAGCACAGAGCCAGGCCTCTTGTTGGTACTGCCACAGGCTATATTAACTTGTCGCCTTCAATATGCATCCAGCAGAGTTCAGGTCATGGATTTGTTGGAAGTTCATCACTTATTCAGTCTTTTGTGTGAGAGGTCATTGCTGTCAAACTGTCTGCTTTCACAAGCACAAAAGCTCATGTTAAAATGTAAATACTTACAGGTGTTCCACTAGGCACTCAAGATGAAAGTCAGAGCAAATATATTAGTCCTAGCCATATTTTACAATGCTGGTAGTACTTGAATGTCATCTGTTTGTGAACCGAGGTTTTATGTGGGTTCATCTGCCTAGACAGGAAGCATGATCTAATGGTGGAGACACAGGACAGGATTAACAGCATTTGGGCTCTTTTTCTGCATCTCTTACTGTCTCCCTGTGTGACCTTCAGTAAAGAAATTCTTCATGCCACTGTCCCAGTTGAAAAGAATGTGACTAGATGCTTACTTGGCCATGTATGAGGCCATGACCCTATGTCATTTTTCCTAATTACTACAATAATTCTGGAACGATACTGAAAAGTTAATCCAGCTGATAAAGTTAACCTGAGTTAACAAAAAGCAAGAGCCTTATAAAAGAACACAACACCCTCCTCCCTCATTGCCTGTGTTTCACTGTTTGTTTTTCGAGACGGAATCTCTGCAACTTATTATTACATCGCCCTTGATGGAGACAGCATTTGCAAATTCAGCTTTGCAAGAAGCCTGGGCAGGCTGGCTCACCCCTGTCGCCTAGATTTACGTGCTGCTTACCACTTTGCAAGCCATTCAAAGCATGACTTCTGTGTTGGGATAACACCACAAGGCCAGCACAGGACTATGCTGGCACAGGCCGACTGGGAGAATCAACTCCCCAGGTGTGGGAAGAAGCAAAGCCGGCAGAGGCTGCAATCACCACGTCACCCTGGAATCCAGTTTCATGTCCAGTCCAACCTCGTTCTGTGACTGAGCTGCACAGTTCTGGAAAAGCTGGTATCCTCTTCCCTCAGCACTTCCAGCTACACGTCAGATTCTCTTGTGGCTTCTGGAAACTGCTATGTTAGCTGCTGAACTGGAAAAAGCATCTTTGGCCTGCAAGGAACTCACATTCATCCAGTTCAGTACCTATGACAGGGGTAATTTTGCACTGTGCATCCCACATCATGGAAGTCATGAGAGAGTCCCCTCCCACCCTTAACAATGCAGAGGCATCTCCATCAGGGAACCTGGTTATCAGCACACCAGGAAAGGCAGCTTTGGTAAACCTCATGGGTGACACCTCTCTGACTCTGACTCCACTCATGGAGTGCTGCCTCTCTGGAACAAGCAAGGGGAGTGGAAGGAAGCTGTGAACAACTGTGCTCTTCTGATGTGCATTCCCTTCCTCTGCTCAAGCACACGCAGGAGGCCAAGCAAGCGCACATGACATGCTCCCTGCAGGATGCCACATCCTGCTGTATTTCATACAGCATGCCAAGGCAAGCCAGATACTTTTCAAACACAGTATGATCTTTGACAGTATGATCTGTCACAGTGTGAGAGGTTCCCAGAGACAACATAGGGGACAAAAGAGGGAACAGCACTGACAGATTTATCCAACAGCGACAAACTGTTCCTAGCCACACTTCTCTTAAAAGGAAAAAACCCAAGCAAACAGACACACTGCAGCCACATGCAAGTTTTACAATGGATATTCCTTCTGCTCTTTGCTTTTGGTAACTTGTTTTGGTTTTATGAATTTCTCGTAACTCTCACTCACCCAAACACTTCCCATTCCTATAGAAAGTAGAGGTCTGTTTAGAAGAGGGGGGGTGAAAAAAAGAACTGTGGAAGTGGTTTTATGTACTGCTTAACCCCCTCAAGCTGCTCCCAGCCCTGCTCCCCGTCACCCCCCACACATGGTGCTGCGTTTTAACACACATGGTGCTGCGTTTTAAGGAGTGCTGGTTATGCTGACATCAGTGAGGCTCCGGGGGCCATCTAGGCAGCTGTTCCTGCTCCTGTGTGTGGCCAGGAGCCAAATCACTCTGCCTTTTTGGTGAAGGGCTACCCCCACTCCCGCCCACACGTCTGCAGGGTGGGGCAAGGTGGCCACTGGCAGCCTCTGCGAAGAAACTCAAGTGGAAAAAAAGACTGGCAGCTTTCACTTCCAGCCTATGGTCAGAAATGCTCAGTGATTTTTGACAGCGTGCTGTGGATTCAAAGAATTGCAGCTTCTCTTCCCGGAGAGCCAAAGACCAAGTTGCCCTTAGGACTTTGTCATCTAGAGGAGAAAAACACGTGCTCTGCCTTTCCTCTCCCCACGTGCAGGGGCAGCCCAACATCATGGAAACCACTCTTTACAGCTGTTCCCCTTTTAAAGCAGACCCATCCATGGAGGCAGCAATTCTCCAGCCAAATGATGATAGCTGAGGAGCAGAAAGCTCATCCAGGTCGACCCAAGTGCACAAGACGGGCGCAAGAAATCTTCCAGGTGCAGAAAAGGGGGGCCAGAGGAGCGCTTTTTCTTCCCTCTACTGCTCCCAGCGTGAGGGCAGGAGAGGTGTGCCAGGGCACCTCTCAGCCCAGCCTGTCCCATGCAGGGAATTTTGGGTAGCAGGCTCTCTGCAGCCAGTAATCCCAGCAGCAGGGAGCGTCCCTGTGCTGAGCCACAGCCAGATCCGGGGAGTGAAAAGGTGACAGCCAAGCCAACTTCTCATACACCCTCAGAGCCTGCAGCTCAGACCCCATGTCAAGATTAGGAAAGTATGCGCACACAGAGAGCACATGAGCTGCTGAAGTACTTTCATTTAACTCTTGCACACACCATGTATTGAAGAAGTTTGGGTTCACGGCCATGTTTTTGGCCACTTCTCTTCAAAATCGGCTCTTCTCAGGCTGCAAGAGCTGTGGAAATTCCTTGGGCTGAGCAATGCTTCCTGAAGAAATTGGTGAGGTGAGTTTGGAGATGTGGCTCACACGGGTTAAAGATTCTGGCTTGTGTCACCAATACTTTTTCTTAAAGTTTAAGGCAGGCTCCAATCCCAAAACACTTCCCCTAACTTTTGCCCATGCCAGTATTTTGACCTTAAAGGAACAACCTGCTTAATTGGAATTGTATCTGTGTTAAAGTGTCTGCAGGATCACTGCTTGGCTCAATCTAGACTTGCTGCTGACATATGCACATACACACACACACACACACACACAACCCCCACAGCAAATTCAGAAAATACCTTGAGAGCTATCAGGATAAGAAAAACAAAAAAAAAAGGATGAAGATGGTAACCCCCACCAAGGCATGTTTAAAATTTACATGTGTGTATGTTGGAGGATGATTCACCAGGGCAGGAAAAATAGAGATGCCTGAGGGCTATGGCTGGAAGCACAAGAAAGGTCCCTAATACTCAAGTTTATCTGGGCACAGGGGAGTCCCAAAAGCAAACAGGTTTGTACACTACCAGCACCAGAAACACTGATAATTCTGGGAGTCATGCTTTTAGTTTTATCACTTCTAAAGAATAAGAATTTAGGTACTGTAATGTTAGCAATCCTATAATGCAAAGAAACACTCCTTCAGCCACAAAAACAAACTCAATTCCTTACTTCTCTGTACTGAGCACAAAAGCAGCACATAGAAACACAAGTTTCCCTGGAACAAACCAGTCAAATTCATTCAAATCTTCCCGAAGCACAACAGGGCAGAACCCATTCCTGTTCCCAGAGCTTATTACAGTAACATGACTAAACATGCTCAGCAGTCCAATGTGATAGGATGCATCCATTTGCTGATGCCAGAGGAAGATGCATGTCTCTCCTACATGGCACTGCTCTCACAGGCTGCTTCTCAAAAGATGTTTTGAAAAGCGACCTGCTGCGTACATTCTTAACAAGTCATAGTATCACCGGCTGTACAAGTGTTTGACCTCTACTTGCTATGCACTGTGGACAAAAATCTGACATCAGCTTATTCCAACCTTAGTAACACCAAACTGCTTCTGCAAAGCTGGCTGGAACAGACTACAGCAACACACCGATAAACTCCCAGACAGACCCCTGGAGTGCTGAAAGTGCAACTAGTTTAGTGCATGAGCCCATGTGTTTTAAATTTGGGTTGGATTAATCCAAGTAAGTAACCTGATTAAAATAGGAGTCTTCTCTGGAGGTCTAATTTATAGATGTTTCCATTACTCCATATGCTCTTATGCTGTATAAACATAATGAATGATACATACATCACTTTTGGGATGATTTAAGAATTCAGTTTAAAACTACAACAGAAGTAATTCAAGGCAACAAAATTAAATTACTTTGTGAATGGTAAGAGCCAGCAACTGCTCTTCATTTCAGTCTTGGGGAGGGGGTGACATCTTTCTATTCCCAGTTTCTCCTTCTAATTTCCTAATTTCAGAACCCTGATATTTGTCCCTTTTATGTACAGACCTAAAGCAAAAAGGAGAGAGAAGGATGTGATTTGACTGGTGGTTTAGAACACGTATTAAAGCTAGGAACGTATTTGCTTCTGAACCAAACAACCAGAGGCAGACTCCTGAACATGTGTATATACTTGCACCTATACCACCTAGAAAAGAAATCAATAAATAATCTGTCCCTCACGTGCAAAGCAGGCATTTATGAGAGCTGCCCAAATGCTGCTTTGCAACCAAAGCTGTCTATTTATAAGGAGACACCTCAGCAGGAGCAGCGCAGGTTCCCAGCATGCCTCTACCTTGGTATCTGGAAAGGCTCCACTATGGGGTAAGAAGATAGTTATAATTAAACATTTATACTGAGGTAGTGCTGTGCAGGTCGGTTCCACAGTGTGTTAGGTGGCTTTTCAAAACTCAGTAATTGAATGCTGATCCCTGCCCCGAAGAGTTTACAGAGTAGGAAATCAAAGCATAACACTTGGCATCTGTATACCAGGAATTAAACAAAGACCACCACCAGTTCATTTCCTGGGTCTTTGGACTAGGCAGCTCACATACACATCCACTACCAGAAATACTGGAAATTTTAAAATCAGTAGTCTGGACCTTCCTAATCCACATCTGTGCAGCTCTGTTTGAATTAGTAGCTGGGACAGTAACTCCAGTATGCAATTTGCACATGCTGCTGGCATCTTCTTGTCCAGCGTAGATTATTTTTGGCCCAAATACTTTTCAGCAATCATTTTGAAAAGACAGCAAGCACACAAACAGAAACATTTACTGCAAGTCAGTTGATTCAGGCCGTGCAAGCGCAGGAGAGGCTGCCAATGCACGAGGTCCAAAGTCAGGCAACAGCAGATCCTTCTGTCCTGAATCTCCAGGACAAGCCCAGGGAGGCATCAGCACATCCACAACGCAGTGCTAGCACACGTCGGCTGGGGCAGACCATGGCCACGTGCAAGCCTGTGGCCTATGCGGCGTTGCAATGCCACTAACCCACATCTCTTTCTATGGAGACTCAGTTACGCAATGGTGCAAATAAAAACTCTGGCCCCAAACACACAGGGGCCATCTCTGTCCCAAATCCATCCTCAGGGAGAATTCTCTGCATTCCCCTTTTCCTGCAGGGAAGCACAGGCCTGGGAAGGACAAGTCCTACTCACCAGACTGAATACGCTCAAGAAAGTAAAAGCAAAACCTCTAGGGCTTAAAAAAAGGACACAGCAGTGGCCAGAGCTGCAATGATGCCCAAAACCAGGATGGAAGAATTTAGTCAAAATAGACTATTATACTGCAAATTCCATTTGCTGTTTATCAAGCAAGCTCCTAAAACAGATGCACTGACTTTGTAACTACACCTGTAGGAATTTCAAACACCAAAAAAATACAAAGACACTATTAGTATTTCAGTTTTTTAAAGTTTCCTGGCATCTTTCATGCTATGAATTCTCAAGAGCTTTCAGCTGTTCATGCCCCACATAAAATCTTAGTCCAGAGAAGCCTGAAAGAATTTTTCTGTTGATTCAAATGAAGACACGTTTTCCACTTCTATCTGCTATTTACGTATCTATTGATTTTTTTAAACATGGAACAGCAACTGTAACGGGCCATGATCAGTGTTCACCTTATCTACTTACTCTTTCTGTGAACACCTCAACTTTCATTTGTTGTCCTTTGAGCATTTAAAATTACTAACCTTACTATTTATTTCTAACTTTTTTTTCCCCTCAAGAGAAAAGGGAAGCATGGAAAATCCTCAGTCACTAGATTTAAAGAGCTTACAAGTTCCAAAAGCTTTGCAAGTAGAGATTGGGAACTGCTTGAAACTGCAGTTACTGAGGCCACAGAGTTTACAGAATCCATCAGATCCTTCCTGCAGAGTTTATAATCTGCATGGCTTCCTCTCAAGGTAACCAGCATCCACTCTGAGGTGCGGATCGTTTCCCTCACCCCTAGAAATTCACCCCCTGCTTTGGCTGCACACAGGATTCACTGCACTCAGCAAAAAAACACTGCCATTTTGCAAAAAGGAGGAATGGAGACAGAGGATGGAGAATACTTCTCCCACAAACTGCAGGCAACACTGATATGAAAAAAATCCTCACTTTTTGAACAAAACCAGTTTCCAACAATAAAGCAAGTTTGCACCAGGGAAACAAGGGCACTGTGATACAGCTCTCTTTACACTTTTACAGCATGGACAGTCAGGCTCCTGACAGTCCAGAGAATGACAGGAGATCTTACCAGGCAGAAAAGACACCTATCTACTGTAAAGGCTGAGACGTTGCTCCAAGACTTCTTCCAGAAGTTGCCAATGCCTACAGTCTTGAAACTTACTTGGAAATACAGTAGGATGTACTTAGCAACACCTGGCTGGGGCATCTGATAAGGTAGAAAAACAAATGATGCAGTGGTTGGAAGAGCAAACCAAAAGAAATATACAACAGCTAAATACAAGATGGAAGTTACATCTCTGTAGAGAAGCACTTGTCACTGCACTCACAGTTCTTCCCCTGGAAAATACAGTCAAACCTCACAAATGGAATCCCTCAGTAATCCAGCTACAGCTCTTCTACAGCTGGCTTCTCTGGTGCGTGCTTCCACTTCCTGAACCCTCAGTGTCTTGCTTAGAAAGCAAACCTACTTCTGCAGCCCTCCTCCCTCCCACCCAAAAGCATAAGGATGTACACACAGCTAAGTATGTCAGCTGTGCTGCAAGTTATCCAGCTGGAGACCATTTCAGGACACCTTAATGCTTTTGGGAAGAAGGGGATGAAGCAGGTAAGCACATGCACAAGACACCACAGACACCTTGCGTGTTTCCGCAATACATTGGCAACTGCATCAACATCAGAAAAAAAATGCACACTTGGGTGAGGAACAGCACACAGGTATTCATGACCTGGTTGCTTCTCATGTTCTCAAAACACAAAGAGCAATAAGATGTGATGAACTTAATTTAATAAAGAAAATACAGTTTGTGTAACAAAAAGAGGAACTTAAACTAGGGTCCTTCCCCTACCCAAAACTGTGAGGGGTCCAAATTAACAAGGAAGTAGTGCTGCATATTGGTGCAAAATCCAAAGCAGCTCTCTCTTGTTCAAGCCCTGATGTTACCAGTGTGAAGGAGTCCAGCCTGAACACAGCAGTGGAATTTATTGCTGTGATGCAAGAGCTCTGAACAAAGCACTCCCAGCTACTGATACACCTGAACACTGACATCACCTGCTGTATGAAACAGGACTAACAAGGGCTCCAGTTAAAGCCAGCTAATCACACACAATAAAAGGAAAGCTACACTTCAGCATGAACGTTTTGTTTCTCTCGTCCTCAGATAGGAAGCACATACCTAACTTAACTAAAAAAAGTTTGTCAACTGCTGACCATCCTCCATTTTCAAAGACAGATGATGCAAGCCCCCATTCCTAAAACACCTACGGGTACATTTGTGCTGTTTCAGGAAAGCACATGCTAACACCTGTTAAAGTATCTACCAGGAGATGCTAAGTGGAGAAGTTCTACATGTATGAGAGGCTGGAAATTCCACTATTAATCACAAAGCATCTTTCTCTTTTAGAACCAAATTAACAAGTCACTTAGGCACATCAGCACAGAAAATTTCCAAGAAGCTTAACACATTTTTTATCCAGAGTGACTTGAAAGTATAAATTTCATTTTTCAAAGCTGACACTGGGAAGTCGCTTGGCCATTGCATGCAAGCACCTTTCCCACACTTTTTCAGAGCATTACACAAATAACATCCCTTGTGCAAATGGATCTTCAAAGAAATTTCAGACAGCAGGATGTAGGGATGCCTTCTCCAAAAGGAAAAGGACCTCTCAAAATCCTGAGATTATATAAGTACATAAGATAAAACAAAAAACATTTTTACTCAGGAAAGTTAGATGCAGGAAAATGAATTTGAAAGTTGCATTCTACATGCTTCTACAGGAAAACTGCAAAGGAGACAGGAGAGGTCATCAAGGCCTGAAAGGCCTCCCTCTCTAATGGTCCTTGGAATACCTGTTTTAGCTCAGAAGCCTAACAATGCCCTGGGGGATTTTGACAGTTTTTCTTTTCCCTTGCTGTAACACCTCTGTGGATGGCTGGGACTCCGCAGATGAATCCTGCTGTTGAAACAGCTGCCTCTCTCTACATCTTTAAAGAGGTATTCAGATTCCCTTAGCCTTACTTAGTTGAATCATTCTGAATAAACAGTCACCACCCATCAACTATGTATTTTTGTAAAGCACCTAGTCAAAGGCAACCACCTTTATTGATTGCTATGCTGGCCAACCTGAAGGCTGAAATGTTATTATTAAGGAAAAAAAAAAAGAGCAGGATACACTTGAAGGCCTGTGTTGTTTCTAAAGGAAGCACAGGTCCAGGCGTTGCTCAGCGACATCAGGACGATTCCTCTCTGCCTGCAGGAGGCTGCTCTAACAGGTTTCATACCAGCACAGCCACAAGCCAAGTATCCCACTGACTCTTCTCCCTTTTGTCCAGGCCCTTTTCCTTGTTCTGACCCTTTTCCACCACAACATGAACGAGCCGTGCAACAGGAGCCCAGAGCATATGCCCCAGCTGGCAATTATTTCTACTTTCAACATTTCATAATAAAGCATTAGCACAAGCTCCAAATAAGTCCTGTCACCCTGCCCCAAGTAAAATGCTGCAGGAAGGAGCGTGAGATGCTGCGGTACTGCTGGCTCAGAAGTTTGTACTCTTTTAAGTCACTGGCCCTCAAATGTTGCTATTCAAAACAGAGTGGTACAGGGTGAGGTGGAGGGAACACCTTCGGGTGGGAAAAACATCACTGGCAGACATCAAAGATAAGCCATCATCAGATTTCTTGCACCAAAGAAGAACAAAGAGTCAATGCTCCTGAAATTCCTGTTCAGAAGTACCCCAGAACACAGCCAGCACTTCCCACCTCAGCCAACCTCACCTCTGCTCATTTGTAACCAAACGCTGATAACCAAACCCGGCCTGGCAAAGCTCTGCCAGTTTCAAGCCCATTCTGGCTCCACACAAATACCTTGACTTTTCAGTGTATCACCAGAGAGTGACATTCCCAGAAATACCCAAGTCCTGCCTTTGAAATCACTGCCTGTAAAGATTCTTCTAAATGTGCGTGGGGGAGAGGGGGAAACCACAGCTCCCACAGGTGCTGGTTTATGTAGGACATTAAAAAGAAAAGCAACAAACAAGCAAACAAAATAAAACAATGCACACAGAGAAAGGATTCCTCATATGCTCCCCAAAGAAAACCTGCTTTAACTGCTGAGCAACATCTAGTCAAGTCAAATCTCCCACCCCAAAGCAAGAAAAAAAAGCTGTTGCATTGTCTCAGAAGGCAACTCCTTCTCACCCTCAAAGTTTACATCTGCTCCATAAAAGACTTTCCAGCAAAGCTGCAGGGTACCTGAGCACTCCATCCATGATAAAGCTGCTCTCAAAAGAACACGAAGCAGTTTCTGGCCCCTTTCCAAGTTGTAGAATGCTGTTGAAAAGGCATATTTTAAAGCTGTAACCCTATCACTGTCCATCTTGCTTGAACTCAGAAAGGAGGCAGAAGACAGAGAGCTAGAAGTATTCTCACTACCTTCAGGAGAAGAGAAAGCAGCACTACCATCCTCCTCTACAGACAATTATCTCCCAAGCAAGAAGCTACCACATCAACAAGGCAGCAGTGGCAAACTGGTCTAGTAACACAGTCCAATAATACACTAATTTCAAAACAGCCTTTATCGTGCTGAAAGAAGAAGACATGATTTCACATGTTTTAAGAGTGTACACCTAAAACAGAGATTTCCAAACTTAGGCATCATTCATCAAAAAGTTAAAAGGGGCTTTTTTCCACACATGCATAGATTTCAGACTAACAGGATTTACTTGTTTTCTGCCTGTTCCTGGGGAACTTCTGCAGTTTCTTTTTTCCCAAGACTGTCCCTGCAGGCTGCTATCCAACATACATCAGATGCTCCTGGAGCAACAGATAACTCTGGAGGGACATTTGCAAAGGGCACAGATCAAGGGCCTGATGTTAGTAAAATTTCAGTGTACTGGGGGAGGGTAGAATTACTCCTGTATGTAGGTAATTTGAACATTTGACACAGTCCTCTGGAAAGCTTTACTTCTGCATCTACATATATATTTTTTTTATGTCTTACTAGGAAAAGGTGTATTTTAAGTAAATTAAAAAATTATTGCAACTTAAAAAGTGAATCCTTTTCAAAAACACTCAGGTTAATTTTAGCATCCTTCTGTTTAGCTGCTTAGCAACACTTATCCTATGACCTTCTAAGCACCACCTACTTTTACAAGGGATAATGAATATAACCAAAGGGATTTATCTATATGTTTTTAATCTATACAGTGTAAGTGCATCACCAGTTTTTATTTAAATGAGAAATCCAACCCAACTGAGAGCAATTCAAACTACTTCTGTTTAAGAAGAAAGTTTCACAGACTAAAGTCAAGCTACTGGTATGACTGTAGTGTTACTTCAACACAGGCAAAGTGATAATATCCTTAAGGAGTGAGAAAAGCACTACACAGGTCAGTGTTTGTATACTTTGGGAAACACTGCGCTTATCTTTGGTACCAAAAGAGATCACACATGCTACTGGCAGGTAATGAAGAGATTCAGCTTTCCCAATTTTGAAAGCTGAAGTTACTTCCCAATCCTCAATCAAAATGAAAAGCCATTTTTTCAGAGGGTCACTGAATACTGTAAAGAGTTAAGAGTGGCATCACAACCTGGGCGAGCTAAGTCAGAATAAGATGCTTCATTACACTGAAATCTTCAAGTGAAGCTTCAAACACCCAGGTCCAGATGGGAAAAAAAAAAAAAAAAAACCAAAAACAAACAAAAAAAAAACCCAAACCCCAGAAAAACAGTCAACACTCTGCCATATACGCCAAATATATATATATATATATATATATATATATATATATCTTCTTTAGCATTGTTAGTTCTCAAAAGAAATGTGTAAGAGTGGCTACACAAATAGTCAATTCTGATGAGCAAATAAAAATTTGACAACTAGAAGCTGTCTGTGAAATGAAAGGAGAATAAAAGTTTACTTGATTGCACTTAAAGGATGATATTTTTCCAAGTACACGATACGAATTCAGTTCCAAATACAGATGCCAAGAGGAGGAAGGTGAGGGAGCAAAGGAGGCCACCCTCGGTCGGGAACAGCTGCCCTGCAGCATGAGAGGCTGGGATGCGTCCCTGCCGGCAGGTGAGGCAGAGCCCGGGTACTCTGATTGATTGGATGATGGATTCATGCTGTTCCTGGGATTCTAACAAACAAAAGGGCCTATTCTTTCCTGGATGTACCCAACTCCGGTTAAGGCTAATCGGCATTATGCAGGCCCACCAAGAAAAGACTATATACCCTTAAGTCTTCAAAGAGAAAATTAAAACCTAAAACAAATATGGCTGGCCTGACCCTGAGTCACTGCATCCCTTTCACACACGCTGACCCTGTGGAAAACAGGAACTGTGGTAACAAAACTCAGTGCTGGTGTCAAAACGACCGACCTCAACGAAAAAACTTCAGCCATCATAACAGCTGTCTACTGTGCGCTGTAGGGGTGACAACACGGCGTTATTTAGCAACTGCTCCTGTTGTTAATAAGCAATTTCTTTTCCAAGCCATGGGGCTGGATGTTGGAATGGTAGGAAACATCCACTGCATTGGCTGTCTCTCTTAGACCACTGCCCCCAAATCACACTGAACTAGGTGTTTACTTTCTCAAATAAGTAAACACACTTGATCTTATCTCCAAGAGAAAACAGGCGAAAGACGGAGCTGGGATGAAAACTGAATGGTTGGTATGCCCCCCGCCTTCCCTGCAGCCATCAGCCCGGTGGCTCCCGGGCAGGATGCTGGCTCCTCGGCGAGCAGGACCAGAGCATCAGCTGCGGGCCGGAGCCCGCGGCGCGGCCGTGGGAGGGCGGCGGGCACGGAGGCGCCCGGGCCTCCGCGGGGTGCGCAGCCGAGCACAGCGGCCCGGACAGGGAAATGTGCTGAGCCAGGAGAAGCGCTCTCCTCCTTCTGCGCAACCCCGCGAGGATGCCGAGGAGGGGAAGATATCACAGCCGAGAAGTGAAACGGGGAAAATTATTAAAAAACGAAAGAATAAAAAAAAAAAACAACCCAAGCGTGCGTGCGGAGGGAGGCGGGGGAGAAGTCCAGGGAGAAGAAGCCAAAGGAAACTTATCTGCGACATGACAAAGTTCAATCCACCGCCCTCCCTCCTCTGCTGAAAAAAAAAAAAAAGTTGCAGCATCTCGGCGCGCCCCGCTCCCGGCCCGGCCCGCGACCCCCGCGCCCCCTCACCCCGGGCGGATGGGGCGGGGGGGATGCCGAGCCCGTGTGCTACGAGCTGGGCAGGAGGAGCTGCCTCTCATCCTCAGCGCGGCCCCCGCGGCGCCGCCGGGGGTGTCCGGCCCGTAGCAACGGCGATGGGGAGGGAGCGCAGTCGCCCAGAGACGGGGCTCGGCCGGCTCCCATCCGCACCGGGCACCGCGCCGGGGGGGCGCCAGCCGCGCCGCCCCAAACTTTTGTTTTCACCTCAAACACTGCCACGGCGGGAGGGGGGTCACCTCGGCCTCGCCGCTCCCCCCCCCCCGCCAAGATGGAGCTGAAGGGGGCGAGGGCCCGGACACCCCTGCTCAGCTTCGGATGCTGCCCGGCTCCTTCCTGTAGTGGTGACGCCGCCCAGGCGTCCCTGGCCCCGCCGCGCAGGGATGTGTTCCTGGCACCGCACAAAGGCAGCGGGACGGGGGGGACCCACGGGGGGCAGCGCCCCCCGCCCTCCCCGGGCACGGCTCCCCCGCGCCCCCGCCGCGCAGGCCGGGAGGGGAAAGGACACGCACGTCCCTACCGGGACGGGGGGGAGGAAGACGGGGGGGGGGGGGGGGGGGCGGGTGGAGAAAGTGGAGGAAAGGCGAAAAAAATCAAATAAAGTAAGGAAGAGGCGCACAGGAGAGAGGAGAGAGGTACCCGGGTGCCGAGGAAAGGCAGGCGCGGCCGTCCGGCCCTGCCGGGGGAGCGGAAAGTGAGCGGAGAGATGCGCGGCGCAAGCCGGCTCTACCTGCGGAGAAGGGGCGCCTTCATCCCAACTTCCCAGCTCCGGCGCGGCCCTCCCAGCCGGGAACTGCGGGCAGGGGCCGCCGCGGGACCCGCCGCCACCGCCGGCAGGAAAATAACCCTGAAGGAAAAGTTAAAAGGCAAGCTCGGGAGACGGGGGCGAGCCGGGCTAGAAGATGTTGCTTCCTCGCAGCCCCATCCAAATTGTGGCGGTGGCTGGTTAAAAATAAACTTTGCAGCAGGAGGGGGGGGATGATCTGGCCGGATTCCTGAGCTCAGACGGTTTAATATGGATGAGCATCAGGTCCTGAAGGCAAAACGCCGCGGCTGGTGCCGCTGGTTGGTAGAAAGTCTGCAACAGGGAAGGGAAAAAAAAAAAAAAAAAAAAAAAAAAAACCAGGAGCCGCGGAGGGAGGAGAGGAGAGGGAGGAGCGGGGGAAGGGAAGAGGGAGGCTGCACGAACTCATCATCATCTCCACCGCTGCCAGCCAAACTTTTTTCCTCCTTTTTTTTTTTTTAAAGGAAACTTTTCGCCCCCCTCTAAGAAGCATTTAATTTTTTTAATAAGTCGCACGACCAGCCGACACGCTGCAACGTCCTCACGGCCGCGCCTGCCCCCTCCCAGAAGTTTATTTTTCCCCATCTTTCTCCCTGCCCTCCTTTAAGAAAAAGAAAAGAAGAAGGAAAAAAAAAAAAAAAAGAAATAGATATCCCTCCAGAGTTAAGGCACGCTCCTGCCCTTTGTGAGGGAGCTCCGCGGCCGGGCAGCCCCGCGGTACTTACGCCGGACTTTGCTGGGGCTGGGCTGCTTGCGCCGCGACATGCCGGGAGGATGGGCCGCCGGGGGGGCGCGGGGGCGCGCCGGGGGGAGCGCGCACGGGAGGGAGCCGCAAACTTGTTCCGGAAAAAGGAATCAAAATGGCGTTTCTGTGGATGTGCAAAGTTCATCAACTCCGCGCTAACTTCCCGTCCTCCGCGCCTCCCTGGAGGGGAGAGATGGGCACGGTTAGGGACCCCGCCGCGCCGCGCTCCGCGGGCGCCCCCGCCCCCTGCCCGCCCCCGCGCTGCCCCGCGCACCCTGATAAGGAGACACATCACGTGTCGCTCCGGCTCCTCTCCCGGGGACGCGCTACCGCGGCAGCAGCAGCCTGTTGCAAATAGCATCTCTAACTCGCCCTCGTCGCGGGGAGGGAGGGGCGGCTCCAAGGAGAGGAGTGAGCACAACTTTCCCCCCCCACCCTTCCTCCGTCCCTCCCTTCTCCGCCCGGCAGCGCAGCAGCAGCGGGATGCCCGGGGCAGGCGCGGGGGAGCGGGGGGGCGGCCAGGTGCCACGCGGCGCCCCGCGCCCTCCCGCTGCTCCGCCGGCCGCGCCCGCGGGGCTCTCCCGGGCGGGCCCGGCCCGCCGCGCTCCCGGCCCGCCGTGCGTGTCCCCCGGCGCCCGGCCGCTCGCCCGGATCGGGGCCGGAGCGCATCCGGAGCCGCCGGTGGCGGTGCCGCGCCGCCGGCTCTAAGGAATTCACCAGGGCTCCCCGCTGCCGTGGAAATGTCTGTGCATCCTCCTGCGCCTCCCAGCCCGGTGCCTCACCAGGTACAGCGGCCGCAGGCAGCACAGCCCGTGCTCCCCGGGCAGGAGTCACCTTCTGGGTGTGTTTGGTTCCTCGGAAACTTTTCGTCCTTGCGCGATTTGGGTCCCCGCAGGGGTCAGTCATGCATCCAGACCTAAAGGACACGTTAAATGTAACAGCACCGCGAACATCAGCGCAGGAACAGAGCTGCAAATGCTGTGCCTAATCAAAGGCAAGATGCGGCCGCTCGCACGTACAGGTAGTTACGCTGCGCGGCTCCGCACGCACCATCCTTCCCGTCACTTTCCCTGCAGTGGAAGTTCAAAGGTGCAGGAGACTAAACAAGTGATGGAGAGGTGTTCAGAGTGGTGAGGATTTCACTGTAAAGCCGGTACCGGTTTAGAGTTGTGTGGCAAATAATAACACTACATAAAAACAAAATACCTGGCAATACTCCATCCTGAAAGCTCGAAGGGGAAAAAAAGAAAAGTAAACCAGCACTGCTTCCAAGGAGTGCCTAATGAGTATAGGAGGAACCAGCTTACCTTTAAGGAAATGGTTATTTACACTACATCTAGAGCTACTAAAACTAGGCCTTTTAAAGCTGTTACTGATGAGGTGGAACCTGCAGTCTCTGCCTGTTTTTTAAAGAAATCAAGTCATGGCCTCTAGGCAAAAGGCTTGTGTCAGCTTACGTGGTATTCTATCTCCTGATTGAAAAGGGATTCACCAGGAAAACAAGGTGAAATTCCAGGTATGTGGCAGTGAGCCCTCAACTGACTATTTTCACAGACTATTGCATGTAAGATGTCATGATTAACTTCATTTGCACCATTTTTTCAAATACTGGATAAACGCATACAAGTCAGGAATGCACAGGTCCTGTCTCAAAGACATGAGCTGTGATTCATATCAGTAATAAACCTCATCCCTTCTGGACTCACAAGTAAAACACGTGCAGGTCTGGTGAACTGGGAGTTAGAGATGCCACAAGTGCAAAACTGAAAGGTTGCACACGTATATTCAGAACGTGAAACTGCAGCTTTGACATGTGCGTGATGTGGTGGTTTCTGCGGGCTCAATTTTTGCCACTTGTGCTCTGTACTGAGTTCTCTGCAGTATTTCCCAAGTGGAGTTGGTGACTGACAGAGGAGCAATATCATTGTTTATCCCACAATATTAGCAACAAACATGAGAGAAAGCACATTCTCCTTGTTCTAAGGTTCTTATTTTACAAAAAAAAAAAGAGAGGAAAGCCATTAAAAATAAACTGATAGCAAAGTGTCTTTAACCTTTTCATCTCTGTCCCCATTGAACCTGTCAACCTGCACTGGCAGAACTGCTGGTAAGTTCAGCAGCTTTACAGCCAGCTTGCATCTTCAGTATCATGTGCTGTCAGGCATCCAATTAATCAAAAACCTGAGCAGTTTATCCATCTCAGGCTCAGCCCTTGAAACATTCTATTTACATTGGAAGACTGCTGTGATTTAAGCCTTCATGGCACACACATACAAACTCACAGAGACTGGGCCTGGTTTGCACAGCCATTTATTTGCACAAATGGCTGCAGCTGAAACTGGTGAAAATTCCTGTATGGGTAATCCTATTTGGAGGTTAGCAATGCATGTCTCATTGACCTCTGCCTAATATTTCTAGAATAGTCTTGGAGGCATTTTGGACTACCTCAACATGAAGATTCCCGTCCTCTATGTATTTTTTAACCTTGGAGGTGCTTAAGAGCCCTTCGATGTGGGAAGTTTAGCAAGCAGGTATATGGAATAGATGGAATAGAAAAACAAGTGTTTCTCAATTCAGCATCTGAAATCTTCTCTGAAAAGGTGGACATGTAAAACTCACATTGGAAAAAAAATCATGATTTTAGTCTTTGGAGAAAACATGCAGGTAGTTTTTTATAGCACCCCTATTCTTTTTGTAAGATGGAATGAAGCATGAACCAGTATATACTGTGTTACATTAATACTGAAAATTAAAAACCAACAAACAACCCAGTGATGAAACAAAGTTATGTAATAACTTTAAAACCCCATTAACTACTAGGGTTTATAAAATAATAAAAAGTTATATGTCTTTTAGCAGTTAAGGAATTAATGATAATTCTGGGTTATTGGTGGGCAAGAGAAATTAAATATTTCTTTCAGCCTTCTGTCATTTGAACTTTTATAATGCATCAGAGAGGTAAAACACCACTGTGGTCTAGTACTGAATGTGAAGTTTTGAGCAAATGGTTCCTTTTTTCTATTACTTATTTTAGAGAAAGAGAAGGTAGAGGTAATTTCTGTCTAATAAACCCCACTTTTATGAATGTCTCTCCCAAAATGGTACTACATGACTGATACAGCTATCCTCTTCATTCTGCACGTTTCACTATTTACATTACTGTGGTTTATCCCATCTCCTTTGACCACCCTATGACAAGATAAGTAAAAAGTTGGGGTTTTTTTCCCTAGGACAATTCATATTTTCTAGTCTTTCTGGATACTGACTGTAAACACACTCAGGGGCAAGAAGACTTTCTTTAGCTTCTGCATAACCCTCACACACCTTTCCAATTTTTCACAATAAGGATAAATACAATGAACAATAGTAGAAATAAAACCAATAGTTTTGTGAAGATGTTTAGTGTGTTACCAGATTCATTGACACCACTGGGTGACACAGCAATATTGGTGACAATAGCCACCTGCTGTGGTCCCAAGAAAAGGACAACTCCACCTCCACCCTCAATTTAAATATCAGAGATGCTGATTAAAGGTATTCAAGGAGAGAAGAAAAACAGGATGTATAGCTTATATGAAGGCCACAACCTGAGGATGTCTTAAAGCACAGAGACTAAAGCTAACATTAGCGTTAAGAGAGAAGTTAAAGGTTAGTTGGAAAAAAAAATTCCCCCATCTTATGAGACATTATCAATATTCTGTGGTTTAGATCTTGAGCTTTAGAAGTTACTGTAATTTCTTGCAAATTTACACATCACTTTCAGCCAAATCAGTTCAGAGTAAGGCACATTTTATATGCTGAGAGGCAGGACTGGGCCCTGACTTTACAACACCTCACGACTGCTGGGTGAGGGCAGCTGCCAAGCCCCAGCTCCCTCGCCCTGATGTGGCTGTCCAGCCTCAGAGGATGTCAGAGGCATTTGAAGCCCCATGCCCTGCCTGAGCTTGTGCTGCTCAGCATCCAGAGTCCTCTTGCTGCCATCCTTTTCCTGATGTCCTCGCTCGTGCCAAGAGGGAGAACTCGGCTGACATACTAACACAGGGAAAGGCCTACTTGGAGGATCAGAGAACACAGCCCTGAGGGCTTTGAGAAATAAGACTTTATAAAACCTGAGACCAAAAGAAATGTTTGAATTTCCTTTATGTTTCAACCAGTTATTTCTTTAAATAAACAAACATGCCATTGCTGAGTCTTCTCATGGGTTGAGGGTTTTTTTTTTGCTTAGAGGGTTTTTTTCTCCAAGACACAGGTTTCTTGGGTCAAAAACCCCTTAAGAACTAATGCAGAACTGACAAATATGACCACCATAGAGGCAGGGTAATTATACAAATAAAATGGGAAAAGTTCAATTAAATATAAATCCTATAAATTGCTTGGAAAAGTTAATGAATTTGTGCACTAGAAAACCACACAGAAGAGCATAATCCATGAGCTGCAAACCCTCTCAAAGCATTTGTCTGAAGATACAGACTATCTTACAGCATTGCCATTTTCCCCATGCAGGGAAATGTGATGCACCACCATGCTCAGCTACCCTGGCCTCTGAAACTGGGCAACTGGGGAACAAGGGAGTGGTGGAACTTGCTTCTGTAACAACCCCACTCACTATATTCAAGGGCAGCTAGGCCAAAGCTTTAGTCCAAACTTATTTTAACATTAGTCTTTACAGAGTGAAAGAAAAGCTGATGTATCCCAGCATGCTTAAGCACTGTCCTTCACATCCCAACAGGCTGGCAGTGGCAGGCCTGCAATTAAAACCAGTATTTCCCCCAAAATCTCAGTGTAGTTCTTCAGGCACAAAGCCATCCACTCTGCTGGGTGTCTCTCCTCAGCAGACAGTGTGTTAGTGATAACAAACAGCAAAAGATCATGTGTAAGTGTTTGCTTCCTGTTTGCTCTGAGACATTTCAACAGCGCAAAGCAGTCCTTGTGCTGGCTCACCTAGCCAGCCAAGACTACCTCTTGGCTAAGGATTCATATGGAAATATGAAGATAGTGTTTCTGAAACTCACACCACTTCTTTCCCCCCCATAGATCACAGCCTGTAGGACATAGTGCAGGACTGCTTGGAGTTTCTGGCTGCAATAATTGCTGGTCCCATCTCCTTCTCTCTTTTCACTGTGGGAGTCTCCTGCAGATGGATGCAATGCAGAGCAGCCCTACTGCTGGGACTGGACCAGCTTGATGAACTAGTCCCTTTCCCCAGCTCTAATTTTCAGGAGGTAAAAAATAGCATAAACTATTCACCTAAACTATTGTAACAATAACCAGTGTTTCTAAACCCTTTCAGGGGAAATTCACCAGCCTAAACCTATTTTTCAGGATATACAGTCATAAATACAGAGAATGGCTAAAAGGGTAATCAGCTGACATATCTTTCAGCCTTATAACCAAAACAAACAACAGAGGCACAAGAGTGTTATTACAGTTTTAGTAACAAAAATTCTTTAAAGAAGAGTTTTAAAAATAGCACGTTTTAAATGAATGAAACTAAGTAAGATTCCCTCCTGCATATTGAATTATTTAGCAAATTTTGAAGCAGCACAGCCTACTTCTTCCCCAACAGACTGTTTGAAAACATAGCATGAAAAAACTTGTGGGTAGATGTTTGACATTTACATTCTCAAGCAATTCTGTGATCACTAATGTAGAGCCTCAGAAACAGGTTGTATAATCCATGTGCAAGTGTGTCAGTGTAGAGACGGGGGAGGTAAAAGAACAATAAGCAAAACCATCCACTGCAATACTTTCACTTGTTTTAAAACTCTGTATTGTTGCCAAGAAACTTTTGTTGCCTGGCAATGCAAAAAAACCACAGGTGTGCAAAAAGAAGTCAGTGTTCAATGCCCAGCCTGTGATTTGGTACTAACATGTTTCATTCTTACTGACCACCCAGCCTCTCAAACCTAATTGATTGTTAGCTTAAATGTGATTGTTTTCCCTCCCAAAGGCAAGTAGTAAGCCAGCTGTGTGTTTCCTTGTGTCTCATTTGCTAGGGAGAGTGGATTCTGAAGCCTCTCACAATCAAAATAAATGCATGTTTAAGCATTTATGCTTAAACAAAATAAATGCTTCTGTTAACAGCAACATCATGTTCAGTTGTTCAAATGGAGGAGACAGTGGCAGCTAAAGGAAGGTGGCAATATCCAATTGAAGCATCACTTATTATCTTTTGGTATCATAGACTAGAGGTGGGAAGCACCTACTCTCCATTCTCTGAGGCTGCCACAGTAATTCTCTGCACAGTACACTTTTCAGTACTGTCTTAGTTTAGCTTTAAGTATTCTCAGTTACGGAGGATTCAACAGTTTCTGTTGGGAACTTGGGCTGTACCCTTGCTGATTTTGCTATTTGGATGTTTCTACTGATTTTTCTAGCCTGCATTTTTATTTTCTTAACTTTGGGCCACAGCTAATTATAGCTTACAGAGTGCAAATAGAAAAGGGGATGGGGAAGAAGGAAACCCCCGTTGCAGGGAGAAGATGGTAGGCAGTGCTTTGAGATGCACCCACAAAGCAGCAGAGAGGGCCAGCAAGCAGCAGAGACGTGAAGAAATAGGAAGTGAGGCAGCAGTCATGAAGAAAGTAGGCAAGGAAGCAGTTACCCTGCAGGGAAGGAAAAAGCAGGACAACTTTAAAGGGCAGAGATTAATATAACTTGGGAGAAGCTGCAATGACAGGATTTGGGGAAGAGAGGAACCAAATTACCAAGAAAAAATGGCCAATGGATGCAGTAGGCAAAGAATCAAGGAGGAAGCAGAAGAAAATGGTGAGGCTCAGGTAAATGAATATGAAAAGAGTCATTATGGTTTTGTACCTATTAAATTGTGCTCTGCATCTCCTTAAATCAGAAGCAAAATTGCACTGGGTCAGGTCTATGCCATAAAGTTCTGCAGGCAGATGTGCAAAGGGATATGGTTTGCAACTGAGCTTAGAACCCAGCTGTGCTACCAAAGGCAGCAAATGTGCAGAGTTAGGCAGTCAGAACCATACCTTCACCAGCACAGCTTGTGTCATTTAGACAATGACAAGATGAGCCATGCTGGCAAAAGCAGAGTCTTGCTGTTGTAAATGGTACTGGGGGTAGTTATACCTCTGCTGCAGTGTACAGGGCTGTAACTACACCAGGAGAGCTCTCTTGCTTGTCAAAACAGCCATGCTCTGCTAACAGATTGTCCATAATGGACACATGATTGAGAGGTAAAAGGAATTCTTCTACTGACATGACTTCCACAACCACAGCAAAAACTGTCAGCACAAGGTTTTTCCTGGCAGAGGAAGATAGCTGTTTAGACCAGAGGGGTGTAAGATACAGACATATTTTAGATAACTTCTGAAGCTTGCATACAGGAAAGTATTTGCTTCTACAAAAAGAAAACACAGTAATTGCCAAGCGTATGAATTTAAGGCAATGTGGATAAGAGCATTCAAATCCTTTTACCTTTATTTATCATTCAACATTCACTTGTTTTTAAATATAGGATTCTTGACAAGAAAGAATTCTCAATATATTTTTCTGCATTCCTGTCTTCAATTTGAATAACAGATAATATGCTCCATAATCTTCTTTCCTTCTGTGCAATACAAAGAAGGTGAAACTTCTCTTAATGAGCATACAGGAAAGGTTTGGTAGATAGACAAACTTTTGCTTTGTTTTGGTTTTTGTTTTTTGTTTTTGTTTAAAAAAAATTACTTTGCTCTAACTGAACTGAAACTTGAAAAGGAAAAAACCCCTAAATCCCTATTATCAGAATGAGTGCAAGAGAGCTGTTACCTGAAATGATTCACTGTATGGAAATCTCAACTCTTGAAATAAATGATTTCTAAGAACAGATCATAGACTTCAGCCTCTTCCTCAAAAGAACTCCAAGTAACTAGAAAGGGAAGAGGACATTTAAACTCCCACTTTTCAGCTTGCAATCAATTTTTACAGCAAAGGATTAAAACTCTTGGGATTAATGCCTATGAAAATATCCTGAAATCCTAACACTCATGCAAAATTTTTCCTGCAGCCTTTTGTGAACTGGTAATAGACTGCTGTGGCTCTCTAAACTCAGCAGAGAAATAATCTTCTGAGCTATAAATTTGGATGAAATGGCAACTGCAAATAAGATTTTCTCTAATAATTTCCTGAACAATCTTATGTACTCATTTCATACACACCTTCTGAACTTGTTTCATTATGCTGTTTTCCTCCATGTCCTTTCCCTTTCAGAAGTGGTTGAAGGTAATTCTTAAAGTACAAATGAGCAGCCTGAATAATTCAGCAAAATTATTTTTAAAACTATTAAATGCAAAGAAACTAATTAAAAAACCACAAAACCCCCAAGAAAAGTCCTGGAGGTAGAGCCTAATGTCACTAGAATAAGAGTTATACAGCAGATAATCCAAGAGGGGGCTGAGGAGAACACTGATAAGGTGACCAGTGGCACAGTGGATGGAGCACTGTATTCTTACCTCTTGAGATTTGGGTGAAAAGTCTGATTTAAAAACACGTTAAAATGACTGTGATGAATTCATCTTAGAGCCTTCAGAGCAGTGGTCTTAATGTAAAAATGAGGACCTTCTGTTGAAGGACACTAATTCTCTCCACAGTTGCTTGTCCCCCTACCCACACATACACACACACACTAAATAAGGCTAGGAAGCTGCATGGGTCTTCTGACTGAAAAGTACGATTGCTTTTGTTTCCTGTTTATTTTTATCTGGTATTTAGAGAATTTGCTATAGTTATATGCAATAAAGAACTGTGTAGTTGATATTCTCCTATGTGACTTGAGATTCAGAGCTGTGGTTTCTGCTGTAAATGGGAGTGATTCACCTCAGAAGAGCTGGTAGCTGGTCTGTTGTTCTCTAGGTGCAGACTTAATCAGTAAACTCCAGCCTGATGTTTTTCCATTGCTCCCTGGTCCACTAGCCAATGGACAGAATTCACCACAGTTTTTTTGGGATAATCTCAAAGACAGATCCACTGATGATGTTCCTGGTCTGGACTCCAGTTTACTAACACTGCAAAAGAGAGGAAATATTCCCTGCACTAGCTTGAGTGTGGTGATTCAGTAGAGCTGGTATCATTCGTCCTGTCCTATGATGAACACCACATTGCCCAACCACACTGGAAAAGAATGAACAGGCTCAGATTTCCTATCTGGAAACTGAGAGCTGTTGCAAAACTTGGTACATGGATAAAATAGAAACAACATGTATGTTGCATGTAAATAGGAACAACGGCAAAATCTTGTGGTAGTAAATTGAGGTTAAATTGGCATAAAAGTGGTGAGGTTTGGACAGCTAGGACAGCAATGGAATGAAGAGAAAGTAAGATGGGAGTGGTGTATCATAGTTCAGTATACAAAAGTTTGGTAGCATGGAAATTAATACAGACAGTTCCTGGCATGATTTTGGGCTAGTGCTGACTGCAAGAGGGCTGCTGTACAGCTGGGATACTCGTGTGAAAATGTTAGCAGCATATGTAATAAAAACCACTAAACTGGAATTATACAGAAATAAGTTATTATTGAAACACAGCTGTACTTTGAACAAAGCATTGAGGAATTTATAAGACAATGATTTGCCAAAGGGAACAGCATAAACTTATCTCAGCCAGAGAGCCACAACCAGTTCCTGTGGCTGCTCCCCACCACCGAGCACAAACTCCACTTCCCTCCAGCCATGAAATGGGGACCAAAAGCTTTCATTGCATGGTGTGCTCCGTATCAATTCCTATAAATTGATGTCCTCTCTTCACATGAACTAAAAACGTGTCAAGTGTCTTGCAACTTTTTCACCCTCTTTATTATTGCTATCACCCTTATCATATGAAAGTTGATCACAAGTGAATTGTAATTATTCAGCTAGCAGCTCAGTGGTGAGAACATCAAAGCACAAGTATGTTTGTAGGGTTAATGCATGATTATTTTAGCATCCCAAAGGCTTTGGAATGCCATGCCATCCAATTATCCTAGGGCTATGTGAGAAGAGGGAACTTCATGTAATTAGGAGGGCCTAAACTAAGCTTTCAGGATCAGTAGAATACATCATGTCACATTTCCCAATGCCAGCTGTTTCCCCCCAAACTATACAGAACATAATACTACAATTTTTAGAATTTAAAAAGTGAAACAAACACGTAAAATCAGACTGTCAGATTAGTAATTACATTTTAGTTTTTTAATAGAAAAATCAATATATTTGCCAAACATTATAAATATGCTTATCAGACTGCCACTTCTGAATGAGCATGAGATCCATTAAGTCATATGCTCTGTTTCTGCTAGGAACCAATACTTCACCCATATCAAATAAATTTTTTTAAAGGTTATTTTTTTTTCTTCTAATTAGGATGCCCTAGTCAAATATTTGATGCTGTATTTTCTAGTCATCTACATAGCCTGATTTTCAGAGGTGTTGAGCACATTCATTGCTTCTGTGGCTGCTGAGCAACTCTGAAACTTATGCATGTGAGTACAAATTAGATGCCAAACTACAGTCATCCCATTTTAAAAATTAATAGCATGATGAATACAACCAGTTGTGTGATGTCTGATGAAAATAGGATGAAAATGAATGGAAATATTTTCCTGCATCTTGGGATTAGTTTAAAAGTGAAACTTGATGAGAAATATTCATTTAGAAGCCTCTACAGTTTGTAAAATATGCTGCAGCATGTTGAAGTACTTGGAAAACTATTACTAAGGAAACAAGTTAGGGTCTTCCCAATGAATTCTAAATAGTTGGGAAAAGTGGTGGAGACCACTGTGATTAAGGGGAGATAGGAAGACTGCTGTGAACACAAAAGAAATGGCTTTCAGGAATACAAATAATATAATGAAGAAATACATTGAACTTTAAATAAGAGTGACATAAGTAAAGAGGTGTTTATATAGATAATTTGAAAAATTATATGTTCAGTAAGGTTTTCTTTGATTATCAAACAGCAATAATTATTTGTACACGCAATGACAAAATTATCTCCTAAATACATATTCTGCTATAGCCTGTCTGCATGAAAAATTAGAGGATGGAGTCAGATATCTAACAACAAAATATTTTTCTGGTACAGTGGGAAGGGGTTAATGTGCAGATAACAGCAAAGAGAGCTGTTAATAATATTGTGTAACAGACATCCCCTTGTAAATGTGACCTGCAAACACCTTTAAACAGTTCAGTAATACTAGTTGTTTGCCAAATGCTTCTGAGTATCAGAAGGCTCCATGAGTTACTGACCTAAGCATTGAATACCGTGTGCTTGGTGACTTTGCAGGGCTCTGTGAATCTGCTCCAAGTGGTGATGCTGCATGCTGCCTGCTGGCTGTGTGCAGTATGGACTGAAGGCTCCATACACCCTTCCTGCAGACCTCACAGCACCTGCAGTTAGAAATGTAAATGTTGATTTATTACAGTGTTTTCCGTGCTTCAGGGTCTACTTTTCAGTTCAGCATTTTATTTATCATTTGGCATTACCATTAACTCTCCAAAGCAAAATTCTCTATCCCATGATGCAGACACACTGGTCCATTGTAGGAATATACAGAATTATAATATCACCTGCACTGTGCTTTCTGGGACATTCTTTGGAAAACATGTGTCTGACCCAAACAGGACCTAGGGGTAAAATGGTGTAAGGATGAAAAGGCTCAGCTTTGGATTAGTAAAATGTACAACACATACAACTATGGAGCATCTTACACTGCTGCTTTGGTAGAAAATTATATTTTAGGGCATGAGTTGGAGAAGAGTGCAGATGCAATGTAATTACTTTCCTCCCCTATCCAGAACCCTAAATCTGCATCTGCGTTTCGGTTGCTTTTAAAAACGAAACTGAAAATATCCATTAATAAATTCAGATATCAGATTAAGGAGCAGTGTCTCTGGTGTCAAAGTTGTTTACATGATTCAGTGCAATGAATTACTATTTTTTTTAATTGGGAGGATTTTAATTCCAAGTTACTTTATGTTTCTCATAAAAAACCCTTCAGTGTCTTGCTGGGCATATTCAACAGCAAGAAAATAAGGCAGTATAACTAACAGGTCTAAGTGCTTATAAAACTGTTCCTGAATTATCCAACATTTGCTACATCCTACAAGACTAATTTCTGAGGCCTGCTCCAAGAAAAGATAAATTTACAGAAATAACTGTAAGGAATTCCAAAACTGTGTAATTCACCTACTATCAGTTTTCTGTACAATATTAAGAGATATAGAGTAGCACTTAGTAATAAAATAGGAACACTTAAATTACTAGAAACCATCCTGATTTCAGAGAGCAAAGGAAGAGATGCTGTTTGTACAACATTTATTACCTCCTTGTAAGTACAGACTGTCTTGAGGTTAATAACTGGTTAAAAGAGAAATAGCTTTTTTTTTTCCTCATTGCAAATATTTCTGCCAGGATCTTGACAAGATCTGAAGCAGACCACACTAATGATATCACGCTGCACAGGTATTTTCTTATCTAAGATGCTATTCTACCATAGCCAAGCTTAAGAGTAGAAGATGCTAACCTTGAATAAACTCTTGCTGCTTTGTGTGTACTAATAAGGTGTTGGAGAACTCTCCATGCAGTGATACTCATATGTTACACTTCTGCAACAGCTTTGGCTGTCTAATTTAATCCCATATTCTTCATCAAGAATCCTAACTCACTTTATAATATAACAGACAGTTCTGGGAGCAACATTGCACAGCTGAAGGAACTGAGGCAGTGAGAGGGCAGCTAATCAGCAAGATGTAGAAAGGCCAGGAACAGGAGCCCCCTCTCCTAGCTCTGGGCCTGCTTGTATCCAAAATGTGCATTTCAGTGCATGAAACAGAGTAGGCTCCAATTAATCAAGGAGGAGAGGTGTGAGCTGTATAACCATGTTTAAAGAAAAATGTTTAGAAATTGCAGAAATCACATCACTGACTGGTACACTCCTACTTTTACAGCTTCTGAATGCAAACCAGCCTGTGGCTGGACCTCTGCTCTACACACATTGGTAGAAAAAAAAGAATCTGCTAGTCCTTGATAACTCAGGAACAGACACAAAAATAAATATAGGGAATGATGGATTGATGCTTCTGGGAAGGCAAGCTGTGGGTTGAATAATACAGGGGGAAAAACCAGGGAAGAGAGAGTAAGAGGCAAAAGGAAGAAAGGTTTAGGGGAAGGATTTTGCCTTATCCAGTGCTTTTTTTGTGTGGTTCACTCCTGACCTTAACTTTTAGGGTGAAAAGACCTTGTGACACAGCAAAGCTGGTGTGTGTTTGTCACACAGAGGAATAATTTGAGGAGAGTGTACAGGTGTTTCCTGTGTTGCAGAAATCATCTCTACAGAGACTCTTGTTTGCCATTACCCAAGACTTCAAAGAAAATACCAAGATGGATGTGTAAAACGTCCTGCCAATAGCAGGATCCACCATCTATTTCCTAGTTACTAAAGCAGACACAGACAAAGCTCTCAGGAATGCCTACAAGGAACCTCCATCAACAGCAGCTCTTCAGAACAGCCCTAGATGTAAAGGTGACTCTTCCTTTATCATTCCCTGCTGGGTAGCATCTCTAGTCAACATTTCTAGAGTTGGGCCCTACATTTTTGTAATACATTTCTCTCAAAATCCTGATTTTTCTTAAGTTGTTCGGCTGCTGACCAGCTGTACAGGAAGGCTCTTACCCTTTAGGTGAGTTTCATGTTTAGTCTTAGCTGGTACGCTTCAAACCCAGTCCCTCTCACTCTAGCAGGATGCTACTATTTGTTTGCATCAGCTTTTGTGTCAGAAATGTCTCCTGCAAAATGACATCTACAATTTCCTCTAAATCTTTTTTTGTTTGTTTGTTTTGTGGCACTCAGCTCCGATTTTTCCGATCAGAGGTGCTGAATAACCCATTCTAACCTGAAACACTTTGTTACACATCCGAAAACGGGGTGCTGAGAAGTACCGAGAACTCTGTGGCTGGAGAATGGGGAGTCAGGAAGTTGGTGTGCTTTGCAAATTCTGAATCCATGTCTTCCCTCCTCAGAGCCTCGGTGCAGAACAGGCACTGCCAGGTGGCTGCAGAGGAGCTGATCTCTCTGTCAGGCAGGCAGGAGCTCTCACTGTGCCCTGGGCTTGGGTGGGAGGACCCGTGCTCAGACCTGTGACCTGAAGCACAGCCCTTCTGCGGGAGAGAAAAGAGTACAGCCTTGGGCAATGAAACCTCATTTCACTTCAAGGAGTGCTGGTTAATAGGAACTCGGAGAAAGCAGGAGTATACACAGTGACTGTTTCCAGTGAAGTACGAAATGTCTGCATCTCTCATGGTCCAGTCACTGCAGAGCCTCTCCCGTGGGTGTTGGCTGACTTACAGTGAATTAAGATAAGGGGAGCTGGGTGGGTATTTAAGGCTTTTACATGCATGTTTTGAAACAGGATCCAGTAAATTCACAGCTAAAATTTTGAAAAAAAGCAGAGTAGGTTAAGCATTTTAAGTCCATCGTGTTCTTACTTGCAAGATGCAAATCTTCTGAGCTCTTGCAGTAGCATCTCACTGGAAAAGGGGCTATAAATTGTAAAATATTTTACTTTTGTTGTTTGGGACAGTACAAAAACCAGGGAAATATGTTTAATGAACATTCTTCTTGTTCAAAGCATTTCGGTGGCTCAGCTCTGATATTGTTTCAAAACTGTTTTCTCAAGGCCCTCCAGCGCATGGTGTTACGAAAAAAAAAAGTTGTCAGACTGGTTTTAACACATCTTTACAATACTGATAAGCAAAAGTTCACTGAAATAATTCCCAATAAGATACATGTGGGGATACACCTTTCTTAAGGCTCTCTTATTGGATTCAAACTTTAGGGAGACCTGTTGCATTCCAGACTTAAGCAGCCTCTTTCAAAGTTATTAGAAAAGCACAGGGATGTGTCAGATGCTGTGCTGAGGAGTGCCTGTGTCACATCCTGTTACCCGTGTCTGCTTTTAAACCTGTTTCGTAAGTGCAGCCAGTGACTGACTGTCTTCAGCTGCAAACATCTTTGAAACTACACGAGCTGAGTTCCAAAAGAAAACACTGCAGTATTTTGGTTGCTAGAGGTAAAACACTCCATAAGTAGCTAGTTTTTCTTAATTAAGTAAACGATTTAATCTTGAAGCTACTTTGCTTAACAATGCCATCATTAAAATGGTAATGGGCTTTGAGGTCCTTATTCAGCTTGGTATGGCATCCTACCTTTGCTGCTATTGTTTCATCCTGTTCACACAGAAGTTTCTGCTATTCAGTCTGGTAAAAGCAAGATGCTAACCAAGGAACTAAAGCTCAAAAATAGCATGTGGCCAAATCTTTGAGTCTATCTTAATAAGGTCCTGTCTATCCTCCCCTTGAAGCCACACAGGCACTTCAGTAGGATGCAAAATGGTTCCTCTGCTAGGTAGAAGCAAAATGAGCTAATATATTATTTAATATTATTATTATCTACTTTGGAAATGATGCTTTTAAAAGCCAGGACATGCTAAAATTACTCAAAAAATAAGTATTTTACTAAAGTATGCAGACTAGCTTGCTATAACATGATTTGGTAAAAATTAATACATTTTTTTTCTCTCTAATAACCATGGGACTCAGCTGAACACAGCTAGAAAAAGCCCTATTTAAATAGTGGGGTTTCCCCCCCTCCTGATTTTCCAGTGTACAAAGCAAGTTAAAGCAAAAACAAAGGAAAAATACTTTGGCAGATGGACGTAGCTGTCAAACCTGGAACTTTCCCATGCTTCTTTTTCCACACTTGTGCATTAACCACCAGCCTCTCACTGCAGACCAGGCCCATGCCCAAATCTTGGCAATAGAGGTCTAGGCTGAGATGCTGTTTAAAGCAGCCACAGGTTAAGGTCAAATTCTCTGTTACACCTAAGCTGTGCTTCATGCTTTGCCACATTATCTGGTCCTTCTGGGGACCTCTAAGACATCCCTGCAGATTTAGAGTGGTGTCAAGGTCCCTGTCATTTACCCTTGAATAAAAAGGCCTTTGCCAGAGCCAAGAAAAACTAGAAAGCAGCAACTTTCTGGCCCCACCTCCTTCCTCACATCATCCCTACAGAAAGGGGCGGGGAGAATAGATAGGAAACACCATGATCCTGCACAGAGCACAGGAGGAGTTTGCATTTCCATAAGGCTTAGCTTGCCCTTTGCTTGGCCAGAGGGGCATAAACCGGGCCCCAGACTAACAACAAAACCAGATCCTCCCTGCCAGCGAGGGAAGGAACGGTTGGTAGCACAAGTGCTTACTCTATAATGTTTAATTTTCCCAGCTCACTGGATTGCCTCAAAACACAAGGAAAATATGCTGGCAACAGGTGGGACTATCAAAACTTTCTGTGGGAGTCCACAAAGAGAAGGTTTCTCACCTGGCATTTTCACTGACAATGACAGAGACCTGTGGGATCCCCCTGCCCCAGTCTGCAAGGCAGCTCAAGGGCAGAGGCCCTGGCAATCAGGTGCAAGAAAGAGTGTCCTCTGACCGCTCAGCATTGCCAGGAAAAATGACAAAACCAAGTAATATTGTTCCACCAAAAAATAAGCATGACATACCTAAGCTGTTATAGATCTTAAAACTGTGGATGGAGACGTCTAAATATTTTTCTTCATGGAGTCAATAGGCTACATTAATCTATAAGGTATCACCCAGGCCTCCACTGAGTTCTGTTAAAGAAAAGCATTGTGGCCCATAGCACTTAAACCATTATTAGTTTCTACTTTTTTTTTAATATAACAGGAATGATGGTACAATATATTAATTATATTTCAGCACAATTTGCTTATATTAATGTATTTTTTTATTAAATTCATCTTTTAGTAGAAAATGATAGGGAAAATCAACTGGAAAAATTATCTCATGGAAAAAGTAGAAAGAGTAACATTCATTATGCATCCCTGAATGTCCTTGAATTAAAGGGCATGTCTGCTTTTAAACACTGGGTAGCTTTCAGAGGTGGAATAAGCTAAAAGGATGTTTATCCACAGCAATACTGCCTTGACAAATATTCAAGGGAGTAAAAGGAATAGCTGCACAGTTTGCTCCAGTGACTTTTGTTCCCTTAATGAAATGTACACAAATACCCTCATCCATCGCCTGGATGCACCCCTATCTGCTGTGTGGCCTGCACTGACAGTCCGTGTGTCCCCTCGCTCCTGATGCATCTGTAAGCTTGACAGCTCAGTTCTCTGTGGGTCCTCAGGCTGGGAGCAGAATGAGTCATGGCACAGCAACCCATTCTTACTTTACAATACCAGTTTTTTAGAAAAGACACAACTCTGGAAGAAAACTAAAGAAGAAATTGATATATCACAGTATATGTGTTCTGTGATTCCTTTCATTTCTTCATTCCAACTCTGAGAAATGATTTCCCACTCTTGTGAATGAAAGTGTTTCTTATTAGAGGAAGATAGAAATCAGATGATAACAACTGGAGGGAATAGGGAGAAATTAGGCATAATAGGCCCTCAAGTTATTTGCTTGTTATTTTAGTGTGCTTTCCGCTTTGAAAGGAGTTTGTGGATTTCCTTTAGAAGCAGGGTTGATGGGTTCTCTTTTAATCTAAGTAACAAAATTGAAAATTGTTAGTCTAAAGTAAGAATGTTTAAAAGAAGATGGATGAAAACTTAAGGTGTTGAGCCAGCCTTCACCTTCTTTCACACCACTTTACTTTCAAAAATTCAGACCATCAAACAAAAATTTTTTGCATTGAAAAGGGCTGTCAGGGCTACTGAAGTTGTGGATGAGGTCTGTACCTGATGCTACATCACTAAGGCAGTTTACTTTTATCTCTGTTTTCTTAGTAGTTTACAACAAATAGGTGATAAATTCTGATTGTTTTACTGCCTGAGAAAATATAAAAGTCGTGTACTTAACTAATACAGTTCGTTGGGATATTTTTTTAAACATTTCCCGACCCGACAGCAAGAGCTGTCCAGCCTGTACTATTCCAGTTTCCTCCTCCTCCTCCATTTAGCAAGGCTCACCTATGCTATTTACTGCATCATTGCATCCAAGCCAAACTTGGTTACTGCGGCAACTAAGTTTTTCTTCTCGAAGGGTCACAGGGAAACACATCCTTCAGGATCCCCTAGTAACCGTCAGCCGCCAGGGCTGGGGAACATCAACACTGAAATGCCTGCTTTCCATCGCTAAGGCAGCGCCGCCTGCGCCTGCAACAAGGGGGGCAGAGTCTAGTTACATTCCTGACCCACTTTCACATCCCTCCCTCCTCCTCCTCCTCCCTCTCCCTCTCCTCCTCCCTCCCCGAGCACAGCAGCAACCAGCAGGGCAGCCGAGGCTCCATTTAGCACGCCTCGCACACCCGCAGCCCCCGAGCTGTCTCCTGGCAGGCAGCAGCAGCGCAGGTTTCCCCAGCAGCAGCAGGCGGGGAGCAGGAGGGGGGACTGCGGACCTCCGGGAGAGGAGGGAATTCCCTCTCCCAGCCTGTCTGTGCAGCGGTGTTGCTCCTGCCCTTTGTCCGGCCCTTTCCACGCGCATCCATGCCTGCATCCTCACCAGCTGCAGCGTGAGGCTGTGCCCCTTCCCTCTGCTTTCCCAGCCACTCCTGGACGGGTGTTGAACTTTCTCTGCCAGCGCCCCTTCCGCCATCCCCTGGCCCCCGGATCAGTCTGGATGCGCACACCTGACTGCCCTGCTCCCCTTCTCGCCCACCACCTCCTTTATGTAACCCCGCCATTCCTGTCCCTCTCTCGGGCTCCTGGCGCCCGTCCCTTTCCCCAGATAATTGCAACACCTCCCCCCGCCTCCCCGAGTGGCGGGCGGGCAGGTGAGTAAGAGGAGGGCGCTCCATCAGCTCCCCTGGGACGGACACTCCCTTTCCCTGAGGGCAGCTGAGAGGGATTTCGCCCCACATCGTACCCGCCTCCCCCAGCCCGCTTATCCCCGGCCTTGTGCTCTGGGCAGCCGAGACCTCTCCAGGCCGTGGGAGGGCCCTGATGTTTGGGAAGGGGGTGTGGACAAGCCGGGGGCAGGTGCCACCCTCAGGGCGCCGGCGTTTGGAATGGGGCTGGGGCTCACGAGGGCCGGGATGGGGGCTGCCAGCCCGGCTGCGCCTTTCCTCGCTCCCTTCGGGGAACAGAGCCGGGCCCGAGGCAAGGAAAGAGGAGGGTGGGCCCCGGTACGGCCGGGTCCCTGAGCAGGTGCTGGGTGTGCGAGCTCCCTACACAGCGGGACCTGGAAGGGGCAGCTCCCCGAGGATGCAGATGTGCCGGGCCTGAGGGCACGGCGGCGGGAACAGTGCCAGGGATCAGGGGAGCCCAGCTGCGTGGACACGCACCAGCCCACCGCGGTGGCCATGAGACGTGCTAATGGAACTCCTCTCCTCTCCTCTCCTCTCCTCTCCTCTCCTCTCCTCTCCTCTCCTCTCCTCTCCTCTCCTCTCCTCTCCTTTATTTTTCAGTTCTGTTGTTGCAAAATACCAGCTATGACCAGCTCCCTGCTGCAGAGCCCAGCCTGCAGGAGTGCCCTAGTTTGTGACAAGGAATTGCTCCTGTCCCATAGTTTTAGACACCTGCCGGTCTGGGGACCTGGGCTCATGCCGGACAGCCAGCCCTTGGTGAAAAAAAAAAAAAAAAAAAAAAAATCCCACCTCTTTCATGGTGAAAAGGAGCCTCAGTTTTAAAATTATGGCTTAGATTTCATGTGTTTCTTTCTCAACCCTTTTTTGGGGCTCTTTTTTTGGGTGGTGGAGATCGGAATAAAAAGACCCATTTAATTTCTGAATGCTAGAAGTGTCTGCTTAAAAATTGGTTCACTGTTCTTTTTCCTTGTATAACTTAAACCCACCTGTTTTCAAGTTTGGGCTTGATACATATTTCTGCTCCATTCCTGTAAGCACTTCAGCACATGTTACACATATGCTTACATCTGCAGAGTCCAGGGCCAGAATCTTCAATGTCACCCTAAATGTTTAGTGCTGTACCACATTTACAAACCTGGCTCAGTAATAGATTAATAATGACTCAAAATAACATGACACATAAACAGTATATTATTTCCATCACAGCAGAAACAGTGGTTTTCCAGATATTCTCTCTTTCTCTCTATGTAAATGTGCTTGTAGCAGAGGTCTAGGTACTCAGTATGAAGTACGTAGGTTTTGTGTTTTTACTTACTTGAGAACGAACTTCTCAACTAACATTTTATACACAAAAGGGCCACAAAACATATTTATTATTTACATAAGCTTTAAAATAGTGTGCACTGTCCTGTGTGCTGTGAGTATGAAGCTGGTAGCAGTAGCTCAAGCATCTTTAAACTTTCCTCTGCACTAAGAAAGAGTTACACACCTGCAGGGAGGTTTGTAAGGGCACAAGATTGCACCCAGATTATTTCTCTGCTTGAAAATGTTTTTTAGTTTGAGTGATTACACTGGGCTTCCCTGCATCTGTTGTGACCACGAATGGCAGTGACTGCGTGCTGTGAAGTGCTTTTGTCAGTGGCAGACGTTTAACTGGAAATGAGAAAAGAAAAAATAGAAAAAAAACCTGGCAGGAACCACTGAGAAAATAATAAATGCAGAATGTCAACAGTGATAGATAAAAAAACTACTAAACTAATTTTTAGTGCAGTATTTTTCACTGAGATAAACAAATCTTGAGGTTGAAATAATATACCCTTCTGAATAAGCAGCAGCAGCTGTGCTGCAAATGCATTTTTCACCTTTTCAGAGCTTTTCAAGAAATTAAAATGCAGTGACTATTTGCAAAACAGTTTGATAGGTTATTATTAAAATAGTAGCATCCTCATTCCTAATGTCAGAAGACATGATTGGAACAAATTGCTAGGCTGTTTAATGAATGATCAACCATGAACAGCACACACCTTTTTCAATAAAAGATTTTTATTCTTACTAGGCTTCCAGAATTCTATCCAAATCACAAACTACAAGATATTTTTAAGAAGACATGTAGAGAAGAATTTTTTTTTTTTCTGGATTTGTTGCATATAATATTGCTTTGTAGTATTTTATAGTGAAGATTTAATAATTAAAGAGCTTGCTTGGGGAGCTTTTTTGATAGTTCCTGGAGGTAGCAGAGAAGGGCAGGTGAAATCAGGTGATGCAAGTTGGTACAGCCAGTAAGCCTAGCTGCACTTGCTCAAATTTAAAGGTGCTCTGCAAGGATGTATTTTCTGTGCTGCAAGGCGAGTTTTGAGGTTTAAATCTGCTGCAACACAAATGACACCCAACTAGTCGTAATGTCCAGGCCACACATTCTCTTGTAGCGAGTCCAGGTTAGTTTGAGTGGTTTGCTACAGACTGGATACTGAAATCCTGCTGGCAAAGTAGGAGGCTTTGGGAGGCACAGAAGAGCATGCAGGGGAGGCTGTCCTGGGATGCTGGCATGGCACATGGGAGCACACAGCCCAAGACAGTTACTTAAGGTGGCTTTTATTCAGGCATCTACTGCAGCCATAAAAAGAGGTGTGCGAGGGAATATCTTGGGAGAGCCTTTCCCAATCAGCAAGGCATGCCTCGAGGCACAGCGTCATTAAGGGTGGGGTGCAGAGGGGCCCTGCTGTAACGAGAGGCGTGTGGAGGATCCTGAGGACAGCACGGAGCAGGAGGAGCCAGGCTGCAATGGAAACAGCTCTCCTTGTCCCTCCCCGCCTCCCTGCAGCTTCCAGCCATGCTGCCAGCCACGGGGCAAAGGCCTGAGGGTCGGGGTGAGAGAGCCTGACACATGTGGCAATGTTGGGGGCGTGGAAGGGAGAGGGAGAACAAGGGATAAATAAGCCCAAACAACCCCTTTTTCATACTCTTTTTTTCAAAACAGACCTTAGGGCCAGTCTTTCCTGTGCTCAAGGATTTTTTTTTTTTAAAACCCTGCTGTAACTGCTGCTGATGTAGGCGAGTCCAGCAGCAGCCCCCACTTGACCTTGCCTGGTTTGCCTTGCAGTGAGGCTGAAGTTTTTTTACCGTGCGACAGGCCAGAAGCACTAGCTCGAGGTAAAAAAAAATGCATTGCCTTGCAAGGCAAAGCAAGGCCTCCCTCTGCCTCAGCCATCTCTCTCAGTAATTGGAATTTCAGCAAGTACCTGCCCCTAAGATGAATGTTGTGCAGCATTCCCAGGCACGCCCCACCTCGAATGCCAGCCCTGTCTTCCTCCGGGCCCCAGCACAGCATCAACAGCCTTCTCCCTCCTGGAGCAATGCATGAGCCTCTGATTCATGCTGCTCTCCCATCAGCAAGCAGGGAGATGTCTGCACCGTCTCCAGCACCTGGGTTTGAGTAGCTACCCAGGCAAAGCTCTTGCTTGCAAAGAAGGTCTTTTCCTCTCTCTGCTGGCCCCATTTCCCAAGATTTATATGACCAATTTCTAAACTCTTCTTAATTGTAGAGATAAGGTATTTAAAACACATGTGCTTCCCGGAACGCTGTGGAGTGCTGTCTGCCTCCTGCCCTGTCTTCGTTCACAGAAGGTGCTCATGCATATGGAAACAATCAGGCTACCCAAAAGACAACACACTTGATACTGCTAATTACACGGAGTAAACACCACTGGGACTATAACTGGTCTCTAGATCTGAGTCAGTGTTCTGCTGCTGAGCTAAAGAAGAAAGTCTATTCTGTGCATTCATATTATAGCCAGCAAAGTCCCTGCTGCACATATTGCTGATTTCTCTACATGTGACATGGCACACAGCCAAGGAATTGTAGTGCAAACAGGATTTTATAACCAGCATTATTTAAGGATGGGCAAACTGTGAAGCTCCAAAAGTTAATGATTGTAGTGCACTTTCAATTAATTTTTATTGTCAAGCTGTATTTCAGGGCACTAAAGAGCTCTTGTGATGACAAGCAGGAGTGTGTGGGAACAAGCGGGAATACAGTATGCATTGTTATTCTCTCTGATTTATAGATCAGAGAATAACCAATCTGGCCGACAAGTTACCTTTTTCCTCTCATGTTAGATGAAATTCATCTCTGTGTTGAGCCCCCTCCAGAAAATGCATTTTAGCAGTATAAATACAGCATCAGTCATCAAACTTACAAATGGTACACATAAGCTACTGCACAGAAGTAAATATCACCCTTTTTCACTAAGGATATCTGTAGTACTTTTGTTGTTATCTTACAAGAGCCCAATGCAGAAGTCACTGAATGGATTTAAAACTACTAACTACATTTTAATGACTCAGACAAGGAACTTCTGACAGGATGCTTTCTTTTGAAGCAAGTATACAGTGAAGTCTACATGCCATAAGGTACAAAGTCTGGATAAAGGCAGGCTGTGCATGAGCAATTAGTCACAATACAGTGACAAAGCCTAGCCTTGTATGATGGGCATCAAATTCACCACTTCTGCTCCCTCCCTGTCCCTCTGAAGCCACAGGCCAGGGCAGTGTGTCAGCTAAAGAGCAGCATTGGGTAACAGGTGAGTTTTGCCTGCTTTTCTCCTTGCAGAGGACACAAATTTGGGCCTCTACCCAGACACTGACAGATTTAGAGGGTCATGCTATGTTTGAAACTCTCACAGATTTGACTGAGAATGGGACAACAGACTTGAAACAGATTACAGGAAAACTGACAGAAAGAACAATTACATAAGTCTAATTTATCTAGGAAATGCAAGGGGAAAAATATCCACCAGAAAAGCAATCCAAACCAAAACAGGCACTTTGGAAAGTATAGGTGGAGCTGGGTCACAGACAGGTGTCTGGCTTTAGCTCACAGCTGAGGGAGGTGGCTGCTCTGGCCGGCTCCTTCTCTGCTGCCCCGGGTTACTGCTTCAGCAGCCGTGCTGATGCAGCTGTTTGTCTAGCTGTCCTTTAAGCCAGTCCTGTGAAATGATCCATTTCAAAGAAAAGATATGCATTTCAGGGAGAATGCCTGGTGGGGGTTTTTTTAACCCAAAAGTCCTTAAAAAAAGTCTTTGGAGCTCAGCTACACAAACAGTTGACTTGATGGCATGGGACAGCAGGTGTAAGTCTCTCTATGGGTTTGTGAGGAATGAGGGGGAGCTACACCACAGGGCTCTGCTACAGTCCAAACAGTTGTGTGTCTGTAACCTGAAGTGTTCCTCTTCTTCTCAAGTCCACCAAGACCATGAAGTGACCCCAGGCTTGCCTGTGTGGTGCAGGCACCCACTGGGTGGCCACTCTGGCTGGCTGCCATGCTCACCACAGGGTACTGCGGCACTTCCTTTGCACCCACCACTTTTGGTAGACCTAGTCTGCTCTGATCTTTGTCAGTTAAGCTACATCACACTGATTCCAAAATTTAAATAATGGCAGTGCTATGCCCACACCATTTTAAATGTTAGCCAGGACTTAATGCATTAGCACCAGGCTCATCTCCATGTGAAAGCTGGCATGTGACAAGCCAGAGGATGAACTTCTGGACACTGTTACTCTGCACTTAGGCCACAGATATTCACATAGGCTGTGACAGAAGTTTCTGTCTCCGGCTCTCCCCTGGTGCCAGAGGTTCCTGCTGCTTCAGATCCAGGGAGTAAGCTGTGGGTTGACCACTTCCTGTCATTTGGTGGCAGCTTGTAATGTTGAAATACTGGGCCCCCTCTAACCTACCTCATTCAGCCTGAAAAATTGTGAAAAGCATTCAAGCCCAGTTGAGCAGAGCAGGCCTAAGGGATGGTAGTCACAGGCTGGGTTGATGGACTTCTCCAGCAGCCCCTCAGCTTGGGAGGATGTGCATCTCTAGCCCAGTCCCCTGTGCAGACATTGTTAAATTATCTTTAGAGGGTGTATTGCAGAGACAAATGTTTGGTACTAGCATGAAACCACTCAGCTCCTCCTTTGGGCTGGCATTGTCCTCCAGCTAGTGTGGGCAGCTATTCAGATCCTCCATATGTCTGTTTAAAATGGGTACACAAGACCTTGAGTGTGCTGAGTGGGAGGTAGCTCACCCATCTTTGAAACACAGGTAAGCTGCTTCAGTGCTGGTTGCCAAGCAAAACATCTTCTTCATGGGGAAGCTTTCTGCTGAAACCAAAGTGAAACTTACCCTTAGCTTTCTTATTGCCGCCTCTGGAGCCACCACATCCTTCTCTTGCCACGAGCACCTCATCGTTTAGGAAGTGGCAGCAAGTGATGCTGCCAAGCACTGAGAAGTGGGTCTCCCTGTGCTCATGGGGGAAGGGATGAATTTTTGGAGGGGTTAAAATTTGCTCTTTGAAAGCAGTGAACACCAAAGGGTCCACCTGGGGAGAATGTTCCTGGTGTGCTGCAACTTTGTGATGCTTCCCTACTTTTCTTGTGGAGACAAGCCCCAAGGAATCCAAAGACTTGGCTTATTTTCCTGATCCTGCAACAGATTCCCTGCCTTGCCCAGCCAAGGGCAAGTCATTTAGGATCACATTTTTGAGCATGGGCTTTAATTTTAGCCCTGTAGCTTGAGATATCCAGAATCTGTCTTACATGTGTATTAATCACTTATAGCCAAAATGAACAGAAGCTGCCTGTATATAGAAGTGCACTGAAAATTAGATGTTACTTCAAAAAACAGGGCCAGGTCTGTCTTACTCAACTTGCTCCTACGTTCACTGGAGGTTGTAAGTAACACCTGTCCAGCTGGGGAGACATCAAGAAAATTAATTTTTATAAAGCATGTGGAATGATTAATTATTTTTTAAACATTATTTGCAAATGTAACAGAGAAAAGCTCTTGGAGCATTGTTTCTCTTGTTTGGATATTTCTATTGGATTCAAATAAGAATAAGCATAACCTCCTTCATCAGCAGGCTTACTGACCATAAAGAATTTTGTTTGTTTTGCTTTCAGGGATTAGGGCATGAGATTTTGGTTTCTCTCACTTGTTTATGGCATGAATTTGCTACACATAAATCACTGCAGGTCAGAACACTGCTGTTCCCTTAGCATAAGGTAAGAGAACACAGAATCACTCTTTAATGTTGTGCAATTGGGCAGGATTTGGCTTGTCCTGATTTTGTGTTTGGAGAAGTCAGGCTGCCCTTTGTGCTTGATGTTTTACCTCTTTTCTCTTGAAGGTCCAGTGGAGAAATCTGACTAGGTGCTTTTGCATCACTCACTCTCCGCCTGATCTTTGTTTTGCTGAAATTAAAGTACAGCTTCCTAGTCTGTGGCTCACTGTGGGATTTCCCAGTGTTTCACCAGGCTGCAGTCTGATGTACTCTTCAAATACTGAAAAAAGTAGTTGTATTATCTTTACACCTGGTCCAAAGTGCGTGTGGCTGTAAGCAGACCAGTTCAGGGGAGAAATCTGGCCCAGAAAATGACAGTTTCTGTTTTTCAGTCAGTTTAGTTTTGTGTGGTTCGGTTTGATGGTAGAGCTGAGCAGCAAAGGCAGGTGCAGAGAGAGAGGGAGTCAAGCCCCAGTCCTTCAGGTGTCCTTGTGTGGCGGTGTTTGCAGGAACTGAGGCAGTCTTACTGCCCTCTGTGTCTGCATCTCTCTTGCCACTATCTCTTGGGGGTGTGTGGGTGGGGTGGCAAGAAGTTAATGTTACTCAGTAGCCAGCAAGCAATGGGATAAAGACCCATATTGTGCCTTTCTGATCCCAAGGCTATCCCCCTCCCCCCTTCCATTCTTGGGTTTACTCAGTAGAGCTACCCTGATTCACATAAGCTAACAATGTTTGAGAAGAAACAATTAGGCCCATAGAAGTTGTTGACATCTTATTTTCATTTTTTTCAATGGCATAATGGGTGCTCCAGTCCAGCTTGTCCTTTTGTGTTCTCCATCCCAGGCATTCCTTCCAGATGCAAAGTCCCTGTGAGGTTGGGGACAGAACAGTGGCTCTCCCAAACATTTTGGACCAAGAGACTGCTAGTGACACTCAGCATTTCTCACAGAACACGATGTGGCTGCCGAGCAGGCTAGTAATTGAAAACACTGCTGAAACCAGGCAGGCTCCCCAGGCCAGCTGCGGGCCACTTCCCGTGCCTGCGGAGCGCAGGGCCGGCATTTGCTGGGACCAGCTGCAGGGCTGGGGAGGATGGGGTGTGCCTGCAGGAGGCTGCAGGAACAGCTCGGGTGTCTTTTCCAGGAAGTTGGGTGCACACTCCCCGCTTCTTCTTTCTCTGTGGTCTTCTGGAGCTCAGCTTAAATCAGATCTGGAAAACAGCATCCTGCTGCAGAAGAGCCAATGGTCCTAGAAACAGGCTTCTACTATAAAACATCTTACGGGAGCCAGATGCCCCCTACCCTGACAGAGATTGATCAAGCGGCTGGTGGTATCACCTTTCACTTTGCTTTGGCAAGGGGGAAAGCACGGAATGATGGAAAGTTTTCAGGTGGTATTTTCAGAAAGTATTTAAGGGTTGTTGTTGTTGTTTAAGTGCTTTGTTTAAGTGCTGCAAACAGGAAATCAGGTCATTCTACACCACACAGTGCAAGCACAGAGACAGAAAGGGAGGAGGACGGTGGGTAGCAAGGAGCAGTCACTCCTGCGGAGCAGCCCTTCCTTACTGCAGCACGCTGCAGATGCTTGCTTTGGCAGAGGCTGGAAAAGTTCATCGCCATGGAAAGGAAATCTATTAAACGTGCCTCCTGGAGGTATGGGAGGCTCTGCGACAAGCCTTCCGGGACAGGGGGAATCTTTGGCCAGAGAACCGCTTTGGAGAACAGAGATGCTCGGGTGTGCCACCGCCAGCCTTTGCAGACGCGTTGCGCCAGGCCTTCCCGCGGGGTGTTTCTGCAGCGGGGGCGGTGTCCCGCCGGCCGCCCGGTGAGTGCGGGGTTGTCCCGGGAGCGGGGCAGGGATCGGCGGCCGGGCTGGGCCGGGCGCTCCCGGCAGGTGCTGCCCGCGCCGCCCCCGCGCGCCGCCAGAGGGCGCTGCGCCGTGCGCGCCTCCGTGCCGGCGGGGCCGCGCCCGGGCCGTGGGCAGCGAGCGGCGGCGGGGCCGGGGACAGCGGCGGCGGGGACAGCGGCGGGGACAGGGGACAGCGGTGGCGGGGACAGCTGCGGGGACAGCGGCGGGGACAGCGGCAGCGGGGACAGCGGCAGCGGGGACAGCATCGCCCCGGCTCCGCATCCCGCCCGGCCCTCGGCTGCACGCCCTGGGCGTGCCCGCTGTCCCGTCCTGCGCGCAGCATCCCTTTTAAAGACATCGCTGGGCACAAAGGCGGTCTCCCAGAGCAGGATGCTAGGCTGAAACGAAACTTTCTTGCAATAAGTAAATAGCAAAGGTTTGTAGCCTGTTGCTCCAGCAGAGCGTTTGCTCATCCTGCTGCAGTTTGCAGCGTGTGACCAGATACGGGTGGGTACTCGTTGTCTTCCTTCCTCTTTATATTTCCAGCAAAAACTTAGTGAAAAGAATAACAGCATCAGAGAAATACAGAGAGGAAAAAAAAGATGAGGCGGGCCGGCCCAGCAGCCAGCCTCAGGAGATGGTGAGACAGAAGAGCTGTTCATTCTGACAGCCAGTTGCTCTTCGCCCTGCTAGATTATAAATTGGACACCTTATTAAGAGCTGATCCTCCAGCAGCCCCACCCAGGGCTGTGCTCATGCGCTTAACCAGGGCAGCGTAATCCCATTTCACTAGTGATGCCTGTTACTGGATAAGCACATGTGCAAGCGTGGCAGAGGATATAAGGGAAAAAGAAGCAGCACTCTGGCTGGTTTCTGAATTGTCGGTTTAAGAAAAGAAGATAAGAGTCTTGGGAGAGAATGGGGAGGAGGATGGTTTGCACTAAAATTTGGACACTTCCATGACAATGCTAGCTGCCTTACCAAATGACGAAATTGACATAATTTTTGTTTTTATTTTTTGGCTTGTTTTTCTCAGTTGTAACACAAAAATACTGTCTCTCTGGCATGATGTGCCAGCCCAAATGTTGCTGCTGGAATCAAGCACTGGAAGAGCCTGACAAGATATAACCTCACCAAGGCAGAGGCTTGGCATGGGCCTCTTTGATGATTCCAAGTTTCAGTTGTGATGGTTTGTTTGGCCACTTACTTCTTGTCAGATGAGCCCAAAGGTCTGAACAAATTTAGGCAGATTTCAGGTTGAATGGTTGTTGCAGTGAAAATTTCATGGAAACTTTTGTTCAACATTTCAGCAAAGTTTTATCAACTTTGGTAAGACTTCCAAGCTTTTCAACCTTCACACACCTTTTAACCATTTGAGAAGTTGTCTACTTTGCATTTGAAATGCACAAAGTTACTGCCAGTTGTTGTCAGAAAAAAAAAGAAAGCCTGATATGGGTTTATTTTTGTGCTGAAGAAAACAGGATGACTTATTATGAACCTGTTTTGGTGTCTCTGAACAGTATCCCTGCTCATACATGCACATTTTTCCTCCCAGGCAAGACCAGCTGGAGGATTCATGGAATGCTAGATGCATCATGATAATTCTGCACTGTCAGGGCATTTATTCTGCACGGTGTATAGATACGTGTGGGATTGGTTCCCCTACTGGGGCACCACTGCTTTACTTTCCTTGGCAGGGAATTTAAACATAGCTAGATGCATTGCAACTGAGCAGTGGTCAGGAAATGAAAAAGTAACATGGAAATGCAACTTTAAAACAACATCCTCTCCCTGTGCAGCAGTGAGTTATGGACATAAATTCAGGTGTATTTTGGTGGTATCTCAACTTTTTGCCTTGTTTTGCATCTCATATAATTGAAAAGCAATCTTTGGATTTGTTCTAGGAGGAAATAAATTTCTGTCAGATCTAATTATCATTATCATGACTCATTTGTCATTTGGAAATGTTTGCAGGATTCTCTCCAGGTTCTGAGTTGCTGGCTGTTACTGGTGTGGTGGAAAGCAATGACTCCTCAGATGTTCCTGTATACCTTTATCTATCTGCCTGCAATCATTTTATGAGGTCATGAGAATGAACACAAGACATCTTTGACATCCCTCTTTCTCATTTCCTCTCCTATTTTTTACATATGGTGCTTATGCCAATAACCCTTTCCTGGTAAAACAAAGCATCTGAATTCATGCTATGTGTGTCTGTCTGTATATGTGATTCCATGTGCCTTCCCTTCTCATCTCCACAAAACTTTGAGCCTGTTGACAGAAGAATACAGATCTGAAAGTGAAGTTCCTGTGAGTTTGAAAGAGAGGGGCAGATGTGTACAAGAAAGAGCGTGTTTGTGCTGAAGCATCAACATGCTGCCAGCCCAGCTCACCTTCTCATCAGACACCAGGGAACTCCCAGTGGAGGCCTCTGGAAGTCAGACTTCCTCCAGTCTCTCAGTCATGGGCTCCTTGCTCATGCTGATGGTTTTGGTACAGTTGGAACAGAGAAAGGAAAAAAATGACCTGGAATTTCTCTCTTGTTCTTGCACTTCTGAGATTTATGGATGTCTCTTGCAGGTTGTGTCCTAGGCAGCAGGGGACATCTGTCCCTGGTGCACACACGCTCCAAAGTGGGCATTTATTTTGTGACAGAGCATTGTTACTGTCAGGTTTCAACGGTGTCATGTTCCAGGGGTGTGGATGCCCTTAAAGCAATTTTTGCTAAAGTCATGAAGACTTTGAAAATGAGAGCAAACCCTTGAGTTTAAACTGGGACTGAGCAGTCAGCAGAGCAAAGAGCAGAGCTTAAGCTTGTTCGGTAGTCTTGTGCTGCTGACTAATGGCCAGAAGCACTCTTGCATGGGTTGTTCAAGTCCATTAGGTTGTAGAAATCAAGCATAAGGACCAAGTCCAATCTTTTCAGTTATCTGATTGGAAATTGTGCTGAAGGATTGAAGCTTTTGCAGCAACACTTATGGGGTTTTCAGGACGATGAAATCCAGATTAAATCTTCAGTTAGTCCTAATGCCAGCAATGGACATTATCAAAGTGTAAAATACTTTCCTATATCATCGTCAGCCCAGGCTCTTGCAACAATTCAGCTTCTGCCAGCTTCATTCACTTGCTGATCTTAGTCAAGCCCTTGAAGAGTTGAGTAATGGTGTTATTTGCATGGGAGGTGAAGAAGATAATGTGGAGATGGGTGTCATATGTGTACTGCTGACAAGTCAGTCTATGGTGCCACCGAATCTTCTCCAGAGGCTTTATATAGATATTGAACAGGCTGGGTGAGAGGAAAGACTCTTGAGTTATTCAGCAGGTGGAAAAGGTTTTGGAGGTTAAGGAAAGAGCAAGTGTTTATCATAAATCTCTGAGTGTACAAGAGATTTATGTAGGGGATGTCTGAAGACGTACCAGCTCAGTTCCATAAGGCTGTGGATGGCATTTATTTTCAAACAGCTGAGCTGGTTGGAAATTTTACAGCCATTCCAGGTGCTTGCTACCAATCCTCTGCTGATGGCATTTTTATCCCTTGCTCTGTTCTTAGAAAAGGTTGTCCAAGGTCTTCCTATCTGTCAGGTGAAGCCTTTCAGATAGTTCTAAGTGCAGGCAAGGTGGTGCTTGTTAAGCCAGCTGACATTCCTTATGTTTAAGAGAGAACACTTTTACTAACACTGCTTTACCCTGAGTTTTAGAAAAGAGGAAGAGGAGAGAAAGTGGCTCAATTCTTTCCCACAGAACACAAACAGTTCCTGCATTGCTTCCTACAGGTCTGGAGACGTGTATGGGACTGGATGCATCTGCTGAAATAGAGTGTATTATTACTCCTGTTTCATGTGCATGTGCACTTCTACATTTTGTGCCAAGCATGTGTGTAAAATATGTGTGATGTATTTATTTCTTACATGAGCAACTAAAATGGTGTATTTGGACCTGTGTCAGCCTCCTGTGTAAGCAAAGGCTCTAGGATGGTACAAAGTGGGGTAGAAGCCCAGGTAACTAAGAGATAATTACTTTTCAGATTTACTAACAAAGCATTTACAAGAAAACGATATTAATTTTTACATTACTACTGCTGTGGTTAAAGCTGAACCAGTGAGTTATAATAAAATCTTCAAGAATATCCAGTTGGGGCAATGAAGAAAGCTCCTGTACTCAAGGCATCATTGATAAATGGGAGGAAGGAGGGAGAAAATGGGCAGATGGTTTTTAAGAGATCCTGTAGTTCCTACAGGCTTTTCACATCCCAAAATACAGAAAACTGTCAAAGAATCCTTGGTGCATACACAGACTAAATAGAGCAAGCTATAATGTTGTGTGTGGCCTAATGGTAAATGTGTCTGTGTGCTGACAGTGCTTTAACACAGAGACACCTGCCAGTACTCACCACTATGATTTTCAGTTAGGGAAATGCACTCTCCTTTATCAAATGGTAACCTCTGAGGACTGGTGAGACTCAGGAGTCATCCCAGCATCCATGAAACAACCTACAACCTTTCTGAAATGTGAAGACAGGAACACAGTTCCTAAATTCCTCCTTTCTTGGGGAAAAAACCCTACTTTTAATGTACAATTGTTCATTTATTGTATGACACAAACCTCTAAAAATGGACTACCTCTAATATCTGAGCCTGACTCCAAATGAGATCCCTAATTTACTGGTCATCCTGTTTCCAACTGGGCCAGCTTGGAGCATCCTACCTAAACAACAGCCTGAAACTCTAGCAGAATTTGGACTCTGATCCAAACTCAAGGCACAGGCTCTTCTCTGAATAAAAATAACTAGATCACAAGCTATTCTGGGGTGGTGACTTTTAGACAAGAAACGTAGGGCTTACATAGGTTTTTACTCCTGTCAAATACATCTGGATGCTGCCCTCCTTCCAGCCAATATTCCCGAAGTTCTTTCATTAGCTCAGAGCCAAATAACCCTAACTGAAAGCTGGAAACTGTAGAACAACTGACATAATTCATGGTAAACACTGGTGGTTTTCTTGGTTGTTTTTTTCCTTGCAGAATATTCTGCTACCCTGGTTGCTGCTGATGCTGATATAATTTCTGTCGTGGCCTGTGATGAATAGCATGAACAATGCTGGGTTGAGATAAGAGCCAACAGTGTGTTGGAAAGCCTTCTCTAAATAGGAATCCCTGTGGTTCTGACTTTCTTGACAGAGAGGTGGCTAAATTGATGTGCTTGGTACCATTTACACGGCTGCCAAAGCTGCTGGTCACCGGCACCTTCTCCCCTCCCACAGCACCTGCTGGCAAATCTTCTGGGATTTTTCCTGTTTACTTGGCTATTTCTAGTATAGTGATAGGAATAGTTTTCATTCACGAAGAATGTGGTGGGATAGAGATGGTTATAAGGGATAGGAAGCTGGGACTGAGGAGCAAGGACTAAAATATGGTTTACATTCGTGTGAGCTGGCTGTGTGTGGTACCCCACCGAGGGCATTCCCACTGTGCTCAACAGATGGATGTTGGGAGGGTTGTATTGCTGTGTTTTAAGGTAAGAGCACTTTTCTCCTTGGGAGTTGCAAGCAGTCTGTGCACTTCAGTTACTGGAAAGCTCTGGACTATGTAAATTATTATCCTGTTGGACTGAGGAGCAAAGTAGTTTGCTTAAGATGTCACAGGAAATTTTCAGCTTTGTCAAGAGCATAAACTGCATCTTCTGACTTGTAAATCTGGGCTATAATTGAAGGAGTTTTCTTCCTCTTGACATAGCTGGCCTACCTTATCTTTGATATTATCCCAACTTCCCCTAATCACTGGGTGACATCTGATCTCTGTGACTTTTGTACAGGATCCAAGATCTATTGTACTTGGTCCAAGATCTCACCTTTCATTTCTGGCTTGTCTAATTTTGTTTCAGGCCCTGGCAAATCTGAGAGGCTCATCCCAAGTCCAGCTGCTGAGCCCTTGGAAAGCAGGGATGCATCTTGGCAGTGTATCTCACCACGGCATGGATATTTTCCTGGACCAGCCACAGGAATGGTCACAGTGTCCTCCACTAAACTCTAGTGTGGAGGATGGCTATTGCCACCCACACACTTCCTGCAATTTCTGCTTAAACACAGTGATCTTTACTTGCTGCCTGTGGTTGGTATGTAAAGCTGCTTTCTGTAGGTTTGAAGCTGCTGCCCCCTCCAAACTGGCTTTTATTTTAGTGTTCAGTTCAGTGATTTCAACAGAGAACTTACCAGCCAGTATTTAAGGTTTTATTTAGGGTCAAGCTAATATATAGCATGGCTTTAGTCAACATATTTTTTTTTCTTTTGTCTCTAATCTCACTAATTGTTTTAGGGCTGTTGTCTCTTTTTTCCCCCTTGTTCCTTTAAGGATTTGCAGTCACTCTTTTGGGCTATGGATATCATGGGCCAAATCCCGCCCTAATTCACACCTGTGAGACCAATGGGACTGAAGACATGCACATGAGAATATACTTAACAGGATGCTGAAGTTGTTTGCCTGTTTTGAAATGTTGTGTGGAGGATGAATGCTGAGAAATGTCACTTAAGATTATATAACTCCTAAACCTTAAATAATGATGTATAGATAGCAGCTTCTCTCCTAGCTGCCTACTTTTATTGGTGGTAGAATATATTTATGTTTTCAAAAATTTAAATGTTGTACTTGCTGTAGAATCCCCTACTGGAGTTACAATAATTTAATAGCAGCTTCTTACACTGTACAGCAGTTTCATCATCCTACCTAGTACTAAGGGCTTATCTACACTAGGGGATTTCACAGGCTGAGAACTGCATTCAAATAATGGTTAATATTTATACAAGGGTGAAGATTGACATTTAGGTTTGGTTTTATTAAGGATTTTTACTGTTTAGAATTTGATTGGGCAAATTTTAAAATCTTCAGTTTTCTTACTTTCAACTTTTTTTTCTTCAATAACTGGAAGCTTTAGTTTGAGTTTTGCAGCTTACCTAGTGCAATACAAGGAGAAAAAATTACAGTTAGAGTAGCTTTGAAATAGGAATAATAAAGCAGGTATGCTGCATTTAAACATGCTGTGTAATGTTTCAATGCACTCTACCAGGAACTCCTTGTTTTCCTGATTTGCTCCTTAAGGAAAATCCTGACCAAATCAGCTGGATTTTGTGATGCGTTTTGATTCCAGCACAACAGTATTGCAGCAGAGATTTCTTTTCCTGGTGGGTTGAGACGAGCAGGACCAGCAGAGCTGCCCATGCAGAGGGTGTTATTTCAGAAGAAGAGCACTCCCTTACTCACAAAGAGGAGTGATCCAATGTGCCTTCCGTCTGGGGGCAGGAGTGGGAAGGAGGGAGGAGAGGGGGAAAAAGGATGCTTCTTCCCAGAGCTCGGGGCTGCTGGCCAAGAATGTATGTCTAGATTCAAGCCTAGTGAGTGCTGTGCCAGATCCAGAGAGTTTGGAGTCCCTTTGTCCAGAAGCTTGCAATCTGAGGGAGTTGCCAAATGGGATATGTGGCATCCATGTAATATATCTGATGCATGAAGACTGGTTCCTACTGTGCTTACTCTATGGCCTGAGGCAAAAGTACTTCTGATTCCCTACATGATTCAGGGCTCACCAGGCCACTGCTGTTCTCTGTAAACCCAGCTCCGCTGGCAGCTCAGGACAGCTCCTGCCTCAGGTCAGGCTGAGGCAGGTGGTGTGCACAGGGAGAGGAAAGGTGCTGCTGTGTTTGACCCTGCTCTCCCTCTCTGGGAAGGGGGGACCTGGTGCCTTTTGCATTTCTCCCCAGGCTGAACCATTAAGTCTGATGACAGAAATGAGCCTTCCCCCCTGGACTTGGGCCAAAAGGCTTTTTTTTCATGCCCTTCCCCTCCTGTCTATTTCATAACCGTCATTTCCCTGTATCTCTGGAACATATCACGTACTACTGTCATGTGCTGTAGGTGTGCACCTCGCTTTTCCTTCAGCTATGTCCTGCCTCCCATCTGTTCGATAAGAGCCTCTCCTTGTCTGGCTGATGCCTTTTTGCCACAGATGACAGGGTGGACCGAAGCCATTGCCCCTGCCCCAAGGGAGAGCCTCCACATTGAGGAGGAGGGAGGGAAATCTGCTCTGGAAACACCACCTACAAGCCTCCATGTCAGCAGGGCTGCAGCAATTCCTGTGGGATGAGAGTGTCTGTGTTCCCATGTCTCACTGGAAAGTTCAGCCAGTTGTGCTTGTGCAAACCCCTGGAGGGTTTCTGAGGTTGAGCAGGTGTCAGCAAGGACACAGCCTGGGTTGCAGAACTCCTGCGACAGGCTGTGCCAGACAGAGAGGGACCTCACTTTAGTAACAATTAGTTTTGTGTTCCAAATGGTTGCAAAATGGAGGACAGCAGGCAGGAGGAACTGTTTGATGACACTTCCCAAGCCAGTGGTACCCGGTTTGCATTTACCATTTTTATACTAATGGATTCTCATCAAATGCCAAGGTTGCTGAGAGCTGCTCATGGAACAACTCTGATACAGGACATGCCATTGTAGACCCCTGTGCAAGGGCATTGGTTCAGCCGGTGCCCAGGCAGAGGTGCAGCAGAAGTTATGTGGTTTGATGCAGCGTGGTTCTCTTAGGCTTGAATTCACAAAGGACCCACCAGGATGTGTGTCAATAGATTTAATAGCCCAAGTCCATGCCTAGATCCAGACCATTGCTAGAGAGAGTAAAGGAGATGTGATCCCTCCATCCCTCACCCTCCTAACGTCGGTGATGATCCCAGCACGTTTCAAGAAGTTTTCTGGGGCTTCTTGTCAAATCCGTGCTCCTGCACTGACAGCGAGAGCTCTGGACCAGAAAACAAGAGCTAAATCTTTTTCCTGGGGCTGCCTCTGAGCAGCTGTGCTGTCTCCTGGGCTGCAGCTCAGCTGCCCTGGCTCCACAGGCAGCAGCCCTGCTTGTCCCCGCAGTGTGTGCCAGGAGGCGGGTTTCAGCTGTGAAACAGAGCATGGTCTGTCCTGCCCTTCCTGGGTCAGGGTCCAGAGAGCATGCCCTTTCCCTGCACCTCACCAGCACGGGAGATAACCTTTCCCCTGCACCTCACCAGCGTGTGCATCTTCTCTGTTCACATCAGGGCTGCTTTTTCCCTGAGCACAGCAAACAATCCCCTGACTTTCTGTCCCATTCTGGCCTGGAGCAAAGCTTTCTGTGTGAGCCTCCCAGGCAGTATGACTTGTTTCTAGCATGATACAGGCAGGCCTCTATTCACATGAATGTCCCTGTTAAATATGTATGAATCCGATTGACTACGACTTCCTAGCTGTCCAGGTTTTATTCCTTTTTATCAATTTGTGGATGCCTCCTGCTCAACAGGGAGTTGTAACCACGTCTCAGTGAGTTTTGACTCATTTGAGGGGCTGCCCTTAATCTGCCTATCTTTAAAGCTTCTTCACCTCCTCCTCCACTCCATCCCCCTCTGGCTCATTTCCCCCCTCCTCTCTCTCTGCAGCTGCTGGACAGCTTTGTGACCAGCAGTTGGGATGGCTGCTTGCCACTCTCCCATGATTGCTGCCGTGTGCTCCTTCCCTTATGCCTGTAGTGCAGTCCAAGAGGAACTCTCCTCCGCAGCGAGAGAAGCAGGCGCGGCTGTCTCTGGGCTGAAGTGGGAGCTCGTGCTTAGCTCTTACTCCATGAAAAGCCTGGCAATATTTTTTTTATGGCGACCATGTAGACTTGGCGAGCAGCAGCAGCTTTCTCAGCCCAGCTGTTGGCTGCCTCTCTGCCGCAGGTTTTTGCAAGCAAAATGTGCTCACACACCTCGGCCGTGGCCACGTGGAGCCTGGCAGCTTCCCAAGGGCCACCGGTGCCACCAGTGCTGCGGGAGAATGGTCAGTGGAGCAGTGGGGATGCTTTGGATGGACAGGATGTTGTCCTGCTGGATCCAGTCAGGAGAGGGGATGAGTGGCAAGGGGCAGCATTGCAGCTGGTGGGGGCTTGTTGATGCTGCAACAAGTGGTGAAGCTGGAGCAGGAAGCTGGTGCTTTGCAAACAGATTTATTGTGAGTGGGGCAAAAGTCCCTAGGACAGCAGTGCCCGTGTGTGGGCAGGTTTGACTTGTATAACCTGCCTCTGCTGGGACTTTGGATGGGATTTTCAGTGGCACAAAAGGAAGTTCAGTGCCTGAATCCTGCTGTGTTTTGCCTTTTAAGCATAATGTTGCTGTTTCCCTTCCTTTTCAGGCCTCAGGGAACCCCCCCAGGCAGGCCATGATTGCAGTGATGTGAAGAAAGGGCAGGTTTTGGCAGAGACGCCTCCAAGTGCACATGCTGGCACACAGGCTAGAATGCCACGTGCTGAAGTGGTGGCTGGTCAGAAACAACAGCAAGGCTCAGAGGAAATCAAGGACTTGGATATTTTGCATCCTTCCCCTGCTACATGTGTCCTACTAGTGTGTTTTGGGGAAGCTGGTGAGCCAGCCAATGCCATGGACATAGGAAAAAGGACATCTCCAGTGCCCTCTTATGTTCCCTGAAGATTTTATACTGGGTGGTAGTCCCCACATAGGGATGTGCACAGGCCACCTGGATGGTCAGGTGATGTCAAATGTCCTTGTCCTGCCTAATTCAGGAGGGCATGAACTGAAAATAGAAGTGTTTTCCTGGGAGTAGTAGTGGCACTAGCTCTGCCAGGGAGCTTGCTGTGGCCTCTGAGCTGCTCCAGCCTTTGACAGGGGTGCTGATTTCCTGTTGACTCCCAGCCAGAGCCACCTCTGAAATGGTGGTATGGGTCAGGCTGAGATGGGTCCAAGGAATCCAGGGAGAGTGGAGGCCCCTTTGTCACCCACCTGGTTGTGAGGCAGCCTCCTTGGCCACTATGGGTGGAGGTCAGCTCCTCTGTTGCCCACAAAAGGCTCCTGCTGCTGTGGGATCTGTCCACAGGGTGATGTTCCTCCAGGGAAAAAGCCCTATGAGACCCATCTTGTCCTTTCATGAGCTAGGAGAGGACTGTGCTGCTGAGGCAGGAGTCAGTAAGAAAAGTGGCTACTTCTCCTTCCCCTTTATTTTTTCTGGATTTATTTTTTTACTTCGCTGTATTTATTTTCACTTTGTTCTTTTTTTTATTATTTACTAGGCTCAGCTCCATCATTTTTACTTGTCTCCCCGGTGTGCTCTTCAGGCTGACAGTCCCTTTCACCCTGCACTCTGCACCTCCCTCTCTGCCTGATGGGAAGACCACCTTCCTGGGGTGCCAGAGTTCATTCCTGTGTGCAGAGCCCTGCTCAGCAGAGGAAGCTGTGGGAGGGCCATCCTGCTGCCCCAGCTGGGTGAGTGCCTGTGCCAGGCTGCTCTTACCATGTGTGACTCAGGTGTCCCTCACTCCTGCTCCCACACACTCGCTGGCCTTTTCCTGCCAGTTCTGAGAGGCCACCTCTCACACAGCCTGTCCCTCTTGAAAGAGATGATAGAATTCCTTTATCTCCCAAAGCCAGGCAAGCCTGGGATGCTCAGAGGTGCAGATAACATTGCTGCTGTGTGTACCAGGGGCTGGGCAAGGGAGCAGGAAGCCTCTCTTCTCCCTTAGCACTCAGCAGGACACCTTGATCATATCCCTGCCCTTGCTTTTATTTCTGGGGGATCCAGTTTCTCTTTCCAACAGTTAGCAAATGGCAGTGCAGCCCTGGTGGGTCCTGGTGACCTCCTGGCTGTGCAAAGTCCTTGAGGAAGGAGCAGCAGCCAAAGCCAGCTGGCAGGGGGTCTGGCCACAGCTCCACCAGGAGCTGCAGGACTGGAGCAGGGGTGGCCTGGGAGGATGGGTGGGTTCAGGCTTTGGTGTAAAAGCTGGTGGAGAAGCCAGGAGGTGCATGAAAAAGCAGTTCATGGCCTGGCAAAGGAGATAAGGAGAAACTTGATCCCTGCCTAAACAATCAAGGTTCTTGTTCCTTCAGGTCCGCCCCTCCAGGGGCATAGTGCAAATGTAAGTGTCCAGGTATTGATGTGCTCTGGTATAAATTCAAAACTACTTTTGGTACAATCACAGAAGAAAGAGTAAAACTGTAGTCACCATTAGCACAGAATACCTGTGATGCTCCCATCTAATATCAGAGTTCATTTTCCTGTGATATTTTACAGTGAGAACATAAAGCTGGCATCTTTCAGTTTTATGATTGAAAGATGTTTACAACAACAAAAATATGTGGGAATTCAGTATTTTCCACATCATCGGATTAAAAGCCCATCTCTCAACTCACTCACTGTTCCACCTAAGGCTTTTACTGCACCTGTCTTCACAAGCATGGGAGCATTCATGTTTCGTCTGTCTTTTTGTGGCCAGATGAAGTAATCTTGGAGCATGGGTGCGGTGGTGAAAGACACACACAATGAATTTACATCTCTTGGATAAAAGGAGAAACCGAAGAAAGATTTCCCCTCTGAGCTGGCTTTTATCGTCAGTGTGAACATCTTAGTCAGCACAAGCTCAGACTTCTAAAATTGTGCAGCCGTGTGCTGTGAGAACCTCTGCAGCTTCCTGCTTCCCTGCATCAGCCAAGGATAAAGGCTCCAGGAGCTGGTGCTCCTCTGGCAGGAATGGCTGAGCCCAGGCCAGGTGAGCGGCAGGCTCTGAAACTCTGTGTGTGACCCTGCTCCTCTGGAATGTGGAAAAACACCCTCCCATTTGATTTCAACAAATCACCTCAAGCCAGATCCTGTAGCATGTTGAGCATCAGTGGATATAGACTAGAGAACAGAATTAGCTGGGAGAATCCTAATGTTTTGTGAAATCATTTCCATGGCACAGATGTGATACCAGAGTGGGATGCTGCATGTTTAAGTACTCAAGTCTCCAGGAAGCAAGAATATGCAGATACTCTGACTCACTAGAAGAAAAATTACTTGTAGTGACTCAAACACTTGGATGCTGTGGATTCCTAATTAATCACTGTGCTCCACCATGGGTCCAAAATCCTCCTTTCAGGACCAGAGAATGTTTGTGGCCTTGAGGATTCCTGCTCTGGTGCAGCTGTCTAGGTGGACATATTAACCTCCTGCTGCCTGTCTGCAGTATGGTCTGCAGACCTAATTAATTCCTGGGCTGGTAGCAGAAATGACCTGGTAGGCTCTGAAAGCTTGATGATGGTAGTTTTGCCTAAAAGAGGGACTTAGTAGGGAACACTTTGTTGGGGTGACCATGTGACTTGAGGAATCCCCAGGAAGGTCTACTGCAGGTTTGGCAGCAATCTCATGGCCAAGGGGCTGCAGACTCAGACTTTTCTGGGAGGAGCTTGATCCAGTGGTCTGTTGGAGCTGGGACACCCTGGGGAACCCTGCAACCCTGCCCTTCTTTTGCAAGAGAGCAGTACGAGGTGCCTCCCTCTGCCTTGACGTGCCTGGTCGGCTGGGAAGCTGTTCCCATTGGGCAAAAGGTGAAATTTATGTCTTTCATAACTTTGTGTTTGGATTTTGTGCTGTGCTCATTTTGTACAACGTGGTCCAGAACACGAGTATTATTCATTCAGATAGTTCATCTCCTCTGCCCTAAGCCCAAAGTGCATGCTGCTGTCACCACAGGAAAATAGTGTGACCACGGATGGAAGCAAAGAATGCTTCTTTTCAGAGTTTGTGCTAATTTTGCCCTTAATTGGTATGTTACAAATCTAGCAAATCATAAATAAAACCTGAATTTTCCTTTTTCTAAAACTAGGTCTTAAAATATAACTTGACTTAGATTTGAGTTGAAAAGGCAAGCTTTTGAGAGAGATGAAGCATGCCCTCATGTGGCAATATTTTTTCCTTATAATACCTGTTTGTTTTGGGTTTAATCCCCAAATAATCTATTACAACGAGTTATGTCATGACGTCAGAGCTGGCATACAGCGTGGGTGTTGTGATACAAAGCTGGTGTGCACGCAAAATGTTCAGAAATAATTGTATGAGCTCTAACTCTCCTGTTACTTGAGTCCCTGCATGAGTGCTTTTATTCTAAAATAAGACTAGCTCCACACAGGCGTTCACAAATAAACAAAGGTGTGAAATAAAACTTGTCCTGTCCTCTGCTCTGTGGGGAAGTAATTTTCCACAACTGAGAGCAAAGTTTAAAATTGTTACAAAGTGGACAACTTGGTTTGAAACCAGAATAATTGATTTTGAAGTCAATTTTAATCTAAACCAAAATAAACTGAAAATTAAATACACATTCACAGAGCTGGCGTGAATAACTCACTGTAAAAATCGTGGTATTTGTTGAGCTGCTAGAACTTCCTCATGTCTATACAAGGTTTGCAACTATGTAGATAAACTTTTGGAAGCCTGGCTCTTCTGTGAGTTTTACATTTTTTTGACACATAAAGGTTGGGTTTTAAAACCGCAGCTGACATTTCCCAGCTTGATAAATAGGGAAGTTCTACTCTTTTTTGACACAGCATTGTCTGCTTTTACTGTAGATCAATTTCCTGTTTTTTCTTTCCTGAACCTAATGTAATTCATAGAAATTACTGGGTCCCAACAGCTTATTGGGACTTTTTATAATATTATTTTTCTGTGATTACAGATGGATTGGTATCTTTCATCCAGAGCATCATAAAGAGTAAAGAAAAAAAATATATGGTGATCTTGGGAAGTCTGACTGGGGAGCGTGTAATGGAGGCCATCAAGTTTCAAACTTCAAGGAAGCCTTTGAAATCCCAGAGTTTCCAGTGTGCTGCCTGGTCACTGTTTCCATCAGCTGGCCCTTCACCAGATTCCTGGGAAGATGGCGCCTGGCAATCACATGCACCACAGGTTCCCTGAGGTTCATGGTCTTCCTTGCAGAGCCTTGCAAAGCTTGCAGGATGGTTGAGGCCGGCTGAAGAGCAGTAGGAGTTGCTTTTCTCCTTGTCTTCCTCTCCAGGCTACATTCCCTGCTAATGCAGGCAGCTCCCTCCTGCGCTGAGGGTAGTTTCCATGGAGTCAGAAAATATGAGAAGCAGAGAAGTGGGAAACTCTGGATCCACTAGACAAGTCTCGCTTCTCCTTGGGGGCCTGAATGTGTGTGAAAGCTGTGGGTGGTCTGAATTTTGGGTGCTTGAGCAGGAGGCTTTGGATATTGGTGTGGATGTCCAAGTTGCTTTGAGAATACTTTAGGCTGAATGAGAAGTGAATTCCCTAAATCTCTCCCCTAGGGTCTCACTGACTTTCAGCAAAACCACCCCTCAGAGGCAGCTCAGCAATCTTCAATTCATGGAGTTGATGCTCTGCTATCGAATTCCCTTTGAAAAGGTTTTTGTGCTGTAATCTGTTGGCTGGTTACTTAACTGGTGCAGCTTACAGACCTCCATTGGCTGTTGCACGTCTTTTAATTTTTAAGGATTTATTTCAGCTCCTTTGTGAAGTGTAAGGAAATGGATGCTTAGCAAAATTCTTCCCAGTATTTTAGAAGCATTAGTAAATGTTGAATAAAGGGCAATCGCACTGTTGTTTTCATGGGAACTGTGAAATAAAGACTGCTAGATTAGGAACAATCCTGATCTTAAAGTCACAACTCTTACACAATGTTTTTTGCACTCTGGTGCAAAAACTCGTATGTGAGAATGTGTGCTAGCAATGAGCCAAGTAATTCTGCACTGCAGGAGTCCCACCAACTTCATCTCCAAGCTGGTAATGAACATGGGACTGGACACGTCCAACTGATGTGTTTGCCTGCAGAAATTATCTATGTACAGTCAATGACAGCAGTGTCCTTCAGATGCTGGGTTTGATGCAGTGAGCATACGTGACACTTCTGCTTTGCTTCCTCTTCTTAGCTGTGCTCTGCCTTCTGTAATCTAGCCAGAGACACCCTGTTCCTGGGAAAAGGCACCCTGTGCCCGGAAAAAGGCGAGCCGGGCAGCTGTGGTGGAGAACTTGTGTCATCCTCCAGCAGCTTGCTGATCCCCTGTGCCTTGCTGCTCTTTTGCACAGCTTCAGTACCTGAGCCAGTGTGTTTCCAGCTGGCAGCGGTGTGCCTGAGCAGGGCTGAGCAGCAACTGCTTGGAGGACCAGAGTGCTGTGGTTGGAGCAGAGGTGCTTGCTGACGTAGCTGACTAGATGAACTGGTTGACTGGTTAAATACTGGTGGCAAAAGAACTTGCAAAGCTGCTTTGCAGAAGTGGGTGGGTCTCAGCCACATCCTCACTGGCTTTGGTATTTGTCCTCAAGTCTGATTTCCATTTTCTGTACACCCTTTGCTTTCTGCTCTCCTTCTTTTTCGGCAGGAGATGTCAGCCAGTAGGTTGTGGCAGCCTGTCAGAAGTGACTGGAGACCTTTGTTGGATGAACAAAGCCTATCCACTCCCTGTCCAGCCTGACAACAACACAGAAGGCATGGGGCACCCAGTCACAGTCCTGTTGCTCATCTTTCAAACTGCAGGAGATGAATAGCAATGTCACCGCAGGACACACCACCCTGGAGGCACTGCCAGGAGAGTCATGGCAACATCTCAGCAGGTGGTTTTCAGGTGAAGAGCACTTAAGGCCATGGCTGTGAATGCTCTCTCTTTTCCCAGGCCCTTCAGCAATTTAGAATGCTTTCTGTTCAGGTGCATCTGAAACAGGTATTACAAGGTACACAGCTCCTGCCGCTCCCTCTGCAAGGCTGAGGTGCAGGGCAGGTATTCCCCCCTCCCTGAGGGGCTTCACCCATGTGTGCTTCCTGCACTGTGGGGCTCCAGCCTGTTTGCAGAGATGGCACATTGACCATTTTTGATGGCACATTGACCATTTTTGCTTCTTGCTGTACACCAGCGATCCCTGGCTGCTCTCCCACTGATGTAGCTCACCGTGCCTGTGGGATGTTGAGGTGGCAGGGGGAGGGACAGCAGCTGCTGGGGATGTGGGAGGGAACAGCTGGCTGCTGCCTCAGCCCTGCTGCCTGGGGGGATGCTGGCTGGAAAGGTCAGGGGGGAAGAGGGAAGAGATGCCTCCAAGAAGGAGCTGGGCCACCATGCTCACCCTCCTCCAAACCCATCTGCCCTTGCTCATCTGCAAGGCTTTGATGCACGTAGACAAGTGCCAGTTTAATCCAGCTGGCTTGGGTGCTGTTAGGCAGGGAATTGCCACCTCAAGCTTTAATCACCTGAGCAAGTGCTAGGTGAGCCTGAAAAGCTCAGTCTGAAAATGATGGCATTGCAGAGAAATGCAGAGGTTCTGTCCAGGATTGATCCTGGCTAGCAGCTCCCTTGTGAGGAATGGGCTGTGCTGCATGTGCTCCTTCAGTCTGCTCAGGCCACTTCTGAGGGGCTGGTCTTGGAGGGGGTCCATCCCTGGCTTGCAGAAAGAGGAGCATTTGTCTGGGTCCTTGTTAGGGGAAATCCTGAGGGCTCTGAAGCATGTGGCCAGGTCTGCTCGTCTTCCACAATGTCCTACAACAGCAGATATATTGTACAAGGAGGTGACTTAGGCAGTACTGAGAGTTTTCACAGCACGTGGCACACCCTCAACTGAAAATTTGCATAAATACCTTTCCAAGTAATGAGTATTTTCTAAATAGAATCAAAATCACATGAGAGCAGGGAGGGGCATTTACGGGAAAGGCAGGTTTGCTACATTTGGATCTCATGCAAGAAATGGGATTAGTACTGTCCACAAAAGTTAGAGCACGAATTTTAAGGGTCTGGTTGAGGAAGTTCCTTAGCACAGATGGAATGACCTTGATGCTTTTGAGCTGACAAAGCCAGTTAATGCCAAGAAGCAATTTTTTTGTCCATGGCAAGGAAAAGAGATCATTGGTCCCAATGACACCTCTTCAGGACACCTCCGTGTGAGCCCAAGGGAGCAGAGAGATCCCCACATGGTATAGTGATGATTGCTGTTGAAGACTGCAACCAAAACCCAGGAACCACCCTCTTGTTGAGATAGAGTTTGAGAGGTAGAGTTAGTTTATTTATAATTATCCACTTAAGGTCTTCCTCTCTAGTTGCTCTCAGAGCATTTTCCAGAGGACACTGCTATTCTTACCCTGCCTTATCCCATGGGGAAAAGCACAGCAGTAAGGTGGCTGAGCTGCGGTCAGTGCAAAGCCTGGAGAAGGAGGGATTGCGCTCTCTGGGATTTCAGCTAGGTGGTTGCTACCAGTTAAGTTATAAGTCATATAAAAATATCTGTTATGTTCTCTTTATTTAGAAAACACCATTTCCAGCGAGAAGCGGGTAGAGTCAGTAATCCCTGCTGCTTCCACTTCTTTTCCTTACCAGTCTGCCTGTCAATTCTGTTTTACCATTTTACATGTGGTCACTTGATACCAGCAGCTGTTTCGGGACATCTCTATCTGTCACATCCTTCTTTTTATTTCAGTGTGCAAAAGTTTGAGTGCACCACAAAAAACCAAACCAAACCAAAACAAAAAACCCCACATTAACAAAATGTGAGTTTCCTCCCAGGTTCAGTTCTAAACACGTCACTTTAATGATGTCTAAACTATCCAGCACTTGATGAGCAAAACATTACTATCTTCTAGCCACATTTGTTTTCCCTGTCTCCCAGAGCATTATAGTCACCCAGGGAGAACTGCGTGTTCTACTTCGCTGCTGTAAAGCTATTATGGGTATGAAAAGTTCTCATTAATCTGCTCCACACATGGATGTTTCTGGATAAAGTTCAGTAGCCAGATCCCTCTTTCTTTGTGTGTATCAAACGAAGCAGAAAAATGCCTCCAATTTAAAGACACCAAATGAATAACCAAATAGATGAGATTAATTTTTGTTTAATCCACGTGGGCAGCGAAGCCAATGGCCAATGTTTGTGTGTGGACTTCTCCCGGGAGTTCATTACCAGCCGAGTCTGTAATAAGTTAATGCAGAGATTCCATGGAAATAGGGGGTTAATTATATGCAGAGGATGTTGGCCAATGTACAGCTTTGAACAACAAAAATAGCCCAAGTCTTCTGTTTTGGATGTGGAATCAATTAACGAGGTCTGTGACATGTACCAGAATTTGTTGAGATACTTGTACTATAAGGATACTTATTTTCTTTTTTTTTTTAGTTTAAATGAAAAGCTAAAGAAAATAAGTGGGTAATGGAAGGCAACGGAGAGAAAGACATGAGACTGGTAATAAAACACTGGACTTTGGCCTGGGGCCAAGGCAGGCTTTTCAATGGGTCTGAAGTTTGGACGGCAGCACAGTTTGAACCAGTTCTCACTAACTGTCCAAAAGGTTATACCGTAATAGACAGAGAGAGGAGGTTGATTTTAGTTTACCAACTCCCTTCTCTCTGCTGGCAGGAGTGCTTTGCTGCTGAGATGCTGTAGTCATTACACTGACGGATATCAGCATGTGGCGCGGCGTGCTGCAGATTCAACTCCGAAGCTGAAACACAAAAATTCTCCTTGATGCCGGTTGGCACAAACTTAATTTTTTCCCCCCCTTTCTACATCTGGTTTTAATAAAAAATGTGTCTTTCTGCGCTCCCCCCCCCCCCCCCCCCCGCCCTTGCCACATCTTTAGAAATGGCTTTTTTAAAGAAAAAAAAAAGCGTGTACAGAGTGTCACTCCCCTTCCTCTGTATTCCTAGGTTTTAGAAATAATTGTATGTATGTGTGGTAGCTCAGTAGTGGAGCTTGGGAGCTGAACAGAGCACAGCATATGCCTTTGTAAAGGGATGTTTCATAAAAAAAGCATAGGAAGACCAGATTACTTTTACTTCAGAGCAGTGAAACACACTTTTGACTGTTACAAGTTTTCAAGGAGCCACTTAAACAGGTAGAATACAAATTTGAAAGAAAAAGATCCGACCCTTTTTCACCCTGTTTCACTTTAGGACAAGCTCTGGGCATGTTCCAGGCATTTCTAAAGTCCCTCACTGTTTTATTTTTTTTTTCCCCTCACCCTCTTCTTCCAACTTGGTCCCTAAACACATTAATTTGTTCCTAGAAATTATCTACTTGTTTGTTGTGTTTTGGGTTTGTTTTTTTTTTTGTTTTTTTTTGGGTTTTTTTGGTTGTTGTTTGTTTTGCACACAGAAATCCTCCTCAGACCAAAGCAAACACTGCCACAGAAAAATGTTGCAATTCAACCCAATTTTGAGGGAAGTGCCCCTGATAACTTCTCAGCTCCAAAGAGAAACAGTGGAGGCTGGGGCCACTGAGTCTCCATGGAAATCACAAAGGGTAAGGTTTGTTTAACTAATTAGTGGTAATCCTGCATAACTCTGTGGAGTGTAATTTATGGGGTTTCCATCAGGTTCTATGTTCAGCTCCTCAGGGAGTGCCTGGATCCCTGGGTTTTGTCACACATGGACTCCTGGAGACTGGCATGGTTTGGAGATCTGAGGGGCCAGCTAGGGCGCAGGGACATGGCTTGAGGTCAAGTGCCCTCCAGCGCTCTGCATCTGGTGGTGGGCAAGCATCATGCCTGGCTGTTGTCCCAAAGGTACTCTTGGGATCCAGAATGCAGGCCAGGACGTGGGCAGGATGGACACCCGGCCTGAGGAGGCTGGCTGCACCTGGGACCCTGGTGTGCCCCACCAGGGAAATAGACTCTGTCAGCAGGGGCAATGCAGGGACCACCCTGACCTTTCACCTGCCTGCCTGGCTGCTTGGAGTTAAAGTGTTACCAGGGATGGCGGCTGCAGCCTCCACACAGCAGATCTGGTGTGACCATCGCTGCCCAGGGCCACCTGGGGACAAAGTCCGAGCACTGGGAAGGGAAGGTTGTTTCTGTAGCAGCTCGTCAGGCAGCCAGGAAAGCAGGGCCAGGGAGGCCAGGCAGGAGGAGGATGTGACAGCAGGGCTGAGGTGACAGGCCTTGGGCTGTCAGGGCCATGAGGAGATGCAAAAGCTGCAGGGCTTGTTAGTCAGGGCCCCAGCCTGCCCAGGGATCCCACAGGGCCCCAGCCTGCCAAGGGAGCCCACAGGGCCCCATTTTGCCAAAGGACACAGGGCCCCAGCCTGCCAAAGGAGCCCACAGAGCCCCAGCCTGCCAAGGGAGCCCACAGAGCCCCATTTTGCCAAAGGACACAGGGCCCCAGCCTGCCAAAGGAGCCCACAGGGCCCCAGCCTGCCAAAGGAGCCCACAGGGCCCCATTTTGCCAAAGGAGCACACAGGGCTCCAGCCTGCCAAAGGAGCACACTGGGCCCCAGCCTGCCAAGGGAACCCACAGGGCCCCATCTTGCCAAAGGAGCCCACAGGGCCCCAGCCTACCAAGGGAGCCCACAGTAAGGAGCAGGTTTCTTGACCAGTGTGTGAGAATGGGCAGTGCCTTTATTTTGCCTGTAATGCCAGGGGCAGCTTCAGGCACTGTTACAGGTGCACTGAGTGCCAGCATTCAGCTCCCCAGGAGCCCCCAGAACCTGCCAGGTGTTGGAGCAGGAGCAGGCTACATCTGCTCTCTGGCCGGCCACAATTCTAAATGGAAAAGGTACTTCCCAAGTACCAGAGCACCACTCCCTCATTTATATCCTGGAACAGGTCCAATTAGGGTCATAACCAAGTGAAATGGGAACATCCAGCCCCATTCATGCTGTAAGAAAACAACACCTTTCTTTTGTTTTCTGAACTATCTGGGGAGTGCCATAAGACAGGGGTCTCTACGGTCTGGATCTTTTTAGCTTTTAGTTCTTCCCTGTTTAGGAATGCTTTAGGATGAAATGACCTTCTGCTGACATGGTTGAGTAGTGTCATGTCCCATCCCTCTAACACAGCTGAAACCCTTCACAGAGCAAGAATGGGTGATGGCTGCCTAATTCCTCTGCAACCAACCTAAGCAAGGAAGTATAATTATGATAGTTATCACTGGGGGATGTTTCAAAGGGAAAGCATGCTAGATACTTAGACTAAGCACTTATTTTTTTTTCTATCAAATTACTTCCAGCCCAGCAGCTAGCTCTATGTACATAATAGCTGTGTTGGCTTCAATGAGGTTCTTCAGTTAAGGTCAGCTAAATACCTGCCCCATGATAGCAGGCCACAGACCAGATGCAAGATGCCATGGTGTCACCTCATCCACTCCTTTCCTGTCCTGCTGCAGATTCCCACCCCACTAGCTCATTTTCAGCATTTGGCTTTGTATAGTTTTAAATTAATCAAGCTCCATCGGACTTTACTATTAAACCACTGTTCATTTCCCTTTTAAACCCCAGATTTTTGTTCACACTCTAATAAGAGCACATACCAATATTTTATCTTTTCTCCAGTGTATCCCCAGGCAGAAATTATATTGTAATAATAAACTGGCTAGCTTGTTTTAACAGTTCCTGGCTTTTGGCTTTATGCAACACTGCAGGTGTGATTCTAGTAGCAATACTGTAGGTGTGAATTATTATGTTAGTGTAATAGGCTGTACTTTATTGTGCTTTATTGCTTAATTGGCTTCTTCCATAAGGATTCTGCAGTTGTTAGTGGGAAATAATGCCAAGCTTTTCTGTGAAAAGAATGGTACTCTTTTTTTGGTGTTTACTAAGGTCAGTAATTTCAGTGGGTGACTGGCTTTGGGAAATGAAGGAAAGATGTCACTAAATGAATTCAGAAAGTGCCTACTAAGTCCTTAATATAAAGCAGAGCAGGCTAAAAGATGCTCCTTGTTATGTGTAGATACTTGTAACCCCAACAAGCCCTTTAGGAAAACAGCTGGCTGAGCTTTCTGGCAAAGGAAGCCCTCTCCCATGCTCGGGGGATTCCCAGGTGGTGGGCAATATCTCTGGGTGGTTACATGCTCTGTGACCTCCTCTCCCCTCTCTATCCTTCCCAGCACTTTACTTTTTTCAGAAGATGAAAGATCAAAGTTTTGTCCTCACAGCAGCACACCGGCTGATCCCCTTGCCAGTGCATCCCTGCAGGGGTGCACCCCGGGCAGGGGGCTGCCTTCCCCTGCCACATGGTTTGCCTGAAACATCGGGAATGTGGGCAGCCCTCCAGAGCATGTGCAGATCCTGCCACCCTGCCTGGGAATCAAGGGCCAGGGAGGAGTCCCAGGGGCACCCAGATGCCCCACTGATGCCTCCACCACTTGAAACCTGAGACAACTTCAAAATGTGCAGCCACACCCTGGTGTGGGGACCAAGGGTGTTTTTCAGTGGTTTGAAATAATGAAAGCTGCTGCTCCTGTGAATCACTCAAATTCCCACTATGTACTCTTGCTAAATGATTTCACCTCGGCTTCCCTGTGCTCCCCAGCACTGTGCCTACTCATGCTGCTGAAGTTCATTTTTGGTCTCACACCTTCATTTAAGCCTTTTTCTGTTTGTCTGGAGCTGCAGGTTTAGCAGAAGGATCTGTATTTACTTTCAGCTGGGTGAAATATTTATGCCTGGCATCTTGTTTGCAGGAGTAGTGGGGTAGGTGATTTCCCAAGTGGGATCTTTATCACACAGAGTAGGAAACTTTTGTTTTTCCCTTCTTCTTGTGATGGTGTTTTCCAAAATTATTAATGCAAAGCAGGCCTGGGCAGTAGCTACAAAATATGGATGCAGATCTAGATTCTGAAATCACAGGGTTTCGCCTGGTTCCCCCAAAACACTGAGGCCATATCTGTGGTGGACGCTACCTTGCTTTACTGGGGATCAAACTGAAAATATGCAGAGCTGAAAGCCCAGTGCATGGACCACTAATGGTTGGGTTAACAGGTGTTAGCCATGCACAAATTGTCCTTTTCTGTGACTGAAGCAGGAAAAGTTGTAGGGCTCATTTTTTCCTTTTTCTAGGTCTCACTGAGTCCGACCCAAAGGAGAGGAGCGGGTTTGAGCTGTGTTTGCATGTTTGGCCAGGAAGAGAGGACTCATGTCTGCCACAAAGGTCTCAGTGTGGTTTGTGCTGAAGTGGGATCCCACATCTGGGATCTACCCAAGAGCTACATCATCCTCTCTTAAGAGATAGGAAAGCTTCATAAAGGGAAGACTTTGAATCAGGAGTCCGCTGTGCATTGCAACATTTATCACCGTGATTCACGTACCTCCAGTGTTACTGCAAATCCAGGCAAAGTGTGAAATGATTCTCTGTCTTATCTTGGAGGAAATGCAACATGCTCCAACCATGCTGACTCTGAAAGTCAGCTCTACCCTGCTTTGGGCCACAGAAATTGTCAGGATTTTTGAAAAAGCTCAACAAACCTCAACACCACAATCACGCCAATTATTTGGGAACAACTCAGGGTTTTTTCTTTTCACCTTATGCAGCTCCATAGACACCCTTGGAGTTCTGCAGGTACATACCAACTTATGAAGGAGCTGGAGGCACTAAGAGAGCTGGAACATGATTAATAACTGTCAAATTACAGGGAACACTTTAAAATGTCTTAAACCTCTCCCCTGCCCTGCTTCATCATGGCAACTAGGCCATGAGCCTTTAGCTAGGCTGTCTTTCCCTGAGGCTGTCCCTTCACTTGGGACAGGAGATGATCTGAAACCATGGGCAAGGGGTTCAGAATCTTCATGACAAAATCATGACATGGAACAGAAAGAGAGACTGGGTGAGCTGCAGCACAGGGGATCATGCATGTGCCAGCACCAGAGTCTTCAGACTTTGATCATACCCACAGCTTGACTGCCAGATAAACCACCTGTTTTTGTATTCACAATTGCAAAATGGCTCTGCAGCATCTCTAGCAATTGCTCAGAGAAGAAAGAATCACTTCTCTTGCATTCTTAGCATAGCAGGTGTTTTTAGAAATTAAAGGAAAAAAAAGATTAATTCTGCATTTTATATTGGCCCTTTGCAATATCCCTGCTCTGTGTCTGAAATGTTTTCTTCGCCAAAGAGACAAGCAGAAGTAGTCAGGTCTTTACAGACAGTGTTTTTAGGTTTATCAATGTTAAGGTTGGTTTCTTGTACACATTTCAGTACTGTTTTTTGGTTTAGATAGCTGGGGGTACTTTGTTGCCCTGCTGTCTTTAGCAGAAAAACTTAAGTTTGTTTCTCACTCCTGTTTGCCATGGAGGCCTCAATCCCAGAGAAAATTGTAAAAGAAACTCAGTTGATCAAAGGTTAAACAAAATGAATGAAGTTTGTATGGTGCCCTGAAGGTAATTAGACTCAAGGTCTGAGCAGCTGCCAAGGGGAGTGAGTTCCAGGGCAGGAGCATTCATCTGAGAAATTCCAGTTGCTGGACGTGGAGGGGTTGAACCTGGGAGCTGCAGGCGCCTCCCAGCTGAGCTCGGCTGCCACTGCTGCAGTGTGGGGAAGGACCCCTGTCCCCTCCCACACTCCTGGTCCAGAGAGCAAATGGATGGGAAGGCACACCCCACTCAGTGGGAGGGCAATAGGGACTTGTCAATTGCTCCAGATGCCTGGCTGCTTCCATTACCAGCTGTGGAGTGAGCAGGGAGCTCTAAAATCCAAAGACAGGCAATTCCTGGGGGTCAGGGCTGATAAAGGGCTCATGGAACCTGCTACAAGGCACATCTGGAAGTGGCACGGAGTCAAGGGGTGCAGCAAGCAATGCAGCGTGACCAGTGGTCAGCTTTGTGTCCTCTGAGCTGCTCTCCATCCACAAATGTCTTTGCCTCCCTATCAGAGTGATGCTCTGGAGTGGCAGCTGGTTTATCTTCCACTTCAGCCCAATGTGGAGGTGGAATTGAAATCACAGGGTATGGATGCAAGATGGAAACAGACGGGCAAGGTGTTGTCACGTCCTTTCAACTTCCAAGTGTCTTCCAAGTGCTTCTTTCTGTGACATAGAAGAATTTTGACTAAATAAAGTCATTAAGTGAAAACTATAAAAGTAAATAGAGATGTATCTGGGTATACCTGCACTCTTATTTGTGAATGTTAAACAGAATGTTAAACCTTCCTATACATCAGTTTGTGTATCTGTGCAGCAGTCTTGATATTTTATTCCTCATCTCCATAATTGCAGGAGTCCTTCATGCCAATGTAGACACTGATCTTACTGCATGTCAGAATTATAAAATATATGTGAGAGCTGGAATAATAAGAATGTGTGTTTTCTGAAAAAGTAGAAGGTTTCTGGAGGAGAAGTTTTCCCAAAGGGAGCTAAGTTTACAGATCTAACTCATTCAGGCCTTTTTCCTTCTGAAGTTGACGCACACATGCACAAACACACAGGCTCCAGTATCTATTTCATGGACACATTCTTCCCATCTCACTGTGTAAAGGTCTTGAAAGCAATAGCTACTGGCAGTACCCCAATTCAACATATCTAATAGGTCCTTCCCAGTTTCAAAATCACTAAGGACACACATGGCCAAATGAAAGCAGGGCTTAAACTACCTTGCTGTCAGAAGCAATGGAACTGGCTGCCTGTCCTTGTGGGCTTGATTTGTGGGTTCTTTGTTTTTGTAGTTTTGGTTTGCTGACTGCATCTCAAGAACTGTGTTGCTAGAGCAACTTAGTTAATCTAACTCCTGGAAGCAACTCCAACTCCAACTGGTGAATGCAGGACTTTTCAAAATCTAATAATACACTGCAGTGGGTTTTCATTGTTTCCCAAATTTTATGGATTAATAAGCTCCAGGTGGAAGGAAAAAAAGAGTAAAATTGATTATTTGTAAATTACCTCTGACCCAGGGGATCTGCTCAGATTTAGGGCATGGCCTGCCTATATACTTAGAGAAGATATTTTGGATGAACATCAAATGGCCTAACCCTACTGACTTATACAAAGCATTTCCAATTTACATCACCTCAGTGTTTGAACCTGATGTTATGTGTGTAGACATTTAACCAGAGAAGGGACACTGCCTCTTTTCAGCTCCACATTTGACCTTCTCAGCATTTGCATGTGATTGTGTGTGTACAGAGATATGGAAGTACATGTATGATCACAAAATATCCATGCTTTGCCTTGTTTTCCTGTCTGCTTGGGTGAGAAATCTTAGCTCCAGTAACTATCAGAGAAAACTTTTTGATGCAAACAATCGCTTGAGAAAACAAATTCCCCCAAAGTGGTCCTTGTGATTTGCACCTTGTCAGGACACTGTGAATCTCCAGGCTAATGGGAACAGAGTTCCTTACTGGCTGACAGTAAGGCCTACATTTCTGTTAGGAGGGTTTTTTGGGTTTTGTTGGTATTTTTGTTTTTTACCTTGCTGTCCCTCCTCACAATTGTCACACTGCTGCTCATACTTCCCAGCCTAGAGGAACTCTGTCCAGGCTTTATCTTAGTGGTTTGTATTCCTATGGTCAGCACAACAGTTCAGGCTTATTCTTTCCAACAAAATTAATTATTGTTAGGTTATCTGGGAGTTTGACTCAGAGACTGTGTTCCACTAATAAGCATAATTTTGAAGAGCTTGTGCTTCTACTGCTTACTGGCAGGTTTTGAATCTTACATCCCTGTTGAGATTGATTTCCTTTACATGCCTAATTACTGATGACACAGTTAGATATAAGCTAAAGAGATATCTTGCAACTGGAAAAAAAAAAGGAAGAAAAAAAGCTTTAAGCCAAGTTCTCTTTGACTTAAACAGAAGGAGGCTTCATTTTATTTCATTTAGTAAAGTCACCATGGAAGGATCCTCCTCCAAGAACTCAGCAATATGAGGAGTGTGTACTAAACAAGTCCAGACATCAAACAGGGCAACTCCCAAAATGTCTGTGCATTTGTAAACATGCATCACATCTGCTCAGCTTGGCTGTAAGCATGAAACATAAAACTTGGGATATCTGTCTTATTAATTTAAATGGATGCTACTTCAGGCTGTGGCTTGAGGAGATGGAGGATGCAGCTGCAGCTGGCTTTAAAAAATGTTTCAAGAAAAAAAAAACAAGAGACCCTGAAAAATTAAATATGTTTTTATTTAGAAAAACAAGGGGGATCAGTTGCCTGATCTGATTTGTGGTACAACTGCCTAAGCACTGCTGACATTGTTAACCTTTTCCTGGGATCAAACAACAATCTTTGATCCAAAGGATGTTCACTGATGATGAAAACATGGAGTGATGGAGAAAAGCTTCTGTGGCATTGAGATATGTTTCTTTTATTCCACAGTATGTGTGAAAATGGCAGGGGAGCCTTTATTGGGAGGAATATTGAAGCTTTATAACCACCACAGCCATGGACTATGGTGGTTATACTCAGCAGGTGCATTTTTCCAAACACCATATGAAAGCTTGCAGTGAGAGTGGACACATAGTAGTTTGTATGGATGTAGAGTGGCACAGCTTATCCCTAAGTTAGAAATATTTATGTAAGTACAAACAAATAAATTTTTTAAAAAATCCATAAATAAATGTATTATAGGAATATATTTTACTTAGTCAGTAAAGTTTTATATCAACATAGGTGCCTGTGCAACAGGGATAGCACTCTTAGAGACTACATAAACTAAACCAATATATATTTGATGCATACTTATATATGCAAAACTATATTTGATACATAATTATAGCATGGAGAGTGTATGGAGGTCAAGTCTGAGATGTGGTGTGAGTGGCCCAAGGTGACCTTCATTGGTTTAAATGTTAATATAATATTGTAGTCACTATACTCCTGGCTGATATACATTTTGGACACAGTTGCTGGAAGAATGTTTTGCCCTGTCCCTCCTTTGCAAGTTACATCTCTAAGATTTTACTGGCAGAGCTGATCTGACTTGTCTCATGCAGTTCTGTCAAAATACCTTCCTGCACATCTGACTGTGAAGAAGGTGTCTGTCCATAGCCAGGGGCTTTTGACTTGAGGCAAAGCATACTGAGTACAAGAATGAGCTGATCAAGACTCATCTGCACTTCCAAGAGTTTAGGGATCTGGAATTATTTAGAAACTCATTGAATCCATAAATACACGCACATTTATCATGCCATCACTGGATTACTTTCACACACTGGTTAGCGTAAATATGGTCTCTCTCCCCTCATGTCAATATCTAGTCAGATGCACCAGCCAGGCACACTCTTTTCCATGTGTAATGGTCTTCCTTGTAGAAAGAATTTACACAATTTTTGATGGAGAGACAGCAAATCTGTCACTAGTTAAACATGGAAAACACCATTTTGGGAGTGCTGCAACCTCCTGGTAAATGTTTTGCTTCCCACTGCAAATACCAAGTACCATGTAGTGAGAACTCTGTGTGGATGTTGGTAGGTCAAAAGGGAAAAAGTAAGGCACATCCTAATGCAGAAAATGAGGTCTACTTCTTAAGGGTGCAAAAATGCCTTAACCTTTTTCCTTTGGCAAAACCTCACTTTATACGCGTCCTGTGGCCTGTGTCACCTGGCCATGTCCCAAGCTCACCTCTAACATGGTTACCATTTCAGCAATGTGGTGTGTGCAAGTGTCCTGGGTGATTATCCATGTGACAGCAGTACCCAGAGCCTTAAGCCAGGGCTGTAGCCCTTCATGTTAGGCACAGAGCAAGTACACTGCCAGTCTCACTCTGAACATCTCCTGGTCTAGAAAGACTGGCAAAAGAGGAGGAAAGGAAAGAGAAGTAGCAGAAAAAAATTATCCAGGGTTGCACAGCGTGGAAACAAGGCAACAGAGGTTCCTGCTAATGGGTGGTTGCTGTTTTCCTGCCTTCTCAGCACCCAGTGTTGTGTCACTTAATGCAGCAGAAAGGTGCTCTGTGAAGGCTACATCGTGCTGTTCACGCAACTGGTTTCCCTAGGGAACTGTGGGCAAGAGGTTATTTTTGTTCTTTGGTTTTTCCCTTCACAGAAATGTCTGGTGCTCTCCAGAGTCCAATAGACTTTATCCACGTTGCTAATGATTATTTCTATTCAATCTCCTTAATAGGACTGAGGGAGCAGTGACTGGTCACCCCTCTGCAATGTCACTCATGATCCCTCCTGAATCTTTTGAGTGACTAGGCTGGTAGGAAATGACAACAGAGTGCTGATGAGATTAGCACTTCTTGCTCTTCATAGTGTAAAAACCCCAGGACTAACTCATTCTTCAAGCTCCTCAGTGACTAATAGTTGTTTTATCATCCTTTCAATTAGAAAGCACTTATCAGCAATCTTTGCTAGCTCACTGCATGAATTGACCTGTCATTCACTGTCTCAGCCCTTGGAACTGGTAATTAAATTTAGCAATCTGCCTCAGCAGCTCCAGCTGAGATACATGGTATGTTTCCATGTGAATAGGCAGACACTTTGGGGTTTCCTTCCCAACAGAAAAGGGCTTTGGGAGAAGTGAAGAAGGGTCCCAGGAGATGCCCTGTGTCAGGAACCTGCAACCCTGAAAGCCTGACAAGCTGAGCACAGTGGGTGGCACGGAGAAGCTCCACCATGGCTGGTGGTGGGCTGCAGAAGGGTATCAGTGGGGCCAACCTGACTACCCAGGGAGAGGAGCAGCTTTGTTTGGAATTGGCCACCATAAGCTGGGACCAGCACACAATGCTCCCTAGCTGAGCACCTGCTTCATCCCTGATCTTTCCAAACTGCATGCTCTTGGAACAGTAAAGGAGATTTTCACTTTATTCTCAATGTTGAGGTATGTCAGCCTTGAAGTCTGGGCACAGATACAAAGCTCTGAAGTCGGGGTGCCTCTTTGCTGTTGAGCAAGGGGCAAAGCAAAGCAGTTGCAGTGAAGTTATATGTGATGAAATCCAGGGATCAAGTACCCTGACACAGGTCCTACATCTTCTCCGGTACAGTTCTCCTCAGTGCCGGCAGAGGACACGTCCTGTTGGCAGTGTAAACAACAACAACAAATGTAAGCCAGCCTCCTGCTGAAGGAATATTTTTAAGGGGGCTGGCCCTATGGAAAAGTGACAGAACTGCAGTGGCATGGTGTGATTTGCCATGTTAACCCGAGGGTAATGCCAGCAATGCCACAGGTATTGCTGACATCGAGGCTGCACGCCTGCTGTTATCTCCTGGCCTGTCCAGGTATCATTTCAGAGGAAATTTGCAGACTGCTTACTCTAAAGCCATACTGCTGGTAAAGGAGCTTTGCCCCTCATCTGCATCTGTGGCTGACAATAGTTGATAGGGGCTGATTTTCAGTAGCTAGCCCACTGTTTGTTTAACTAACCTTTACTATGAAGAAAAATCTCTAAAAAACCCACACAACCCTCTCCATAACTGCCAAGGGGTACAGAAATGTCAGAGTCCCCATTACTCATTCCAAAATCAGGTTCGAGTTGCCTGGCTTCAGGTTTTGGAGGAAAGGCACAATGTGCAGAGTTCACTGAACCCCACAGAAGATTTGGATTTGAATTTTTCTGGAGCTGCCCTAAAATATTTCTTACTGTTTCTGAAAATATTCTTTACTCTGTTTTACCACAGGAAACATCCTAAGGGGATTTTCCTGCTTCTTCTTTTTCCCCTCCTTTCACTACACCAGGTTTGTCTCCCTGCTGTCTTAAGGAGACCACCTACAACTTAAGGAAATAAAGATCTCTCTGAAAAAATACAGGCAAACCTGATATTTAAGGGTCAGCTCCCCACAATATTTATCTAGTTGTCTGAACTGGTCCAACCACAAAATGGGGAAAAAAATCACTATCATGTGGTGGCTGGGAGGGTTAACCTCTGTTAAAAAACAACAACAAAAACAAAGCACAGCAGTGTAAAATTGATGGGAAAAGTGCCAAGTAGAGGAAAGGAAAAGGACTGATATTTATGAAGTATAGTAAATAATAGCACTAGGATGTAGTGCTTGGTGAGGATAAAGCAGCAGATATCTTTAATTTTGGAGCAGAGAGATGGGGTTTTGTCAAGTATAATTTATTTAAGAGGTTACTCTGTGTTTATAGGGAAAAAAAAGTAGTACTAAATATGAATTAAAAAAAAAGGCAAAAAAATACACTTTCTTCCCTGAAACCACCCAGAGGTTTCTTACAGCATTCTGCACCCTGAAGATCATGTGCCTTAACTTCAGACCTGAAAAGCAGAGAAGGAAAGAAACACTTACAATTTGGAGCAAAGGCTGCCTTTCCTCACCGAGGGACTAAGCAGGGATGTAAATTACAGGGTATCTGTTTCAGGCCCCTTTCAGTGTACAGCTCCTATAAGAGCTCCAGAGTAAGATAATCCTCTGGAGATCAGAGGCAGCGTGCTATTAACAGGAGCTCATGGGTTACATTTAGTGGTGCCTGGGGTACCTTTATGCTGAAGTGTTAGTGTCAGCTCGAAAGCGCATAATCCTTCTCTTGAGTCTAATTATACATTCATTGCACACGCCACAGAATATTCAAATGTGTTTAATTAGTTGAAAGATTGTGCTGTAAACCCACAAAAGCAAGGCAGGAAGGAATAAGGATGAAAAGTCAAATAGGCTCTTTTATCTAATTGCATCTCTGACTACTGGGAGTCCCCAAGCACCAATGTAAAAGATACTGTAAAAATATTTAAATACAAACCCATAGCTGAATAGGCTATAGCCACAGCATACCCCTGTGTTTCTCTTATGCTCAATGACCAGTTGAATTGTTCCTGATTTACATAAGTTCATATAAAAAGGGAAAACTGTACAGTTTGTGTTCACTCAGCCCCCCAGTTGGATCACCTGTAACATTGGTGGTGTGGGCAAAATACCTTCTGTTGTTTGCAAAAGAAGTTTGTTACCTGCTTTGAAAATGCCTTATTTACATTTTATCATTAAAGTGTATGAAGTAAAGTTCTCAAGGATTTCCAATAAAGTTTGGTTAGTAGCACAAATAGAGGGTTATATTTAATTATAAACTGTAAAGTCTTCACTCTTGAAAACAATGTCATCATTTTATCTTTTCATCTGAAGTACCTTGTTTTTTCTTTTTTTTTTTGGTGTGGTAAGTTAACTGGATTCTGCAGGTGCTTTCTGAACTCTAATGGCGACATAATTGTTAAATAAAGTTGCAGCAGCTAAGTTTTTACCATGGAGGCTGTGGCTAAAGGAGAGATACAGCAAGAAGGAGAATGAAGGCTTGTGCTTCTGCCAGTTCCCTCACTTCTTAGCCCTGGGTGAGTGCTTCTGGCTCAGATTTTCAGGAGTGGTCACTCAGCCCCCAAGCCCATTCATGCATTCATGTGACATTATTTTATACTCATTGCTGAGTATCAGCAGCCCCCAAGGAGACCATCTCTGGACAGGCATTGGTCCCCAGCCAGGCATCTCCTCCCAGGGGAGCCGAGTGCCCTGGCCATGCTCTGGGTCAGCCCAGCTTCACGCAGCTTCGACTCTGCTTATCCCCACTCAAGTAGTATAATATCTTTATCTCAGAGACATTTTGGGTGAAAGGGACACCTTCAAAGTAGGGTCATCTTCCATATAAAATCAGCTTTTTCCTGGGCCAGGACAGGGGCCTGAAGATATGGGTTTTCACAAGGTGTGCTCTGTGGTATGTGATTAAGTGCAACGACAGTGCAAGAGTGAAAGAAAAAAACAAGCCATGAAGTGAGCTGAAAATACAGTTCCTAGAATTAGAGGAGTTAAGGACACTTGGTCCTGCCTTAACAGAGTTCAGACAATTAAAATAAACCATTACTATTGAGGATTAATTAGCTCAGCTGGGATGGGTGATAATGAGTGCACTTCAGTGGGTTGTGACCATGAAGATGCTGTATTCACAGCCTATTTTTGAGAAGCTGCTGACTTTTCCCAGAGAACAGGTGTCAGAATAAATCTGCTCAGTATTCCCAAATATGAAGGTTTCATCCTGGAAAGACAGGACCTTGGTGAAAGCACGGTAGAAAATAGCCACTTCATTCTAACCCATATCATACAATATAGTGATTGTTTTATTTCCTTCTAGGCTGGGAGCATGGTGCCATATGCAGAGCGTGAAGCAGGATACAGTGAATTTATTTCTTTAGCACTATTGAAAAACACCATGTGTGTGTATGCAGCTTGTGGAATTTGTCATGCAAACACCTATGTTGATTCAGATACCCTTAAATAGGCTTTGAAAGGGATCTCAAATAATACAAGATATTGAGGGACTGATTGACATTCTCTATGGACGGCGCAGGACTGTGAGACACAGCTCCTCAACTTGCTTTGCACTAACTGAGGGCAGCCTAGGTGGTCATACCTCCCTGCTCTCCTCCCAGCTCTGCAAATAAATGCTAGGTAAGTTTTGGCAGTCTTTTGCACTCTGGTGCAAGTAAATCTCCTCCTGTGCTGACTCTTTAATAGAGGAAATCTGTTTGAGCCACATTTTCTTACTTCTTCCCCCTCTACAGCCCCTGTCATTTGGAGATATAGCTGGGGAACAGAGTTCATGCCATTGTGTCTTCTGAAGAGCAGGTTGGCATGTTTGGATATTTTTTTCATGAGGGTGCAATGACCAGGCTGTGGAAAAGGTGCTGTTCAGAGGCCTGGAGCCATTGTGGCATGGCAGCTAGGAATATTGAGGAGGAGGTAATGAGGCTGCAGTTGTAACTGTAAGCACAACCTCTGGCCATAAATTTGATATTTTCTCCTCCTAAAACACCATCTGCTTGCTACTGTTTATATTCCATGCCAACCCTTACACATTCAGGCAAGTGTGTGCTACAGGGACACCTGTGGTCACAGCTCCTCCCTGAAGTCATCTTTGCAGCTTGGGAGGAAGGTGACCTCCCTTTTCGAAGTACTTCAGCCTGAATTAACAGAAAACTGCCTGTGGTTGCGGGCACATTACTTTGAGTGTTTATGCCACTTATCTGTTACCTAAAGATGGAGGTTTTGAAGACACTTTAAAGTGTTGGTTTTTTTTCTTTCAGCTGCTAATCTTACAGTGTCAGGAGCCTGAACTCATGGGAAAGTTGCACCAACTTACCTCAAGGGGCTTTAAGTTTAGTTAGAGTGACATGGGATGAATTATGCATGTGGAGGGTAGGAAGGCTCTGCAGAAGGATCTGGATAACACTAGAAGCAAAGTGTGACCTTGCAGCTTCCCACTGTGCTCTTTCACTTCACTTTTCTGGTCAGTCACGAGAGCTCAAGTAGGAGGCAGCCAACTCTCCCCATCTCCCATCACCCTTGCACAGCTACTGCTGTGTATTCCACTGCAGGGCAGCCGTCCCTGGCATGAGGTTTGCTCTCCAACAGGGTCCTGTGAGTGCTGGTGGGACTCCAGGCTGTGGATCCCATACTGCATGGGCTGGGTGGATGACTCACAAAAGCTGGGAGTGTGCCCTGCCAGCAAGCAGCAAAGTGAGCAGTGATGCTGCCAGTCCTCTGCAGGGTAAAGTGAGCCTCCCCAAGGCAGATCTTCATTCCTTGGAGTGAAGATGAGGAGGAGGTGTAAATCACAGCTGGGTTTCCACATGGTAACCTGAAGGCCTTTACCTCTGCATGGTATTTCACAAACAGCATGGCAGGCCAAGAGATTTGTGCTTGTTCTGGTTTTCCCACCCAGTGTAGCTTGTCCCTAATGAAAATCAGCAGGGAGCACATTTCTTGGGTAACCACTGCTCCACGCAACAAAGTGACAGAAAAAACAAACTGGGAAATATGGGCTGTTGGGTTTTGCCTTGCTCATCCTTAAGGCCTGTGTGCAGATGAGAAGTACCAAAGGTCAAAAGGCCATTGACTTAATCTTCTTCCCCTTAATTTTTATGTCCACTGGTACTGGATGGGATGGGTCCAGTCTGTGGATGCCGGTACCTATTGCTCTTTTCAGGATGCTTCCCAGTGTTTTTGTTGGGATCAGGACAGGGGCTTCTTATGGGAATTCAGCCCACAGGGCCTGTTCCCACCTCTGGCACCATTAGTGTGCTGAGAGATGAGTGAGGAGGCTCTTGCAAGGAGGAGCGCTCAAAGTTTGCAACTGCAAAAATCCAAAAGCAAAACAGTGGAAAACTGGCTGGATAAATGTGGAAAGCTCTTGGAAACAAACAGCCCACAGAGGCACAGCCAACCTTTTTGAAACTGGTTTAAAGCGATCGTTTGATGAGCCCTCCTCCATGTGGGCTGAGCCTGAGGGCAAGGCTGGCACTCCCGATGAGGTGTGCAGGGGGCACAACGGGTCCCTCTCCCAGCCGCCTGGGACTATAACATGGAGAAGAGAAGCCAGCTGGCAGTGTTGGAGACAAAAGCCTCCCTTCCCAGGGGCTGGAGCAAAGTTGAGGGCGTTGAGCAAGATGCAGGGCTGAGCCTGGCGGCAGGGGAGGGCAGGGGCATGGCAGGGCTGTGGGAGTTGTTATCCTTGTCCTGCATCCATCTGCCCCGCAACACTTTTAAAGTGCTAACATGCTTTATGACGCCACGCAAGTGAAACGAAATAGTGGCTCCTGGCTCCTCGTAGCTTGTGTAAATTCCAGATGTGACAATCCTTTTACTGGCAAATGGAGATGTTTATCCTTGTGCTCTCCTCGAGTTGAATTAGCTCCCACTAGGAAGAGCTCACTGAAAATGTGCCTGCCTGGCTACTAAAGGGCTGCGTAATTGTCCCTCTGCCCCTTCCCGGAGCTGCACATAAAAAGTGCAATCCAAATTCCTGGGCAAACCAGGCAGGGCCCTGGAGAGCACTTCCAACCCCCCTTCAGGAATTGAACGTCACGCCTAAAGGATAATGCAGGATTAGGGCAAGGGGAAAATGAGTGGCTTAAACAGATCCCAAGTGCAGCGAGGCTCAGCAAAATGTGTCCTTATTCCCAGCCACAGGCCTGTCTCTTTTTTTTTTTTTTAAATAAAATTTGTTATTATTGCAAAGGGAAGGAGGAAAGGGCCTCCAGATTGTGAAACAGGCGGAAGAGGAACAATGTTAGTTCCCTGAAAGCCCCCAGCCCAGGCCACAAGGCCACCCTGCCCTCTGCCACATGGCAGCCTACATGGGAAACCCTTCCTGGCCCTTCCCTGCCTGTGCTCCCCCACCTCCTCCTCCTCCTCTCCCAGAACACACAGGCACTAGTTATTAGGGATTAGGTGGAACAGATGCACGTAAGATGCTTACTGCCTTTTCCAGACACAAGGCCACTTTCCAATCAGCTCAGAGGAAACAGGGTAATTAGATGGAGTCGTGGTCAGGGAGTGGGGGGGGGAATTAGCCTTTTACTCAACCAGAGCCTGCAAGGCCACCTCTCCCCCCACACTCCCTCCTTTCCCCTCCTCCCCATTCCTCTGCCCACTCTGTCGTTTCAAAGCTTTTTATTTTTTCTTTCCCTTTTCCAGGAGGCAGCTGATGCCGGCCGGCTGGCTGCCAAGCAGGTCAGGCCTCTGCAGCTGAAACTGCCCGAGATTCCTGAGCGGGATGATGAATCAGCTGTGTCCTTTAGGACACATCCTCTCTTGGGCGTGCTGCTGCAATGTCGTGTCTCAGAGCTCAAAGCTGCTGCCTGATGGCACTAGGTGGGTTGATGAGTTTGGTTTAACTCTTCCTCCTCCTCCTCATAAACCAGCTTCGCCTCCTGGTGAAGTTATTGCCCCTTCAGCTGATGATAGCAGTTCTGGATGTCTCAGTGGAGGAGAAGTGCTGGGCTTTGAAGGAAATGATGCCTTGCTTGTCATTTGCCTTTTTTTAGAAGCACATCAAGACAACTTTGGCTTGAGTGCCCTGCAGGCAGGAGTTCTGAGTAAGGACTGGCTGGTTTTCGCTGTGTCCACCCCTGCTCCCAAAAAAGCCTCCTGACTGATGGGGCTGCTGAGAGCAACTGCTGCAGACTGGAGACTGCTGTACCCAGGCTGCCTCATGTCTGATGGCTCACACAGCACGAGAGATTTTCCTTTTCCAACCTTTAAAAGTTCTTGGGTGTGTTTACACATCAGTGCTTGTTCATCCCTGAGAAGATTTTGCTGGGTAAAGTCCTCCAAATGTGGAAGGCTGTCCTGTCGCTGTTATGCAGAGGGCAGCTGAAACAAGGTAATGGTTATCAGACACTGGGGATAGTGATTAAGAAGCTGACTATTGTATTTATTACCATCTCCTCCCACAAGCTCCTGCCTTGCTTGTTTGCCTTCTGAGGCCTGACTGCACTGCTGTTTATTAGGAGAGCACTGCTCTTTTCCAAGATGTTTGGTTTTAAAACCACCAGAATGTCCCCAGGGTGTTTGGAAGGGGATGTGCTGTGTCACGAAAGAGTGCTCCCCATGGAAGGATTTTTTCCAAGTGACAGGTTGGTTGGGCAGTAAACATGCAAAGGAGGATCACAATTACAAATGTAAGAGAGCAGATAAGAGCTGACCCCATCTCTGAGGCAAAGAAGCGAGAGAGTGTCTGGACTTCCCCAAATGCAGGTGCTACTCCTCACTGTTAATCATGTAGATAATTTTCTGAGATTGACATTAACCTCTTTTCATAAGCATGCACAAGCACCAAATGTTGAAACACACTTCAGAGCTTGATGGAAAATTTCTGACCGTGGTTTGCTGTCAGGAAATGCTGGTTCAGCAAAAGGAAAAGAGATGTCAACTTCAACAGTCAAAAAAAAAATCAGAAAGAAACAAAAAATATGATACCAATGAAGAAACTCTCCTAGGGGCTTTTTGAAGCAGTGAGGTTTATTTTTCAGTGCCCTGCTTTTATTGTTTATTGACATGTAGGATAAACACAGCCAGAGCAGAGGCTGCACCATCTTTTCCCCCATGGTCTTGCTCAGTATATGGTAGGCAACAGATTCTGCATACCCAACACATCCTTCCCAGTGCCTACCTGCAATAACACAGGTGCTAACAGTGCAGGTAAAGCAGGAGGAACTTTTCCTGATGTACCATCTTTCACAGGGCAAGATGCCTCTGTGAAGCACAAAACTCCCATGGGAAGCATGCTGGGATCTGTCTTGGAGGTGGATTATCACTTTCACACCTGCACTCCTGGCCATGTGGGTTGGTAAAACCATTGGCTCTCCTCACGTCTTGACATACTCCTCATTTATGTAGCTGCAGCTACTTAGGTCTGGTAATTCTAAAAGTGGCATTCTTCCTGAGCACCCAAGTCCTCACAGGAGTACAAAATTAAATATGCAGGGCAGAAGCAAGTCATGGAAGAACAACCCTGTGTTGCATGGGAAGTGTGTGTAATTTTGGTTACTGCTTTGCATTTTTTTATGTCTGCCAAATACATGAGATTGACAAGTAAGTAGACAAAAATATATATGTTGAAGCAAAAAAAGCTAAGAAAAACAGTATTCTAGTGAAGTTCTGAAAACAGCTAAACAAATAAATCTCCCCAAATACACATCTTTGCTACCCGGGGTGGCTATTTGGTTCAGGACCTTCCCTATTAGCATTATAAACACACCAAAGTGCTATGCATGTTTTAGAGTAAATCACCTAAATAGATTATTATTGTTGGATAGCAATTAAAATGATTGAGTAGTCTAATCTATGTCCTGGTGTAGTGCCAAGTATCAGAGCTCTGATTTATGCATTTCCCCCTCCTCCCCATGCTACTTCTGAGATGGGGGAGTGTGGGAAGCCTGGCAGCACATGGGACAGAACTCCTCTCAGCACTAGCAGGCCACTTGTTCCTTGAATTCCCCTCCAGGAAGTGGGATGGTGAGAGGAGAGGAGACTTGGCACTTCCCATCCCTGCTGATGAATGGGGCCAGGCTTTCTTTGGACTGCAAGTGAATTCACTGGGCCTGATGCTCAGGCCAGGCCCCAGGGCTGCTTGTTCCTAGGAAGGAAAGGTAGAAGATTCCTGAGGTAGTCTTTTTTTTTTTTTTTGTTCCTTTATTTTGTGTTATGGTGAAGTTCCTGTCTCAAAAGTGATGCTTGTATTTCAGTCTCCTTTTTCAGTGCTGCCCCCTAAGGCAGAGGATAGAAGAGGGGAGTATCATTTTTATGACAACAAGGATGCATCCTTTGCAATTGTGACTCCCTTTGGAATGTGGGATGCTGTGGCCAGCCTGCTGTGTTTTCTGTCTTTCTCTGGGACAGCTGAAGTGAGTACCACAGTAACAGATAGGTTCATGATGGATGGGCTGGCAGAATCAACATGTTTTACAGAGGTTAATAAGAGTTTTGTAGCTGTTATTTATTACCAGGACAGGGAACGCCTACATGTGTCCCTATCTCTTATTGCAGTTGTAACGCTTGTCTTGAAAACCAGCTCATCAGCTTTCCTCCAGGCACTTGTCTGCTTTTCCCCTCCTTACAGTTTCTCCAGGCCATGCTGCCCATTTAGCATTTCCCTGAACTACAAGGGACAGACTGAGTGTCTGGGAATGTACACACAATTCATATGACCCGAAACAGCCTGCATTATTTCCCCCCCTGTTACTGGATCACTCAGGTGTTCTTGCTTTGAATCTCGCTCTTTGTTTCCTCCCAGGCCATTCGTGGCCGGCAGGCTGTTGGGACAGGGGCAGTTTGACAGAGCAGGCACAGCACAGAGGAGCAGTCTGACCTGCTCACAGCTCCACGCGCTGCTGCTCCAGTGACAGCGGTGATTTTTCATGCCTGCTATTGGAAGAAGAAAGGAACTGTTTGCAGTAAGCCTGAGTAACACTAACCAGGAGCTTTTGGGGACCTTTTCCTGTTTGTTTTCCTCTCCCAGTGACTTGCCTTTGAGCAGGACACTTTGCAGCCCGAGCCTATGTCAGCCCTGCTGGGGTCTGGCATTTGTCAGTCACTCCCAAGATGGGAGCTCAACTGAGAGCTTTTCCCAGCTGCCAAACGTTGTTCTACTATGGGAGGCTTTTGGTCCCAACCTTATAGAAGCTGTCAGTGCTCTCGCTGCTGGGCAATGCTTCTGCCAGCCCGGGGGTGAAAAAGGAAAGACAGGGTTGTCCAAGTCTCTGGCCAGATAACGCCCGGATTTCACCGCCACGTGATGCAGCTGTTCCACAGCTTGTGTATGCAAATGCTGTTGAAAACCAAAGGGCCATGGGAGAAAAGGAAGAAAGGTTTGGTTTCTGCTCTCCCCTCCTCTGCCTGTTTTTGTCAGGCTGCTGTTCTCCTGCCCTGCTCCTCAGCTATTTGGCAGAATCCCTGCCCTTGCAAATGTACGTGACTAATCTGTTACTTGAGGAAACGATTCACAGGCATGAATGACCTAGGCGGTCAGGGAGCTGATGGGATCCTGTGCTGGGAGTGTGTTTTGGGGATTTTGGGGGTTTGGTGTGCTTTAAAGGGTTGCTCCCTCTGTTAACTGATGGGAGAGAGATACCCATCAGAGTGCTAGATGCACGGATAGGGTCTCTGTTAAAGAGGTGGCCACCCTCTTCCCAGCCCCAGGGGCAGATGTGCTGTGCCAGGCCTGCACGTCCCCCTTCCTCCCCAGCCACGTGGATGCCGTTCTCTGGCGGTGGCACGGTGCCATCAGCCACAGCTCCCACCCAGAGTGCAGAGCCTCTGGAAGGTCTGGGTGTGAGATAGGGAAGATCCTTACTCGTTCGTCTCCCAACCAGCTCAGGCAGACACCCGAGGAGGCCGTGGGACCAGAATGCTGTGACCTGAATACAGCCAGGCACCGTCCCTCCAAGGCCGGTCCTCGCCCCCCTGCACCTCTTTGCTCTGCTCCGTTTCAGCTGTGCATCCTTAAGTGATTCAGGGGCTCCGGGCCAAAGGGCTCTTTGCCCCGCTGGGCTGATCCCGAGGAGAAACGGTGATGTGCCAGGAGGCCTGGGAGGCGAATGTCAATTTCATCACTGTTCTCCCGGGAGAGGTAGGGGGATCCAGCATGGGAACAACGGGGGTGAGGGGGCAGGGGTTAATGAGGAGAAATGGGATAAACTAAAGAAGGGAAGATGTAGGCCAAGTATTTGGAGAAAACATATGTTTAAATGCTGTCAAGCCAAGAATTATTTCTGAAAAAAAAAAAAAAAGAAAGAAGTAAATTCCAGAGAATGACTAAATTATTGGACACAGTTCCTAACTAGGTACCTTGAAAATGTGTTGAATCAGGCTGTTGGTGTGAATTCCTAGCCCAGCTCTGGAAAATATACCCTAGTGAGCACCAGCTTTCCTGGTTTTCCACTGATCTTAATGCCAAAGTGAAATCTCCTGAGGCAAAGGGACATTAACTAACTTACAGTGCCATCTAGCCCCATCTAAGACATAAGACGTCTATGAGTGGTTGCTAATTTTGTTCCTGTAACCGGGAGGCTGAGTCACTTCAGCTCTAACCCACCTCCTAGGTCATGTGCTTGTGGATATAAGTGTATCTTGGAGCACATCCGTGCATGCACTGGGATGTATTTTTAAAAACCTGTCCATGAGCCATAAACATAAATGCCTGAGCGGGAGCCATCCCAGCTGGACAAATCCTGCGTGTTTTCATGGCCACTCGAGGTGGGGAGGGCAGCTCAGTGTTGCTTAGGCCTGGCTGGCACTTCCCATTGATAAGACCTTACTTTGGATGGCTCAGGGGTTTGCCAGCCTGCAGGTGCTTGAGCTGGGAGCGTTGGGTGCTGGGTGCTTGCTGCAGGCTGTTTGTAGGGACTTCTCCCCAGAGCAGTGTTTGTAACTGCTCCCAATGCTCAGAGCATGGGTTTCCACTCTCTGAGGGTAAAAAAAAAGGAATATCAAAGCAACAGTGGTGCTGCTACTGCTCATCTTGTGAAACATGATGGGGGCAGAGGGTGGTGGCTCCAGCTCCTGCTGGCCACACTGTGCTGTGACTGCACCCCTGCACCTCCCACTGCACCCCCCACAGACATATCATCCCCTGAGAGATGGGGTATGGGGTGAACTTTGGTGGGAGTGAACCTATCAAAGGCCACAGAGTGGAAAAAGATGCCTTGGGCTCCCTGGTACAAGGATTCAATGCTCTCTGAAGTCTGTGAGTCCTAAAATTGCTGTTTTAGCTCTCTGAGCTTCTGCTTTTTACCCTTGTAGGCTCCAGAGGGATTCAGGGGTTGTTTATGGGGCCCATGGGGTTGGCGCAATATTTTTGTTTTGAGTCTGCAAAACTGGTGCCAGCCTTTCTCTTGTGCCTTGCAAGAGACTAATGCAGGGAAGCTGGCCAGACTGCCAAAGGTAGCAAAGTAACCTTTTTCTACGGAGGAAAACACCCATTATCCTAACTGGTCTTGGATTACCAGTGGTTTTTTGCACTTTCTGCTTTATGTTTCTTTTTTTTTTTTCCTTGTGTGCTTGCAGTAATGTCCGTAGCCAGACATATGCTCATGGCCTAGAATGAAGTCGACTGCAATTACATCCTGAGGGAGTCACTCAACGGGGGTTTTGTGGAGGCAGGACACAGGCTCTGGTGGAGCTGCACATGTGCTGTTAGACCTCCAACTGCACTCCCTCTGCCTTCAGCTTTGTGGGAACGAGGAGCAGCAGGCTCAGAAATACAGCCAGTCTGGTGCACATCTGGAGGCAGTAATTGGAGGTAAAGTGTGCACCTTCTGTTCTCAACTGAATGAGGTGTTTTCTTGCATTAGTAATTTCAGTGCATCAGCACCAAAATTCATCCTTTTGAACACACTTGCTCCCCATCTCCCATGCTCTGTGCTGGACTGACCCTTCTTCAAGCATTTAGGTGTCGGGAGCTGGGTTGCAGGGTCAGGCCTCTCTCCTGTAAGGCTCCTTGTGCTTCACTTCCTTTATCTCCAAGAGCAGCCAGAAGCACATGCTGTGGCAACATAATCATTTAATCCAGGCTGGTGAAACCTGTTCTCCAGATGAACAACTGACAGATCGTTTGCTCTGTAGCTCTGCATATGAATGCAATGTTTGTTGGGGTGGATGGATGCCGGTGCCAGTTTTCCACTCCAGTTTCCAGCAAAACCAAGCAGCAGCCTGACCATGAATCTGCTTCCAGCTCCTTCCTCTGCTCCCTGCAACATCCTTGCTGCAGCCACGTTAGTGGGGAGTGCTGGGGCTCTCCCTCCCTGGCTACTGCTGTGGATGCAGTAGGTACACAGGTTCCTGGCAGGGACGCAGCCCTCGGAGGAGTGCAGCAGGCCTGTGGCGCCCGGGATTGGAACGTGTTTGCCCGGGGAGGCAGGTGATACCTGAAAGGGTGCAGCCAAAACTAACAAAGGTGTGTTCTGAGATAGATACAATTTGATCTTTAGCCCCTGATACAAACCTTGCCTTGGCTGGGGAAGCTGCTCTGCCAAGCCCTTTTGTAAGGGTGTAACAGCCTGGTGGATTGCTGGTGATTCCAGCAGTGGGTTGGAGTGAGCACATGTGCTGCTGCCTCCCTTGCAACTGCTGTGAGTTAGCAGGGGCAAGGGAGAGGTGCACCCCCTGTTTTAGGTCTCTGCAGTCCTCAGGTCTGAATGTCAGATGTGAGCAGATTATAGTCTCATGTGCAGTAATAGAGTTACAGAGTGGCTTGGGTTGGAAGGGACCTTAAAGATCACCCAGTTCCAAGCCCCTCTGCCATGGGCAGGGACGCCTTCCACTAGACCAGGTTACTCAAAGCCCTGTCCAGCCTGGCCTTGGACACTTACGGGAGTGGAACATCTACAACTTGTCTGAACAACCTGTTCCAGTGTCTCACCACGCTCACAGTAAAGAACTTCTTCCTAGTATCTAATCTAAATCTACTTTCAGTTTAAAGGCACTACCTCTTGTCCCATCATGACATGCCCTTGTCAAAAGAACAGAATCAGTGGTTCATTGCACATTGTGCAAATGCATGTGCTTATGTAGTTTTTCTGAGTGCCCAGAAAATCTGTCATCTCCTAAGTGCTGGAGGTACTTCTGGTAAGCAGTCTGTCCTTCTCTGCTGCAGTCCTTGTTTGCTGCCTCTCTGGTTTCAGGGTCCATCCCTTCCAGATTTTGTAATGCAAGCAGCAGCTGACACTCGCAGCCCAGCTGATGGCTTGGTGGTGGCACGAAACCAGGGAGAGGGCTGTGGTGTGCACTGGTGGCAGCCACTGCTCGGACAAACAGCATTAGAAACTTACCAGGTGACTATGCAATGGTTTTGCCAATGTATTCTTTATTTTTGGCTTAAGGAGCAAGCTAAGTGCTGAGACTTTACCAGGGCCAGCTTGAGCCTCTTGAATTGCCTGATGTGCTTGCACTGCCTCTGAGGATGGAGAGCTGAAGAAGCTGCTTGCATTCAGATTGCAATCCAGATGCTTTTTTTGAGACAAGCATGCATTAAATGTTTTTGGGCCAGTCCTGTGAGGTTGGCCCAACCTCCAGAAACAGTTTCCAAGCTTATTGTCCAGAATAGTGTGCTCTAAATATGCTCTGCTTCCCCCTGCTCTAGCTGGTCCGACCTACTGTGGCCGTACAACAAGGTTTTTCTTCCAGCTCAGAAGAGATTCATATTAAGATCGGTGTTACTTGCGCAGTGAAACAGCTTCTTTTTCTTCCTTGTTCCCTGTTACACACCTCCAGTGCCTGTCGCTGTGCTAGATGAGAGCCTGTGGGGAGTTCAGGGAGTGCAGGTCTGGGCCGTGCATCACCCTGTCACCAGGACCAAGCTGGGAGAGGCCAGTATATGTGCACAGCTCGGAGCAATGTGTGCTGTGCTTGGGGAAGAGGGTGGCGAATGGGAGGTTTGAAACCCTCACTGGTATTTTATCTTCAGTTTAGCATGGCTCAGGTTTGTCAGCAAAACACCATGGTCCTGAAATGTCAAGCCTGAGGGGGAACTGGGAAAAGAACATCCTAGAGCTCCTGGGTTTCTGTCTAGGGCTTTGCACACAGCTTCAGTCAAAGACTCCCCCTTCCTGAAAGGAGAGAGATGTCAAAGTGTAATGTTGACATCAGTTATGTGAAGTCCACTCAGACCTATTCAACCCCCTGCCTCTGCATAACATTTTTTTGGCAAGCATTAACTAATAAGGAAGGGAGTAAATCTTGCTTGAAGTTATTTTTCTTCCTGCTCCTGTGTCCCACCCCCAGGCGCCCCATGGCAGGTGCTGCAGAGGCGAAAACCAGCGCTCCTGCAGAGAGAGATTAGCAGCACACACAGTGATCTCTCCCGTCCTTGTGCACCCACCCCAGAGCCCGGAAACTCCCCCATCTCTGCAGCCTTGCAGCCCAGCTGTCCCAAAGCCCAGGCAGCAGGGATGGATAACAGCAGGCTGCTCTCTGCGCTGCAGCCCAGGCGATGCAGGAGATAATGGGAATGATTTCTTGGTACACATACAAGCATGAATCCTCTGAAGAAATACTAAGTCTAGTTGTGGTGGGGAAAAAAAGAAAAATAAAGCAAATGCACATCCTTGCACACACACAGCCTCGACCTCATGTAACGTTGGAGGGTTTGGTTCTGTCTCACTTTTTTTTCCTCAGCTGCTGGTCCTTGAACTCCTCCCAGTGTGGCTCCACCACTGGAGCAACAGCTGGTGTGCTGAGGTGCAGTGCAGGGCTGCCAGCTCTCCCCCCTGCAGATCAAGCCTTGCACTCTGTTACTGGGGGTTTTCCTTGCAGCTCTTGTGCCTCTCTGCCAGAAGTGCTTGGATTGTGTGAGAATTGTGCCTTTTGATGGAAGAAAAAGGGGTGGGAGGGAAGCTAATTAAGAAAATGTGTTTCTAGCACTGCACTCCGGATTGTGTAGGAAAATTAACAGATAGGAAATGAGTATGACCTACAGTGAGTAAAATAATAATTTTGCCCTGAGCAGGGCTGCATGAGTTGTTTGGATGACACATGGTGGAGCAGGGGTGTGGAAGAAAATGGAGCCCTGCTCAGTGCTGCAGGCCTTTTGCCACTGCAGCTGAAGGAGTAAAAACTTATTTTGCCACTCTGGATGCTAACTCATGGCAGGCAATCGCTTTAGCTATGGCAAATGAAGCCCAAGGAAGGGTCCATCAGATATTAAGTCCTAAGCCTTAGGGTGTTTTGCTAAGTGAGGTGCCAGACCAGTCTGTGGAAATCTTGTTCTTGAATTATTATTCCTTTTAAATGTTAGACTGTGCCTGCAAAGATTAAGTGTTTCCTGGCCTTGCTTTTCAGTATTGCTATTATTTCCATCCTCTATTGCTTCCACAGTGGGTACAGAGACATGAGCTTTCAATACCTGCAAATTTCCATCTGGTTTGTTAGCAGCACTCCTCATTAAGGGGATTATGAAAAGTTGGAGATGCTACAGGTAAGCATCCAAACAGTAATCCTGGCTTCCACAATGAGGCAGTGTGTTTTGTGAGGTTAGAGCAGCAGGAACAGGACTCATGAGTGACAGAGCAAAAAATCAGTGATTGCTGTTTGGCAGGAGATACTTAAACTTTGTCAAGCCAGGCAAGTATCTCCATTGTGGTCTCTGACTCACAATTCAAGTATGCTGGGAACATTTGAGGGGGCTGGGTCAGTTCTTTAAGCAGTGGGAAAATAAGGCTTTAATGCATCACGGCATAACTTTGGGTCTGTGCTCTACTGTTCTGCCCTTCTTTGAGGAAACTGGTGTGGCTGGCGGTGGGGAGAGGGAGGCGTTGTGAAACCACACAAACACACACACTCACATGTGATTTTAATCCCTCCTAACAGTGTTTCAGGCTCATTTGACTGTGCTGGCTGAGCTGAGCCACTTCTGACTTGCTCTCCTGAAGGTGAACAGAGGACAAGGCTGTGTGGTGGGGCGGGTGACAACTCGGTGACATCCTCTGCTGCAGCAGCCTGGCTGAGGTATGCAATGCAGAGGAGCTTGTGGAGGGCTCACCAGCCCCTTCCAGCTATTCACTAGCACTCTGTGGGGGCACAGGAGTGTCCCAAACTGGCCAGTGAAACCAGGCTTGCAGCTCTGGTGTGTGGTCACTGTGGTGGCAAAGAGCAGCCGGGCTGTTCTGGTGAATCAGTCTGTGAGGGTAGGAAGGCTTGCCAGCAGCTGGGCTCTCCTGCTTCCTTCCAGTGCTGCAGATAACGCCCTCCCGGGGAGGGAGGTGCATTTGTGCCCTTACCAGAGGTGTTTTCTGTTGATATGGTGTGTTACTGCACATGGAGGGGAAGGCAGATATGGCCAGACATCCTCTCCCAGATCCTGTTGCGTGGGTGAGAGCGGCTGCTGGCAGTGGGGCTGCTCCTTGGTGCTCCTCCGGCTGGAGGCAAGCACCCATTTGGGGATGCTTCCTGGAAAATACAATGGTACAGTGAGCAACTGCTTTCTGTCCAGGCGGCTTTGCACCTCCTGCTCCTGGGAGGGGCTGGAAGGAGAACCAGGAAATGGTGCTGGAAAAGTATGGCCAAAAATGGTCAAGAGCAGGTAAGGAGCAGCCATATGGCAGATGAGCTGCTGGCTCCGTAATTAAGCCAAGTGCTCTGGATGTAAGAGGCTTGGCTGTGCTCAGTTGAGAGCCTGGCTTCCTGTGTGTTCCTCCCTGCTATGATTCTGACCAAAAATTCCATTTTTGACCTGACAAACCTTCCAGATGAAAATTTAATTATAAAAGTGATGTATTCCCACAAGAAACTTCAGTGTCAGCAAATAAGCATTTTTTTTCTGAAAAACTGTTTTATTCACACACAAAAAAACCTGGCTCCCACTGATTCCATGCTGGAGCATTACCCTGGTAAAAACTCTGTTGATTTGTTTAATAAAAATGACTACAGTTTACAATTAGCACCCATTAGGCATACAAGTTGCAAAGAATTGACAACGGTCCTGAAGTCCTCTTGCACAGGATAAATTTTCTTGGCAAGTGATTAAATCATGACCTATGCTATATCAGTGATTTATAAATGGTTTCTGGCAGTGGAGAAGTGGGATGAATCAATCATGGGAGTGTTAACCCAGATAACAAGATTTTCTTTCCTTTGGTGCAACAAATTCCTTGCTTTCTGCAGAGCAAAGGTGCAAGCATTTTCCTCCAGACCATATGACTTGTAACACGACTTTGTAAATATTTTCCTTAGGTAAAGGTCTTTGCTCATGGTTGTTATTGGTTCCATATTTACTTGGGATCTTTGCATGCAGAGGATGGCTTTTGGCTTGCAGGGAGGAACTTCTCCGAGGCTGGACTGTTTCCCCTCACACTCCTGAGTCTCTCCAAGATTGCCTGTACTGCTCAGAAAGGCTGCTAGGGGCAAGGTGCTTTTCTGTGCCTAACAGAAAATTCTGCAAGCTCATTGATAAAGGCCAGATAAAATAAAGCTTGGAAAGTCAACATGTTCAAGAAGTTATGCTGTTCTGGGAAACAAGTGGAGAGGAGGTGTGTATTTATGTGGACAAAAGCAGCCCAAACTGTAAACCATAATATATCTGTTAGCTCATTAATGTGTCTGATGCTGACTAATTCCAGGGGTGTTCCTGCTGCCCAGCAGCAAAAGTGCAAATAAGTGGACAGCTGTGATTTAGTGCCAAATATTTGAACACATCGTGACAATTCAGGCCACCCACTCTCATAAGTAAATACAACTCCTGGAGAATCATTTCAAGTGCAGAACAGCCACTTTCACGTGCACCTCAGCCAAATGGCCCTTAGGTATTTGGGGCCAAACTCTGCCTTCTGTTACACCCCAGGAGCCCTCATTCACTCCAGGGTTTGCGCTATGCAGCTGAGGGGCAGAGCTGACTCTTGATGCTAATCTGACTTTTTCTAGCTCAGTAAGTACAATTTCACATGTAAATGTAAATGTGGAACAGATCTGGACTCGATTAGCTCCTGAATCCTTGACAAAAAGCCATAATTGTTTATCCAGATGATATTTCTTTCTTTTTCTTTTATTTTCTCTACACTTTAAGCCCAAGGTTTTAATGGGCTTGTGAAATAAATACATGAGTGTAGATTCCAGTGGTATCAAAGGTGTGAGGGAAGCCCTTCCCTTCTCCTCAGCAGGGCTTAATCATCACTTGGTGCTCACTTCAGTTGTGCTCTCCAGAGCCTTGGGCAGGGGTGGCTGCAGATCTGACTGAGGTGGGAGGGAGGGAGGGAGGGTATTTCCAAGACAACACTTAGCCCGGGGCTCTCATTACAGATGTGAAGGACCTGTGATATATATCTTTTTTTTTTTCCCTGGTAGGCAGTGAAATCTGTGCTAGTGGATATATCTGGGGCACAGGGCTGTTGGGGGAGGAGAAAAGCAAGGGAATATGGAAAAAAATTGTATTTATCAGGGTAATCTAGTTTAGGAGCACAAGTACTAAAACATTTTAATCACAGTCATACGGCTGTGTGTCACTTCAGGGCAGAATTAAGGCTATTTGTATTCCTTGGTAGCACACTGCCACACTTCAAGTTTGAATTTATTTTAAGCATAACTTTAACTCTGAATTCCCTGGGTTTGTGATGTCTGGTCTGGAAATAAATGCAACCTCTTTATATTGTACTTTACTCTTAAAATAGGCTTTCCACTTTAGCTCCATTTCTGTTGGCTCAGCAAGAGCATGGGCTGTCATTTCCTGCCCTGCTGGGTTTGCCGTTTAAATGGAGAGGGCGGTGTATCCGAATAAAGGAACACAGCAGTAAAAGCTGGGATGGGAGAGGGATGGCACTCCCAGGGCAGCTGTGCCACAGCTCAGTTATTGCTTTAACTGCCCATGCCTGAAAATCTCCTGCATGAGTGTGTGGCTACCTTTGGCACAGAGATGCTGTCCTTGGGGGTAGGAGGAGATCATAAGGGGTCAAAGTTTCAAATTTGGTTTCATGCTGAGGAAGTGACATTATGATCTCAGCTCCCATTAAGGCCACTGGAATTGGTGGGATGATGTTCAGCTCACAGCCAAGCTTGTGAGCTTGGCTGACACCTCTGGAGCTGCTGCTGTAGGTCTTCATGTGCCACGATGGAGAGGCTGCCCCCGGCCAGGCTGGGCACGGCTGGCCCAGGGGCGTGCCCAGGGATGGGGCACAGGGACAATGCCCTGCAGGAAAAGTTACTCTGTTTGCCTCCTCACAGGGGAAATCACCTCCTCCTCCTGTGATGGGGAAGGTTGGTGGCTCAGGGAACTCTGGGGACAGAGTCCATGCCCTGGCTGTTTTTAACACAGATATCTTCAGACAAGGCTTGCTCTTGATAGGAGAGAAACAGCATCATTCCTGGAGTTTCTCTGCCTGCCTGCAGCCATTACCTCCTTTCCCCACTCCCAAACCATCCTGCTGGGCTTCCTGCCTTGCTATACATCCAGAGACACAGTGAATACATACACCCCCTCTCTCTCCTGTGCAAGTTCCCTCACTTTCTCCCTCATTTCCCTCCCAATACACCCATGCCCTAGCCCCTGACTAAAGCAAAATTTCCCTCTTTTTTTGGCAGCTGGCCTTCCCAGAGGCCCAGACTAACAGAAGCCTGAGCCCTGACTGACTGTGCCTTGGCCAGAGCAGAGCAACTCTTTGCTGAGATATAATGTTGCCTTAAAGGAGAAGGGATTCTTTTAATTTCCCTATCTGATTTGCTATCTTGCTCACTCATTTGTTTCTAGGCTCCCATGAGGAGAGTGATGCTTGTGCCGGGAACCTGCTGCCTCCCAGTCACCTACTGGGAGTTCCCCTCTTCTTGGACAATCTTTCTGCTTGTGGAGTTCACCTCTGAGCCAGGCCTCCCATAATTAAAGCAAGCCTTGCTTTTGACTTTCTGCAAGCTCTGGATTTCTGCAAGGCCTTTCCAGGACTTGCAGCTTTCCTCCAGCTCAGCCCTTGCAAGCCAAATGATGAAGCTTCCAGGGCTTCTCCCGCGGGATGGCTCCAGTGCATGCATCTCACTGTCAGGAAGCTTTTCCTGACACTCAGCCGAAATTTCCCCCTCTTCAAATGTCATCCTGGCACTCCTACTTAGCATGCACTTTCTGTGTGTCTCACTCCCTCTGAGCAGGCTGTGCTTTTCCCTCTCCACTGCCTGGGCTCTTTCCGGTGCTTGCTGGCTGTCACCCACTTTTCTCGCACCCGCCTCAGCTTGGCCAGTCCAAGCACATTATCTTACAGCTCATTTCCCTTTATAAATCAAACCTCCCAGGCATTTTCCTCTCTTTTTTTTCTAGTTCTTTCTTCTTTTAAAAATTTTTTTATATTTCTCCTTTTCCCTTTTTTGCACCACACAGGAGGGATTTTTGGGTGTCTGCCCCATGGTTCAGAACATTTTTCTCTCCACTTTTACTGGCAAGGATTTTAGTATAAAGTGCTGACATTTCTTTGTTGCCATGGGCAGCTCCCTCTCAGAGTAATGAATGGTTGGGAATGGGTAAATGCACAACCAGAGGTCCTGGGAGCAGCCCAGGCAGGTGCCCCTCAACCTGTGCTGTGCTCATGCAATCTCTCCAGTGCAGACTGAGCTCCCGCTGTTGCCCTCCTCTGTGTGTAGTCATGATCACTCTCCCCTTTTTGGACTCTTCCTGTGGATTTTGTGCATCTGAGGATATTAAACGTCTGCTGAGTTAGGTTTGTGTGGGCAATGACCTTGAGTTCAGGGAGGACTGGAAATTAAGCGGGGCAGGCTGTGCCTCATGGTGTGCACGCATGAAATGGCTCCATGTGCCTCATTTCTTTATCAAGCCAGCCTGAATGTGCTGCCTGATGAGGAGCAGAGCAGCACCAGAATGGAAAAGAGTAAGAGACAGGTTGCCTTTCCTTCTGTTTCCAGCTTCTTTGCTACCACATGACACGGGTTTTGTTCAGGATCAGGACCTGGGCTGGAGGGCTGAGCTGCTCTCCCACTTTGCAATGCCACTGGCATTGAGTTCTTGCTTTGCCGTAGCCAGAAAATGAAGGTTTCTCCATGCAAAGCAACAAACACGACTGTGGAGGTTGCCATGACAGCTCCAAGGAGAAACTGGGTCAGCCCGTGGAGGGGACCAGTCATGGCTGCCTGGTGGTCACCTGCAAGCCCACAAGGGCAGATGTGTTCCAGCACTCATTGTTGGGCTGACTGCACTGGTTCTGTGTTTTCTGGGAGGAAACCAAAGAGTTTCAAACTTGGTTACCATTTTAAAGTTGCTGTGGCTAAAATGGTTGGTTGGAACCCACACCACTGCCATGGCAACAGATACATGCACATTTTTTTTGGAATGTGAAATGAGAGCAACTTTTCTGGTGCATAAGTAACTCTTCAGAGGAGGAGATGCTGAGGAACTAGAATTAGGATTAACCTACTGAGGAGACTGGAGATATCAAGCCAGTAGAACTGAATATAGGATAATTTCAAAATTAAGAAGGAAGTCAAGGATGAATGTTGAGGCTGAGAAAGTGTTTTGGCCAGTAAAATTCCTTAAATAATAGTGTCCTCCATGGACTTAAGACCACTTATGAAACACATCATTGGTTTCATGTCAAAATAGTTTTTCCAACAGATAGAAGCACATGTTCATTGATTATTGATCCCTTTGGAGAATGTGGTCACAAGTGTTTCAGGGGAACATTTTTGAGAATTGTGGAAGATCTATTCTTTTTTCCAGCCATTTACCCTCATCACCTTCTGTATATCCTGCTCGAGGGTACCATATTGATCTGTTAATTCTCCTTTTCTCTTCCTACTTGCCACTTTTGAGACAGAAGACACCAGGGATCAGGGTACCCTTCTTGAAGAACAGAAGGGACAGGTAAGGCACATCAAAAAGTCCTGCAGTGGAAGCCAAAGTCACCATGGGTCCTTTCCTTTGTCATCACCATAGTGCTGTGTAGAAGGACAGACAGTGATGGCCCACCTCCCGTGGGTCGTGTATTATGAGCAGTTTCATAACAGAGTAGTTTTAGGCTTAAATCCAGCTCTGCTTCTGCGTAGCTACCACTGACAGGTAATGGTGTGACCTGTTGAACAGTGTGACTATACAATCTCTGATTATTTCCATGTAAATGAAAATACATACTTTTGTGGAGACCAGGACAGTTTTGGGGAGTTGCATGTGTGAAATATAAATTAATGCATTGAAGAGCCTTTTGTACACACACACGTGCACACACACAAAAGCATGGATCAAATTGCAAGGTTTGCTCCATAAAAGTGGTGTTGATTTTGAAGGTTTTGCTGCTGCCTTTTGCAGCCTTTTTCCTGTCACAGAGGCAAGGAGCACCAGAGGGTTTGCCCCATGGGGCACTGACAGCTTGGCACTTTGCACTGCATGTCTGGAGGGTCACAGAGCCCGGCATTACCTGGCCAGGAGCGGAGTTGTGACAGTGACCCCAAGCCCTAGGAAGAGGTACCTCTGTTTCTGTGCAGGTAGCCAGTATTGCACTGCTGGGACAGTGGTTTAGCCATGACAACAGAATGATGACCTGTGCTTGCTGAGCACAAGCAGTACATTTCTGAGATCACAGCCCTGGCTCAGTCTGCTGGCACCAAGGCTGGGCTGGGTGCAGGATCTTTCAGCATTGGGTTGGAGTCCCTCTGAGGCATCAAAACATGAAAATCCTTCCTGCTGGTCTTCTCCTTGCCTGGTTTCCCTGTCTTTGACCCTGTCTGAATGTGAGGTCCCCACCAAACCAAACCTCCCCTGCTCTATCACTCACCCTCCTCAGCTGGACAGGTGAGAGAAAAGGCTCCTCAGCTGAGATAAGGTCAGGTAGAGATCACTCAACAATTACAGTCATGGGCAAAACAGGCTCAGGGGAATTAGTTTAATTTATTATCAATCAAATCAGAGTATGATAATGAGAAATAAAACTAAATCTTGAAAACACTTATCCCCCACTCCTCCATTTTTTCTGGACTCAACTTCACTCCCAGATTCTCTACCTGCTCCCCATGGGGCAGGGGGATGGGGAACTGGGGCTACAGTGCAGAGGGAACAGGGAACTGGGGCTGTGGTCAGTTCATCACACATTGTCTCTGCTGCTCCTTCCTCCTCAGGGAGGGGACTCCTCACATTCTTTTCCTGCTCTAGCCAGGAGTCCCTCCCATTGAAGACAGTCCTCCATGAATTTCTGCAAGGTGAGTCCTTCCCACAGCCTGCAGTTCTTTATGAACTTCCCCACTGTGGGTCCCTTCCACAGGGTGCAGTCCTTCAGGAACAGTCTGCACCAGTGTGGGTCTCCACGAGGTTACAAGCCCTGCCAGCAAACCTGCTCCAGGGTAGGCTCCTCTCTCCACAGGGCTGCAGTTCCTGCCAGGAGCCTGCTGAAGCATGTGCTTCCATGGGGTCACAGCCTCCTTTGGGCATCCACCTGCTCTAGCGTGGGGTCCTCCACAGTGAGTGTCTGCTCCACTCCATGGGCTCCAGAGGCACAGCCTGCTCTCATATGGGCTGTGCCATGGGCTGCAGGGGAATCTCTGCTCTGGCACCTGGAGCATCTCCTCCCCCTCCTCCTTCACTGACCTTGGTGTCTGCAGGGCTGTTTCTCTGACATGTTCTCACTCCTCTCTACAGCTGCAGTTGCTCTCATGTGACAACTTTTTCTCCTTAAATACATTATCTCAAAGGTGCTACCACCATCAGTGATGGGCTCAGCATTGGCCAGATTTGGGTCCATTTAGGTCTGGCAAGCAATGGCTCCATTGGACATGGGGGAAACTTCTGGCAGCTTCTCACAGAGGCCACCCTTAGAGCACCCCACTGAAAAACCTTGCCATACAAACCAAATATACTATCTTGGACATCATCTCCTCTCCAAATTAATCTGAAAGCATTTCTTTCCAATGTCTTTAGAATCCCAGAAGGGATCTTAATCCCTTCATCATCCTCCTCATGCAAAGTGTACCTGGGGTGCCGCATGGCTGAATAACCTCTCATGCACTGAGAGCCATTAGCATTTGAATTAGTGACATGAGGCTAGCAGGCGATTATCCCATTTAACAGCTGTTGAGTGCTGTTGAAGGGATACCCTCAAGAAGAATGAACAAAAATGTAGTGATTTTTTCTCTTTTAGTAAGGGTTTTCCTGCCTTGTGTGAATATTGACATGCCTGAAAAGTGGTGCGTTTTCCACAGGGGCATCTTATGATTGTTGAATGTCTTTCCTGGGGAAAGTTGGACACATCAATACACCTACAGCATGCCAGCAGATGAGAAAGGGGCACTGTTCCCAAACAGGAATGGAAGTAGTCCTGCCTATCTGGGAAACAGGCTAAGCCAAGCATAAAGAGAACTGTCATAAGAAAGCTGCAAAAGGAAGCAAAAGTTAAAGCATCTCCTCTGCTCTAGAGCACTTCAGCCATAAGAGATATGCATGGGGTGGGCCACTCTGCTATTCTTCTTGGTGGAAATGTGACTGCTTCAAGGGGCAGGAGGAGCCAGTCAGCAGTTAGAGCCCCCAGTGTGATATAAAAGATGAAAACAAAATGTCTTCTCTGAGGATTTGGCTAGATGCAGAAAGGTGCATTTTTGAAATTGTAGGATCTATCAGACATATAGCGCAAGGAAGCCTTTCTGTATGCAGGGCATTTTTCCAAAAGAAGACAAAATGAGCAGGAATTAGTGCAGATAAACCTCTCTCTCCTGGTATATGACACCATTTCTCTTGACTGTGTGTTAAGAAAAAAGCCAAGTACCAGTCCTCATCATCACAAGTAAGTGCTGTCTGGGCTCCTGCACCAAAGACATTAAAACATGACTGTCCCATCTCCCACTTGGAGTCTCGAGCATGACTCATTTCAAAGCTCTGCCTTTTAGAGTAAATTGAAGGAGCTGAGGATGCCACACTTTCACAAAGATTCACCTATATCACGTCCCACTGGGATGCTGGTGACCTGCCTGCCAGCCTTTCAGAAGGTCAGGTACCTCTTTTAGGTGTGTTGTGGATGCCTGATCCCCTTTCTAAAAGCTGTCTTAGCCTTGAGATATTTGAGGAAAGTTGGTTTCATTGTCCTCCCCAGGATCAGCATCTCAGAGAAAACAGAAATAACCCCCCCAGGCTTTTGTCTTCAGTGGAGAGTGAGGGGGACAGCGATGTGGGAGAAGTGAACTGGGTTTTTGTCCCGCTGTGATTCAAAGCTGATTGCAAGATGTGTGTGCTTTAGGGGAGGTTACCATTGCAGGGTTAGAAAATCAGTTTAAAATGGTGAGGTTGTCCCTGGGCCAGAAGTGATGAGAGTCGGCAAATAGAAATATTTTTCCAGGTTTTTTTGTGGAGCTGGAAGTTTTAATTTCCTTTAGACTTAAGAGGGATAAACATTTTCTAACAAGCCAGAGGATTTTATGGGGTGAATTCTGTGAATTTTTCCACTTGACTTTTCAATCTTTCAATACAATTTTTGTTTTCTCTTACTCATTTTTTTCTTTCTCTTAGAACAAACTCCCTTTGAGGTGTGTGCAGTGGCAGTATCCAGGCACAGGTGAGGATATAGAAATATTTGCACTGTTAAATAACATCCTTCCTATTATTTCCTCCCTAATTATTTTTACCCTCTGTGATGACCACTTACAGTTTAATGATTGTAAGCATTATTTCCATACAAAGTAGTGGTAGAAACAAAGATGAAGACGCCTCTTTTTAACCTTGTTTCTAAGCAGGCCTTTTCATACCATCCTTACCACTTATCTAACCAGTAAATCTGCAAATACATGCAAATGGTATTTACTGTGTTGTTACATGTACCTTGAAGCAGATGGTGAGCCAATACCAAAGCTCACATTTTTACACCTTTGTGCAGCATCTGGGGAGCTGGATTTAATTCCTACCCTGCTTGGGGCTTCACAGACCTCTGCCTCTATGGCAAGTGACTCACAGCTGCTGCCAATCCCAACTGCATTGTTTCAGGGTATTTTTCTTCATACAGTATGAATAAAAGAATGCTGACAACACTTCCTCCACCTCCCCGGCCCCCCTGCCCACAAGTAATATTTCCAAAGAGCCATGCCAAGGTTTTGAGTCACTATTGTGCATGCTGCTGGTGCCTCAGTCACCTGGGTGCCCTCCTGCTTTTTCCATGCTCTGTGGCCCAGCTCAGCTGATATTGCAGCATCCCTGGGCACTGTGCGTGGGCGGTACAGTGAGGCAGATGCAGGGAGCTGGGAGTGCTGCAGGATGGAACCCAGGGCAGAGTGAGCACTCTTTGCTCACTGACATGGAAAAAAGAGTGGGAAGCACTGTTCAAGGATGTGAGCTGAGCTTGTAGAAAGACTCCTTGTGACATTAAACCATCTGAAGGGCTGTTGTTAATTACTGTAAGGAGATCAGGCAGGTCTGTCCTGTAACCAGGGCTAGCGGCAGGCTGTGTGGGACTTGGGTGACCCTGAGACACCAGGAGTGGCTTTGACTCATCCACATGCTGGGCAGGAAGGAGAGGGCAGTGGAGAAAGGGCTTCCCAGGCTAGGGCCTGAACTGCAGCCTGTCTGAAAGATGCTGAAGTCTGCTTGCTGTGGGCACACAGAAGCCTGATCCTGTGGGTGTCCTTGCTGTGCCATAGCCACTGGCAGGGCGAGGGGCCATGCCAGTGCACAAGCTGTTCCACCATCTCTTGCAGTTTGTCCTGCAGGCTGGCTTATTGCTCCTGGACATATTGTTGCTTGCTGGCCCTATGTGCATCCTCCACTCAAAGGTTGGGGGTTAAACACATGCAAGGTGGGTGTTGCCAGTAAAAGTGAAACCCACCTCTGGAGTTCCTTGGGAAAGTCCTTTCTGCTGAGGAATTCAGCAGTGAGGCAGCACTGAAACCTACTCATCTTTCCTTGGGTAACACCCAGCCCTGGGGAAATCTCCCAGGAGATCACCCTCAAACACACACACACACACACACACACATTCAGTCCTCATCCCTAAGCTCTGCCCTTCCAATTGCCACCCAAGAGCAGATGATTATTAGGCATGAAGGTTTCTTTCATTAAAATCTGACCTGCTTGGGGTAGGTGTCTTCTTCTGGAATCATTACTGTAGCTCCCCCATTCCAGAGAGAAGTAGATGTATGATGTATTTGACATCTGCTTTGAGTTTCATCTTCAATACATCTGTTTCTCAAGTGGATCTGACATCTTGGATGAATTCTTTCCCCCACTCAGCCAACTTTCTTATCTATGTAGCCTTCACTGCCATTCCACCCCTGAAGCACCCACATTCATTTTCATCATCTTTCCTCTCTTTTTATCACTTTGGCTTTGAAGGCCTCAGCTATGGGTCATTCCTTCCCATCCATGTGGTCCTTCCTTCTCCTGTACAGTGCCTCATGGTATAACTCTCATCTCCTTGGAACCTGTGTTCCTCCATGATGCTGTATCTTTCTGCATATTTTCTCTGGCATAATGTATCACAATTCCCAATCTTCCTACACATAGACTTGTGCAGTCTCCCCTTCCCATATGCTCTCTTTGCCCCTCTCTTCCCCTGGGCAATGGCTTGCTGCCTCTTTGTTGAGCTCTGTTCTTTGGGAAACACCTGTGTGAGCTGCCCCAAACGTTGCCTGCACAGCAGGCTTCAGCACAGCCATTAACATTGCCATTACCTTGTTTACTTCCCTTGTCATTACCTTTTTTATCTCAGCAGCCAAGTACTAGTGGACAGATCTTCATGGACAGAAGGAGCTTTATTGGAATGATACTTCACTGATGTAAATTGTCATGTTAGAAGGGAAAACAGGCCTTGAAATGCTCGCTCTGACACTCTGCAGTCAGTTCACCTCCCTGGGATTCACCAGGTTTTCTTCTCTCTGAGTTCCACACTGCAGCCTAGACCAGGCACAGGAGTACCCATTGTACATCCTCAATTGTTGGGACCCATTGCACGTCCTCAATTGTTGAGGACCAAGCACAAGACTACTCAGGGCTCTTTCTCCAGCAGCTGCTGAGTGCAGGGGTCCTTTTATGACCTTATATCCACCACAGAGGGGTAGCATTCAGGTAAACTGAAACCCAGCTCTGAAACCTTGGAATGTGATGCACAGTGGAGAGGTCAGCTGGGAGCTCAGAAAGTCTGTGGCCTGTTCTCCCATCTAGTGTTCAGCTAGGGGTGGACCTTTCTTTAAAGTAGCCCCCTGCCCTCCATGCTGCAATGGACTCTTTCTCTTCTGCTGCTTCAGATCCAGCGATGGGAACTGCTGGTAGAGAGAAGGACTCAGGCTGCAGGATGTTTCTCTTGTGGCTGAGAGGATGCTGTGTTTATTACCTCTTTCCTTGAGAAAACACAATTCCCCAGGGTGACTGTGCTTTGACACTGTCCCACTGTTTTAACAATGGCTGACAGATGCTCTTTTAGCTCTTGGTCAGTACTCAGGCCATTTTGGTAATGAAGTAGAACAGAGAAAGGAGATGTGCAGGTCAAGAAAACTTTCTGGGGTAGATGGCACTGTTTGGAAAGAAGGTGTTTCCCTAGGCATCACCTCAGAGATGACTGCCATTTTTTTTTCAGATTTAATCACAGTACCACATTGACACAGACTAAGTCTCAGCATGATAAGATCAAAGATCCCCAAATGTCTGCATGCACAGACATTTGCTGGTTTACATCCAGGCCAGAAAGGACAGTGCCTGTTATTTCTTCCTGCCATGGGAGACATTGTGAAGGTCTACGAGCAGCCTCTGCAGAGCCAGAGCTGGCAACAAGTACACTTGGACTATCAGTCATGTGGCTCTCAGCTTGGGCTGCCAGCACAGGGCTGTTTCTGAAAGTGGAGCACCACGCTGCACTCCTCCTCTGCTGCCCTGCTCTCCAACACACAGGCATCTGTGGGAGAGGGGAGGTACCCCTCTGGCCCAGGCTTCAGCCGGATGGCAGCGTGCCTTTGACCAAGAGGAAAGGAATGCAGCATCTCCCCGTGACTGAGAAAGCTCGGGTGGTTTTGCACATAGGAAGCTCCTTTAAATGTGTTTCCTCCCACTGCCTGGCCTTTTGTTTTTCAGCCATGCTTGATGCTGGTGTTGGAAAGCTGAACTCCCCAAAAGTGAACTTCCTCTCCTACTATAAACTGACCCTTGGGGTTGCTATAGCGACTGCAGAGCGGCCAGCAGGCTGTGTAAACACTCCCTCCCGCTTCCCATCACACTGGGCCTGAAAGGCTGAGCCACGGGATGTGCACAGCAACCTGGATTATGCAGGCGGTTGTGAAATGCAAACCCGACAATTTCTGTGCTTCCTCCCTGCTTCCCCCGCGGGGAGGCAAACCCAGCAGACTGGTAGCAGGCATAAACACGCCCGTCCTGACGAATTTGGGCACACGGTGTGGTACCGCAGAAACCAAATCCAGACACTTACCTGGGGAGCTTGAGCAAGCTGTGGAAATATATGGTGCAACTGGATCATCTGCAACATCTGATTCCCTTGGCCTCACTAACTGTGGAGTTTCCAGCTGTGTGGGGGGAGCAGTTTGGTACACACTGTCACAGCTCCTTTTATGTAATTAATTGCAACAATCGACCGAGTGTGAAACCCATCAATTTCTGTGTCCTCTGTTGCTCACTTTGATGTCAGCTCTCCCTCTTTCATTTTCTTCCTTCTTCTTCTTCTTCTTCTTCTTCTTCTTCTTCTTCTTCTTCTTCTTCTTCTTCTTCTTCTTCTTCTTCTTCTTCTTCTTCTTCTTCTTCTTCTTCTTCTTCTTCTTCTTCTTCTTCTTCTCCTTCTTCTTCTTCTTCTTCTTCTTCTTTTTTAAAATGCATTTCATTAAAGTTCCTGACTCTCTGAGTCACTCTCCAAACACTGATGTTCACGTCTGTATCCATCCCGGTAAAACCAGGTCAGGTATTTCAGCAGCAGTAGCCTGAGTGACACACTGAAGCATGTGGGAAGGTGTTTCCCAAGCACAGCAGGATATGCGTCCCCTCCAGCCACTGCAGATGTTCTTCCAAAATGGCAGGTACTGCCTGGCCAGGGATTTTGTGAGAGGCAAGCTAAACTACCCTACTAGGAGGAAATAATCAGCTCTGCTCCCATGGCATTGTGATGCATCTTGCTGGGTTGCCTTCAAGAAATAAGGTTGTTGTTCCACCATAGCAGACCTGTGACTGCTTGAAAAAGCACAAAGCACATCATCTCAAAGCTGTGTAAAATGAAGCCCCTGCTCCAATGTTGTCTGGAGGAGCCATTCAGTAGTGGCAGGCGTCCTGCAAAACACCCATCTCTGCCAACTGCCAATAAACTCTTTTGTTTCACTGTTACCAGACCTCCTGGCGCAAGGATGGATGGATTTACTGATCCCATCTTTATGAGTGTTGGGTGTCACTGACCAAACTGATCGATATTTACCTTTGATCAGACACCTGGCTATACAATCACAAGCTGTCCGGGAATTCCCTGAATTTCCATCCTTTCTGCCACATCAGAGAGCATACACAGCCTCTGTTAAGCAAGGCAAAGGTGGAAGAGAAGGAGATTTCTGGGAGAGTGCTTGTCTGTAATCCTAAAATGTCCCTCTAATCCCAGCCTGTGACTCAGAGCTGGGGGGATGCAGAGGGTCGGTGTGGTCTGCTCGCCCACTGCAGTGAGTCATCAGACCCCAAAGAGAAGAGATGCCTTAAAGCCTCTCTCTGATTGCTGTGAATGAGGGCAATGGGACATGTTGCACAGAGTATGCTAAATCAAGGGCAATTGTGATATGCATTTTGTTACAATACTCAGTCCCTATAGTGTCTCACTTAACAGATGGCAGGAGCTGAATCTGATTAAACAGGGTTTTCTGAATCACTCACAGAGACAACTGAGAAGCAGGCAGAGGCATAAAGCAACACACAGCTCTGAGAGCCTTCTAGATCTCAGTGGTTTGCACTTTTTCATTCACTCCATGACTGCCTTATTACAGCATTTAAAAATAAATCAGCTGAATTAGTTGGTGTGAGTACATGGTCTTTCCTACTCCTGTCAAAGGAGTGCCCCAGTATCGAGTGGTGCTGCCAGCCTGCCTGAATTCAATGCAGAAAATGCAGTGAGCTTGGTAATGTGATGACACTGGTGCTCCCGTTTTCCCTGAAATGAATGTCACAAAAAATAAACAGCCTGCAAATCCCATATTCAGGTAGGGGTTTAGAAATTGTGAAGTGGGCCACATGCATCTATGAAGTAGCTGAGGGGAAGGGAGGCAGGAGGAAGGAAGAAAGGCAAAACAGAACTACTTTGGCAATTCTGGAAGCTCAAAGGTGGCTGGTCAGGTGAATTTATATATTTCTCCAGAAAGAATCTTAAGCCAGATTGGCCCTGATGAGGGATGGGAGAGCCTCAAACAATGCAGCATCTGAATTATGTCCACAGAAGCAGTTAAAAACATGGCTGCTATACAAGTTATCAAAACCTCTGCAAACTGAGGCTTTTTTGGTGCAAATTTTGATGATTCTTTTTGGGAGGGAGGCCAACTTTTTGGGCCCCAAAGACTACTTGGTTCTCCAAGAATGGCTGCCCAGCGCTGGGGCTCCATCTCAGGCAAATGTGCCTGGCATGGCAAGAAGCACAAGTAGGCACCACTTGAAGTCACCAGCAGTCTTGGTGTTACTGCAGCACTAAGCAAATCTGAAGGAAGGAACCTTTCAAATCTTTCCTGCATCTGGCTCCAATCCAGCTGCAAATGGCTCAGCGATGCCCTTTCCAGATGTGGACTGACACCATGGCCGTCCAGGGAAGCGAAAAATTGCTGGGGGAGGGAGAGGATTATTAACGTGGTTCAGCTTAAAAATGAGGGGACGTTTGTGAGGCTTCTGCAAGGTCTCCCTGCTGCAGGGAGCATGTTTTCAGAGGCGCCTCTGGCTGTGGATTGCGAGTGGCCAGCCGGGTGCTGCGGTCGGCTGCTGTGGCCTCCCAAAGCTGCAGCAGCATTGTCGAGCTGCAGACGTGCAGAACAGCTCACGCCAAGACTGCGTGCTCACAGGTGATCTTTTGGTCTGTACATTTTCCAGCAGAGCTGGCAGCTGCTCCTGCAGTGTGCATGCTTCGTTGGCTGTCCAAAGAAGGAACTGGGAGGGCGTTGATCCAGTTGAGGCGGTTTCGAGGAGTGAAGGCAGGAAGGAAAATTACCAACTTTGACATATGTTGCTCCCTGCAGGTCTCTCTTATTATTGCCTGGCGGGATGTCAAGGTGCACAGACACGACCCAGAGCTGTAACACACGATGGCTGCTTTGCCTCCTGTCCCACCCCTTTCACACAGGCAGGAGTGGCAAAATCATTTCTGGCATACCAGGAAATCCTGGTTCTTGCTATTATCAAGGAGGGAGCGTGCAGTTATACAACCTCGAGCTGCCATCAGCAGGACCTGTGGGAGGGAGGGGGGAAATAGTTCACTTGGAAAGGAATGCTGCAGTGTAGGGCAGTGGTTTTGACATGCTGGAGTGAAACTTGGCATAAGGAAATAGAGGGAATTCGTTTGCCAGGTAGACGTGGCACTTGAGCAAGAGAATAAATGAAATGGCAGTAGAAATCTTGAGAGATCTTAAGAGGTGGCTGGTTCACATGGGGCATGTATCTGCTACCCTTAGTGCAGTTTTCACTGTGCTGGGTGTGCACATCTTTCTAACAATTAGTATTTACCTGACCCTCTGGCTCTTTCATCTCACCAGCACACAAGAGAAACCAGCTGTGTGCATAGGCCCCCAACTTGGCAAGAAATGAAGACCCAAGGTGCAGTGGCCTGAAGTGTTTGTCAGCCCTTTCTGATGGCAGAAATCTACTTAATTTTCCGAGAATATTTGTCCACTCTAGTATGCCAGGAAGAATGTAGTGTGGCATAGCAGCCATACAGAATGATGGCAAATATTTGTTCCTGGTAAAAAATTGCTTGCCACGTCTTCATTTGCAGCATATCTCATGTCTTGGAGCAGACGGGGTGGTCTGCGTGTCCTTCTTAAATGTCACTCTGAAAGGGCTGAGTCTTAAGGAGAGCACTTAGGTGGAAAGGGTGGGAGAAATACACGTGCATCAAGAAGCACTAGGTGTGCATTGGATGGACACCTTTCCTTGCCTCTCCTGACAAGCGCCTATCAAGGCCTTGACATCTAAACAAACACGTTAAACCTTCCTCTTCACAGATTCTTTCTACTGGGGCAAGTTCCCCATCTCTTGCTTTCATGCTGTGCTTTCAGCCGTTGTTTTTGTAGTCTGTCAGCACAACCTTGAGAGAAAGGACTTTGGCTGCGAGCTGAACACACAGTACCAGCTGTACTGATTTCCGTCTCCTGGTATGTAGCTGTGGACTTTCACACTGTGCCTTCTTTGCCTCCCCCAGTTTTCTCCCCACAGCTTCTGCTCTTTGTGGTGGAACTTCCTTGAGAAGCAGAGGATTTAGCCCCCTGTAGCCCTGCTGTCAGGGGGGCAGCCCCTCGGCAGGGTGCAGCCAGCCATGTGGGATGAAGGGCTGAAGACATCGGAGGACTGTCGGTGTTCCAATGAACTTTGGGACGAGTGAGGGAAGCTGGAATGCATGAGTGGCTCAGAGAAGAGGAGGAAATGAGTGGAGAAGGGAGATACCGTGCGATAGATGGGAAGGAGAGCAGAAGGGCAGCATAAAATCACACAGGGGATGGGCAGGATTTGAGGAATAGGGGCAATAAAAGGTGAGGGACTGTTATAAGTGCCTGACTTTTGGGGAGTTTGTAAAAGACTGGATGTCCCTCCCACCCTCATCTCTGAGTTGAACTGTATTTTGAAATGAAAAGAAACCCAAAGACATCTAAGTGACTTTTTCTTTTTTTGGTAGTGAAATAGGTTGTTGCACTGAAACTTTTTTTTCTTCTTCTGGCGTTCTTCTGGTTATAGGAGTGAAGCAGACTAAAACCAAACCAAAAGTACCATATTTTACACTTTGGCACATGCTTTGCTTTCCTGTCCTTTTCTCCTTTCTGTGACTATGGCAAGGAGAGGTGCAAAGCATGGACTGCTGCTCCTCCTCCTCCTTAGCAGGGGTTTTACCCTGACCTTGTCACCCTTGTAATGCAATGCTGCTACCTGGCAGTTATGATGCTCTTTAACCTTAAACAAAGGTTCATGTGAAACACAGGCCTTTTGTGTGAACAGAGGGAAAGAAAATGAAGAAATTGAGTAATGCCAGAATAATAGCATGCCTGGAACAAAGGCTTGGAAGAGTAACTGGGAAGAGGATGCTCCAGCTTCCTTCTCAAACATCCTCTGGGTGCTGGGACGTGATCCAGAAAGTCCTCATTGTCCTAGTTTCACACAGATGCAAAGGCCTCTTCCTCCCGTCACATGGCCTGCAAATGCCGGTCACCACCAGCTCCTTTCACCTGCTTCCCCTTTGCATGCCTTGGAAAAGGGTGTAAAACAGCGTTTCTACACTGTCTCTCTTTTGCTCCTGTTTGTCCTTCCAAAGTGTACCTAGCACACCTATTTTCTCTGGCAGCACTTTTATTTGCATCCCAGGGGACTTGTAAGAATTAGGGTCAGCTTGACATGAGAGGAGTACTGTATAGGGATATTTACAGCTGTTTGCAAGGCTTGTGTTGAGTATGAAACCAGCAGCAATTAGGATCCAGGCCAGTGCCTTCAGTGAATAATGGTCTTGGTTACTTGGAAATATCAGATGGCTTCAGCTTTATACAGTTGCTACGAGGAAAAGAAGTTAAGTAAACAAAGAAAAAGAATAAGACGAGGGAGTGGTGTTTTTTTTTTTTAATTGGCATAGTCAAGAAGGACAGTCAAAAAGAGAGAAAAACTGGAAAACAATACCATGCGTCTTCTCTTGCAGCCCAGAGCAGAGAACATTTTATTTGTGTGCCTTCATGTTCAATATTCTTTGCCACGACCACTTTTGGTTCCTGTCCCTCAGAGACCTTTCTTGGAGGCCAGTGTTGTTTATTTGGGTGCTTTGCCCTTAGGATGCCTAACATATGACCCTGTTTGCCACAGAGTCCTGCGACTTCATCCCTGTGAAGCACCTTCACACCTCACAGTCCCCATGGCAGTAGTACTCAGCAACATGTCCCTGGAGCCAGCACTCAGCAGTTGTCCCTCTTTTGTAAGATGTGTCCAAACAGTCCACTTGGTTTTCTTTGGGGATTTGAAGATGGGGAATCCTGAGAAGAAATTATTTCTGGAGGTTCTCCAGAGCCGCAACACTGAATGTTGCAGAGATACCTTCCTTTCCTATAGATAAAGGAGAAATGCTTGCAGATTCCTGGAAATAGTTTAATTTTATCTTTCCTTGGGTAAATAAGATAACATGAGAGAACTGATTATATTTCTTAGCGTCCAGCTGTGGAAACAGGCTATTGGCCAGCTATTGGCCACCTTTGCCAGACTGGCCTTGGAGTCTGTAGTATTTTGTTCTTCTCCTCCTGACCGAGAGTGTGGGTCCCACCTGGACCAAGGAGCTTCTAGGATATTTGGGCTCATCTTTCTTTTCTGGTGCACACTGGCCCTGAGCATAGAGTCAGACACAAGCCTTTCTCAGCTCACCACTGTTCAGAAATAGAGCAGGACTGTTTTTCTGCCCTGGAAGAATCCCTCTGAAGACTCTGAGGTGAGGTAGAACTTCTCCTTGCATCTCGTTTTCCCTCCCCTCAGCAGGGGTTGGCTCCTCTCACAGTGTTCTCCACAGTGGCCCACATTTCCCCCTGGAGATGCTGCCTGTAATGAGATCAAGATGGAAGGACAGTCTTTTAGCAACCCTTCAGCCTGCTCTAGCAAAGGAGGAGGGCTGCCAGTGCATCTGTCAGTGGGACAAGATCTGGGCAGTCTTGCCTCTAGCAACCATGGAGCCAGTACTTCCAGACCAGTGTACTCTCACTTGTGATGACACCAAAAAATCCTTGGCTCCTTGCAGGCTGCTGGCACACACAGCTTGCTAGAACACTGGCAAGTTTTTAAGATTTTGTCAGATGGGAACAGTGGTGGAGAAAAGAAAAGTGAAACCAGATGTTTTTCCTTACAGTTGCTTCATATTCATATGAGGGAGGAGAAGAGAAGCCATAAAAATGTCATAACCCTTGATCCCTGAGGCTCAGTGTTATACTATGCAAAAGCCAGTGCTATAAATCCACACCTCTGCCTCGGCAGCCGAGGGTCCTGACTGCACAAGACCGTTGCAACAGCTGAGGGGGAAAAATCTTCATATTTGTCAGCAAAAGGAGGAAACTGGAGGAAAAAGCCTTTGAGAAGTTAACACTGATAGGCTACTTTTATGGAATCAGTCATTTTTTCAGATTTCTCTGGGGATGCATCAGTGCCGAGTCCTGAGGCTGACCAGCAGGCTTAGAAATTTGGGATGTGTTTGCACTGCAATCAATCTATGCTGCGGGCTGTGCCGAGGGAGGGGAGTTAACTTCATCCTCCCCAGAACAGGCTCACCTGCCAGCACAGCACTGGGGTGAGGACTTGCTGCCAGGGCATTCACCTGACTGTCCAGACAGGGTTTTGCAGCTCTTGCTACCCTGTGCCACTGCAGCTACACCTCCCTGACACCTCACACACCCAACCTGGGTATTGCTGCATCACAGCGCAGTGCCAGCAGCCATGGAGAAGCAGCTCTGATCAGAGGGTCCAGCTGGCACCACAGGAGAAGTGCTAGGAAAAGTCTGATTCCAATCCTGTCCTTTTGTATAGAAGAGGCTGCTTGTGGTAATCATAAAACAACTACAAGGAGTGCCAGGCAGTCCTTTCCAAGGAAATGTGAGCTTGGGTGAACACAAAGATGGAGGAGAGGAAATGAAAGTTGTGTACACAACGGCCTTGAGCCAAACAAAGATTTTAACAGAATGCAGGCAGGCCTTCTCTGCCCTGCACAACAAGGACTGTGATAACCAGGATTTTTCCTTGCTATTTCTTTATATTTCCATGCTCAGTTTTTGCCTATCTGTTAACAGAGGGGAAAGGCTTTTCCTGATCTGATGCAGACTGTCTGGGGTTGGAAGAAACTTCAGCCTTGCAGGGCCTAGGTCAGGAGGTGATTTCAGTCACAAGCCTGCATTCTAAATCTGAATTTCCCTGCAAGATCAAAAGTGACTAGGTTTAGCCCTATTTTGGGTGAATGAGCCATGTTACTTCCCATAGGATTCAGCAGTTTGCTGTGCTAGGTAATATATAGTGATAGCTCTACTTGTATTAATGGATGACCAAGAGGAAAACCAGCATGAAAAATGGAGAGGGCACAGACAGGGCTGTGGCCTTAGACTTATAAAATCTTGTTTTGGATCCTGATTCAGCCAAAGACTCCTGTGGTGTCTACAGTAAAATAATGTAAATGAGTTTTGGAGCCTTCTATCCTTTTTCAAAAGAAGTGAGCAGCCCTTGGCAGTCTACGTAGGGCTCTGAAACTGCATGCTGTCCAGGTATTATGACAGTGTGGCCCAATTTGTTAGAATTATTTAAAAAAATATTTTCATATGTGAGTTACTCATCCTGCAAAATAATTTCATGAAATGACTGCAGGTTTTTTTCATTTTGCAACATGTTTTATTCACAAGATGACTAAAAGTTTAGTCTTTTTGGAATAGGAATTGCAGACATTTTACCTCACTGCCTTATTTCTCTTCTTCATCAGCATGCCAAATGATAGAAAGTTGGAGTCATGTGCAAGCTGCCTGGCACTGCTGTTGCACTGCTTTGCTAAAATTGGCATCCTGGGCACCCTGGTGCACTACAGCTATCACAGCTATCAGAAATAGGTTAGTCTGTGGGCAGCAGTGCTTGCATGAACTTTGTATTGACTGGGACGCTCTCAGACAGACACAGTTCCTCTGGTCCTTTGTCACTGATAATGTTTTCTAGGCCTCTTGTCTATCTCACACCTCTCTTCTGGACTTTTTTCAGTTGGTTGGTGTTGAAGAATTGTCTCCAAAACCAGAGAGCAGTCCAGCTCCAGCTTGGATAGTACTAGATGGAAGGATTACTTCACTCATCCTGAGGGCTTTCCTCCTGTTTATACATCCAGCATGTTGTTTGCCTTTTTTCTAACGGTGTTCACTGTTGACTGACTTTCTGCATACGACCCTGATCTTCCTCTGCAGAATGTGTACTGAGACAGTGGTGCCAACATTCTGGGTCTGGGAACGGATGTATTTTCTATAGCGTATAGTGCTCTGCCACTTGAAAACATATCTGTGACCATTTCTCCATTTCTTTGTTTTTCATTTGGAAAAGAAACTTTTAATATTGAACTCAGAAAATTGATCAATATTCATTTGAGGGAGGCTGGCTTGGGTGATGTTGTCGTGGGCCAGAGCACTGGGAGTCAGAGGCAGATATTACTGGCAAGACTGAAATATGGCTGATGTTACAACGCTCAGTTGTGAAAATGCTAGTTAGCTTTGTCAGGGGATGGGTGTTGCTGACTGTCTTTAAAAGTAATTACAAAAGATTGCCTGGTTGTAGAAATGAACATAAGAATAGTTTTGCATCTCTCTTTGAGTTAGGGAGTTAGTAACAGCCAGAGGGTGAGGATTTCATGTGCATACCTATTATCTCCTGGCATTTTGCAAAATGATTGAAAACTTCAGCCAGTTTGCGAAATGACAGGTTTCACAACAGACAACATAATGTATGTACCTTAGAAGGCTCCTGCAACTGGAACAGAGCATAACTCAACAGCACCTTGGAGTCTGCAGTGAGAGATGGAGTCAGTCTGAAGAGAGAGAGGTCTTCTCCCTCCGTCAGATATTTTCCCTCTCCCTGTGGCAGTTAAGCACTTTGGAGCCATTAGGAAAGACAGAGTGGCCTTTAGACTTCTGTTAACCTGGAAACTCCCCCCTAGTACTGCATTCTTTTTGCTCTTGTCAAAAAAGCTCCTCCCCCTGCACCCAGCTGCTTCTGCCTGCTCTTTTTGCTTTAGCTCGGCACAGCAGAACTTCTCCAGGATTAAAAGCCACTCTGTCTGCTATGCAAGTGTTGGGAGAGGAGAGTGATTGCTGGGCAACTGATGAGCTGGGGTGAAAGAGTGTTGGGAAAGAGAGCACAGTGTTCTTTTCTTTTTATGGAAAGTGATATATTACTACAGACCACAGTAATCCAAGGTCTGCTCTTAGCTACTTCACGATTAGTGAACAGGCCCCACTTGTGCTGTACCAACCATTTGTGCAGCTGTGGAAGGCACGAGGATGTCAATTAATCTTGATTTGTACTGTAGGATTGCTTCATAGGGGAGGAAATTTATCATTGGCTTTGGTTTCAGGGTACGTAGATGGACATCATGCTATCTTTGCAGGGAAAGCACAGGCCTCTACTGTGCCAGGCGAGTCACTGGTCCTTGCTGGATCTTCCCTGGCAAATTCCCTCTCTTCTTGGGAGCCTTAACTTGGTCTAAAAGATGGAGCAATCAGCATACAGTACAAAATGTTTCGCAAACTTTGCCCAGTCTGTCCCTGTGTCACACCCATTTCAGGGAAAAGAAAAAAAAAATAAAGCTTTTGCTCAGCCATATGAATGAGTGCCATTATTATTTGCATGGCAGCCCAAACTTTGTGAAAAATGGAGTTAGGTGAAGCCCTGGTTCTGCATCAGAGACCACAAAGCCTGTGTAGATAAAAACCACAAAAAGATGAAAAAAGACACAGGCATGCACATCCTTTGAGAAAAAATGTGTTGTCTCTTAAGATTCCTTCTACCACCATCCTTAACCAGAGAAAAATGAATTTACCTTCCAAACTGCAAGGCTCAGAGAAGCAAATAAGCAGCGAGTACAAAAGTGGTATTCTTACTGGCTTCTTATGCAAGGTCAGGTTTTTGTTGAAGAATGAAACTCTTGTCTCTGAGGTGTGATGAAAAAATATGAAATAACGTGACTTGGGACAAAATAATGAGACCTGCTAAAGTGTTTTTCAGACCAGTGCCCAGTTCTCCTCCTTTATCCAGCATACCAGCCCCTGCTGCATGGAGCCATGCTGCCCAGGGACCAGGCTGCTCTGAAATTGTTGCAAGGCAGCACACGCTGGCTGATCTAGTCAGTACAGGTCACAGCAGGGGAGAGGGAGCAGCATGGCCTTCAGCAGAAACCAGTTCAGGGACCTGGAGAGCGGGCTGCCTTTGTGAGAGCAGGCTGAAGGGCTGGCTGCCGTGCCCCTGCTGCGGTCGCTCTCTGCCTGACCCCTCTGGGCTGCAGCTAGCTCAAGTATGCCAGACACACTGATTGCAATGTGGAGATCCCTGTGAGCGAGCCAGGGGAGAAAATAGCTGGGCAGATGGTGCTATATTAAGGGGAGAGCATCTCAGAACTGTCTGTTGGGATTCTCCAGGGGCAAGGGTCCATCTTGGCCTCACTTGCTCTCTGCCTTTCTGCCTTCCCCAGCACCTCCTCCTCTTCTGACCTTATCTCCAGGTCCTCCCTCACCCAAGAAGCTGTGGGGTGATGCAATGCCCAAAGGGTGCTACCTTCAGCTGGACTCTGGGGATGATGAATCCTGGGTGTTTGAATCTTGTGTGCTATCTGTTTCAAGCAAGCTGGAGGTCCCTCTTTTCCCATGCTCTGGTCCGGCTCTGTGCTCTAGCACCAAGTCCCAGGGCAGGACCCAAGGGGCAGCTTTTCGCAGGGATGGGCTGGCATGAGCAAGGGAGGGCTTCCTAATCATCTCTGTCAGCAGTCAGCTTTCTTCTCTTCAGATTCCACGGGGGAAGGACTTGCAGCAGCATGTTTTTCTTCTTCCTCTCCCAGGCTCAGCTCATCTCCTTTCCCCCCCTCCCACCGCTCCCAGCCAGTACCAGCCCGGGTCCTCATCCCTGCAGTTGTCTCTGCCTCCCTCCTAGTTCTCCCCTCCGGTTCCCAGCTAAGCTCCAGTGAGCAGGGCAGCAGGCAGGGGCGGGAGGGGAGGACAGTGACAAAACACAGCTGCTGGCCGCGCTCAGCAGCTCTGAGAGTGGCCCCTAGTGCCCAGCAGCGGAGTGCATTGGGCATGGATGGCCACATGGCAGGACACGGGCTTCCCCTCGGGAGGTCAGCACCCGCTCCCTCGGGTCACCCTCTGTAAACGGAGGAGGCCCATGTAGCACAGAAAACAAATAGGAGAAGTGAAACACAAGGGTTGATTATTCAATTGAAGAGCCTGAAAATTTGTGGCTTTTCGCTTTGCCTTTAAATGCTGTTGGAGGCACTAAGACCATTTCCTGGTTGGGAGGTCTCCAGGAGGCTGGGCAGAAGTTACCTTGCCCCATTTCCTCCCCAGCACTGCTGGAGAGCAGAGTCCATGTGTTGCATGACTTTGAAAACATCCTGATGGATAGCATAAAGACAGCAGCTGAAAGCACATGGAACAGTCCTCCTCCTTTATCAGTACAGGCATCTGGTGTTTGGGGGGCTCAGAAATGAACAGAGCTGTGTGGTCAGATGTGATATGGGCTCCAGTGTGGTGTATCTGGGCTGTGACTGGGATCCCTGGCTGCTCACCACAGGAGACTGGAGTACAGAAAAGCCCTGGAGTTGCTCTAGGTAATGGATTTTCAGAATCCTGCACTTACAGAGATCAAAATGTCTCCTGTCACCAGTCAGAGTGTGGAAGGATTAAAGATAGAAATAATGGGATTGATTGTCATGGGTGTCAAAAGGGATGCTGGAAGATAAAGGAGCACAGCAGCCGCACAGAAACAGTAATACCAGAACTCAGAGATGCTGCAAAAGACATATGGGACAGTGGCCATCATTTGCTCTATATAGGACACATTTTACTTGGTTAGTTCTTCTGTTGTAAGGATAATTTTACCACCTGTGAATGGTTTTTATGACAGTCCTGTTCCGTGCAGCCCTTTCACAATGTTTTGTTCCATATTAAACTTGATAGGTTTTAAAGTGTAAGATTGTCATAGAAAAAGATTTTTGGATTTTTCCATCTCCTGAACTTATAAAAACATCTTGTCCACAGCATTTCTCCAAAGTATTTTTTGCTAGTTGCTAAAATATGATGCTCCTGGGCTTATATCATGTGCTTCTCCATATCATTGTTACCCAGTGGTATTTTGCCCCAGCATATCGTGGTCTTCTTGAACTTAGTTTGTTATTCAGGATGATTCTGCATCCATGAGGAAGGAAGGCAAGCAAGGTCCCCAGCTGCCTGATGCAGAGCTCTGGTGCTCAAGAGAGGGAAATACTAATTCTGTTGTAGAAAGCAGTGTGACATGCCATGTGCACAATGAGCGGCAGTTATGGTCATTCATGTTCAAAAAGATTGATTCATGCTGGAACAGGTGCAAAGAAAGGCAGCGGGAGGATTAGGGTGTTGGAGAGCTGAGGTTATAAAAGTAGACTAAAAGAGCTTGGCTTATTTAGTCCAGCACCACAAAGGCTGAGAGAGGGATATGATCGCTCTCTATAAATACATCCTGGAGGTTAATGCTAAGGAGGAAGAGGAGCTATTTCAGTTAAAGGACAATGCTGACACAAAAGCAAATGGCCATCATAAACCTGGCATGCAGCAACCGAGATGGGAAGTGAGGTTCTTGTCAGGCATTGCTGCTGGCAGGCTGAGGGCCGGGGGAAGGGTGCATGGCTGTCACTGCCTGTGCAAGCAGACAGGGCACAGCAGCCACGGGCTTGCCAGGCCCCACAGGAGACACCTGCCCAAGCCTGTTCCGTGCCGTGCTGGGCAGGAGGCCCAGCAGATCCAGAGCTCCGCTCGGACCCTGAGGGCAGCGCCAGCCCTGAGGGCCTGTCTGGCTGACCAGGCCTCCCTCACAGCCCGGCCCTCATGTCCGCCCCCAGCGCCACCAGGTCTGGCCCAAACAACATGGCAGCAGGGCCCGTCTCCATCTCCCCACACTCTGCCCTGTCTGTCCCACGGGAGATGCCTGGGGCTGGCACAGCTGTCGAGAGCAGACCCCCACAGCCATGTTAGCCCTGCTGGCAGGGCTGGCCTGACCTCTGCGCAGGGGTCTCACCAACCCACAGGTTACAGCAGCCATAGCAGCCTCAGTTTGCCTGCCTGGAGAGCAAGGAAGCACCACTGAGACAGGGCACCCATTTTGTCTCGTGGCCAGGGGAGGAGAAGTTTCCCCTGTTCAAACCAGGGTAATCTCAGGGTAAGTAAGGAGGCAGCTCCCTGGGTGGCTGCTGGCCATGGAGCTGGGGCCCAGGAGTGTGGTCAGCTCCCCAGGGCGGTGCTGCAGGAGCTGGGGCCTCCCCAGGGGCCTGCAGTCATTTTGTGCCTGTGCGTGGCTGGCTGCTGGAGTTAGTCCACGGCCGAGGAGCTCTCTGGGTGTGTCTGTCACTTGAAATCACTGGCATCATGTTGTGCTTCAAGTCTCTGACTTGGGCTTAGGCCCTTGCTGCCTCAGTGTTGGCAATGCGAGCAGAGGAGTGAGTTGTTCTCAGTGATGGGAGCTGAGTGGCTGCTGGCTTGCCAGGCTGGTTTTATTTCCACTCTATGCCATATGCTTGCTGAGAGGCTTCACCTTTGGATCAGTGGGATGGAGAGGAGCTGCCAGTGAAACTATGTCTCCTGCTCAAGAGTCCTCAGCAAGGGGCAGATGCCTCCTCCCCAGGCAGATGCTGCTGCTTGCTCTTGGGGTGCTCTGCTGGTAGAGTCTTCTGAGCACACCCTGCCTTTGGTGGCCAGGGCACTCACCTGAGGACCAGGTGACATAAGACAACGGGGATTGTATCTATGTGGCAGGGCCAGCTTTTATCGCTCCTGGCAAAACAAATAATGTCAGAATCACAAATATCTCAGCTCAAGTATTTTGGGGCTTTTCCCCCTCCTCCCCTCTCTATTTTCATTGCTGGAAGCTGAGAGCAGCCCATGGGATGAATATTTCACTCCAGACTTCCATTCAGCTGTTAAGTCAGGATGTTTGCCAGAAATGCAATTCTTTCTTATATCTCCAGGATAATAGCTGGGTAGGATGGTGGATGGCTCATTCAGGATGAGACATTACAACACTTTTATTCCTGGCATAGGATGGCATGTGGCTGTACTGCCTGTGGCAAAATGCTTGGCTGACAGTGCTTCTTTAAGGAGATTTTTTTTAAAAGTAAATACCTTTTGTCTTGTTTTGCTCAGTGAGTTCTGCAGGCTGGGACATCCCGTGTCAGAAAGGGATCCATCAATTCATGTGTTAGATACCTGCTGCCCTCTAATGGCTGTCGGTCCCTGTGAGCCTTGGGACAGCACGGGTTTTGTGCATTCAGTGCAAGGAATCTGCTTAGCTCAGAACTTTACCCAGTGTTTTTATAGCATGGGACAAATCTCTGGAGAGAAAGTGTGGTGAGATCTCTTCACTATTCTTCATGGTTTAATGTGCCTCTTCCCTGCACTCGCTGCAAACCCCATCATTTGCTCCTTGCTTCTGCCACATCCCATCCTGCTTTGATTCCTGTTAGGGAAGTACTTGCTTTTCCTAACAGCTTTAGATGTGATTTAGATGGTGCACAAAGAATAGCAACAGCGTAGCCCTTGAACTCCATCAACTTTCTGCAGACCACAGGAGACCTGGTCAGAAAGACACTGCTGTGGACTTGCCCAAACAGTTGGAGACTGTTCAGACAGCTGTTTGTGAGAAGTTTTTCTGTAGTAACGAAGACACAGTGTCAACTTCTGCTTGCTCACTACCAGACCTGTAATAATGTCTGCCCTGTTCAGAGAAAATTATCGGTGCCCTGCCTGCCTTGTTGACTTAGAAGGATTACATTTCTTGGGAAGTGGGACCATGCAGTTCCCTGCTGAATAGCTTGCTGCTGCTTATCAGCGGGCAAGGTACAGCATGTTGTTCCCTTGGGAGCATTCTCTGAATCAACACAGGCTCCCTGAAAAGCCTGGTGCTCATTGAGTGTTGTGCAGTTCTGTTTTTTTTTTCCCAGAACCAAAATCTTTAAGACAGTCTGGAGGTACGCTGATGTATTGGAGCAGCACTGGGGAAGCAGTAAGATATCTGGAAGGAATTTTGCAGATGAGTTAATGATCAGTGAAGTTTGAAGAATGATACCGACACAGCCTGCATCTCTGCCAAGGAATCCAGCATCCTACTGAGGACTGGAGTCCATAAGCAACAGGGGAGAATGAAAGATGAATTGCAGTTAAGCACACAGACAGGCACTCTGAGAACACTTGGAAGAAAGTCCCAGGAGCTGGGGCCTGACTTTGTTCACAACATTCTCTCTCTTTTAACTTAACTACTTTTGCTAATTTTGATAACAATCTCCATGAGAACACAGGATCACAACTGTGGTTCCACCACAGTTAACCAGCCTCAGTGAAAATTTAATGAAAACAGCAAGGCTACAATCCTTGATAGTCCCTCTTCTATTCTGCCTGGAAAGTACAGTTTTAGTGCTCTATTTATAAAATATATTTAAAATCTGGGTTCATACATTTTGGAAGGTGGAGGGGGGTGGTGGGGAGAAAGCCTGGCTTCATTCAAATCAGTGGGAGTTTTGCCATGATTTACATGGGCCAGAATTTCATCCTTGTTTATATAGTTTTGCAGCCAGGCTGAAAAACTCTTAGGATGCCTGGGCCAGAAAAAGAAATCTTGAATCTTAACACTGCTGCGAACAGTTGGGGTAAGAATGCTGGGAAAGTCCCAAGGAAATTGAACTGGCATAGAAGTCATGCTTAGCTGGCCATGTTTTGGATGCTTTTGTTGTGCTCTCCCTCTCCTCCCTCGCTGCCTGAACTGCGAATGATGAGCTGCAGACCAACCTGATCTGCAGATGGCTGCAGTTCTGACACGTAGCCATCTGCAAAGCCTTCACCAGCAGGGGAATGCCGGGTAGCTTTTTAAGATCAGATAATAGGCTGGTGCAAGACAACCAGAAGTCTGAACATACTTAGTAAGCAATGTTCCTGACTAATGTAGGCAGCAGTCTGTTTAATAGCAATCTGCACTCGGTAGCCAAAGTGCTATGGGATGTGCTTGGATCAGGTTTGGGCATGCACCAAGTTAAAAAACTGCTCTGTTACACGGGTTGCTTCTCCTAAGCTGCCATTATAGGTCAGTGCAACACACTGAACTAGGAGCCACGTGTGAAAAGGATTTCTAGGTCACATCTCTGTTGCTGAGCATTTGCACCAGTGGGGTTTTCAGGTGGTCCTTCTATATCTAGTAGCACTCATCAGCTTCTAAATGCCTCAGTCTGTGTCTGTACAGCAAAGAGCATGTGCAGCTGTTAATTTCATTTGACAAATCCTACACCTCATGTCCCAGAATCACAATGAACATACCTAAAATTTCTATTTTGGATAGAACAGTGAAACCACTAAGTTGCAGTGTAGTTTTTACCTCAGAAACTGCACTGATTTTAAAAATGGCAACATCTGTGCAGCTTCCTTTGTTAAAATACTGGGATGCAAGATGCCTTAAAAACTAACAAGAACATCCACATGCATCTGCAACTCTCTAAAGTGGTTGTATGATTTAAAACTCATTTATTTTCTCAGGTACCAGCAAAGGCTATTCTGGATTGTTAAAACAGACAGACAACCCTTAAGGTAGAGCTTTGAGCTAAAAATAAGTCACTCTGTACAAGCATCCACATAAGGCTGTGCTATGCTCCATAGCTTATCTGGTCACAGTGACTTCAGAGGGACTACATTGAAGAATGCAAGGAAAAGATTTGGTCCCAGGCTCTGATCTCAGATCCTCCTGTATCCACAGAAAAGTAAAAAGTAATACTGTCCCTTCTTCCCACAGAATTTCCCTCAGAAACACAAAGATCCAGTCAAGTTAGGACTAATCCTGGACCCAAACATGATGGCTGAAGAGTTGCTGGATTGGATCCTACAGGCCTTGTACAATACAAAAAACAAAACAAACCCAACAATCCTGCTGACACAGGTTGGATTTTTGCCTGAGGGAGACCTACTAGCTTTGACACTTGGTGAGAGAAAAGTGAAATTGTTGGGGTGACTTTCCCATTTTCTGCAAATAAAGATGGCAAAACTCTCACCAAAATCAGCTCTCCACACAGAAGCAGTTTGCGTTCTTCTTCTAAGCAGAACTCCCCAGAAAGAATTTTGTTGAATCTCACAGATATGCTGGTGGCTGTAACGAGCTGGACATAAACAGACTAAAGGGCCAGCCCACAGGCCTTCCCTTTCCCCTACCAGTGGAAAAGGGATGGGTGAGATTTCCCTGCTGTTGTTCAGCTGCTGGTTAACAGAAGAAGCTGTTCTCTATTTGAGCTTGTGCTGGTTGAGCAGCCCTGTCTGCAGCTGTATCGTGTTACACACTGTTATGCAACCCCATCCTCCTTGCAAACAATGACAGGAGCCACCTAAATCATGAAACATAAAGACTATAATTAAAGAGGGGAAAGTGCTTATTTGGCATTTGGGTACCCACAGCCAATTCAGATTAGCTGAACTAGCAAATCACTTGGCACAAGCTTAATGAGAATAACATTTGCACTGGACTAAATGATGGTTGCTTTACCCCACTGCTGGCCAAGACAGTAGTGTAACCTGAGTGATGCTGCCATGGCTTGGGCAGTTCTCTCTCAACAGACAGCGACATTTACAACACAAACAGGAAGAGCCTTTGCAGTCAAAGGCTCTGCCTGAGGCTCTGAAACTATTAGCACCCAGAGGAGCTCTGGCCCAGGATGATGCTTCAGGTCTGTTTCTTATGATTGGAAGTTTGCAGGTGTACAAATCTGACAGTATCTGCTCAGGCTATGTCCTGCATTTCCCTGCTGGGCTTGCCCTCCTCATGCTGGTTGGGGCGTTTATGCACCTGCACAGCTTATAGCTGCAGTTGGCTGTGAAAAGTGGGAGCTGCCAGCCAGGAACTCTGAAACTGGAGTGTGCCACTGTGCAAAGCCTCTGAAAACTTTGGAAAGTACTTCTGAACCTGCTGCTCCATCCCTCCCTCCCATCCCTTACAGAAAAAAGGCCCACAGTTTTAAGGATCTGATATTTCTTTCAGAGTTTTCTTGCTGGAGACCTCCTGGGTTCCTTGCTGGGTTCCTTGGGGAACCCAGATTAGTAGCTTATGGAGGCATTAATAAAATAGCAGATGTTGAATGTTAAACAAAGAGAGATTTTCATCCAACTGATTGTTAGATATTAGAATTAAATAAGAACTATTTAAGAATAAAGGCCCTACTTCCTTTTTAGCTTGCAGCTTTTACGCTGGTGAACATCTCCAAGGAGCTCTGTTGAGTTTTCTGATTTGTGCTGTGGCCATCAGGACTCCAAAAGTTCTAAGCAAGCTGAAAAAAAGGTGAATGTTTTTATGTTGCTGCCTTGGGCACTGTGAAACTATATACCTGCTGGATCTTCAGTTGACCCTAGAGATATTTAGCAGAGGGAGGAAAAGAGCTTAAGTTTAAAATATAAAATATGGGGAAGATGAATCAGCACAATTTTGATGCTGTTGGCTCCACCCTCCAGTTTTAATCATGCATCTTCCCCTTTTTCCTGCCATAATCATTCTCTGCACATAGTTAGGATTATTTTACTGATCACTGAATGCCAGAAAGGATGCAAGTTACAGTGTCTCAGTATCAGTGACACCCACATCTGACAAATTTATATTGGATATGAAGATACCTGTCACTTTGGGCAAGTCGGTCAACAGTTTATGGAGGGTTCTGCAAAATACTGATGACAAAACACTGCAGCATCTCTACCACTGGTTGCATAGTGAACGCTTTCTTGTCCCACAGCTGTCTGGAATCCTGCATTATCCCTTCCCACAACCATCCCATCACAGCCAGAAGCTTATCTATCTGAAGAGTCAGGCAGCTCTTCAAGTGGGAAAACGTTGCATGATATTGAATAACAGCCCTATTTCTCCATATGCATACATTTTTTTCCCAGTTAATCTCTCATTCCTTTGCCTCAGTCTCTGGGAGGATAAGTTCAGGCATCTTCATCTTGAAAATAGCTCTGTGTTACCCAGACAGTTAGCTAAATTTGAGATGTAACAGGTTATTCCCCAAAGGCATCTTAAATGCTAGGGTCTCTGTTTGCCAGGAGAGTGCAATATCACATTTTACTGGCTGACATATGAGACATCACTTCTGCCAACACAACAAGACAGTTCTTGAGCCATACTCCAGCCTCGTCTCAGAGCCCTGCATTCAGACATGCTTCCTAACCTCCTCCAGCTTTTAGGCCCTCATTTGTTTGTACATCCTGGGATGGGAACCTCAGCAGCTCTGAGCCAGCTGAGCTCTGCTTTTGCTTAGCTTTTCTCTATGCTTTGGGTGCCAACCATGATGATTTTGCACGCTAACAATTCCTTAATTACATTCATGTTTAGATTCCTCCTCCCCTGAGCTGAACTGAGCTCCCAGCAAGTGGTTCATGTTCCTGAATGTGTAGCAGGTGTCTGGTCCTACATGCTGATAGAAAGGGGCTTATTAACAACTGGGGTAATTTCCAAGCTGTAAGACCTGACAGAGCCTGGCAGGGCTGTCTGTGGATGCAGGCAGGGATTTGCAAAGTGGAGCCAAGGGTATTTTTTCAGACCTTGCTTGCCTTAAGGACTAGCCCCTGACTGAGTTAGCCTCACTAGCAGCTCTTGTTTTCCCTTTAGGAAGGATGGAAGTGGGAGAAGAGCAGGCTGGAAGCATAATTCCTAGTTCAGGTTCCTGTCTTTTCCTTCATGGAGAGATAAACTGATCTGATACTCCATCTACAGGAGCTTCTCTTGTTCTAAAGGTACTGTTGCCAGATAATTTTTAAAGAAGTATATTGTTTATTTTTAATTCTTTAAACATGGGCTTAAGTTCATAGGTGACTGTCCATATATATATATAATTTTTAAAGCTACATTGGGAATACTTACAGCAAGGCTGATGCTGAGTGTCAGAACTTGTCTCCTTGCAGGGAGTACAGGGAGAAAAACTGCCTAGGGACTGCAAAAGAAAGGCTCTTTAGCAGCCTGTGGTGTCACTCCTCCTAAGTTTTCCATATCTCTCCTGGGAATACTGGTTTTGTGAATCATGATGCCTTGTTGAATGGAGAACCAGTTGGGCATTTGATATTTTTTCAGAAGTCATGTATTTATAAAGTTAGAGGTCGACATCAAACAATAACTTTAGAAGGTAGAATTGTGTGTTGTGTATTCTTTTCTGTCCAAGTTCTTCCTTTCTCTAGACCATCAGTCTATTTTCTACTTTAACCCTGCAATACCAAAAGCCAGTTGAGATGGGTTGTTGTCTTTTTCAGCTTTTAGTGATTCTAGTCAAATACAAAGAGTTAATATCTTCTACATATGTTAAAACAAAGGTTTTCTTCTGGCTCAAGTGCTGCTTTGTTAAAGTCTGTCTTTTCTTTACTCTCTCTGCTTTTTGGAATCAAATTTATGGTTGCATCTCCACAGAGTATGAAAGTTTCTTTTTATTATTATTTTAAGTAAAAAATAAAACTGCCGTGGTGTCCCACTTCCTGGATGACATTGGCAACTTTACTTGTGGCTACTGACATTTCAAGAGACCCATCTTATACAGGCAGTCTGTGTTTGGCTAAATTTAGCAAGCCATGGATCAAGTGGCAAGTATGTTCCACCCTGAAACCTATTTTTGGGAGGAACTCAGCATAGGCACCAAGAGGTTAAAAAGCTGTGTGGGGGAGAAGAAAAAAAAAAAAAGACAAGAAGCAAAATATTTTGCAAGAATCGTTGCTATGTTCTGAGCTTCAGCTCTTGAACACTGTGGCTCTGAATCACGTTCACTGGGGAAACAGCTGCAGCTGTTTAAGATGCTACTGCTCCTCAGCTGTTTGTTACCTTCCTTTTGCAGGCTGGGGGCTGAACACAAACCTTCCTCAGCAGTTTAGTATTAATGTTACTCTTTCCAACATAAGGCAAATAAATTGCAGGCATGTATTTCCTTTCCCCCAGCATCACTGGGGAGTGCAGCAGCCCCTGCAAGAGGGTCGGGGTGGGCATGGGTACTGTAAGCAGCCCCAGCGAGTTTCTGTAATGCATTTGGAAGGGCTGCATTTATGTGCACTGAGAGTTCCAACTGTACTCTGCTGTCCCTGACCATGAAATTGTTTCTACATATTCGCTTGTGACTGGGTTAGTTAAAAGTGTTTTGGAAAATTGACTTGACTAAATCACAGAGAAACTATGGACATGCTGGTGTGTAATTAATTGATGAGCACAGTGCTAACCAGATAAAAACCCATTGTCAGCTCGTAGCAGTTCGTTCATATGGGTTGGTGCACATTTATCCCAGCAGTTTAACTCTGTTTTGATTCAGTGCCTTCTAGACACTGTTTATTCCCTCCTACAGAAGTGTGCATTAGCCAAAAGGATTTGTAAGGCTGTTCTGGAACAGAGGTGCAGCACTGTGTGCCCATCCTCTCCCCACTGCCAGGGCTGCCCTGGGATGGAAGATGCAAAGCAGACTGCCTCTCTGGGAGCCCTGCCAGCGGCTGACTCAAGGTGAAGGATCTCGGGACCGGCTGTAATGGTGAGAGCCACGCCCGGTCTGGTTCAGCAGCACACCTGGTGCTTCAGCAGGGCTGGGAAAGGCACTGTGTGTGCTGGCACAGCCCCCCAACACCGTGCCTGTGCCTGGCCCTGGCTGCAGCAGAGCCAGCCCTGGGCACTCACAAGGCTTTGAGGTCTTGCACTGCCCTAGCCTGTGCCGGTGGGGAGCTGGCACAGCCCCTCTCCCTCCCTGCTGGAGGAGAGAGATGGATGAAACTAGTCTGAGAGCAGGTGAGTCATGGGCTGGCTCCTTGCTTCCTCTTGGGGCAGCCTCTTGCTTAAGGATCCAGAGGCATGTCAGAGACAGGAAAGGGACAGTTAGTTTCTCGTGGGGATGCTGGGCTGGCAATCTGGAAGTGTAGGAGATTCCCAGCTGTGCTACTGGCCTCAGCTTCCCTGGGAAACAAAACAGAGATAATAATTCTGTCATGGATTTCAGTCTCTGGAATATTGAACATAAGGGAATGAATATGAGCCCATCACTTTTGTGTTTTTATTAAGAACACTGGCACTTAAAATGACAATGACCTGGGTATCTAACAGACTCTTCATAATGTAGCTGCTTGCTTTTTCCTTTACTGAACCCAGACAACAGGCAAAATAGTTCAGGGTCTTCTGAGTCAGCTGTTAGTGCAGTGTGAGAGCAAGCATGATTAAGATTTTTTTTAAAGTTCTGTAACATAGAAAAAAAAGAGGGAGTTCCCTTTTGTTAGAATGCAGTAAACAAGTTCTTCTTATTATATCTTAACGCAGAGCTTTTGACCAGCCTAAAAGGCATCATGGTGATAAAGAAACTAATGCAGTTAGTACTTTTAGTGCCCAAGTGTTTAGGAGTATTTAGAAGCATATTCAGTACTCTTCTTTTTCACAAAAGTCATGAGAGCATGTGATACTCAGCCTTGAAAACATCTTGATCTCTGCCAGACCAGATAAGGCCATGTTTATTTTGTATTCCTAGAGTTGGGGTGTCAGGGGGGGAAATCCCATCCCATACTTGAAGGAAGCACACATAATTTCTCCCTTTCATGGAAAAAGATCAAGTATTTCTCAAGCCACAAGTGCCTACCCTGTAAAAAAACAGAAACCCAATTTAATAATAATACTTTTGAGAGCAGCCTTAAAATCCCAACAAAAGAAGGCAGAATTAAACCTCTTGAAAACATCTCTTGGCCTTATTTGGGGCAACACAGATTGGAGTACAATTTTCAGATCAGGCTCATCCTCCTCTATTTTCACTTTGGTGAAATGGAATAGAAGGGGCCATTTCAGGCCTCTCCTTTCATGAAGGATGCAGCAGTGTTAAAGAACAGAAAGAAATACTTCAAGGCTGCTTGGAAAGAGAAGGAATTTAATTCCCACCTTAATTGGGGATCTTTTATATCGATTTCAGCAAGGGCTGCTGCAGACATGAATAGACTGAGGTCAAACTGCAAACAGAACTCAAACTGCAAACTTCACTGAAACTGGTGGTGGAAGGAGAATCTGCACACACTGCTCCCCTTTAGTGGCAGAAGCAGGAAAGAGTTAAGATCTCTAATGCTACCTGAAGGTAGAAATACTGGTACTCCTCCCTCACAAATGATGGGCATCAGGGGCTTCAGCTGGCTATTGGCTTTTCAAGTGTGAAAGGACTGAGGAAAGAAAAATGGTGTTCTTGTAATGATTGAGGAAGTGTATCCTAATGGCTAATTGCTACTGAACACACTTTCCAACTCTCCCCTTTCCTTTGTTCCTCCTTCCTGATTATGAAGTGAGCTGCCTAAGGAGACACAAACACAGTATTCATCTCCTCTGACCTCTTTTCCCCTCTTTTTTCTTCCTCCCTGCCCTCTTTTGCCTGTTTCTGTCTTTCCCTTCTTTTTCTCTTCCTTATATATATATTTTTTTTTTTCCCTCAGTAGCATCAGCTTGCTGTGGGACAGCAGGGATGGTTGTGCTGGCCTGAGGGAGAAGCTCAGCTGCAAACAAGGGTTATGAGGATGTAAGGGCCAGTGATCTGAGCGTGATTCTCAGAGGAACAAAATCTGGTGACTCTTGTGTTGGCAGCTGAAGCTGTTAACGAAGGAGCTGTGTATCTGCTGCAGGAGCTGAGCAGGTCTATTAAGGCCTGGTATTATTATCAGGCTTGTTAGCACACCAGCCTGCTACTGGAGGTGGCTTGGCAGCAATATATACTGTGCTCAGTTATCCGCTCTGCAGGGCAGTAATTTCTGGCACAGAAAGGGTTAGTGGCCCACAACTGGCAGTGTCCTTGAGTCCTGCAGCAGGAATAGCCAGGGCCATTGTCAAAGTCTGAAGAGGCTTTTAAACAGAGTTTAAATGAATTTCAAAAGGTGAGATGAGAATATGAGCAAATACATTGCTTGTTTGATCTCTCCTGTGTCATCCTTGGGGGGTGAGAAAAAAGGAATTTGTGCATTCTTGCAAGGAATGGAGGGAACACCCCATTCAGCTACCAAATCTGCTTGTAATGGAAACTTACCACTCCCTGCATTTTTGGCTGGCTGCAGAGTTCAGAAGGGGTAACAATTGTACTGTGCTGGGGTTAGTGCTGCTCTAGTTCTGAGACAACTCTGTCTTGTCAATGTAGGCTGAAATCATCTCTTACTATGGACACAAATGATACTTAAGCCATTAACACTTCAGTGATAAATATCTCCTCATGTGGTAAAGTCCTAGAAAACTGGCTTTGATAAAAATCAAGATGATTGTCCAGCTGGAAACTTTCTATTTGCAAGGCACTTGGACTGTGTTGATGTATGACACTAGATTTGCTCTGACAAGTAAGGTCCTAGTGGGGCAATTTCTAAGGCTTCTGGCTCGGTCCTTGTCACCTGTTTAGAGAGCCCTTCGAAGCAGGCAGTGGGCTACTCTTAAATGGTGTCCTGGCAGTGCTCTTGCAGCTGAGGCACTACAGCCCCATCTGTGTTTCATGATGGTCTTTTTCTGTATCAGGAGGCCAGGTGTGAGCTCTCTCAGTGGGAGAGGAGAGGCTGCCAGGCCCTCAGGAAAGCTGGCAATTGGCTTGGTTTCCAGAAAAATCAGTGCTTGTGGGTAGTTTCTATAATGAATCCCAGGAGCTCCTGGAAAATTATTTTCTCTGTTACCACCAGCTCAGATGCTGAGCTGGTGGTACCATTCTGATGGCCTTAGTGGAAAGCAGGGTGGGCACAGGCTTGTCTGAGTGCCTACAAAAAAGGCAGTGTTTCTGGGAAGTGTTGAGCTGTCTGCACATACACAGGTTGGCTCTTCAATCTGTGTGTGACGTGTGATGTCCAGGAAAGGTGAGGTGTATGGTGCTCATGTGGTGAGAAGAACCTGTGGCCTGTCTAGCCACTGCTGTCCCAGAGTACCTGGCTCACAAAGCCCTATTTGCTGGTAGTTTCTGCAGTTGGGGTAGAAAAGGGCCAAGTTTCAGGGAAGAAAAAAGTGGCCATGAGAACTTTTAACTCACTAAAAAAAGACACAGACACTGCAATCTTTGCTATGACTCATCTGGGCTGTTACTTGAAAAAGGCAGGCTGAGCAGTTGAGGACCTCCTTACTCAAGGGAGCAGCACTCATTTGTGAACTCTCTGAAGCCCTGAAAGTAGAAATGGTGTAGGTGAGCAGTTCCCATGCTGAGCCTCTGACCACTGATTTCCCTCCAACCACGGCCAGATGCAGCTCATGGAGAGCCAGCGGGTCACGGCTGGCTAGTTACTTCCCACCTGTTGCTTCCACAGCTGCTAAACAAGTTTGAGAAGTAAAAATCCAGCATATATGTTCTCATTCTCATCTTGCTCTTATAAACAGATGATGAAAAAGTTGCAGAAGTATTAATAATTCCTGCATGATGGGGCTTTGCACTGTAGTGAATGTTGCTGATGGGGAGGGGTGTCTATGAAGAAAGTTGGTGTCTGCTTTATCAAAGCGTGAGTGGAGACAATTTCGTGAAGTTTTGACAATGTTTTGCCCACTTGGAGCTTTATTACAGATTCACTGAGAGTCAAAGCACTGCTGTGAACTGCAGCAGCTTGTTCAGTCACCTCCCTTCAGTGAACAAGCCGTGCTCCCGCGGGGCCTTGCTGGGACATGAAAGTGCCGACGTGCGTTCTGGAAAACCTTGCGGCACCGCTGCCTCCTCCCCGGGGATTAGGGACTTGCTGAGTCCTATGAGGAAAGACTGTCCCCCCAGCTGAGCAAATGGTGGTACACACTGCCGAGGGGGTAGGTCAGTGCTGTCCCAGTGTCCAGCAGCCCGGGCAGCGGGCAGAGGAGCCGGGCTGTCCCCGGCCAGCGCTGCTGTTTGCTCAGGGAGCGGGAGCCGGGCGATAACGCGTCCCTCGAGATAAAGCGCTTTTGTAGTTTGCCTGCTGGGTCAGGGCTCGGTAGGTGTTCTGCATTGCTGGGCGTTAAGGGTGTAGGCCGCTTAAAAGAAATTTAAAAAGGGACTTTGAATGGGCTGGATCAAGGTGTCAGAGGGTTAAATCAGAACAGTTCCGGCACTTGCTAGAGGGAGAAAGTTGTATAACATCACCTTACACCGAGTAAACCTCTTCCTCTCAGCCGGGCAGCCCTTTATGCCAGAGGGGAACAATCGTGAAATCACAAAGCCATCGTCTGCTTAACGAGCTTTTTTCTTTTTTAGCCGAGTCTTTGCTATGGTGTATCGCCATCCTCAAGGCAGGAAAACAGATTACTGGGGGGAGGTAGGAGTGGAGGAAAAAACCCGACAAAAATCCAGTGTAGTGGGAAGGCTCAGCAGTTTAAGAGTGCCACCTCCTGGCTGGCCCGGGCAGGGAGGGGTGTCCCACTTCCCACTGACGTGTCCCGCACCTACTCGCTACCGGCGGCAGCCCTGGAGACCCACGCACGGATTTCTCGCCAAGCGATGGACGCTGAGGGCTGCAAAGGGGAAAATCATCTGCAGCTTTCGGCCTGGTCAGTGCAGTAGCCCAGAACGGACTTTGGTATGCATAGGCTGGCCCAAACAGGATTTTTCCACTTCATGCAAGCACCTACACCTTTTTGTTTGTTTGCTTGTTTGTTTGGAGGTTTTTTGTTGCATTGGATGAAAAGAAGCTCTGATCTCACCTCCTTCCCCAGGGATGGGGGACCTCAGAACATAAAATGTTTTGACTCACAGTGGGATGGGGATGACAGGAGAGATTCTCTTTGGTAAGGTCAGATCTATTGTCCAAATGCTGATATTTAAATTTCATGCTAATTAAAAAAAAAAAGAAGGTACTTTGAAATGAAATCACCTTTTCTATGGCACTCTGGTAAAGATTTCTCCTTAGAACAGAACCAGATTTTCCTGGTATAAGGGGGTAGCCATTGTCCCATCCTCTTGGCCTCTGATTAGCACAGGACCTGGGCCTGCTGCACAAGGCAGCAGGGATGTAGGCAGGCAGCCCTGCTGGGCCTGCACTGGGTTCTGCTGCAAATATCTCCTGAGCTAAGATGACATGAGGGTGACATCTTGGCTCCTCCTCGAGATGGGGAAGGGATCAGCTGGAGAGCTAGGACTTGCCTGGGACCGAGAAGCTGTAGCTTGGGATATTGTGGAAAAAGCTGCCCTTACGGATGCCAGTAGAACAGGGTCTCAGCTATGGAGGGCACCTTGGTTTCCCTAGAGGACTGGATTCACAAAATTATTTTTGCTGTTGTACTTGAGTTTCCACGAAGCTGAGTAGGATTCAGGACTGCCCCACATGTGAGCAGCAGTCCCACAGCAGTTTAACCATTTCTTAACCTCCCACCTTTTTTCCCCACTCGTGGCTACAGAACTTATGTGACCCTTGCAGAGCCAGTCCAAGAAGAAAGCCAAGGCAGAGGTGAGCAGCTTTCTGCTGGTGTAGTTTGTGAGCAGGTGTGCAGCAGAGCAGAATGAACCTCGTGTGGGGGGCAAGGGAAGGAAAGGGAGTGCACAGCTGAGGAGGCACGGGCATGAGCACAGCCCCAGGGACCTCACTGCTCTGCTCGCTGTGGATGCTGTTTGTGATGGCTCCCAGTGCAGCTGGGGCAGGCCTTCATCAGCAGTGTGCGCTTCCTGAGGCCCATCAGCTGCTTCAACGTGGTCTCAAGAGCACTTAGAGATGCACAGGACATTATAGGTACAGGCAGCTTTTCCCTCTCTAAGGAAACAATTTAGCTTTGCAGACATTCCACTAACAGCATGGGTGTTGGGTTTTTTTTTCTCTAGATGGTACAAAATGTAATCACTTATGCAATACGGCAGACTGGCTTTCTAATCTTCCCTCTGATGTACCACTTTGGAAAGTTCTTTGGATTTATATCTGATTTCACAGTGTTCCCCATCCTCTTCTCTTTCATCTCATTCTGTGGTGTTTCCTGTTGGTGTAGTAACTATTGAAGAAGGAGAGGAGGCAGGAACATCTTGAAATTGCTGTGGTAGTGTGATAGTGCCTCCTGAGCAGCACTGCAGTGGGGCAATGCAGAAGCCTGAGCAGTGGTTTGGATGTGAACAATGCTGTACCTTGGCACCTCAATCCTTTGGCCCAGCTGAAGGTTTTGTGGTATGATCCAGGCCAGAGAATTTTTTGAACCTAAAATAAGTAAATAAGACTACAGTGCAAGTCTAGTGTCTTGACACAAACAGGAATTCCTTCAGCCAATTTTGCTGCTGAAGTGCCCATATTGTAAAGGTACAACTTTATAGTTTTGGACTTTCTTTCAAATAGCTTGTGGTGAGTTTTTTTTGTACCAGTCCTCTCTGCTGTGTGGTCCCAGTCTGTGTCTGGAAGGTTCCTCCATTTAATCCATTCTTTAGCCACTGGTCTTTCCAGACAAAAGTACTTTGCTTGATCTGGCTGCGTCCCCTGACTTCAAGCAGAAAATCTTCAAAATTTAATACTTGTCTGTTAGCTCAGTCTCAGTCTCACCTGTGTTTGAGGTTTCATCTCAAGGGGAAAGTAAACCCCAGAAAATTAGCAGAGAAACTACCTCTCAATACTGAGGCTAATATCAGTTATATGAAGGTCTGCACAGACAGTTTATTTCAGTCAAGTCAACATAGAAAAATTTCCCTGAATTGTTATCACAGTTGGACTAAGACTGATCTTTAAAAATTTGTTTTCCCCCTATAGAATACTCTGATGTGGTTAAATCCAGAGATACCCAAGAGTCTACTTGAGTATTTTTCTTAGCTTGGCTGTACTTGAGGTTTTTGCTTATATTGTTCTTTGTTGTTGTTGTTGTTGGCCAGTGGGAGCAGTTTGCTATTGTAGACAGCACTATAGAAGAATTGCTGTAGACAGCCCTCACTTGTGTGAGCAAGCAGCAGTGACTTGGAGGTGAAAGAATCCTGCAGTATTATTTGCTTCCCACCTTCTGCAATTGCAGTACCAAAGCTCATTGCAGTAGTGGCTTTAGGCCTGTTTGTTTGTATTCATCATCCACAAGGTACCAATGTTCTTCTGAACTCTAATGCTTCTTGTTATCTGTTTACCCTTGGAGATGCTGACAAAAGACTTAGGAATGGAAAAATATTGTGTGTTCCTGATCTGGATTGGTCTGTAGTTCCCTAGGAATCCAGGGAGGCCTTGAATTTGATGTTGCTTTCCTGTTTTTAGGGAGCAGACCAAGCTATGAATAATAAATACAAGCTCTGGGGCAAAACCATTTTCCATTCATAAAATTCAACATTAAAGGCTGAACAGTAATTTCTTAGTCTGCTACAAAGCAATAGGAATTCCATGTTGGGACTAGAGAGCTGCTGACAGCTTCTTCAGCTTTTGTTGTGCCACAGTTTAATAAATTGGTTCATCTTTGATTTTTATATAGATAGAACAAAGGTATCTCCAGCTAAACTATGTGGATTAGTACAGTTTTCAATCTGAGGAGTTTGAATTTGGAAAAATAAAGGCAAAGCAGGTCCCTTTTTTCTGCTGGCTTCTCTGTTGGCTTTCAGAATGAGAAATAGCTGGGGCATAACTTGAATAAATCAAGAATGAGGAGATGAAAGTTACGGTACTCTGTTTGGGGCAAAACTTACTGCATAGACACTGAAGTTTCTGCTTCAGTGATGACGGTGTGAGAAATCAAATCATAGGATGCCAATAAGTTTCTGTGGTCTGGATCCTACATTTATTTGTACTTCAACATCTGAGGGGTCCTGTTGGAGCCCAGGCAGAACATTGCGGGGAGGGAGGGGAAAATCACTGTCAGTGGTGCAGTGATTGAGGAGGATCTCTGATTTGAGTGCTCTTATATAGAGCATTCAGTAGGGAAATCTGATTGTGACTTGCTCTCCTCCCACCCTGGAGCAGGCTGTTGTTCTCCAAACTGATGACTGTCGGGTAGTAGAAGGAGGTGAAGGTTTGCAAGGGGCAAGAGAGCATCCTGGATCAAAGTGTTTGTTTTTTCAAGGTAAAGCTGCATTAAATTGGGGAGAAGCAGACCAGCAACAGTGAAGAATATAATCTGTGCATTTTATCACTCTGCTAACCCCAGCTGTAAAATTTACCATAGGAAGGCTAATAAAGTGGGAGCCACACAAGCAAACAGGGCATGGGATTATCAGCAAACATTTATTTTGGCTCTGGAGCCACTCCCCTGATCAAAGTGGTTGGAGTTTGAACCTCCTTTTAAGTTGTTCCCTGCTTGGACTGGGAGTGCCCTGATCTTGCATTGAGGCGTCAGTATCGTCTGTGCAGCTGTATAGAAGAAAGTATCAGCAGGGAGAGAGAAATTCTGTGAGGCTGCTTTACTGCAGTGTGGGACAACAGTAGCTTATATTTTAGCTTTGCCAGCAACTGCCTGGTTTAGGAAAACAACCTGAGGCTTATTGTATAACTAGATGGTATAGGTACTATCACAGGGCCAACAGGGAATGCTTTACCATTTGCAGGCTCATGTCTGGCAGACTGAGTAGCTGTGTAATCCTTATCAACAAAATAGCCCGCTGGCAGAAATCACCTTGAGCCCCAGGCTCTTCCCTTCCAGAGCCTCTTCTCTGACTGATCTCTTTGGTCGGGGTTCCCCCTCTCTCCTCCAACAAGAGCTGCTTGAATCCCTCCTGGCAATGAGTCTCTTGGCTGAAACAAACATCTCCTCTCTGATCCTTTCAGGCTCCATGGCTGATGTCGGGTGGGGGGGGCTCACTTGCTGAATGTGGTGTTCTTGTTCAGTCTCACTGGCTGGGGAAATACTTGAAGAGTTTCTGGGAGGAGGTACATGGGTGAGAAACAGAGTATTCTCATGAGAGAAACAGAGGGAGGAGTAGGTTTTTAAGTCCTCAATGCTGGGATCTTTCTATGCAAACACCTTGCATCTCACTTTGTGCTAAGGGCAGAACAAAAGCAGCTTTACTTCTGACTTTCTTTCCAATTTTTTTTCTTTTTCTCCTTACCTGTTTTGTCCATTCTGTATTTCTTTTATTTATTTTGTACTCTGTTGGGGAGATTGCTGTAGGCATCTGTGTGCTTGAGTTCAGATTCATTTTAAGGCCAACTCATAATATGTTTGCACTAGAGAGGCAAGAGTGAAGATGGGCTTGCATGTAGCTCTCGTGGTATGAACAGCAATTCCTTCCTGGGTCAGGGCAGTGCTGAAGCACCAGAGAGAGTCTGCCTCCAAGGGGAGACTGGGCTGAGCAGCAAGGGAAGAGAGCAGGCAGCAGGAAGTTAATGCTGTGGGTGTTAGACTGCAGAGGATTGCTTCATAATATATATTTTTTACAATTTTATTTTTAAATGGCTCCACATTATCCAGCCAATGCTAGGCCAGAGTACTTGTTTTTGAGGCCTCCTGGCAGTGTGGGTGTTGAGGGGAAACGGAAGCAATCTGTAAGGCTGACAGAGCAATTCAAGCAAGACTTCCTCCTTGCCCTTCCAGGGTAAAATGTGTGACTTTCTGCCCTCATATCTGCCACAGTCTGCATTCTTGCACTGCATGAGGAAGGTCCTGCATCCGTATGTGAGGTCTGGGAGGGCTTTCCTGTTCTCAGCTGCTTGATCCCTGTAGCATATGCTCCATGCTACTGCTGCACAGAAATGAGGGTCTCAGCAGTTAGAGCCGCGTAAGGAGGCTGGGTGAGAGCTGGCTTTGTGGGTGGACCTTCACACTGAGCTGGGGATGTGCTGGGATGAAGGAGTGGGGGGAGATCTGTTAATGTCTGGCAGTTTGGGACTTTGCCTGCTGGGACACAGAAGTCCCTGTGACTGGAGTGTGCATTACTTGGTGGAAACATTGTAGTAACTGTTTTATTTCAGCTTTAGCTGATCAGTGAGTGTATTTGTAGCACACTGATCATTGTTTTTGCCTGAGCCCTGTAGGGGCTCCTGGGGAGCAGACTCCCATCCCATCTGTCTCACTGAAGCATTTGTCAGTCCTGGGAAGGGTACTTCAGAATGATCCATGAAAGAGATTGGAGTTTGTGCTCTAGGTGGATTTTTCGTCATGGTCCATTACATAAGAGCTGAGGCTAAAGATAAGATACTTTACCTTCCCTTGTGTCTTTTGGGACAAAAACTTTATTTCAGTTGCAATAGCATCATTTAGATGTTCCTGCTTCCCCTACTCTCTTTTCTCATGCTGCAGAACACCATCAAAATAACAAAATGCAGCCACACTGGGATTATTTTAGAGCTGCACTGGAGAGCATAGGAGATGGTATATGAGAAATTTAAGCAATGGATTTTTATGGAAAGAGTAACATGTTTCAACATAACAGAAGTAACAGCATAAAGACACTTCCAATTCAGGCAATCTTGCCAGCAAGAGCTGAGATTCTGGCCCTGAATTTGACTTCACTTGTGCCTCATACCCCTCACTTCAAGGAGATCTGTGTGGAAATGTGCAGATCTTTGTTTTAGCAAAACCCCACCACCTTCTTGCTCAGGCTGCACATCTGGAGAATATTGCTCTTACCTGTGCACAGCTGAGCTGTGTTCAGAGCCTGGTTCTTGCTACAGAGCCCTTATTAAGCTTTTTAAGGCTCCTTCAGAAAGATGACTGCAGTAGCTGCCAGATGTACTAGAATTCAGGTGTGCTAGCGTGAATATACCATAGATCTTCTGGGACAGCAAGGGATTCTTTTGCTGTGCTGGGATCAGTGAAGATGAACTCTGGTTTTGTTGCTTGGCTATGCCAAAATGGGGTCTGATTAGAAACAGGAATTCAAGGAAGAAACCAAGGCAATTCTTAGGCTGAAGGAGTAAAGGCCTTTTTTCATTCAGAGAACAGCAGAGATCTTGAGCTTCCAACCCCTGAAAGATCTTTAGACAACACATCTCCCCATCTCTGTGGTATGACAAACACACCTTTCTCCTGCTATGGAGAAACATTCCACCACTTAAACTGGAGTTGAGTTTAAGATGTAGTGTTGGTTTTTCAGTTTAATTCCCATAGAAATGGGCAGGCAGGTTTCTGATAGGAAGCCAAATGCTGTTCAGCTGGTGCTGGGAGCGAGGTTCTGCAATGTTCATGTATGAGGTGGGCAGTGAAGGGTCAGAAGATCTCAAGGGCCAGAAGTTTGTTGCTTTAGAGATTGAATTCCTATTTTTCAGTCAGCTGAGACCTCTTGCTGCAGATTCTGGTACAGATGCTCTGGGGGAGCCTCTGTACTGTGTGGAGGCAAAAGCTCACTTGTTTGCTGTTGTGGGCCTGCAGGCTCCTTCAGATGTGCCCAAGGCTATAAGGGCACATCTGAAGAATTTGTTGAATTTGGCTAAGAGGATCTTGGCTATTATGGGATCAGTTTCAAATGCAAGTGTTTGAACTAGCACTGTGTCTGCTTTTAATCTGCCGAATCTTTCGTCAGATAACAGACCAAGAAGCTTGGTGGCAGGAATTTGGGTTTTAGTCATGGTTTTGTTGTGTGATTGCAATGAAACTGAGCTGAGCAAGTGGACTCTTTCATGAATGCTGCTGCTGGATGGAATTTTGTTAGCTTCTCTTCAAGGTATGGCTCTTCTGATGTCTCATGGGAATCATGGGGGTTGGATGAACTTGAAGAGCTGCTGGCATGAGGAGAAAAAGAAGTTCCTGTGTCTGTATAGTAATACTATTTTATTGTTTATGTCACCTAAAAGGCAGCAATGATGATGTCTTAGATGAATTGTTTCCAAAACAGTATAATTTGAAACCTGCTTTGGGGAGTGGCAGTCAAAGCTGTGATGAACACCTTGGCCTTCTCTCTTTCCTTTTTTCTTTTTTCCCCTCTCCAAACCAGGGTGTAGTAGAAATGGGCTGAAAGAGCAGTGTATTTAATGTGCTCTATCTCCTCTTGTGTGCTTGCTGGTTCACGTTCAGCTGGGGTAAACCTCCCTGTGTGAGCAGGTCTTCTCAGACTTGCTCTCTGTTGCTGGGATAGCAGGTGAGAGTTTTGCTGCACAAGAAGAAAACAAGAGACTCTCCCTTGCTGCTAGCTCTTGGCCTCTCTGAGGTGTTGGTCATCTGTGCACCAGGGATCCTTTGGCTGCTCAGGAATTTGTTTGAGCTGCAGAATGTGGGTGTGTAGGATGGAGGCCATATGTCAGAGCTTCTGGGTGGCCAGATGTGAGCCACAGCTGCCCCAGCTGTACATGCTGAACCTCTCCAACATGAGTAATGCAGTCCAATGCTTGTGACCAGCCTTTGTAAAGTTGTGCTCAGCTCCAGGAGCCTCTTGCGTCCCTTATTCCTGCCTATACCTTTTCAAATCATAACTCAACCCTGCTCCATGGCAGGATCCCAAACAGGTCTCTACACTCTCCAAGCCAAGATCCTAATCCCATGTGCTGCCCTGTGCTTGGTTATCTATCTACCCATCAGTTATGTCAGCCACAAAGGCTCCTGGAATGAGATGGTTTGGGGATGTGCTGCACTTGGAATATAATTTGTGTTACTTCTCATGGGGCTTCAAAGCAAGGAACGGTTTTTCCTCCGTGAATATAAAATATGTGTAAATATGACTGATACTTCATATTTAAAATGTGCTCTTTGAACTTGTTTCCCTCATCATCCTTTTCCCCCCTTAAAGTTTGGAGAGATCTGAGAATCATGATAAAAAATGAGAAAAAACAGCCTTTCATTATGAATTTATTGAGAAGCAAGAAGAGCACATAGCCTAAGTACAGAATGATTCACGCATCTCTTAAAAGACATTACAGAACAAAAAATTCCAGGTAGACTCCGTAAGACTAGAATGATATGAATCCAGTGACATGACATTGATCACTGGAAAAAAGGCATGTTCATCCTATTTCCTTTTGTTTTGTAGTTATAACAAAAGCTGTGCTAGTGGAATCTCCAGACAGGCTCCAGAGAAGATTTAAGATGTTGAGTTCTGTAACTGCATAATATGTGATATATGTGAAAGTCATCTTCTAGCCTGTGTTAGAAATGGATACCTCCATAACTTACTGCAAAAAGTGTTTAGGCTCTCGCCTGTTCTGCCTCATGCTATTTTCATCCTAAAATGAAAGTGTTGGTATTGGATACTTTCTTTTTACAGCTGTATATATTAGAAGAAAAAAGTAGGCTACAGTGTGCATTTAGAGATAAAATTACCACTAGAGGATCTAGTAACTTCTTGAAAATAGCAAATTTATAAAGGGGAACAGCATGAGAATCACCATGTGAGGATTATTTTCTTCAGAATCATTATAGCATGCAAGCAGCCTACTTGACTTGAATAGTAGTCTGTAGCTTTCATGAAATCGGTTTGTTGCTAATAATAGTCTAAATAATTTTTCACAGTAAAATCGGCACAAGCAACAATGACGTGGTCTTGATTAGTCAGCTTTGCTGAAATAGTGTAATCTCCCTGTATGAGAAAAATGCAAAGCAAGAGATTAGCCCATCAGTACTGTATAACTGCTTAAGTTTCTGACTTCTCTTTTTAGAAACAGAACAATTCTTTTCCCATCAAGTTTCTCCAAAACCTTCCTGCTCCAAATGTTTCAGAGGTGGTAAAGGATGTGCCCATATTTTCTGCCAAAATACTCTCCTCAGGGATATCAATGCTGACAGCACAAACTGAAAATTAAACAGTGCAAGGGGAATGAAATGTTTTGCTGCATTAAAAAATCTCTTCAAATCTATAAATTACGTAAATCTGTAAATTCTCATGATTCTTATAAGCAAGCACAATATGGCCTGTGCTGTTTAGTGACTGGAAAAAGAGGTAGTTGAAAGTACAAATTCAGGCTTTGGGGAGAACTTATATCATTACAAAAAAAAAAAAAATATCTGAACCTTAAAGAAGCCATGGCTATCTGGTATAGGTCAAGATTGCTCTCTCCCGACACTTGGAGAAGCCCTGTACGGGGAGGTGACCAAGGTGTCTTTAACAGATTTGGAAGAAGATGTGAACTAGATTTATTCACTGGCATATTGGTATATTGCTGGCTCTGCAGTAATTATTTCTGGATTTTTTTCCTGGAGCACAGGGGGGAGCAAAATGTGGGGTAGGAGAGGTTGGCAGCAGTGACCTCCTCGCTTTGAACCACAGACTGCTCCTGCCCTGTTTAGAGCCTTTCTGGCTGTGGAGTAGGAGACATGGCTGAAATGAGTCAGGCTTCTTGGCATTTGCCTTTTATAATGGGATTTTTAAAGCAATACCTGGTCTGTGTCCTCATAGAGAGGTTCAAGAGTAAAACCTAAATTTAGAGAGAGGCCCAATGGCAACATGCTCCTGAGAATAGAACCTGGTTGTAATTCCTGTGTGGAGTGTGCAAACACCCCTCAGGCTTCTCGGATGAGGCTGTTCTTTGCAATGAGCAGAAGATGATTGCTGTATGGAATAATTCCTTTTTGTGGTGTTATTTGCCTGATTAATTAATTAACAAAAGAGGCTTCCTATTCCTTTTCTCACAAGTATATTAACTCTCTAAAAGCTTATAGTTTAATTCACGGAAGAGACTTCATAATAACTAATTTCCATTGCTTATTAGTGGTTAGAATTCTTTTTTCTCCTTCAGAATAATTTTTTGCTTGTGGTGAAAAATGTTATTAAAAGAGGCTTGTGATCAGTCTTGGAGTTTCTGGCTCCAGAAACTAGCTGAAAATTCAGCTAATTTGCCCAGAACTGGAGTTTTACTGGAATGTGTGCATGTTTCTATGGCTTCTGCTTGGTTTAAAGACCTATTCTTCAGTTTGTTTTGAGGCTTTACTACGAAAGTATGTTAGTAAAGCTGCTCCTGGAGCAGGATGATGATTGATGTGAGCTCAGGCACTCCTGTGTGAGACATCAAAAGGCAATGCTCAACACAGCCTCTGTGGCTATAGCCTTTAGGGAAGCAGGCTGGTTAGGGTGGGATAACAGCCTGCATAATGGGGGTCCAGCTCCCTGTGTGAAAGCTTTGGGAAAATGAAGGCCCTGGTTGCTGCTATCACCAAAGGAAGATTGAGACATATGAGATGGTAGCACTTAAGGAGGCTCGATCTTCCTAGAAGCCAGCTATCCTTGTTATCACCTCTGCAGGTCTTGGCAAGCTCAGTTCTTTGGGACTCATGTCTTTGTTCTGTATCCCTGTTCTGATCCTGTTTTCTTTTCCTGCCTGGAGCAATCCAATACTGAGCAGATCCCAGACCTCATCTTTGAGCCTCTGACATATATTTTATGTCTGCTGCTGAAGAATTGAGAGCTCATGCTGTGCTTCTCCAAGTAAATCTAAGGGGTATTTGACTGACCACCTGAACTCTATGCTTTTTCAGTGGTGACTGTGATCCTTTCTTTGCTACATTCTCAACAAGATGCCTTGATAATCAAAGACTTTGCTTTCTTCCCTTCAATCCAGTCTCTTCGTTGTATGTCTCTAAAAATCCTGTGTTATGTACTCATCAAATATATCTTCATGCTGCGCCCAGTTAAGAGACTGTTGCATTCAGCATTTGAATCTATCTTTTTTTGCAGTGTGATTTGGTTGAGCTTCTAGAAGACTTAACTGTGTGTGGAGTAAAAACCATCTGTAATGGATGACCAGGAAATTCAGAGAAGTGTCTAGAGTACTGCCTGTTTTCTCACCTTCCTAAGAAATTATTTTCTTATTTTAAAGCTCCATAAATTCAGAGAAAGTATTCTTGGCCTAATAACTTGTACCTTCAGTTGCCACCTAGGAGACCTTGGTCTCTTTGCCTGACACCATGTACGTACAGTGGAACACTTTAAATTGCAGTAGTTATCTAAAATGCCTTTATAGCCAGACAGGATGAATGAGCTTCTCCAAATTGTTCAGTTCACTAAGGGCTGAGCAAAACTGCAGCCTTGGTCTCTTGGGAGTCCCCTGGAACTGCTTCTTTTCTTGCTATTTTAAGAGTAAGAGAGGGGGAGCCTACTAAAGAACTCTATGGCTGTCTGACTTAAAGCTGGTACAGACATCTGCTATCCTGAAAAAAAAATTGTTGCTGGATAGTAGTGCCTCTGTAACTCTTTATAAGCAAAGCCACTTAATTTCATGTTGAAGAGGATTATTCATATAAAACACTATCAGATCCAGTGTGCCAGCTGGGGAAGCCTGGAATGTGCTGGGGTGATTGCTGGTAGTCCTCTGACCATACCTCATCTGGGAAGCCCTTCTGCTTGGGAACACAGCTGCAACCAACTTACCTGAGGGATTTCTTTGATTCCCAGTGTGACTGGCCCCTCATAAGAGAGATGTTCTGGAAAGCAACAAAGGTGACGGATGGTTAGACATGCAGCATGGGAAGGAAAAAGTTAGCTGATCATAGATGCTTTTTTGGTAACAGCATTTCAAAGCCTCCAGTGACAAGTATTATGGAACTGCAAAATGCTCCATACACAGTCCTGCAACAGCCCCCTTGGGGGAAATATCAGGATGTCTACTGCCTTATAGGGAAAGCAAGGCAGAGCTTGGGCTCAAGCAGCATCTGCAGCCCATGTGAATGGAAAAGGGGCACATCTTTGCACAGCCAGGTGGGAATACCTATGTCATCACACATCCTGAAAATGAAAGGGGAGGGGGGGACTGCCAGGCTCAAGTCCTTCAGCATGAACTATCAAACACCTGAAGCTGCAGCAGACAAACATTACTGTTTTGGTAACTTTTAGAAAAAACAATCTGACAATCTGAGCTGAGTATTTCTGTAGGTGTGGACTCCTGACTGCTTGCTGAACATGATTTTAAAGTAATAAAAGCATGTCTGTCTCTCTGCTGAGGGAGCATTCAGCAAGAAGTTACATGAGGTATTAAAGCCATCACAACCATGTTGGTGACTGGAATAGAGCCTGGGAGTTCTACCTTCCAATCCTCATCTCCCTAATCGTACGAGGCATGCTTGCTCTTGGCTGTTGAAGAAAGGGCAACTTTGGCATTAATGGAGAGAATTAGCAAGCTGTTCTGCAGTTCCTCCTACTTCTTCGTAGCTTACTGGGCCAAACTGTGCAGACTTGACTGAAAATAAAACTTGTAGATGTTTCAGTATTTCAGAATTTCTTGCACAACTTGCCCCACACAAGTCATGGAAAAGTCTAAGAACTGTTTAAGGATTCTTTTTTGTAGGTGTCATGAAATATTCCTTACTTTGACAGTGACAGAAGAGTGTTTCATCGTGTTTATATGAGTATGTGCTGGCATTTTGATGCTTGTCACTTCTAGAGAGTTTTAGTCTAGTCTCACTGTTGGTTTAAACTGTTTCTTGTGAAAGGTTGGATAAAAGATCTGTAACATCTTTAGATTGTATGGTCTATCCATCTCACCATGCATGGACTTGGAAAACTGTCCACAAAAGTTTTTCCCACAAATTACGTGAAATGTTAGTCTTGTAACAAAATTATATTAAACAATCATGACAATAAGCTAAACTAGGAAAAGGAGAAACCTGAGATATCACCAGTGTTCTACACCTTTGCATTAGTGAGAAGTTTGTTTCATGTAATGCCCTGATGATCCTGGGAGGTGGAGAAGATGCAAAACAACTTAGTGTTGCCCTGAAAAACCTAATCCCAAAACAGAGAACAGAATAAGTATGTCATGGTTTGTCAATCTCAAACTGATCAGCTATGCTACAGCAATTGTACTGTACTCATTCCCCTCTGCATCCCTGGCTAATTCGTGTGGACAGCAAGAAGTCTTGCTGTTTTCAGAGAGCTGTCGCCATCACCACTCGCTTCTGTGCATGAAGCCAGAGACCAGGAGTCTGACACATCTCCACTGCAGTGAGCAGTGACTCAAAAATTTTAAAAATACAGTACAGCCCACCTCTTGGTTCACAGCTTTAATAGACTCTAAATGAGAATTAAAGGCACTGAAGACTGCATAATGATGAGTGACTCCCCTGGGAGCTGTGTGTGTCAATGTGATCTAAGGCATATTGGGAGCTGCCCCCTCAGGGTGGTGTGGGCCATGCAGTGCTGGGGCTCGTGCTCTGCGTGTCCTTTTGTTCAGTAGAGAGCCTTGCAGGACTACCTTTTCTTCAGCCAACTCACAGCCTAGCAAATCTTGGGTGACAGCAGAGAAGGGTGGAGAGGAAACTGGGCTGTGAACAATCACCCAAAGCCCTTCTGCATGGGGACATGGAAGCTTCTCTTGGATCACGTGGCTTGTTAGGATCTCATCTAGGCTCTCAGAAAACCATCCAGAATCTAAAAACATAGATGCAGCATTCAGGCTCTGCAAAGCCTGTATTTCAAAATGAAGTAGGTGTCATCAGGCCATAAATTTGCTTCTGAAATTATGGCAATGCTAATCTCTCATCTAGTGTAGGTAGAAGCTATTTTTCCCCACACACTTCACTGTGATAAAGTAACTAGATGAATGTGGTCTCAGGGCTCTGCCTCAGCCCACTCTGAGAAGTTTTCCTTGATTGCTCTGATATGTTGTAGCTATGCCTTTGCTCTGTTATCAAAGAAATCATTGTCATGGGCTGTATTATCTTTTAGGAAGCCTTCAAATGCGGAGCAGCAGGTGCTGCTTGTCCAGTTTGAGGTCTGCATTTACTGCTTTATGCTTCAGCTTTACCCTTATTTAGCTCTTTTTAAACAGGGGTTTTGCAGTGGTTCAGCTGAATTGTATGGAGGTGCTGGAGAAAGTCCAGTGAAAGGCCACTGATATAATTAAGGGACTAGAACATCTCTCCAATGAGGAGACTAAAACACAGGAGGCTTCTCCTGAACATCAAGAAAGACTTTATTTTTACTGTGAGGGTGAGTGAGCACTGGCAGAGGTTGCCCAGAGAGGTTGTAGAGCATCCATCCTTAGGTATATCTAAAAACCTTACCCTGCACATGGTCCTGGGCAACTGGCTGTCAGATGGCCCTGTTTGAAGTATGTGGAACCGGATTAGGTGACTTTCCAACCTCAACAATTCTGTGTTCTGTAACCAGTTCTTTAGAAAACTTCTGTAACCTTCCTGGTTTCAATGGGGAGGAAGAAACTATGCTGCTTTGGAAGTATGTCCTAATAGGAAAGCAAGGGCAGCTTTCATTTTCAGCTAGTTGAGACCTGTCAGGAAATACTATGGATTCATAAATCTGCTGAATTTTATCATTGATATTCACTTTGGACCATGGAAACTTCAGTGGATCAGGCTTTTCAAAGACCATTCAGTATTCCAGTTGCATGGGGATTTCTACTATAATTCCAGAAGTGTAAACATCCTCCAAGGCTTGAAGGAATGCAGTTTATCACAACATCCTGATTATGCATTTTTTCTCCACATATTCATACATTTTTACATTCCTCCATTAAAAGAGGATGAAAACATCTGCTGCAGTAAGTATAACTGTCACAAACACTGAGCCTATCTTATTGAAAGAATTCTATGGTCTTCCTAGAGAAAAGCCCAAATACGGTTGCAAAAAATGCTCACACATTTGGAAGAGCATAAACTATGAGTGCGTTTTTCCAATTAAATATTCCCCTTTTTCTTTGTCTGCTGGTAATTTATGGTACCTGTCAAGGATGCTGTCATCAGTGATTTGCTTTCAGCCTTTTTTCTTATAGATTTATCTGAAAGTGATTTCAGTAGACCTGCCTAGAAAATATTTCCATTGTACCACTGAATCAAGGTGATACTACTGTATTTTTGTATCAACTTTTCACTGTTGTTTCTACCAAAAGGGACTTAGCCCTTTTCATTGCTAGTGAGCATGCTTTTAGTAGTTTCCAGTCTGAGGCAGAGCTTTCAAATGTGTAAGTAAGAACTTCCTGAGGATTACTTCAAATTACTAGTTATCATTTGTCATGAAGATGCCTCTCCTTCCTGACTAAACACCTATAATGAAATTCTCACTCCTCTTTCTCAAATCTTCCCTTCACTGAAAATCTTTATGCGCTCTCACACTCCTATACTATATAAAGGCCCTGTACATCTGCACCCACCTCTTCCTTTTTCTATATTTTAAATATTTTTAGAACTTCAATGCTCCATGTTGGAGTTCTTCTAGGACACAATCTTGCACCGATGCAACTGACACAAGCTTCTGTGGGTGCTATGGATATAGGAATGATGTAGGATGTAGGAATAACTGCCAGCTATAGATGTCTAGTTGAGTGGAGAAAAAACATATGTAAATACATGGCCAGGTGAGAAAGATTCACTCTCTTACTGGTGAGGAAAAGGTGAGGTGAAGGGGCTAAGCAAGATGGCATTGTGTGTCAGCCCAAAGACCTAGCTTTGTGGTATAGCTGCTTTCTCAGAAGCAGCAACCAACATTCTTAATGTGATAGCCAGTCTTTTAATTCATGTTATGTTCCCTACTTTTATTCACAAGTGCTGTTTTAGAAACTTGCTCACTGTAACACCTGCTGAAAGGGACAATAATGTAAAAGACTGGAGGTCTGAAGCAAGGTGGGGCTTTCTCTGTGGTCTGGGGTGTGTGCTTAAGGAATTGTGCAAGTGCTCTGATGGTGCCTATGTCAATCGAGCCCAAAAGAAAATTTGCAGAGGAGGCAGCTATCTTTTTGTCAGGTGGCTTTGCTTAAGCCTGCAAGCTGTTGTTGGCACATTGCTTAATATTACCCTGTAGATCTTCCACTCTGATTTTAGTGATTGCATTGGGAAATGTGTTAAATCTTACGTAACTGTTTTCTTTGGAGGAAATGGGGAATAACCAGCACATTCTACTAAAAAAGAGGAAGGCTTGAGTTCACGTTATGCCACAAAGAGTTTAGCAATTGTGTTGCTATTGTTCCTAAATAGGTAATGGCAAATTTCCTTGCAAACTTTGAGCTAACAACTTCCCAACAGACACATAGCTCAAAGAAAAAGATCTTGGAATCCTATTTATGAACCTGAGTGAGCAGTGCTAGACATGACCTTTGGTTAACAAAAATAGTAAATACTATATGATTATGATGAACATGAAATCTCCAGCTATTTTAAGTCTTTCCAGCACAGAGAGTATTTCTAGTCATGAAAAAACTGTAGCATTATAGGAGAGCAAATATAAATAAAGAAAAAAGTAAACTTCCCTCAAATAACGAAGACTTTGCCACATCCGGCTCTTAAAACTCTCTTTTTCTTGTAACTTCTGCTCTGCTTTTCCCCACAAGTAAGTGGATCAACAAAACCTGTAGAAGGATGATGTTCTGTCTAATTTTGGGAGAGGGAGAGGCAGGCAATTTTTGGCCTCCTTATGAAAGGCAAGCAAATTCTGTGTGAAACTACATTTAAACTCAGGTCAGGTCTGGCCAGATGTTGGAAATGTTGCCCATACAAATGTTGCCCCAGGGAAAAAGGGGCTCTCCATGAAAAGCTTCAGTTGAAAGGGCTCTCTGCTCTCCTGTGCCTTAGTCTGCCTACTTGGCCATTCACAAGTTGTCCTTCCTGCACAGGCATTAGGTCAGATTTACAGCTGTGCTAATATGGTAAATTATGCCTGAACTGCCTTAAATTTGTCTTCAGCTCAATGGGGTAGATTCAACTGTCAACTAATTAAGAAATACCCCATTTTCAGTTTGAACCTGAGAAAGTTCACTTCTTTCCCACTGTGACTTAATTACTAAATAAAAACAGCTACTGGATGAGAGGGTGTATATTAAAAAGTGCATGGCAGACGTCTTTGCATTGAAGTAAGGGTACTTCTAAATGAAGATATATAGTATTATTCAAACAACCAACTATGTGTTTATGTCATAATGTACTTCAATTAACAGAAACAATCGCCTGTCAGTTTAAGATTAAGAGACTTGGAAACCCCAGGAGGTTTTGGCTTTCTAGCTTAATGAGTGAATAGCAGTTTGTGCTCAGCTCAGGACTGACTCTACTTCTCCTTAATGTATTCACTGAAGGATGTTATTAAGTACTTCATCAGAATAAGATAGTTTTTCAGTAGGTCTGTGGGTGGGTTTTCTCCTCTTGTGATTCAATACACAATTGAAGAAACTTCTGAATTTAATTTTTTTGTCTATCTGGCTTACATGATTTACATAATTGGTTGCTCATGCAGCATTTCTCTATTATTCTTTGTGATAGTTTTGTGCAGTGTGAAATGTCTTATTAATTTTCCAGGAACTGTCTTCGCAGTAGTGCTGTGCATGGTCTTTAAACTCATGGCCCTTGCACATGAGTTATTGCAGTGTTATCAGCTTGAAGACGTCAGTGACTCAAGGAAAGCAGAGCTTCTGTAACTAGCCGGTGCTCTGACAATTCAAACTGCTCTGTGGCTCTACTTGGTTTTTTATAAAATCAGCCTAAATAGATGATTATGATATGAGGGTGATTTAGAAATTAATGGATACATGCCTACTGCAGTCCAGAAGCATGACCATAGCTCTTCTGGACATGGCACAGCTAACTTGGCACTACCTAGCCTGGGTTGTGTCAGAAGGGGCCTTGAGGTGCCCAGGCTGGCCTGGGCCCAAAGATGCCTGGGGGTTTTCTGGGGGCAAGCAATAGCACTCTAAACCAACTAGAGCAAGTCTTTGCCAGCTGGCAGTGTGACTGGCATGAGCTGAATTCATCTGATTGCTGCATAGGCACATGTTGAACTGAAAGATGCAAACCATAGATGGTAGCAAATAGTATCTTGTTCCAAATACCCTTATTCAAGCATATTTCCTCATAAAGTGATTTAAGAATTGCCTTTAAGGACAGGAGGTGTGACTTCCTTAATAGTGAGGAACATATTCAGAATAGTTGTTTATTTGCTCAGCCATTTCTTTTACAGAAGTAGCCTTTATTTTTGTCATACTTCTTGCTCACATGACAAGCACGTGCCTCTAAATAGGGCTTATGAACCTCCCTGCTGGTGCATGGGGGTCACATAACCACAGTTACTTTTAGTGGACTTGAAATCCCAGGGGTGTGCAATATTCTGTGATTAAAAGTAAAGCAAGCAAACAGGTTGGGGGGGAAAAGCAGGCCCTTCAATTAAAATATCTCTGTCCTACTGCGTTCCTGTCACCACTAACATGCTGGTGAAGCAAACAGAACATTACAATGTATTGGTGCAGTCAACAGCACAGCAGGCACATCCTGCTTGGAGTATTCAGTAGCCATCAAACACTGAGAGTGCCACCTAAATTACCTCCTTTCTTCTTTCCACAGAAAATAAGCTTGGAATGACCCGGCCCGCAAAGCGTCTCGGAGTATGTTAGGACAGTCCTTCCATTTACGATCATGTTCAGCTTGACATAGAGCTCCTTGATGCTGTGCCCTATACACAAAGAGAAAGAGAGCTCAGAGAAAGTGCAAGGATTAACTTCATTTTAAAAAAGATTCTATTTTTTTCTTCCCTGCTGTTTGAGCCATTGGACTATTTCTCTTCACGGGGGACTCCTGATACATAGAAAGCTGTGCTTCAGGAAGAGGTCTCTAGGCCTTCAAGGTATATGACAGGGGACATAATAGCAGTTCTCTTGAGTGTTAAATAAACTAGGCTCATGACCCTTTTCTGACTCTGAGGTCAAGTGGTGCAGCAAATCTCCTGTCCTTATATCTAAACTTTTCTTGTGTTCTTAGCAGAGGGATCATATTCAATGGGCCCCTGGGAGCAACGTATGACCTCAAACTGCTGCCTGGGAAAACAGTAACTGGCCTGAGCCAAACCTGTGCCAGGGACCAGCACAGCAGCTTGGCAGTTCTAGGAGGTTGCCTCCTTGTGCTTGGCTTGCTGACACAGGCAGAGCCAGTGAGACTACTGGATTTAGATGGAGGTCCTGTACTCTGACTTATTTGCAAATGTCTGTAGTGTGATTTTTTTCAGGCTTGTTTACCTTTTCAGCCACCTGAAAACTGATGCTCCCTGGACAAATAGCCCACATGTCTGACAGGAAAGGAGACCTTTTGCATGCAAGGAAGCATTCCCAGGTGCTAAAAGACACTTGGCGCACAAATTTATTTTCAACACCAAGAGCATGCAGCAGCCCTTTCATATTTATGCTCTGGTAGTACAGGATCTAGATGAGCTTGGGCTCAGGTCTGCAAGATGTGACTTCCCATGAAAAAATCACAAAGCAAGCAATGGCTAATATTAAAGCGTGCACCCAGTTTTTACCTTTTATTGCTGATCAGTCAGGTGTTGAAGGGTGTAATTTCAGCTAGTGCAGGTGACAAACTGATGGTGTGACTGCTGTCTCAGGCCAGCACTTTCCCAGAACACTTCCCTGTACACCCAGGAGGGACAGAGGGGTATCCCCATGTTGCTCTGTGGGAGTCCATTCAGACCCCTACCTGCAAGGGTCACAGCCTTGGAAGTTTGGTGAGGTACTGACGTAAGAGTGTGTGTGAGAGTCAGCAAGACTCTCCTCAGAAGACTTAGCTATGGAGATAATGAGCTCTAGAGCAGCCCCTCCTTGGCTCTCCATGTGTACAAATGAAGAGCAGGAGCAGAACAGGGGCTGAAAGCTGATATGACCTCTTTAGGGTGACAGATGTAGTCTGAGGCCAAGCTGATAACAGAACTGACATTTTTGTAACCCTGCATGGGTTTTGAAATTTCTAAGAAATGAAGCCCATTCATGTTTTATAGGAGATTGTAAGCCTTGCTTACTTCTTAATACCATCACTCACACATGAATTACCTGTGTACAGCATAAGAAAATAGCGATTCACTTACTTAGGACCGCTGCAGCTCTGATGTTAAAGGTGTGGGTTGCAATATCAGGACAATGGTCAATGCTGAGAGCAAAATCTTGCTGGGGATCTGTTTGAAGACACAAAGTAGTGGGTTACAAGTTGTATCTTTAATGAGATACTTTATTGAGACTGTATGTATGATATATAAAATAATAGAAATGTTATAAAAAATAAATTACATATTTCTTAAAAGTTCTCTAAGAAGTGCTTAGCGCTCCCATACCCTGCATTCAATAGCTACTTGTGTCCTTCCTGCCCCTTCAGTCTGAAGTGCACTCAGGTGCTCACCTGTGTGAGGTTAGAATCTACTGTGTGGGAAAATTAACTAAGCTCAAAGAAGGAAAGTTCCCCACAATAGTGGGTAGCCAATACTTATTCAATGGTGAAATTTCAGCACAGCTGCTTTTCCCAGACTCTGCACATTGCCATTCCTTCCTCAGCACTGAGAAGCAATGGGTTATGAAGATGTTTATTAATTAGTTTGCTTCACAAGATGGCTTGGTGAAGCTGATTAGGAAAGTGAATTCTGGAGTGGGATGAAAAGTCCAAAACTGAAAATGAAATTGTGTTAACTGAGATACTGCAGCACTTTTTTTTCTGGGTCAGTCATCCTGTGATATTTCTAAGCCAGAAAATATTCTACATTTCTCGTTTTCTGGGAGACTTGAGCAGAGCTGTGGGGCCAAAGGAAGCCCTTTTACTGATAATTATCATGAACGTGATTCTTCCCAATTCCTGCAGTATCCCTTTCTCTGCAAAAAGCTCTAAAACTCTTGTAAAACCGTAATTGTTTTCCTACCACTTCCACCTTCTTCCTTGCTAGCCTCCATGAGATCTGATGCTGTGCCTGAAGGCTTGCTGACATGTCACTCTCTGGTGACAGGCAGCAGCAACCACTGACAGCTCAGCTGCCACAATCAATAGAATGTGCAATTGTTTTCCAAAGCTGTGGCAGGAGGGGAAAGATTTGGCCAATTTGGAAAAATACCTTGAGCCTCAAACTTGTTTTAGGCATAGTTTTGTCCCTCATTATGGCTTTCCAGCCAGCCTGTTCATCCAACGTAGTTCTCTGTGGAAAAAAGAGAAGCAGCTGTGGCATGTGCAGAAGCAGCCATAGGCTCCTTGGTTTACTCAGATCTGGTAGTGATAAATATAGACTTGGGAACTGATTTCTCTTTCTAAGTTATTGTTGCTTGAACTAATCTTCTTATTGAGTTGAAAATAACAGGTTGGGAGAATTTTCCTTTGATGCTGTGGTGAAACTTGAGTCACAAGTGTCCTCTGTGAGGCTGAGCCAGCATCCCCACAGTCTAACCCTGTTTTAGCAGCAGTGCCCCACAGCTATAGCAGCTGGCAATCAGCAAGCCTGTGTGACCAAAACGTGATTGCTTAGAGGAGATCACAGAATGAATGAAAGTGTTGAGAGGACCTGGAGGGCTTTAACTAAGCCAGGCTTTGTGAGCCCACAGACTATCAGTGTGGGCTAACAGCCGAGCCCTTAATTTGGGCAAGTTAAAATGACTCTTCAAAGGAGGGAGATAAAAAGAACTGATATTTCTAAAGCTCTGTGTCCTTGTGCTGGATTTTGTCCTCCACACCACTAAAGCAGTCTCTGCAGTTGCATAATCTGCTTAGGACAAAAAGTTAGTGCCTGTAGTTGTTTATCAAATGTGGCCACAGTCAGAGGGTTGTCTTTCCTCTTTTTTTCTTATTCCTGTCAGTTGCAGCTTTGTTTTTGCAGCTTCAGAAGCTGTTGGAATCCGTTAGGAGAGCAGTTTCCTGCTCCAGCTGAAAAGCATGTCAAACTTCTCTTTTCTCCAGGGCCGTTACTCCTGCTTCCCCTCTGGTTTCTACCATCTTTCAGGGCTTGGCTTCCGCATTCCTCTGGACTTCTGCTAGAGCCCCTCTTGTTTCTGTTTTGTGTGTGGTGTGATGATAAGGTTCAGGAAGCAGCTGCTCAGATTCAGAGCAATTTGGGCATTGATGCCTACAAATAGTGCTGGTTGTCGAGTTACTAAAATTGTTGGGTCTGCAGTTTCAAGAGGGAGTACGGTCAAACATGGCAGTAGAACATACATAATGTCCTTTTCTTTTCAAAGGCTGTACTTTAATTTAGTTTGTACACAAACTAAATTGTGGTGTTAGGGCTAGAATTTGAACTTTTAGTTTAAAATTTCTCAGCACTGAGTGGAAAGGGTATGTTCATGAAACCAAGATTTTTTTGAAAGGTTCTTACAATGACCCTGATCTCAGGGTAATTTTAGTTTGGATGTCTGTTTATTTCTATGGGTTGAGCTCCTTTGACAGATGATTCATTTCATAGTGCATTGTGGCCATGGATGTCTTTTACCGCACTGCTTGTGATGCAGCATAGATCCTGACATATCCAGGAGGTGCTGTTTGGTCCTCAAAGAGAGTGTGGAAGCACTCACATGAGGAATTCCAGAAAAATTTGTGAATTGGAGCACTTGAATTTTCTGTTGTTACTCTGTTGCTGACAAATGTAAAATTTTCCACTGCTAAAAGAACCCAAATTAATTTTCTGACCATCTCTGTGGAAATTCCTGCTCAGAATTAGCAATCCAACTTTGCAATCTTAGATACTGTGGCATATATGGGGACCTCCTGCTGAAATCAATTGAAAGAATGGCTGTGTTGCTAAAGCTATGGGGCCAGGGAGTCTGGATTCCCAAACAAGTAGGGAGAAACGTTGCTACTATAATAAAACTAATAAAACTTCTGGGTTTTAGCTGCATGACAAGTGAAGGAATCTGTAAATTCAGCTGGGCTTTATGCACTAAGGGATTTTGCCATCCCCCTTTCCTTAAATCGTGAGGAGTGCCTCCTGTGGCCAAGGCAACTCAAAGCAATTGCCGTTTTTGTTTTTCATCTCAGATGTACGACTGTGAGTCACTGTGTGTCTCCTATGGAGGTTTAATACTTATTCTTCCGTGTTTGCTTCAATCTGAAGTGAGCTGGTTAGACTGAAAAAAAATACATGTTATGTCTTTCACATGTGCAGAGCAATAACATTTACTGTTAGATCTCTAAAATACGTGGGGCTGCCCTTCAGCCTTCCACTTCCCTGCAACATTTCATGGTGCACAGTACTGTATGTTCCCAGACTTCCCTCCACCTACTCCCTTCAATCTGCTCCCTCTCCCATAATTAAAGCTAGACACTCTTTAACTGGTTGCAGAATTTTGCTTTTCCAGTTCAGCTTTGATAAATCACCAACACTCAAAATGTTGTTGGAAATTTTGCAAACACATTGAGGTTTATCAGTAAAAATCTGCTTACTGAGGGGGAAAAGGGCATTTTTTGTGTATCTAGTGAGAAGGACTTAGGCTGCAACATATTTACAGCTAGCATGAAAAGTGTCTGGAAGCAGAATTTTGACTCAAGTTTCTCTCTAGGCAATACTTAATTTTGGGCAACTGCTCTGGGAAACGAGAAAGCCTTTGGCTTTGTGAACTGTCCATGCACTCCAAGATTTTCCAGACCTGTTATTTGAACCTGATGCTGTGCCTGAGGCTGAGCTCCCAACTGTATCTAGCGCTGAATGTACAGCTTTTGCTGAAGACTGACTTCTGTAGTACAATCCTGCTTTGTGAGAGGTGAATTTGGGATGTACCTGGCATCTTGCTACCAATCACCCCTGACATGGCTTAGTGCCAGCTGAGCCCATGCATCCCACCACCTATTTCACCCTTACCCAAGTACCCTGGTGAAGATTTGTCCCTGTATTGATTTGGGATGAGGTTTTCCACATGCACTGGCACCACAGTGCAAGATTTCAGCCTGACTTGCTATTCGAGGTGCTCACAGTGATGGGTTTGGCTGGGTTTCTCTTAGGAGACTGAGCAGGTGTGTGTAGTACAGCCTAGAAGCTCAGATGAGTTCCTGAACTCTTCTTTCTAGAGCTTTTTCCCCCTGCTTTTGTTCTTAGTAGAAGGTTCATAGGTAGATTGGCTCAGACATATTTACAGCAGTGTAACCTCAGTGACAAGGACAACAGGTGGGAAGTCCCTTTTGTGCCCTGGTTACTGCAGTTGTGGGGCCAGTGGCTCCTGCCCCTGCTGAACATGGGTGTGCACACAGGCACAGGGCTGTGAGCTGGGGGTGCCTTTACAGCCTCCTGGGAGGGGCTCTCCAGAGCACAGGATGAAGTGGACAGCTGGGAATGATAATGTGCTAACCCGCTGTGGCAATGTCCCTTAGAGCCTGAGCTGCTGCATGATTAACTGGGCATTACAGAAACTGCACGGCCAGATGGGAAGCACCTGTTCTAGGAATTTTGCTGTGCTGGTGTTCAACAGCCTCTGTCTTTTATTCTTCTCTCTCCCTTCCCCCCTCTTCCCCCCACTCCCCCATCTTTTTTACTATCCTGTACTGATTTTCCTCTCTTCTGAATCTGCTCTAAAATCACATTGTTTCCATATGAGCATGAAAATCAGTGGTACGAGTGAATAGTAGCAGCAAGCAGATGAGCTTTGCTTGTAAAACTCCACAACTGTAAGCCTTGGAGGGGTAATAAGACCCTCCAAACTGGTTAGCTTTGGGTGTTTCAAAATAATACTTTTAGGAGCAGATAAGGCACAGAATGGAATGAAATAGCACAACTGCACTTGGCTAGGGTCAGGTAAGGACAAGCTGGTGCTAGAGGAGATGGAAATTAGCACAAGGAAGAAACATTTAGCAATTACCCAATACTCCTTACCTTCAAAGCTCTTAATAAAATTAAATCATTAGTCTTTACAACATTCAAGGTGATGAAAGGAGAGGGAAAGAATGAGGAACTGTTTGGGATTTCAGACTTTATGTATTTGTTCAACAATTTCCCTTTAATGCCTATTTAAATAAATTAACCTGAATGCTCAAGGTTATATTTGACACTGGAATCTACTTATAGGCTACTGAGGAAGAAGCATCAGGTGAATTAGCAGCTCTCTGGTTATGCATCTGCATTTCCCTGAGCACCTTCAGTTTAATGAACTTCCATTTAGGCCTGCCTTCACTGCATGCCACTGCCACCTCCAGATGTGACTGGGAAGGGCAGAGTGACCCTCTGTTCAGAGAAGAGCAGAATAAATTGTGAGACTCACACTGGCCGTGTCTACTTTATCATCAGAATACTTCATCCTAAGACATTTGACTTAGCCATGACCAGCTCCAGGCTCCTACCTAATTCAGATTGGAACTCTGGCCTAGTTCAGTTCAGTCACTCTGGCCTCATTTGCAGAAGTCACTGTATGTTTTATCACCTGAACTCTTCTGGCATGTTTAGGCAACATAGAGGAGAAGGAATAGAGAAGATTAGAGTTGTGTATCCTTAATGTCCTGGGGTTACAGACTGTGGGAGTTCCCCTTTGCAAACAGTACTATCAACTTGTGGTTTCTGAGGTTGCTTAAACCCAAACGTCCGAAGCTTTTGGAGATGTCCAATGGAGTGAATAACTCTGCTTCCTTTCTGATAAAACCTACATGGCTGTAGAGGGAAGCCTGAAAATTTGGTTTCAGTATAATCTATAAACTAAAAAAACCCAGGACACTAGCAAAAGAAACTTAAAATGTAACTTTAAAAAAAAAAGGTTTATACAAGTTAAATAATTTCCAGTCCTCTCCCAAAAAGACTGAACACTGGTAATGCATACAGCATTTATATGTTTCTTGGTTAGATTGAGGCACAGGCATTACTGGCTGATGCCTATGACCTTAGTTTTGCAGCAAGGTGATTTCAGTGTCTTACAAAGATAGTTTAAATAAAAGACAAAGATTTTGTCTTTTCATATTTCAAATAAAACTCATTGGGAAGCATAAATGATGTCCAAATGTGCAAATATTAAGAGACAGTAACTTAGAAGGCTTCTCCAAATGTCAGGTGGAGAGGAGAGGAAGAGACTTTCTGGCAGCAGGCTGATGTGATGAGGTGGAGGGAAGACAGAAGGTGTGAGGGGCTCTCTGCCTGTGCAGGGCCGTGTTTGGGGATGGGGGTGTCACTGGCATGCGTCAAGCAGCCTTGTCAAAGACATGCCCTGAGTCTCCCTGCCTTTTCCTGCCTGAACCACCTTATCTAAGAGCAAGCTTGTTAGATCTGTTGGCTGAGGATTGAGGGGAGGCTTAGTATCTGAAGGCTCTTTCCTGGCTTTTGCCAGAGGTAGTATTTGGGAAAGGGGAGTTTCTCTGCTTTGTGTGGTATGACAAAGCTTTATCCAAGTCTGTTTAAGAGTACAAAACTGAAAGATGCAGGCTTTGAGAGATAGCACATATAGATCTGTACTTGATAATCCTGGTCTGTCCTAGTTAGCTTGAGAGAGAAAGGCAGGCAGGGCAGGCTTCAACTACAGCAGTGTAACAAGAAAATACTGCATTAATCTGGGCCCAGCAGGGACTGTATTAGAGAGAGAAAGTCTTTGTTCTTCTGTTGGTAAGAAAACACCATGCACTGGATGAATAAAATGCTTACAGTAACTGCCTGTATTCCTAATCAGAGCTGTCTCTTCCCTCTTCAATGTGTTGGCTTTTTTTAAAATAATTTTTTCATAGTGCCCTACTTGAGACTGAGATCTCTGGACATCAGCGTTTGCCAGAATGACTGGGGATTCACAACAGACTTTCAGAGTTGCGTCAGAAATAGAAACAAACATTGCTGGAAACTGCCCTGCTGTCAGACACATGCCATGCTCTGGGAGAGCAGCTATACCGCTGATTATACAGAACAGTAATCAGCAGCATATAAATGGGCTAAATGTTCCCATTTTCCCGTGATGGGTTTAAATCCACTACAGGAGCATGGCAGGAAGCTACAGTTGGAATGGCATGCTCCCTCTGCTGAGGAAACTAGCTGGGTTCCCACCTGCCTGATCACTGCTGGATCATTTGACAGGAGCCATCCATCTTCAGGTGAAGCGGAAACTGAAGCGCTGAAATAATTTGTGGTAGTTTTCAAAATGCTAGCTTTTGGCAACTAGAAGCTCTCCTGAGTCTAAAAGCAGCATCTGGAACAGACCAAAGGGTTTTGATTTGGTATGTGGTGAATCTGTAAAGGGCATTTGGCATCTTGTCCCTGATGGCTACTGTTTTTCCCTAATTTTAGGTTGCCTCCTTAAAGTTGGTTCAGTGACACCAACACACAATAATGCTGGTGTAGTTTTTTCATTTTGAGGTGTTAATTTTTCTTAGAATACTTTGGATGTTTTTCCCAATGGATATTAAATTGCTGTGAGTGTCTGATTTCCTGCCTCTATTTTCTTTGCTAAACTGTAAGAATAATAGGGTCCAGATATATTTTGAGGCCTTGATGACAGCTTTAGATGAGATGATGTGCAATGTCAAGAAAGTGTGGCAATGTCATGAAAGCGTAGCAATGCTTTATTGCTTAGAGGCTTACAGAGAAAACTTTGCATAGGAGCACTCATCATCAACTGTGGTTTGTTTTTGCTCCTGACTTTATGCAGCCTTTTGATAATTTCTGCTTTATATAATACAGGAGCTAATCTCAAATTTTACCGAATTTTTAAAATGGCTGTGACTCACCTGCTTAGTGTATTAGAGTGCTCCCTCCGTAGGCTCAGATTCAGTATCCAATAGCAAATGACAATATTTCCTTGCCCACAGTATTTCTTGATTGCAATGTAATATACCATTTTTAGGTATGTCTCTCCTGTATTTTTCCAAAGGATAGAACATAGTTTTCTATGGCTTGCTTTCTGAACTGTTACCACCCATCCTTACATTTACCTGAGTGACTCGGTGGCTACAGCAACCAAAGACGTGGCAAAAGTGAGTAGGTGGAAAACATGCCAACCAGTTTAGATTTATCAGCTGCAGATAAGCGGGAGAGGCTGTCTGTTCTTAACATAAACAACCCTCTTGCAGTCCATGGTGCAGGACCTTAATTGATTTGGTGAAGAATTTGGCTCAGTGAGGAAACCACTGAGAACTAAATTAGATGGGAGAATTTAAAGCCTGGTGGGAGAAGTTCAGCTGAAGTTAATTCTCTCCACTACTAGTCTCACTGAAAGCATTAATATTGATTTTACTGAAAGATTTAAAGTCTAGCTACTGAATCTAATGTTTTTGCCAGAGTGCCTTGGAGGTATGAAATTGTCTCCTGCTCCTCAATGTCATTTACATTTTAAAACTTACTAAGTACTCTCCTCACCTGAACGAAGGGCAAAATGATTTTCAGAATCACCTCAAGAGTTCACATACAAAAAAGAAAGTTTAAATCCTTTAATGAGATGTGGAGGATGAAATAGTTGGGATAGTTTTAATTCATGGAGGGACAAAAATTAAAAAAAAAGATTTGCATGCACACTCATAACTATGCTACCTTGATTCTGATGATAGTTTCAGTTTGTTAGGATCTGGTGCCAGAAATATATATGTACACATCTGGTCTTCCCCTTGGAATATGTAAGTTATACCAGATGAATTCAACAGCAAAGCTATGACAGTAAGATGGCTTGGACAGAGTAAACACACAAAAAATTGTTTTAAAGTGGAATTCTTAAGTTCTTTGATTGTTTGCCCATTAGCAATCTATGCAACAAAATATCAGAGGGGAGTTGGTGTCGTGTGGCTTTAAATAATTTAGAAGCAGAAGCAATTGCTGGAGACTGTTTGAGGGAAATAAATAAATAAGTCCAAGAGAAGCATCTGGTCAATCTGTCTGCCAAAAATCCAAAGAATAATGGAAAAAGAACCTCTTTTTACCAAGTGTGTGGAAGAATTTTTGCCCTGAAGCGGCATGAGTGAGAACTTTTTGCAGACCTTTCTTTCCCAGCTGAAGCTATCAGATTACTTACATTCTTTAAGTAAAGAATATTAGTGTGTGGTCAGGGAGGGAAAAGGAATAGTTAGACTGGTTGACATAGAGAACAGAAGGTGGTGTGCTGTAAAATTAACACCAATTTCACAGTACTGTTTACAAGTTGGTATTGCTGAATGAGCAGGTGTATTTTTAAAAATACATCTGATGTTACAGTTGTATTTTTAAAAAAGGAACAAGTGAAATTTAAGAAAAATAGTATCTTTGATCTCTCAGTATGAAGGAGAAAGTATAATGAGTGTGTGAGGGGGACTCTAGTAAGCCTGAAACTCTTCAGAAAGGACTGACAAATCATCAGGAAATTGTGAGCTAATTGGTCTCTGTCTCCACTTGTTTTATTTTAAGCACTGAAAAGTTCCCTCAGTACAGAGTTTAATAGGAGCATGTCTGTAATGCTCTGTCTGACAAGAGTGGGTTCTACACCCCGTTGAGTTCAAGGGGCCATTTTGACAGAGGTCCAAATCTGAGCTCACACATTTAAAGAAAAGCCAAAAAAATGAGAGTTCCTCTATCTACAAATGCAATTTAATGCAAGTGTGTACTGAAGTGGGCAGTGCTACTCTCTCCTGTTGTGCCACTGGAGGCCAGGAAAAAGGTTTATAGAAATGACACTGCTTCAAGTGTGACATAGAACTGTGCAAGCAAACATGGAGCTCATTGGACATAAGTTCAGCATGACCTTCCTCTGTTTTGGAAGAGGCATTGTCATGTAAAAATAATTTCCTAGATGATCAGCTTGCCCTGGCTCTTTGTCTAGCAGAAGACATGAATTATAGCAAACGTTTACCCATATTCCTATATATGCTTTATTATTTTAAAATTTGTAGATATACAGATATAAAACTTATGAAGAGTGCAGCCAATTTCATATTTAATTCAGGAGGTTGAAATGAGTACTGATTGTTTGCTCCTTCTCCTGAAACTTTAATGGCTATTAACCTTCCTTCAGATGAAAAACAGAAGAAAAAGAAAATAAAATCAGATATAAACTGGGAAAAAATGTTTGTCTATATTTAAAAATCTCATGTGGTCTAAGCAGTCTTTTATAGAGTCTAGGGAATATTTCTGAAGATGTCATCTTTGAATACTACTGCTTTGGCTCTTCTGAAGAGCTCCCTGAAATTCCCTGTTATTTATTCCTGTGCACAGAAAACAGAGTCCTTAATGGTTGATGGTGTCCATACTATTTTTTAGAACCTTCTGTCTTATCAGTGTTTGTTTCTGCACTGTAAAGAAACCTACAGTTTTAGGCAGTGAGCAGCTCTAAGATCTCCCAGGTCCTAATCTGAATAATTTAATTAAATAATTAACAAGCTTGCTGGTCAAAACAAAAGCAGGCATTCTGAAGCACTAAGTGTTAATACAGGCCCACCTAACATTTCAAGAAAGAGCTGTAAAAATAGTTGGAAAATATTTTTCGTGTGTCTGCAGGAGCAATCACCTGCTTTCCCTTATGAAGGGGGTCCCATTTGAACATTACATACTAAGAATGTTTTCATGGCTAATTAAGACAATTAGGCTTTACATGAATGATCTAGAAGCAGGTGCTGGTAGATGAGTTAGGGAGTTATGTTCTGTTGTCTCTGACTGCATTGCACTTTGCACTTCCAAGTGGATGCCTATTACTCAAATAACACTGGAATCTGCCCAGGGCACTTTGTTACCATTGCCTACCTGCCCTTCCCTTCCCAGACAATTGCCTTTTATAATGTAGCTAGAAAGATCAAAAGCATTATTACAGTGAAATTAAAAGGGGTAGAATTTGGCCATTTGTGTAGCAGGTTCTTTTCATGTCTGTGCATAGACTTGCCAATTACTGTTCTCTTTTCTCAGAGATGTTAACCTGTGCTGCTTTTATCTCAGGATCTCTGCCCAGGTTTCTAAAGTGATTTGAGGTCATTTGAGATCTTCCTTCATTTTTGTCACTTGTTCCTGAGAGGAAGAGTGGCCCTAATAGGAAATGTCTTGCTATTTATAGGCTGTCTTGGTGTTATGTCTCCTGTGGTTACATAGAGGAGGCAGCACACTGTCTATTTACTCTACTTTTAGACCACCTGCCTCTCAGCTTGATTTTCTTACCATGGATTTGCTGCTGAGATTTTTTGTCTGATTTCTTTTTTACAGTTGCATTATACCGATCGCTAGGATCTTGTCCAGCCCCTTCTTTTCATGCGTGACTTGGAGTCCTGGTTACAGAACATTTTGTCTGATGTGGCTGAGTGGGAATGGGGATGCTTTCTATAGGATCCAGAGCATGGGCTGAGGCTGGGGGCCTGATGCATGCCTGTATCTTACATGCTATAGGAGCAAGATGCAGCTAGAACAATTGCTTGTGACCAGCAATTGCAACTTACTCCTGGGTACAGGAGATGGCTTCACTTTCTCAATTATCCATCTAAATTTCTCTGTTGCATTAATCACAGTTATATTAGCCCATATTTTTTAATTTAGTCAGATTTTTCCTGCATTATAGGAGAGGATCTGATAAACAGCAAAGCAAAAATGGGTACTTGGCTCCTCTTTAAATGCTCAAACTGAATTCCAATAATTTGTTGAGAGAGGACATTAAGCTCAAGAAAGAAGTTGTGAAGTACTTGATAAAAAAATCTTTTAACATCTTTGTATTTTACTTGATTCAATCCTAATTCCCCGATAGCATCCTACAGTCTATAGTAACAACATTAGAGGTGAAATCCTCACCCTCTTGAAGCCAACAGGCAATCCTTTACCTAAGATTTTGTACTTGTTACTTCACTGTGGCTCCTGTTATCCTCCAAATGGGACATCCTCTGATACCTTCAGTGGAGCAGGAAATACCAAAGGGATTTCTCAGACTGGAGGCACATATGGGGCAGTATTCCTCTGAAATAGCTAAGGAGTGTGGGAAGTTGCCTAATATCAACTCTGTGGTTGCTGCCATTACAAATTTGTAATGGGAAGATTTGATGGGAAAGGGTCTTGTCAAACACTGACAAGTCTGTGTCCTCCTGGGTGAGAACAATTGGCAGGACACATGGAAAATGGAGTTATGTTCTGCCCATCTAGTTATGGCTTACAGTGAAATGAGGTAGGGAGAAAGCTTCTCTTCTCCTGAAAGGGTGATCAGCGCCTTGTGCACCACTTTCAGCTTGCCAGTGAGCTCAGTGAGGACAGGGTCTTCTCTGAAGCAGATGTGGACTACTGTACTTGGATTGATCCTCCTGACCTGTGGATTGTGGGGCTTGACCCCAAGCACCTTAAATTCTTCTCCTTTATGCAAACTGCTGGATTATGAACTGCATCAGCAGCAATGCAGATGGTATATCCTGGGCTGATGCTACACATGTGATAGCCTCTGGAAAAAGGCAAGGCAGGACATTGTGATGGCACTTGTAAGTTGCCTCAACTTTAATGTGACAGAGCAGTAAGGGAGAATAGAACCTGACTTCAAACAAGGAATCTTATTTAATTCTTGCATTGTTACCACATCTATGTAATCTTTTCATCTCCCATATCTGTGCCCAGGAGAACAGAAGACCACTCTAAGTGGTGGGACCTGACCTTATAATCTCTGGCTCGTGCTTCTCTAGCTGTGAATTCTCCCTGAATGAATGTACCTCTTATCTTTCTGTTCATGGCAAACCAAAGGAAGTGACAGAAACAAATGACTCTAAACAAATGCATATTGTTAGCCAGGCCAGTGATGAGCACAGTAAGAAGCAACATTTAACTGGCACATGCCAGCAGACAAATTCATCATACTTTGAATTCACTCAGAGTGTAGCCTGTGCCTCTGTGTCAAGGCATCTTATGCTGACTGAGACCTGTTGAGGGAACAGAACTCTCTTATGCAATAAATTTTTACTTAAATGAAGGCAACACCAAAGTCTGTATTCAATATCTAATTAAATATTTTCTTAATGCTTTACACCCATTTATAGAACGTGAAGCCTGACTTTAGTCCCCTGGGAGCAGACCAGTAAAGAATAGCATTACAAATATTTATTTACTTCTCTTGTCCCTCACTGGCTTTATTTTAATGGGTGTGCAAAAACGCATGAAAGCTACAGGAGAGGAAAAGCCCCCGGGAAAACCCTTTGTAACTGGATGAATTGGAAAAACAAACTCTAGGGTGCTCATTTGCCATGAATCGCTTTTCAAATCACGTGTGGAAAATGAATGAGGCGTCTGTGAATCTAATTCCCTTTGTCCCAGTTGTAAAGCAGATCAGCACAATAGGCGAGGCACACGGCCAGCAAAGCAAGAGGTGGAAAGCAGGCATCATTCAGTGAATTCATTTTCAGTCAATTCCAGTGTCGCTTGCTCCTTTTCTTCTCTACATATTTAAAGAACAAACAAAACCCTGTGATCCCGGGGAAATGCCTCTGGTAGGGGCCGCTGCTGAAGTCTCACTAAGCACAGTGGCAATGGCAGAGAACATGAATCCTTCCCACTGTCACACTGGGTCCCTTGTCATTCCTAGTGGGAGGACAGAAAGCACATCACCACATTTCCATCGCACATTAGAAAAGCAGCAGATCAGTGCATTGAAGAGCCTGTTTCATCCCAAGGGTAAAAAAGTTAAAGACCTAGGGTCTTCCTATATTTTTTTTAACCTAACTTCAAGATAAAGATCTTAGTCATCTCTTTCATGCTAAACTGGGTTTTTCACAGCAGTTTATTATTCTGAATTAAGTTACATTATTTCCTCTTTATTGTCTTCTAAATACAGTTAGGTTTGTGTGTGTGTGAACCAAAACCAGCTGTACTTGAAACATGAAAAATATTTTAGATGTGAAACCCAGTGGAAGTTTGGGAGTGTAACCCTTCCATTCACTGCCTGGCTTTATTAGCATCTCTCACTGCATAGAAGAACAACTCTGCTGAGCAGCTGAAAGGAAAATGGAAATGTAAAAAAATCTCACCGCAGCTTTTGTAATATATTTCCAGGTTGTCCTCTTTGCAGACTGTGTGCGTAGGCCATTGTGTGCTGGCATTGATGTAAAGCAGGACTAAGATGAAAAGAAGAGCATTTGATGTCTTCATGGTGGTGGTGGTAGTTTGCAGGATCACTTCTGCCTCTTGCTAACACTCTGGAGGGAGGTGTTCCTTCCTTTCTCCAAGGGACACGGGACTTACAACATTCGTGCCTGCAAAAGGGTTAAGTGAGCCAGTGCAGCCTCAGCTTCCCACAGTGCGGTATAAACAAGAGGCTAATCAGAACTGGAGGGTGTTATTTCCGTGTACTTCAACTTCTGCTTTCTGCTTGGTGTTCAACTAATGACAAATGAGCTAATCACACCTACTCACTGCCCAGCATAGTCCTGCCTTGGTGCCTGCTGGAACAATGCAGCAATGTGTTTATTTCTGCTCTTGCTGCCAGTTTCTTCTCTTGAAGTCAAAGCATTTGGGACAAAACTTCAAACAGACTTATTTTGCAGCCTTCTGGCTGAAAAAAAGTTGCAATCCAAATTGCCCCATCTTAATCACACAAAGTCAGCCCAAATTTTGGAAAATGAACAGTTTGGTCTCTATGTTTTTCCTAGTAACAAATCTGTCGTCTGGAGAGAAGGGAGGTGTGTCTGATAAAGCTGACACCACATAAGCAAGACTTGAAACTTTTGGGAATGAATTCTTTCTGCTTGACTATGCTAAATTCTTCATTTACATTGATTTTGTTCAGTGTTTTTTTGGGAATATACAATTTAGCAGTGTACCCAGTCGGATAAACCTAGACTTAATTTTTTTCCTCCTGTCTGCCTGGTTACTTAATGGCTCTCTAGTGAAAATGTACATTTGTCATTTGCACTATCTCTTTTAAAGCTGTGCTTTATGCAGAATTAGTGGCTAGTGCAGATGGCGGGGAAGGAGTGAGGGAAGGAGGGAGAGTTCCTTCATCTCCAGTAAAATTCCCTGATTCAGTTTTAAGATCCAGGGCTGGAACAGAATTTCAAACTGCAGTTGCCAGAAAGGTCTTTTTCTGGACAGAGCACCAACTGGAAAAATGCTACAAGCTGAATTCAACCCTAAAGCAAATGTCTGCAATAGTCTTCTCTGAGCTCAAGACAAGGAGAAATTGGCTCCGCAGTATAACAGAGTTGGATAAAAGATCACTTTGGCCATTTCAGTCTTTCTTGCTTTGAAGGCTGTGTCATTTGCTCTGCCTCTAAGTAAAACTGAACAGGGGAAAACTTATGTTGTTTAGTAAACAGGAAAGCACCTAACAAGATAATTATGAAATAATGCTAAATGGTAGGGCTATTTTTCAGGCAAAATCCTGGCCTCAATGAAGGTAATAAAAGAAATCTCACAGATTAAAGAGACAGCCAAGATTTCAACCATGATGTATTAAATTTAAAAGCCAATTCAGTGCAATACTAGAGACCTTGCTTTAAATAATGAGGCTCAAGCTTGGTTCATATTTTTGGATGCTGTCATAATGGTAAATTTTATGTCCAGGGCCAGAGTGAGAATCTAGGCAACTGTCCTTAGGCATGGAACATATATGAGTCACATAATGGGATCTGAATTACAGATCTGATTTGACTGGACTTAGGATGTACCCTGCAGATAGTTGACAAAAGCAAGAACAATTGAAAAGGGAATAGTAGGGAGAGACAATGTCTAGGATTACTGTAATACATTTAACTAAAATCACATAAAATAAAAGTCTCTTGGCACAAAAGTCTATAAAGATAATGAAAATTGTATATAGCGATATATTACAAACCACAAAGTACTTCAGATCAGGACCTTGAGAATGTAACTTCCAAAATTTTTTTTTTTTAGGAAACACCATCATGATCTTTCACTTAAAATATTAGGCTAATGCTCAATAGCAATGAACAAAGCAAATGAAAAGATAGGATAAATGCTTCAAAGAGAGACCTCCTGGGGGTCATTCAATAAACAAGCCAAATCAGGACCAGGACCTCCCCTGAGATAAGAATCACTGAAAGTTGCAAAAATACGTGGGAGAAAGCAAATGGGCTTGGCCTACTTTTATTCTTCTTTCCATGCTTACTTGCCCACACTACTGGGAACAAGTTAATGGGTTAAATGGAACTTTTATCTGGACTAGAATGATTTCCTGGACAATGGGCTTTTCTTTACCACCCTTCCCTCTGCCTGCCCATCCTGTTGGAGCAGTGTTGCCATTGGTTGTGGCTTTTGAAGCCTGACTCTGAGCAGTCCTCTTGGCAGAAGGCTGCATCTAAGTGTCTTTGCTTTGCCTTGTAGAGATTTTGGTCTAAGCCTGGGAACATGAAACAACACTGGACTTGTGGGATACAAGTCTTCTGGCTTCACTGGAACTAGGGTGCCTGGAGTAGATCTAGCAGAAACCAAATACAACTTTGTAGCTGAGCTTGGGAACTCTGATATACACAGGCACTGTTTCCCCTTCTGGTGCATAGACTCTCTCTTGCTCTTTCAAGACAGCTTTTTCATCCTTGTTTTTTGGCAGTGCTCCTGACACTGACTCAAAATGACAAGTCACAAGATCTTTTTTTTGTGAGTGTGAGGTTGGAATGTGTGTCTCAAGCAGGTTTTGGGTAGCCAATGTTCTGAGGGGAAACAGCCATGATATAGCTAATGTTTTGGAAAGCCACGCTGTCACTTCCACTTTGTCCCACCATGTTGTTCTTGCTCAGTGGGAAGGGAATTTTACTTGGAGTGGAATTTTACTTCAGGTTTTACAGCATGTACTGCAGACACTGTTTTGCCATTTAATTCCTTGTATCTCCTAGAAAGAGCTTTATTACCAACTCCATATGTTCTGAGAACTACTTTCCCTTCAGACAGCCGAAGCCTGTGGGATGAGAAACTACATCTAGAAGAAATGGTATCAGTTCTGGCAGAGGGAATTCTGTTTTGGCACATTGCTTATCTGGCCAACAAGTGTGTTTCTTTATCTGCCTGACTGAAGGTTTTGACCATGGAGATAAACAGCTCAAAAATGTCAGCAAAGGATGTTGAGGGGCAGTGGCTTCATATACCTAGAGGACTCTTGACCTTGATCAGATATTTTGGACATATTAAAGAGTGAAAAAAATCTCTTGTTCCCTATCAAGAAGATTATTTTATTTGTAATGTAGTTGGGAAGAGTAAAGAGATACAGAGCCCACTGGTAAGCAGATAATGTTACATTAATGTCTGTAACTTCTTAGGCTGTCTAAAAAAAAAGATTGCTGACATAGCAAATCACCCCCCCTACCCCCCATCCCCAAATGGATTGTGCTCATACAGCATCCTTGCCCTTGAATTGTTTAATTGCTCTCTGGGTTCCCTGCAGAGGCTTAACCAGTCACAGGGCTTGGTGGTCAAGGGGCCTGTTGCTTGCACTCATACAGCTGCACCTACACTGTGACTTTTGCCAAGTTAGTTATAGGCATGTTGTTTTTCCAATCCTCCCAGTCAAGTACTTGTGTTTGCAAAACTTTTTCAAGTGTAGACCTGGCTAGAGCTTCACCTCAGCAGTGGGGTTTCCTCTTAAGAGCCTGTTTTATTTAAGGATTTTTTTTTCTCTATTGAGCAAGTCCAGTATCAGGTGAGTCCTAACCAAAGTTTAAGTTCTTTCTTTCAAGCCAAAATCTTTCTTTATCTCCTTTGGCATCTTTGCACACCTGTATCATACAATGGAATGTTGCCAGAGGGGAAACTACATATTAAAAGCTTTGCTGATTTATCTTCCTTTCTTTTGCAATTCACTCTGAACAAAAGCTTTCTGCATTATATTTCTCAGCATGGATCTCCTCCTAGTCAAAGACAATGAGTGAAAATTTCTCAGCAAAGCGACAAGACTTTCCAAAGGTGATACCTTTTCTCTCAATAAAAGTAAAATTTTCCTACTGTGCCTGTAATAGTGTGTTTAGTATTTTAGTTCAAAAAGGACAGCACCCAGAAATGTAATACAAGGTGATGTGCCACCCTCTCTCTCCCTTTCCAGCTGTGCCTGAGTTTTGTTTTCTGTGATTTCTAGTGCTGGGGGTGTTTGAGGTGCTATACCCTCCGCAGTGTGCTTGATGGGACTCATGCACCTTGTAAGCCCTGCCAGGAGCAGAGAGCAGTGGAGCCTGAGGCCCTCAGGGCTTCTTCCTTCTGAAGGGCATGAAAGTTTCTGGGATCCACCAGCCCTTAGCTGCCAACCCAGCACCTGGGGTGGAAACCCAGCTACTCCAGTCACCCCTTGTCTTTTCAAGTGCTCCAAGACCAAACCAAGGGGCTGAGAGTGTTGCAAAGCAACAAAATTTGATGCTAGCAGGACTTGCAAATGGGGCTGATGTTCTCTGATTTTTGTAACCGCTGTAAAGCTGAGCTTTGCTGAGTCCTGGTATGCTTTCAGTACAAGCCCTTAGTGGCTGCCTGGGACCAAACTGCTTTTCAGAACTGTCTGCTCTTCATGGAACACTGGTGCTATTTGGAATATATAGGATAAGTCTATATGGTTTTATACACATTGGGTTTTAATTTCACTTTATACTACTTTATACTACTTTATATCATTAGTACTATGTAGTAGCAGACTACTCTGGCAGCTACTTTTTAAATTTTACCAGCTCATTTTAGAACTAAAGCTTTAATGAAAAGGGAGTAGTCAGTAGTATGGAGAAAAAGAAAGAGCTTTCTTGTCTTTATAATTTATATTAAATGTTCAGTTTCATGTTGTTATAACTTTTCAGGACTCCATCTGGATTCTACAGCCTGTGTGACAGGCTAAAGTTTCCTGGCTCATCTGCTGCCAAATGGAGAGGGAGTGTGCTTGAACCAACATACACACCTTAGGCTGTGCAGCTGTAATAGAGGTGTGCAGTGTAAAGCTTTTCCCTCTCGTTAAAAACAAGTCTTTCCTGGAGTGGACTGGTGGGCAGTCATGGAAAAATGGTGAAATTAGGCTGCTGTCATGAAGCAGCTATGTTCCTCATTTGCAGAGGTGGGACACAGAAATTATTAGAGGGATAGAATACCTCTCCTGAGAGAAAAGGCTGACAGAGTTGGGATTGTTCAGCCTGGAGAAGAAAAAGTTCCAGGGACATCTTATTGCAGCCTTTCAATAGTTAAAGAGAGCTTACAAGAAATATGGGGGCAGGGTTTTTATTAATGTCCGTAGGAATGAGAGTTATTGCTTTGAAACTGTAAGAGTAAATTTAGATTAAGTATAAGGAAGAAATTTTTTATGATGAGATCGGTTAAACACTGGAGCAGGTTGCCCAAAGAGCCTGGAAACATTCAAGGCCAGGTTAGATCTGGCTCTGAGCAACCTGATTCTGTTGAAAATCTACCTGCCTATTGCAAGGGGTTGGACTGGATAACTTTAAACTTTCCCCAAACCATTCTGTGATCCTAGAGCAGAAAGGCGAGTGTTATATACTATCCCTCTGTCATTTGTTTGCATGCAAGGAGAAAATGTAGGATAAGTTTGTTCTGGTGCTGTCTGGAGAGGACAGCCATGCTTGTGATGTGCCTAAGGTCCCATATGTCCATGAAAAGTGAGATTGACTGAGAGTTCGGGATGTTATTCTTGGACTACCATTGTCGTTTTTGTCAACTTCTCCTCGGTGTGCACCTTTGCATAAGGGAATGGGAAGGAGGAAAGCAGACTTAGTAACACAGAGCAGAGACAATGACACATACATTTATTTGAGGTTTACATTGCATGTTCATGATGCAAATGTATGTGGTCTAAAGCTGAAAAGAAATTCTGGCCTTGGAGTCATGTGGGCTCCAAAATCATAGCCAGGATAAAAGTGGCAAAAACTGCTGTCGTGCAAAGGAAAAAATATTTATTTACTTCTGTCTCTCCTCTCCTCAGTTCTACCAACCAGTCTCTGTAGCTGTGCAGAATTATGGCTGCAGAGTTAGGTTTTGAGGTGGGTGGGAATTTTCTACTGGATACTGTTCTCCTTAGAAAATACCACTTCACTGATTTCCAAGCTTCTTATGAAAGAGCTGTTACAACATTGTGGAAATATGCCTTATCTGAAGAGGAATTTTCTCAGCACCAGGACCAAGCACTGCAATTAGAAGAACACTCCACTTCCAGAGTAGCCTGTATAGGTTAACAGACTTTTTTACTTCTTGAGAGCTGGAGCTCAAAATGTGGGGACGTCTCCTGGGCTAAGAGCTCTGATCTGCCTTAGAGGTGACATCCCGTTCAGATAAAGTTCAGAATGGGAGAAGCTTTGAAACCTCAACTTCAGAGGAGTGAGAAAAGGTGTTTCACACTGCTGTGCTCTCCTTTCTGTGAACTGCCTCTCAGTCCGTGGCTTTGGTGAGGCACCTTCAATTAGACATGGAAACAGCCTTTGGTTCAGCATGAACTTGGCAGGTGTCATTATGTCAGAAGTCAGTCTCTTATGTGTTACCTCATGCCAGTGCTCGTGAGTGGGTCTTCAGCCAGGCAATATGTTTAAATTGGTGTTGAATCAGGATCACAGTGGATCAATGGCCTCTGTCAAAACCCAGTGGCCCTCCTGGATAGACTGAATTTGTTTGCCAACACTGAGGTGCTGGAGCGTAATTTTGGATCAATGCAGATCAGTGCATGTTAGGCAGTAAGGAACAGCACACCAGAACAGTTGCATTGAGTCATGTGCTATCCGTCCATTTTTGCAACTCTGGTGGAAATGTTTCGCCATTCCTGGTAGAAGTGTTTCTCCATCTTGGCCAATACAGGTTCCTCTGTGTTCATGGGGGAGTGACTCTGTAGAATAAGCTCAGCTTCCTGCCTAGGAAATGCTTAGCAGTGTCCAGACACTCCTTTCATAATACGCGCTGGGACCTTGAGACAGAGCAGACTCAGCCAAGGACTAGTTAATGTTTGATCTAAGGAGCAGAGTTCCTGGCTCTACAGACAAATTCTGTTTGCAGGTGACCCAACAGGGCAGGAAGTGATATCTATGGGTATCAGGTATCTACAGCCAATGCACACAGTGCAGTGGTGGAATTTCGTAGTCACACAAGTATTATGTTGGGGAACTTGGCAGCTCAGCAGGGTTTTGGATTGAACAGCCATCTGCAAGCAGGGATAAATGTCTAAAATATCTGCCCTTGTGCTTCTGGATCACCTGGCACTGATAGTCTTCCTTCCCTAACATGATCTAATTGATTTCCACAGAGGCCTGATGTGCAATCTTTAAAAATGATCTCATAATCATGTGCTGGGAGATACCTAAAGAAGTGCCAATTCAGAGAGAGAACTGTAAAAAGGAGACCAATTGAAAGTGGAATTCTCTTACCAGCAGCAGACATTGTGAACAAGCAGCTCAGCCCTTCCAGGAAAGAAAGCAAGGCTTAAGTTAGACAATAATTTGGGATTTCATTGACGTACTATGCCATTTGTTCCCTTGTGGTACCTGAGTGTTCCCTAACCTGTGTTTCTCTTCTCCTTTTTGACTGATGGGTGGAGATGTTGGATTTGTTTGGACACTAAAAAAGGAGGCAGAGGAACTACATCTGAAGAAAGACTAAACTGGATTCTCATGGATTTAAGGAATGAATTTCAGACTGGTCAGCCTACTGCCAGAAAGTTGTGAGTCTGTTGCAAATGAATTTCAAAGCTTCTGCTGACACTCTCCCAGCTACATTCTTCCAGAAATGTGTTAAGGAAGTTTGCAGTTGCTCTCAGCAAAGCTATTCCTGAGTTTGTCCTGCTGTTCTCTGACTGTAGAAACACAGTTTTTCTGAGTGTCCCCTAGCCATCAGCACAATGCCAACAGGGAGGTTGCTTTCTCAGTGACTTGTGCTTTTTCAAATGCTGCTTCTTTGGAAGATATCACTCCCTCCACGTTGTGCATGGAGACCTTGGCTGCTGCGACTGCATCTAAGGTGGATAGAAAGGAGTGAGGGAGTGGGAGAGTGGAGGAGAAGGACACACTACATCCATCCCTTCCTTGGGCCCTCAGGAAGCAGAGGTGATACAGGCGTGGCTTCAGCTGAGGTGCAGGGTTCAGACTTGCCAAAGTCTGTGTTCTCTGTCTCCCAAGAGTGCCAGACCAGTGAGCTATTCTCCATCTTGCTCCCTCAGATGGGCACTCCAGCAGGCGCAGGTTGGTGTGGATTGCATCTGATGTGAGGGTGGGATAGAACTGAGTGCAGTCTGTGACAGGAATTTGCCAACAAGGCAGCAATTATAGATATGGGATTATATGTGTTGTGGACCATTGCCATTTCTGTAATGTTTCTAGAGAGAATGACAGGAGCCATTTTAGGATGATGCTGCGACTCCCTGCTCTGTGTCAGGGATCCTTCTGTAGCTGTACAAGAAGATTAAGAAGTCTAGAAGCAGACAGCTGTAACCTGTGCATTGCTCCTGGTTCCTGCTGAGACAAAACAGTGAGAAAAGCAGCGTCAGGGGTGCCAAGGACAGAGGCAATGGGCAGAAACTTATATACAGGAAGTTTCACCTGAACATGAGTAAGAACTTCTTTACTTTTTTTACTAGAACGGGTTGCCCAGAAAAGCTGAGGAATCTCTCTGCAGACACTCAAAACCATCTGGACAGAATCCTGCGTAATGTGCTGTAGGGAGTCATGCTTGACCAGGAAGGTTGGACTAGATGACCTCCAGTGGTGCCTTCCAGCCTTAACCGTTCTGTGACCATGATATTTGGTCCAGGTCCTGGTCTGATATCCCATTACAATTGTAACACTGCTATTGTTCCTCTTCAGGGAGCCAAAATTATTTTTTTTAATGAGAGTTTCTTAGGGATGGGGTAAGTAATATATTAAGGTAGGCTGCTTTTTCTCAATGGATATTCAGAGATCATCATCTGGGAGAGTTTCCAGCTCATTCTAGCTTTTGTTTCCTTAATAGAAGTCAGTATGGATGGGAGCCATACAGTATTTCTAGTATGCAGATTGCCAGATATCTAAAATTAATATATGGACCTTCTTGTCCCACGAGATCAGTGAACCTATGGATAGCTTTCTTCAGAAAAGCCTATCTGCCTTTGCCTGATAGCTTTCCCTTCCAAATAGGCAAATATAGGATTTCTGATTTAGCAAGGACACGACAGTTTGGACTAGCTAAGCCAGATTTGGATGCTGCTGAGATGAAAAAGTGGGATTTTTTTTTAGAGTTTCCTCTGGCAGAGAAAAGTTTCACTAGCATTCTTGGTCAAAGCCTGTCTGAATCTGTTTCCTAGCAGAAAACGTGCTCATCTTTCCTCCCACTTCTGTCACAGTCTCTTCCAGAGGATTATGGTGGTGTGAGGAGCAATTGCATTGGTTTTGAGGACTCGGTTTGCTGTGAGCACCCCAGCCCGCACTCCATGCTGTCTGGAAAGAATGACGCGAGGAAATAGGATCTCAGAGCCTGGGGAGAAGCTTTGCAGACCACCTGGCTTTCAAATTCCTGGCACTGCTCAAACTTGTCTCTGTAGGAAATCCATGTTCTAAGTCAAGCTCAGGTCACATGAGAAAATGAATTTGGCAGGAATATTATGATTCCCTACTGATCTGCCAACAAATCCACCCCAAGCATCTTGCTCCATGGCTCTGCAAGAATAGAGCAGCACAACTGACAGCCCAGTGTAGAAAAGAGGTACTTATAGAAGTGCCTGGAGGTGGCTTGTGCAGGCGCTCCCATGATCCAATGCTGCTGCAAGCTGACTTCCCCTAGCACTGCATTCTCCTTTTGCAGAAAAATAGAAGGCAAGGGCTGAGGGAGAGCCTGAAAGCAAAGAGAATTAAGGTGGCAGGGAAAAAGACATTCCTTTGTCTTAGTTCTGTGTTCTGGCTGTCCTAGGAAGACCTCAGTTCTCCTGGGTGCTATTTAGCCACTCGAAGAGTGTACAAATGTAGGGACAATTCATACTTCTGTGCCCACCTGACCTCCTCTGACATCATTAGTAGCAACTGGTGAGATGTTGCCATTGCATTTAAGTACTGTCTTGTGCATTGTTTTTCCCAAAATATCTCAGCTTCAGAGCAAGGTGCATGAAGAAAATGAAATTCAAAATGACTTTGGCATAATTATAGTAGAAATAAGCAGCTATTGAGCTTAATGCAGATGCCATGATGGGAAATATAATCTCATTTCGTCTTCTTTTTTTGTCTTTTGTGATAGGTGCTCTATTATCAACTTTATATGGGATGTTCAAAAATTTTATTGCATTGAGCATATTTGGGAATTGGGAGGTCTCTTTATTACAGAAGGCAGAGGTTTTTGAGATGGGCTGTCAACAATTTGCAATGCTTTGACATCCCTTCAAGGTGACTGGATGATGTGTTTTGTACAGAAGTGCCCCTGGAGGCAGTATAACTGGAAACACTGGATTGTCTCTTCAGGCCGCAAGGTTTTGAAAATTAGAGGCCTGAAATTAGGTATGTAAATCAGTCCTTCTGTATGCATAAGCACAAACATAACAATGGAAGGTCCTGATTTTCAGGGCTGTTGCTGTAAGCTCAGACTGTGGGCACTCAAGGCTGAAACTGTGAACCAAAGTGTTTCCTAGAGGAGCTGAGTAACCACACTTTTGAATAATTTTCCTTTAGGTTTGTGAATGTGACTGTGTGTGTGTTTAAGTGCCTATTGATTTCTGTGTCTTATATAAATGTAAGGCATACATATAGTTACTTATAGAAACATGTATGCATAAGCAAATAAGTATACAAACAACTAAACATATTCTTTATATGCATTATTCTTTATATGCATTAATATTTAAATTACCTTAGTTCTGCAGGAGACCATTAGAAATATCTAATTACTCACTGAAGCGGAGAACAACCTGAAGAAAACTCTTTTAAAATCCCGGTATGAGAAAAGCAACTGAGACTGATGGCATAGGTCCCTCCTCTGGTAATCATGGAAATAGAATAGGTATAGCTGCAGTCACTGCAACACTGTGGGTGCAAGAGCATTTTGCTTTCCTTCAGATTGTCTTATCCACTGCTCTTCTCTATTTAGAGGGATAGGTAAAGGTGACAAGCAGGAGCCTGAGAGCAGAGTTTGTGAAATGGCTGAGGTCTGGATTCTAGAAGCTGAATCTGTTGTCTTTATGTGTGTTGGGGTGCTATCTGCTCTGTGACTCTCAGGGGACCAAAGCTGCTCTGGTTAGTTAGTGGGAAGGCTTTGCTCCCATTTTGCACTGACCAAATATGTGAGCCACAGGAGAAGGCAGCAAACAGGCTGAAGGAGCCAAGTGTTTCAAAGGCAGTCTCTGATCAAAGGACACTTGCCTGAGGCTGAAGGAGGCATCCTCCTCCTTCCCTGTGCAGGTGGGGGGAGATGGATGCCAGTAGTGCCCCAATGGGGGTTGTAGACCAGGAACCATTTTCAAGGTGAAAACATCGATTTGCCAGTGCCCTCAAAAATTGAAGAGGCTAAGGGAGGGAATTGAACTTTGTACCAGGCTCAGATGGGTGCTCTGGATGCATGGTGGCCTGTAAAGGAGTCATTTAAACCATGTAGTTAGAGCTGGCATACACACAGCCTACAGAAATGGAAAGGACACTACGTAAAAGATTTCCATGCCAGGGGAAAGGAAGCAGATCAAAAATTTTCCCTTACCACTTATTCTGGATGTGTCTTGCTGCCATTGAAGCTTTCTCTAACAATTTTGGACTTGGATTTTGCCAGGAGGGGCTGTGGGCCCTCCCTCCTGGGAGGGTTGGAAGAGGAGAGCAGAGGGATGGCCAGGTCCGCCTGGAGATATCCTGGGTGCTTCCACACATCATTTCCCGGAGAGCCACCTGATGGTGCTGTTTGTTCAAGTTCCCGGCCGCCGAGGCCCCAGCGAGCCTGCAGAGCTGTGTGTGGACCTGCATGTAGATCTGCCTTATCACAGTGCATTTAATTAATAAATAAATGATAAAAAAGGGCTCCATCCCCCACCTGGCTCTGGCGGTGGGAGCTCACCTCTCTGTGAGGCCCTGGGGCAGCACCAGATGGGTTTTTAAGATCAGTTTCAAGAAAGTACCTTGGAAAAGGTCTGGGGGAGGCCAGGCCTGGGTTTTTCTGTGTTTTGTAAAGGCTGACGATGGCTTGCTAGGCTTTCCTAATTTATTTTGCATTCTCCTCACAGTTTCCATTGTGGAGCTTTCCTGTACAAGGATTAACCATCACAAGCGGTGCAGTGCAGCTCTGGCAACCTCCCTGGAAAACACGCATCCTGAATAATGATGACTGCTGAAAGCAGGACAGAAAATCCAGCCTTCTGCTGCTTAAATCAGCACTGGCTACCAGCACCCCAGACAAGGAGCAGTGCTGGGTGGCACCTCCATGCCCACAGCCTGCCCCCCTTGCAAACCTGGCTCGCTCTCTGCAGGGGCTCCCATCAAAGCATGCAAGCAGGGCAAGAAATGCTAAGTGTGGGGATGCTCCTGCCCAGCATCACGTATCTGTTTGGGGAGGGGCAGGCTTCCCAGTTCCTCTGGAGGGTATGTGCTTGTGTTTTCCACTTTAGGGACCAAGACCTGCAGTTAAAGACTAGCAGTGCTTGAGGTGATGAACAATCAGGGCCAGCATGTGGGGAGAACAAGCAGCTTAACCTCCTGCCTTGCCTGGTTCAGTTTCTACTTGTGACAGAGGGCGGGAAGAAATGTTTAGCCCAGGTTGCCCTACTCGCTCCTGCCACAGGCAGCACCACCAGTGGGTCTTGCTGAAGCGAACAGCCTGGCTTCTCATTTGTTTCTCACTGTCAGGATGATGAGTCCAACTAGATTTCTTTCTGTTTGTGTTTGCTGCTTGTTTGTGCTGACAAAACACATGCATAGTTTGTAGTTCCCTCATTTCAGCTGGTTGCTGTTCCATTTTAATGCGAGGCACTTCGTTGGAGGTCATTTACTCAGTATGTTGCTGGGCCATTTACAAATATGAACCGATGAATATTTCATCATTGTTCACCAGGAATTCTGTTGAAGGGTAGAGCTTCATGGCAGTGAGTCAGTACGTGATGCACTCAACCTGAAATCGTTTCTTTGCAGCATCTCTCATCAGGTGTGCTAACTGCTGACGTTTGGAAGAGGGAGGAATACATATATGTATTAACACAATAGTCTATCTCACCTTGATTCTACTTAAATATCCATGTTAATCAGTGTTGCTTGGAGAGGGGGCGCTTTCGATAAAATAGCAAGAGCAGCCATCTAATCCCATTCACTGTAAGTGCAATCCCCAGTCTTCCTTTCCTTCCCGCAGTGCCACACCTCCGGGAGGGAGGCTCTGCTGGAATCAGAGACTCCCTCTTTAGAATAGGCACTTGCAGCAGAGGAGCTGGTGACACCAGTTTATCTTGCTGCAAAAAATGGAATTTTTTAGAACACATTCTAATGGAAGCAGGGCACAGCATGCAGGGGACACATGCCTGTGTTAACGCCTGCTTGAGACTGCAAAGAGCCTGGAGCAATCGTTCTGCAGAGGGATATCCAAGCTATTTGTCTCAGAGACCAATGATGATTCAGGCACCAGCATCATTAGGTGTTTTATTGCTGAACTAACTGAAAAAATCAGAGTCTGGGATAGAGTACCAAGGTTGGCAGTGGAGTGTGTAAGGTAGTTTACCCTGCAGCTGAGAGGGAGAATGTTGCTCTGATGATGGTGGAGTGGCAGCAGAATGTCCCAGCTGCATGATGCAGATGTGCTGACGGCAACGCCTCCCTCCTCACTTGCTGACTGATGAAAAGCCAGTGGGAAGGCATTCTCTGTAATGGCGGTGTTTACACCAGTGTAAAACAGTATTGCACTCCTGGATTTTCTGGAATGTGTGGCTTTCATGATGGTTGAAGTCTCACACTAATAACCAGGGCTGTAGAGTGCTGTGTTTCACTAATGAAAAAACAATCCAGCCAACAGGGCCTTGTAACCATCCATGCTTCTTCAGCCTTCTCCTTTAGTGCTGTTGATGGTGAGTCTGAAGGAGCCTGAAGGAATAAAGATTATTGTGACCATGTCAGATACAGAAGGCCGGGTGTACCTGAAAGCTGTCTCCATCTCTGTACATTCGGAAACCTCTCTCTGGTGCCTAGACCCGAGGGATGGGCTGCAAAATCTGCCTGCTCTTTATTTAACGCAGGATCGTTTTCTGCTGTTTCTGAGCTAGAGTGAAGGAGGGAAGTTGTGAATACACAAAATTTGGTAGCTGTGTGGGAAGTAGGGGGTCATCTTGACATATGCAGAGGAGAAAAGCTGGTAGTTTGGAACCAAGCTCCACAATTCCTCTGAGTGAAAAATGAGATAGACTCCTCATCTTTTCACTCTTTCATCTCAGCTTGTCAATCTTAATATATCAATATTGATGTTAATATGTCAATATTGCAGTTTTCCTGGCACAGTGTGTGCCTATGTAACAGGCCACCTGATGCTGCACTGCAGCAGCCAGGTCCTACAAACCTGAATGCTCTGCTTTGTGTGAAGCTGTTGCCATACACTGTGCAGAACAGAGGTAGGAAATTTTGAGACTGAGTGAGTTTTGTGCTAGTGACACTGTCTAGACTCTGCTATTCAAAGAGGTCTACTGTGTACTCTTGTTATATAAACTAGCCCACAGCACCAAACTACCTGGAACTAACTTTAATTTTAATGATCTGAAGGCTTTTTGCTTTAGGGCTTTTGTTTTTTTTGTTCTTTTGTTTTTAAGATTTTGTGAAGTCTGTAGAGACTGGAAGTCTGTAGAGCATGGACAGCCCACCACTGTGCTATTCATATCTGCTTGTGTATGTAGAAGTACAGTATGCCTTCTATTATTGCATGTTTTGGAAGAATCCCCAGAGAGGTCTGGCTCTCCTAGGTACAATGTCATAGCTGTCCTTTGGTTCCTTCCCCTCAAAAGGACCCAAACACAGTGAAGGCATTTGCTGAAAAAATAGAGTTAGGTGAGATGTACTTTTTGTGACTGCAAACTTTAATCACCATTCTGCCAGACGCTTCACTAATATGGCTGGGAAAATAAATCTTTAAACCCTTTAAACCCCTCTGTGCTTCATCTCTACTTTTTATGAGTATGTTTTGGAAGGCTTTTGTTTGTGTTTTATTCTCTTTAAACTTGACTTATCTCTTCATGTTTTTTCAGACTCATACCCTAAAATACAAAGTGCTTAGTGAAAGCCAGCTTGTAAAAGGAGGATAATGTCTGGAAGTTAGATGTATGGAAACTTGATGCCAATATTCATGATATGCAATGAAAGCAGGCAGTGTGGAAAAGAATGTGAGGGTGTCCTAGACTCCATCATAGTCTTTATTGGGCTTCCACATAGATTAAAAAAAAATATACTTGGATTTTTAATTTGACAAAATGTAATGACAGAATGAAACTGAGTCTGTAGTCAGTTTCCCCAAAACAGCTCAATTAACCTGTCGATCTTTAAAATACAATTAATAACTTTCTGTAGAGTGAGACTTCTTTTCTGTGGGGGTGCAGGCATGTGTGGGTGGTTACTGAGCATACGTGGTACTCTAATCTCTTCTCTCTGTCTCTCTTCCATTCTCTATTTTTGAGGCACACGGATATTATGGGCCAGAATTTGCCACTTCTGTCAACCCAGAAATAAACAGGACTAGTCATAGGGCAAAACATGACTTGCTACAAATGCAAGTGACAGAAATTGTACCTGAATGGTCATTTTTAGTAATACTTGGTTAATTTCCAAAGTGAAGAGCAAATTAATGAACTTGTATTAGGATCTAGGAGAACAAAGAGGAATGTTTGCCATCCTTGAGCAACTTGGTGAAGGGAGGACAATTACAATGGAAATTGCTATTTAAGGTAGTGTCTAAATTTTGGTTCAGGGTAGGTTTTCTCACAGCATAGCTGACATTTCCCAGTATTTCACACTGATTTTACAGTACTTCAGCCATGAGTTAAGTAAGTTCAGACTTTGCATGAAAGAATATAAATATAGCAGATTTCACTTTTTTACTTAAAAAGTAGATGCTGCACCTCTCTGTGTCACCCATTAGTCACTTTTGTCACCAGATATGGTTACTATATGTTCTGCCAGCTGATGTCTTTGCTTGATGTCCAACTCTTAAAGAAGCTTGGACTGTGAGAACCATCAAATATAGTTTAGATTTTGGTGTAGCAGAGGAAGGACAAGAGGCAACAGACACGAGTCACAGCATGGGAAATTACAGCTGAATGTAAGGAAGAAATGTTCAGAGATAAGATGGCCAAACACTGGAAGAAGTTGTTCAGAAACACTGTGATATCTCATCTTTGGAAGTGGGACTAGAACACCTCCAGAAGTTCTTTTGTACTTGTTATTCTGTGGTTCCATGATTTTGTGCAAGAGTTGAGCAAGTGTCTTACACAATCCTTGTTCTTTTGTAAGGCATCAGAAACTCTCCCAAGAAAGTGTCTTTTTATCCCTTTCAGAAACAAAACTCCCTCAATATTCTCCATACCATGATCCATTTGCCACAGCTGTGCAAACTTCCACCGCTCACCCCATGCACAATTAACTTTGGTTTTGCCTTTATCTTCCTGTATGTGAAAATGACTTTAAGACCCATCTCCAGCTGAAAACATCTGCTTTAATGAAGAAACTGAAATGTACATAAAAACACACAAAAAAGTTAGGCATACCTCAGCCAAAGACCTTTACAGGTATCTCCCTGTGCTCCTCAAGAGATTCCCATGGAAAGCTTCTCCCTCTGGCAAATGTTGATAAGGGGAATTTGTTAGAGAGGGTTCTTCTCTTTTCATCATGTAATTGATGAGCTAGCTTCTCTTTTCCCCCCGCTAAAGTTTCAGGCCACCAGGCCTAAACAGACTGCCAATGAGCACTATATCAACCTTCAAAATGAAACAGAGAAATTGGCTTAGGTTTCAAGAGGGTGAAATGAGGATCAATGCTTTGGATTAGCCAAATGTTGTTTAGTCCATAACAACTCTGAGTAAGACACAAGGCAAACAGGAATTTTTTCTATGAGTTAAGCTTTGAAAAAATTATCATCTCTTACTCTATGTGAGAAAAAAAAATTGCAGAATACTATTAATCCACAAGTTTTCTATGTTTTTTTCCAGAATTATAGGACAATTCAGGTTGGAATTGAATTTGGGAAATCTGTAGTCCCATCTCTAGCTGAAAGTAGGATAGGGAGTGAGGTTAGACCAGGTTACTAAGGGTTTTACTTAGTCAGGTCCTTAAATCCTCAAGGACAAAAGCTTCACAATCCCCTTGGGCTACTCTTCCAAAGAGGTCAGTTGTTCCAAATTTTCTGGAAAAACACCAGTAAGCTGAAGCCTTATCTCAAAGGAGTGTGTTGCACTGTCAGCAGAGAACAACCTGACTATGGCCTGAATAACTCATTAAGATGTCCTCCAGCCTTCCCTCCAAAAAGTCGATCTGGTAGCACTGGAGGTGCCAGCAAGACTGTATCCTAGTTCGAGTTGCAGCTGAGCTTCAATGCCATCACTAGTGCTGGCACCCTCCTTGTCTTCCGCCCTGGAGCTCTTCCAGTTCTGGACAAAGTCACACTGGCCTTAAAATCCAGTGCTGAACTCTGCAAGAAACATGGGAGATTTTGTTAATTTGGTGTGAATGAAACAAACTCCTGAATGGTACTCCTTTATTAGCTATTAGTGAAGACAGTTCAGGATTTCTGACTGAGATCTGATGCAAATATTTTACTTTTGAGTCTTTGCAGAAGCAGCTGCAACTTGGGTAAATGGCGGTGTATGCCAGCTGTGGAAAGATGGCACAGGTTACTGGGTATGACCGAGGAATTCCTGGTTGAGAGATTATGGCCAGAACTCTGTGGGAAGACAGACAACTGCAAGGAGTAGGATCAGCAAAATTCCTGAGCACTTGCAAAGTCCCTTCTGCCAGATGTTGTGATCTCAATATTCAGGCCACTTTCATGGGTTCTCATGAGTGATCTATGAGGGTAAGATAGAAAAGTTTCTTGCATCATTGCCCCTGTTTCCTTTTCCATGGACTTGAATTGGAGGAAGCACTTTTTCTGGGTCAGTTTCAACAGGACAGATGAATTTCTGGCATTTATCTTGATACTCACTGCCAGGGAAAAAAACATAAATCAATATTTAATAATTCTTTCTTAATAGACTTCCTGTGTCCCTGCTCAGAATATCCAAAGTCACCAAGAGTTTTACAAAGGCATGGGAGCAGTAAAAGCTGTGCTCTGAATGCTATCACATGCTGTCTGTTGTTGTTGCTTTCAAGGACTTCCCATACTTGCAGTGTGTACAGTAATCTTAACCTGACATGCTCAAATGGCTTCTTTGTTAACTAAGCAAGGACAAGAAACAGCTTGTTTGAAGAGATGCATGTTTCCTTTTGATAATGATGCCCTCCATCAGCCTATTCATGATAGAAGCAGTGCTTAATTAACAGCTTTCCTATGGTCACTTGTCCCCCTCTGGTCTGGCTCAGAGCTCAGTCATGGTGGCTTTCTCATATTTATACACTACCACAGAGGCTGCTCTCTTTGTCCTGCTGGGCAAGGATGGCAAGATATGGCTTGTATTTTGGGATCAGTACAGAAAGAAACATGTAAGACAGGGCCTGACATGCTGAGCTTACTTCACTCTAAGGGAGTGAAGGAGTAAAGATCATCTGAAGTGTGCAAGTAACACAAGCTTCGAATTTAAGGAGGTCAGGGTAAGCAGAAGCCCAAATTTTACTCATAGTTAATGGAATATACACTTCCAGATTTTTTTCAGGCTGTTGTACCCAAATAGACACATTTCCTTCACACCTTAGTTACAAGACAATTCAGATAAGTTGAGACTTGTTTCCACAAAGCAGAAAGTGCTTTTCAGCACTCTTTTAATTTTGTAGTGCATGCTAGACATTCTGTGGTGGTTTTTTTTCTGGTTTTCCCCTTTCAAACTGTGCTGCTATATATCCTTTACAGCTCAACATGTTCTTTGGTACAGGGACTGAATCCTTATGAGAGGAACCAATTTGCAGTCTTTGGGTAGCTCCCTGTAAGATTCATGCAAATTAGTACATAGATTGTCATATTTTACTTCCTGTTCTAATCAACTTTCCTGCTTTTTCCTTTCTGTGTTGTGCTTCAGGTTTCAGGGATGTTTGCTATTTGTATCTGTCCTGGCCCTACTTTTAACCAAAAAAAGCAATAGGAAATTAGTTTGTCTTTTGCAACTGATCTGCTAGCAAAGCTGAGCTTGATAATGAACATGTAAACCCTCTAATTCTACCCGGTGGCCATAGGCTTCTGTTAATGCTTTCATGTGCAGACAGCTGTGTTTTAGAACCAGCAGTTTCCAAGACAAGCAACTTTTTCTGTGTTGACACTGCAAGTAACAACCACAAAAGTTTGGAGATCTCGTCTTTGCCTATAAATACTCCAAATGAATCTTTCTTGGCCCTTCATAAGGTCTTGTAACCTAAACTACATAGTAAAATCCAACCACTGAGGATTTATGAAGCTTGGATAATGACAATTTATTGACCTCTGTGTTCTTGCTCATTTACAAAGAGAGCCAGCTCAAGGAAAGACATTCATACTTTATTACTCTTCCTTGAACAATGACATTTTTATTCCCCAAGAATTTTTTTCTTTTTAATTTGGAGGCAAAACACAATTTCCCTTAATTTGACACATAACCGAAGATTGGCCTGACATGCTTTGAGCTTCTTTTCTAATAAATACAAATTTCACTGTCCAATCTTACTTTCTAGTAACTACTAGATTAAATTTGAATAACGGGCTGTTCAAGAGGAATAAAAGTAATTTCTGAGGTGTTGTAATTGCATTTTTTCCTACAATAAAATAGATATTTTTGACTGCTCCCTCACAAATCAATCTAATTTCAGTTGATGCTCTGCTATTAGAAATGCCTCAACAAAATGATAGAAACTATTATGACAATATCAGATATAATTAAACATGGACACTGAAGAGTTTGTGTCCTAAACCATACACTACTGTAAAACTACCAGTTCTGGCAAGAGCAAATGCCAGCAATGCTACTCTGCCATCAAACGTGTATGGGTTTGTTGGCTGTCTCAGACTTGCTAGAATATAGAGTGGCTGAATTTTGCCTGCTTTCCCTTGATAGAAAGCACTAATTTTGGTCTTAACTCTCTCTCCAGCTGTCAGATCCCTGAAACTTATAAAAATATAATTATCAGTGATAGTCCAGCCCTTCTTTCAAATCTGGTTAAAATTAGCTAAGGAGAAAATTCACTAAAGGGTGCTGGCAGACAGACATCAGGCCAAAAATACATCAGGCATCGTGTGAGCTGCCTGTTTCATGGGTAGCTGCTAATTTAGTACTGCATTTCTCCCAGAGCAGCCCTTGGGATAGCTACTCTGGTGTCCAGGAGCTGAGATTCCTTGGTGCCTGTTTCAGTGAAGAGCTACTTGGAATTGTTTTTGTCTGTCCCTTCCAAGCACCGCTGAGTGTTGCTGCATGCTGTCAGAGGGGGCTTGGCACCCTGAGGATTTTTTGTTTCCTGTGGACTTGGGGTCACACCAGACATCTTTACACAAGGCAGAGGAGCTGCCCCTATGGGCTTGTGTGTGGCCAAGGGCTGTAGGTAAAAGCAGCAACAAGTCTGTGACAGCATGGGACTCCTCTCTGGAAAAAAACCTTGGCCCTCAGTGAGTACCAACCTCTGCACAACTTGATGTTGTTATGGACAGAAAGAGCTTTAACTCTAGAGCAGAGTTAAAGCCATAGGTCTCCCTGTTCTAGGGGCCTTTTTGACTGGACAAGACACAGTCCAGCTCTTCTGTTTTGAGCCTGTTTAGAGTAAGGTGCATTTAAGTGTGTGGCAGGTGCTCTATCCAAGGTAAAACACCCATTTGTGTGTGGCAATGTCAACTCAATAGCACAACATCCTCTACAGGCTCTGCTGAAGGGCTGATTTACATTGAAATGGGGGGGTTACTGGTCTTGGGACCTACTGCTACAGAAGACCCATATTCCTGGATTTAACCTTGTGCCTGAGAGCATCTCTGTTGAAATTTGTAGGCAGGTTCATCTAGGCACATTTAAGCTATGTGAGTTGTCTTGGCTGTGGTCTTTCTGCAAGGTATGTTTAATATGCTAAGCCTGCAAGGGTAGCACAAGCACTCTTCTACTTGTGTAAAGGACACAATAGTGTGACACCTGGCTTTCCAAGGTGCCCTGCAGTGGTGAAGGCTAAAAAAAGTATTTCTCCATTGCACAGTGCAATTTGATGAACAGATTTCAAAGAGAGCCCTAAACTATTTAGCTGTAAGTACAGTAAGCAATATAGCTGCATTAGCACAGAGCTCAGCTAGGTAAATTAGCATTGTGCAGCATAGACATATCCTAAATTTCTGCTGTGGTTTCCTCAGTGACGCTTTTTCAAAACATGGCTTGAAAATAAATTACGATTTTTTTTCACCCCTCCAAAACACTGAGATAGGAAAGCTTGCATACATTTTCCTTTTTTAAAAAAAAATCTCACTCTTACCTTTCAAAACAAATTCTAGTCTGAATACCTAATTTAATTTAATTTTTTTTTTTTTTTTTGCTTTTATTGGTGGCTTCCTCTCAGTCATCTGAGCCTGGATCCCCTGTAACCAAAAGCTGTTTCAGCTGTGGTACAGAAGATACTGCCTCTGTATTTTAAAACCTATAATTTCAGTTCCCTCATGACCTCATGAGAGAAGGCTAGACATGATCAGAGAAGGAATAGAGATCTAGCATTATTATGTCCCTACATAAATCTATGCAGTTCTGATCACACCATCTCAAATAGGATGCAGTAGGACTGGCAAATGCTCAGGAAAGGGCAAGGATGATAGATGTGGATTATATAGCATGAGAGGTAAGTCACATTCTCCAGTCTGTGGGGAGATGGTGGAGGGCTGCCATGGAGGTTTGCTGTGAACAGCATGGAGAAGGTGAGTAAGGAACTGCTAATGGCTGCTACAGTGTTAGAATACGTGGTGCAATTCCCTGAAGGAATAGGTTTGGAAGTCTTCAAGGAAGAAGCCTCCTCTCAGAAGCCTCCTGATAAGCTGTGGAACTCACTGCCACAGTGTGTGGGCAAGTCCAAAAATTTAAAGAGTTAAAAGAAGGACATGGGTTACTTTGATGCTTGTTTATCAATGATTAAGGGAAATCAAGAAAGTAAGACTGGGTTATTCAAAGCAGGAATAACAGACTATTATCCTTTGTGCTTCTAGGAGTGGTTGTGGCATCGCTGGACGACCCACAAGGACATTGTAGGTACTAAGGTGTTTCTATATGTGGCTGCAAGTTCTACACAGTGTAGACCCAAAACACTACTGGTTGAGGTGTATTTTATCACAGAGGAAGAGTATCATCATAACTCTACCTGCTTGAAGAGACTGAGAAAATGAAAGCTGCCATGGTGTGTCAGAGGTTGATGTCCTGACACACTTCCCCTGCATTCTTTAAGTGAGGTGCTTTGGGAATTCCTGAGATTAAAGTTACACAAGTGTTGCTCTACTTAGTCAAGTACAGTGGCTATTTTAGAGCCCTGTAAATTGGAAATAAGGGCTGGGAAAAAGTTAGATACAGCCAAGATGGTAAGAGTATATATGAGGCCTCAGTCCTGCAACTATTTAAATATCCTGTATACTGTTCACTTTTGAGCAACATACTAAGGAGAAGGTGGTTTTGCAAGGAGACTCTTCATCAGTAGAGAATAAACTACATTTAATATTTGCTGAAGTCTTATATAGCTAACTTTTCTCAACAGGTTGTAGCTTTCCGTCATATTTGTTTAATGCCTGCAAGGTGGTTTTCTTCCTCCTGGCTCCACCACCCCAATAATTTGATCAATGAATAGAATGAAGTCATGGACCATTGGCATTTTTCCCTTCTCCAAAGTGGTATGATAAAAAAATTTAAGTTTATATGGACTTTTAAATTGGTTTGATGTTTGGGACAGTAAATACAAAGTTTCTGCATTCAGATTACCTCTGCCCATCTGGAGATTTATTCTAGGTCAGCAGGATTACCTGCTGTAAACTGAAGTGCAGGCAGAATAACACAGATCTAAATATGCTGGGTCTAGAGTTGGCTTAAGATATCATGATTGATCTCTGATCTTGGTTATGTGAGACAAGCCAAAAACAGTGATATTTTTGCTAGAAGAGTTTGTTCTGTCTCTGCCTTCATACCTGGCAGAGAGGCAGTAACTCCAAGGCACAAATCAAAAACTCCCACATACAGCCCTTGATTGCTTCTCTTTCAACTCACCATGCAATTGCCATATGTGAATCTACCAAGTGACACTTCCTAATCTAAAGGACTATCACTTTCTTAAAAGTACAAGCTTAAATAAACTGCATGATCAGGCAAATTAAATCAACACCAAGTCTAGAAAGTGAAGAAGGATGGACTTCTAAATAGGATAAGTGCTCCCTGTTGATACTGGTGGCAAAATGTCCAGCAGTTTGATGTCTCAAAAACCTGTGTTCCTGTGTGTCCATGACATAAAACCTAGTGAATGCAGGGTGTACTGAAACTCTGCTACAGTGGTCAAATTGTCCCCATCCTTTTTTGTTTTTCTCCTCTGCCTGTTCTTCTACTGAAATCATCAAGAAATACATCAGGGAAACACAAGAGATAATCACACCTCACTTTTCACTTAGTTTATATTTTCCAATATTTTAAGATCTATCTTTTGCAAATATTCTGAGCATCCCAGAAATATACATAAAACCCATAGAGGTTGTTTGCAGAGAGTAGAGGAAAAAAAGTGAGGCAATCTGGGAAATGTCTGTCTTAGTCTCCTCCACATTGAAACAAAAGTGCTTCCTTAGAAAAGATCCAGAGCCAGCACATGCAGGCACTGCAGGAGTAAGATGGATTTGAGGCTGGATCTCCAAAGCACTGACAGGTAAATTACAAAGGGCAGAATCTTCATTACTGGTGATTTAGGAGGCACAAAGAGATGCAACTTGATTTGTGGATCCCAAGTGAAGTTTTCAAGGCTGGCAATTAATAATAGGAAATAGACTTGTAAACTGAATGAACCTGACGCAGGGTCATGAGAGCAAATTACTTTTGGAAGCTATAGTGCCATTTTTTCTAGTTACTTGTAAGAACAGTGAATAGTGTGGAATTTCGTTTGCAGATACTTTTTGATTTTTCTCCTTCTGTGCTTTTATTCTGCCATCCCCATCCCAAAAAAATCAAGTCTTTCTTTGGAGATTTAAGTATATAACTACTTAGTCTTGTAATTTGAAGTAACAAGACAGTTTGGTGACATTTTACAAGACAAAAGCCATTCATTCCACCTCTAATAACTACACGACTCTTAAAATCCTCATATGACTAATCTCTAATTCCCAGCACTCTACTGCAAATAAAATCATACTTTGAACTGTGCTACTTTAGTATACCAAATAAAGCTCCCACACGACTTCCAGATCAGCTCAGAGTTTGGTTAGCCTAAAACCATGGTGATGTTTATACAGATCACAGACTGTATTAAATAAAACTCTCCCTATAAACGTTTGTGGGAGATTATATTAAGCTCAACAGTCTATGAAATCTCCTTAAAAATGCAGGGTGCTTGGCCTCCTGTGAAATGATATTCAGGAAAATTAAGTCACAAAAGAGTATCTTTAGTCCTCCACAACTGAAGGACTATTCTGACAAAAAGATTCCTTTGCCTATGCTGATTTTCAGCCCCATCCTTTCAAACTTGCATGCAAAGGGCCCTTTGGGAAACAGCTTGCTTGGACATAGATTCTCAGGCCCAAAACATCTCTTTTCCTCATATTCCTTTCCAACTGGCTGCTCACACGTGATGTTAGGGGTTGTACGATATTTGCACTCTTCCACTGTGTCTCCATTAGCTTTCAAAGTAATGGGATAATTTTTGAGTTGAAAGCAAATGAAAAGATGGCAAGATTCAAACCTGTGCATTTATAAAAACAAAACAAAACAAAACAAAAACCAGTCTGTGCCTATTGTTAATGCTGTCCAATCCCCAGGTGGGCAAGAAGCTACTTCTGGGCTTCCAGGGAATTCAAATCATTGACATGTAGCTCTTCTGCCCAGGACAGGAGCTTTCCTTTGTGAGAGAGAGCCAAGTGTGGCTGCTGTCTGCTTTCAGAGGGGCCAGCAGCGCCTGGGGTGACACCTGTGGCAGGGCTGGGGTCCTCCAGGCCCTTGGGTGCAGAGAGGTTTGGGGATTGATCCAGGGTTTCATACATGGAGATGTTTGAGGTCCTGGCTGTGGGAGGCAGATCAAGCAATAGGAAATTGGTACATGATAAATGAAGACTTCACTATGTGGCTACATCTGGAAGTCTGACCCTTTCCTTTACCCACCTTTCAAAGCAGGGCACGGGTAGAGTGGTGGTATATTCTAGATGTGTAATATACCCTGAGTTTTCAAAAATAGCTTGTACATTCGCTAGCAGATGTGTTTAATTTCAGCTGCAGTTTCAATAATTTGTGAAAGAACTCGAGTGTTACCAATTACCGTGCTGAGGAAGCTTCCAACATGCAGTCAGATGACACAACCATAGGCCTTGCCTGTTTTTCTTCACTTAGCAAATACTGTGACTTAGAGGATGACCTGGGCCACTGTGGATTTTCATAGTATTTTTATTGTGAAACACACAAAAGGAGATTTCAGAAGTGCTGTGTGATGTACAGTCCGTGTGATTGCCGTCAGCAATTTGTTCCCGATGTGGGAAAGGGAAATGCAAATGAAACATTTGTCTCCTTGGAAAAAAGGCTCTGAACTACTTGAATTGGAGGGACAGGCAGAGGCTGCTTTGCAGATCAGAGCTGTCCTCTACTCATGCAGTGGAGAGCAGAATCTGCCTTTGCACTTCTTGACTGCTGGTACAAATTTGCTGTGCCTGCTCACCAGCTGGTGACATGAGATGGTGACTCCTGCCCCTCCCCAGGTGAGAGACCCTGAATGAAATTAATTGGTGACTGTAAGTTTGGCATCCTTCAGCAAAGAAGCTAAAGCACTGGCTCTAAGTCTGACTCCCCCCTGCTGTGGTCCCTTTGCATCAGGCTGGCACAGAGGGGACACACAGCACTGCCCACTGTGCCACAGCTGCTCCAACCTGCAGGAGCATGCTGCTTCAGGGTTGTTAGTCCAGCAGCTGTCACAATCCCTGCATGGATGCAGACTTTCAAAAGGAGCTGCAAAATGTCAGGGATTTTATTTGTGTGACCTGCCCCCACTGTGCAGACCAGAGTTGATGCACAAGACAGCAATGTGGTTAAGATTATGGAAATAAGCACAGAGAAACACACGAGAACTTCTGCTTTGTTTCATTATGACAGGGGATTCATTTTTATGACATGTGTTCATTTCTGATGGCTATGCACATGGCTGCGTGCAGTGGGCTTCCACCTCCTTCTGACACAAAAGGCCCCCTGATCTACCCTAGGTAAGAGCACAGTTTCCATTCCCTCCTCTACTCTGGGCTGCTGTTTTGTTGTAGCATCCTGCCTACTTACAGTGCCCAGCTGTAATCACACTGGTTTTTTTGGAGCTGTCTTACCACCACTGTTCTGTAGATGGACAAGGCAGGCAGCAGGACTACAGCCCATTACACCTGGAGAATAGCACCTCTTGTCCCATCATATGTAAAATTCTTAGGAATAATTTTTGCCATGACACCATTCTCCCACAAACAAATCCCACCTTCATGGCAATTGCAGTGAAATGCTGAGAAAATTGAGATGCACCTGCAGAAAGAAAGCAAAAAGCTTTGAAGGCTGAAGCAACATCAGCATTTTGATTCTAGTCCTCTGTGTCTTTTCAGGTTTTTAATTTGTTTTTTCATTAACATATTTTTCCGAGATCATTTATGCTGCCAGTGAAAATCTAACTTGATCTTTTTCTTGGAACTGAATACAGCCTATTTTGAGTGACACTGGTCAAATGTTTCTAGTTAGAAGTGGAAAGGAAAAGGAAAACTTCTCTTTGTTTTCTAAAACAAGTTCTGCTCTCCCCTGCCCTTTGGCTTTCTAGCAGCCAAAATAGTTTACAGCAGGAATAAATGACTTGTCATAAATTTAGTCTTGGAAGAATACTAGCCTGAGGTTTCCCCAGGTCTGAAGTTAGTTTTTTGTAGCAGAGTTTTACTATGTGTGCATCTGCTGTGTTTTGTGAGACATCAAGACCTAGGTCTTTGTGTACGTCTCCACTTAGACTCAAAGAAGACAATCAAAATTTTGTCCCTCTTAGTGGCTTCTGGCTCTTGCTTTTAGTTTCATTGCAGTTGAAATTTGGGGACCATGTGTATTGTTTATTTACCTCATGCCCCTGCTGCAAAAGGTGCAGCTCATCCCCTGCACCTCCATGGGCTGCTCGAGTGAAGTCACAGTTCTGCTCTTGCCTGCTGCTTTCCCTACTCCTGAGGCCAGCAGTCTCTCATCCCACTACTACCTCCTGTCCATCCAATAAAGGAGGACTGCCTTTGCTTAGTCCAGACTATTTGCTCTAGATTATGTACAAATTTTGTGAAGCTAACAAATAAAAAAATATATCATGGACTTCTAGAATTATATTATTTCACATGACCTTCAAGTGTCTGTTTTTAAAAGGTAAGGTAATGGTGCTGGTGATCACATAGAAACGTTTGAGAAGGAAAAATCATCAACATCAAAAATCTGAAGAATTCATAATTGTTTAAAAAACCTGCTTTATTTCTTCAGCAGTCTGATGAGAAACCGAGTCATTAATTTTGAGTGCTAAGAGCTTGGGAGTACTGGCTAGAAGGCTGGGTATGTGCTTCAATGAAGCAGACATGGCTGAGTTTAATACTGATAAGAGGATCTTGAAATGTTGAGGAAAGCTGCTGCACATTTGGGTTTTAGTGCAGAAACCCCTGCCATTGCACTTTTGAGAAGCTTTTCAGGTAATGAAGTGCATCTCCATGGTATCTAGCCAAACATGTAAAATACTGTATGAAAGAGGCAGGTAAAGCTAGACCAGCTAAAAGGTAGGTCGGAGATTTTGGTCCTTTTGTTCTGGACTGTGACTAGGCATATGCCTAAACATGTCTCAGTTTCTGGTATTTTTGAGCATTGCTTTTTAAAATTATTTTTACAATTTGTATCTGCTTTTACCTGATTCTTTGTGAACACATGTGGCCTCAAAGGGATGTAAACTAAATGTAAACTAATGTAAACTAAAGCACCTTCAAGTTTTTATCATTTTTCCTTTGAAACAACAACATAAAATACCATAAGAAAATTCCATCCTGCAAGGTCTACTTTAACTCATGCGCTGTGTTTTAACTCATCTGGTGAAGAACTACTGTGAAGGATCTGATCACACCAAAGTGTGTTTTCCAGCAATGTTCATGCAAAGGATCCCAAGTAGAGCTGTGTGTGCCTGATTTTCTGTGCCAAGATTAACAGTGTGGAATAACAGCCACTGCACAGTAAAAGATTATTTTTGCTTTTTTCCCACATTATCCCACATGACTGAAATATAGAAAGTCATACTTTTGAACATGTTGAGAGCCAATAGAGGTTGTAATTGAGATGTTTGAGGTAATTGGTATTAGAAGCACTAATCTACCTGGGTATGAATGCAGGGCTTGAGGTACACAGGTGTGCACAAAGTAATTTATCCTAAATTTTAGGATACATTTTGTGGTATTGATGTTATATGGAGAACACATTCTTCAGATTGATACACTTAATACTGTCTTTGTCTTGCTCTCTGGACTAAGGTTTCTATTGAGAGCCTCCAAAATCATCCAGCATGCAAGGACTAGGTTAAGCACAGAGCAAAGAGACATGGAAACCCCGGAGGGAGATTCATTGTAGTCTAGCAGAAAAAAAGCAGGAAAAAATAAGGTTTTTTTGAGATTGGGTGCTCCTAAGGAGTGCTGAGCATTATATAGATGTTATCTCCTACCTAAGTTCCCAGGCAGAAGGCTGAGCATGTGGTACTTCTTGCAATCTGTTCCTCTGCTCGAGAATGGTCTTGGCAGAGATGCCATATGCACAGCATTGTATTAAAAGTAAGTTTGATTATTTCCCATGGTAATAGTAGTGCAGTAGATGTGGCAGTAGGAAGATAAACATTAAAATGAGTGCAAATGGAAGTTCATTTCAGTGGTTGTTCACGTTCCACTGCTTCTGCTGCTGCAAGAAAGATGGCTGGGAGATAACACTGAGAGTGCAGCAGCCTGACAGCTACCTTTCTTCATTAACTTAGAGTGCAATAAAGCACAGCCTTTTTGAAACAAAGTTCAAGTAGCCAGAGCCTCTCTGTGGAAATTAATTTCCTCTGGAAGCTACTTCCACGTAACTCATCACCTACTTCACTGAACATTAGTCAGCCCTGTCGCTGGTGACAGAAGTGCTTGACAGAGCTGCTGGAAAGTGGGTCATGCGGTGGATAAAACATAGCTTGCTTCCCCAGGCTGCTTTTAGTGTGGACCTCCTGAGGCTGCAGTAAATAATAAATACCTGCAGGCCACCATGGGCACTTTGAGTGCTGCTGCATAGCTTGTCTTTGGTCCACGAGAGGAGGAAATCATACAATGATGTAGTAGGTACGCAGAAAGAAACTTTTGGCTACCCATCTCTGATTCTGACTTGCATTGTGATGATTTTTTTCCCTGAGTATGGGGAGCTATATACTGTTGGATGATGCAATTTCTGCCCTCATAGGCCTGTTTCCCAGATGGGAGGGCTGCAGACTTCACTGCTGTGGTGGTAGCAGCTGTTTGTTTTTGATGCCTCACCAATGGCACTGGTAAAAGGAGGCCTGGGGCACTGCTCCTGGGCAAACACCCAGCTGTGCCTGGTTACAGGGGGAGATTTTGGTTGTGAGAGCCCTGTTCACTAACACAACAGCCATTTCATGTCTTCCCCATAGGAAAAGGCTGTGGGCCACATGGAATTTAATGTCTTTTAGAAGTCTTTATAAAAAGTGCAAAGCTGTGCTGCTTCAGGCCTTTAAAACTCAAGTCTTTTATTTGAAAGGGAACCTGCAAAGAACTAAAAAAGAATGAGGTTTGTGATCTATTTTCATACTGTATAATGATCTATTTATTTATCTTCTTTTCCCCCCTCTCTTTCCTTCCTCTTTTTTATTCCTCCCTTGAAAGGTTAGGAGTTTTCCCAGCTACTGTTCGACAGCTTGTTATCCAGACTGTAAACACTGAATTTCAGTACTTCCTATCACTGGAAGAATCAAGGCACTGAATCATTAACAAGGCAACTCTTTGTGCCAAATGTTTGTTTGTGATTAATGGTAAACAGATATTTTTAAAAAAAAGACCAAAAAATGAGAAAAGGATTAAAATATCCTCTTTACTAAAATACTCACCCTGCAATTTTCTTCCACAAAAATGTTTGGACAACTCTGTTCGTACATATTTCTCTTTTTCTGTGAGAGTACTCCAAAGAATTTTTACCCTTCCCTCATCACCACTCTGCTTGGATGCCTTCGTAGTGATGGGAGGAAACATCTATGATGCCAAAGGCGAAGTTCCATGTCTTGTCTGAGTCTTACAAACAACTTATATCTATTGAATGGGAGAGATTCTCTTCCTCCTTGTTCTCCCTACTCGTGCTCTTACTTTCAGCTGTGCAGTCTCATGCTGAGTCTGCAGCTCCTAAAACTTTTCACTGAAGCAACTTTGTTTCTGTCTTGGAAGAAAACAAGATTGATTTTTCTGATAGAATTTGCTGCTGGATTTCTGGATTGTATCGATTCCCAGGAGCTCCTAACAAGCATCACATCTGGTGGTACACAAGACTGTGTGTCTAGGAGTGATGTAGGGACTGTGGGACTCCCACGTTTCAACAGCGGCAGAGAAATATTGGATGGGCTCAGTCGTCCTGTGCTGGTTCTCCACCAAGATGGAGTCACTTGTCACTTGAACTACAATAACTCACTATTTGTGACCTCTCAGCCTGCCTCCAGAATGAAAGGTGGATGTGCTCACATAGAAATCCTCTCCTGAATGTTCAGCTGGGATGAGTGTTTCTACTGTCTCTCAAGACACATTTCACCAGAATGAGGGCAACTACTCTCTAGCAGCAGTTTATTCCCTTGCTGTGGACTGCATTCCTTCAGGAGATTCTCAGGATAAAAAGAGGTGTGGATTTTGTCCTTCCAGAAGTTTCTTTATAGTGGTTGGTCCATGGTTAGCCTTGAGGTGATGCTAATCAGAGCAAAGTTTGAATAAGAGAGCTGCCCACATTGGAAGTGGAAAGCTGAATTAGTATGTGCAAATGACAAAGGACTGAAGAGTTATGAAATGCAATGCCAGTGGATCAGATCCTGTTAGTTTTGCCAGGCTGCTAGCACTTCATCTCCATGGCCCAGCAGTCATATCTGAGTGCCTCCCAGTTCCCTAGGTACAGGCAAGCAAGGAAACTGAGGTATCTCCTAGGAAACAACACCTTTGTTAGGCTTCTCAGTTGCTGGTACACAAAAAGAAAAAAGCAAAAAGGACTTTAACAGGAAAATAGAGAGGTGCAACAGTCTGAGAAGTGTGAACATTATGTTGTTGGATGGGCACTCTTGCCTTTAATAGGTTATCTTTTTCCATTAGAGGACTGTTTAAATTTTTAAGTGGTGCACAAGCTCATAAGGACTTTTACTGCGTGGGTTCCCATTTTCATGTGGGTTTTGAATGTGTGGGAAAAGCTGATGCACTAAGATCTATTTCCAGTCTTCCCCTTGGGAACTATTGATGGTCATTTCTTCTTTCTTACATGACTTTTAAGATCCTCAACGCCCACCCCCTCCCCCCACGCCCCAAAAAACCCCCAAAAAACAAAACAAAAAAAGAACCAACCAGAAATGATTTCTTGGTTAGTTCCCAGTGGCAAATCTTATAGAGGAATGCCAGGGCTAAAAATGAGAAGCAGAACATAAATTCCAAACAGCTTGGATTCAACTATACCCACAGTCTTCAAAATTTATTTTGACATAAGTTTCAAATAAAGTTAAAGATCTTGTAGGGTAAAGGAGAAAAAATCAGAAATAAATGATGATTTTTTGATCATTATTTGGATTAAGAATACTTAAATAGTTGTGCTGATGTACAATATTTCTAGCAATATCACTGGCTTCCAGATGAGGGGGGGAACTATAATAATGAATTATATGGACCTACCTGATGGAAGGTCATTCTTTTTCTGTGACATAGACTTCAAATCAGTCACTGTGTCTCCCTTGCTCTTTCTTCTAATTGGAATGCTGCATAATCAAAAAATGTATTTTCCCTTGTGTTTTGCTGATAAAGTAATTTCTAATTTGCTTTAAAATTATAGGTATGAAGAGAAGCCTAGTTGTATAGAGCAAATACTCCTTACTTTGAAGATCTCATTTGAAGGGCCAACGGAGAAATGCCCTGAAATTAGAGATATTTCAGAGAAAAAAGTAGGGAATCACACGGACACAAGAAAGAAAGGTAAGCATCTTGTCTATTGGAGAAATTGCCTTCAAGTAAGAGAAATTATTTCCCCAGAGATAATTTGGTCCTAGGAGTCAAATTGTCACTAAAAAAAGGCAAATCAAGAGCAGCAAATTGATTTTGCTTCCAGTGTCTTTCTTCTAATTATTCCCTAATTAAAAAGAGAAGAAGGATATGATTAATCCAGCTATTTTTTAGCTCACTGTTGTACTCATCCCTGAAGAACCTCTTCCTTATATGTATTTTATTGGTGGGGAGTGGAATGAAAGCCTCTAGGTTAAATTTTCAGAGATGAACACTTACATTCAGTTTAGTTGGAAAAGCAATGGTTACAAATAGTGAATATCTACTGCCTGTCTTTAGAGAAAGTTGTATGCCCAACATCCATGAGAAAAGGGTCACATAGATAAATATGAGGTGTAAGCACTCTGGTTTTGGACTGAGTGATACAGTTGGGCACATAGAGAAACTCATGGTGGGGAGGGGAAACGAAAAGTTATATATAAAAAAAAAATTGAGGAGTTCAAATTGTTCTATTTGACAAATGTTTGTGTGTTTGGTGATCATCTGTTTCCTCTCCCACTACATGGATGTGTAGAGACCACATGTTTCTTCCTGCTTTCTAGTCTTGCACAACTTTCTTTGACCACTCCCAGCCACTCAAAACACTTTGCAAAATACTTCCCTTTTGGCTTCTCATTTGCCCACATCTGACGCCAGCATTTCTCACCCAGTTCCTTCTCTCTGTTCAGCTGTTAAATGAACCTTTGTGCCCCAGGGTTTTTTTTTTCTTTCTCTAGAGAATGGATGACAGGTGCACAAAACACATCCAAGCAGTGCTTGCAGGTTTGGAAACAAGAAAAGAAAGGTGCCAGCACTAGGTGAAAGCTCAGGGTTTGTGTGCTGTGTAATTTAAGTTTAATGCTAGAGCAGAATCTGGTTTTTGTGCCTGGCTCTTCAAAGATACAACGTCTGTGACATGTTTTGCAGCTCCTCTTGTGCGTGAGAGTAAAGGACATTTTGACTCACTTGAGATCCCTAGAAATGTTAAAAAAAAAAGGAAGAAAATAGTACAAGAAAAGACACTTATGGAACTGCTGAGGTGATATAACCAGGTGTCTTTTCATGTGTATCCTTTATTTTTCCTTCTATCTCATCAAATTTAAACAACCTAATCCTATGAAGGATTAAAGCTATGATGTCTCCTTGCCATGTTTCTGTGTTCTGGGCTTTACTCATGAGTTAGCATTTAAGCTCTAATGAGCTTGGAGGTTTAGTGAAAGCACAGGCAGCAACTATTTACACATGAAGTGGTTGAAGGTAGTGCCTTTTCCTTGGCAAAGGGATGTTATTCTTCCTTTCAGCCATAATTAAATCCCTTCAGTCAATCATGTGGTCCCTTAAAGTACCTGGGAAATGGGATGTTTGGTCTGGGTTCACTGAGACCTCATTTGCTCTTTCTGTGTGGGGATAAGTTGAGCTGCTGCTGGAGGAAAGATGGCACAGGCACAGTCCTGTTCAGGGTGCCAATTCTGCTCTGCAGAAGGAAGTTCTGCACCTCTGTGTGGTGGCATGCAGAGCTCAAGGGTTACTTCTTTATGAATACTGAGAGGCTGGCACATCTGAGGCCTTCTGTTACTCTTGCTATCAAAGAGGGGGGGTTTTGAGTTCAGTGTGGCAAAAAACAGCCTGGAGAGAATAGGAGAGTTATACAGAAAATTAGTGAATGATTCAAGATGTAGAGAACATTATGCAGTGACCTACTTTGGGAGAGAGCAGAAAAAACTCATGCAGATGGAATAACAACCAGGAGTGCTGCCTCCCCACGATGAGAAAAGAGAGCAAGAACAGCATTGGGTGGAAAAACAATTCCATCTGTGTTTTCTGAAGATGTAAAGCAGTTTGCTGCTAGACCTGTTGGCTTGATTTTACCCAGGCGAGGAAACTGGCATCTTCCAGTGACATCAAGGCTGGGAAGCTTTATATTGTAGCCTTCCTCTTACTGCCTGATGGGCTTCAGTGTTTGCTTAGGTCTGGCATACCTGGCAAAACAAATGTGCAATCGAGGTGTGGAAGATCTGGGGCTTTTTTGGCAGCCGTGCCAGACAGTGCATGTGATCTCTGCCCCACTGGTTGCCCAGATGCTCCTTGGTTCAGCTGTGCTGGGTGCCAGTGTATGGAGCAGTCTTGATTCCCCAGGATTACAGCAGGGTGGTGACCATGGCTGTCTGCCTGCTGCCAAGGCCAATGAGTCTCACCAGTGGTTTCCATCTGAGCTGCTTCCAGGTACATCATGCCGAAAGGAGAAGTAGGGAATGTGTGTGTTTGTCTGTTGAAGGTTCATGTTTTGGACAAACATTTTGGCCTCCATCCAAATCATACTGGAACCTGTGGCATTCTTTTGAGTCTGTGAAGATGGACCTGGCTTGTTTACAGTCAATAAAAAAAAACACAATGAAGAGCAAAATTCAGGCTGAATCTCCCTTGAGCTCTAATACTTACTCCCATTAAGAATTTTATTTATGTCTCTTCTTACAGCCATGATAATTTGGCCCATGGTCCCTGTGTGGAGCCTTTGCAGTTCAATATTGATTTATTAGTTTCCTACTGTGACCAGTACTTCAAACAAAACACCCAGTACCTTAACCCATCCTTGGTTCCACACTCTGTTGGGTTTATTCCCCTTGAGATTATCCTGAGTGTGAAAGGTATTTAGTGATGAGGAGTCTGAACAGCTCTCCATAATGGGAGACAGTTGATTACCTCCTGCTCCATATGTTACATGCTCACATAGGAGACTGCTGCAACTGAAATCCTGTCTACCTGCAAGTGCATAGAACAGACCCTGGTATCCCAGGCTCCTTAACATTTCCGGACGGGAAGAGAAGTTCTTTCCTTGCTCATGGCCCTTGTAGAAGCAACTTGCAAGAAGTGTCAGTGAGTTCTAACTGCAATGTACTCACGTCTGCAGTGGAAAGGACTGGCTCCTCAAACTGGCTTTCAAAGGTCTTTCTCACTCTGATCTGACCTTCCTAGTATTTGCGAACACAGTTTGACATTTGGATAATTAAGCACGTAATTTATGACTGAAAAGGGAGAGCATTTTTTTTCACTGGTATCTGACCCAAAATGTGGAGAGGTCACACTAATAGGAGTCCTTATATTTAGTTTCTGACTTCAGTAAACTCACCCTGAATGAGGTTATAAAACTTACATTGATAAGTCTTGCCTCTGAGAGATATCAGCTATGGACAGCATTTACTGGAGTGAAGTGGTACTGCTGTAGTTGGTGTGGTTCAGGATAGTCTCACAGGGGTCCCTGCTATCCTTCCTTCCACATGAAGAAAATGCTTGTATTAAATATTCATACGGGCGGAAATATTTTCTTTGTGGTTGGCACTGTGGTTACACTGTAGCAAGATAACCCATGCAGTTCCTGTGAAACCACCCGTCTATCTAAAAGGCACAATATCCGCAGGGGTGAATAATAGGGATGATCTGAACCTGAAATGGAGTGACAGGCCTTATTTTATTGGTCGTGGCATGACCACACAGCTGGGATGGAGGGGGCTGGGATCATATGAGGATATAGTGGGAATACAACAGCACAAGCAAACAATCACCTCTGTTGTCATGAGAAGTCAGGTTTCTGGAGAAAGCTTTCCGCTTACAGAATGCCACCTTTTGCTGTGCTTCTTGTTTTTACATTCTCTGTAAGTTCAACAAGTGTACACATGCAAAGACAAAATCAGACCCTGCTGTTGCATTGTGGAGATGGAGAAAGCTTCCATGAGCGATGAGCTGCCTTGCACACAACTCAGCCCAGCAGCTGAGGCTGTGTGTGCACTTACTATTGTGTGCTGGCACAGCAGTCCACAATTGCTGTCTGGTGCTTGGCTGTGAGCAACAAGGGCAGGGCTATTGTCTCTGAGCACCCTCAGTGGGTGCAAGAGGCTGGCAGCCCTTGTCCTGCTGGACCCGGATGGAGAGTGTTTAAAAAGGATATGTCTACATTTCACTTGCCCAGAAAAAGCTTTCTTGCTTATACTGGGGTTTTTTTGTGTGTGTGTTGAACTCTCTTTATGTTAGTTTAGATACAATTGTACTGCTCCCCTGTTGTACAGGTGTGTCTCTCTTGGTGAATGAGGGGATGAGGGGCAAGAGATTGATCCTAAGGTGGACATTTGGATAGAACCCCCAAGGAACTTTGGAAATGTCTGAGTCCCATACTGAGCTATAGAGCTCTGGGTCTTGGGTGCTCTAATGCTGGCTACAGGAGAGATCCACAAAACCAGACATGCTGTGCAACTGTAGCTAATGCCTAACACAGAGGCCTCTCAGACCATTTCTGTAACATGCTGCAATCTCCTTGTGAAAAGCAAATCAGAGAGGGTTCTTGCACTGGAAGTGCTTCATGGAGCTTGTAGTAGCAGGGCATGCTTGGGTATGACTTTGTGCTTTTTACAGCCAAGTTTTCCAAACCTCACATCTACTGAATGAAAAGTGTAGATGTGTTTGTACAGCCAGGCTGTGTGTGCCCACTCTGTGCCCACAGCTCAACACCGTGTTTCTTTCACCCTTTGAAATACAGTAACTCTGTTTAACTTGAGATCCTATAAACTTCCTACAAGGACATCTAGGAAGATTTCTTGGTTGTCTTCAGATTAATAGTCCCCAGATATCCAATGTTCTGTTCTGGGATACAGATTTAGGTCTCTGTTATTTTGCATGTTCCAATGCTGCAACCAGTTCCTCTTTCTGTTTATTACAGTGAGGAATCAGCATTGTAACATTTGCCAGCGCGGTGTCTGCTTTTTCACTAGGATCACTTCAAGTGAAGGGAAAGATGGGCTGGTTTAGGAATATGGGATGTTCTCTGCCACTCTAGTGGCAGGAGAATTCCTGCCTTTCATAAGTGACTTTTTTTGGTAACTGGTATGAAATCTCCTCTGTCTTGACTTGTCAGTGCAGAAGGGTTCACATAGAAAGAAAAGGTGTTGAGAATGAACCTTCTTGGCAGTATCCATTAAAGCTATGGCCTGGCCTTCTTGCTGCTCTATGCTTTGATCCATGGGACCTGAGCCTTTACTGACCTGCCAAACAAAGATGATCAGATCAGATGAAGATCAGGCTACAGCTCTTCAAAGGGCCATTTGTTTTACAGGGACACTGAATGTCTAGGCTATTTTGCAGCACACTGGTGTGAAGAAAGCATCACAGTTTCTCTTTCTCTTTTTTTTTTCCCTGTTTTTTTCCCATATCTTCATTTTCTCATCACCCAAAAAAATGTGCTACCAGGTGAATGGTATTGAATGGGTTTTGGCCTCTAGAACTGAAAGCAGTCTCTGTAACTGATGTTTTGTTTTAAGACCACAGGACATTTGTCACTATCCATTAATGAGCACTTGGCCAGCTGTTTATCTTAAGAAAAATAGCTGATGAAGCAGAAAACCCCATCATCCAGAGTCTGCTGTTTTATCCCTCCATCAAACTAACACCGAACTAACCTTCTGCACAAAACACCATTTTCATTATCTGTGCTCACAATTTTTTCCCATCCTCATTAAAATCTGCCAGAATAAGAAAGAATGAGCTAAATCCACTGTGAGCTCCTTCTGTCTGGGAAGTGGGGGAGACTGTTGCTCCTCCCAATGGTGGCCAAGTCAAGGCTGCACCCTATTCATCCACTGGAGGAAATAATTGCACTGGAACATCAGTAGGTGCAGGATGGACTATTCCTCCCACTTTATGTGGGGAAAAGTGGTGGAGAAGACAGAGAGGCCTAGACACTGGCCCATGTTCCCAAAGTGAGCACACAGGCCGCAGAGCAGCGATTGCATCCCTACCCAACAGGCACATCTGGCTACAACAGCTATGTAAATAATGTAGCAGTGAGATTTATGGGTTTTTTCCTCACTTTGTTGGCTTAGATTGCATTTAGTCACATTTACCAGGATAATTGCCCTGAACTTGTGTTCTGATGGCATGGTAATGTGTAAGAGAGGAGCTGATATCTTCAGGTCACCAATTAAAAGGGGAAAGCATCTCTTTTTCTCTCAAAACAAAGTGCAAAAGACCTTTTGTCCTTCTTTTTAATTTTAGTTTTTGGGCAAGTTTTCAAAGACACAATGGAGTAGTTCTCTACAGGTTAGATTGAATTCAAGGCTCTTTGGCAGTAAAAGCTCATTGCTTTGCTGATTCTCACAGTAATCAAACCAATGTGTCAGACTTGATAGTTATACTCCATACAGAAATGGATAAGCCAATTGTTTTGTTAGGGGGGAAATGGAGCTATCACTTGCAAATAACCTATTTATTTTTAAAAATTGGAAAAAAATTCACTTTTGTTTATTTTCTGCTCTGAATATGAAGTATTTCTGTTTTCCACAACCATTTTCTGACATGCAAATAGCAATTTATTTTTATGGGAAAGAAATCCTTCCTGTGCGCTTTCCACTCTGTGAAACAGGGTTGGGGGAAATATGCCTCTTTCCATGAAAATACTAATGACTGAATTAAAGCATGACTCAAGTGGGCACTGTTCTAAGCAATAATATCAAAGTTGTCACAATTGTGTGTGGGATTTAATGTTCCTGGATGATACTTGCATTTAGTCTGTAGATCCATGAGTCAAGGCAACTGTTAAAATCTCTCCAAACCTTAGGTGGGGCCCAAATGGCTTATTTTGAGGTGTTGATAGAGTCATTTGAAGACATAACAGAAAACTGACTTTAAAGCAGGGCCAGCTGGGAGCATGGGTGATGTGGGCTGTTGCCTTGGGCAGCAGCAGCCTGCCAAGGGCACTGCAGAATGGTTGTGTCTTCATTGCTTGCTCTGCTTCTGCCAGTGCCTGGGGAAATGAAATCAGGTTGGCTGCCAGTGCCAGGCCAGGGATCAGGGTGAGTGTGTGCAGACTGGGGCCAGCTGCTTTCAGTGGTCACTGCCCCTGCCTGGAGAGTTCCCTTCTGACAGCAGGAGCTGCCTGTCATGAGCTGTATCAGCTGTATCCTGGCTTAAGGGCATGCTTTTCTCTGGTGAACATGCACTAAATGTGGTAACTTTTTCAAATCCTGCAAGATTTGTACCCTTTGTGAGCAAGGGTAGAGTCTTCACTATGCCCCTGCTACCAGTCTGTGGTGCAGCCTGGCTCCCCATCCTCCTCTGTTCTCTCAGCTGGATTTTGATTGGGTGCCTGGTGTTCCCATGATGGCAAGTGATGATGGAGTTTGGAGCTCTGACAGCTCTGCAGTGAACACAGGATGGTTATATTTTCCAGAAGAGGATGTTGTTGAACATTTTTTTGGTAGATTTCAAAGTAAAAGTAAAGTAAATTTTATTACTCTACATAGAATTTATGTCATGAGAGAAAAAATCTTCATTGAAAGTTCAGGCCCCCAGAGACATGAGCCTGATGTTCTGGGGCCAGTGTTGCTTGGGGCTGACAGGCTCCTTTCTGCTTTGACCCTCTTTGTCGATGCAGGTAAATCTTGATTATGAACTATTTGGCTCCCTTTTACAAAATGGTTGTTTCACGATATTCCGCAATCCTGGAACTGCATAGCAAACTAGAGTTAGGGAAACCTCGGGATACAGGACCCTCTGCATAACACAAACATCAGTTCAGTGGCTTTCTAAAAGATGGGTTCAACTTTCATGGTTTTATTTTATGACTTCTTTCTTCACTAAGGATTCTTTCTGAAGCAGAAATACAGTCCCAGCAGTGTACTCAGCAGAGAATGAAACAGTTTTCTGGGCAAAAAATGTTATATTCCAGCCGGAAAGGGGTCATTTTCTGATAACCCTCACCCAGTGCCTACACATGCTCTTAATGAAGTTGTGTTAGAAGCAATTGTGTGTACTGCGGTATTGACTGGTTTCAGGAACAGAATGGAAAGTATTTCTTTTGAGAGTTTGAAAGCCAGGAATCATTTCTCAGTTGGCTATAGGATGGATACCATTACTTCTGAAAGCAGCAGCACAGGGCTGTGTGACTGCCTTGGAACAAACATCCCAAACAGTGCTTGATTAGGTGGAGCTATTTCTAAGCACTTAATTCCCCTTTCTTACATATTCATAGAAGTATTTGTCTAGGGGAATATGTTGACCATTTTTAACCCAAATTCCACTAAATAATGTTGTAGCTGTCATCTAACACTGACAGAAAGTGGTGGCAGGGTACCAGAGACTGGCAAGTAATAAGTGAATTTCTTCTAGTAGTTACAAAAGGTAAAAGTTTCTCTTTTGTTCTTCTAAAAGCCAGCATTAAAGCCAGCATGGACTTCATCCATCTTATGCATCTGTTTTAACAGATATTTCTGTAGAACTGGAAATTGCTAGTTCAGTGTGGCTCACCCAGAGAGCTCTCATCAGTCAGCTGATGTGTGGCTGCTGAACACATGCCTGTTTGAAACCTGTCCCAACAGCTCAGGAAGACACATCAGTGCAAATTGCTCCCTGATTTTCTTTTGTGTAATAAACCACGTTTGTGGTATAACATCAGCTAAGAGAAGAATCCAGGTCACTGGAGCTCTGTGGCTGTTTGTGGTGAGATTTCAGAGGCAGCTTCTTCCAGTCACTTGTATTTAAGTGCCTGAAGTAAGATCTTGCTCAGTTTTCGACTGAAACAAAACTCCCTACTTTTTTGTGTGACTGAGCAAGACCAAAAGAGGAAAAAAAAAAGCAAGACTCTTTGGAAAATATATCTATGTAGAATATCTGAAATTTTGCAGAAGTATTTCCAGGCTTTCCAGCTTCATTGTTAGCTCCTCGTTGAGGACAAAAGCAGTATATCCCATTGTTACTGTATAAAATGTGTGTGCATTTACTGGTATTTCAGTAGTGAATGAGGCAGTATATGTGATTATCTACATAATTTTGGATTTGGGTTTGTCTCTGGACATGCTCCAGCACCTTAGTGTCTTTCTTGTAGTGAGGGCCCCAAACCTGAGCCCAGGATTTGTGGTGAGGCCTCACCAGTGCTGAGTACAGAGGGATGATCACTGCCCTGCTCCTGCTGGCCACACCATATCCTGGTCCTTTCTTGGCCACACAGGCCAGGAAGCCAGGATTGGCCTTCTTGTTGACCTTCTTCTCTTAAGCAGCACCCCCAGGTCCTTTTCCATTGGGCAGCTTTCCAGTCACTGTTCCCCAAGCCTGTAGCATCGCATGGGGTCGTTGTGACCCACATGCAGGAATGGGCATTTCACCTTGTTGAACCTCATAAAACTGACCTCTGCCCATCCACCCACTGAACTTGACCAATCCTAGGAGGGGACCAGATGACTGTAGCATCAAAGAGGCTTCAGTACCTGATGATGAATGTTAGGTCCAAGTGCTGTTTGAGAGGAAAATCAAGTCATTTTCAAAATGTATGTTCTTGCTAAATAGGTTGCATTATTGTAGAAGTGGATGCTCTAAGTAATCCTAAGGCAGTTGTTGCTGTTATCCAAGCCCTGGCACTGCCATGGCATTTCCTTATGGCAGCAGGAGCAAACCACCAAATTATGAATATTTAATGGAAAAGCTGACGTATATCTACAGTGAATCATTTGCTAGAGAACTGTAAATAAAACAGTGTTTTTAGTTCACTGCCTAGGGCCGTTTAAGTATACCATGTATGAATTATGTCCACATGGGAAAGGAGCTTAGGTTAGAGTAACCCTGGCTGAAAATTTGTGAATGTACAAATACATATTTTTATTTGAAAGTGGTAGGAGTTGCCTGAATCAGTTTTCAGTATAGGTATGTATGTGTTTATATGTCTTCTTAAGACCATATGCTAAATGTTTAGATGTGCCTGGTTTCAATTCAGGGGTACATACCCCTGATTTGTCCCCCCATCCTTTTCCTCTGCTGTGTGTGTGTGTTTGCATTAAACCAGTCTTCATGTAGGTGGTCACACTGTATTTTCTCTCTTTGGACTTCTCACTTTGGTCCAGGTGGATTATGGTTTTTCATCTCCTTTTATTCTCCTTCACATTACTTCATACACATACTCTGAGCCCTGCACTGGATACAGGCCTTGCTCAGGGGACTGGAAGGGCTCTGATCATAGTTTGCAAGCTGCTCCTGGACACAAGTGGATTTCTGCTCACAGCTAGCTCTCCACTGATGTGAGATGTCCTTGTACATGAGCCACTGAGATGCAGAAGTTATAGCTGTTACAGCCTGATGTGCCCACTGATCTTTGATTCTGTATCTGGGATACGGGGGACCAAGGTACTTATACTTTTTTTCTCTTCTTGCATTCACATTAAAAACACAGCTCACCCTGACCTTCAGTGCAAGGTGGGAATTCCTATGTTATCCACGAACCAAATGTCCCAAAATGGACACCTGGAAAATGAAACACGAATATATTGAGGATGTTGGATTAGAAGGAGTTTTGGGCAACTCTGTGATGTAGAAAAGCTGTGCCCAGAGATGAGTAAAATCTTTTTATTCAGAGTGGCACAGAATTGCCACTACTACATGTCTACCTTTTAAAGGCAATTTGGGAAACTGCTCCATCTCTCAGTAAAATTTATTGTTGGAATTACAGCTTTTCTCGAGGTCAGGTGTTTTGGCTACGCCCTTCTTTGATGTTGACCATGGGCACTTTTGAGTATCAGCCCCTTTCTACACTGCTCAATTTTAGGGTGAGGATCTCTCGGTCTGAACAAGAGAAGTTTCTCCACAAAGCCTGAACCATTTCCATAACTTCCCTGTGGACTTCTGTCACAGCTCCAGAGGTCTCCATATACAGGACTTTGCACGTAGGTGTTTCTTCCTTTCTGCTGCCACACTTTCCTAATGACCTAACAGGAAGGGATTTAGGGCAACAAGTGGGCCTTTTGCTTTATCCTATGAAGCTTCCAGATCTGTGTGAGTATGCAGGAAAGCAGTGCGTGACACCTTTCATTTGGATAGGTACCTTATCTCTAGGTTTATTGTCAAAGGAAAGCACCACACAACTTCTGTGATTGTAAGCCCTATCAGATCAGAGCCTGCTTTAACATGCCCCCTTTGTGTACAAGGTTGAATTCATTCATTCTCTGAAGGAGGCTGGAAACTCTGGGAAAACACTGTGGAACTGGACATTGGATCCTGAAGCCTACAATCCATGGGAAAGAACCAGGGTTTTTACAGGCATCTCCAGACTTTTTTGAGGATAGAATATTTTTATTTATTTGAACTGAGGGTTATGGAACATGCTCTTGGCCTTTCAAGAAGGAAGGGAACTAGCTTCTGCAGCTTGCCTGAAATGGGAGATTTTTTCAGATTTTGCTGTCTGTGGTTATATGATTTCTTAAGACTGACTTTATTGAACACCTTCTTTGACAAGTAGCTTCATAAATTCGAAGAAATGTGCTACAAAATAGCTCTAGTATGGAGATCAGTATCTGGCAAGACTGGCTTTTAAAGTGCTGTTGAAAAATAGCAAGAAAATAAGTGTATGTGAGACCAAAGGACATTTATCCTACTAGCAAGTTTCAGATGTGCTCACTCAAACTTATTTTGACATACTCAGAGGACCCAGCCTAATGGCAGAGACATTAAACTACAGCATTAAGGGACTGGATGGTGCAAGCTGGCTGGAAGGGTACCCAAGAGGTTTTATTATTTTTGCCTATGGTATTTATGGCAAAGCAGCTTCATTTTCTCTAGGAATACATCTTATTTTGCTTCCTTCTGAGACTTCTCTGTAACAAGTTGTTGATCTAAAACTATGCAGAAGTAAGCGAACAGTAAATTTCTCAGAAGTGTTTCCAATCTGTATTTCCAAATCTTGTATGCATCTAAACATCTCTCATTGTTCCATGTGACAGGAAAGCAGAGCAGAAGATCTGCTTGGGGTTTTGGCAAACAGTGCGTGTTCATGGGGCCAGAGAAAGTGAGAATAACTTGGTATCGCAGCAGCCAAGAAACAGACACCCACAATTTGTTAGAAGAAGAGGAACCAGGAGACACTCAAAAGTCCTCTAGCTTCTGACTTCAGAATAGTTTGGTGGGTGAGAAATTCTCTTAAGATCAAATCCTGCTCCTGTTTCACCAGAAAGGAGAATCCTGGTCTCCAGTGTCCTAGCTGAATACCTAGAACTAGTGGAAAACAGTAAGAGACTCTCCATCCCTGAGTCCCTCTGACTTGGTGTGAAGCATACATGAGGAAAGTTCCCCTTCCTCATTCTCCTTCTGCTTGAATTTACATGGGAAGTTTGATTCCACATTGATTTTATTTTCCTTTCTCCTGAGTTTCAGGTTTTTTGAGGGGCATCCATCCCAGTGCCATCGACCATCGCTCCCTCAGGCCACTGATGCCAGCCTTTGCCTCCAAGTTCCTTGCAGGGCTTGCTGAGCCCCGAGGGGGTGGCAGTGAGAGAGGGAGGCAGCCAGAGCTGCCTTAGGCAGAGCCACCTTTGAGCTGCTGCTGCTTCAGTGCTCAGCCTGACAGAGAAACAAAATGGAAATTATTCAGGAGCATGAACCAAAGTGGAGGCATCCCAGAGGCCTTTGGCAGAGGTTTATAGATGTCAATTTTTGTGTTTCCTTGGTGAATGAGTCACTGTGGCTGTGCTTAAATTCTTAAAATGCCTTTTAAGCATTCACAACAGCATTTTTTCCCTGTTCGTGTGGCTACTTTCAAACGCTGACTTCAGGTACACCCAGGCCTTTGCAAATCGATGAGAGCCCAGGTTTGACCCTAAAGCTGTTTAGCCACGTTAGCAAAGTCCAAAACATGGTCTAATCTCTCTGGCAGGTTTTAAAAGCTTAAGGTCATATTTTTTTTAGGTGGCTTTCTGTTATAAGAGTGGGTTCTTGTGCAGATGGATCAAAATAGAGGGTGACTGAACTTACAGTTACTTGCAATGTCAGGCTGACTTTATCCTAGGAACTTGCAGTATAAGAAACAACAAACCTAAATAATATGCCAGATCTTGACTCTATTTTTCATTGCTTCTCCTGTTCTGAAAGAGCTGCTACCTTGTGAAAATAGGATGTATGCAGAAGAAAACACCAAAAAGAAAATGAAGCAACAAATGAGGTATTCTCATCATACTGAATTTTGTGGTGGAAGATGAGTATGTTCTCTGGGACACCATGTACTAGATCATGGCATGGTGTGTAATTTTAAACTTTCTCACTGCCAGTTTTGTTGTGGTAATATTTGGGTGCTCTGCTGAGTTGGCACTGCCGGATGCAGGTTGTTCCTTATCCATTACTGGCAGGAAACATTGCACCAGAAGGGTGGATACAGGCACCCTGGCTGCTGGGCACTTGCAATAGGAGATAATTTCCTGAGTGGCATGAGACAGCATGGTTTGTATATGATGTAAAAAGCTCATCTCTTGTGGCATTTTCCTCTGATTGCTGAGTCCACTGCAGAAGAGTAAAAACATATGACACTTAAAAATAGGATATATCCTCAACCATTGCAAACGCCATCTGTTCTCAAAGAAACAACTGGTAGGAAAAAATAACCTTGGGTTGAAACCTTGCATGAAGTTGCCATTTAAAATAAGTGGGGTTTGCTTTGTTATTTTTACTTTTTTGGAGGTGTGGAGAAGGGCTGTTGGATGGCAACTGAAAGAAGACAGATATGTGGAACTGGAGTGTGTGTGTTACAGACGTGCAGAGAAGTCGTGTCTTGGAGACCTGATAAAATTGTGGGACCAAGCATCACAGTGACACTGGAAGGAACCCATGCACTATTTTAAATTGGTTGATGCAGGTGACTGCAGCAAGGTGTCTGCCCACCACCAGAAGGTGGTTTCTAGGGAAAATGTCTACATTCCGATTCATAAACACATAAGACCTAATTTTCCAATTGGACAGAGTTCTCTGGTGAATGGTATGGCTTTTTCACCCATTCAAACCCCATCCAGACTGGTAGTGAGGAGTGAATCAGTAGCTTAGGGAATGCTGACTCCATCCCTGTATGCTGCTCCCACAAAGCACACCCACAGCCATCACCTCTGGTCACAGGAGTGAAATTTCACAGCTTTGGCCATTCCCAGGAGTCAGCACTGCTTCTTCTGGCCCTGTCAGGCACTGATTAAATGACTGAAGAAAATTTTGTTTTCACATCATGGCAATTTGCTGTTACCCATGGAATTTCAGTAACTAGTCATACCACCTGCTCCAAGTCTGATGAAAATCCTGAAAGCCCACTAGTGGACTTGGTTACTTATGCTGTTTTGGATACCTTTAGCATCTACCTGTGATTTCTTTTGGTGCTGAAACTGAAAGCAAACAGGAGCAACTCATCCCCTTTACATGGGCTGATGGTTTCAGAACACCTGTGGGCTACATGTGGCTGTGATAACATATGAAATCAGCAGGGCTGTGCCACAGCACATGAAATCAGCAGGGCTCTGTAGCAATATAAAGCCTGTGTCTTGATAGCCTTGTATGGATCAGAAATTTGAAAGTGGGATAGCTGCATTTCAGTGCTTCTGCCCCTGCTCTATACAGTGAAGAGCAGCTGACTTGTACTTAAGACGCATGCCAAGAAACTGTGCATGAGGTAAAGGGAACACTGCATAGTGTTTGCTCAAACAAAGTAGTCATGTTCCAAGACTGTGTCCTAATCCTGTGAACCTCACTGTTCTTATGAGTTCCAAGTGGGACAACATGGTGAGGTAAGAAAAGGGCATTTTAATGAATAGGTTTGATAGTGATATTTCTGAATAATTTCTTTTTTTGCATCTCACAGCACAGGAATAGCTACAGTGATGTAATGTTGCTATTTAGAATTGTTTTCAAAGTGTGTTTTGAGTTTGGTGCCTGCAGTATTCAAAATTTTGCTTTGGAAATGAGTGCACCTAAGGTAAAGGCTGTGTGCATGTGTTTTCAGCTTCTGTCTCTCTGAATTTGGACTGCCATGCTTCTGATCCTCTTATCTCCAGTCTGAACACCAGAAGATTTGAAGGGTACTAGCCTGTGCTCAGCTTTTGTGACAAGCAGATGAGGGATGAGACAAATCTACTAAACACATTCTCTGCTTTGCGGGGGAATAAGGCAATAACCTGCTTGCCTTATTCCCCTGTGTCTGGTCCTAGTAGACCTAACTCCTGAGATAAAGACCTTTTGTTACTTAACCCAGGGAATGAGTAATTCTTTTGTGATGTGCTGTCACAGCACATTTCTGTGTTCTGGCTTAAACTGTCCAGTAGCAAAACCTGGCTGCATTGCCCCACAATAGAGCAAAAACCCACTGTGACCTGGAGGGTAAAACTCCATGGAAGCATGAAGAATGATGTGGCTGGCGTAGTTCACAGTGGTGGGAGAGCAAGCTTTTGATTTCATAAGTGACAGAACAAAGAAACTCAGTTTTGCAAGAACTTTTTTTTTTTTTTTTTTTTTTTTGGTCAAACTCTTTCATACTGGAAGAGTGTGACTAATTTGCTAATCCACATACTGGGCAATAACACTGAGCCCTGTTGGAAACAAAGTATGCTGTTCTTGCAACACAGCTCATATTCCTAGATTTGAGCCTTGCATGTGAGTCAACTATAGTTAACATTTTAATACTCTAGCAACATTTCAAACACACTCTGCTTTTGTCTACCAGCTTTTTCATTTCTTGGCACTGATGGTCTTGATCTTCCATGGTGGAGGTTCGATATCTCTCTTAAGTTGAAATAAAGTCTTCTGTACTCTGAAATGTTAGATCAGGCTTATTATTATTAAATTTTTTCCAGCTGTCAAGCTTAATGCATTTTTTAAAGCATCCTCCTACTTTAAGGCAAAGTTGTGAAAAGTGAATATGTAACAGTGCATATATATTTATTGTACATGTATTTGTTTGTGAGAGACCAGGACTGAAAACTAAATTCTGTTGCCCCCTAAATCTGATGCAAGTTCACCCTTTCTCACAGCTTTAGATCTACCTGTGAAGTTTGTGCTTTGTGCAGCTTTTTAATGGGCTAAATGAAAGCTCTGGTTTGAGGCAATACTGTCTTCTGTCCTAAAACGTATGAGTTGGCTTGTAGTCCATTCCCACAATGGCCTCCTGTGTCTGCATCCTGTCATATTCTCTTCTGTGCCTTCCAACCCATGTTTGCTGTTCTGCCTAATATTTAAACAAGTTCATTAGCTACGGCCATGTTTTAAAAATATAAACCACATTTTTCAGGCTATGGACCAACATGTTAAAAACCATCTGTGATATGAATTGCTCAACTCATGCTCTCTGAAGAGCCTGCTTTACTTAAAGCAAATGCTCTGCACTTGTGGAAAATAAAGGTGGTCGTTAAGGACCTCAATTCACTTTTGAATATTTCAGCTAAGACTCTGTCATTACAGCTTTTATTGTATCTAACCCTCTGGGTTCTTTTGTAAATGTGGCAGGGTTAAGTGCTTCTGTCATTCATCCCAGCTATTTGTGGGCCCAGATGTGGAGTTAGGTAACTCACTTCAAACACGTGACTTTAAAAACAGGTGATGAGAGTGATGAGTGAAAACTAAATGAAATTTCACATCCTGAGGCTTAGCCAAAATATCTCTTTGGTTGTTCAGGTTAATGTCATTACCACATGAGAGTTCTTTTTCCTGAAGCATTTATTCCAGATGAATTTCTTTAGCCTTCTGCTCTGCTTGGCTGACTGTTTGCAGTCTATCCTTGCTCTTTTGTACATAAATAAGTTGAATTGCTAGGTATAGAATTTTGAATTATCTTGGGCTATTGAAATGGTGTCTAAAGAAGGTAAAAATACTTCTGAGAAAAAAAAATAATTCCAGGTTGGATGTTTTAAGCCACACTGGTATGGCCATGCTGAGGGTTACCTTGAAGTGTAGCTGTGTAAAATGCAGCAAGGCTGACATGGAAGTGGAAGGGAAAATAAATGTCACACAGAAACTCTGTATTTACAAAGTCACCTTCTGCACTGCAGGGACACTTTAAAGAGGAACATTAAGAGTGATAAACCTTAGCTGTAGAGCTCTTCTGAATTTTAGTCCTTTTAAACATATTTGATTTTCAGTACCTTATGCCATATGAGAACAACAAAGGACTCCTCAAAATGCTGCCAGCTTGAGGTAAAAATTCTCAAAGACTTTGTCATTTCTTGCTCATTATGTCCTGTTCCTGCCCCCAGCCACTATCAGTGGTGGAAATCTTGATTTTAGCATTGAAACAGATGGGCTTTCTGCAAGTCACTGAGGATTTCTACTCTGTTATTTAGTTCAGAGAAAAAAAAAACAACCTCCTCCTCTGCCCTCCCTCAATCTGGGCTGTTAGCTTTTTAGACTAATGCTTGGATGTGCTCTTTGGCTAATGGAACTCTACATTCAGGTTCTTCAGTTGTGTCTTTCTTTCTGGTCCCCATCCCCTCCTCAAGAATTTGAGCACTTCAGACTTCAAGGATTCCTGTTTGGAGCAAAAGCAATTGCAGCAACAAACCAAAGCAAAATACTTTCAACAAGTCTGCAGACCATGCAGAAACCCAGTGTATGTCTTCTGCACATGTGCAGACCTACTGCAGAGCCCAGCTCACAGTTCTGCCTGGATGTGTCCTTGCCTCCTGGAAGTGACAGACTCACAATACATGTCCTGTACTTCTGCCTGGGGAAGCTTTACCCAAGCTTGAGCGCATGGCTGTGAACAGCCACCATCACCTAGTATAAATTAATTTTCCTATATTTTAACTGCTACAGTAAAAATGAGTGCTCCACCACAGGTCAGGAATCAAGTCTGACCTTAAAAAGATGCAGACTCAGTTCTTATTGGTACTCACACACTTTTTTATACCCTTATTGTTCCATCAGCAACAGAAAAGTTCCTTTGCCCTTGCAAGAGTGCTACAATGGGTTTTGACCTGCTTAAGAATCAGGAACCAAGCATCTCCAAATGCTGAATGATTTATGAACATATATTTAGTTAAAAGACAGATGACCACAGCATTCTCTGTTTTTCTAATGCATTTTTTGCAGTCAGAGAGTAAAATGTTGAACCAAGCAGAGTGTCTGAGGGCACACCTATATGAATTAGGGCTGACAGCCTCACCTTCTCTACCCACACTCTGGCATTTGCACAAATTCCCCACTCCTCCAAATCCAGCCAACATGGAGCATGGACAGTGAAAAGTTTGAGTCTGTGCCAACCTGTGTACATGAACCCTTCAAATTTTCCCAGTTCTCCTTGTGGCTTGGGTGTCTCTTGCAAAGATTCTGTCAGCCCCTCAGGGTGACCTATTCTTCTGTCAAAGATTTTAGATGTCTGGAATATGTGTCTTCGTTAGTTGTGGCTTATTACAATTCTGGAAATCCCAGAAAAATTCTGGAAATCATCTTTGTGCAGGACAGTTTTGACCATCACGGTTTGGGTAGAACATGTTGTATCATGCTGTACACACTGTCTTTGGTCATGCATGCCTTTGGCAGTTCACTGAGCTTTGCTCAGCCATCTGTTTCCACCAGTTTCTTCCTCAGAACAGCTTATCATCTTGGTCAAAAAAGACCCCAGGTTCACTCTTCTAGCTTTTCCTAGAAATACCTGTTTTCATGTCTGATTACTATGGGGTCAGAATTCTCTGACTAGTTGTTAGTGTCTTGTCATAGGAGAGACCCACATTTTTTGGCTCAGTCTGGTCCATTACTGGTATACTCAGAGTACAGAAATTAACACCCTAATGTAAAACACCTTTGGGATTGTAGCATAGTCCCCACATTTCAATTTTGTGTGGCTGATGTGTATTTTTGTAGATATATCAGTTGCAAATGTTCATAAAACTTCCCTGTTTCAGTTCTTACTTGCAACATTTATTTCTGTTTTGTTTTTTTGTTGGTATCAGCTCAAAACTTCCCTTTTCCTATTGGATTCCCAGGTCACCACATGAGTATGTTGGCATCCGTAATAGAATACAGAGACCTCATTAAACCACCTTTCTTTTTAAAGTAGTTGGGAACGTTGAATTCTGATGGTATAGCTGGTGACTGACTTAACAAGATAGCAAAGTTTCTTCAGAGCGGAGGTCTGCTGCTATGCCAGGCTGATTAGCTCCTATTTTATGACTGTGTGGTCACAGCTGAAATTAAGATGTTGAAGTAAATTATCCTTCTTCACTTCACTGGAGTGTGTGGCCAAGTTAATCAGCAGCATGGAGTTGCTGCCTGACACACAGAAGGCGCATCTTTTTGTCACCTTCCACAACAGTGACACTGTACAGGCACAGAACTTTATTGTTGAAAACACACTCAAATTCTTTGCCATTATCACACTAGCAGATCATGTAAAGATGGTCTGAATTGTGAGGTAATAGTCTGTTTACTGAGAGAAATGTCTGAACAGAAACACAAACTCTCCTTGTAACACTTCATGAAGTTGCCCAAGGTTCCCAGAAGCCAGTGGGGATCTGAAAGAAGTACCTTACTGAACAGAAGAAAAAAATGTAGTCCTAGGACTCAACCCATGTTTAGCTATGCTTTGCTTAAGCAGCTATTTCTGTTCTTAGTTTTAGGGTAAGCTAGTAAAGCAGATTCTGGATTGAAATAATAATTTATTTTTCCTAGCTAGAAAATAATGTTCTTTTCAGTGAACCCCCTTTCTTTCCAGCCTGTAGTCTACAGCCTCAGATGGTAATAATGATTTTAATATTTCTGGCTGAGAAATGTGGTCATTAATATTCTCATGCAGAATCACAGCAGTGTAAATTACATGGTACTCTGGAAACACAGCGGGAGGCGTTTCCTTCCTTGGACAGTTTATTACAGGGCCTTCATCCTGTGGCACATTACCCATATTTAATTTGCATGTTGAGTAATATCATTGTGCCAAGAAACAGCGTTCTCCTGGCTGGTGAGAATGCCTGTCTGTGACAGTGAGCTTTCCCTCATGATCTGTGGCTTGTCCTAGGTGAGAGCAACAAGATAACAAATCAGGGCTGAAATTTTCAAATTTCTCCTAGGGATTTGACTACTGGTTTTAATAGGACTTATGAGGATTAACTCTTCCTCAGCCTTGAACACATCTACATTATTGTCTTTACTGAGAACAATATAAAAGGTTTCAAGAAGTTCCTTTTGCTTTATCTGCGGCCATTAATTTGGGTGTGAGATGTTATTGCTGGCAGTATGAGATTTTTAGTAAATAATCATAGAATCAGATTAAACACTTAGTGGGCATCAAAGAAGGAACCCTGTCTGAACTTCCTGGGTTCATTCTGAGAGGAGTATGTTTAGCTGGGATGACTGCTTTACTGGGGACCATTCTAGGGATTGTTTCAAATAACAGTGGCAAAGAACAATAACTGTTTTTTAATTAGAACAAAATAAGACACATTTGCCTAATGAAGATATATTCAGCTGGAGCCAAGTGATTAAGTGGTACTTAAATTCATATTACAGTCTAAACTTCTGGAAGTTTCCAAATAAGTGTTAAATAAAGATGTAAAGGAACAAATGTAATTTTGAATTGGGTTGGGATTTTTCTGTGTTGTATTTTTACAAAAATACAACAAAAAGCTTACTTAGACTAAGCTTTTCATAACTTTTCTTTTTTTACAGCTGTTAAAAGACAATGATTTACTGTTCATCAAGGTGCTTCAGTTCAGGGGATTTTAGTGCATTGTCATTAGCATGTAGAAGTACAATGTTTTCATATGCCCCAAGTTCAAGGTTTTCCTCTATGGGCAGTTTTTCTGCACATGCTTGCAAAAGCTGTGACACAGTTGTGTGTCCTGATGTCAGTCACCTGGTGGAGCAGCAGGTGGAGGAGGTGATGTTTTCAGGTGCTGACCCATGCTCAGTTTGTGGTTTCAGAAAACACTACACAGCCTTTTGCTAGCACAGCATTCATCTCTGAGGTGGGTGGAGAAGAACTTCCATGCACATGGAGATAAAGGCACCAGAGTGCTGGATTGGAGGGGAAAATCCCTCAGAGAAATGGAGGAGTTAGCGGAGTTGCTATAGGAGTGGGGTGTGGGATTTTTCCCCTCTTCTGTATTTTCAAGACCCCATCAACATGCCATCCCCACGGGGACTTGGAGGAGGCCTGAATGATAAAGTTGCTCAGCATTAGTGTGATTCACATCTGAACATTGCCTGTGACAAGCTACAGCTTCCTACCAATAAGCCAGCTGCTCTCTATAGCCTTTGAGGAAAAGAAAAGACCAGAAGTTTTGCATGTACTGGCATAGGTAAGAGAAGGGCTGCTGGCAGATCACATTCTGTGTGATAAAATGAGATGAAAAACATATTAGTGCAAAAAGTCTGACATTGAACAGACTTGTAGTGTCTGTCAAGTGGGATGTTAAGGTGCCAGGTAAGTTTTGGCCACAAATATTTTCTCTCTGCTATTTTGGATCAGATGCCTTGGTTTAATCACGAATGAGAACTGGAAAATATTGCTTAGGGGATCATATATATACTTATAGGAAATCTGAGACTGTTACCTTAGATCAACAGCTTTATTTTAAAGTCACACAAGTACCCTCTGTGCTACCCTGAAACATCAGTCTCATTTGGCAAAACTTCCTGAAGTAGTTAACCTTTATTTTGCCCTCAAAAAGTATTTGGTTTGGTTTTACAAAGAAAAAAATGCATATTTTTGACAGATGTATAGGCTTGTTACCTGTGTGCCAGTGAAGGTTTGAAAGCACTTACATCTCTTATCTTCCACACAGTCCTGAGATAAGGGAAGATTTCCATTAGGCATCTTCCTGGCTCTCAGATTTAAGACCAATAATGTTCCTACTCTCTTACTGCAACATAATGCTAAAAAGCCATTGCAGCTAGGAGTGTATAAATGAGTAGGCTGAGGTCCATGCTTTGCCAAATTTCTCCCCAGCAGCGCAGGGCTGATTTTCCCTTTGGTCTGGGAGGATGCACACTGGCTGATTTTCCCAGCCTTGCTGTAGTGTGGTGTCTCAGTTGGCAGAGAGACACGTTGTCATGGGGCAGCAACCAGGTCTGAGAGTATCCATGTGCACCTTCCTTCCCTGCCTGTGCATTCATTTATGCAGGCAGACAGACTGTGTCCAAACTGCTGCACAGTGAGTGGATGTGGGGGCTCTCTGGAGGCCATGGAGGAAAGTGGCCATGGCTCTGGCTGTATGCTAAAAAGTCAAACTTCTCAGAGCATCATGATTTACATGTGAGGCTAATAAATGAATGAGACCTGGGGAGCAGCTCTGTGGAAAGGGACTTGGGGTCAGTCCTTGGGGTCGGTGGACAAACAGCTCAGTGTGAGTGAGCAGTGTGCTGCTGCTGCAGCAAAGAAAGCCAGCAGGATGCTGAGCTGCATCAATAAGGGCATGACCAACAGAGATGGAGAAGTCATTGTCCCTCTCTAATCATTGCTTGTCAGGCTGCACCTGGAATGTTGTGTTCAGCTTTGGTCCCCACAGTGCAAAAAGGTGTGGACAGGCTGGGGAGGGTCCAGAGAAGGGCCACAAAGGTGATCAAAGGCCTGGACAGGCTGATGAATGAAGAAAGGCTGAGAGAGAAATGGATTTGTTCAGCCTTGGGAAAAGAGGCTTAGGGAGACCTGATCACCATGTTCCGGTATTTCAAGTGAGGCTACAAAGAAGATGGATATTCCCATTTGTAAGAAGTCACGTGGAAAACACAAGGGGTACAAACTTTTCTCAGGAAGATTCCAATTGGACAAAAGACAGAAATTTTTCTCAATGGAAACAAGCAGTCCTTGAAATTATCTTTCACACGAAAAATGGTGCACTCCCCAGTATGGGTCACTTTTAAGATTCAGCTGCAATGGGTGCTGGTCTGTTTTGCCTAGACCATGCTTTTCCCAAAATCAGTTGATATTCTATGATTCTATATAATAAATTGCTTTCAGCACTGTTGTTCCAGCTACCCTGTGAACAAGCAGTGCTTGGTGTCCTGCATTACTTATTTTTTCCACCTTGCAGTCTCCCTGCTGTCCTGTGTTCCTCTGATACCAAGAACAACGGGCAGAGCAGAGGTCAGTTTCTCAGCTAGCTGTGTTTTAGTGCAGCATGCAGAGAGGATTTTATCTGTTGGAATACCTTAACTGCATCTTAGGCAGGCTCCCTGAAATCCAGAAATTCATCTTGCTTAAAGCATGTGGAATGTGGTGCTTAGTTTAAAGGAAGACTCTTTCTCCTCAACTGGGAACCTCTTTAAAATCTCAGCACACCCACACACTGAAGGTCGGGCTCATTTGATGTGTACCCAAGCTCTCCCTGGGTGGTACAACACATTGCTGCCTCTGCACAGCTTTCCTTTTAATCTGCTGTGCTGGGGTTTTCAGCAGTGAGACTATTGCAGTCTCTCTGCAATACAGTCTCTCTGTAAAGAAACACTTTACACTATTTTTGCCAGTAAAAGGGTGAATTAAAAAAAAAAGGAAAAGGCAAACTGCCTGTCTTTCTAAACAAACACATGGTTTGGGTCTTGATGTTGATCCATAGTTTTGCTGAGGTATATGTTGATATGCTAGATGTATGAAGAGAGGTGTTTTCTCTTATGGAACATATACTGTCTTCTAATTCTCTCTATTATGGTTAACCTCAACTCAAGCCCTGTTGAAATTCTCATTTTGCTTACCCAGCCTTCCTTTCCAAAATGGTACAATGCTGAGTGGAGGCAAATTATTTCATAGCTGTCATAATGGAGGACACTATTAGTGCAGTAATAATGTGAGGATTCCTAATTAGTGGAGTCAATACTTTCAGGGGTCAATTTCAGCCTCATTCATGGGTTAGACTGAAGTTCAACCAACACTTAAAGGCTTAAGAAGAGCCTATTAAAATGAAGCCTAAATTACAGAGGTCATAAAAAGAGAGATTTCTGTCCTTCAGTCAGTATCAGGGTCTTGTTCTTTTGTTTCCAGGTCTCCTTTAGTTCACACCAGTCACAGGCCCAGATCTCATTCTCAAGGTGTCAAATAACTAGGAATCAGAGATATAAATTTCCTCAGTCTGAAACTTTCTTGAAACCTGAGGCATACGTTAGGTATTCCAAGGTCTTTGCTTTAAACTTACACAAGAAACTGATTATATTTGAGGCATATCTGTAATTAAACTGATTGATTATTTAAATATGTTATGTCTGTATAAAAATAATATTTTCCATTTCATTGATACTTTTCTGTTCACTTGCAATGGTGATACTTCTCACGTTGGCAAAGGAGAAACCAACATCCCTTATGCTCTCCAGGTAAAGGATGGCTTGTTGGACTAAAGTACTCATGAGGGAGACACAGGGTAGAGTTCCTGTTCTGCTGTTCTCTTGTGTCTTGGATGAGATCTTGGAAAATCATCAAATAACTGCTGCTCTAGCAGCCAAGAAACATTATGTGAGAAACCAGGATGATGATTTTTTCAGAACTGGCATTTTTCTCTGAAATAGTTTTTGTTGACCAGTTTGGTCAACATAATTTGTGATGAAGAACTCCTTGGTAATCTCTAATGTGAACAGCTTGTGTAAAGCATCCTGGCCATTACTGGAATGCAAGGTACAGTTCCAAGGGATGGGAGATGCCAAGATGGATTGCCATGCTTTTGCAAGGAGTTAGAAGCAGTTGAAAGTTGAAATGAACGTTTGGTCATTTCAAAACATACCTTCACAAGCCTTTTCTCTCTGCTCAAGCAAAACAATCTTTGTCCTTCTCAAACTCTTGTTCCATTGTGGCAGTGTGTCTCCAAGTAATCCAAACCATGGAAGGTCTGGGTGCATCTGCAAGCAGTATCCTGCTGCATCACCCCATGGAATGGCCATGATTCATCAAGTCTCAAATCTTTTAAAGATCTTGGTATCATTGAAGATGAAGGTTATAAATCATTTTGAGAGCAGCTGTTTTAAAATAGAGATATTTTCTCTGAGGAGACAAATTTAAAAACACATTTATTGCAGTTTTTCAATTTTATGTCAGAAATGTCTGAGCATATCCCATTCAATTTCCACTTCTTGTATCAAGTAGTTATTATTTTTCCAAAAATTTGTAACTAGGTTAGAGAGCACCACTAGTTTGATAAAAACAGCCTGAAAACCCAATGCTGACCACTGAGATGCTTCTTCAAACATCTCTTTTGATCAGTGCAGGCTGTAATGGCAACAACAATCATATTTGGAGGTCTACATGAGGAAAATATGTTTATGTAATTAGTCAAATTGGAGTTCTCTTTCACATATCTTTTGTAAATGCACATTAGAGCAATAGTCACTTGGTAAATTTGTTGTTATCTGTTAGTAAGAGACTACAGATTATTAATATAAAGGGTGCTTGTTAAGGCTACATTTGCAGGGTCTCTGGCTGACCAAGTGATACTGTATTAATGGAAATAGTTGCTTTTAAAGAAATTGCATCTCTTGAGCTGTTAGTGAAGAAAATAACAGGTTTCAAAGACAAGGCAAAAAATTCAACCATCACAATGTGTGAGAATGCATTGCTTAATATTACAGTGCTTCACAGCTGAGAAAAATTAGTGTGGTGGTTTGCTGGAATACAGTAAGAAAAGGTCACCTAGGCTTTTGCCAATCTCTTCTGATCAACAGTAATTTTTATAAATTTTCAGACAAGCAGAAAAGTTGTTTGGCTCTAAAAGCTGAAAGAAAACAAGTGGGTGCTTGAAATGAGGTGGTTTAGATTTTCAGGAATCCTTTGGAATCACCTGTGTCTAAAGTGTTAATTTTTAAGCAGTATTTGTCAGGTGTCCTTGGGCAGCACCCATTACTGGCTCAATAAATATATTAGTGTTGGTGTTGTGGCCCCCCCAGAACAGAGGCAACTTTGCACTTTTCAAATCTGAGTGGTTGTGGGATCTCAGCACCTCAGGACGGAGGTGCAGAGTGGCCGAGACCACCCTTGGGGGGCTCGGGAGTCCTGGAATGTTGCCAGAAGTGTCTGGTGGCAGGGCTTTGATCCTACACAGGAGACGACACTGGGAAGGATTCACTGGGTGTATGGTGAAGGGATAAGTTAATTAGAGTGTAAAACACAGGGTTCAGGATTTTGGTACAGGGGGGTCTAAAGAAGTAAGATGGAGGAATTGGGGCGTGTCCTGTCCTTCTTCTTCTTCTTCTTGGCCTCCATCTTCTGTGGTGATGGTGGCACTTTGGGATTGGTTATTACTAGAAGTGCACCGGTTAATAAGGGTAGAAGGTATTGGGGAAAAATGATAAATATTGTACACGTAACTTCGGGTATAAAGATAAGTGACCGCCCCGGGGGCTTGCAGAGTGTGCCCATGGCTGACTTGCTGTGCAGACCTCTGTCGGGCTGAAAGAAAATCTTTTAGATAAACAATTAATAAACACCGAGACCGAGACAAGATCAGAAGTCTCTCCTCGTCCTTTGAAGCGTCGGCTCTCCAAGGCCATCCCTGGGCCTCTCCAGGCCACCTAGACAGCACAGAAAACTTACAAGTGGCGTCCCTGAGCAATCTCAGGACATAAATCAGCAAAGAGAAACATGAAAATCTACAAGTGGTGACTGTGCAGAACTAACCACAGCTGCAGCCAAGCCACAGCAGGCTTCATACCTTAATACCACACAATTCAAAAGGCGCACTGATCCTTTTTCAGAAGCCACTCTACTTACAGCAGCAGATGGAAACCTTATCTTAAAGGTTGAGCTCAGCCAGGTCGTGTGTGAGAGCTTCTGGAGCTAGCACAGGGGAAAACTCTCATGCCTTCCCACATGCCCCCCCTTAACCTCTCACACTAGCTGGCTTCTGACCAGCCAGCTCTCCTGGTGGCTCTGTTTTCTTCACTTATACTCTTCTAGTTTTGGCACATTCCAGGCATTATCCTAAAATGCTTTCCTTAATGTCACTCTTTTCCCTCATGTCAACCCATACTCTCAGCTCTAAAGTGCCACATGTCAGAGCCCTCTTTACCTCTCTGCTGCAGCTGAAGCTGAGCAGTGTGTGTGCCATAGCCTTTGATATTCTTGCTTATACAGGGTAGAAGTTTCGCTTGGCATAGCCCACCTTACATTAAAGAGCCATTTTCAGTAATGGCCTACATTGGGAATCTTACAAAGAATTTTAAAAAGCATTTGACAGGGTGAAGTGAAAATATTTCCTGCTCTTTCACACAACACATTGGACTATAGGTGTTGTCCTTCCTTTATCTTCAGGTATTTGCATGCAGAATCAGTTAAAAAAATTTCTTCTCTCTTAAAAAAAAAAAAATTGAAACTCCTTTGAATCCTGTTTTCCCTTGGAGTATTTTCCCCACTCACTCCTCTTTATACATACATGTATGTTTGAAAATGAGAAATAGAAAAAAACTTTTTTTCAATTTGAAGGGATGATGCACACTGAAAGGATCTTAATTAAAATATGTTAAAAAAGAGTATTTCACTTTATTAATTCAAGTTCTGCTTGTGAGAACGTGAAAGGAAATGTTTTTATAAACTTGAGATTTTTATGAAAGCTTGTTTTTACTAGTTCTAAAAAACTGGGTTACACTAATTTGGTGATATTTCTGGGAAATTGAGCAGTTGAAAGGATAAAAATGGTTTTATGTTATCTTTGGATTTTTACTGTTACTTTGCTTAGAAATTAACATGCAAAATACACTTGCCTTCAGAAGGCTTCACAACCATTATAAATTGCTCAAAGCTTGTTGTATTAAATTTTTGTTTTGGAAAAAGTTTCTCATTATCCCAAACATATCCATGTAGTACCTGATCTTATTAGAAAACAAAGCAAAACAGAAATCCGAACCCCATGTTTCTCAGGAACTGAAGCATCAATTCCATGGGGGATTCCATTGTTTCTAATACTTTTAACTGAATTTCAAAAGAGAAGCCAAATATTGTTTATTTATTGGAAAAACAAAAATTGCTTTTCAAGTAAAGGGAATGAGAGTGCTTAGGTATGATAGTGCCAAATGCCCATTTCTTTTTCAGTGCTTTTATTCATTCTGTATGCATTTACTTCAAAATTAGAGCAAGATATCAATAACACTAGATGTATGGTAATGGAATGTCCTGAATTAGGCTCTTTAAAATGAAAACTGTGTGCCCACTTCCCCGGTGCACTTCTCTTCAGGATGAGGGTCTATTGAAAGAGCCTGTTTTGGGACTTGATCTCACAGACATCAGGGACAGAAAAAGGATCTTCCACAGACTAATGATATCTGGGAAAAATCTGTGGCTTGTGGCAGAGTGGCAATCAGATAGCCACATCCCTGGAGATCAGTAAGGAATTTATGACATGGACTCATAGCATAGTATTTAAAATGACATGTTCATCCTGAAGTGAATGAGAGACTTTCCAGTAGTATGCTAAAGAAATACTCCCACTATTTCTGCCATAGAGCACCTGTGAATCAGCACTTTCTTATTTCTATGTGTCTTTTGAAATTTCGCTGTACAGAACATCCTGCGGTTGGAAAATCACAGGCGTGTCTGCAATGCTCGAGAGGAGACAGAGTGATTCAAAGGCCCTCAGACTGTGATAGGAAACAGAGAACCAGACTTCAGATGTAAACTGGAGAGAGCTTTGCTGCCAGCGAGATGTCCTTTGAGGTGGTTGCAGCTCAAAAGAGTTGAAATGAGAAGACCCAGAGTTTGACTAGAAGGCAAGAAAAAGACCAGCTCAGGTCAGTTAGCCTACCACACTGCATGTGGGGGATCTGTGATCGGGCACTGTCTCTGCCTGCTCTGAAATTGTGTAATTGAAGGGAGACAGTCTTCAAAGGTATCCTTGCCTGAATGGCAGCTCCTAGGGCTTGCTAGGCACTGCTCTTGGGGGACTCAGGAAACTGCTACAGCAAAGCACTGCAACTGGTGAGAGAAATACTCATGCAACAAATTGCAGCGTTCAGGGAGAGAGTCCTTGTGGAGGGACAGAAAAAGTATAGAGAGGGAGACCAAGCTGTTCAAAGGTATGAAAGCAGCAACTGAATAAGTTTGGACTCCTCATTCTGTCTAGTCATGGAGTGCTGTGACAAAGACCTAAAATCATGGTGCTTGGTGACTTGAAGGTGACTTCCAGTTTTGTTATTATCTTTAGCTGATATTTAGATACCCCAAAACCTGAGGCAACCTCCTGTACTTTACACATCACTTTCTTGACACGTCTCATACACGGCTGAGAGTACTTCTTTTGCAGGCATTTATAAAACCATGTGAGGAGGAGATGCAGGAAGCAGACATATTCAAGACTTAATGGATAATGGAGCTTGGAATAACAACCATTCAAAAGGGTGAACTGAAATCATGGCCAATAGTTCATCATAATCACTCCATTGTGAAGAATGGTGTCAATGCCAAAGTGGTGATATTCCAGTACTTTTGCTTATAATGAAAAAAAGCAGGGAAAACTGTAGCTATTGGAAGAGAAAATTAATGTGAGTAAGGAAAAACAATTTCACTTTCTTGGAAATTATCCCCTCTGTCTTCTCATCTCTTTCATCAGAAATGTGTACTCACATCTACTCACAATTTCCTTCCCCCAAATCCTAAATGCAAAAGCCCTCATTGGGTGATGAAGACATTGCAGTTTTAGCCTAACTGCCCAAGATATTATCTGATGTCAAAATTCTTTTTTGGCCTCCCAGCAAGGGCACAGGGTTGATAAATTTCTGGGCTTTTGCTTTAACCTCTCCTGACATCCTAGAGCTCTTGCATTATTGTGCATTTCACAAATCTCTAACTGCATCAGAAAAATTTGGTGACCTGAGGTCAAGATTCAGTTGAGTTCTGTCATCATTGAAGCCTGCTCTCAATTCTGGTTTTGGCAGGCTGGCTACCTGACTTTAATGAAGTTGATGTGTGACAACTCCAGATCTGAAGACATAATCAGAAAACTCACAAAGCTGAAGCTAGATCATTTGGAGGCAAATCTGAACATTTTAAATATGTGCCAGTGGTTTCTTCCATGGGTTTTGTAAGATAGAAATTTAGATAGAAATTTCCACTGAAAATTTCAGCTGCTTTGTAGTGGTTACTGCTGAGGCTAACCAGGTTTTGAGTGGGTCTGCTGACTGGATTATGTTGATCCCTTGAGCAATAAATCTTGCAATAGAAAGAAGCAGAAAGCAGAAGGTTTCTAATGGAATTTCTACCTAGAAAACTTCATTTGAGACATGCTCGTCTATGGAGAAGCAGATTCCTTCCATCATATTTGATGGCACCAAGGACTTCATGTGGTCAGGGAAGCACAGATTTCTTCACAGCAGGAGAGAGCAACCGGAAAAGTTTTCCTCTAGAAGCAGTCATGCAACTTAGAGGCAAAATTCAGCCCTTAAAAGCTGATGATCCAAATGAAGTTATTATTTCAATACTATTGTTACTGGTCTGGTGTTAGTGAAGTAATGTCATTTTTCTGAACAAAATGACTCAGCTCCTTCCAGAAGAAAGAACTGAGCTCTGGTGCTGATCTCTGCCTGTCCCTGACATACTAGGGTTGTCATGGTGTCTCAAAGGACCTAGGGAAAAGCCACGAGAACTCCTAAATAATTTGGCAGTAAGGAAAATGCCCTCTTGTCATAAAGTTTCCCTTAGCCCTGTATAGAACAAGATCTATCTGTCTGAAAAACAGCTAACTTCTAGTTTAAGAGTTAAGGGCAGGCTTATGTTTATTAAACTTCTTTTTAAAATAAAGCAATTTATGTTTCCAGTGCAGAGATAGTCAGGGAAAGTGTGTTGCTTATGAGACAGATTTGGCCCAACTCCTACCTTTGGAGTGTGATAATCAGATCTGGATAAATACACATGGACTTTTCTCTTCTGGGAGCGCTGGACCACATCATGCTGAAATGGCAACAGCTGGCAATATATTTAATTTTCATCAAGTATATTTGGATGATCTTTCTTACCTTGGCAACAGTATCGATGATTCTTGTCAATCATTCCAAATGCAGTTTCTCCTTCTGTGGTTTCATGGTTCCTTTATTGCAAATTCACCTGGGCCAAATTCTTACTCAGCTTTCTTTTGGGAGGAAAATGTCACAGAAATGCCTCTGAGGACTTGTATAAGTGAATGCTCAGGAAGAATGTAAGCCAAAATATTTGATCTACTTTAGGAGCTATAGAAAACTGCATCTCAGTTGTCCCATGCCTGGGCTACCACTGGTTTATCCAAACTGCAAATGTTGAGGGTTTTTTTTCATTTTCACTGTTTAAACTCTGCCATCCTTCCCTGAATTCCTTCATAGGCTCAGTAGCAAGGTGAAAGTTCTCTCATTCAATGCCCTTTTTACTTCAAAACTACTGACATTACTGACCTCATGTCTCACTAAATACTTTGCAGCATTTCCATCCTCTGTTGAATACTGTGTTTTTAGGTCTCTCCTGGGCATTACAGTCCTGTTGAAGGGCCAGCTGTGTGACAAGCCGCTGAAGAATGTCCGTGACCTCGTAACTCCTGAATCCTCTGCTTTTCCTCCACAGCTCCACTTAAGGTATGTGACAGCTGGGCTTTTTTCACGTGTGCAGAATGGACTTGTGAAATAGGTGGTATCCATAAGGTTAAGAAAGTGTCTGTCTCTCTTGGGGTGCTCTACTCAGAGTTGTCAGAGCTCTTAAGCCACCCTGAGCACCATCACATGGGTATTTCTTGGGAGAGTTCTTGAATAAAGAGAAGCCAGCACATGCTGCTGAGCGTTAGTGACCAGCCTTGCTTTTTTATGTCGTCCTTATGGGATGAGTATTGGTGCTGGAGTACTTTTGTCCAGTGGCTGTGTGTGCATGCAAACAGACTCAGTCACTCAGGGAGTGCATGGGCTGTGCTTGGAGTGGGACCACACTCATTATTTGGGCTGTGCCACTTGTACCACTCACAAGCTACTTGGATTTTGCTAGAGTAGAACTCAGTAGAAGTCATTGAGAACTATTTTAGACAGATTTGGAAAATATGTTGGGACTGTTTGTGTTTGCTCATGAAGACAAATGCTTTAGTTAGAAGTTCTTAGAATTAGAAGACAGAATTATAAAGCAACCTCAAAATCACAAAAAAATTTAAATAACCTCATGACACTAAATGCAAGCCTCAAGACTTTCCAGATCTTCCACTAAGTTCATTCTTCTTCCTAGAAAAACAGAATATTCCCCATATCCTTTATCTAAGAGCTCTTTTTTCAATGTTTACAGGATGGGAGATTAATTCTATGAAAAAGTCATGACTCCTGGGTTGTAGGGTAGGCAACTCGCTCAGAGCAACAAGAAGAGGTTGATTTATGGCCTGCTGCTAATTGGAGTTACTCATAGAATTGGGATGTGTTATCCTGTAACTCACAGAGAGACAGATGACTAGGCACAGGGGAAGATGAGTGAGAGATTATTTTGGTAAAATTCTCTATGATTTACTGTTTTGTTTCCCCAGCCATCCCACTGGACATCACTTTCACACAGTAGCTAGAGTCTGCAATATGCAACAAGAAGGTTCCTGCAAATTTGCAAGGGGCTGTTACTGACCATTTTCCTCTCTGATTTACAAACATTTGCCCAAGAAAAGGAAGTAAAACTTTAGTAAGTGGGGAAAAAATGCTTTATTAGGGCTTTTATTTGTGGGAAAATATTTTAAGAAAACATGTTTGGTACAAATTATGTTCTATATCTCCTTGGGTTATTTTCTTTCTTCTTTTGTGAGATGACTTTATTATCTTCCTGGGTTTTTCATCATTATAATGGTTGTGGTTGATGTAAGGGAAGGGTCTTATGATTAATATTTCATTCTGGCAAAGATCAGATCAATACTTTGTGCTCTCTTTTTTAAACTTAATTTAATATAGGCTGCTTCTTTTCCAGGGTTGGTAACTTCCTCCACAACTTTTCTGTCTACAGGCCTTTTACATTCTTGTAAATTTTTCTCTCACAACTTTTGATTTAATATTGATATTGGGACTTGGAAGGAGAGCTCCTTCCAAGTGGAGGGGGCAAGATTAGGTGTCCAGACTTTGTTCACTCTGCAGCTTTTTTTGGACTGTATCAGCTCTTGTGAATTATGTGGACTCAGGCATGAGTCCAGCTTGTCAGGAAAGCTCTAACCCTCCTGCACCTCCTTATCATGTCCAAGAATACTCAGGAGGAGACACAAATAGGGAAACAGAGTAAGAAATTTTTGAACTCTGCTTCTCTACCTGATTTTTATCTCCCTTTTCTGGCTTTGTCATATGAAGATCTTTCACATGGATTGTGTGCTTTGCTGCACCTCAGTGTAGCAGGAAGATGAGGACAGCTCTAAGATGTAGGCTGCTGCTCATGTTGTGCCTTGCTCTCCTTAAAGCTCTGAAGAACAGCCTAAATATGCCTGGGGAATGTCTGTGGCTTCAACCATATGAGAACCCTTGTTGTGCAGACAAGATGAGATTTTAAATAAATGAACCTAGTATGGGTAGCAATTGTTATATCATAGCTTCTGAGGACTGTAAAGGTAAAAGCAAGATGCAGGAGCTAATGGTTCTAAAAATATTGTAAAAGAGCACATTGGTTTGTGTGCTGGAAGGAACTGGAAACCTACACATCTGCTGATATTTCAAATATCCATTAAAAGATATAAACTGTAATGGACCCTGATCCTTGATTGTCACTGACTTCCCTTGAAACAGGTGTCCTGGGTTTACTACATGATGTTTTTATCCCCATCATAAGCTCATCATATTTGAGCTTATGATGGAGAGGTAAATTGCAAATGTATCAATTCCTTACATTTTCTTTTCTTTGATTTTGTTTGTTGTTTGTTTGGGGGTTTTGTTTGTTTTTTGTTTGTTTGTTTTTTGTTGGTTTGTTTGTTTGTTTTTGGGGTTTTTTTCCTCCATGGATTGACTCTCTCTCCCACTTCTGGGAACATCAGGACCTCGCTAAGAGCTGTTCCTCTTTTGAGTCTTCTAGTAAACACAGGGTTGCTGACTGGAAATCCCCATCTGTCTGTCCCTCACAGTGGATCACAGGCAGCACTCCAGTAGGAAATATCTCAATCTTCTAGGTCAAGTGGGATCCCATCACTCCAGGGCACGTGGCCAGGCCCTTTGCTTTGCTGTTGCCTTCCACAGCACATCAGTGAAGAGCATGAGGTGCCCTTCTGTTGTTCACTTTATGAGTGATTTTGGTCACAAATGCATATACTAACTCAGCCTGGCCTTGGTTCATTATTTCAGTACTTTCCCTGCCAGCATGGATGGTTTGACTACACATTTCAGTGCTCTGCCATACAGACTATTTTTCATGTTTGCCCAGTGGAATGGCACTTGTTCATTTGTTTGGGGGTTGTTATTATTCTTTTAAAAAGTATTTTGGATGATGTTTGCCTGTGCAAATTGTCAAGGGGAATTAAGAGACCTGAAATAACTTGTAACTCTATTATGAGGACATATCCTAGAATGAACAAATGTCCATCCTGATAGATTTGTGAAACTAGAGAAGAGATTGAATTTTTTGTGTTCAAGTAGAACTTACTGTCAGCAATGATACACAGCCTCTGACTTGACTGTGTGCTGCTTATGTTGGACTCAGAAGGAAGGTTATAAAGGAAAAATGAGACCAGAGATGTGGCCAGTAAACTCTTCAAGATTCCTGTTTCATACCCGTTAAGAATAGGACTCCTAGTGATAATAAGCAGAGAGAGAAGAATCAAGGCAAGGAGGAAGGTATGTGTGAGACTGCTAGGGAGAGGTGGACCTGAGAAAAAGTGAACTTTTTGATTTACAAAGGAGACTATTTTTTCACTGAATGAAGGTACTGTATAATTTTCTTTAGTCATTTTGAATATCGAGATATGGAAATAGAGGATCAGTCTAGAGTTATCTCTTTTCATCAATGGTATGTTTTTGTAAGAATATGCAGAGATTTCTTTCTTATAATAGGCATTTTGTATTACTTGGAAAATTATCAAGAAAAGGATCCCTGCATACAGAAAACACTTTCCATACTCAAGGTTCACTTGGCAAGGAGAGAGAAGGAACTGGTGCTGTAATGAGTTCCCTGTTCTGAAAAAAAAAAAAAAAAACAATAGGAAGGGCATGGTGAACAAAGAAAGAAATGTTCATAAATCCAATGTGTCCTTGAGGAGAACAAGGCTTCCAAGGCTTAGAAGATAAAGCAGCAAGCTCTGAGACTCACAGGGGCAGAAATTAATGGCAAACAGGAAAAGAATTAAAAGGCTTCAATCATTAGTAGTTTCAAAGGAACAGTTCCCTTTGTTTTCCTTGCCTTAAATGGAGGTTGATGTGGATCCTGGAGAACTAGACTTAACCTTGATGCAGAGTCTGAAAAGAAGTTTGAAAGAAACATTTGTGGCTGTTGACCCAAATGATAACCCAACACTGAGCGTGGTGCTGCACAGAACTGATGTCAGCCCCACAGAACCTGGTTATTATGCCCTTATATCTTCACAACCTCCTGGGAGTACCAGAAAACACCATCCCCACACCTCAACTTGAAAGTGATAATGGGAGGACATCTGGGCCCAGAGAGGACATCTGGGCTTCCACGGGAGTGAATCTCTCAATCAGTCAGTCAGTCTGGTTTTCACATCTCTGTTGTTTGTGCTCTAAGGTTTGCAGTGCTGAACTGTAGCCATATGATCACTGAGCTTGCTGTCTGATCTACTCTGTGTGAGGAGATGCATTCCTCCCCTCTCTGGTGTACCTGAATACAGTGGGATGAACACCCTCTGAAGCTGTCTCTCTCCATTTACTGCAGAGAAAACATAAACAACTGAGCTGATGTAGGTTATATCAAACCCCTCACTATGTATGGTGAGAGGAGAGGAATATAACCTGAGCCCACTGCAGATAGGTCTGAATGTGTCAAAGAAAGCAAAATCAGAGTGAAGGCTACAGTGAAGGTGGGTAAGAAGAAGCGAAGTGGAAATGAAGATGACAAATCCTTACTGCAGGGTCTGTAATGTAAAATGTGATCTGCAGGTGTGACTGAGTTAGTGGCGCTTGCTGTGATACCATTGACTGCTGAAGCCTGGCTATCCTGTAGGACACAGAGGTCCAGCTGATGCAAGGCAATAGCAGAGAATTATGTGAAAGGCCACCACCCTGCTATCGCTGGATGTAGTGACCTCCAGGATGGCTTTCTGAGAGAAAAGAGCATTGTGGGCAAAGAGGAGACAGAGGCCTGTGCTGACCAAGAGGGTGGACAGATGACAGAGTGAGGAAGTAATGGAACAAAAAGGGTCCAGCCTGCCTGAAGAAGCCTTTTCCAGTAGGGAAATTAAGGCATGCCCAGCTGAGGGGAACAGAGTTTATGTCATATAAGGCCCCAAAAGTGGTTTCATGAATGAGGGAGATAAGATATAAAAGATAATTTCAGAATGATTGTGGTGTTCAGATCTGGGTCATTAGGCTGAGGACCAAAGAGCTGAGCAGCCTTGGTAGACAGCGGGGGTTTCTGGGCTGTGAGTTCCTGCTTTCCTCGTAAAGGTTGCAATATGAAGGGAAAACAGAAGTTCTCCCTGGGAGAAGCAAAATTTGGCTAACCAAGTACCTTGATGCCCTATTAATTACTGTCTTTTTTTTTTATTGCCTGTGATCTCTTCAGACACCACCTAAAACATGTTGTGCTGCCATTTCTTTCACTTTTTTCCTGTGGAGGTGGAAGATGTGCAAAACCTGTTGAAAAATTCATGCACTCCAGGGGTTTACATAACACCTGTGAAGGTTTTTTTATCAATCAAATTTCTGCATATATCTACTTTTCCAACCATCCCACAAACTGAGGCAAGTGTTTTTATTTCTCAGGCAGGGAGAACTTTGGACCAGGTGACCCACTGTGGTCTCTTTTAAAATTCCCTGTTCTGTGAGGTAGCCACAAGATTTTCAGAGTTCACACCATGTTGAAACAGGCCACTGTGAGGCTATGCTGGGAATAGACTGGAAACAGCCTCTCAGTATATCTGATTACTTTGTTCCTAAGCTATTGCCTTGGACCACAACAGAGATAGCTGGAGATCCAACATCAGTTGCATCGATGTGAGGGGGAAAAGTAGATGAGGTTGATTTGAGCATATTCAGTGTTCCCTGAATGCTAATGAAAAGAGAAACATGTTTGGCACCATTACAAGTCAAGCACCCTGAGGATTTCAAAATAGTGTCCTTTTTTATAACAGTAATAAATTTGTCAGTTATGTGGGGAAACATTGTGAAAAATGAATGTCTTTTACTGCATTCAGAACTGCTGTTCCAAATCCAGTGAGATAATGGCCAATAAAACTTTGAGCTGGGAGGTTGAGTTCTGCATTGCTAAAGCTTCATTATGTGTGGTTTTAGAAAATGTACACATGTGCCAGAGTGTCTCATTGTTCTTTTGCTGTTTTATTATTTTGTCACTATGAAGTGGCTCTAATTTCAGCTGTGAAATGCAAGTTTAGCTTATATTGATCCTGCTGTCTGTGTACAGGTCCTTAGCAACTTTGCAGGATGTTGTTAAGAGCAGTTAGGTTTTATATGCAGCTGAACCATACTATAGTCTGTTCCCTATCAAAACAGATTTCACCCCAGTCCAAATGTACTTGATGAATCTTTTTCTTTCTTTTTTTTTCTTTGCATTGTAGAGGGCTGTAATTGAGATCCCTCAGATCTTCTGAATACCTAGAGGGAGTCAAGAGCCAATCTATTTTTGCATTCCAAGGCAGAGAATGGGACTGCAGTTCCCAGAACTGTTTTGTTAAATGGCAGGCTCTGAGAGGGGCCATAGCGTTCTCTTGTCTTTATAGTACGTGGATTCTCCATTAGGTGTTAGGCTGACATTCTCCATTAGATTCCCTGTTGCAACTTCTAGGATAATACAGGCTTTCTTAATGTCTTTGACAAATCTTGTTTGAAAAATATTTATACTTGGTCAGACTGGAATACAGTTAGGAGCTCTTCTATAACCAGGTTCAGTTTTCAGCACTCAATGAAAGTACTTCATCTCATGAGAAGTTAGCATCCAAATCCAAGTACATCATGTTGCCAGTCAACTTTTTGGTTCTTTAAGTATTATAAATCCAATTCACAACAATGACACTCCATGTGTAGTGTCAGGGTTTTTTTCCCTAACTGTGGTGTACAGTTTATAAAATGTTGCATAAGCTAGTACCCATTAGCAGATCCTTGGAGGGATGGCATTACAGACACAATGACTTCAAAAAGCTTGAAAATACTGCAGCCTTTAGGATGGGATATGTGAGTTTATTTTGTAGTGACCAATGCTATGCTAGGAAAAATGAACACCTTGTGCTGGAACAAAACCAATAGACAGGGGTACATGCTTGTGTAAAAAGCCTACCCAGACAAATCACAGAGTATTTTTGAACAGAGAAATGATGTGGAACATAAGAACTGGCTTAGTGTAAGCCAGGCAATGGTGTTGGCAACACCAGGGATGTTATGAGAGACTGTGAGGACTGTGTGTTAGTGCAGCATTGTGGGTATCTCTCATCTGATCAAAACTGAACTCCCTGAGGGACTGTGGCAATTGTTTTCTCAGCATAGATGGACAAATCCATGATAAAATTATTCCTTTGAACAGCACTGAGACTTTGCAAGGGAGACTGGGCATAAAGCACAGTAAGACCATAACAATTTCAAAAATTATTCTGGACAGAGAAGGGCAGGAGGGTTTGTCATGGGCTGCCTCCCACCATGCTCTGCTCCAAAGGACAAGTGTGTGGGAGAGCACCAGAGCATTTTGTCAATCCTCTCTTACAAAGGAAAGCTCAGTGTTGACAGTACATCTGCTAGAGGATCAGAAAATGGAAATTGTTACTCTCCCCTACCTCTCTTCTATCTCTGACACCTTGTCTGTTATTCGTGGTTTTGACACAGTGCTATCACATGTATCTATCTCGGGCTGTGTAATAGAAGTGCTGTACCAAAAGAGTGCAGAGAAACTTGCTGCTCCCCCTATCAGGTTACAGCACACATGTACCACTGGAAAAACTCTTTCTGAAGTCACTTGATCTGATTTTGTTATTGGTCATATGCATTTGGAGAAATGTCTTCAGTACTGTCCCATGGATTATGTACAGGTAATGAGGGGGATCGGATCCTTCATTTTATCTAAGGAGTCAAAGGCAATTAAAGTCAAAGGATTTTAAAGGAGGCAATTGAAATCAGGTGACTACTTTTGTTTTGGTTTATTTTAGAGGCAGACATTAAGGTTTTGAATCTGTTTTGTCTTGCCATCAGAAGTGGTCAGGTTTATCAGAGTTAAATTTAGAGAACTAAAATATAAACCAAAAGCACTTAAAACCAGCAACATCTTTCATCTTTTTCAAGTGAGTGTGTTTGTAAATAATACAGTATTATGAAACAGACTTCTAATTGTGTGTTAGTGTTTCGCCTGTAAGGATGCTGTGCAAGGAGCAGAATTCCACTAAACACTTGGAGATCAGCTCCAAAATGCAGAGAGGTCCAGGTGGTTCTCTGACATCCACATGGAGTTGATGACCTAATCTTCTTCCTCTGTAACTGAGGAACTCCTTTACTCTTCTGCTCCTTCTTCCACTACTGGCCAACAGGCTGCAAACCAAGTGTTCCTTCCAGTGCAGTCTGTGTTTGCTGTAACTCTGGTAGCTCCACTCTGGCCAGGTGCTCTCCTCCCACTCTCATGCCTGTACACTTTTCTGGCGACAAGCACTGGCACTTGAAGGGCTTCAGTGCCTGCTACCAGGGCTGGCCACTCTGCACAGCCCTGCTTAGGAAACAGGATCTGTAAAGGAGTGCCACTGAAGTCCTCTCTGATGGTTTTTGGCAAGGAAGCAAAGAGGAATACTCAGTTTTACCATGGGAGATTTAAAGCTTCTGTGCTGGTCTCCAAAGTCTCCCCTGGAGCAGCTGAATGGGAGCCTTGTGTGGGATGGGTGGGTTTGGGTCAGCACCAAATCACAGTGGTGGGAAGATGGGGGAGTCCCAGTTCAGGGCACACACCCTCTGTATTTCACTTTGGATGTATTATTTTCTGATGGAAGGTGAAATGTTCATCCCCTCTCCTTTCTTCTTTATGGAATTGCTTTGCCCACTGCTAATTTAAATCTCGGGGATAAAATAAATCTTTGTGTTCAAATAAAAACATAAAGCTTCACTCTAGAAGCAAGTAAAAATGAACAGACAAAATATTATAATATACTGAACAATATGCAAATGCTTTTTAACTTTTTCCACAAGAATACATCTGCAGATCTGTATGCCATTGCAGAGATTACTCTGGAGGGATTTGATCCATAAAACAGAACAATATACTGACTTTTGGTCTTTACTGAAGTGGTGAGTGAATGGAAATGCAAAAAAAAAAAAAAAAAGAAAGAAAAAAAAAAGAAAAAAAAAAGAAAAAAAGAGAAGGAAAACAGCACAGAGGGTAGAAATTGTGGAGAATACACCAGGAATTTCTGGAACATTTTACGCTTCAAAAATATGCACATGTGGGTTTTGAACTGCTCCATGATTTTTATGGGATCTGCCTCAAAAAGTCTGTCAGAAATGTTAGGGAGCCAAGGCTCTCATACTTTCAGGCCAGACTCTGACAGTAATGCCAACCCAACAGGAAGGTCCCCAGGAGGCTTTTGTACATAGAGTGGGCACACCATGCAGAACATTGATATCACAGATATCAACAACACATAGTCACTGGGAATGGTTCAAACGCCCAAAATCTCTCTGAGGCTGGAAATGGCAACGACAAATTTTTGCTGGAGTAAATATTACTTTTACCTCAGATACTGCAACTAACTTGACAGAAGTCAGAAGTGCAGTCTTCTGCCCAGATCAAATTTGTCCTGCTGAGCAGTGTGCTGGTGGAGAAAGCTGGAGTCTGTGACAGTGAAACCCTGGTGAGAGACTCTCTGTTACCTCTCTTCTCACAATATTGAATTTGCTAGTTTTTATGTCACATACTGCTGATGGTATAATAGAAAGACAAAGCTGATGGTTCTCCATCTGTCATCAGAAAGTTGTCTATCTGGCCTAGGGTTACTTAGTTAGTAAGTTAGTTAGTTAGTTAGTTGTTAGTTTCTCAAAGATTCCTCCTTTTCCTATAGACAACCTACACTACAGAAAAAGGATTAATTAAAATAGAAACAGAATAGAAGCTGGAGGGAGAGCCATTGTGATGAGGTAACTTTCTCTTGAATTAGTGCGATTAGGTTGTGTTATGATCAGACTCTGTCATGGAAAATTAGTCCCAAAGATGACCTTGAGAGATCATTAAACCATATTTCCTTCTGAAGGCAAGTGCAAATTTACCAACATCTTCCCTGACAGACGTGTGTATAACTCATTCTTAAAGATACCCAGAGATGGAGGCTTGAAGTTGGGGCCTCAGAACTTAAAACCCTTTAGCCAGCTATAGCAATGAGCAGCTGTGATTACTAGAATTAAGCTTATATGCTAAGGGGCTGGAAAAATCAATCATAATTTAAATATCTGAGTGTGTAGGCTAAGTAGCAAAACCACAAAGATAATTAAAAATTAAGTTTTGTAGACAGGTGAGACGGTAAACATCCTGGTTTTACTGCCTTTTTCAGTTTGTTTGTATGGGTTTTATCCCTTTATTTAAAAATTGAGTGCTTTCTCTGTCTTTTATGGTACAGTTTGGACTAAAGACATGTAAATATCTTAATATATTTTGGTAAGGAGGAGCACATTGTTTGGTTTTAACTGAGAATAATTTTCTATCTTCATTTCACATGGGGTGGAGGTGAATAGTGGTGGGTGGCAAGGCAATAAGTAACCAGTTAAGACTCTCCAACTTCTTAGCTGTCTTGACATGGATTTGCAAAAACTGCTGCTGAGAATCCTTATCTAGTACTTGGGTTTATCTGGTTTAAATGTCTGGATAACTGCTTTTGTCTCTTTTGTGCTTACTATGGCCTTCTTTTAGAATCCTTTCTCTCCAAAACTGCTGAGGGATGTATGGGGAAAATTGTCTGTGAACTGAAGTCTTGACTTCAGAATTAGGTCATGAGTTATTGTCTGAGAGTTTGGTCCTTAAAACTAAACTGTCAGCAAGAATCATTGAAATTGCTAGGAAATACTCTGTTAAAAAATCAGCTTGGTTTTACCTGCACAGCAAAGGAGGCTGCTGTTTGTACTTTCAGCAAGGCTGGAATTTAGACATTAGTTAGGCTTGTTTTGTGGCACAGACTTAGTTCTGGCACATACCTTCATCTCTCTGATATTTTGCTACAGAGCCAACATAGTTAAGGCTGCAGTGTTTTCAACTGAGTGCATCCTTTACAGATATGAATCCCTTTTCTAAAATGGGGAAAAGTGAAGTATATTGTGACTGACAGCTCAATCTCAGCTTTGCATCTAAACAAAACCCTGGTCTATGTGCAAGGCAGGAAGTGAATTGCAGAGCTTCACAACCAGCACAGAAACCTACATTCTGCTTGCAAATACACCGTTCAGCACTTCCACAGGGGCTGTAGTTCGGTCCCCTGCAAAAAAGGCAGCAATCCTGGCGTGGAATAGGATGTAAAAAGCTATGTTGTGATGCACACTCACAATAAGACTGCCTTACAGCAGGTAGGAAATCTTCTAATTGCTTACAGGATGTGGTGGAAGGTTGCCTTCATTCAAAGGCTTTGTGAGAAAATGAAACTGAGTGTGGCAGAGCAGGACTTTGTAGGTTCAGTCTGCTCCCATGAAACTGCAGTTAGGTCAGATGTGGTACATGCAAAGGGAAAGTGAGCCAGGATCCAGCACCTTTGGGTCAGTATGGACAGCAAGATCTGGCATTTATATCTAATGAAAAGTGTGAAAGTAGCTCTAAGCAGGATGAGCTCCATCCAACAGTCTGCTTTTATTTTGGTTCTTTTTCTCTTGCAGTCGGAGTGGGTTTAAATAACAAGGGGTCTGTGTAATGAAATATCTTAAAATGACCTAGAAAGGAGGTTTAGCTGACCCTGTATGCTTATTCCCAGCTCCCAGAGCTGTCCCTTCCTTTCTTTGCAGAATCCTTTCATTCCTAAGGTACAGTGTGGGCAGGAATACACACGTGCACAATATGCATGCTGGCAGATTACTCAGGTGCTGGTGGCATCACAGTGTGAGATGGCATTAAACAGGCCAAGGTGAAAGCAAATCAGCTCTCACTTCCTGCCCTTCCCATGCCAGCACATGGTTACTAGCCCAAGGTGCAGTGTGTCCTGGTGAGGGAATTGTTGAGGAGCAGTGTCATGCTGGCTGCAGCCATGGGAGGTCTGCTGGCGTCGCCTGGATGAGCACAAGCACAGCATCACTGTTCAGCCACTGCAGAGGATCCACAGTGCCCCCAAAATATTGTCCAGGTGCACAGGTGTGTTATCTGTGTCCAATGCATTGCCTCAGCATGATCAGTGGGAAGGCAGAGTCCAAGTACCCAGGGTGGTGATGGTGGAGAAATACTGAAGCAGTGGTAGAAAGCCGTGTCCTAATTCCACCAGTGTGGCACTGGTTGTTTTTTTTGCACCTCTGATATAATCTGCTGCATCAACAGGCTGCTGAATCTACCAGAGTCTATCCAGGGAGTGTTAAGATCACAGAGGATTGAGCTGCTTTTTTGAAAGGCACAAGTCTCTAGCATTTACTGAAAACTTTCAGAAAACAACTAAAAGTCTTGAAATTTCTAGAGAAGAAAGAAACAAAAGACATGGGCGTAATCATGCTGGGATCTTCTGTCACATTTAATGAAGTTCATAGTAAATGTGTGTGTGTAAATATGTATTTATGTCTTTGTTAAACGGTTTCTGTTTCTCTACTTATGATTCTAGGACTCCTTAATATTAAAATTAAGAGACTATATGGTTTCACATCACCTATATTTGCAATCTCATTGTAGAAGAGAAGTATTGTGGTAGTTTCTATTTGGTGCATTTCAGGAACAAAATACCTGAATCTGGTTTATTTAGATACACCAAACATATTTAGTTGCAATGATGGAAGTTATATAATATTTTGGAATGTCACTTTGCCTGAATGGAAAATAAACAGCCCCTTGTTTTTCCCTACCTCAAAAAAACAAATAATCTGGGAATTGCTTTAAATGCTGGAAAACACCCACCAGAGGTACAAAATGTAGAAACAGAATTGTCAGCCTTCCTGAATGATTAATCCTGGATTTCAAAGGACAAACAAAAATTCATCCCAAACGATCATTTTCAGGAAACCACAACTAAATGGGAGGACAGCTTTCCATTGGCCCAGTTGAGTTTGTTTTCATCTATACTTCATGGCATCCTTTTCTCTGGTTAGTTCCATGGGAAAATTCAATGTTAAACATTTCACTACCTGTGAAACAGGTTATGGAAAATCAATGTAATGAAAGTTTTGTGAGTTTCAGAACACATCCACTCCCAGGCCTCTCAGGTTTCCTATTTGGAAGGAAGGGAAGGACACAAGCATAGGACGCTTGAGGGCTGGACCTCCACCTCAGCTTCCTGTGTGCTCTGCACCACTGCCATGCAGCAGCAGAGCTCTGGGTTGGGTGGGGTGGTGCTACCACCCTTGCTTTGGTAAAGCCTGCAGGGATATGCCTGCAGTCCGTGCTCCAAATGGGAATAACATCACCATTTCCAACAGGTTTGTGCTTCGTTCCTCACTGTGTGTCACGGTTTTCTCTGCCAACAGCTTCATTGATCAAGGCACAAATGAAGGTAGGGAGCTGAAATTTGCTGTCTTCTCAGCACTGAGAGGATTGCTGGCTCTGCAACCTCTTAAAAGAAGGAAAAACATGAAATCACTTTGCTCCTCTTCTGCAGAGGAGTCATTAACCTCAGTAACAGGGAAGGGGGTAGATTTTTAAACCACATGCCTGGGGGGATAAAACAAGCAACTGCTCTTAATGTCAGCATTGATATGTCTGAGTAAGTTAGTCCCTTTCTGAAAACAGCATAATGAGCAGAGGTTCTGACTGTGAAGTTTTAGCCCAAGTGGGTGGAGGAGAACAGGGCTTGCAAAAGAAAGGCCAGACTCAGGCCTGTTATGATAAAGGAATATCTACATGTTTACATTTATCAATGTGAATTTCAATGAATATATATGTGTATATATATACATTTATTTTTATATATATATATATGTAATATTCAGTGTGAAAAATAAAAGGCTCTTCACAAATGTTTTGGTATTGTGCCTTAAAAAATGACACTTTCCACTGCCAGTCATGACTTTAAGTCAGATTATGGCTAAAAATATTAAGGGAAGGATCACCACAGCAACAATCACATTGCTCCCCTTCTGCAGAGGAAATGGAAAAACACTCAAACTTTGCCAAACTGAATAAATTACCCAGATTATCAGAACTGTAAGGAAAGCCATATGTAAGCAACTCTGTCTGTTTTTGTGTCTGGGAGTGTCTGCAAATGTGTTAACTGGGTTGCAGCTCATTAAATACTTAAGTCAAAGGGGGCAACTCTGAAAATATGCTCAAGAGACAAAAAATTAGTGTGGTTGTCCCTTAATTGTCCAGCAGATACCATGTGAAGGGTAGAGCTCACTGCAACAGTGGGGAGCTCCAGTCCAGCTGCAGGGCTGGGCTCTCCTGCCCATGGTGGCCTGGAGATGGGATGGAGCACATTGATGTTTGCTTGGTCTTGGGCCAGTGTGAAGCTGAGAAAGGGCTGCTTTGCTCCCAGAGATGCACTCTTACTCCAGTCTCATAGCTGCTTGTACTTATGTGGCATAGTTTGCTCTGCCAAAGTAAAACATGTCATTAGCCAAGGAGGGAAGAACAAGGGTGGAAGGGTGAGGGGGCAGGAGCAATATTGTCACTGCTTGAATTGAAGCACATTATGCAGGAGTCTGCACTGGAAACCTCCTCTTACCAGGCTGCCCACACTGTCAGTGAAGATAGGACAGCTTTTTTAGAGGCAGTCCAAGGACGTGACTTAGAACAGTTGAAATGATGTCAAGTGCTTTGGTGAATTCATACTGCATTAAAGACTCTAAAATCATCTTATGGAAGCCCAGAGCACATGGCTTTTGAGCACTGGAAGAAAAGGCACACAGTGCAAAGGCTGTGTGTTCCCATTCTCTTGCCATCAGTATGAGCACTTATTTAGCTGTTTGTAGCTCCAGAGTTAAACCTGGATTGTTGCCTGTCCAGGGGGCTGGTGTCACTTTCTGGCTTGGATTTCTAGCTTGAAAGGATCATCAATTATTTTTGGGATCACACATTTTAAATAAATGGTGCTTGACTGGTCTGTGTCTTTAGCCTTTTCTACTTTCCAGATTCACAGATGTTTTGCAAAGGAGGTGTGTGCTGCTGCTGAACAAACTTAAACCTACTGATAACAGACTTGCTTTTCTTTACTCTTTTTTTATGTAGGCCAGTGCAGCTTGGGCTTCGTCAGAAGACCTAAGTGATGCCAATGATATCCTGGCCCCATTTGAAGTGTCTACTGAATGATGGGTCCAGTATATGTTGTATCTATGTCTGTTGATGCAGACTGAATTCCAGTAATGACCCATACCTGAAGATAACATGTCTGGAAAGGGGTTCCAATGGCTTGGAAGCATTGGAAGAAGCACATGGAGCTCTCTCCTGACTTGTAGGACATGCTGTTCAGGGCCCTCATGGGCCCGTGCCAGACAGGCACATGAGCAAGCAGGAGGTTTCAGTTTGATCAGGCTGAAAAGGTAGTTGTTGAAAAACAGGAGGTAACAACAACTCCTGTTGTTACCTCCAGCTTGTAAAGAGCAGTTAATGGTGAATTTGGTTGCTCTGCAGTATTCTGCCTTTGTGGTTTTTAAGTGCAAATTTTAAAATTCTCATTTGAAGAGTCCTATGGGCCCTTGCTCTCTTTTCTGTCTTTTGATGGCTGCCACCTTGCTGTGCCCACTGTGGCTCCAGGGCCTTGCCACATGGCATGGGTTTTGTGCTGGTTGGTGGTGATACTGAGCCATTGCAGTGGGGAAAAGCTAACAGAGGCAGCTGGAGATAATGAATCCTACATCATCCAGGATCAAGGACAGGAATCCCAGAGCTCAGAGGGTTTTCATGGGGGTCTGGTGCAATCTTGATATGTGAGTGACTGGAAGGGATGAAAGCACATCTGGATGGGCTAAGGAATGCATAAGCACTGGAATTCTAATACTTAATTCAATGCTTGTGCATTAGTTGGTTTGGTTTATTGGTAGTTTTTTTCCCCATCTCTTTTTAAGATTTGCTATTTTTCTGGATAAGAAAAGATGAGTGGTACATATGGTTAGATGTATGTTATTGTGTATGGAACCTTTTAAAACAAAAGTGTTCCCCAGACAGTGGTCTAGAAGTAAATGCTATGCATCAATGCAAGATAGCCCTTACAGTGAGTTACACTCTTGTTTGTTTCCCCTGTAGATGTTATTTCTCTCCTTGCTAGTTTGATTTAATTTGAAACAAAAACTATTCCGGCTGTAGGCAATTTTCATCTAGGCATTCAGGAAATGGAACAGGATTAGATCTACAGAAAATACAACTGCAGAAGTCCTGCCAGAACAGCATGTTGCTTCCTCCACCATCCTGTCAAAGTCACATCTGATGAGGATGAATAATCTGTACCACCCTGACCTACCTGTTAGGAGGACGGATTCTGAACTGGATGATTATGGACACTGATTTTCTTTCCTCTTCAAAATTACTGTCTCCAAACTAAGGTCTGTATGTTATAACCAACATTCCAGTCTAGAAAGCTGAAACTATTCCAAGCTGTGAAACTCATATCTGAGTTCCTGATAATGAGATAATATGTTAGAAGACACAAATTTCTTCCATCCAGATTTATGGGATGAAAGCCTCAAATATGAGGGATTTATCTAAAGCACCTGTGGGTCTTGCCTGCATTATAGTTTGGGAATAACAGGCTTGGTGGCCTCTAAGCTGAACTCAGCCTCATGGAGTGCCTTTCTGGGGACTGGTTTATTCTGTTTGTTGTACCTTCCTGTCAAATGTGATGGGAAATCAGTGATGAACAGGACATCTCTAATCTCCATGGATACTTGTCTCTGCATGGTGTCAAAATCTGAGTTGGCTGTTAATTTTCTCATATTTTGCATATGACTAATTTACTTAGGAAGGGAGGGAAAGGAAGGAGATTATTTGAGATTGAAATAAAAAATGAGAGAAAGAAAATTTGGCAGTGGTTCTCAATTGTAGCTGCTGGGAGGCCTCCAGAAGCCTGTCCCATACCTGCATCTCCCAAGCCTGTTGTCAGGTCTCAAGCTTTGTTCTGTGCTCAGAGCAGGGTCTCGAAGGAACACAGCTGCTGCAGCTGCTTGAAGACCAAAAGGTGACCTTTCGATCAGCTGAGCCATGATGCATTATTTAGTGCATTCCTGGCTAAAATGGAAATGAAATATTTTTGTTAGCACAAAGATTTGTTTGTCCTTTCACTTTGATGCATCCTTTTTGCATCACACAATAGTGTGGTGTGCACACCACTCCTTGGGGTTTCTTCTGGGCAAAGTTGGTAAGACTTTGAAAAAACACTGACTGTTTCCTAGAAGGACCCTACTAGCCAGATGTAATAGATTTCAGTTTAGAGGTACTGAGTTTGCAAAAAAACAACTTCTATTTAAATAATGTGCAAGAGTGAAATCTTCCTGGTGAAGTGCATGTCTTTAGACTATCAGCTGATACTGGTAAGTACCATAACCAGCTGTTACTTCAGCATGAAGTGTTTTGCTACTTCCAATTAATCAAGAGTTTCTTGGAAGTTGCCATATCAGGGCATTCATTACAGGGATGTTTAATGAGTAGAATATTTGTCATTTGCATACAGAGAGGCTTCAGCAGTGATCCCAGTGATCTGTGATAGTCAGGTACTTAGGCACTCTGTGTATCTGTTGGGTGAAGGAGGGGAAGCAGATGGGACCAATTTTTCACAATGTCTGACATTAAATTTCCTATATGGTCTTCCAAACAGAGATTCAAAGAGGCTGGAACCTACCTCTCCTGCTGACTGTGAATGAAAACTGCAGTATATTCAGCTACAAGTCCATCTGCTCTTTAACTTTTTTTTTATTCTATCTAAGAGTGTTTTTCCTTTATAGTTTCCAGCACCATTTATGAAGGCTCAAAAGGAGTATTATTCATATGTTTCAGATGAGGAAAGCTGAACTGTCAAAGTAACATCTGACTTGAGAGTAGCCAGTATTCTCCAAGGCATCAGCATTTAAGAGGACCTGAGAAAAGATCCTGTGCCTACCAGGAAATTTCACTGATCTCATCAAGCCACAAAACTCAAGAAGGAGGAAAAATCTGCACAAATTAAGAAGTGCCCAGCAGATCATGCTGTCTTGTTGAAAACCCCAGTGGTAACAATTTTGCATGAAATGATAGGTATCTGCTTCTATGGGATTATTTTTAGCAGTAAAAGAATAGATGGTGTAAGATAAGTGAAGAGGGATTCCATAAATAGCTGCATTTCAATTGCCTGTTTGACATAATCTTAATTGTTACAACAAACGGCACAAAATGACAAAAATGAACGCCTTTCTACTCAGAAGATAAACTGTTTTTAAATAGAAAGGAATGAAACCTAGGTCTATCATTTTTAGAATCCCAGTGAACTAAAATGGACATGACTGGAGAAGCAGAGACACCTGAGCAGCTTTGAAGACATTTCTCTGGCATGTTCTCACTGACTCTGAGACCTATTTCCAACCACAGTGTCTGCTCATCCTAGTGCAGCATCCTTCAAACCTACCTTCCCCAAAGGATTCAGCAGACATGGTTGAGAAAAGAGCTAAGCACAAGCTGGTAAGCACTCACTGCAGGGACTTCTAACTAATGTGGGATTTAGTCAAACAGTAAAGTACAAGCTTCTACTATGACTCATCTGGTGTAAAACTAGTGCTAAGTATTGTACATAATTAAGACAGCATTATTACAGTGAGATGGCACTTCTTTTTTTGGTATGGTTAAAGTCATGAAAAGGTGTAATGTTTGCAGCCTTCAGAGCTGTGAAGATGAGGAGTTCTGATAGGAGTTAATTCTAAAAGATATCATGGCTACAGTGAGTTTAGATCATATTTTGCATTACTGCTGAAGCTTTGCATGCATATTTCTGTTGCCTTTGTGAAAAGCTCTGGTATTTGTGAGAATAAACATGACCTTAGACTCATGTTCATTAGATAACACTTGCAACACTGGCCTCTCTACACATTCCAAGGGTTTTCATAATTTTTAAACCCATAAATCAAGTATTTTTTTTTTGAGATAGAGTTTTAAAAGAGACCTTAATGGTTTTTCAAGTAACAGGCACAAGAAATTATATTTGCCATTGAATGCAAGAGAAAATTTAATGTCAGTGAGCTAGAGGTTCAAGATTTGAGCACTGACTGTCAGCAGGTACAGAAGTATTAGTAAGACATTGTCACTACCAATGGGGAAAGTTGAAAATTTTGCTTACTTGTCCCAACTTTTTCCTTCAGAGGTCCACAAATCAACTTTGCTTTTAGTGAATGCATGATCTTGGTAAAAATTTATTGTGGTATAATGCAAAGAAATTCAGCTTATTGGTCCTTCTCTACCCATTTGTTCAAGTTACTTGATTCTCGTTATCCTGTACTAGAAACTCCTATGGTGTTATGATTTTCTTTCTGTTCATTGATTACCTGTCTGACTTGCAAGAGAGAGGTGGGAAAGCAGACTCCAAGATGGTGACATGGACCATTTTAAGGGACAGGACTTTAAAATAATTCATTTCCACCTATGTATTCCAATGGATGCCTTTGTAGTATGTTTATGCTCTCACTGGAAAACCTATTGGCTACTTATTCAACCTAACTTTAACATCACTTTTCTTATAGTTTCCTCACATGCTTTTTATGCTGTGTTTCATGCACATCTCTAAGGAATTATTTGTGTAAGTTACAGGATCTACAGAGCCTCAGGAGGAATCCCAGGCAAACAATGCTTTTGGGTGAAGACATCTCAACAACAGCCAGTGAGCCCTTTCTTTTTGTATCTATAATATTTTACAAGTCTGAAGATTCTGAATTCCAAGGGTCTTTCTGAAAAAACGATCATTTAATGTAAAAGATACATCAATTCCTGTTTTGTTTGCACTGATGCTTTCTGGATGAGTTTCCAATCTATTAGTGAAGCAGTAAATGCTCCCCCAGCAACCAACCATTGATGTTTTGAAAGCAAATCAAAAGCAGTGCAAGACTGTTGAAGAAAAGGGCTTGAAAGGAAAAGAGTGAAAGATCATACCATTCCTATGGTAGCTGCAAAAGTCTGTGAAGATTACAGCTGAGAGAGGGATGGTCCAGAGACCAGAGAGAGACCAAGGACAAGATATCTGCCTGCAGAGTTTTGTCCTTACATGCCTTCTTGCAGGCTCACAGCCTAAACAGCACAACTAAAACTCTGTAGGGTTGATCTCTTAGGGGCACACTGCCAGAGGTGGAATTTTGTGAGAGGAAGGATAAGCTACGAAAGGAGAGAGCACCTCTTGACCATGGTTTTTACCTTGGACTTTACCAGCTCTGACAGGATTTATAGAGAGTCTGGACATGTAACAGAAAAACTGTGCATGCCTGTTCTTTGTAACATAGGGTTTTCACTTGAGCTGAGGGGCCAGGGACCTTGCTGTGGGTGCATGCTAGAGTTGCAGTCCTGATGCACTCCCAGCTGCTCTGACTTTTATCTTTATTCCAACCACAAGCTCACTACAAGCCCAAAGGGAAAAGTATTTGTATTCCACTGTGCACGTTGACAGTAATTTTGTGGATGCAGCACAACACTGTAGAAAGAGACAGGTATATGGAGCATTTAGAAGGCAATAATTTCTTCTAACTTTTTTATTTATTTATTATTTTTAGCCACACTGCAAACATTATAGTGGGAATAGGAAAGGAAAGAACTTGCAGACTTCACAAAAATCAAAGCCTGCAGCTTGTCCTGGATGGGTTTATTTGGCACACATCTGTGATTATGAAATGAATTTTGAATTGCTTTTGAACTTCATCTGGATAATGATTCATCCTTTCGATTTCCCTTTTCCCTCCAGAACATCCACCATTAACAAACCAACTAGTTGCAATGTTTTACAATCCACATTTGAACTAATTTCTCAAAAGATTGCACATTTCCTTGAATAAACAATTACTCAGATCATTTGCACAGAGATAAGGTCAGTCTTGGGACTGAAAAATGAATCAACACCCCTCTCTGGCAACCATCTTTGAAATAGTCAAATAGTCATAAAGCAATTGCAGTCAGAACATGTTAAACTGCAACTTCATGTTGCAGAAATGCTACATCAACAGGCAGCTTAAGTGTTTCTGTACAAACAGATATTGTACAGCCTTGGTTTGGTTGAGTGGAGCCCATTACAGATTTTAGGCACATGCCTGAAGATGGAATTACACGACTGAAGTTAAGATGTGCTTAAGCGTTTTGTTGTGTTTGGCCTACATGCTACATCTGTGTTTGTATTACAAAGAAAAGCTGTTCTACAAGACATTCAGGCATTTTAAAAATGTATTTTTGTTCTGAACTGGAACAGGAAGTTTTATCTTTTAATGAAATTTAGGAGATCTTTAATTCCAGAAATCTTGTAATTGAGTGTACTTAAAACATTGTGTGTCAATAATGTTGAAACTATTTGAGACATTAAGATTGAAATATTGCCTGTCCACATATGTTACTTAATTAATTAGAAGCAACTGTTAACTAAGCATGCCGGGATTGCCTGCGTTGTGTATTACCGCCCCCTGGATACGGAGAAGAGCTGTGGTCTGGTCTAGCTTCTTGGCTGAGATGCAATGTTCTGTGAACATGCTTCTCAGCTGAGCAGTAAAACAAGGACATTCATCTGTGCACAAAGTAGACCTGGACCTACTAAACCCTGCTCAGTCCAACTGGATTTAGGTAGGGGCATCTCAAGTGTCTTGTACCAGGTCTTTGCTGCAAGTGCTTCAGAAATGCAGGACACAGACCCTGTACTTCTGCTTTTAGGTGGTTTGGGTTTTCCTTGGCTTGTTGGTTCTGCCTTTGATGTATCCAAGATAAGTTCATACTGTCCAGGAACCATGGTAGTTTTGGCACAGCACCATCATTTTCATCTGATGCTGTACATGATAACTGAACCTCTCTGGAGCTGAGGGCTGCATCCCTGCAGCAGCCAGCCAGGGTGCAGAACTAAGCTGCAGCTACCTAAAGTCAAGCTGGGTCTTTGCAGGAACTTTAATGTTACCTTCAAGCCTGTTCTGCCATGGACATCTCACTAGCTGAGGACTACAGTCTGGCTTTAAACTTAAAAGCTAAAATTTGCAAATTAAGCATGTTTTGGTAACTTCTTGCGAATTATATTCTCATAATCAGTAGTCATTTTCTTGAAAAAGTTTCAGTATTGTGGAATCAGCCTTCACTATAAAGAGACTCATGCACTGGGAAGAATTCAAGCAGCTCTATGAGTATATAGCAAGAATGATAGACAAGGTCTTACCAGACTGAATATATTGCTTGTTCTGCCTGTGTCTAGATATAGTGGTTGTTCAAAAGGGAGTAGATATCTGGAAAAAGGCTATGAATGGGAATGATACTCTGTTCCTTTCTGTTTCCCCTTCTCTTCAAGTTACAATCTCTTATCTCAGCCTCATTGCCTGATAGATCAGGTAGGGTTGATCCCCAAGCCAAGGGCTTATTTGGGTAGGTGGTCTTAAGAAGACTGAAACAATTGCTTTAGAGAGGAAACTTTCTGTGGTCAAGGCATATGGCACCTGTGGTGAACTGTATTCAGACAAATGTTTCATCTAAAATGGCCTTTCCTGTTTAAGTCTCCGGGTAGTTATGGCTTTGCTTGGATTCCTGCCCTTTTCTTTTGGGGTTGAAATAAATATCTGAGGTTCACAGTCTTTGTATCCCTATCAGCTTCTGGGTCAGCTGGCCAGCAGAGAGGTTGTCTAATCCCATTTTTGAGATATTTTCTTTCATCTTTTAAAGCCTCAACTACAGCAAAACATAAATTTAGTTGGAGACTGTGAATATTGACCCTTATGACAACTCCCTCTGCCCTTGCTTGGCTCCTCTCTTACTCTTCCTGTAAGAAACTAGGGAAGTTTCTAATATCCAACAACAGCATTCTTTGGATTTAGATGTGAATGAGAATAGGAGTGGGAACCTGGATTCTATGTTCATAATAATAATTATTATATTATATTATATTATATTATATTATATTATATTATATTATATTATATTATATTATATTATATTATATTATATTATATTATATTATATTATATTATATTATATTATATTATATTATATTATATCATATCATATCATATCATATCATATCATATCAATTTTGATGAAGTTACTACGTGGTATGGTTATATTTCTGTTTGAAGAAACAGAACAGCTTCACAAATGAGTATAAAAAGATGTATGTGTTTCCCCAAGCTTGTATGTGCTTTACTGTAATCTGACACTTACTGTAAGAAATACATATTATATAATTGGCAGTGGCAGACACATATTCTGATAGAAAAAAATATGGATTGAATGATACACTATGTATCACTGATAGTGACTTGCAGCCGTATTTCCATAAAAGTAAAGAATAATTTAACACTTGAAAGTCAGGCCTCAAAACCAAAATAAAATGTTTTTCTGTTTCTGTACCTAGCCTTGGATATATCTGCCCTCACTGCAGACATCAGCAGTGTAGACACATGTGGCAAAACCCATCACCCCAAGCTCCCTTTGCAGTCAATACAGGGAGCAGGCACTTTTAGGCCATGATTCATCTGACCTATTTACATGTCTGCTGTAGGAGGAGATGAATCACTGCCTAGACTAGATCTGTGCGGAGGATAAAGGGAGCCTAAGATGGCCAGCACAGATGTAGATGCTTGTAAAGATCTACAGTTTGAATTTAGGCTTTCAGTTTGGAACAACAATTTTCCATAGAAGAGTAAAATTTCCTAAGCCGTGTTTTTCTAGCAGAATATGTGTATGAATATATACGTCTATGGTATCTTTCTTCCTGCAACAGAAACATTTTCAACAATATCTTTTGAACACTGGTCCTATATCCCCTTCCAAATGTTCTACCATCTGAGGAGCTGCCATTTTATCTCTGCCTCTGCCCCTCTTTCACACATACAGACATGTGTACACATACCATGTTTCAGAGCTGGGCCTTCTGAGTTTTCAGCATTAACTTAAAATATATTCCTCTGTGTGTGGTAACTAGGGCTGCTGTTACACAGACAGATATTATAACTGGGTTTGTTTTTTTAAAAAATCCAAAGCAAAATATGCAAACAAAAACACCAAATGAAGATTTCTGAAATTTCCTTCTGTTTAAAAATAACATTTTTATTAGGTTTTTTTTGTTTTTTTGGTTTTTTTTCTTCTAGGATCTGCTCTACTCTGCCTGCAGCCTTGGTAAGGCACAGCATCGCAGGAAGAGGAACGCGAATTCCTGTGAGACAAGTATCGGTGCAGAGGAGGGGGGAAGACAAGACTTGATAATATAAGGAAGAGCGCAGGTTCCTAAGTAAAGCTGTGAGACAACAAGAGAGAGGCACAGTTGTGTTATTATGCATAGAAGGCCAGAGTTGAGAGTCTGGTTTTCTTGAGGGTGATGTCCTGGCAAATACTCTGGTGTACATGCTGTAGTATAGTGTTCCAGTGCATCCATACATCCATCTATGCTGCAAATGGCACGGGAGTGAGATTTTAATAAAAGAAGAAGAAATGAAACCACCCTGTTGGAGAGCTTTACAATGCTCAGCTGCTCCTGAGGAGTGCTTGGTGTAGCTACAATAGGCAAAACATCCCTCCCATCTAGTCACTGGCACACAGCACAGCAACCCATTTATGTGAACACCTGGTTGATCAGTTTGCCTATGACAGATCTTGGCACACCCTCTCCTCTGGCTGTAAAGCTTTACTGACTTGTGTGTTTTTTCCCTCCACAAACTCTTGTCTGGCATGGGAGGACTTGGAACAGAACAACTCTGGCTCTGGCAACAACAGGAAAGTACATTTTAGATAACCCTTTATGGTGCAAGCTTTGCAGCCATTTAAGGGCTTTTCTGTGGGATTGGAGAGGAAGGGCTGTCCATCATCCAAAGTCTATTGCTATGGGAAGGGTGCCTGTGGCTGCAAAGGTCTCTGGCAAAGGCCACAAGCATCTGAAGGCTGCTCTGAGAAATGGATATGGGCTCACAGTTCCCCACAGGGTGCTGTGCAGAAGTGAGCACTCTTCCAGCGGTCATCCCAGTGCATCATTCATTAAACATAACGCCCTACAGGAAAATCAAGGCTTTGTGTTTTCCATACCCCCTCCTGCATCAGCCCTGACGTCAGTAGGTTGGAACCACGGAAGTGAAATTAAGGCCAGTGCAGTCTAATAGGCGAGTGATAGCAAATGCTAAGAAGTCAAGGTGATGAGAAAATACCTGCCATCTGGAGCTGTCATAAGCATGAATTTACATCTCTCCCCACAAAATAAATAAATCACAGCCTGCAAAACATTACTCTCCCTGGATGCAAAGTCCCACTCCTACCGCTGCCACCGAAAATTTTGGCCTCCCCACTTTCTGTGTGGTCGGTGGCTTCTGCTGAAAGCCCCAGGGTGATGTGCCTGGGCAGGGAGAGGCATCTGCAAGTGCTGCCTGCTCAGGCGTGGTGGCTGGAGCACAGGGAGCTCTGCTGCAGCCGCTCGCTCCAGCCCTGGCTCTGACGGAAAGTTTTCCTCCTGGCTCTGACAGCACTGCAGCCACTTGGGGAAGCACATGACTTCCTTGGGAGACGGTGTTTCTTGTTTGTGTTGCAGGCCTCCAGCAGGCATGGCACCGAGGCAATATTTATATCAGTTTTTGTAACATCATCACAGCAGCTGTAATTTTGGGAACCGAAGTGCTGGCTGGAGGTGGGAGAGAGAGGCACAAAGCACAACACGCCACAGAGAAATGTGGATGCAAGGGGGAAAGAAAAAGAAAAAAAAAGGCAAGAAAATTGGCAACCTGCCTCCTCCCCCAGAAAGCTCATTGTGTTCCCCAGTGCCAGGGGTGCTGCTTGCCCTCCAGATGGTTACCACGGGGCCCATCTGTGCAAAACCAAGTCAATGGCAATTACAGGTCAGGATGTGTGTGATGGGATCAGATCTGTCCCCTCAGGGTGCTTGCACTCCTGGGGGAGCAGGACAGGGGAAGGGGAGCCCTCCAGCCAGGTGGCTTTCTGTGCTACAAGCCAAAGAGTGTTCAGCAGTCTTCTCCTACACTTCAGCTGTGAGAAAGCACAGTGCAACACTTGTGTGCAGGTAACCAGTCTGCCCCCCAAAACTGCTGCAGCCCCATGCTGTGCCTTGGCAGCCAGCCCTAGCAAGCTCCTTATCCCACCTACTGGTGCAGTCATGCTGCTCCCAGGTGCCCAGCTCGGATCTCTGACCCACACTCTGCATGTGTCCTGACCTCTGTGGAACTACCATGCTGTGGCTGGGAAATCCCCAGGGAGGTAGGATAGGAGTCCTGTCTTCCAGATGATTTACTTGCTGCTTCCCATGGGAGGTATTCTCTCCTTTTCTGCCCCCTGGCTTGATTTCAGTGGTGTTTAGCCTTTGGAGGTTTGAGAATTCTCTGGTGCTGTGGGGCTGGAAGTCACAGCTGCCTGAAAGACAGTAGAGTTGTCTTCACTGTGTCTCCTTGTTTCTTCATCTGCCCTGCAGATGCAGAGGCGAGTGAGTGCCCTTGATGAGTGCCATGTGTGCAAGAGGGGCTCTCCACTGCCCATGCATGTTCTCAGTAGGTGGTTTCTACCTCTACTGCCAAACAGGAGCAGCTGGCAGAACACAGGCTTGAATTCTTCCCTGTGCATTGCTTTTTGTCCATGTAACTCCACTGGCCTCTTGAGTTGTGTCTGACAGAGGAGGTGTCACAGTGTCTCCCGTTGCCTTAAAGCTTGATGAAACTGAAGAAAGTCAACATGAAGCTAAAAAGCTCCCACAAGGTGCAGCCCCAGACCTGTCAAGTGATGCACATTTCAGCATGGGCAAGAGCTGAAGGTCATTTGACCCAAATATAGCTGTGTGGTGCAAAACACCTTCATTGTCCTGGACAGCACAAGGTCTCTAGAAAAAGCTGGACTGCCAATGAACTCTCCAGTTCATGTGTCCTGCAGCCCTCTGAAAGGACTGCTGTGAGGACCTAGCAGGGATACCATCACTGTGTCTGCCTGGGAGGACTCCTGAAAACCAGCACCTGAAGCTGCATCACAGGCTCCCTGAGGCAGAGACACCACCAAAGTCTGGCAAGGGGGTAAGCATGGCTTCTTAGACTGTGTGCCTCAGAAAATCCCCTCCAGTCTCCCATTTCATATGCTCTTGTGCCATAAGTACTCCTTCTTGGTCTCAAAAAGAACTGAAACTTCAATGGCCAAGTTGTTTCCTTAGCACAAACACCCTGAAATGCTCCTGGTGAGCAGAGCTGGGGTAAGAAAGGCTGGGAGGGGAGGGAGGAAGAAAAGACATACCAGCTGTGGTGGCAGATCATCCGAGGTGGCGCTGGGAGGGCTTGGCAACCCTTTCAGCATTGTCCTATTGCAACAGGAAGGAGGAGGATATACAGAGATTATTTAAAAGCCCCCAACATTTTCCCTGCTTCTATTGCACTGCAGAAATTCTGCAAGGCAGAAGGGAAAAAAAAAGACTATCTGAAAAGAAGGTACCCTTGATAACTGAAAAAAACTTCCTTTTAGAGCTTACTTCTATTAAATAATTGCTACGTTTTAAATTGCTGTTTTCAGGGGCTTTGGGAAGAAGTTTTCTTCTCAGTCATTAATATTTTCTTAGAAGGGCTGCATGGTTTTTTCACTGCTACATGCTTACACTGAAATAGATGTGAAAGCAGTTTTCAGTAGCTCAAAAAGAAGTCTCTGATCAGCCTACATCTAAGATTTCCCTTAAGGACATTAGTGGGAAAGAAATAAGTGGATAAGTGCTTTTTTCTTTTCCTTTTTTCCCCTTTACTCCCTTCTCTCTTCCCCCCTCCCCCTCTTTTTCTCAAAAGTGGATTGTCTGGGTGCAGGAGTTAGCTCTGTAGATATTGGGTGTTTGTGTGCATAGGGACAAAAATACAGTTCTCCACTTATCCACAGGCTGTTGCAGGCTGTAATATTTGGCTTGATTGCAGTATGACTTATAATGTCATTTTTATTAGGGAGAGGTAGTGTGTGATGCACTTTCTGAAAATATAATTTGCTATTTTGGATTCAATGATGCTTTTATGGAGGAATGAGAGAGTGAAAGATTTTCCAGTTCTTTTACCTGAAACTTCCTAATGTTTTTAGTGCCCTGCTTCTCCTAGACAAATACTTCTGTGTTAGACTTCCCTCTCCTTCTCCCGCCCCCTCCTTCTTCTCTTATTCATGTGTTTTGATGAACACAAAATGCCTTCCAATCCTTAGAGAGCTGTACTTATCATTAGACTGATGTTTTCTGCCTCTCAGGTTTTATTTATGTAAGTTTAAAAATGTGTAAAAAACTGGCACCCCACATTGCTTTTGGCTTCTCCCATCTTGCACGTGCCATGCTAGCTCATGTTTGCTTTTTCCTTTTTTGCTTTTTTCTCTCTTTCATGCTATTACAACTTTTTTTAGCAGAGGATGTCTGAAACAACGAGCACCAACGAGGAGAATAAACTTCCTTTGAATGGGAGAAGAGCCATCCCACCAAACTACTCCAATGATGAAGAAAATGAGGTTCCTGAGATGCAAGCTTTTGGAGTGATACCCAGAGGATTTAATCCCAGAGGTACAGTGTACAATTAAGCTGTAAATCTATTTTTACAACTTCCATACTCTTAGCACAGGTCTGTGAACTAAACCCAAACCACTTTTTCCTTACATAGTTCCAATTCAGACAGTTTTTCTTGCTGTTCATAGGAAAACTTACTGAAACCACCTGTATGTATGGAAGTGTTGGCATGGGTTATGGGTATGGAAAGTGAGGAGTAAAGAAGCTGGGTGATCACTTATCAGCTTGAACTGTGGGACTGGTTAAAAAAAGGCAAGAATGGGTTTTTTCCAGTTCGATCACAATCACAGAATCACTTAAGAACCTACTGGCTTCAGGCATGTCTGTGGCAGCATTGGAGTGTAGGGCCAGAAGGACTCTGTTCTCTTAATGACCTGTTTCATTTATATGGCCTTAATTTGCCTGTGAAGCTGCTGAAAATTGTTGTCTGGCAGGGAAAACTTTTGCTATATATGTTCAGTTCAGTCACAAAAAATAACATGAGACTAAAAGATGTACCCATATGATTTTTTATTCTCCTGTGAAGAATGTTTCAATCTTTTGGCTGGGGAAACAAAACAATATCATGATAGAGAATAGACAAATCAAAGTATGTTCCCAGTGTTGGCTCTTTGGAGTCAACCAGAAATAAAAAATATGCAAGATCTGTTTTAAAAGAAAACAGGATTAAATTCTGAATGTCTCATTAATGAAATTATGTTAAATTTTTTGCCTATTTGAATTGAACAGCAGAAGTTGTTGAATGTGGCATCTCAGGGTAGCTGGATGTAATGCTACTTAATGCTCAGAGGGGACTTTTCATCCAGGGTTGAAGGAGTGCTTAATAAATGTGGACAAGAATTAATTACTGAATTTCACACATTGGGAAACAGGCAAAGAGATTTTAAGTGACAAGTAGCAAAGCATTATTTCTGTAATCCTAATCATGTGCCTTAACCACACTCCCCTCCCCACACACCCCTCCCTACCCCCATCTTAATACACACACATTTCCTTTCGAAGCATTTATTTTTAAAAAAATGCCTGAGCATACCAACTGGCATGTTAAGACTGCAGAAATTTTGCTTGAACCTAATTCTGACAACACTGTAGCTCTGGGGCAACTGTGTGTGTTTAAATTGTCAAACGCAATGCAGTGCAGGTCCCAGCTAGACACAGTTTCAAACCCAACCCTCTCACAGAAACTGGAGATGTATTACTGTGGGATACCTTAGAAGGAATGCAGCCTGTAGCTAAAGCCCACCAGTACCAAGAGAAAGATTCCTGTTGCTTTTTGATGTGCTTCACATCAGGCTCTGAATGAAGTGTGGTGCCTGTGGGCGGCAGCCTCCTGCTTTTCAGAAACGCAGTGGAAACTTAGGAATGCTGGGTCAGGTGAGTTGAGGCTGGAGCCCAACATGTCCTTAAGGTGATGCTCTTGTTGAGAAGAATATCCCTTGTCCAAAGCAAGAGTTTGTGGCCATTGGGTAAACCTGGCTATGGGACTGGTATGGCTGAAAAATAAATCTGTGCATTACAGCAGAACTCTTTGTACAGCTGCATCACCTCTGCTGTGCAATTCTCTCCAATGCCTGTAGCCAAAATACACAAGGGGTGACCTGAGGGGTCCCTGAAGGGACTGCAGCAGTGTTTCTGTTTTGGTGCACATCAGCTGTGATCTAAGCCTGTGGCACCAGCTGATACAAGCGTGGTCTCTGGACATACTGCTTGGGGCAGGGTGCTTAAGTCACCTGTCACAGCATGTTAAAGGTTTCTTGCCCCATGGAGCTTGACCTGACATTCAGGAGCTGGGCTTGCCCCAGAGCACTCTCAGTGTTGTGCTTGGGGGATAAAATGGTTGTCCATGGGCAGAGCAGGAGCAGCACAGTGCAATGAGGCCCTAGAGCTGGGAGCACATCCTGGCAGAGAGCTGCTTGTGACACCTTCCCCTTCTCCACACCCCTACACTTCTGGGCTGTCCAGATTTTTCTGTGGTGGTTTCCAGATTTCATTGTCATAACACACTGAAAAAAAAGCATGCAAATGCTTTTATCTCTGCTGTTACAATGGAGGTGTTTTCTAGCCTTTGGACACCTGATATAAACATCTAAACACCTGTGTCTTCACCTGTGTCAGATTGTAGTCAACACAGAGCCATCCGGTGAGTGGAGGTGAGGGCACAGGCTGTCCGGAGAGTCAATGGATGTCAGTTCCATGGTGATCTGTATCCTTCTCTCAGCTCCACTGGCTGCAGCAACCAGCCATCAGCTGCCCGTAATAACTTGTTACATACCAGGCTCACATCATTTATATGCCTAAATTTAACAGAATTCTGCCCTTGATCTGTGCAGTGTAGGAGTCTACAGCTGAGCTAGTCACCCTCGTTTCCCTTGACAGCCAACAGAGAGAAACAGGCATTTTTAGGGTGTGATTCACTTGACCTATTTTAGCTACTACTCTCGGATGAGGTAAGACCCTGTGCTTGCCTCGCTCTCTGCTGACACCCACTTCGGCTGCGCTGAATCGCAGCCGGGGCGAGCGCGGCGCCGGCTGCGTCCCCAGCGCGGTCAGTGCGCTGCCTGCTGCTGGAGCTGCGGCAGGAGATGCTCACGATGGGGACGGAGCCCTTCTTCAGCAGGAAGCCCGTGGCTCCGGGAACGTCCCTGTGCTCGTCCCGGCCAGCTCATCTCACCACAGTGTGTCGTGAGTGGGCTGGGTGGGAGGACGCAGCCCTGTCATCCCGCTCACCCTTGCAGAGTCCGGTGAGTCGCCAGGCGTTTGTGCTTTCCCTGCTAGCAGAGTGATGGGCACTTCCTTTGGAAATTCACGCCATTTTTTGTAGTAATTCAAAGTCCTTCCTCTCTGGTTGTTTGAGGAAACCCGATGTTTGGAGGCTATTCTTTTTATTTGAAAAACTGCTCAACTTTGTGTTCATTTATTGCCCTGCAAGCTTAACATTACACAGGCTTTAAGAAGGCATCACACTGTTGCCTCTCATGCAGCAAACTGAACAATAGACCAGGCTACAAGCAAACCCTCAAGTGTACCTGACTTCAAAGGAGGTCTCGACTTGCCACCTGTCCTTCACAGCTGAGCATCGCCTGGAGCTTTCCTTTGGATCACACCCTGGTGCTGGTCCTAGCACATCCCATTACCCTGCTCATGTTTTGCTCTTTGTAATTACCATTACTGTAATTAGCACAGGCTCAACCATGGGTTGTCTTCATCTGGCAAGCTGCACATACATTTTAACACTGTCTAAAAACAAAATGTGTTTTTTGCAGATGTGGATGGCTGTGTTCTGACAGGAGCTGTGTAAAGTCCTGTGATAAAATGAAGCAAATACTGAACTGAAAGCCCAGGGTGGCTTAACTTTGCAGTTTCTTGAAGGGGCTAACATGCAGGGGAAGGGTGGGGTCACTATTGCCCCCATCTCCTGTTTTATTGCAAAACACCAGATGAAAACAAAACGAACCCTCAGCTCTGTTTTTGTGCCTCCTTGGAATGAGGGAGAAGCTGAGACAGTTTCTTATTGATATTCACAGAACCCCAAAATATACAGCTTTTAAATGTAGTGCTTTTGGCCCACAGGGGTTAGAAAGATATAAGGAGAGAGATTCTCCCCTGTCCCTACTTTACCCCTGTACAGAAAATTCTTGCCTCATGTAATTCAATTGTGAGTTTTGTCAGCATTTTTGAAAGAGCACTGCTAAGTTTTGCAAGGAAGGAGGTGAAGACATGCCCTACTTCACAGAGGGGCAATGGGAACGACTTCTGGGCAAAAATGTTTCATACAGACATCTCTGTAATCTCAGCCAGTGCTAAAATCAGCATGGATTTTTACAAAAGTTACTCCAGAAGCCTGGTGAATTGAGCAGAGAATAACAATAACATTATCATGGGACTCTAAACCTCACTCAGGATTGAACAGAGTATTCTAGCCTTTTTGCAGGTTAGGGTTAGCAGGAGGCAGATGGTTTTGGGTTCAGTTATGCAGGGCTTTTCCATTAATGGTTCCTTATCATGCTGTGTCCTCAGGCATATTACTTTCCTTCTGTTTCTTAAAGGACATGGATAGGGATCTGAGGGATGATGCAAGCAGGATTGGGACCTATTCCCATTGCCATTATTCCCCCGTCTCTTATTAGCTGTTGCCCAGAGCCCAGGCTGGAGCTGGAGAAGGACCTTGCTTCCTATCCAGGGAGGCTGCTGCCTGCAGGGCTCTGCTGCCTGTCCAGAACTGGCAAATCAAACAATTGTGCTGAGCTTCTGTGAAAGGGGCCACATTCAGCCTTCAGACTTGAATGTCCAACTCAGTTACTGAGCACATCATTCTTGCCCTCAGTGTGCTTAGTAGAAAGCCAAATTAGCCACCATCAGAAATACACACAGCTCCACCAGCTGCTGTAAATGTGCAGTTCTTTTTGCCAGAGCATGAGTTTGGCTCTGCCACTCGCAGTATAAAATGCAGGAATTAGCTTGTTTCTAACTGTCAGCACCTGGAAAGACAAGCTGAGAGCTGCAAGTCTGGCTTTACTCTGCTGTCTCTCTCCTGGTGGTGAGTTGTAATGGTCCTGCTCCTCCTGGCAGAGGTTTCATGATTATGTCCCTAGCATGCAGGTGAAAGAGCAATGTCCAGTTCATTTTCATGTGGTTTCTCATCGTGTGAGAAGACTCCAATTGTGCAGATTTGTGGTGTGGTACAGTCATGTAGCTTATGGTGACTGTGAGTGCCTGTGGCTATCCCAGTGACACCCCACACTGGTCATTTGCTGAACAAACTACTTATAGCTTGCTATAATACTTCATACAGCCTGAATCTGAAGGGAGTAAAGCTTTGTCTGTGTGTGTTATAGATATGTACTGCTGCTTGCCTGTAACTATGCTGTAATTATATGCTGTAATGTTATATTTAGTTTTCATAAGGAGACACTAATAGCAGTGGAGGTGTACTGAGAAGCTGAGACAAGACACATGCAGTACACCCAAACCTTATCTAATACAGGCAATCCAAGCTCTCAGCTGAACGCAAAATCAGGCTTTTCAGCTCTCAGCACTGGTAGCATTTTGCAAACAACATATTTAAGTGTCCCAAAGCCCCTTTGAATTTGAATTTTACAAATGGGGGACTACAAGAATTGGGGCATGAAGCCTCAGCCGTCCAAGTCCCACTGATTGCTCTGGTAAACTTGTGACAGCAAGGCCCAGACTTGCAGAAAACCAATGCCAATGGAAAGATGGGTCCAGACTCTCCTTGGGGTCATTCACCTTCCAACACCTAGCAACCTGCTCTTTCTGTGGTTGCTCTCACCATGCACTAGAAGCCTTTTGGCCTCTGTGAAAATGGCAGGTGGACAGAGAAGTGTCTGCCTATAAGCCTCTTCTCAGCCAGAAGCATGTAAATCCAGACAGATCCACCATGTTCCTGTTGCACGGTGTTCCTTCCCTGGAGAAGGGGAGGACGAGGCCTCTAACAACATTGATACCAATATTGACATTTCAGCACACTGACTCCTTCCCCCTGTGCTCATTTACGTGTCTCTGCAGATTACCTGCGTGTTGTGGATATTTATATGTTCAAGGAGCCTCAGGAGATCAACAAGCAGGAGCACCACACTGACAAGTACTACAACCCCAAGCTGATTGTGCGTCGGGGACAGGCTTTCCAAATCCAGATTGACTTCAACCGACCCTACCAGCCACAGTCAGACCAATTCTGGCTGGAGTTTTTGATGGGTAAGTGCCTGGCAAAGGCTGTGTCTTATCAGCAAAGCAATAGTCTCTCATAAACAGGAAAACAGCAGAAATTCATGGCTGGGTCTTTTCCTGTTATGATTGATAAACCATAAAAATAGGCTTAGCCATAGGCAAGGAAGTGTTTTTCTAAACAGGGTTTCAATCCTTTCTTGAGAAAACCAGCAAAATTTCATGTGAGAGAAAAGGAGCAAAATCTGGGAGTTTCTGTTTCGTAAGCTGTATTTTTTTGAACTTTCAAAATTATGTCTGGTTAGTGCTGTATGGCAATGCTGAAAGGTAGGTGGAACAGGAAACCTCTTTTGTCAGTGTTTAGGAGATGTAGGGAAGAGAGTCTGTTGTTTGAAGCAGGAGAGATGACTGTATGAATTGAGATAGCAAAACATTGATTGCATAAACAGGGGAAGTTACACTGGGCGGAAGAATCTTGCAACTTTTCAGCCTGCATTTACAAACAACTCAGTAACAAGAGACAGAGTTCAGTGACTGTGATTTTGCACCAGAAACAGAATCATAGAATCACTAAGGTTATAAAAGACCTCTAAGATCATTGAGTCTACATGTTAGCCCAGCACTGCCATGTTTACCACCAAACTATGTACCTAAGCAGGGGTGGTTATTCCACCACTTCCCTGGGCAGTCTGTTCCAATGCATGGCTACCCCTTCAGTGAAGAGATTTTTCCCAATATCCAATCTAAACCTCCCCTGCTACAACTTGAGACTATTCCTCTTGTTGTATTGCTTGTCACCTGTGAGAAGGGACCAGCTCCCTCCTTGCTACATTTTCAGGCAGTGTAGAGAGTGATAAGGTCTCCTCTGGGCCTCCTTTTCTGCAGGCTAAACACCCCCAGCTCCCTCAGCCACTCCTCATTGGGCTTGTGCTCCAGATCCTTCCCCAGCTCTGTTGCTCTTCTACTGGACATGCTCCAGCACCTCAATGTCCTTGTTGCAGTGAGTGTTCCAGAACTGAGCACAGGATTTGAGGTGTGGCTCCACCAGTGCTGAGACACTTACTCAGGATGATATCAGAGACTTTCTTAATTTATTGCTGAAAGAGAGAGAGAGCTATTTTCCTCTCACTGAGAAGTCTTCATCAGTGACCCAGGTCCTAAGGTTCCTGTTGACTCATTGAAGGCATGGAACTAGAGAAAGGCAGGACCTCACTAGAAAAGGAGAAAAGGTAAAGGATTTCCTGCTATGCTCCAAGATGGCTCCACCAAATTCTGGTCCCTACGACACAACTCTGGGTAACACCCAGCTTCATCTAGATTGTTCTGGGGGTTTTTGTGCTAAGACATCAATGGTGCCCTTATAAAGTCTTTAAAGTAGGTTATAATTGATGTTTTAATTTACTTTCCTGTGAGATGCAGATCTGAAATTTGTAATGCTGAGTCTTTTCCATCACTGAATTATGATGATGTGACCATTTATTAGATTTGTTGCCTTCTCAAGCTAGATGGGCGTTTATCTCTTAAACATATGTGCAGTGAAAATGTTACTGGCTGAACATTTTTTTTTCCATGGCTCTCTTCTTTCTAATTTAAATTAGGGTTGGGAGGCATGTTATGACAGTCCAGTGAATGATTGGCTGAACAGCCACAAGTGCCTTTAAAAATTTAATATGCATAAATATCATTAGTTCTTTTGGGATTTAATTAAATTCAAGATTGTTCCCTTAATCTTTATATGTTTAAAACAAACAGCTGTATCAGGAAGACGTGGAAAATGGAACATTTGTTTTTTATTGCACTCTGTGCAGCTTGCATTTGTTTTAATCAGATATTCTATATTGGAAGAAGAAAATTAACACTTCTTTTGACATTGCACAGTCCACTTAAGAGAACACATTCACTTATTTTTCTGTTGCTCTTTCCTAACACATCCATCCATGGTTTGTAACTTGAATCCCTAAGTATGGATAAAAATACTCTCATCTTCAGCCATTGTAGGAATGGGGTTAATAGAGCCTGAGCCAGGGGATAAACACAGCTCTGAATGATTCCTTTGGAGCTAGCCCTGAGTGTGTAGTGGAATTCCCCTCCCTCTTCTTCACTGTTGCTGTCCTTCCTGTGACATGGGGTGGGTGTCCATGCGTGGTGGCTGACAACTGGCTGCAGATACCAGATAGGGTTCAACGCTATTGCCCTCCCATTTTTTCTTTGCTTCTGTGAGCACCACTGCCCTCATGTTGCAAGGACTTTAACTCACAGAGATTCAACTGGGAGGTGTTTAAGCTCATCTTCTGGGAACTAGTCAACACTCAGCACTCTGCAAATGTTTCCCTTTGTGAACATGGGGTGAAAATGCAGTATATTTGTTCTCAGAGGCTAGCAACAGGAAGCGAAACAAACACAGTCCACAGCAGAGAAGGAAAATTCAGAAATTATATGCCTGACTCTTGCCATTTCTCCTTTTAGTATCAAGTCCAATTTTAATGCTGAGAAGAGAAAGGAAATTTCTCTTACTTAGGAAAGACAACTGGCTGCTGAATGTCTCAGTGCTGTGCTCTCAAACCTTTTGTCAGAGGGAGCTGTGGCCATTTTCATCCAGTTTTCTTTGGTTTATCTTCCTGAAGAGCTGGCTCTCACCTCTTGTACTGCCTGAACAGCAGAATACAGACAAAAAGCTCTTGCCCAGGCTCCCTGTGAGCAAGGGAGAGAGGCAGGCACCTCCAAGCAGAGTTTAACCCTGCTGTCTTAAAGTGGGATGAACTCTCTTCTGGATTTTTTTTCTTCCTCTCTTGACTCTCTCTCACAGACCAGACTCTGGCTTTAAGAACACCAAAGGCAGGGAAGCTGAATCCTGCCCTTTGGTACTGTCAGGCAGAAGCTATCCCTAGGGAGTGGTTCAGAAAACAGCCCTGCAGCAGAGGCAGCTTGAGCTCACAGAAACTTTTTGTTCTGAAAGGATTATACTTCCTAGGAATGTGCTGAGCTTGGGAGATTAAAGTGATGGACACACAGAAATATTGGCAGGCTGTTGTAAGATGACCTTTGCAAGGAGCACTCTGTGTGCCTGAATAGAAGATTTCAAATGGTGCAGCAGAACTGTTGAATAGAATAACCTCGATTGGAGAGGCCTCTGGAGGTCTCATCTCTAACAGGTCAAAGCAGGTCCAGCTTCTCCAACATCTCTGGATCTTTCCCTATGAGCAGGTTTTGAGTATCTCCAAGAGTGTGGATGTTTCCCCAAACAATGTGGACCAGGCTGTCCTGAACTGCAGAATATTTTGAGTGGTTCAAGGTTCTATTCTCGTAAGGGATGGCTGGCCTTGATTCCCAGGGAATTCAATTGGATGTGGGAAAACTTGAAGTCTCCTTTTGCAGGGCTGTGTCTACAGTGGAGGCTGTTTGTACAACAGTGCCTGCAAAGCTATTCAGAAGTTATTAGTTCTCAGCTCTGAGAAAGTTCCCCAAGTTGACATTAATCCATCACAGAATTTTTATCCATTAAAGACTAATTTTGATCCTGAAAAATGTGACAATTGTAATGGATTAGTCCTGTGGGTGTGCACAGAACTATTCTATTTCCGTTATTCCCTAAAATTTACTTTCCTTTCTCTTTTTATTTTTTTCCACTCCTATTTTTTCTTCTTTTGCATCATTAAAAAGATGATTAATGAAGCAAGTAAAGCAAGTAGAGACTTCTTAATCCTTCTAATTGATAATGAATCAAGGGTACCTGGAACAAATGCTTTTTCTGTCATGTGAAACAAGATCTGAAACACTCAGAGAACAATCTTTAGTTACAATCCTTCTTAATCCACATCCATTTAAATGCCATTTTCACAGAATTCAGGGGTTAAATTGTATAAATAAATATATATATTTGTGTGTGTAAATATACATATTTTTGTTTATATATATATATATATATATATATATATATATATATATATATGAATATATAAATACTTCACCCCAATCTCTTGGAAGTCACTTTATGATAGTTCCTTATGACTGAAGTTGTTCTTGCTTTAACAGACTGTTTTCTTTAGAGTCATCCCTGGTGAAATTGACTGAAATGCTAACATGTGAATTACTGTAATTCAGTTTTGCACATAATCCTTTATTAAATTAGGACCACAGTTGCCTGCCAAAGTATGGAACACAATGAATGTGCCAAAAAATCCACATGGAAAAATATCCACTTATAAAGAGTAATTAGATGTAATTCCAGTTCTTGTGCTGAACCTCAGCCCTGCCGCAGTACCTATGGTTTGAGAGCTGCTCTGTCACCACATATTTCCTTCATTTCCATCTACTTTCTGGCTTTTACAAGAGGAAAGGTGAGCATCACCACCTGGGTGAAACTTGTTTTATTGGTTTGGGGTTGTGTTGAAAAAGCCACAATAAAGTGCTGGTGCTGTGCTTACATCTAATTCCCCACAGTGGGATTAATTCCAGTTAGTTTGGAGCCTTAGTGAACCCAGAAGAGCCAAAGGATTTCCTCACCCATCTTGATCTGTCCTGACTCCTACCTTTGTGGTGATGGGGATATTTTGTGTTCCTCTTAATTTTCCATAATGCAAGGCTTAGCCTGGGACAGCCAGTTTGGTGTGGGTGCTGCAAAGTTTCCCCTGGCACTGCTGCACTGGCAGGGATTTCTCTGAAAAGCAGATGAATGATGAGATGGGCTTATACAGCCTTCAATCTTGCTTTTAGTAGTAGTTTCCAGTACGTGGCTGTAAATCCTTGAGGAGTTGATGAGTTTATATGGTGCATCCTGACTCTAATGATGTATATTCCCCACATCCTCATAAATTGCTGTCTATTTGTGTTTTCCTTAAATGGCTTCATAAATCCATATATATTGGTCTAGCCCTAAATGTTATTATGAACGTTTTATTCATTGATGCACTTCTGGAAGGGCCATAAATTCCAGTCCCCCAGGCTACTCTCACCTTTCCACACGTGTGCATGTGTGGATACCCACCCACCCGTCCATATGCTCTCCTCAGGCTTCTATAAATCATTGGCTTCTGGCCTGAGATCAGAGGAGAGACTTACTGCTCCTTTTTCCACAGTCTTCCCAAGCCAGTTCCAGGGGGATAGTTGTAAACACATCAAAGAAGCTAAGAACATAAAGATGTTAGAGCTGATCCCATATGGCTTATTTAGGTGATACCAAATTCCCACTTACAGTCAGAGGGATATCTGAGTCCAACTAAATAACCTGAGGTCCAGTTCAGGATATGCACACCAGAATCTATGGAGCTCTTCATACTGTCCTACAGTGTCCACTACCTTTCCCTGTTTTCACAGCAGAGTTGGGCCAGGAAAGATTCCAGGATTATTGAGGTTTTGATGATTTTGTCAAGCAGTAATTCTACTTACTGGGAAGTATTTCTACCTCTGCTGTCACCTATTCTGCTCAGCAGCGTTGGGTCAGGGCGGATTGCAGCCAACAGAGGTGCTAGAACATGAGATATCCCCCAGCACTAGGGATGGGATGTCGAGCTGAATCTTACTCTGGGTGAAAGTTGCTCTTTGGAAAACTTTGGATCTTCATGTTTTAGGAGATTCCTTGCCTTTATCAAGAGAATTAACCAGTCTAGAGGACACACTGTGTTGGTAGGTAACTCAGGACTGTGAGTTTATTAGATCCTCATTTCACAGAGAAGTACAAAAAAGTGAGCAGAGATACAAAAACACCTGATGGTCTAAACTTGGAGTTTCATTTTATGACAGAAAAAATAATTTATTAGCAGCAGAACCTATTTCCTAGAGATTGCCTCCCAGCAGACAAGAGACTTGTTTGCCAGCTCTTAGCAAAAAACAAACCTCTCCACTTTCTGAACAAAGGCATTGAGGTATTCTTTTCCTCCCCTCTGGAATTCCCAGCTGGGCCCCAGAGGAGTAGAGAGGAGGGAGTCCCTTGAGGTGGTCTATGAATGCAGTATTTCATGCAAATTAGTCTTTATTAGGCTGACTTTTTCACTGCTTCAGCAGCATCAAGTGGCACATAAAATCTGGCTGTATTTTTTAGTTGTTTTACTAGCTAAGGTGCATGGCTTTGATGCGTGTTTTACAATTGTAAAGTACAATAAACATTCACTGCTGGGACAGAGTGGCCAGATGTTGAGGATTCATAACTGGAGCCATGAGGAAAACTTCTTTCAAGATATTTGTGTTTACTACATTTCCAAGTTTGAATATAGCACTTCTGAAGTCAATGGAATTTGAGGGTGGTAGGAACCCAGATGAGATGTTAGTGATTTAGAGACTAATGTTTTTAACAAAAAAATATTTCTTCTTCTTGCTTCTTTTGATTGTTTGGAATTTTATGGGAGCACCTCTCCTGTTTCTTTCTAATTTTTTTTACTCTGTGTTTCGTGTCATAAATCTCATATGCTAACACCTATCTCCAAGGCTGCTTACTATCAAAAGGCTTACTCTGCTGCTCTGGTGACTTCCAGCTCAAACTTATTTATCACAGTAATTATACTTCCATAAATGGTGCTGAGATAGATTTTTTACCCTTTATAAGAAAGAGTGTATCTAGATAAAACAAATGAACTTATAGGAAAATTGTTAATTAGTGTGTAATTAACAACTCCAAAGGGAGACAGGTCACTTGACTTCTTGAAAAGCCAATCTTCCAAGGAGGGTTGCTAAAAAGACAAAGGCTACTGAGATACAGCTTTGTTCGCCTCCTTGTCTTCTGAGGTATCCCGCTTCCATGAGGAACGAAATTCCCTGTGACAGTCACTAGATCTCTAATCTCTGTGCTACCAAATCTTCCTTCCTCCCTGCTGGAACTAAAGCTCAGTTGTGCGGGACCTATCCAAGAGCACCTGCTGGTCCCTCCAGTATCTGTGCCAGCAGCACAGCACTAATTCAGCCCTGGCATTTATGAGCTGTTTAATACACACACACACACACACACATACACACAGTGTGCATGTCCACTGGGGATCAAGGGGAAAATTAAACTACATGCAGTCAGGAGCTTCCAGGGACAGGATAGAGAAGGAGAAGGAGGAGAATAGAACCAAGCAAGCCCTGTTTCCTGTTAGTCACTCACAAAGAACAGCAGCAGAATTGGATAACCGGAGGAAGACCGCTCATGTTTTGACAGTTGAATTCACTGTACCTATCTCTCACCCTCTCTCTGCTGCTGTAATCCCTCTCTGGTGTGGCAGTTTTACCCAGAATTTAACACAGCTTGCCTCCATGCCTGATGGGCCCAGAGCCGACATGCTAGGGAGGAAAGGCATATGTTGAAAATAACTGACTTTGAATGCATGTGTGTGGCCACAGTTCTGTGGTTTAGATGGCTTATTATTTTGCTGCTACATAAATAGATTTTGGCAAGTTTTAACAAATGCTGCACTTTGCTCTTTGCCCCTGTAAAGTGTTTATGTGTGACAGGGGACATCCCATGCATACTGACATCCACATGTGCTGCAATCATGGTGCCTTTTGCCATGTAGATCTTTACTCACAATTTTTTAATTTATCTTGTGAACTTCTTCAATAGCAACAGCAGCTTTGCTCCTCTTTTCCTGAGTGCCTGGAAACCTCAAGAAGTGTAGAGTCAAGCTGAGCTGCAACTGAAGTGAGAAGGAGCTTTAGGACCCCAGCTTAGTTAGCTACAGAAACCAGGGTGGAATAAGAAAGGATAAGAAAAAAGAAGGAAGTATCAAAGCATTGCAGACCTGTGCACTGTGCATCAGGGGAAATAGATTTGTTTGTGCCATTAGATGTTCTGTATAAGGGAGGTTTCTGTAAAAATTAATGTCTTCTGGCAGCATTGTGGCTCAGGACCTAGCCCTGAAAAACAGTGTTGGAGCCCTGAGAAAGGGGGTCACTGTAAGTTCTCTCTCCTCTCCTGCTTCAAAGGCAGGACAGTCAGTAGCTTCTATTCAGTACATGATATCTTTGAAGGAGCCTATTAAAAAAATCACCCAGTGCAGGAATGTCCAGACTTTCTGAGTTCACAGGCTGGATTTTCCCATTTCCATGTGCTGTTAGAGTGAACAGACAGGGACATCCCAACAGCGTGATGTCATGCAATGACTTTGTCTGCCGCAGAGCAATTGGCTGTGAAATGTCCTCATGTGAGGGCCAGGGCCTCCTACACCCAGAGAAAACGTGAGCACTGGGGAGTGAGGCAACCACAAAGAACTGGCTGTGGAGCATAGTTCAGGCTGCCAACTCGTGGTGCAAATCAGAGCTGGAGAGATCCTGAGCCAGCTAATGCTACTGGCACAATGTCAGCACCCTCCTGTCAGCATAAAAAGGGTTTATCTTGTCTACATGTCCCAGTTCTGACATGCACTCAAACTGCCTCCTGCCTCTCTGTGGGTTGGGTTAGCACCAGAGACCCTACAGAGAGTGCTGTGCCAGGCATTTACAGGCTTTTGGTAGTAAGTCTTTGGATAGTTTTGAATCTTCTTCCTTGGAGACTCAGCCAGAGAATGAAATCACCACTGCATGTTACTCCATCTGAGGAAGGGCCAACATTGCAGATATCGCAACTCTGAGCCAAAGCTGGCTCTACTTTTCCACTGCAGCCAGAAATGTGTGCTCAAGATGTAGATAAAGGTGAAAAGGCCTAGCCATCCTGATAGCACTTCCCTACAGAGTTGATAAACATAGTACTGAGCCTATGTAAGAATTATTTGGCCAGCAACCTTAGCATGCAACGCCAAAGTTACTCAGCTTTATAGCACTCTAGTACCAAGACAACAGATGTGTGTAAATGAGACTAGTGTGGCTGATGCTGTCAGGTGCCTACATGTGTGTTTACAATTCAGCTCCACAAGCTCCTGACAGAAGTAACAATTCCCTTACTCTTTCATTTACACCCCCTATTGTTCCATTTGCATTTTATTTTGTTTGGTTTTTGGTTTGGTTTGGTTTGGTTTGGTTCTATTTCAGAAGATTAGGGAACCTGTCCCCTCTTCAAAGAAAACATTGGAAATTGCTGACTGTGCTTTTGAAGGCTCTGCTCATCTTCCCAAACTTCCTTGTGGGTTCAGGATTTATGTAACCATTAGCAAGAACCAGATCATGATTGTCTGTCAGGAGCAAACACTGTCCTCTTGTATTCACTATTTATAACATAGTGCAAAGTATCCTGACTTCTAGGATATCCGTCCCTGGCAAACCTGCTATGTCTGCAGGGATGTAGAGCATCCCTGGTGTCCCAGAGCACCTCCTCATGAGACCAAGCTAATGCAGTGACCCCCTACTCTGTGGGACAGCTGTGTGGGGCTCTGGGCTGAAAGAACCTTGCATACTCCTTCAACAGCAGCTACAGCTGATGCCCTGTTGAGCAGAAGGTATATTAGGGTGTCTTGTGGCTTTGCTTGTTTGGAAGGGAAAATGGGATTTTGAGGTTTCAGAACAAATGAGAATGGTTTTTTGCCAAACCTGCTTATGAGGTGCCAGTGGCAGTGGTCCCATAAGGATGTCTTGAAAAGTTTTTGTGGCCTCTTTGAGATCCTATCAGATTCCTATAGGCAGATTTTCTGGGAAGTGATTCTGCAGTCTTCCCATGTACACGTGGCATACACAGACATGGTGGTGCAAAGTCACTGCCAGAGCACAGCTCCTCCTGTCCCCAATAGGCTCCTACACCGACATGCAGCTTCCAGCAAAGACAAGGATGTCAGTTCCTAACCATGTTAAAATAGTAATCTCTTCCCCCTCCCACCTTTCTGAAGGAGGTACGGGAGGTATTTTTAAAAGTAGCACTTGTTAACAGTTTTCAAGGATATCAGTTCAACTGCTTGGTTTGCTCTGCTGCTTTGTTTGGATTGCTGTTTTTAGAAACAGATTATGTCAAAACTAGAAGCAAAATATCAACTGTAGATGCAAGCTGGGTCATGCACAGTTGCACTACAAAGAACAAAAATGTGTTCAGCTCCCAGATCTGTTACCTCTATAGGTTCTTCTCTCTACACTGGCTTTCTTTTGATGGTTTATATTTGAAGTGTCCAGTGCTCTGTCTTCTAGTGTTTTCTATTGATTTTGCTCTCTTATTCTATTCCTTTATTCTTCTGTAGGTCTTTTCCTTCCATTGTGTTCCTCACTGATCTGAATGAGTTTCATGGGTTACAGCATCCCTGGCCTGCAGGGCAAAGTGGGTTATTTATGTGCATTGAATATCTACAGAATGAAAATTCATGTGCTCAGAATAACCTCTTGGATGAAGCACAGTAGCCCCAGATTTCTCAGAAACACAAATGTCGTGGCAGCTTGCAAGTTTCAGATTTAAAGCTGGAGTTGTCCTTTCCCAAAATGTAGCAGCATTCAGATCTGCAATTATCTCTACATGGGCAGTATAAAAATAAGCAAGCAGGAAAATGAGTTTAATATTGAAGTTCTTAAATAGTAGGAATGAAAAATATAGAAGTCTGTCCCTCCGTCTGCCATCATTGCTTTTCATTACCCTATTTTTGAATGAGGCCGACTTTCAGCCTAAAATATGAAATGAAGAGTAGGTTTGAGAATGAGATACGGAACTCATCCTTCTCACAAATGTGTCTTCTGTCTGTGCTTCTGGTTGGCTTCCAGATTTAGTTTGGCTCTACCTCAGTCTCAAGGGGTGGAGCCTCACACAACTTTGAATCCTGGCACTGAGCATGTTTACATGTAGCCTATCCATCTAGCTGCTTTTAGAGTTGGCGGAGTAAAATAAGCTCCTCTGGGGTGTGATTTGTCTTACTATGAGGCAGACTCTCACGTGAGATACTTCGGAGGTGTGTCATGCTTTGGGACCCATTTCTGGTGGAGAAAGTTTGGTGATTCAGCCCCAGTGTGGTGGTTTATATTCTGGGCATCCAGAATATAAACTACCTGAGGAGTGGATGCTCGGAGGGAACCGAGCACTGGGTATCTGCATATGGACTCATTTGTGTTTCCTCCATCTGTGTGTACTTCATGAAAGAGCTCTTGGCCTCTGCTTGGCAGTGCAGTAGTGCAGAGAAGAACAGGGCTCTGCTCTACTAAAGAGCCCCAAAGCTGATGTCTGTGCCCCAGAGGGCACTTGTGTGCTAGCAACAAGGGTGGTGGGTGCATCTGAACTGGGGAAGGGCTCTCACCTAAACTCCTAAACTTACCAACAGTCTAGCTGGTGTTGTTGACACCAAGGCAAGGAGCAAGCTGGAGTGCAGCTTGGTGCACTAGGATAAACAATGGTGAGCAAGAAAAGCCTGGACAGCCCCTTCTCATGCTGGCAGGGCTATCTATGCTCTAGCAGTGCTCAAGCCAGTGAGACTGGAGCCTGCTGGAGAGAGGTGGGTGGGGGTGTGGGGACAGGCTGCCTGCAGGGAGCTGTTGCAACTGTTTTTCAAGTTACCAGGCCCTGTGAGGGGCAATGAGAGAGTAGGTTCTTTTTGCCCACTAAAACCTGTCACCTCCATTGAAAATAAAACAAAAGGACAGAGGACTACGAGAAAATTTAAAAACTGTCTTCACTTCTCACTCCAGGTCGCTACCCACAGCAAAACAAAGGCACCTACATCCCAATCCCAGTAGGCGGTGCACTAAAACCTGGTCAGTGGGGAGCGAAGGTTATCCACAGGGAAAACAACTCCATTCGGCTGTCCATCATGTCCTCTGCCACCTGCATCATCGGCAAGTTTCGCTTGTATGTTGCTGTCTTGACTCCCTATGGCATCCTTCGGACACGCAGGAATTCAGTGACCGACACCTACATCTTGTTCAATCCCTGGTGCCAGCGTAAGTACCTGCTCAAAGGCTTGCACTTTGTGCTGCTGGGCTCATCAGCTTTTAGGTGGGTTGGTCCAGGAATGGGAGCGTGGTACCAAGGGGGTTGGAGACATGTCAGTTTGGGTCTGGAAAATTCACAGGAACTCTGCCAAAAGTCAAGTCTTTCAGGCTGGGGAATAGCCCTGTGTGAGCAGGGTTCCATGCTGGAAACCAATTACTTCATTTTGTCTAAACTCTGCAGTTTTATGAGGCCAAACCTGTGTTTGCCAGCTCAGGCTCCATTTCTCATAGTAAACACACCCTAAGGCTTTACTCTGACTTGAATAGGCAACACTGAGAGTCTCCAGTGTGCTTGTGTGTGCCTTAAACAAGTCAATACAAGCATAATTTTTTCCAGGATTTGTTGTGGGGCAGAATGTGGTGGCTTCACATACTCTGTTGTCTTACATTGCTAATTGCCACATTTGGGATTGAACATCTGAAGTCAAAATATTGTGGGAATTTAACGGGAGCTGCAAAGGTTGGGTGGAGGCAGCTTGCTTTGGCATCACTGGTGGTGCTTTCCTGCTGCTACATGACATTTGCCCTTATAACTTCCCTTTTAGTGGTGACTAATTAGCAACGGTGCCCTCTCTGAGGAACAAAACATTTTGCAAATGAGCCTTTTTTTTATAATACAGTGGGTTGAAGAACAATTATTTTTTTTTTAATCTCTCGGGATCCTTGGAAGAAATCAAGCTTTATGCTGTCAGGGTTGTATTTTACCCAATGAACTCTGTGTCTGGCTTTCAGGAGAGGGCAAGGAGGACCAGAGATGTTTGGCTCTGCCTTCTGACAGGCTGTAGCACTGTCTTATCTTCCAACACATGCAAGGCTCCAAATCACATGTATTGCAGTATATTTAGGTCACCAGCTAGCTTCAATATTCTCCTGCTACCCTTCCTTCATCTTTCCATTTTTTTACCACAGTATTTGCATCAAATAATCCTGTACCAAAGAAGGGCCCTCCTACCAAGTCACAAGTAAGTTTAGCATTATTAGTAGAGCCCATTATTCAGCTGCACTGCTGTCACTACATGGAATGATTTGTGCTGGGTTCATTACTTGCCCCTAGTCCAAGGGAATATAAGCAATGATTAGCTTATGCATTATTTAAGAAGATATAGATTAATGCTGAATAAAGAGGAGTTAGTTAAGTGGGAATAGAGGGAAGGGCAGGGCTGAGGGCCCTGCCACACTATGAGATACTTCTGAAAGCAGTGTAAGGTACCTCAGAGCAGTGTTTGTTCTGGAGGGTGGGCAACAGAAAGAGAGAAAACATTGCCAAAGCTATGATCAACTGTGAGCAGACAAAACTTCTCAATGTTTTGGCATCATCAGACTCACAGCTTCAGTCAGGGAAGGTAGAAAGCTCTACCTAAAGGTAGAGCACTACTTGGTTTTAGTCCTGTGTGTTTTAACAGCCAGCACAGCTGTGCTGCAGTGGCTCAGCTCATCTTTGGAAAGGTATAAACCCCAGGGAAAATCTTCTTAAACTGTCTCAGTTTACCTTGTGTTTAGCAGACAACTAGCCAGGGCTGCATGCAGTCCTAATGTGGAGAAAAGATATGATGTGGGGGGGTTGCCTACCCCACTGTGGTGTGACTGGGACCACACAGGCTGATGTGAGGTGTTAGAGGGAAAAAGGGAAAATCGATCCCTACTTCACAACTCCTTGCCGAGCAACTCCATGTGCAGACTGATCCACCATTATTCATGGTACACAGACACTTTGCTCTACTGTGCCCTCCCTCCCTCACACCTGAGCTGAATGAGCCAAAAGCCAGCAAGATTAAAAACCACAATATGGGAGTAAACCCACAGGGAGCAAGACATGTAGCAGTTGCCTCCAGTGCCAGGCATCAGCAAGGCTGATGGAAAAAGTCTGCCTTAGGAAAGCAAAATTATTTTCTGGGCAGCAAAGACATGTTGTGTGACCCTAGATCCAGGGCTGGCAACTTGGGGACCACATTTCCCTCTGCAGCTTACATTTTCAGGTGTGTCTCAATGGCTTCAGGTCCTGTCCCTTGCTGAATACTGTGATTTTCATTTCCTGCTTGTTTAATTTGGATTTGGATATATCCTCATTTCTTGTTCCTCTTTTACTCCTAGGTAGTTTGGGTAATTGGCTCCTATATCTGTCTTTCCCTCCTCTCCTTTTGTTAGAAAATCAAGGACTGTTTCTTCATGCTTTATCCCCTGGCTGGAAAAGATTTTTCAGTGGAATGACAAAAGGGTAGAAAAACTGAGGCAGTTAAAGTGCAGAGAAAACAATAGTTTGAAAATCTTCTAGGCTTGTTTGCTGGTTTAATAGCTAAGCAGAAAAGTCTGAGTGAAAAGCCTCATTAAAAAGAGAGTGATGCCAGGAATGAATGGGGATTGTTATAGCAGGGAGCAGAGTGTCGGCTCTAGAGCCTGGTGCAGCTTTCCGACTCATCATCTCAGAGGAGCATCAATATGTCAGTATGAGCTTTTCTTTAAGACAGAGGCATTTGTGCCCTTTCTTATTACTCCTTTTCTTACTACAGTTCAGTTTTGACATATTTTCCCAGGCAGGGTTGTTTTTCTTGTCCTGCTGCTTCAGAAGAAGTTTGAATACTTTACCAGTCAAGCTACAGAGTACTTTGCTTCCAGAATCATCATATGTTTTTATATATTTTAATCCCTTTAGCTATATTTAAGACTGATAACAAAGGATGCTTTAAAGACACAGGGCCAGGTTCTCCAAATTTATATACACCAGCCCCAAACATCTGGGAATTTGCCTAATTTGTAGATTGAGATTTCAGCTACTCAGGTGAAGTTTTAATTACTTAATAAGCAAGGTAAAGTTTGTGAGGAGAGGCAGCATCCTTTCTACAGCCAGATGACATAGCTGAATAAAACAGATGTGCTTTTAGGCATGCAGAGCTCTCTTCAGTTCTGGAACAGAAGATAAAAATGGCAAGTAGTTAAGGATAACTTCTTGGAATTTAACTAAACTCTTGGCAATATCAGACTACATGAAAGCAGAGAAGAACTCCTTTGATCTGGATACTGTGAGCTCTTTCCAAGGAGCTGTGAGCTCTTTCCAAGCAGGTGCTGAGTCCCTGCAACTTTCTGCTGGGGAGCATTAAGTGCTTATCAGCAAAAGACCTTGTGCTGACTTCTGTGACTCTCTCACAGGTGGAGATGCACAGTGTAGCTGAGTAAGTTGCAGACCCTGTGGGCTGAGGTGTGCATTTTGCTTACCCAAGCCTCATGCAAGTGGATTACATGTAAACAATTTAATATATTGCAGCTTTATTGGGTCAGCTGCATATTTCTTCTGCTTAAATGTTCTAATACAGTTTGAGGATTAGTAACATGTGGTTGACTCTGGACTCATCTCACATGTTACCAGTCATCCAAATCTGGCCCAATAACATTTTATTACTTTTATGGGTAAATCTTAAATTTGATTGCTTGTGCCATAGATTCCACATGGGCAAAATTCACACAGAGCTTCACCCTTCTGCTACATTAATGTAGGCAAGTACTAGCACTATTCAAGGCAGCATACTGACCTTGATCCTGGGTAGACTGTTTTTTGTAGATAACTGCATTGACATCTTGCAGCTTGGAGTTTGTCACAGCACTGTCCTCTTCCCAGCATGAGCCCTGAGGGTTCCAGTTGAGGCCCAGCCTCACATTCCTGGATTCCCTCAGGAGCACATTGAAGGGAGGCTGGGAGCTCAGGGCAAGCCTGCTGCTTCCACTTCCACCTGTCTGCTGGTGCTGCTGCCCTCAGCTGTCACTGTCTGCATGAAGAAATGGCTTTTCCAGCACCACAGGATGGCTGTGCTGGGTTTAGGGTCTCTCCATGCCGAGTATAACTCATTCCCTTTCCCAAATATAAAGGGTTACTCTGCACTCCTCATGTCTTTAGCAAGGGATTCCTCACCTGCAGTGCTGTCTTCACATGAAGTGCATTTTCACCTTTCCCAACTTCAAACAGAGTAGCATGGAAGCTAATTTGCTTCTTTGTAGCATTGCTGGTGTCTCAGTAAATTCCCAGGATAAAAGTGAGTAAAAAAACCTCTGAACTGCTAGAGAAAAAGAACAAACAAACCCAGCACATTTCTGTGGAATTCTTCTGTTTGTCAGATGTGAGCCTCCACTTGCACAAAATAATTAGGAGTTGCATTATGTAGAGCATGCTTAGCATCAAAGTAGTCACAAATGCCTCATTTTTTTTCTAAACAGTCTCAAGGGCAGTGAAAGCTGTCAAAAATCAAAGCAGCTGGTTTCCCTATAAAACACAAAAGACCTTTTTACCTTATCAAAAACACAAATATTTAAAATAATCGACAGAGAAGTTAATCAATTTTCATCTGATTTAGCAAAGATCACGCAGTCACAAAATAACATAAGCATCTCAATTGATACCAGCAAGATCAATGTTGATATTTTTAATCCCCAAAAGAAAACAACAGCTGTCAAGAAGGCATATGCACACACTTCACTGAATGTGTATCTGCACAGAACAAGGTGTGAATTCTGCTTCTTTAAATGAACTCTATGTACTATTTGTATGAACAGACTTTAATAAAATCCAGTGCTCAGTGAGAGAAGGCAGATAATCGTTCAATGAGCAAATCAGGCAAATCCAGCCTAATGAAACAGACTCTACATGATATATAACACCTGCCATATTTTTAGTGGGATGTTATACAGAACTTGTTGGACCACAAAAAAATCATGTAATATACAGTTTCATAAGTGTATGAGAGTCCCTGCTTGCAGAAATGGCTGCAGCCTTTTCATTCACTGTCAAGTTTGAACACTCTCTTTCACCTTGTAGCCTCTGAATATAGCAAACTTATGATCATCCACTTTGTACACGGCTGTAGCTTTTCACTGCCCTAGGTCATGGGTACTGAAAAGCTTACAAACTTCTTAGTGGCCCTGCCTTTAGAAGGCAGGTGAATATCACCCTGCCAAATAACAAGAGTGGGTCTCAGACCTGTCTACTTTAGGTAAAACTCCATGGAACCTGCTGTTCCTCTGCTTGCTCCAAGTTGTACTTAGTCATCAGGGCCTGGACCGCAACTGCCATAAAGCATAACAGCAAGCACTGATCTCCTCAAATGCAATGCAGGCTCCTTGTATTTAACCCCTGCTTCTCTAGCTCTTTTTTTTTTAATTAATTTTTTTTTATTTTTAATTTTTAAAAAGTTTCTTAATTTTAAATTTTTTTAAATTTTATTTTAAAAATAAATTTTAAATTTTAAAATTTTGTAATATTTTAATGTTAAAAATTATTTGTAAATTACTTTTATTTTTAATTTTTTTAAAATTATATTAAAATTATTTTTAAATTTTTAAATTTATTTTATTTTGAAATTTTAAAAATTTTTAAATTTTTAATTACTTTTTAAAAATATATTTTAAATTTTTTTTTAATTTTTAAAATTTTATTTTAAATTTTTTAATTTTTAAATTTAAAAAAAAAATTGTTTGTTTGTTTGGTTGGTTTTTTTTTTTGGGCTCAGGTTTTAGCTTATTTTTGGCCAAATTGCAGATTCATGGAGAAATTAAGAAGCTTTTGAGGATGAGGTTTACATGAAAGTGCAAATCTGATTTGCATTTCAACAAAACAGAGCAAATCAATAGGCTTTTAAAAGTTAAATGATCCTCTAGTAATTTGTAATGGAGTGCTGAAGAAATCTACTATGACAGTAGTGAGTGTAGTGAGTTTTGTACTTGCTCATATCAAGCTGTTGGAAATTTCCTTTAATTTGCTATCTGGAACCACAGTACTGATTTCTTCAAATTAATTCATTTCCCTGGTATTAATTGTTAACGTGTATCTTTTACTCTCAAAATACAAGCATTGGTACAAGAAAGAAATCTTTATTCTAGAATCTCAGCATCGCAGCCTGCTTCATACTTCCCTGTGAATGTCTGAATGGTTTCCTGTCATTCAGGGTTCCTTATGAACGTTAATAATGAGTTATTTACCCATGTAAATCATATTTGCAAGTCAAGTATGTATGCATATGCTCTTGATTTTTGATATAAGTCTAGTCTAGAATGTACCTTTTGTATATGTTTTGATAAAGACCTCATGCAATTACTTCTAGGTCTCACTTAGACACTTGTGAATATGAATTTCTCCTCATATTACCTGATTAGTCAAGCTATGTGGGGAAGGGATGTTCCAGTCAATAAGTAATGCACAGAAAAGGCAACCAAACCTTTCTTTTAATATGTTAGAAAAACTGTATTCCATTTTTTTTAAATGCACTACAGATTTTTCTTTAGATCTCTTGACCTGAGCTGTTTTCCATTAACATTAATAGGTTTGAAATTGTTCTTTGATCTGTTTATATAGATGCAGAATTGCATCATGGTGCTCCAACTTTTAAATTAGTTGTACACACTAATCATAAAATTCTTGATGAGATGTGACATTTTAATCATACTTTACAGATCCTGAGAAAAACTGGCAGGAGTTGCCAACACTTTTCCATCTTGCTTGTTTTTAAGTTGTATATCATATTCCTAACTAGGATGACCAGCTCCTTATCCTTGTACTCTGTTGAAGCAAGTAATGCTTTGTTTGATGCAAGAGGGGTACTTTTCACCAAAGATGAATGTATTATATGCTAGGATGTTTTATCGGTCCTATGTGAAAATTAGGCACGTGTACTAATATTTCTTTTTGGTAAACTAATGCAGTGGATGCTGTGTACCTGGATGACGAGAAAGAAAGGGAAGAATATGTCCTGAATGATGTTGGTATTGTATTCCATGGAAACGCTGAAGATATAAAATCAAGAAGTTGGAGTTACGGGCAGGTGAGCTGTTTAGATCTCCTCTGGATGCTCCCAGTAGGACAGCAAATGAGTTTAATTGACACCAGACTGTGGCTGAGACTGTGGGCTCTGGAATGCATTATTGGTTTCTCCTTCAGAAAGATAAGGGGTATAATTTTAATATTGCATGAAGTGGGTGTATGCCTAATCCAGAAAAGCAATATTATAATAGCTGATATTTAAAGACCTTGTTTCAGGGGCATATTTCAGATACTAAGAGGCTGCCTGTTGGAACTTATAACCATTAGTTGAGGTTTCCACAGGGCAGAGGTATTTCTGCTGCTGCATTTTTGCCGCTTCAGGATCAAATCAATTTATGAAAGGTAGAGTTGTTTGTTTGGCTTTTTTTCATTTTTTGACAACAGGTTGTATTGCTTTTTGACTTTTCTTTTTAGCTTTAGCAACTGGGTGGAAATAATTTTGTTATTTTTGCGGATCAGATAGTCACAAGGTTCCCATGACAAAGTAGTGTTTAATTCCAAAGTTCTAAATTCTCTCTCCCTTTTCTGCCTGGGCTTGATATCATCAGTCTCCAGTGGTCTCTTGCAGTCTGGGGAAGACAGCCTCCACTAGGCTGGAGTGGGGTATTGGTGTGCCTTCAATAACACAGAATCATAGAATAATTTGAGTTGGAAGGGATTTTTAAAGATCATCTGTTTCCACCACCCCACCATGGACACAAACACCTTCCATTAAACCAGGTGCTCAGATTCCTGACCAGCCTGGCCTGGAACACTTCCACGGATGGACCACCCACAGCTTCTCTGGGTAGCCTGTTCCAGCAATTTACCACCATCATTGAAAAAACCTTCTCCTTTATATATAATCAAAACCAACCCTCTTTTAGTTTAGAGCCACTACCCCTTGTTTCAGACTTTTTACTTCCCTATTTTACCTCAACTTTCTCACAAGAGCTACCCAGCCTAAAAATCCCCACGGGATGGAAGAATTCATTTATTGTGTTAGAATGGGAAAAAGGCATTGCCAAGCAGAACTGAAATTGTAGCAAAGCTATAATCCTAGCTGTCACTCAGAGGGGCTCCAATAGACAGATATTGGACATGGTCAATTTGTCTCATCTGTTGATTTTCACAACAGCACAATTAAGAAGGTATTTCCTTACTACTGTGGTGATGGATCCATTCAGTTTTTGTGGTACCTCCCTAGCACAGCCTTGCAGAAGGGTCCTTACAACTTGCTTTTTCTCCCTCAGCTAAATACCACCTCAAAGTTTGAGCAGGATGGATTGCCAATGTGCTTGCCCTGGAGAGCTCTTTGAACTCACATCTCTCTTTTTTCCTAATTTAAGGGTACAATTTCATCTTTTTTTCCCTGTGGCAGCACTGCATTAGGGAGTTCCTGCCTCTGCACCATTCCTTTGGTTGTGTCAGTGCCGTTGTTTGCAAGGGCTGACTGGTTTCCTGACTGAGACAAAAACAACCCATAAATAAGGAGCAGGGAAGAAATTCCATAAACTGCTGGTGCCTCTGATATAAGAGATGCGGAGCCAGCTCCTGAGGCCAAAGCTGGGCTTGCATGTAAGCTGACCAAAAATGCCCCCTCCTGGCCCTTCTTTCCCCCTGCAAGCACTTGTGCAGCCATGCTGTGACTCAGACTGGAGAGCTGATTTAGCTGAATAAGACTCTCCTTGATTTTTTTTCCCCCCTGGGTAATTTCTGGGTTTGCTCTGTTCCTAGATTTGGGATTCACTCCATGACAGATGTAAGGGGGAGGGAGAGAGGGGAATAAGCAGCTGGGGTGGAAGATGCTGCCTAAAGCAGATGCTGGATTTATGTCCTAAGATGTTAAATTTATGGCCTATGGTGGCTTGGCAAGAGATGTTTATATTCTGGGATTCTGGCATCTTCCTGACACAAATACTAGCCTTCCTTGAGAAACTGCATTATTTATTTGGTTTTGCTAGGAGGTAGTTCTGCCTGGGAAGTTAGGGCCATTCCATAGTCCTTTGTCATGTACTTTGGAAATTCCTGTGTTGGTTGAAATCAGAGGACCTGATTTTCACCCCATGCTGTGGTGCATCTTTTGCTATTGGTTGCCCATGTGAAAGCTGAATGTGGCAGATGCATCTCAACAGGCCCAAGCCAAGAACTTTGATGGAATTAATAATTTTGTGGGGGTTTAACAGACATGTCAATCTGCAAAGGAACAGAAAAATGTTCTTCCGGTTCCCTTGCTTTCAGTGAAAGGGAGGAGAGAGTGTTCCTGATCTTACCCTGTCCATTTCCAACCATTCAAGACACATTTTTGGCAATCCTAGATGTTAAAAACAGCAGCATTTCTGTGAGTAAAAGCACTAGCAGAAAGGCCTATATTAAGATATATCATACAATTATGCTTTTTATATTTATGATATATAGCCCTTTACAACATGTAAGTCAGAAGCACGAGGCCACACAGAGTCAAAGAGGTGAAAGGTACATGGTCATATACAAAAATGCAGATAGACTAGTGCATGGTATTGTTCTTAAACTAAAAAATTACTTAGGACAATGACAGCTGGAAGCTTTAACCCAGGTTGTGAATTGAAAAGGAGCATAGAGTTCAAAACTGGTTGGAGATAGTTTTCAAATCTGTTGTCTGTAATGAGAAGCATCAACATGAGAGAAAAAAAGGCAAGAAATGTGGACAGAGGAAGAGAAAAACCCAGAACAGTTGAAACATGGCTGCAATGAATGAGGATGGAGGTGTTCCTTGTAACATGGCTGTGATCCCTCCTAAGAAAGTGTAGAAGGCAGTCACTAAGAAAATTCCATGGAGGATCCAGGGGAAATTTGGGTTTGGAAGAAATCTAGGCACATAGGAATTCTCTAGCTGAAAAATGTCAGAAGTTGGATGCCATATCAATCATTTAATGTTGACTTTTGGTTTTGTGAGAAGCAGAAAAGAAAACAAGTAAACATAGAGTTCTGTTGCCATCATGGCTTCTCTCAAATTCACACATTGATCTGATTGAGCCTGGAAACCCAAAAAACTGTGCCCATGTAATTCTACAACACATGCATTTGGTCAGGTCAAACCACAGGCAACATGAGATCACATCTGCCTGCAACTGACTGTGAGAAACACAGCCTCAAGTCAAGCAGTGCAAAAAGTGATACAGCCTCTTTACTCTGGTTTAAATGGAAGATGATCTATTGGAAACAGTTTAGCATGCAGGTGGATGCCCAGGACAGCTACATGTGCTGCTCTATAAAACAAGGCATGTCTGTGTGCGCTTCACCTGGGTGCTTTCTCATGCCTTATTTTCCACCTGCATTTTTTCCCAGGTGGTTTTACCAAAGTTCCTTCCTCCTGAAAAAGGTATATTTTCATTTCAGCTTCAATGGAATAGACAGGGACTGTGCCTGCATCAGGTTCACCCAACTGTCCTAGCTGCCCTGCCTATTACTTCTCGGGTTCCTCTGATATTTCAGAGATGTTCAGCCTTATAACTGCTATTTTTCTATTCCACTTCCCTCTAGGTAGGATTTTCTTGCCAAGAATGAAGGCGGAAAACTGATTTAGTTTGATTAATTATTTTTAAAATTCCTTAATAGTCAAGAAGGGTAAAACTGGCCTTAGCATTAAGGCTGCTCTGCATCCTACACTACTCCAAAAGTGTAAGCCAGGTAGCCCTTGCAGCTTGTCCTCTCTTCCCTGTTGATCCAGTTATTTCACTAGCATTCGTGTCACTTTGTAAATGCTAAGGTGGAAGGCAACAACCCTGATAGCTATTTATTTCCTCTTTATTCTTTCTGTATACACTGGCAAGATTGTCAGTGTCTCATAAACTGTAGATGAGAAAAGTTTAATTTGCAGGGTAAACCTCTTACTGATCTAACCCAGGCCTGATTAATTGAAGTGCAGATAGCAGATTTTGATCCTGGTAAAAGCTTGTTGGGCCAGACTCGAAGAAAAGTGAATTTGAGCCTGGAATGACGGCTGCAAGGGCCCAGAGTTCACATTTTCTGTTGTGAGGATTCTCCTTGGGAAAGAGGTTCTCCACAGCACAGTCATTGACCCGACATTATTTGCATCACATCCCAGTAGAGAGGACTGGGATGTGCAATTATTCAGCCTCCCAGTAATGACAAAATACTAGTAGTAGGTCTCTGAGAAACACTGATCCTTGTTTCCCTATTCCCAAACACCATTAATTCAGTTTTGCTCAGACTATAAAGTGATCACTAGCGAATATCTGCTCCAGAGAAAGTAATTCAGTGCAAGTGTGGGTGATAATAAGAGAGGTGTGCTGCCTTGGAGGATGCTTGCTGAAAAGGATCCATATGGCAGCGGTATCCTCAAGGCAGAAGCAAAGGACTTCCATTGGCCAGGAAATGGCTGAAGATGTTGAAACACGATGTGCTTCCCCTTTCTTGGTTTATGCCAGAGCTCAGTGTCTAGGATGTCACTTCTATCCCTCCCATCTTCCCTGCTGTATCAGCAGCAGTCTTTACTCTTTGGGCCTTCCTTTTCAGCTCTCTGACCTCACTCTTCATTCTCCTCTCCCCAGACTGCCTAAGCAGCAGTTTGATCTGGGACCTTTCTCACTTTCTTCAGGAGGTAAAATTCAGGATGGCCTTATCTGCCAAGGAGCCCTAAGCCAGGCTGTAGACAGTTAGGAAATCAATCCAGCTCTAGTAGCAGCTTGAGAGCAAAAACCCTATTAGCATGAATCATACCTTTCAGGATGCAAGCATAGGACATAAAACCTAACACTATGAAGTTTCTGTCACAGCCTTGAATGTTAATATAAGTTTGTGTATCTAGAAAGTATTTGTTTTATTATTGTGCATTTCCTGTCTGCTGCCATTTTCCACGGGACAGAGGTATTTTCCTTTGTTATGCAGTTTCTTCTGGGGAAAATGAAATGCATAGCAGGCCAAGTTCTGTGACAAATGGTTTCTGGTCTATTTAGACACCTCTGCCCTCAATTCATTCTTGTGCTTGTTCATGCTAGATTGAAAAAATGTACCTTTTCACTCTATTTTTGAAGAAGACTGTTTTAGGTCATTCAGTATTTTTGATGTCTAAATTTTTTAGACCAGGATTAATCTATACAATAAGCTTTTGGCTTGTCAATTTTAAACAGATTTAAAAAATAACTTTGAAATATAAGTGTCTTCAAATTACACTGGCCAACCACTTATTGTTCAAGTTCTCAGCAGTGCACTGGCTGTGTCAGAGAAGCCCTGGAATTAGCAGGTCTGGAATCTATGAAGGACATAAAGTACTTTGCAAGTAGACAAGCTTCTTGTAGTTATTATTATATACCCTCCTATTATATACTTGTTAGCACTTAAAATTTCATGTCCTGTCACAAAGGACTGTGTTGTCATTTCAACCTTCTGGAAACTGGACTGAGATTGAATTGAAAATTACACTCCCTTCCCTCACAGACTCTCACATTTTTATTTTTTTTCCCACACATGGATGATTATTCCAGAAGAAAATTTCTATTGTTAAACACAGAGCTTTGATGTGACCAGCTAATTTTGAAACTGATCAGCAATTACAACAACAGGGAAAAATAGCTTTACCTGTTCTTTCCAGAATAAAAAGTGAGTCAATTTTTCCCCTGTGTCCATTTTTATTTTCTTTTATCTAGTTTGAAGAAAACGTTCTGGATGCTTGCCTGTTCCTGATGGACAAGGCAGAATTGGAGCTCTCTGGTCGTGGAAACCCAATCAAAATCTGCCGTGTTGCCTCAGCAGTGGTATGTAATGGATGCCTAATATGTGTCAGAAAGGACCCATAAATCAAAGCTGCCCTGATTTAACTGGCCCTCTTGCCCTGACATGCTCTCTACAACACACAACAGATCAGTTGTCCATTCTGACAATTGTCCATTCTGGAGTCTGACATTTTATTTCTCTCCACTAAGGTTCAAGCAACTGCTGTTGGCTTATTGCCTTTTCCTGAGAATTGTGCCTCACTGGTGGGAAAGCCACTTTTAGACATTGCACTCCAGGCAGAAGTGTTTCTTATGTGACAATGTGCTCATTTTCCAGTAGCTAATATAATTGAGAAAGCAGTTTCTGCTATGGATAATACAGTGGCATGATGGGTGGAATTTTGGATGGGGAACTGAGGGACTTTATGTGGACTCCAGCACTAACCTCAATGGAGTCTTAGAGCACTGCAATGGTGTGTGTTGTTTTGTCTGATCCAAGGCCCAAATGACCTAATCCAGCTGAGAACAGTCATATAAGTGGGCTGCTTTGGCCCCAGAGGAAAACACTGTGGGAACTGTCCTCTTTAACATGAGGTCCACAAAACATACCCCAGTCAGAATGAAAGTACCTAAAATAACTGAGGAGACTATCCAGACCTCCACTCTTTTCAGCTGCCAGACACCAGGAATCATGCTATGGGTGCAAGAGCAGTCCTATCCCTAATATTCAAGATGCTAGGCTCATCCAGGTTGTGGAAGACAGAGGCTGAGTCCTCTCTTTTGCTTTATTAGAGGTCTGAACTGGTGCTTTCTGCTTCCCAGAATAATACTCTAGTCACTGAGCTAGAGTAATTATATGTTCTCCTGAGCCAGCTACTAAAATAGACTGTCCACAAAACATGACTGCTGGAGATAGATGATTCCTTAACACATTTGTTATAGAACTTGCCCAGGCTTTAAGAAAATGAGGTCTTTGTCTTAGAAGACAATGAAGTGGAATCTCCTGCCTCTCAATCTTGGATGTTAAATAGAATAGCTTCAGCAAGAAGTATTGAGAACACCTCTACTTCTCTTTGTCTTTTAACATTTTAGTTAGTTCTTTCACCCCAGACATTAGAAATCCAGCTTTGGACCTTTATATAGAAGAAAGAATCAAATGTGGTTTCCTCATCCCTGAACTAGTAGATGCAAAAGTCCCTCATGTAAGGAATGGGAAAGCCCTCAGAACAGAATTGAACAAAGTCTATGAATCCAAATAGGGCTTGGATATTAGTTGGGTTTTGAGCCACTCGACATTTCAGAGAAGTGGAGGAGTTTACCATTGAAAATCCAGGACTCAGTAGACTTTGGGGCTGATCTGCAGAATTGGGCCATAACTAGGTAGAGGGTTTGGTCATTGAAATCTGGACCTGAGTAATAAGTGGGCAAGAGATGCTGAAATCCCACCTGTGCTACTTAATCTCATTCTTGCTCAATTTGAAATGTGGTAGAGTTGACCTTGTCTGAAGGTATGCACCCCCCATGCTGGAATCCTTCTGAGGCTTTCTGGCACAGCAGAGCAGGTAGAGTCCCTCTCTTCTTCCACTCATTACAGTCAGAGTAGAGAGTGAAGATCAACATGCTGTCCTGTCCTTGAAGTGATTCTTTCCTTGGCATGTTTCCTACGCTAGTGAGATGGGCATAACCTCTTAACCCATTGGTTGTGACTCTGAATACTTATCTCAGTTCAGTCCTAAGGTTCACAGGAAGTCGATTTTCTAATTATAAAAGAGTAGTTAATGCAGGCAAAAGCTTTTAAATGAGAATTGTGATTTATTTGGCTGGCGTGTAGCTGTTCCACATTAGCATAATTAAAAGGTACAGCGTGAATGAGCTTCTTGCACAGCCTCAACTGGTTTGGTTCAAATTGCAGCTAGGAGACATATTGCTCGTTAATGCCTATCGGTATAGCCATTAGTCAGCAAAACTCTTTGCTTTGTATAACCTTACCAGTGGAAACCTTACACAGCAAATTCCTTCTTGTTTTCACATGGGCCAGACCAAAGAAATTAGTTTCTACTCTGAAAATAAGAGTAGACTGGTTCTCTTCTCAATCTGTTGTAAATTAGGAGTGATTTTATTAAAATCTCTGGGCCGATATGGACAGAAAAACAGAGTAGACTGGTTCTCTTCTCAATCTGTTGTAAATTAGGAGTGATTTTATTAAAATCTCTGGGCCGATATGGACAGAAAAACAGATGATGGAAAGAATACAGCTTAATATTTCTGAGACTTGTTTACCAATATATAACTGATTATGTTTATTAAAAATACATGACAATGAGCATGTTTAATGTTAATAAAACTTATTAACTGGCAACATGGATACTCAGTGTGGTGATTTAATTTCAGAATTATTTTTAAGTATTTGACCTTCATTCAGAATTGTTCAGTGTTGGAGAATCCATGACCCTTAACAAGATTGTCCTACTTATACTCCTAGCTTCATAATGAAACACTTCTCTCTTACTTTCTAGCCTAAACTTGGCTATATTCACTCTTTCTCATCTTTGTGGTTTGCTAAGTAAAAGAGCTTTTTGTTATTCAGTCTCTGACATCTCTAATGCTCATTTCCTTTGATTTTAGATTAACTCCAGGGATGATGACGGTGTGATTGCTGGATCCTGGAACAATTCGTACGATTATGGTGTTGCACCTTCAGCCTGGACGGGAAGTGTGGACATTCTCTTGGAGTACTACAGTTCTAAGCAACCTGTCCGATATGGCCAGTGCTGGGTTTTTGCTGGTGTCTTCAACACATGTAGGTATCAGTGAGAAAAGCTCCAAGCTGCTATGCACCTCTTGCTTAACAGAGTTTTTAGGTAAAACTAACTAAAATACTTCCTTGCTCTGTGCTGTTCAGGAGTAAATACTAGAGATACTTAAAAATACATGGCTGAAATAGATGGTCTTTAAATAAACCTCTGGTGTGTCCTTCAGGTCAGCTGCTCTTCCACACAAATCTATTAACAATTTATTGGTTCAGTCAAATGTACTCAGTGACTCACAAGGGTAAGGTTGTATGAAAGTTGAGGCCTTCAGCACAGTCCACATTTCTGTCATGAATTCTTAGACAGAGGGCTTGTTGTCTACACCTAAAAGATTAAATAAATACTCAGTATGGGATATGTGATAGTGTTTCTGCTCCAGAAAGGCCAAATCTTACCTACTGAGTATTGGTCCTAGGAAAACTGAGGGGCACTGTCCCTGTACCTGTTAACTGAACACTATTAACATTTTATGTAGAGTTCATGAATGGAGAAAATAAATGATGCCTAGTTTATGAATTGTCTAGCACTACAAGGTTAAGTATAAACACATTTGGTCAAACTAGAGTTCTAGCGTTGCAGTAAGCAGAATGTTGCACGTCATAAAAACCACTGGGGAAAGCAGCCTTGGATTGGTCCCATATTTTGACTGTCTAGCACTTTCTAACAGCATCATCTGCTAATGTACAGGAACACACATGCCTCCTATGGAATTGCTCCAACAGGTCCATGTCCTTCCTATGCTGGGGACCCCAGAGCTGGAGGTAGCTCTCAGAGTGGGGTCTCAGCAGAGCAGAGGGAAAGAATCCCCTCCCTTGCCCTGCTGACCACACTGCTTTAGGTGTAGCCCAGGATGCTGTTGGCTGCAAGTGCACACTGCCTGGTTATGTTGAGCCTCACACAATGGGTTTGAAAAAGTTCATGCAAATGTTTCTTATGGATACAATGCCTTGCCGTGGATTCCATGGGCCTCTTTGTCTTCTCTGCCCATTGCCTTTTCTGGATTTCCCTAGATGACAGACAGACAGACGAACACACCAGTTCTCCCACCTTCCCCCCACACTTGCCCTGAATCACCACTATGCAGTAATTTGCCTGCAGGCCACTGTGAAACTGGAGCAATGCAGCAGAGCCTGGAGCCTGCTGTGTTAAAGGGAGAGGCGTATTTGTCTGGGCCAAAACTTGCCTTGGTTTGCTGACTAAGTTAGTCAAGTCAGAGACCTGGCACTTTGCACTGCAAGTATAAAATTTGTTGAGCATTATGAAACGCAAATATTGTCCAGTATTGGCTGATCTGATGATGGCCACTGACACATCCACCTGCTGACCACTGCACAGGGGACAGCAAAGGTCCAAACAATCACATGCAACTCTCAGGGTTGTTTTGAGGTGTTTTTGAGTCTCTCTCATCTGTCAATGTTTTATCATTGTGACCAGTTCAGCTTTCCAAGGTCACTATATTGTACACTCCAGATACTCATCTGTTAAAAATGCTAAAACATTCCAAAAAATGGTCATTAATCTTGAAATTGTCAGACAAATTATTTCCAATGAGCCCTGATGGCTCATGTGCTGGAAGCCTGGGAGGGCACTTGAATTAAGTTTAATCAATAGGTACATATGGTATTGGATGCATCCAGGTAATTTTTCATCCAGGAACTTGAAATGAATGTGCAGTGTTACACTTTATTGGGAGTCACAGTAGTGACAGTAATGAATATACAAAACCCAGTAGTAGCAGCAGGGCTGTTCAGCTCTGCAGCATTGGAACTATTTTTAAATAGGATTTTCAGTAAAAATCTTTTCCCTTAAGGAAAAAACCACAAACCACTCCCCAAAAATCCACCCCAAACCAAAAACCACCACCACCACGACTACCAAAAAAACCAACCAAAAAACTGAAAAAAACCCCAACAAAAAATAGTTTTAAAAACCCCAAAACAATTACAACAACAACAACAAAAACCTAAAAAACCAAAACAAACCCTGTCAACCACCAAAAACCCCTCATGCTCTCTTTCTTGCAGAACCATGTTGGCCCCTAAATTGAAAGCCAGGACCTTTTCCTGGCTGAGACAAAGTATGTCATCTGGAGTAGCTGGGATGATGTGTCACCCCACAGACCTGTTCCCCTAGCCTGGGGATGTGCTCCGTGCCTATTTATCTGCCAGAGTGCACAAAAAACACAGAAGCCTATTGGTGCAATGTTTCAGATTATAGACATAGCTGTAGCACTTCCACAGTTTTTCCACATCTCTTAAATTTACCCCTTGTCAAATGGTAAGAAGGGTCATCAGTGCTATTTTGTGATGGTGTGAGAGTGAGGGCTAGGGGCTTTTTTTGTGATCCTCCTTTTAAGGCCTTAATGAAGGAAGGGACTATTGACTACAAAATGCTGTTACTTGGCAGGCAATATGAATTATGTAACACATTTTATTCAGATTCTCAAACTTTGTGATTTCAGTTGCAAATAATGCAGCTTTTCCCCATTGTTAACAGTAATTTTCTACTTTATTCTTTGTGCTCTCCAGATCTTGTCTGACAGCAGACATCAAACAGGAAAACTCCAAATAAAAACTCCTTAAAAGGAATTTAAACTCCTTAATACTTTCTATTAATTTTCTTTTAACCATAGTCCCATAATTCTCCCAAGTTACTGATGCTAAGAGACCTAATATATTGTGTATCTCTTGCAAGCTCAAACTTCTTTTCTTTTGTATCACATTTGGTCATGCAGCTGACCCATTGCACCCAGATTTGACCTGAAACTCCACCATGTGGTCACTATGCAAAGCTGCTTTGAAACTATTGGTAATCAGCATCTGGTAATCAGATACTTCGGTTATAACCCTTGTATCAGTATTTGTCTTTAACGCTCATAATTTTGAGACCAAATTAAATATTTAGCATGTGCAATATAAATCATATGCAAGAAATTATTTGGGTTGATTTGACTGAATTTTCCCATTTTGTTCTGGTAATTACTATTTCAGTCCTCTCACCCTGTCTTCCATGAACGCAGTCTCCATATTTGTCCTTCTCATCACACTTCTGTCTTTGCCACAGTTCTGAGATGCTTGGGGATACCTGCAAGACTCATTACCAACTATTCTTCTGCCCATGATAACAATGCCAATTTACGGATGGACTTCTTTCTGGATGATGACGGAAAAGTGGACACCAGACTTACGAAAGATTCTGTGTGGTGAGTCCTCCTGGAAAAAGCCTTTAATGTGTCAATGATCAAAGTAGTAAAAAACATGATGGCAATGCCTGTATTGTGTTTATTTCTCTGTGCATTGAAGAACACTGCTGGCTTATGTGAAACGGAATGAATAGATTGTTGGTAGGCTGACTAATATGAAGACTTGTGGTATAAACAGGCAACCCCCGGGGAATCCTGCTATTGATATTCCCATACAGTGCTCATTTAAGCACACTGGAGAACTGGAATGGGCTTATGCTCCTTAGGGATCAGTTTTTCTAAAAATGGAAGAGGGTAGGATGGGCACTTCCATTCTTCTGGAGCCAAGGTGCAAGGGGTACCCCAATATCTGTGGAAAAACACCCTTTTTGATCTGCTTGTGCCCAGTTTCCATATTTGTAGACTGTTTTACATTGTGTGCACACAGTCATTGTTGAAAAGGGGTGCTTTCCAAAATAAGCCCTGTTCAGCTGAAAAAGAAACTAGTCAAGGTATCATAAAAGATACTGAAATGCTATCACCAGATTTATAAAAAGGAAACTCCCTAAGGCCAAGAGGAGTTTCCACAATCTTTTTGAGAAGGCAGTCCTCTAACTGGCTCTTCAAACTCTTACTGTCTTCTGTCTGACAGGAGAAGTGTAGCATATATTGATTATATGCTCTGTGTGGGATATTGGCCCTCAAGCCTCTCCTCCTCAGAGTGAAGAAAAGAATGTGACCTCTACATTCCTAAATTCAGGTGATACTTGTCCTATTCAATGTTAATATACCTGACTTGTGTCAATGAGATCTTCAACTCATTAGCATAGCAGCTCATCAGCATGTTTCATTAATAACTTCATCTCTGGAAGTCTGTGTATTAAAACTGCAATAAACCCACTACGTGGTGGAGGAAGTGACTGAACATGTTGCTGTGACATCTTTTATGTGATTTTCATATTCAAGAGGAAAATCTAAGGAAAGCGGGTTCATTTACAAGTGATGCTTGTGTCAACAGCAAGACAGAGTAGTTGAGACTAGAAGGGACCCTTGGAAGTCACCCAACCCTCCCGCTCAGAGCACCGTCAGCTAGAGAAGGTTGCTCAGGTCTGTGTAGAGTTGGGCTTCAAGTATCTCCAAGGATGGGCACCCCACCACTTCTCTAGGAAACTTGTGCCAGTGCTCAAGCATTTTCACAGTAAGAAAAGTGTTTCCTGATCTTCACACAGATTTTTCTGTGTTTCAGTATGTGCCCATTGCTTCTTGTCCTGTCCTTGGACTACTGAGAAGAGTCTGGCTCTGTCTTCTTTCCCTCAATTCCCTAACCAGGAATTTATACCTATGATAAGATCCTACCCAGCCTTCCCATTTTCAGTCGTAGCTGCCTTAGTTTTTCCTTGTGTACAGTCTGTGTGATATCAGCTATTACTTCCAGTTTCTTTATCAGCAAACTCGCTTAGGGTACAGGGAATCTTGTAATCCAGGTAATAACAAAGCTGTTAAACAGTGTTAGACCCAGTCTAGAACTCTGGGGTACACAACTAATGACTGAGTTTCAGCAGGGGTGATCACTACTGATCACAACCCTCTGATCCCAGCAATTCAGCCAGTTTCCAATGTATCTTGCTATCCATTTGTCTAGTCTACACTTCAAAGGTTTGTCTGTGAGGATGTTCTAGGAAATGGCACTAAAGTCAAAAGGACCAACCCCCATGCAGTGGTCTCCCCTTTGTCCTTTCAGTCACTTGTTTCATCAGAAAAGGCTCTCAGGTTTGGCAGGCATAGCTGGCTGCTTGTAAATCCATGCTGACTACTGCCAATCACTTAGTCCTTAATGAGTTTGGAAATGTTTTCCAGAAGAACTTTCTCTATAACCTTCCTAAAGATCAAAGGGAAGCTGACAAGTCTCTCTCTCCCTGGATACTCCACTCTCTTGAAGAGTAGAGCAATATTTAATTTCCTCCAGTCTGCAGGAATTTCCTCCAATTACCATGATCTTTTGAAGATAGATATGAGTGGTCTTACAGTGACATTGGCAAGCTCCCTCAGCATTTTTGATGGGATTACCTCATATTTTCCATCAGATTCATTGGATTTGTGTGTGCTCAGTTTGTTGAACTGTTCTCTGTCTTGTTACTTGTCTAGTTTTCAATGTTTCAAACCTCCACACTGGTTTCATGGGCTGTGATTCCTGAGGGCAAATCTTAGCAGTAAAAACCAAGGTAGAGAAAACACTGAATGCCTTCTCCGAATCCTTTGTCACCAGATTGCCTGCTGTGTTCAACAGCAGAGCGACGCTCTATAGGTTTCCTTTTGACACCGATTTGCTTTCATTTCCTGCTGCTCTTCATGTCCCTTGACATAATTTGTTTGCCCTGTTCTGGCTTTCCTGTACCTGCACCTGCATGGTCAGACAGTGACTCTGTTTTCCTCCGGATCACCTGTCCCCACTCTCCCCCTCTTTCTTAAACACCTCTTTTTTTATGTTTAATTGGAGTTTAATTTGGACCACCCTGTGGACTTGTGCCACTTTTGGTTGATTTCCTGCACACAAAGATGAACCATTCTTAAGTCTGGAGGAGGTGACTCTTGAAAAACATCCAGCTCTTGTGCATCCATCTTCTACTCAAAACTGCCTCCCATGGGATTCTTCCAAGTAGGACCTTAAACATGTTAAAGACTACTCTCCTGGGATCCAGAGCTGTGGTCCTGCTATTTGCCTTGTTGCCTCCTGATAGTACCCTTGGGCAGTTTTCTTGCTGTCTGTGAGACAGAAGGACTCAGCATGTCTCATGGGGCTGGTCCTTTTATGGCTCAGAGAGCTGTAAAGGAGAAGTCTTCTGAAACCTCCTCTGCCTATAAAACGTGAACCAAGAGCCAGTGTTTGGGACCCTCAGTGCACAATCCATACACACCCAGCAATGGATCATTGTTATGATTTACAATTTTCACTCCCATCCCTTCTCTCCTTCTCCTAACCTGATCTATGAAATACATCCCACCAACTTTTCACACTTGCTTTTACTTCTCTCTCTTTTACCCAGCTGTTTCCCATGACTTCTTAATTTAATCTCTTTTCTCCTGCATTCTTTTGGGACAGGGTAAAATGATCCAAAATCATCCTATTCCCAATGAAATCCACATGGAATTTTACACTAACATTTCATCCTTCCATCCTACATTGCTTTTCCTTGGCTTGATAACTTTTTTAACTGCCTCGTTCATCCTTTTATCCTCCCAGTGCATTTATTAGTACATGGTGCACATAACCCTTTGGGCATGACTTAATATATACACCTCTTTTCATTTCTCCTCTGTGTCCTTTCTTTTCATTACTCTGTAACACTCCTTGGTAGCCCACATGCTGACTCCTAATGACTTGTGTCTTAACCCTGATTTTATTTTTAATGCCTCTTTTATTTCTTTTTTCAAGAGGACAAGCTCAAGGTATTTATAATGATTTTTTTAAATGCATTTCTCACTTTTATTTATAATCCCTTGCAAACTGGAAGCAAAGCTCTTTTTCTTTATTAATATATCATTTCTATTGTACTCCGGCCTTGTACTGCTGGAGCTGATCTGTCTTCAGGTCTTAAATACTCTCAGACTTCAGGGATACTTGGAGCCAGGATTTTTAGTCCAATCAATCTCTGAGTGTGGGGCTCCCTCTGAATGTTATCTGACATTTATTGATTTTTATTAAAGATTGTCTTCTCCCTCAGGATAGGAAACAACACCACCAACAACAAAACATATACAAAATTACACAGACTTTGCAAAAAGTTATTTTTATAAATCTGGCCGGATTTAAGGCCATCAGTACTGTCTGTTCTCCTTGTCTTTCTTAATGATGATATAAAGACACTTAAAGAATATTTCTCTTGGATGGGAATCAAGACTCACTCCTACTGTGAGGTCCAAGCATATCAACATCAGCATCTCAGCAGAAATTTTCCTGATGTCACCCAACTCCACAGGAGTTCATCCATATCCAGGCCTGTGGAGAAAGCCCTTCTGAGACCTCTGCTCTCCCATTCAGTCCCAGATCACTTTGCTCTAATTTCTCAACAATATTGTCAGTGTCTGACCCTAGCAGTACCTCTCAACCTCAATGCCTGAACTTGTTAGCTCATAAAAGGGCAGCAGCTGCTTCCAGCATCTGCCTGTCCTATAAGCAATACGAACTACCGTTCTTGAATTGTCTTCCAGGCATAAAACCCGCCTGGTCATCTTTTATTAATTTCCCCATTGCTTTGTTTAGTCTATCCGTAATTATCTCTGTAAATATTTAATGGTCACTACATTGATCTCTATTGCCATTCTTGCTTTCTTTAATGTCTCAGGCTTGCTGTAGAATACAAGAATTATAGAATGAGTTCAACAAATTATGACCATGGAATCAGCTCCTCAGCTATGCTCACTTCTATAGGGAGGTTTCTGCTACCTTTGGAAAGGGAAATATTTCCCTCATCCTCCTTTTCTTAATGCTCACTGCTCTACAAGCAGTGTCTTTCTGTCCATTCAGATTCAATATCCTTATGTGTATTTTTAATTTGCATGGCAGGAGACCTAAAAAAATTGCCATCCTATTGTGTCCAGCACTACACCAATAGAAACCAGAAACAAAGGTCCTGTCCCTAAGACAAATACAGAAGAAAATATAGAAAAACTGTGTTACCTAATTAAATAACTGAAATAGATCTGAAATTTCCACACTGTTACCCAACTCCCAGCCTTGTTTTTATCATCCTTTCCTTTTGCCTGCTCTTCAGGTTCTTCTTTCGCAGAATGCAAAGCCAGTGACATCCAACTTTGATTCAAAGTGAACCAGTGAAGGCTTCAGGGCAGGGATTGTCTTTCTCATATGTTGGCATAGCAGTTTGCAAATACCCACCTTCCATGAATTGTGTCCCCAGTCTTGGGTAGCCCTCAGCAAAGTTCTGTGAGCATGATTCAGCGCTGAGTACCCAGCAGCATCAAAAATTCTCCGAGTGTGCGTCATTTTCCTTGAATAATTCCTTTTTCTGTAGTGCTGCTTCATTAACTCTCCTAACTGACAAGTTTTACCCTGATCCAAGCTTTCATTTCCACTTTGAAATGTCTTGTTAGACAAGCTTCAGATCCTTCTGACTCTGTTCCATACTGTTTTTCACCTATTATTAATGAAATGGTCAGAGTTTAACAATCCCCATTTTCGTTGCTAATATCATTGCGTGTACTAGAGGCTATATCAGCAGCTACACAAATGTAAGTTTATTCAGATCTGCTGTAGGATATGTATAATTTGCAAGCAAAATTGCCCCTTTCTCTACTCTTTCCTTCTTTTATTTTTTGCAGTAATGAAATTCAAACACTTTGCTGTCTTTTCTGAAAGACCTTCTTTCCAGATTATCTTTTCTTGCTTGTTCTCTCCCTTGAGCATTGGTAGCATTGCTGGAAGTTACAACATCTGTCCATCCTTTCTGCTCATCTTTGAAACACCCAGGGCAGACTGTGATGGTGCTGTGCTGTTTTTTTAATTCTCCTGATCATCCAGCCAAGTGAGAGCATTTTAACCCTGAACACCTAGATGAACTACTCTCAGAATTTTATAATTCAGGTCACTGTCCTGAGCCCTAAAGATGCAAGTTGGCCCACAGTGATTGTAGGTAGGTTTTATGAAAAGGCGTGTTTTAGGAGCTCTGACATCATGCATTGTCATGACACATGATAAAAAACTTACAAGGAATCTACACTGAAGATATTTTTCAAAAGGCTGTGTAGGGTCTTTTTCTCAACCAACACAGAAGCCAGTAAAGCATACTTGTTTTGAGCCATGAAAACAAAACTACACACTGTACGTTGCAGAGTTGATCCCAAATCTCTTCGTCAGAGATGCCAAATCTTCAGTCTGAATAATTATAAAGCAGACCATCTTTCATTGGCTTGAAGATTCAAAGTTTGCTTTAGCAGGCAGATTGAAGTGGAGGTGTGGTCTGGAAAGGAATTCTAGTTTGTGTAGCGTTTCATATACCCCAACAGTCTCCAAACACTGGCATATCTTCTGAGACATTTACACTCAGAACATATTAGAAGAATCAAAAAACCTTCTTCAACTTTCAGTCAAGGAACTACAAGGAAGGATTGTGGCTTTCAGATTTTAACAGCTAGGTACCAAACTTATAGACCTAAAAATCTGTTCTCTTTAAAGAGTCAACATTTTTATCCCTGAATTGGCAAATGGTGTTACTGAAGGAATGCCAGGACATAAATATGCAGGATTTGTTTTGGTCTGTGTGCTTGCTTCCAAGAATTTAATATACTGGTCCCATCTCTTTTCTAAGGAATTATCATTGCTGGAACGAAGCTTGGATGACCAGACCTGACCTTCCTGTTGGCTTTGGAGGATGGCAGGTTGTTGATGGGACACCTCAAGAAACCAGTGATGGTAATATTGCTTGAAGTCCTCCTTAGTTCACGTTCTAATGTTTGGGATCTCTGTTTCAAACAATGAGCTGACGATAGCTGAGCCAGTGGCACCGTAAGGCCAGTGACAACTTCTTGAACCAAATAACCACACTCACCTCAGGGCCTTCTCCTGATTTGTTCTGAACTCTAAACTAAATTTGTCCTTATTATAACACTGCTCATGATGCCCTGGGACACAAAATCCTTCATGAGAAAGGTCCTGCTTGGTACTGAAGAGATGTGATCCTGTTGCTAAAGATGGCTTTTCACATTTTAGAGTACCTATATGGGAGCCTGATCAGACTAATTCTCCTTTACTTTATGCAGCCCTAACTGAACTACATGAACAAGCAGTGGGCAGGAGAGAAAAAAAGTCACTGGTCTTTCTTTCCAGTCCTTAATTTCCCAGCCCTCAAAATACAATCTTCTCAAATTTGTAGCAAGGTCTTTCTCAGCCTGTGGTGTACCTGACTCCTGGGTTTATTATCTGGGTTTACCAAACCCAGCTGTAATTGTATTTCAAGTGCTTGAGACTTAGAGTGGATGTTATAGTGCCCTTAAAGGTACTGAACCACCAGGTTTCTCCAGACCCGAGTCTGTGTTATCTACAAGGCTGGTAACAAAATTTAGCTTTTTGCTTCTTGGTCAAGAGTTCCTGTAAACTATTAGAAGATTTTGTCAAACCCCAAGAATTCTTTTTCTTTGAGAAAATATAATATTTTTACATGTTTTTAATTTATTTGGTCTCTCACTTTGTCTCTCTTCTCCCCATAGGTATGTACAGGTGTGGTCCAGCCTCAGTTCAAGCCATTAAACATGGTCACGTTTGCTTCCAATTTGATGCTCCTTTTGTCTATGCTGAGGTACAAAGTGAAATTTTGTTTTATGTGAAAATTTTTACTGGAGTGAGTGATATCAGAGAGACCATAGTGAGACAGAAGATAGCTCTCCAATTTACGGATTGAAAAGTTACTTCATGTATACTTCATGTCACAGAACAATCTCATCATTGTATTTTGACATGTCAGCAGGCATGATATGGCTCTAATGAATGACAGAGATTTCTCTACTCTCTGCTCCTCAATGTAATAATAAGAAAAAGCTGCTCTGACTTCACTGAATCCTCAAGCTGTGGTCATTTTTCCTTCCAAGATTCAGCTATGCTGAATGGGTCACTAGCTCTAGCTGCTCATTCTCTTTGCTCACCACATTCCTTTTGGCTGCGGTGTGTCATGGAGATCTAACAAGGGTGATTTGACTGACAGATCTGAGAGGGAAATATCTCTATAAGGAGATAGAGGGCCTGGTCTGGAGCTTTAACCTCTTGCACCACCAGAAGAGGCATGCCCAGAATTGCAACACTGTGAGACAAATTTCTCTCTAATTGAACTGTAAATGGCTTAGGACAGAAAAGAATGAAGACATTTTAGCTATTAAGCATTCTCCTCTCTATTTCTAAAGCTTTTTGGTACAAGAAATGTGTAGTAGTGCTCCTCAATTTTGAATGACCTCTCTGTAGCCTTGTAAAGTTTACACTATCTGTAATTCTGGAGCTGTGAATAGTAAAATACATCTCAGCATACAACTAATTTTAAACATGAAATGTAGATGTGACATTAGCAGGACTTCAAGTCAATGTGTCATTATTTTGGGGGGGATAGGCTGACTCCTTCTCTCTACTTTCATATATCTCAATCTTCTTTCATTTAATTTCATAGGTGAATAGTGACATTTTCTACACAAGAATGGAGAAAAATGGAACCCAAGTGGTAGAAAACATTGACACAAGCCGTATTGGGCAGTTGATTGTGACCAAGGAAGTTGGAGGTGATGGAATTATGGACATTACTGAGGAGTACAAGTTCCGAGAAGGTAACCTGAAATGAGCTGGGACCATATGGACATAGACTTATATGTATAAGACATAGACAGTCAAATCCTGGATGATTTGGAAACTTCTGTCACTGAGGGAGCTTCATGAAAAGCTGCAAAAGTCCCCTCTGGAATTCTTTATTTGTAACTCCATCACAGAAACACTGTAGATGCCTTGATCATAAGGCACAAGCAAAACACAAACTTTGCTGCACTGAAATGCTTTAGACTAAGTTGGTTGTAGTGAAAATAAAGGCTAGTCATGGAGCAATTCAAAGCGTTCAAAACAATTCAAGGCTTTCTGTACAGATGTTTAGACATTTCTTATTCAGGCCAGATGTTCACACAGAGTAAATCAGTGTAGCTGCATTGATAAGAATTCATCTACATCAGTTTGTCTGATATGGTTTTAATACCAACTCCTTTGGTAGCTGTGAAGTTCTCCCATTGCTGGTGTTACCCCAGGAGGGTTTACTGTCCTCATCTATTTATTTTAGCTACTACAAACTATGTTAGACATACCCTTATGATCAGGGGGGCTGATGCTGCACTTCTGTTTCTTTTCTAAATCTGGTTTTCATTCATTCCTAGGCTCAGATGAGGAGAGGCTGGCTCTTGAGACTGCTGTGATGTATGGTGTTAAAAAGCAAAGTATCCAAGACACCACATACCAGCCACAGACAGATGTTGACATGGACTTCCAAGCGCAAAAGGCAGTCCTTGGCAATGACTTCAAAGTCACTATAACTTTCAGGAACAAGAGTCGCAACTCCTACACTGCAACTACCTACTTTTCGGGCAACATAGTGTTTTATACAGGAGTCCCAAAAAGTGAATTCAAGAAACACTCTTTCAGTGCAAAACTGGAACCCTCTTCATGTAAGTCTTGCATAGTTATTTTCTGTGGTTTTAACTTTCACCAGTGTTTACACCTATGGGTAGAGGCAGTTCTAGTAGCCAGGGGTAGGATATTCTATTGAGTATCAGAAGGATCCTCTCCCTACCCTGAACTGGATACCAGGGTCATTTAAAGCTGAGGCTGTTTCCTTCAGGCTGTTTCTCCTTGCAAAATGCTCTTTTACACCAAGCTGCATTTCTGGGAATTGTTAATTTTAGTTCTTTTGTACAAAAGAAATCAAAGAAGCACAGGTGTTAAGCTGCAAGGTATTGTTTTTCCTTTGAATTCCTTTATTTTCCTAGTAGCATTTTAGCAAGTGAAGGGGAAGTTCTGGTTCCCAAAGATGCCATGTACAGAGACAAGAGGGTGTATTTTTTTGTCTTATCTGGTAGAAGCTGACAAGTTCTGAGTAGATTCAAGTGGATATCTGGCTTTGGAGGACTCTGTGGTTCAGGATTTCATATTTACAGTGATCTAAAAAGTTTATATGTAATGAGAATGTGCCACAATAGAGCAGGGACACTTATCAGCTGGGCAGCAGCCCCAAGGTGAGTTATCTTTACAGATGCAGCATTTACTTTTCCTAGTGCCCTCTGGAATACAGTAGGGAGATCCTGCCACTTCTCATGAGAAAAGAAGGTCCTGGCAGACCCACTCAGGAGGCTGTGGGCAGGTTTTTGTACTGCTCAAAGTAGGAAAGAGAGATGTTTTCCTTTTTAAACTTGGACATAATCTATTTCCTGTTAGCCATTACAACACATGTTTAGGATCAGCTGTACTTCCAAGTGCTACCTAGCAGGCTCTAGCAAAAGTGACTGCCAATCACTTGTTCTCCTGACAGGCCTGTGTCCTTGGTCAGCAAAAGTGATGACCACATGCTCTTACAGAGATGAAGTAGAGGATCCTTCACTTGAGTTCCCTGCTGAGAGAGTCAGCAAGCCATGACTTTGCCTTCTAGACACTGCTACTAGGCAAATCAATCTTTCTGAGTGCAGGAGGAGCGGCAGGACTTTGGGAGCCCAAAGAATGGGCCTCCTGAACTGGGTCTGCTGCTGGATCACAGCAATCCTAGCTGACCTCTGAGTTTTCTGTCTTCTCTACCTCATCCCAGCTCAAGAGACACTGTGAGCCCTCTTTCTTCCAAGAGGACTAGTTTTGTCTCAGTGAGAAGTCTCCATGGAACCACAGTTCCTATCGGGCCACAAAAAAATTCCACTGCTTTCTTCCTCACTTTGAACATCATCTGAAACGGCACATTTTGTTTGGAGCTCATTATTCTGCAAAAAGTAGAAGCCCACTGATAAAGATCTAATTGTGAAGGTTAATAAAACTTCTACCTCCAGCCTGTAACAAAGCCCTGAGAGCTACTTGCTAATTCTTTCTACCTCTGTGGATCATTTGCAGGGGGCCTGGAAATGGACATTGGGTTGTTCCAATATATGCTATCAAAACACAGTGTGAGGGCTTATAGTGACTTACATCAGTTACTAAATATCTAATCTGAAATATTGCAAAATTTTGGAGATTGAATAGGTGCAGCAAAAAAAAAAAAAAAAAATCAGTTTCAACAGTCTTGGTCTAAATTCTGTGCCACTTCTTTGATGAGGGAAAATTCGGTCTTCTTGTAGGAGAAGTGTCTGCTACATTTTCTGACTGTGATTTGTGCATGGTTTCAGGACTTATTTATGTCTGCTCTTGTATCAAAGGTCTGTGTAGGGTATTACTACCTAAAATACAGCTTCTGCAGCGCTTTGAGGATCACCTGGTTCCTCTCTGCAAGAAATGAAATTAATAGATTTTTAAACATCACTGAGCATCACAATTATTTTTTTCTAATTTAAGTAAATGCTAAGAAAAAAAGCTTCTTGAAATAGTGCTGGAAACCCTGAATTGAGTGATGGTGAGTGAATGAAGACTGGGGAGAGGCACCTAAAAGACCAGAACATGGATTTTTATGTATGTGTATCAAGAGTATGTCCCCATCACTGCTTCTGGACAATGAGAAATTTCTAAAGTTATTCCCACTTTTCAAGTTGGGGATTTGTTTATATCTGACATACAGGCATCAACTTGTGGGGCATCCTGTTCTGTAACAGGACAAAAACTCCTCCATTTCTGGAGGTGATAAATGACATTTGAGCATGAATTCTTTCACCTTTTCCTTGGAAAGAAGTACATGTGAAATCAGGAATAATGTCTGAGCAGGTGGGCAGTGTGAAGGAAAGTAGTGTGATTATCTGCAAGTGTGTGAGAACAATCTGTCAGGGATGTAACAGGAGAGTACCTTCTGAGGCACCCAAGGAGGATTTGTTCAGGTCAAGGAGTGTGTGTGTATAAATATATATACATATATATATATATATATATATATATATATATATATATTTAACAAAAAAATTACAATGCTAAACAGATTTATTAAAGACATTCTTCCAGTCCAAAATACTGAAAGTGTGAGGCAAGCTCAGTTTTCAAACAGGAAACGAATGAATTATTTTCAGAATAATGATTAAAGGAATTGTGTGGGTTGAAAACATCTTTGAGGATTTGAATAGCTTAAACCTTCCAGTGCCTTCAAAGGTGCTCTCGGATCTACTGAGTTATATTTAGTTTTCTCTGTTTTTTTGAAAAACTATAAGGCAGCTCAGTGTTGTGTCTCCCTTGGCTTTCCCAGATGCAGTAAGTGGTACTGACAACTCATCCGCACAACCAGTGCTAAGACAATGGAAGTATATTCTTTTTTTCCTGCAGTGATTAAATTTAAACAGAAAAGTTTGCCTTTTCTTCCATTGTAAAGTAAATTTCTCCTGGTTTGTAACTAATTTATTTACTTATTTACTTCTCAGATGAGAAATGCCCTGCCTGATTTATAATTTACAGTTAAGGGTATTATGGGAAATTCTTTTACATAAGATAAAGAGTGAGAAGGAGGGAGCAGGAGCACATCAAGTAATTTTAAGACTGGCCTAGTAAATCCAGGTCAGGTGGCCACCAAGGGAATAGCTTTGAAACCAAATCAAGGAACTGGTTTTGATGTGAGTGGATCAAAAGAGCAAAAAGGGGTAAATGTCATTTACCCAACTGAGTTCAATTATCCCAGTGTTTACAGTGTATGTCACAAATACAATACAAATAACAGATAACAGTAATCATCATAGGTAACAGATGGGAGATCTTGATGTGTTTACTAGGGTCATAATGAATGTTTATAGAGAGAAGAGCTACAGATCTATATGTTTTGCCTGGTCAGTTAGTTAGCAAGTCTGATTCTCTGCATCACATTCTCACACCATTGTTGGCCTGGGAATTGCAGTTCAATATAGTTAAAATTAATGATTCCCTGCTTCGTAACTGTCTAGCCTACAGGGACTTGGTCCCTCCAATAATTATTGTCAGAGAGCACGTGAAAACTCTCTGGAGGGCACGCTGGTGACAGGAAGACCTTCTTGCTAAATTTTGCAGGCAAATCCAATGTAGAGCAAAGGCAGATAACCAGACATGTCCTGGAGAGCAGGTGATCTCCCAGGTAGCCTGCATGGGCTCACATCCCCCAGTTACTCTTCTGGTGGCATCCCTGTGCCAAGAAGAGAGGCAAAAGAAGAGCAGGAGTAAATTGAAAGAGCAAACATTTACAGGAATGACACTCAAAAGCTGGTTTGGACCTTTGTGCCCAATAGGTACGGATTTCCAGCTTTCCTGCTCATTAATTTTGTGATACCACCTAGAAATCTTCAATAGTGACCTGGCCCATGCTGAGGGTACTGGGCAGGGGCTGTGCACAAACCCAGACTTTGCCCCTGGAAGCTCACAGCCTAAATGGAAAGAAGGAAAAATTAGAGGTGAAATGGTGTAGTGAAGAAATTAAGTTAGTTTGAGGGAAAAAAAAATCAAAGCCATTCTTTATCTGGAAAGCCACCTTTTCTTCTAGGCACTCATGTAATTGGCACTGGCCGTGATGAGAGGAGCAGTTAGTGATCAGATGGCTTCAGATGCCTTTTTTCTTTGCTGTGTCTCCCCTCAGCCAGCTCTTTCAACGTTGTGATCAAATCGAGCGAGTACATGCGCGACCTGCTGGAGCAAGCCTCCTTTCATTTCTTTGTGACTGCGCGGATCAATGAGACGGGGAAGATTCTGGCCGTGCAGAAGGCGGTAATGCTGGAAATTCCCACCCTGCGGATCAAGGTAGCTCAAGGTTGTGGTGGAAGGGATGTGTTCTCTACAAGGGTGTTGCATTGGTTGTGGGGTGGAGGAGGGTGTGTGTTTATGCACATGAGAGCATCTAACAGGGACCTTATAGAGCAGTGGCTGGCTGGAGGGTCTGAGGGTGTACAGGTACATTATTATATAGTGTATTGAGCGTCCCTACACTGAAGAGAGAGGCTGACAGATGCACTGGTAGTGAAGAGCTGAAATAATCTCAATGGAGGAAAGAGGGGAAAAGATCTGAGAAAGCTGAAGAAACTCAAAGGGTAAGAGAGATTACTCACTCAAGTCACTCAAGCTCTTTAAATTCTTCAAAAGTTTATTATGTTTAAAGCAACACAGCAGAGGGGCCTCTTGCTGAAGAATGAAAAACATTGCTATTGAAGTGATTTTGCTGGCAGCACTGATTCAGGACAATGTCTTGGGACCTCAGTGCTTTGCTGCCACTCTAAATGTACTGCCAGTAGTGTCCCCCAAAAGTTGGAGTGTTTCTGCAGGCAGTGGTGTGATACCTATGAAAATGGAGAAGAGTAATGCCTGTGATACTACAAGGAGTATATGTTGTATGGCAAAGACAAGGCATTTTAACCTAACTGGGATTAACTTAACAAGCCCCTTTAACTGGGATTTAAACTTCTCAATTCATAACTGAGCATCCAAATGAACTGCATTGATTTCAAAAGCACCAAGCCTTCGTCTGCTTTGAATGATGGAATTCGGATATGCTTTTTTCCTAATACTAGAAAAAAAAATCAGAACACATGTTCAAGAAACTTTATATAAGTATGAATACAGCTCTGTAAAATTCAGGACCTTGAAAGAAATACAGCTTTTCCCCTCTATATATTTATTTGAACTAATGCTCAGGTTTACATATAATAATTTATGTAGCAACTGCAAAAAGAGCTTTTTTAGAAACATGGACAAGACTACATCAAAGTTGTCCAAAAAATCTACTCTGTTTTGTGGTATTAGAAATACCACGATGCTCTGATCAGATAATTGTATTTTCGGTGCTAAGCATTCCAGAGAGGAGGTAAACAAGACAAGCAAACTCTACTTCAAATAGCTGTCTCCAATAACCAAATTTTAAAAGTAAAGAATTCTTTCAATTCAATACCTAAACCGAACATCTTCTACATCATCTCAGATTTTCAACTTCAAAATAGTTTATCCTCCCTGCTGGTCTGAAGAAAGGATTTTTAGCATATAGAGTAGACTGTTGTCCAAAACCCATGTTTCTGAGTAAAACTAAGTTTTTCTCTTTTCTGTTTCTTTGTGATGCATGAAAATACACTGAAATTTTAAAAGCTGGAATTTTTAAGGGGTATGTGTGTATGTGCACATGTGTGTGAGCAGATATTGATAGAAGAAATTTTGATTTATTTCTTTTCAATGAAATTTGAGATAGTTTATCTGTGAGATAGTTTATATGTGAAGTTTGCTTGGTGGATGTGATTGGCAGACCAAATATCTTCATGTGAGAGGCAGAGACAAGAATGAAAAAATGTATATCACATTATGTCTTCAGATGAAACTTTGGTCTTTGTCTGTTGGTCTAAGGGGATTTTCAGACTCAACAGTTGAGGAAATCACACCATATTCTAACCTTGAGATCAGGTTACAAAAATAAGACCAGCAAATACATATCATGGTCTCAGCTGCAAGTCTGGGACTTCAGGACATTTTGATTAACACCCAGTGATCTCAAATGGTCAGTTGAAATTAAGAGGTTATAGGATCTCTAATTGAGCCAAGACTTCTGAAAATGCCAGTGATGTCCTTTTGCGTATTCAGGTGGCCAAATGCCATTGAGAGCTTAGTTGTATCTCCTCCTTTTCTCCAGTTATTTTATTGGTTTTTGGCACAGATTAATCCCTTAGATCAGAGTCTATGTAGCTTTTTGCAAATGTCATACTTTCTTAAAGTACCACTTTAAATTTATTGACAAGGTACTTGATTTTCTTAGTTACCTTTCTCAAGACCTTTTAAATCAGTTGATGGACCATGAAGTGGGCTGGAAGATCTGCCAACCATAAATTGAAAACCCTTGCCTGAGCAAAATAAGTTCACATTTTCTGAGAGAAATGCTGAATTTCCAGAAGGATAAAGAACCCCAAATCCCCATGCATGTAGCTGTTGTTTAAAAACACATTTGTTTGAAGGCTTACTATTTTCCAATGCTAAATGTACTGCCCTTTTGCTTACATAGGGTTTGAAGGAAAGCTAGCCTTCAGGCCTCCATAGAGCACATGTGCAAGGTTGAAAACCCTTCAGGGCATGAGAAGAAAATGCAAAAGCGAGGGGAAAATGGGCATGACAATTTTGAGGGTGTAACCACATAGCCTGGTGTTTTTAATTTAGGGTAGAAAGACCTGCCCTTCTCTTCTGGAGCTTATGTCCTGAGCAGATCACCTCAGTGCTGGTAGGGAGCCTGAGGAGGGGGGCAGAGTCTTGGGGAGAGGCCCCATCAGCTGGACTCACCCTCAATTGGGTCCTCAGCTCCAGAACTGTACATACAGATTTCTAGTTTTCTACGGAGATGAGGGCCAGCCTCTTGATCTGCCACGTGGTTTGAGGGAAAATTACAATGGGTGGAAAAATGTACCATCCAACAATTTTCTTCTCACTAGGCTTTCTTTGCCTCCTGCAATTTTGCTGTGTGCTCTGTTCTTCTGCCTTGCCAGTACTGTGTATCTGTCATTATCAGTTTCTGGTGCATTGTCCTTTCCTTGTCTTGCAGACCAAAGGTGAACTAGTAGCTGGTAAAGAAATGTCTGTGATTGTGGAATTCACCAATCCTCTGAAACAAACCCTGGAGAACGTCACACTCCGCCTCGAGGGACCTGGCATGCTGAGAACAATAAAAAAGCAGTTCGGGTAGGAAAGAAAGCACAGCCAGCTGGGGGTTTGTCCCCTGCTTGCTCACAGTAGGAAGCTCACAAGAGACACTTAACTAATGCTGTGCTGAGTAATTTAATTCAAACACTCTCTCTGTACTTTAAAATCCAATACACAGGGGAGCTATAGGTCTCCATAGTCAGTAGAAGTTGGGCTATCCAGAGAGATTGTGAGAGCATTTCATCTGCTCAGTACCAGGGCTGGAGGAATTGGTAGCGTTTGTGAGTAGTTGCTACTGCAGCCCAAGTTTACTTTTTCACTGTATTACATTACTTTTAGCACTTGACAATAGCACCTACAAACTGCTATTGCAGAGAGGAAGATTTATCCCGCACTTGAAGTGTTTACTGCCGCTCACTCAGCATGTGCAAATCGAGTCCTGTGCTGTTTCTCAGAAAGGGCTTTTCTCTGCTCATGTTAATCATGATTATACAAGACATTCAGGTACCTCAGATGATCTTTTCAAGCTCATGTCAAGACACAAAATGTGTGTTGTTTGCAGAGCCTTCTGGCATAGCTGTGGCGTGTGTGTGAGCGCACAGTTCCCCTCAGTAGCTCCACTGCACAAGGCTGCCCTGGCACACAGGCATGTTCCCAGCACAGGCCACTCCCAGATCTGAGGAAAAGGAAAGCCACCTTCATTATTCTCAGAGTCACACCTTACACTGATACCATGATAGCCCTATGCTAAGCAAGTTGTAAATCCTCTTTCCGTTTTAGTTTGGTGTTATGAGCTTAGCATTAGCCAAGGGTATATAACAAAGAAACTTGGAAAATTTTGAGGCTATGGGCATCTATCTATCTGGGCTTAGTATCTATCATTACCTGAGCTGATGGTCCCCAGGTGTGTGTAAAAGGAGTTTGAGAAATTGCCTTGTGCTTCAGCAGCTGCATAAATTGTCAGCATCCTCTGCAGCCAGCAGGGGAGGTCTGATCCTGACCGCACCTGGGACAGAGATAAAAAGATCAAAACCAATCTCCAGAGTAGAGCTGATAGAAAAATAACCACGAAAGGGCAACATACTGTGTTTGCTTTGTGCACAAGGTATGTCACAGGTGCTGCTGAGCATGACTCAGCATGGTCCACAAGAGTTACACCAGTTGTGGCAATAGCCCTCATTGCTGCCCAGCTGTGCCAGCCTCCCCTGTTGTTCTGCATCCTTTTCAATCCAAAAGCTGCTGGGGACTGCCCTCACCTTGAAGGATGCAGAAATTATCAGGTGCATCAAAGGCACAAGAGTTAAGGGAGAAAAATGACTCACAGAACACACGTCATTTTCCTTAGAGTCACCATGTTTTCCCCTTTTCAGTAATGCCCTTGGCAACATTGAAAATGGAAATGGATCAGCTTAGTCATTTTAAGATTTAACTTCTCTGAGATGAATGTAGGATGCAAGTGATACACACGGAGGACAGAGCAAGGGGCAGTTGTAGTTTATTTAAATAATAATCACATTTGTTTCCATGCATTCAAAGTGATAAATGGCTCCAGTGTGTTGATGGCTCAGCATATTATGCAGAATCATTCATCACTAAGTTCTCTCCCAAGAAAATCAGATCAGGGTGGCTTACTCCTTTTGCAAAGAGAATTGAACACATTCTAGGCTTTCCCCACCCTTTCAACACTTCCCTATTTACCAGGGACTGTTACATAGGGGATGGAGCTTTTTGTTCTATGTGGGGATAAGGTTTTTGGCCTCTGTGTATTTTTCAAGTAGTTTTTCTGTATCACTTGAGTGGCTCCAAGAAACTGATCATGTGTGACCTAGCTGATACAACATTATTCTGGCAATGTAGTGGCTGCAGGGCTTCAGTCTTGACCATTCATAAAGTCTATATATAGATAAAGACATTGATATTTAGCTATTAGCCTCAGACAGATGAGGAGCATGAGTTATGGAAAAGCCTTTGGCAGCAGCAATTCTTACTCAGGGCATAGTCTTTGCATGACAAATGAGAATTAAACAGGCAATGATGGATAGTGCTAAAACAATTATAGCCAAGCATACTTTCACACTAGCAGGTAAGTAATTTTGGGTGTTTCTATATGTCAGAGCTAAGCTAGTATTAGCATCTGTAGTGAGAAGCAACTTGTTCTAGGAACAGGACAGTAGAGAGACAGGAAAACGCAGGTTTGGTTTCCCAGCACAGCTTTGTCTTCCTGCGCATGCACACACACAACACACATATATATGCAGTGAGATGATTTCACTATAAAACAAAGGTGGTAGTGCTACCCCTCTCTCACTGGAGCACTGTGAAACTGTGGCCCAAAAACCTTCATCCTTAGGGAATCTGGACCCCCAACTGCTCAAGAAGTCTGCACAGCAGAATTCTGTAATTACTTCTTCACTTTCCATTCAGATGGAATGTGAAGAAGTAATCCCTTGCAGATAATTGCCATAAACTCTAAAAGGTATTTTACTTTCTTCAGCAATTTAATTCCATTTTAGTGGGCACCTGGTAGATGCAAGCTAACCAGCTATAGGGAACAGAATCTCTCTCATTAAAAACAAAGATAAAAAGAGGGAAAACACTTGCTAGAAGTAGTCTGCATATGCTCACATCAAAAATATGATCTTTCTCTACTTGCTTTTTTTTTTCCTAAAGTGGGTACATGCCTCAAGGTACCTCTATCTGTGTATGCAAAAAGGAGCTGGAATACCTCATTTTACCAGGGGCAGACTTGCACTGAAACAAATACTCAGGTGGGAGGATTCCAGGCTAGCTCATTTAGAGCTAATTAAAGTTTCTTGTCTCATGGCAATTTGTGCTGAGCCTGGGCAGACATTTCTGTCCTGACCCTGGCATATGATATGACACCTGAGAACCAAATCCTATCAGATGAGAATTTGAAACAGTGACTGAAGAATAGGCTTGCTTTGCTCTCACTTTGTTCTGTTGTTTTCAGGACACTGTAGCCATATGAGATAAGAGCAGTGAACTTAGAACCCTCTTATTTAATGCTGAGGAAAAAATAATTCATTTTCATAAATAGCTCCCCACTATATTGCTTTTTCCATTGCTTCCTTTGGAGCAGTTGTATCCCAGCATCCACCAAACACAATCAATCAATCAATAAATATCAGCCTTTAAAATCTGCACACAGAACCTTGTGAAAGCACTGAGAAAACACAGAAACCCAATACCTGAGACTGTCCATGCATCTTAATTTTAGCAAAAAAAAAAAATTGAAAATGAAGAACAGTGCAGAGTGCTGTTATTTTCCCTATGAGTTATCAGGAGTCATACATAATGTAAAAGAGTAACCAACAACAGCAGGACTCCCAAGAATATTATAACTTGCTTTTTGGACATGAAGAAGTCATCAGAAGGGGCCACTGAGGCAATCTGCTGATGGCAGGGTGGTTCAGGGTAGGAGTGACTGAGGGGTTGAACATCTCATAGGGTTTGCAGAGAAATAGCCTGTACACCTGGACTTATCTAACCACTTAAGGAATCACCACCAGGCTATAGGCTATAATAAACAGGAAAAATGGAATTATAAAGTAGAAAAAATATATGTTAGATATAAAGAAGGTCATTCTGAAGGTGATCATGAGAGGAAGTGACAGGAGGCAGATGAAAATGGATTCAATTTGGAAATTTAAAATTAGCCTGAAGGAAAGGCTAGAAAAGGCTTTAGCAGGGTCAGTTCTGAGGAATAGAAGATGGAGAGAGTAATTTACATGACGTTTATGAGAATGAGTGAAACATAAAATATTTGAGACATGTTATACTTACCTACCTTCAGTTTCTCCAGTTTTGTGTCAGGTTGAGAGCATGGACTGACTGCAAAACTGAAATTTTTCTTTTTTTTTATTCAGGAGAATCCTGATGAACTCTACATTGACCTGGGAGGTGAAATTTACCCCAATGCGAGCAGGTTTACGGAAGCTGATTGCAAGCCTGAATTCTGATGCTTTGAGGCATGTGTATGGTGAGCTGAATGTCCAGATTCAGAAACCATGAACCAAGGTGCTGCCTTCTTCTATCATTTAGCTATATTTAAAAATATCATGGTAAGAGGTGGCTGATGGAGAGTTATAAATCTGCTTATTGTTATTTTGGTCATCCTTCTGCTGAAAAAAAATGATAAAGCAAACTAATTGGTATGACTGAGGAGAGTATAAAAGAGCACCTGGATGCTGAATGATTTAAAATTAGCTATATGTAATTAAAGGCAATTCTAGGTCATATTATTTCTGTAGCTCACTTGTATTTATGGTCTTTTGCATTAGTGCTGTAAGGGAATTTGAAAAGCTCCATTCGCCAGAGTAATCTGAACTTTAGTTTTAATTAAGGCCTGGTATTTCACTGAAAAGGGAAAGAAAAAAATAAAGAACCCAGTGTTATAAATTCTTAGACTGAATTACACAATGTTATGGTAGATCATTCAGGCTGCAATAGAAACAGGTATTTCTAGCTAAAAGGGTCTGCTTTATCCTACAAATTAATAATGTTCTGGTTAGTGGTGAGGTCACTTTGCTGGAAGCATCTCTCCAGATGTTTTATCTCCAGAATATTCTCAGCCTCTTGTTTTGTCTTGCAACTTCCCTGTGCTTTTTTTCCTACTCTCTCATGTGTGCAGGCACTCACACAGAGTCACTTCATACCCTCATCAGACCCTGTATTTAGTTGGTGTGCTGTTCCTCTACTTTGCTGGGTGAAAATCCAGAGTTCTTCTGCCTCTGCTCAGAGTTTATCACACAAAACCTGCGCTTTCTGGTCATGTCTCTTGTGTAAGACATGTTTCTCTGCCTTTTTTTCTCTCTGGAACCCAGCCTGTAGACCCTTCTCCCACATGAGTGTGTCAGGAGTGTTTGCTGTCCCAGAGCAGTCCAGGCTGGCAAATGGGGTGAAGGAAAGAGGAGTGGAGCAGGGAGCCTGAGGCTCTTCTCCTGCCAGTGCCACAACCTAGCCAGTGTCCTGCACTGGAGCTGGGGGTGACTTTAACCTACAAATATGGGTATGAATTTAGATTAAACAGTGCCTGAAAGTTCCCAAGAATCATAGCTAAAGCAGAATGAAGACCTGTTACATGAGTAACCCCAGGAATACAGAGGGACAGAATCTCATCTGGGAAAGGAATAAAGATGTATCGTGAGAGTCAGAAAATTACACAAGCCCCAGCGACTCCTCCCCTCTGGCCACAGTGTGTATGTAGGAGCAGATCAGGTATTAACAGCACAGGGGAGCTGGCTGAGTTTCTAAAGTTAAAAGGAGCACATTTCTCATTAAACCCTGGGGCTTTACTGGATGGCCATGTCATTTATGGTCTCAGTGAAAAGCAAGGGAGACGCCTTCCTTCCCTTCTGCTCCTCTTGTTGCTGCACATTGCCCATGGTACTTCTGCAAGACCTGTAACCAGCTGTGAAAGTCTTGGGGGAAGAGAAATGCAGCTCTTTTTACTAAAGTGTGGGAACAAAGCAAAAATTCATACCACCTGATATAGTCTGGGACTACCCCAGAATCCAGGAAAACCAGATTTTGGGGGCTTTCGCTTCAGGAATGGACACACCTTCATTTTATACAGCCTATGTGACCACATCAGAAACTTTGCCATGTCAAAGTCATGTGGGGTAGAAGACACTGAACAATGTATTGTCAGTGCAAGGTGACAATCTCTGCTAGATAATTAAGCAGTCTTACCAAGCTCTACATCTTCTAATAAAATAATCCATTTTGTGCTCTTGCATATAAACCTGCTTTCTATTCCAGGCATTTTATAAATACAGTGTAATAAGAATTCAAAATAAAGTGTGTCTCATTGCACTTGTGTGTTGTGTTCTGCATTTTGATCAATTACTTCTACACAACAGCACTGTAGACACCAGTTGCTGCATCTTCATTGTAAAAATTAAAAAATACACTTCTGAGCCATGTGTCTTTTTTGGTGCAAAGGAGAAAAACTCATATTTATTTAAATGAAAAAAATATATTACAGGCTAATTTTAACTGTTTTACTTTGGTTCTCCTTCTGTTCCAACAACTGGCTACCTAATGAATTGGAGAAGGTGATGATTTCCAGAGAACATCACTAGTGCCAGGAAAAAGGTTCCCTGGAACTTGTTTTAACTTGTCAGAGACCATTAAGGCACAAGTTTGCCCCTAATGAAACCTTACCTATGTCCCATTTTTAAGGAGTGCTTCTCTCAGCAAAATATTTCAAGTCATTTTACTAACACACTCTTAGCTGAATGACCTTTGCCAGAAGACAGGAAGTGTTTTACTTATAGTTTATAGAGAGGTATATTGATGTGAAGTGATGGCTGGGAACAGAGACCAGGGATGTCAGCAGCCCTTGGCACCACCTACCCTCTCACTGTGCACCGAGATGCTCACAAAAATCTAAGGAAAAAATGAGGATGGCTTCTAGGATTTCAGCCACTCACCAGCCCATGCGTGGGCTGTCACATCAAGCACAGGTAAAACCTGACTGGAGGAGAAGGGAGTGCTGTGATTTCACTTTGTGTACCTATAGGGTGTGATCAATAAATAATGAGGACAGATTGGTGACCTCAGATTGGGAGGAGCTCTGAACTGGAAAAGAGTTACAGAGTTCAAATTCTTCAGCTGAGGGTCTTTTTTGAGAGAGCTGAACTGGGGTCCTCAACGCAACCATCACAGCTCAGAGATGCACTGAGGAGGAAACAGTCCAAGAGCAAAGAAACAGAGCTGAGACTTCCAAAGTTCTCACAGTCCAGCAGCTCAGAGATGCTAAATGCAAACAAGTCACTCCTGAAGCAAACCTCATTTGTTACCAACTTGTTTCATCCAAGCTGTGGGGCAGCTTGCTTCAATAGCCATCAACTTGTCACATTCCAAATCCTGCTATGATCAAAAGGAGACACGTCTTACATGCAGACCTGGGAAGAATATGTTGTTAGTCTTGTTAAAAATAATCTAATCAGAGAATTATTAGTAGCTGGAATAACTAGGATGGTATTATATTCTTGTACTTTAATACAATGATACTACCATTTATAGTCCAAATTATATTAGGTACACATAAACTTTATAGAATTCTCCATTTTCTCTGCTTTTATATGGATCTCTTATCAGGCATCACACTGCCCCTGTGATGTCTCCAAGCTGGATGGGGGCATGTGTAACAGCAAGTCACCAGTGTCCCAAGACCTCTACCAAACAGAGTCTGATATTAGTGGGAAGTCTATCTTCCTCTTCACTGGGATAATCACAACAGAAAATTTCGTCCTTGTCACCCTATGATACATCAGAGGTCATTTTTACAGACTTTTTGTACACACCATGTCTTGTTCTTTTTTTTTATTGATTCAGCTCCACAGCAGATCCTAATTTGCTACGTGATGCATTTTACTTGTGTTGGGTACTCAATGTTAGGTCTCCTTTGTTACATCTAGAATTTTTCTGACCTACCTCCTAATGTTGCAGCCTTTGACAACCACTTATTAACTACTGGTGAGCTGTTTGTAGCCTGAGGCCTCTCATATCATGCTACACCTGCACTGTCAAGGCCCCTGTTACCATCCCATTCTAGTGAACCTTTATGCTGCATTTTATTTTGAGGTCATGAACAGTTCATTCTACAAGGAATAACCACCTGCACTTACTGTTCTACTAGTTACAAAAAGGACATATAACAACAAGAATTGCACCATGCAATTGGATAAAGCACAGCAAAAACTAAAAGAAAGCCAGTAGTAGATAACAGGGCATTAGATAATAGCTTTTGCAGGTAAAAATCTTGACAAGCCCCAGTGGCTGTGCTGCTAGGTTATCACCAAGCTATGACCTTTCTCAAGCAATGGCACATCTGATTTGCACACCAAAAGGAGAGAACATGACTGAGCATTGACTTTTCTAGTGACTGGTACTACCAGTGATAATTGGTTTGAACTGAAACTAATCAATAAACAATGCCAAATCAGTGACACACCTGGTCCCCCACCGCTTTCTTCTGCTGGTCACTCTCCTTTCTGCTATGCCATTTTCTCAGCATATTGCTTTCATATTTGTCGTTGTTTTTCCCAAGGAGAAGGCTGTGGCTGCTGGTGCTAACTTCTGAATTTGAGTGACGGCGCAAGAGAGGAAGACAACAGAAGACAACCAGATGAGAGGAGGTGAGGAAACCAGAATGGATATCCCTGTTATGAAAGAGGAAAGTCTAAAGTACACTGTAAGTGTTGATGGAAGGAGAGGAATTGTCTTGTATATTGGAGCTGGCACGATAGCTGGATGAGAAAAGGAGACATGAGTGTGCTCTATGAGGGATCCAAGCTGGGCTCAGCCTTTTCCATAAGTCACCTGCAGCCCAACTCAAACAGGGTTGTGCCTGTCTGGTCTCTGCAGGATTAGCCTGGGAATAAAAGGGACACCTTGCTAACACTCATGCAGCTCCTGCTCAGGTTTTGGCTACCACAGAGTGGGCACAAGACCCTGACATATGCTGGAAGCACCACTCAAAGCCACAACAACACACAGGCAGGACATGATTGAAGGGGAGGGGAGGAGGTCATTATGCAGCTGCCATCACCTGCAGCTTGCCATCCCTGCAGCCATAATCCTGCTGTATTGATTGTGTGACCGTTTCCTCAGAATCCACTAACTTATGGAAATGGTGTAGATCAGGCTTCCAAGCTGGAAGTTATAAATACATTGGCTTACCCAAAAATCTTTTGAAGTGGATCCAACAGCAGGCAGACTGATGAGATATTTTTGCCTCCAGGTGTGAAACAGGGGACACTCACAAAGTTATGGGGGAGGAAGAATGAACACTCTCACTGTCTACTTGGTAACTTCTATGTTCATTGCTGTGTGAGTTCTGAATTATGAATAAGAGACCTGCAAGTTGGAAACATCATTAATTAAGTGATGAATCAGTGAATTGGCATGTTGGACTGATTTGTGCAAAGTTTGAAGTGTCTGTTTTCTTTCCTAATGTGTTCACAGAATAGAGTTTAATTTAGGTATTAATTTTAATGTATTTTCCTGTAATTTCAAGCAATCAAAATGCATCATGACAACCCTAATGGAAGGAGTGGGAAACATCTGGTCTAGTGAAAACTGTAGTAGCAATGAATGGTGTTGCAGATTCAAGTATTTTGCTTATACAACAGGACTATCTTGGTTGGGCACAAATCCAACATAGAATCTGTGTTTAGTAGCTTTGGTGGCTCTTTTTTTGTGGTCTTTGAGAGCTTCCTTAGATTTTGGCATCTACCAAGGCAATTCCCAAGCGTGCTATCAACAGATATAATCAAACATCTCGTATTTACTTTGAACCTCATTCTCCCACTGACCTCCTTTGACATCCTGTGTCTCTGGTACTGGGAGAATCAGAGAGACCTTCTTTCCTCTCCAACATGCAACCTATAGTTTCATCTACTTCTGAACTGCATTCCACCCACATCACATCTTCTTCACTTTAGGAATCCTATCTCAGTCATTTTGCGCATGTAAACTCTTCCATGCTTGCAACCAGTCTTGTTTCTCTCCTCTGAACTTCTCCCAGCATTATGTCACTTTAAGTACCATTTAAACACAGCAGTTTCAAGCAGCTGCATTTTGAAAGGACACTGCTAATGAGTGACTGGCCTACCTTTGCAGGGAGAATGAGGATCTCTTGGCACCCAGATTCATTAAGTTAAACCTGGACTCAGCTGTGGTTGAAACAGATTCAAAACAAGCCCCTGTTGCAAGATCTGTACCATAAAGGTTGAACACATTTTGTGCATGCATTGTTTCATGAAATACCTCTATTCTGTCAGAGAAGTGTGACTGCCCTTGAAAAGACCACAGGTCACCTTTCTACAGCAGTGTATGAACAGTAAGTAGGGCATTAACATTTGAAAACCAGCTGATCTCTTTCATCACTATGTAGATTCATAGGATTATGAGATGTGCTTAAATGTTATCTGCATGCTGCCCTTCTTCAAAGTAAATATGTCTCAGAATCTCTGTGGTTGTATGGTGCTCTAAAGGTTGTTTTATCTGATTACAAAATTCCTCTGCTTGGAAATAACCTGCAGAATAATAGTGAAATGCTGCTGTGAACTTCAGACATCTGCTCAGAAAAAAAAACCTGAGAGACTAAGGGGTAAATCCAGTGAGCTGTAACTCAGTTTTAACATTCTTCAGCTATATTTGCATTAGTAAGTTTTACAGGAACAGATCTTTAGAGTGAAGCCGCTGGCACTGAGTTCCCAATAGCTACACTGTGTTTTGGAGGGTTTATGTTAGACTTGCCATCTCTGGTCTGAATGGCTGTGAGACCTTGGAGAGCCTGTTGTTGCACTCTTCAATTCAATCACTCTTCACTCTTCAGTCAACTCAGATAAAACAGAGCTGATCCACTGTGTGCTCTCAGATCACTGTGACATGAACTAAAACACTGTAAACCATTTTATCAAAAATGTGTTACTGGTCAAAAGATGTGAGGAATGGTCAAGAGCTCAACATCTGTGACAGCTGCATGGCAAAGATCTGCCTGGGCAATGCAATCTGAGAGCATGGAAGCATTCACAATTTCTCTGTGTAGATGTACTGGTACAAAAGTTCTCTCATCACTGTTGCTAACTCCAACAGGAGGTACAAAAAGTGCACCTTCAGAAGTAATGGTAGGAATGTTTGGTAGACCAGCTTTAATTAAAAAACTCTCTAGTCTCCCACAGGTCTGGTTTTGTATCAGCAGGAATGGATGGTGCTCTCTCCAGAGTGGCACACTAACACTGTGTGATCCCTAGAAGTATCTTTATGCTGATCTGGCTGTATCTGTGCTTGTACCAAGATGCATTCTTTGGGAACTGGTCTCCTTTTAACCAAATGCTGCGCACTTCACTAGTGATGCACGCTGCCTCCAAATCCCCTTTGCAGCTGGAAAAGCTTGCCCTGCTGTTTGCTTAAAAGTTTGTTGGGTTTGTTGTCCTTTATAGAACAAACAAGTTGAGCTAATTTAGGGACTGTTATAAAGATGATGTTCCAAAGCCTCTGCTGCCTAAACAATTTAGTTTGTAGGAAGACATTTTCCTTTACTAAGATAAGCTTTGCACACAGCCATTATAAACCCCACTGCAACATTCTGATGAATTATTTTCTGCCTTTCAACTGGTTTAAGTTAAGAAGCCACAGCTTTTGCAATATAAAACAATACTTTGTGCTCCAATCAGCTAGTTCTAGAAGAGCTTTTAAGTAGTAAAACGTATTCCCAAAGCTCTGTTGACCTCATCAGCATTACTGGTGCCCAAGGAAAAAAATACCTTTGCGTTCAGAGACTCAACAATGGGGAAGTGTCATCATCAAACTGCAAGTTAACTTGCATCCAACTGTGGTTACATATGAAAGTGTGAGATTAAGCAATGGGAAAAGCTACCATTTTGAGGAAAAGATTAAAAAAAAAAAAAAAGCAGACTTTAGATGAGAGTATAGGAATTTAGGAAAGTAAAAGAACTTCTACATGTGATTTTTACATATTAAAAAATTGAGTAGCAGGAAACAAATCCAGCTAGGAACAATTTTGAGGGAGAGAGGCCAAAGAGGTTGTATCTAGAACAACATAGACACGCCAGCAGGAAGACTGATTATGCCACTCTCTTAATCTGTAATTCCTGTCACCAAGGGTATCTTGGTTCCTTTATATCACTGCTCAAAGAGCAGACAAATATGTCTCTTCCTGCAGAACAAAAGGGACTTTATGGCTCAGACCCCTTCTTGAGTGCTTTTCATCCACAACAATTTGTTCAGCCTATGGGTCTCTTTTACACAAAACCTCTACCTAGAAAATTGGTGCTTAGAAACAAAGCATAGACTAAACTGATGATGAAAGTGCTCCTTGACCCCTTACCCCAGTCCTTTCTTTGCTTCCTTGGCCTTGCTGAACTTGGGGCAGAAAGCTGAGACACATTGCAGAGCCCACAAAAAGACAAAGCCGGGGATGTCTGAGAGCTGAAGGAGAGAAGGCAAAACTCCTGGCCAAGATTCAGGGTGTCTGCAGTCATTGCACTGGTGGTGGGATCCCCCCTTCTGAAACATCTGTGGGAACAGAAGCTTGAGGCAGGCTGGCTGTGCTAGCGACTTGGAAGTGGGAGTATCTCATCCTGCTTTCAGTGGGACTGGAGTGGCTGAAGTGATGGGCCGCTGCAGTAACCAAATTTACAATGACTCAATCATCCAGTTATTATAATTTTTTATTTTAATGATTTGATATATTAATTGATGTTGCATGTCTGGGCAGTTAACACTTCTATCTTCCAGTCGGATCAGGGCTTTCAGGAAAATCAGAAGCCCCACACTGAGCCTACAAAGCTTGGAGCTTTGTGAACCATAAACCCAGGGTGATGGAAGTGAATGCTGGAATTAAAGGTTGATGTGGCTGGGAGGTAGCTGAGATAAGTTTGGTAACTGCCTATACCAGCAGATACCAGAAATCCTTTCTGCTCCCCTTTGCTTGGTCTCATCACAATCCTTGGTGAGGGGAGAGTTTTGATTTTGTTCTTCACCTCTCCATCCCTTGAAAAGAAAATAATACACATGAGGAAACACCAAATAATGAAAGATAATGGTGTTTTTCCTCTTCCTTTTTTATTTTTTGTCCTTCATTAGTTTTGAGCTGTATTGTTGATGTCTGGCTAGGTTACATTTACTATTGCAACCCACCCTAATAGGTTCCTGGTAAAAGACGTGGGCAATGAAATCAGCTCCAGGAGCTCTTCCTAGGAGTACACTAGAAAAGATAAAAAATAACACAGAGAAGAGCAGGCAAATCTTCCTCAGAAATGGGGTTGTTGCTTCTCTTGCTGTCACATATGTTGACTTCAGGAGATTGCCAAAAATTAACTGGAAAATCAAGGGAAATAATAGGAATAAAATCAGAGAACCTGAAGAAAGACAATAGCTCCATAATATAGGAATTAACTAAACCCATTCTTGAAGTCAGAGAAAAGGGGAAATATTTCTGAGGATCAGTCATTTGCCAAGGGAGGCAATAATGTCAACCAGATAGAGCTGGATGGTGATTCAGGATAAAGTATCTCTGCAGATGATTTTTTGGCATCTTTGTGCAAGTCTGTTCTCTGGTTTTCATCCTGTTTTACAGCTGGGACAGGAAGAAAAAACAAGCTTCAAATTAAAATCTGTATGACGATCAAAAAGTCCTATGTTATTTTTTTCCCAAAGACTTGACATGGACCGTGGATTTTAAAAAATGTATAAATCAGAAACATGGTATTATTACTCCAGGTTATTATAAATCCTGTATGTAACATAGAATTAGACAGAGGAGTAAAAGTTATTCCATATGTAACGTCTCCAGCCACAACCATCCCAGATGGTTGCTTCCAGTGAGGGTTGATTTACAGTGAGATACAAGGCTGTCTTTCAAAGGTACTGACTAAAAAGTGCTTGGCTCCTGCTGACTTCAGTGAAAGCACATGGTCCCTCCCAGGACAAGTCATGTCTTATCAGAACACATACAAGACCATAGATAATGTGCCAGCTTTTAAAGGAATCGATATTAACTATGTTTTGTTGTGCTGTAAAGGCAGGTTAAAGTTATATCTAAAGCAGCTGCTGTTGCAGGGTTGGACTGGCTTACATCACGTCTTGGTTTGGCTTTGTGCTCTTTATTGACTAAAACATAGTACTTGATTGCAACAGAGAGATCTACTTTTAATTAGCCCAAGTTGGATGCTTGTATCCTGGGTCTTTGATAAATTTACTTTGATACTAGTGCAAATGCTGAACACACCATTGCTGTGTCATCTTTGACTCAAAAATTTCTCTTGAGAAGAACATCAATTGAGCATTTCTGTGCGTCAAGCACAGTAAATCAACATCCCCATACTCCAGTCAGGTTTTCTCATTTCATCAGAGACCAGCATTTTTACTGTTGCATCAGCCTTGAAAACACTTTTCACCTTGTTTCCTCTCTCAACACTTCTGTAAGTCATCTTAAGCATCTCTCTACACTGGAGGCTGATCCAGAATGGCTCAGAGTGATGTGGAACAACACAGTTAGACAATTTTTGGCATCCTAGAAGTATGTATAGTGATATTTTGATGACTCTAATTCAAAATTAGCCACAGCTCTACCTCCTTAAAAGCTTGTTTTGTTCTATTGCCACAGTCTTGATGGTTTCCTACTACCTCTGAGTCAGTCACTTCAGTTGATGATGATGCTGAAGCATTGCCTACAATTTTCCCTTTAAACTGATACACCAATTTTTGAAATACTAGCACACATACAGGTTGTTGATAGGAAAATTAATCAACTTTGTGGTAAAGTACATTACATAGCCTGTAGCCTGAATGTTAAACTGGTCCCCTGGAGGTTTGATGGGAAGATCTGTAATAGTTTTGAGGTCGGAGCCTAGCTCTGTTTGACTCAGTAACCTTGAGTACATTATTGAGATCCCAAACAACTCAAAAAACAGGCACTGAGGTCTAAAGGCAAGAGCACCATAAACTCAAGAGCCAGTGTTTCTCTCTTGCCATCTCTTCATTTCAAAAACTCTTTCCCTACAGTTGTTTTATCTTAGAAGGTCTTCCAAGTCCCAAGTCATTCCATTTAAATGCTTGGTCACCATCAACCAGAGTACCCTCAAGGTCTCCACAAATGCATTACACACATGCACACACATGCTCACCTTCAGGCATCTTCAAAGCACTCACTTACCCAGGGATGTTGAGCCCTGGCCCTTTGGAATGTATCAAGTTGGTAAGAAAGAGGCTTACTTTTTTTTTTTCAATGCCTATTAATGAATGTATAAAGGGCTTTCCAAGAGCTACTGTGAAGAAATAACCTAATGTGTCACATGGCAATAATCAGGCTAAGGGTTCATAGAAGCAATAACAGGATCTGACCATTTTCTACAGGGTTAATATTTTTCTGATAACTCCAGTCTATACCATGGTCTTTGCTGATCATTCTTCCTCTTTCTCTGCTGTGTACTTGTCACAGAAGTCCCTGCCCAATCTCTCCATGTGGGCCCAGGGGTACACTTAAGTACTCCTTGCATGAGAATTATCATCTGGGATGGAGCCCTTTGGGTTTGGTGCTCATTTGCTGAATTCCCTGTGCTAGCAAACATAATATGCAGAATTCTTGCCTGTGTTTAAAGACCTGCTTACATCTTAAAAATAACTTTTTAGAAAACAATTCTCCTTTACCTTTTCCCCTAAGCCAAACAACTCACTCACGTCCTGAGTTATATATATCTTTTTTTCTTATGCATTCCTAATAAAGGCTGTGGTATTTTACTGGGAAAAGCTTCTTGCTTGTCAACAATTCCTCCTCTCCTGCAGCTAATTTCCTCATTGGGATCACAATTCTCTGCAATATCTTCATTGATTTCTCCTGCAGCTGTTAATATAACTTAGTTCTTTATACATAATTATCTGTAAATGTAAACTGGCAGGATTTTAGAATGTGACTAGCGATCTCTGCAAATTCATGCTGCAAGAAAGCTCATTTTCCTAGCGAATATTCCTCTGCCTTCTGAAAATAAGTTTTGCCCTCTAAAGTGGTTCAGGCTGCATGCCCATGATAAAGCTACCAAGTACCTACAACTCATTGGCCTACAAGTCCATGTATGCAGCTTCATGTCCAATTCAGCACACTGGAAACACCCGTAGCATCTCAACCAAGGCTGTGTTCCCAGTCCCCTCTGCTGCTTTCACGACTGCTGCACGAACCTTTGCAAGGCTACCACCCCAACCTGCCTCCCCAGGCACACATACACCTTCTCATCCTCCCATACAAAGCCTTCAACACTTCACTTTCATCTGGTGAACCTGCTAGCAAGGTTCCCAAACAGATGGCAAGTCTCGCGCATGAGACAAATTTCTATTTCTAGCCCCATTTTGCAGAACACAAGAGCTCTGGAAGAGGCTTGCTCACAGCCTCGCTGTGAAATCACGGAGCTGCGAGAAGCAGACGGGTTCTTGGACCTCCCCAAGTGCCATCCTCCAGCCCTGAGGCCAGGGTGGGCTCTGCCCTCTTGACAACAGCTCTGCTGCTCTTTCAACCACTACTGGCTGGCCACCCCAGGAGCTCAGGCTGTCCAGCAAGCCAGCAGTCATGCCTTTAAAAACAGAGTGGCCACAGCTCATGAGAGATTAATTTTCAGTCTATGTCTGACCTTCAGCCATAGGTTTCAAATCCCTGCATTAGATTGCAAACATGCAGCATACAAGGAACAAAAGGTGACCAGAGAGTGCAAATGCACATTGACCAAAGTGGAGAGATGATCTCTCCTCCAATTTTTTTGTTGTTCTTTTGTTTTAATCTGGCTATGTGACATACTGAGAGGTCTAATGTGAGGGGAAGTGGTTTCATTTCCTCTCAGAAAGGGAAAGTTTGTGGACACAGCAGACAGTGACATCTTTATGCTATCTCCAGTGCCTGGAAAGTTGTTTTGCTTGTGAAAGGCAGCCAGGCTGGAAAACAGTGAGAGGAGGTCCTTGATGCAAGGTATCACTGAGATCCTCAAAGGACAAGTGGATGTCCTTACTCTCTCTGTACAACATAAGTGAAGTGATGAAAATGGAATTGCCACACAAGAACTGGGAGAGACCATCTGAGACAACTTCCAATACTTCAGACAGAGAGAACAGCAATGAAGATCTGGAAAGGAGGGTGTATTTAGAGTTGCAGGTTGCAGGTGCAACAAGCTGTTGGGAGAGCTTAGAACTGAGCAGTTAAAAATCTCCTGGGTAGGCAAGAAACACAGGATCTTGATGACTTTGGTCACCACAGGTGAATGGATCCACTGGTTGGACACTCTGTGTGCAAAGAAAAACACCTGTATTATGGTGGCTTTGAACAGGTGTCTCGTGGGAGTGGATCCTTCACAACGAGTTTTTGTAGGCTGTTTTAATAAATCAAGAAAGAAAGCATATTCTGACCAGCAATTCCTTGTTATTATTTCAGCTAACTGCGAACTCTGCTACTATTTTGGCTCAGCCACCTGCTCACAAAGCTTAGTTTGTTGCTAAGTGTCAAAATACCCTAAATCAGAACTGGTGTCTTAGCTAGCAAGCAAGCAGCAGTAACACTAATGAGTCTGCAACTTGATTTACATACAGGATCTTGGTGCCTGCTACTATAAGAACAGCAATGATAGAGACTAGGAGGTCTGCATGAGCTTAAACAGAAAAATCTATCACAATGGTGATCGCTTTTGGGGAAAACCCCACACATTCGGGGGATTTAGAACATTTTAGTATCCTATATCCTCCTCCTGAATTACTGAAACTTTATATTCATGCTGACTTAAGAAGTCAGTATTTTTCAGACATGTCCCAGGAATAGCTTTTAGACATTTTAGGGCTTTTTGTTTTTCTATTTTTGACTAGGAGTAAGTATTTTTATACAGAACAAAGCAAAGGTAATTTTTAAGTATTTGACTCTAGAAGCATTATGGTCAGCAGGTCAGAATCTGGCTGCCAGGATGTTTGGATTATGGCAGCACACCAATTTGTTCTTCTTTGTTTGCTCTGCTTGGCTCTGGCTGTGCTCTAGTCAACAAGGATTGGTTGCAAGTCTCATTAACATTGCTGGAAAGTGTTCATGTGTGCAAGGGATGAGGCTCCAAACACCCGAATATTCATCAGCAATGACTCAGAGACCAGAAGACATTAACTCATAACAACACAAGTGCGGGGCAGATGCTCCCAGACACAATTTGAAGTCTGGTATGGCGGGGGAATTCATTACACAAACCAGCTATGGTGGGCCTGCACCACTGAGAGTTGAGCAGTGGGACCAGAAGGGAGCATGGAACATCCACAGATTTACCTGGGGTTCCTTTCCTTGATGACACTTAAATGCACAGTAAATGCTGGCATTCAATTTTGACCTTCAATCCATGAAAGCATAGTGGGGAAAACTGTGGGGAAAAAAAAAAGATAATAATCCCTTACCCTTTCTTTACCTTGTTCAACCAGCAGACTTTATCCCACAGGCTGCCAAACAGTACAGGCCTGATCTTCCTCCTCTTCCTCCACCCCAGCAGGAGCTACCAACACCTCAAACTGTGTCATGGTGGGAGATCTGCCTGGTAAATCTGCTCCCTCCCAACAAATCCCTCTGGCAAAGGGAGCTTGCAGGCATTTGCAATCAATGGACCCAATTCAGAGAGAACATCATAGCTGCTGGAAACAGGCAGGATTGGGGCAGAGGGTCTCAGTTTGGGAAGGAGGAAAAACAGAGCAGATAAGAGTGATTTGCAACACCCAGAGTCTAAGCTTACTGGCACTCTAGCAGCGGTAAAACAACATCTCATAGGGACACTTGAGGCTTCAGTTGTAAAACCACACCTGGCTCAGCAAAGCATCAGAGCACTTGGTGATGTCTACATATGAAATAATCACATGCATAGAAACATGATGGAGCATGTTCATCCTGACATGGGAGTGTTGGAAAAAACAAGGCCTCCTAGGGGGGAAACTTGTTATCTTCAATGGAGAGGAGAGGAGAGGAGAGGAGAGGAGAGGAGAGGAGAGGAGAGGAGAGGAGAGGAGAGGAGAGGAGAGGAGAGGAGAGGAGAGGAGAGGAGAGGAGAGGAGAGGAGAGGAGAGGAGAGGAGAGGAGAGGAGAGGAGAGGAGAGGAGAGGAGAGGAGAGGAGAGGAGAGGAGAGGAGAGGAGAGGAGAGGAGAGGAGAGGAGAGGAGAGGAGAGGAGAGGAGAGGAGAGGAGAGGAGAGGAGAGGAGAGGAGAGGAGAGGAGAGGAGAGGAGAGGAGAGGAGAGGAGAGGAGAGGAGAGGAGAGGAGAGGAGAGGAGAGGAGAGGAGAGGAGAGGAGAGGAGAGGAGAGTGATGGGGTGGAAAAGCAGTTTAAATAACTGGAAACAGTGTGACTTCCATATGTAAATGACTTTTGTGGAAGTTCTCCCAGTCTAAGATAATTTTCCATGGAGGAGTAAAAAGAAAAGCATTGCTTAAATCCCTTAAAGGTGGTGGAAGTAAACTGCACATCAGTACTGGTCTCACCCTCTGCACACAGGGAAGGAGGATCCATTTTTTAGCAAATTAAAGCCTTGGTGCTGAAAGTTTGTCTTCAACTTTAGGCAAATAAAAACACAAACTTAGCAAACAAGCAAACAAAAAACAACCAATCAATCAACCAACCAAACAAAAAAACAAGCCCAAATCATAGAGGAAGGAAAAAAATGGAGGAGGAGGAGGAGATAAATCTAACAGAGTCATTCCCCTGCATAAGAAGCCCGGAGACTTAGCTCCACTAAACACTGTTGATAAACATATGTAGATATTCAAGGAGAAACCCTTTTCCCACTTCTGCTGTGGACTTCAATGATGCCACAATTTCATGTGTTCTGTTGCAAATGAAGTGTATGAAAATTCAATGCATAAAACCCATCACAAAAGAATGGGCCAAAAGCAAGGAGGGTTTATTCTTCATCCTTATATAAAACTGGACACTCTGTGCTGCAAAAACACATTTACAAGAGCATTTTTGACATGGTGCACAGGAAGATAGCTTCATATATAGCCATCAGTGAAATCAAGAATACGAATAATGCCAAGTCTCTTGCCATAAAAAGCCTTACTGTAAGAGCAAGAAACTAAATAAAATACATGGACTACCTCCTTTCTCCAACACACCATGATGTACAGTACAAAGGTATTTAAAACAGCTCTAATTAGATAGAGTATCACTTGAAAATGTGCTGAAAGGACACAATTACAATAATCAATGCAATAATGTGGGATAAGACCTTGCATTATGCCTAGACTTGCACCTTGACTCAAAACGATTTCTCTCTAAGCAGAGCCCTAAAATCCAGGTTGTTTTGCATTCTGAGGCTATGTTTGACAAGCATATGAAGTAGCAGCTGCTCCATCATTGCTCCATTTCAGATGTCAAAGTCTGACCCTGTCAAACCCACTCACAGCCTCACGTGTTCTGGTGAGGAGCTGGAGAAATGCATGGACTTATTCACCAGAGCACTGTTCATTCATAACGAAGTCATCTGTGCTACCCACATCCATTAGCCAGAATCTGAAATACCACACAGAAAAGCAACTGCCTAAAATTTTCATGAACTGAGGTATTAGTCCTTGAGACATGAATGGAAAGAGAATCGTAAGTGTGCTTGTGATGATGAGTCATGGGTTTAAGAGGATATTGCCAGGTAAATATTTTTTGAGCCTTCCTCTTTCTATTACCAGCACTTATCTTGCTGCACCTGTGAGAATCTGCAGGCCTGCATCCTTGCCTGGCAAATTCCAGCTGAACACCTCAAGCCACCATTTCCTGCTCAAAGGCTAAATGGTCACACCTGGACTGAGAGTACAGAGTGCCCTTTAATGTAAAGGATATTGCAGCACCAGTCAAGAGGTGTTCAGCTTTTCTGGACATGCCATGAACCAGGTGGTGGCAGAAAGGCACTCATCCACCAAAAGTTTCTCCAAAGACTGGAGAGCAATATGGCATATGAAGGGTCCATTTTCAGGAGGAGCTTCTACACTTAAACATGGGGTAGCCCTTCAAACGCTCCACTCATGACATGAGTTTGTAGGAAAGAAATGAATGTTTCAACAAAGGTCTGAAGAAGACAATTACATGTAAAACCACCTAGGTTTCCAGAAGATCCTATATTAAGACATATAGATGAATTCATGCAATCATCTAATCAGCTACCCACCAGTGATGGAGGCTGCACAAAGTGGCCAAATTGCCCCATTTCCTGCTCACCCTTGTGCTGGAGTATCTACATGAAGAGAACAAAACCTACATTTTGGGAGTGTTGGCTGGGGAGAGAGATCTTTGGATGTCCTAGTCAGTCAGCTGGTCGTCCCAGTTTGGAACTACACCTCTCACTTCAGGTAATGAGGAGTTCAAAAGAGAATTAACTTTTTTCTTTCTCAGAGAGAGGATATCAATGATAGGAGCTGGCAAATCCAGACAGGTGGAGAAAGGAAAGAAGAGTCTGCTATGAGAAAAGAGAGGGCACAGAGAAATGAGAACTATTAGAAGGGATGGAGTTGGAAATGATGGAAAGAGAAAGAGGAATCTCAAGGGTAGGCAGCAGCAAAGGTGTTGCTAATCATGGTGCAGAGTAATATGGAAGGTTATAGAGACAGAGGACTTTGCTGATGTACATGCAGAGAGCGTGTTCTTCTTGTCCCTTGTGAGGATCACAGTGAGTTGTCCCTTCTGCCTTGGCACAGTTTGGGTGAGGGACCTGGATGGCCTCAGGTGGACTGGGTTCTCCTACCTAGTGTCAAGTTTTCCATCAAGGTAGGCAGTGCTGACATACACCAAGGGCACCTTGTGCATGACCAGCACGGCCAAGGTGTGTGAATAAATTTCCTGCACACATTGCACATATCAGTGGTGTCCCACTGGGCAATGGAGGGGTCAGGATACCCCTGGAGAAGACAGTGTGTCCCACTGATGGTCCCAGCACAACTGGGGTACATCATACCTTCTGCATGCTGTAGTGGCCACTTGAGGTACTGTACTTGAGGTACAGCCTCAATCTGTGGCTTGGGCAGCAGTGCATGGCTTTGCAGCTCTCTGCAAAGTTCACCTGCCCTTGGACCTGGAAGGCAGCATAAATACACATAACTATTTCCCAAAATGGAGACCACAAGTACCTCTGAAGGGAACTTTTCACATCCAGACATCAGTGGGCCACTGACAGGACAGAGGCCTGTACAGGTGCAAGGTGCTCTGGCTACTAGAGGGATCTCATGTCTCTATTATTGCCATTTGGCTGAAGAAGGGGATTGTCCCATTGTACACCATGCTGGTGCAGCCTCACCTCAAGTCCTGTGTGCAGTTTTGGGCAAGACAATATCAGAAAGACAGAGAGCTATTAGAGAGCATGCAAAGGAGGCCTACAAAGATGGTGAGGAGCCTTGAGGGGAAGCCATATGAGAAGGGGCTGAGGTCACTTGGTCTGTTCAGCCTGGCAAAGAGGAGACTGAGGGGAGACCTGAGGGGCAGACACTCTGTGGTGGTCAGTGACAGGGCCCGAGGGAATGGCCTGAAGTTCTGTCAAAGTAGGTTTGGGTTGGATATCAGGAAAAGGTTCTTCACTCAAAGGATGGTTGGACACTGGAACAGGCTCCCCAGGGAAGTGATCACAGCACCAAGCCTGACAGAGATCGAGGAACACTTGGACAATGCTCTCAAGCACATGGTGTGACTCTTGAGGCTGTTCTGAGCAGGGACAGGAGTTGGACTTTGATAATCTTGATGGTCCCTGCCTGCTTAGGGTATTCTATCATTCTGATTCTCCCATTTTTCCAGAGGTGATGCAGCCCAGGGTAGGTGCATCCTGAGCAGGTGAATCCTGTGATGTACAGTGTGGATGCCCTTGGGACAGACAGCTCACGAGGGGTGAGGACTCAGCAGAGCCGTGTCCATGGGCAGCCCTGTGTAGAGCAGGGCCATGAGCCTAAAGTCACTTAGTTCACCATTCCCTGCCTGCCAACAGCCATGCATTATCTTCCATTCTCTATTGAAACAGCTAAGGCTGGGGCCACCTTCCAGGAAGCATGTTTTGTTCAATATCCAGCACTGTCATACTGTGGTCCATGACTTCTTGATGGGAGATGAGTTGAATTGCAAAGCTCCGTCACTGAATGGTAACTCAGCATAGATTAAGGAGCGGGGGGCAAGGGAGAAGCATTTGAAAATATTGCTGTCACAGCCCTCCCCTCTTCCTCATGTTCTCTTTTCACTCTAGATCTCTAATAAAAATCTTAATCTAAGAATAATATCACAGAGAAGCCTCTTGCATTGACATGTGAAACAATTTTTGCCTAAGAGCTGCAAGATATCATCAGCTTGTGGAGTCTGTCAGAAGGTCAGCTCTGTGAGTGAAGTTTATTAGCAGGGCTGACAAGGTCGTGCCTGTCTGTGCCAGCAGCAAATCACAAGGTTCCTGATTCAGAGTCTCCAACAGCAGTCCTGGTTCCTTGTTTTTATTGGTAGGACTGATTGAGGGCACTGTAAACCTGTAAGTGAGCAGTCCAAAGACCTGAGTTAGAGTAAGTGTAACAGCTCTGTAAGTGTGTGCACTGCCCGTGATTCCCCTGCTTTGCTGAGATAGGTGCTCCAAAAAAAAAAGGAGCATGTGAGGTGATACACAAGAGAAGTAGGTTACCCATGACTTACTGGTGTTCTTTAGCTCTCTTGCCTCTAGAGAATGGCACTCTTGGAAATACACAGCTGTCATGCAGACCTTATCAGATAAAAGGCAATTTGCCTGGGGAAAAAAAAAAAAAGCTTTATTTACTGAATTCTGATGCTTTGTACCAGATGACTCATTGTCACACTTCTTTTCCCTCTTCTCAGTGAACTAGAATCGTGTAGCAAGTTACTTTCATCCATTATGGCTTGTTGATAAGATGAAAGGACAAATTTTAAACTTTAAGATTTTGCTTATCCTGTAAGAACATAATTCTTATCCTATATGAGCATCATTAAATTTTTCTGTCTTGTCACCTGGTTGGCATTTTGAGTTGAGGAGAGTGCCACTTAGCATTGGTGACCTCAGACCTCAAATTTATATTTTTTATAAAATTTGGTTCTGGGGCTTCTTTGCATTGGTTCTGAGGCCCTCAAATTGGGGGAATGAAGGTTGCTTGAAGCCCCCAGCTCTGCTTGCTGGATTTTAGCCAAGGACATTTGCATAAATATAATTCCTTGGCTATGATATTAAAAAAATCACACAAATTACAGTTTTCCCCATTGTTTCCCAGAGTCTGGTCTAGCTCTCTAGGAAGCTGGCAAAAGGATTATTTGGTTTTAATTAGAGTTGTATAAAGACTTAGAATACAATGGACCAACTATTTATTTTGCATGGAGTCGACAGAGTACAATTGGCTTCAATAAAGATGTGCCAGTTTACAGCATGTGACAAACTGACAACAGACAGTTCCTTAACAGCTAAAAAATGCACTAACTTTACAGTCACAGGTTGATGTCAGGATTTGGGGGTCAAAATATTTGGATTTGGACCATTTGAGGAAACAGGTAGGGTGAATAATGAAAACCAAGTGAATATTTTTTCTTAATAGTAGTTCCATTTCTGTTATTCTTTTATGTTAGGTGTCAAAATCTCATATATTTTACAGATGAGACATTTTGGTATGTGCTAGACTGAAAGAAACCAAATCTAGTATGGACCTTCTAGTTGAGCATACACCCCAGCTTTTAGACCAGAAGCAGTAATATTTGGTAGATTATGAAAGCTAGGCAGACAAATAGACCAAGCTCTTAATTACACATCCTGGAGAATTTCTAGATCCTGTTAAATTGATTTATTCTATATTTATGAAATGAGAAAAAGGTCCACATGTGGGAGGCTCAATTTGTGTAGCAATAAGATGGAAGATTAAGACAAGAACACTACTTTATTACATATATCTTTTTTCCTTACAAAAAAGAAAAAGGTAATTATTTAAATTAATTACTTTAATAATACAAACCCATTATAATAGCTTTTGATCATGTTAAATAATGACACAACACTTATGAGGTAAAGTTCACCTAAGAAAAGTCATCACAGTAGGTATTTGGGCTCAAAGGGGTGGCTGCAGTTAGCACACAGCAGGATTTTATGTAGATAGAATTAGGATAAAGAAAATTGATTTTTAACCAACCATGAGGACCACAAAAAGAAAACTTGCCATGCTCCTTAAGGGAACAGAAGTGCAGCCACCCCCATGGGAAGAGAATTAGACTTCATTTCTCAATGAAGCTGAATTTCAGCAAGATTCAGTAATTAAACTGCTTGCTTTAGCAGTCAGGATATTTGCAGCCAAATTATTATTTCTTCCTGCTTAATTGATAGGAAGGTACATTTGCATTCAGGGCTTGTCTGAGTCTCAGCCACACCACGGCATTTTCTGCTCAGAGGCCAAGGGCTGGAGAGGAATCCGAGTGCTTGACAGAAGCTGGAGGTCAAACCCCACCACCTCCACTTGTGCTGGCCTGGCCCTCCAAGAGCCACAGTGAGCTCTGCTTGTCACTAGCTATTCCCATCAAATTAAGGGAAATTTTGAGATAGAGCCCCTTTGAGGTTGTGTTTTTCACAGGCAGCTTATCTGTATTAAGTTGTGCCGGCATATGTGGAGGCAAACATTTGCCTTGGGCTCGGAGTGCCTGGAAAAGTGCCTGGAAAAGCTTTCACAGGGAGTGTACCACTGCCACACGAGAGGTGTCTGTCAACAGGGTATTTTGAGGAGTTACAAGGAATGAGGTGTTGGAGATACGTGAGATTGCTTGAGACTCACCCTGAATTTACAGCTTTTTCCTAGTGATTCAAAGGCAATTTCTGTGATGCTCCATTCCTCCAGGCCTTAGGAATCAAAAGTAGAGCGGGTCATTTGCACTGGCCTGAGCAACCACCAGGCCACCACCAGCATCAAACCTGTGAGCTGTCACCTGCTGGTTTCTTTGGGAATACAGAGAAGTTGGTCCCAAATGGGATGCTGGGTGCAATGCCCGGGGGCTGACTGGCACCCCAGGCTCTTGGTGCCAAGCAGAGCTGCTGCTTCAAGCCTTCCTTGCACCACACAGCAGAGCTGATCATCCCACTGCTGACCACAGAGCAGGAGCAACAAGTCTGAGGGAGGAGAGTTCAAACAACAAAAGCTGGGAAAAGTGAATCTGAGCAGACAGAAAGAGAAGAGGAAGGAAAGGAGTAAGGAAGGATGGCATTTCAGTGGGCTGGTAAGGAGAAGGATAAATGTATCTGGGAAGAACTGCATTTGCTCATTCCTTTCTAAATTAAGACTTGTAAACTAAAGTAAAGAAAATAATTGGAGAAAACAAGAAGCAGGTGCAAAGCAGGATGCACTGCATGGCTGGTAATGAGGAAGAGGATTTTTCTTCATCATGCAGAGGAAATGCCAGGATAGCAAGGGAAGCAGATGCTGCTTCCTGGCAGCTTGAGTGAGAGGTAATGTCAGGGAAGTCAGGAGGGGACAACAGTTGTCACTTTTCATGATTTTTCAGTCCCCATAATGGCCTTTTCTATCAGATTACAAGATTATTTGCACTGGAGAAAAGAGTGAAAATGGATGTCTTGCTGCGTATGCATGAAGGACAGAAGGGCAGCAGCCAAGTGGAGGGACTCAGCTGCGTCCCAAACAGACCACACAGAAACACACCAGTGTGAAGAGAAATGCCAGAATTCTCCCATAGCTTGTGTACCAGCAAAATTCCTCCTCACCTTATCAAAATCCCTTGAAAATTTGAAGCACTGGAAAACATTTTCAGTAAGATAAACAAGAAAGCTGGTCCCCAGGTGGAAGTCTATAGAGAAACAGAATATAGAGAGCTGTTTTAAGGGATCATTTCCTTTAAAAATTCAGATCTGCTGTAAGATTATATGAAGAAATATTTAGTTTTGCTATTCTTTCAGAAATTCCCTGAGCTGTGTGACTGGACTTGAGCTCCCCTAGGTCTTCCTGCCCCATGTTCACACCTAACAAAGCTGTGATTGATGGATGCTAGCATAAGAAGGCTGCTCTTTGGCCCCTGAGGGAACAGAGGATTAGGTATTAGCTAAGCTGCTATTGCAAAACAGCACCATGACACCTACTGGACCCACGACTGGGATAGCCATCAGCTGGTCTTGTCAGTGAGGGCAATGCAGACTGTGAGGATTTCCTGTTGGGCCAGCTGCATGAGCTGCCACACAGGCTCAAGCCAGCTGCATATACAGATGTGGCAATTACTTTTGCTTGCAAGTTGTCAAAACCTTTTTTTTGTGGCAAAACTTACATTGAAAACCTTGCCATGGATCTGCCTGTGTTCTCTCCCTCTAAGTTACTTTGTCATATTGCCAATCACAGATCAGACAATACACTCCTGGACTTGCCAAAATCGGGGCTTGACATGAGTCAGAAACTTTGAATGCATGGATTGATTCCACCAACAAGATGAAGCCACGATACCTCTTGGATGGGCATAACTTATTTCAAGGTCACTGGAAGGTACAGTGGCCTTCTCCAAGATGCAAACATCACCACCCTGGCTGCACTTCCAGCAGTCACCAAGCCATTACTACTTCAGGTTGGCTACAACACCTGCAGCAGTGGCTAGAACACAACTTGATGATTCCTGAAGTCACTCTCTCCCTCCTACAGAGTTTTCATTCACTGCCTGATTTCTCTTCTTTTTGTGCTTGTTAGCTAATAACTAGCTAAGTCAAAGTCACCTTTTATCATCTGTGATCCAAAAAATATCCTAGCAGTAATACTCAGAACAGTGAAACATAATTAGAAGCTTGCCAGTTGCTGAAGCGACTGTGATGAATCTCTGTTTCTCCAGACAGTTTGTTAAAAGAAAAAAAAAATCAACATGGAAGACAGTAACCTTTGTGATGGGATTTGCTGTGCGTTTTTTCTCAATTTGTATGTGGTTTGCATGTTGTCTCTCTAAAAGGTAGCCAGAATGAACAGCCATGGCCATAGGTCAGGAAGGTTTCCCAACTTTTCCTTTCCTACAATGCAGGACACTGCAAGACCAATCCTAAATTCACCAACAATATAAGAAAATGTAAAATTTTCCCTCTAATTTGTAAGGGAGTAGAAAAAAAAGGTGGTCATGCAATAAAATTTACTTTGTATATGAAGTGCTTTAACCACTTGCCCCTCCCCTTTTGTGTCTTCAACAAGAAACCAAAAATTCTTTAATGGGGGTTGTTACTACAAAAACAAGGAAAAAATCACTTGCTATAAACCCCTGATTTAAAGTTGATTGTTTAATCTTGCAGCAGTAAATCCAAGACTTTACATGAGATGCAAATCTGATCCCTTCTTTAGCCCCAGACACTCCTTTATCATTAACTCATATGCATCAAAAGGCAAAATTTACCCTGGCATGCCTCTTCTTTTATGATCTTACATGTAAATATTATTTTTCTATCCCCTGAGGCCATTTAGCTATTCTGAAGAAATTAGAGACAAAGATGGAGCAATTCTCAGCTCGAGTGATTAAATCAGCTTAATAGAAACCCAGGATCAAGGAAGAGCATTTCCTTGCTAACTCTCTGAGCTCCTGGTGGGCTCAGCTCTGGGGCAGGAATGAGCCACTAACCACATCCTTAATCATAGCTCCTGAGAGATGGCTTGTGTGTTTTCTGCTGTACTGTATAGCCATACCCTTATGGCTCCCAGTTACAAAAGTCCAGACTAGTTTTACCCTAAGTTTATCAGACTAATTCAGATCATACTAATTTAGATCTCACTTCAAAAGTAAAAAAAAGAATGCACCCCATGTGTGCCATGACTTCACACGATTTTCTTTCCTTTAAGAAAAAAAAAGCATGCTAACAATTCAGCTGGTAGAAATTTCACTTAGTGTCTGAAATAACCAGAATGTATTTCAAAATAAATTCTTTACTTCTACTGTAATTTTCCCCAGACCTGAAGAATAATGAACGGCTTTATGTCCCCCACCAGCTCTGTGGTTCCTCAGTGGAATTCTTCTCTCCAGCTTTTCAAGTTTCAGCCACTTTCTCAAGATGCAATTTCAAGCTAATAATACTAATAGTTCTGTGCCTAGCATTCCTCTACAGTCAAGGACCTGGAACAGGATTCACAGGGGAGATGTTTGTTTTGGGTTTGTTGAGGGGTTTTTTTGCCTCTTGTGACAGGTGCCATCATAGACTCAGAATTTTCTTAAGTTAGTAAAACTGCTTCTGGAGTTTGCTACAATGCTGTCTTTTAAGTCTCTGCACTGATGACCTGCACCCTTATGCACTTTGTGGAGCTCATTACATTAATTGTTTGACCTTTCCTATAATGAAGTGAACATTCTGCTGCTCTCTCTACTATCCTTCCTGTGTGACCCTTCCAGATTCCAGGATTCTGTTGGGCAAAAAACTGGCTGACAGGTTGGGCACAAAGGTTTATAGTGAATGGGGTGATACCAGGCCAGCAACTGGTCACTAGTGGGGTTCTGCACAGCTCTGTTTAGGGCCAGTGCTCTTCAACATCTTCATAGATGACTTGGACATAGAATCAAAGGTATACTAAGGATGTTTGCTGATAATACCAAATTGAGAAGAGCTGTTCACTCCCTTGAAGGCAGAGGGGCCCCTCAGAGAGGCCTTGACAAATCAGAGACATGGGCAATCCCCAGCTCTATGAAGTTCAACAAGGAAAGGTGACAGATTCTGCACCTGGGGCAGGACAACCCTGGATGTACAGACAGACAAGGGAATGAGAGGCTGGAAAGCAGCCCCATGGAAAGGGACCTGGGGCTCCTGGTCAGTGGCAAGCTGAACATGAGCCAGCAGTGCCCTGGCAGCCAGGAGGGCCAGCCCTGTTCTGGGGGGCATCAGGCACAGCATGGCCAGGCAGGCAAGGGAGGGGATTGTCCTGCTCTGCTCTGAGCTGGGGCAGCCTCACCTCCAGGGCTGGGGGCAGTTCTGGGAGGCACAATATAAGAAAGTTGTAAAGCTGTTAGAGACCATCCCAAAGAGGGCCATGAGGATGGTGAAGGGCCTTGAGGGGAAGCTGTATGAGGAGCAGCTGAGGTCACTTGGTCTGTTAAGCCTGAAGAAGAGGAGATTGAGGGGAGAGCTCATTACAGTTACAGCTTCTGTGTGATGGGAGGAGGAGGGGCAGGCACTGATCTCTGCTCTCTGGCGACCATTGACAGGACCCAAGGGAATGCCCTGGAGTTGTGTCAGGGAAACTTTAGGTAGGGAATTAGAATCTTTAATAGCTTTGGGTGGTTGGGCACTGAAACAGGCCACACAGGGAAATGGTCACAGCCCCAAGCCTGACAGAATTCAAAAAGGGTTTGGACAACATTTTCAGGCACTGCATGTGACTCTTGCGTTGTCCTGATCAAGGCCAGAAGTTGGACTTGGTTATCTTTGTGGGTTCCTTCTAACTCAGGATCATAGAATCATTTCATGGAATGGATTGGGTAGGAAGGGACCCTAAAGATCACCTCCCTACAACCCCCCCTGCCATGGGTAGGGACGCCTTCCACTATGTAGCTAAGGAAGACTGCTCCGAGTCCCATTCAGCCTAGGCTTGAACATTTCCAGGGTATGGGGCAGCCATAACTTCACTGGGCAACCTGTTCCAGTGCCTCACCACCATCCCAGTAAAGAATTTCTTCCTAATATCTCATGTAAACCTACTCTCTTTGAGTTTGAAGTCTTTCTCTCTTGTCCTGTGACTACCTGACCTTGTAAAAAGTCCCTCTCCAGCTCTATTGCAGACCCACCTGAGGCACTGCAAGGTGCTGTAAGGTCTTCCCTGGGCCTTCTCCAGGCTGAACAACCATACAAATTTAAATAGTGCTGCTGTGATTGGTGTGAGATTGGAATCTCTTGGCCTGAAAGCCACACTGAGCTTAGTAGAGAAGAGTTTAAACTCTGTCTTGGAGAGAGAGCTGAAACAACCTGGACTATCACCCAAAATACAGACAGGACACTCTGGCCAGTGAAAAGTCATACGTTGTGACTGGCAATGTTTTACAAAGTGAATTTGGATGAAGTACATGTCTGTGAATGGAAGCAGTAAGAAAACTGGAAGATAAAAGGAAGGGAACATCATAAATGTTGGAAGCAAAGTACAGGAGAAAGAGACAAAGAGGCATAAGTAAGAAAATCTTTATTTTAAAGAAAATTTCTGAGTGGAAACAAACAAACAAAAGACATAAAGAAATAAAACAGAAACATTATTTCCTGATGGTGGGTTCTTACCACACCAGGGAAAACAAGACTTATTTCCACAATGGGCGGATCTGTTGGATCACATGAAAGAAACTATGAGCTCCATTAACCATTCTTCTAACAATCAGGAATTGGGAATGAGGAAAATAACAGAAAGAATCAGGATTACAGTGAGAGATCTGTTTTTTAAAACCCGGGAGCTGCAAGGGCAAGAAAGACAAGGTTAAATGTAGGTCAGCTGCAGAGCTAGGGAGGTCCCCAGTGAGCAGAGCAGGGGCTAGGATTTGAGAAATCTGATGGCACTTCAGATTTATCTTCCACTTCACTGTGCTGCACTTTAATCCCACTGATGTGAAAGAGAAATCTTTCCTACCTACCAAAATAAGCAGTGAGGAATAAATTTAGCACTCTGCAGATGCTGGTGTGATTTCCTGCCGGTTAGACAACAACTGAGATCCAAGAGTAAGGCCAGCTAGGTTTTCATGTTACCTGGGACTCCTTTGCTTGGATGGAGCCTGAAAACCTCCTACAATTTACAGCCCTTGAGCCCAAATATACTTGCAGTGCCAGACCTGAATCTCACCAGAGCTGGCAGGAGTGAGGTCACCCAGGCAGACACAGGTGAAGCAATCCATAAGGTGATGATGGTGCTAATAGAGCCCAGACTGCGCCTGCATCAAAGGCTTCTCGCAAAAGGCATGCTAATCAATAGAATTTATAACTAAATTATTTGGATAAGTAATAGATAAACTATATAACCTATTACATAAAATACATAATTAAATGTTATTTGTGAACTAGGAAGTCCAGCACGAAGATTAAGCTGACTGTCCAAAGCAGCAGGAAGGTCAACTCCCCTTCTCAGCCACGTCCCAGAAGCACCAAGACACACTAATATTCCTCACAAGATTGATGGGACTGAGAGTTTCCTTAGTCATTCACAGAGAGCAGACAATGACATTTCCTCTGTTGTCTCCTCACAGGGTGGGAGATAGGAGGGTGGCTGCATCTGCCACAGGACCCCACAGCAAGCTGCTCTAAGAGCCCCAGCAGCCCTTGATGGCTGTCACCATCCCATCAGCAGCAGCCCTGAAACCACCAGCACTTCCCCTGTGCCTCTCATCTGACACAGTTCCTCTCTGGACACACACCAGCCAGCAGAGCCTCCCTGTACCACCACAGGCAGCAGCAGCAGCAGCCACACGAGCCTATCTCGCAACCTGTTTAACCAGCAACAAACTGCAGAAATTAGTGAGAGAAAGGAACAAATATGGATCTTCTAGGAGGTTTTGAGCTGCTTATCCAGTTTTCTCTGGTTTTCCTAAGGTTGTCTTCTCATTCATAAAATTCTGATGTAGACAGAAGAGGGTTTCCCAGTCTGCTTTGCTTGTAAAAGAACAGCAACTTAGGCAGATAGGTGGACTTTTTCTTTAAATAAGTGCTTAGGTTGTTGCTGGCATGAAGCAGATTGAACTCAGAGGCATGTGTTAAAACAATTACACTGTGTAATTCTTCAAATTAAATAGTGTCCTTGTTAAAATATTTATAGGGGAATAATTTTTCAGATAAGAAAGCTAAATAGTCACATATAAATGCTTCCATACCTCAAGTTTAGAGATTTGATGTTTAAAAATATAATTTAAAAAAACCCCAAACTGAAAATGCTATACCAACAAGAAAGCCTAGTCTCAGTGTGAAGCTCATCTCTCTAAGAATCCTAGTCAGATTAACTTCAGACTTTACACACACAAAAATCCTTCTCTGGCTAGAGAAAATAATTGAAAAATTGTGAGTAGAAGGCAGCTTTTTTTTCAGAAAGTTAGGAAAAGAAGGCTGAGCTAAGTGTAAAGCTAGGTGTAATCCTCCCAATGGAATCACTGGAATATTTTTAATATATGAAATATTTTAGGTTTTAAACTCTATACCTCAGTCTCACTGTATTGCATCTATAGACTATCAGACCACTAGGCTTCCTATCATCTTTTCCTGATACTTTTTTTCTGTTTCAAGACTTTTTGTTGGAAAATGTTAGAATCCAAACCCAATACAGCTGTAGTAGTTGAACAGCTGCCTCACTTTTGAGATGAATGGTGCAGCTCTATCCTCAAGTGCACTCAGTGCTGACTGATGTGAGACACTTCCCAGGAGATCATATCCAACCTCAGATGTCTCAGCAACTTAATCATAGGGAGATGAAGGTATTAGCTGTGGGAATGGGCTGGAGGGCCTGCAATAGCCTTTACCTGATGGCCTCAAGAGATTCCCTTCTCCATTTCATGCTGGAAAAAATACGTGCCCAGCCACCACCACTGCTGTGAGCTGTGGCAAATGGCTCTGCCTTTGCTTTCACAGAGAAAAAACGCATGCAGCTCTTCCCAACATTTTGTATTGCCTTGGTGCTTTTGGTCTTGGCTGGTTTCTTCAGCCTTTGCAGCTGGTTAGAGACTCCCCTTCACCAGGAGAGCAGAAATTCCACCTGTTCCCTTAGAATGGCAAGAACAGCCTCTTGTGACCTTGGTGCAGGCTTGCAGGAGGTGAAATCCATGGCCTTCTCTGCCGAGCTTGGAGGTGAGTTTGCAAAGCGTGAGTGCTTAGCAGGAGCAGCAAGGTCTGCTGAAGGCTTGCCTAAGCAGCTCACAGGCATGCAAACATAAAATATTGGCATTTCCTTCAGTTGCATTTCTTAGGCTACTCAGTGTAATCCCTCCCTTTGGTAACAGCAATTCTTGGTGGTGTTTCCCCCATTAGAGTCCTTAGATGCCAGGAACCTCATTGTGTGTATCTTACTGCAATACAGCACGCTGCTTCCATTCTTGTACATGCTCATCACTTTCAGGAATTGTATCAACTCTAGAAGAGTCTGATCCTGCTCTTATTACAGGTGATGACTGAGCTTTTCCATGAAGCCCGTACATGCTAACTATCCATTTAACCTCAGTCCTCAGAAAGCAATGAAAGTGGCAGGAGGCGGGTGGGAGAGGGCTGTGGTGCTGACTCTGCAGCAGCCCCAGCACTTAGGCTGCTCACAGCCCCAAAACACTGTGCTGGCAGCCACAGAATCAGCAGCAGGATGGGGTTTGTCCTGCCCTCCCACTTCCAGCATTGGATCAAACTGATCTGCTGTCCAGTACCTCCTACTGGGGATATGTGTTTGTTAAGGGTAGAAGCTGATCTCACTGTGACACATGGCATCCACGAACCTATAAATTTCCTTTAGCCATTCTTCCCTCCCCTGCTCAGTCTGGAAATCTCAACTGCAGAATTCCTCTCAAGAAAAACAAAAAACAAAAAACAAAAACCCAAAAACAAAAACAAAAACACAAAACCAAAAACAAAAACAAACACAAACACAAAAACAAAAACAAACAAGCTGTGCATTGCAAGGAACCCAATTATGATACTGGAGCTGAGATCTGGGCACTAAGGCTGCTGGAGTGAGTTTGCTAGTGAATTTCCCAAATACTTTTGGGAAAATTAGCTGGAGAGACACTGGAAAATTCACAAGTACTTCATACACTACTAAGTAAGTGTAAACACCTGGGGATGTTCACTGATAAGTTTAACAAATTCTGTAAGAAGTCACTAGCTGTTCAAACATGTAATTATGTGTTAACGAGCTTAACAGGGCAAAAATAACAATGATTCAGTAAGTGGAGTATGGGATGCTTTTCTTCCTTGTTTCCCTGCAGATTAGAGGCAGCATATGTACCTTTATTTGTCCAACTTAAAAAAATAAAATAAATAAAATGACCTTTTAGGAGCCCTTCAGCAGCTTGACAATTGTGTCATTTTAGTTCTTTTAACAACCAGATGAATTCAAGAGCAACATTATTTCCTGGCCAGGGGAGTGTGGAGCAAGCTATGGCTTCTCACATAACCTGCTTCCTTGGGCTCCTGAAATTCATACTGCACCAGCAGTGCTTTTCCCCAGTGCCAATTCAAAGCCTAGAGAGCTTTGGGTTTTACCCTACTTAAAAATAAATACATGCTAATTATAGGACAAAAGTAAAAAATCTCCATTCTACTGTGCTGTGCAATTCTGCTGCTTGGCATGGGCAGAGGGTTCAATGCACCTTTGCTGTGAGCAAGGGGGAGGGCTGAAAAGGAAAAATCAATGCCATTTCTTGTTCAATTAAGTTCATTGTGATTCAGAGCCACCTCCTCACACTGCAGAGCCTGCAAGAGATCAGTGCTGCAATCACTACCTTTTAACAGCTTGTGTTCTCCGTCTAGACTGCACAAGTCACTCACTGGCAGGGCATCACACTCTGAGGAAAAGAAAAAAATGGGGGAAAGAAGAAAAACCTCCTTATGGGACCCTCTGAAATGTATTGTCTGAATCATGGGTCTTCAGGTGGTCATTTCACAGGGGGCAGAGAGGGCAGTTTTCTCAATGAGTCATTTTATTTAGATGTCAGAAGTACTGCTGTCTTTTTACCCTTCAGTAAAAAGTTTGCTCTCCTTGCTGCCTGGATGAGAAATATCTGCAATACCCATCGTGCTGCTTGGTCTGGCTCAGGCTAAGCAGTGTGATGGTCTGGCTCAAAGACTTTTGGAAGTCAAGAGAAAGATTCTGAGGACTCTGTTGGACTACAGCTCAGATCAGCCCAGCAATCAGGGGCTATCAAGAGGTCGCGACAAAGGATTTTTAGGGGCTCTCCCACAAACTGCCTCACTTTCACTATTCTGAGGCAGCTGTAAAAACCGTCTGTGCAGAAGAATGGGTAACCTGGAGAGTTTCTAATCCCGAGCCCCAGCCTGCTGAGGATGCCAAGGTCTACCATGGAGCAGGGTGCCCCCTCAATGCCAGCACCTGCCCTGGCACCCCACAGGCCTGCTCAGCACCTCCCAAAAGAGGAGACCAGGATGCTTGTGAGCATGTCTCACTCTAGTGACAGGACAGACAAACTGCAGCAGCCTGCCTCTTCCCAGCCTGCCTTTAGTGGCCTCTGCCTGCTCCCCAGCTGGAGGGGCTTGTGCAGGGCCCTCGGGGTTCAGTCCCCAAATCACCAGGGTCTGGCAGAGCAAGCTGTTCATTACAAAACCCAAAGATGAGAATGATAAGGGGTGGCACAGGCAGAGAACAACATAAGAAAGAGAAGTAACTCCTTAATGTTACTAGGCAAAGGTCTTTGGTGCTCACAAACATGCTTGTTTTAGGTCCTGAGTGCATTTAAGCTAATGGCAATGGATAAGTGATGCATGAAACACCTTAATTCACAGCCATCCACATCCCTTCCCAGCCTCTTTATTGCACTGCTAGATCATGCTCAGGAGCAAGACAAGTCCTCAAGGAGGCTCCTGGCTGTGGGGGGGCTCTTATGCACCTACGAACAGCAGCTTGGAGCTTCTCCTGATTTTCCAGCTGCAATCACCTGCATGGCAGCTGACACATGACAGTGATATTTGAGCTAATTGTGCCAGCTGGGGCATGCACAAAACAAATGTGGCCCAAATGCAGCTGCTGAAGAAGGGTGTTCTTTGATGAATGTGTGCTTCTCTGCTCAAGTCATGCCTTTGTGAAATCACTTTACAGTTCACATCAAGAAGAAGCTTTCTACTCATATTCACAGGACTTATCTCTGACCTTTCCCAGTTTCCAGTGTCATATATAGGTTTCTGAAGCTAATAGTAGAGAAGGGGGATGAAGAAGTTGCCTGTTCTCAGCACCTTTGCAAATCAGACTGCTGATGAATGTACAGACCCATAATGTGTTTCCTTGTCACAGAGCCCTTTTCATCTTTGTATACATTCTTCTTCCCAGATTTCATCCTTCCTAGGAAAGCGAGATCTCACTTGGAGTTCTTGCAATGCCCGTGTGAGTGGCTGAACATCTGTCCTAGCAATGTTCTCATCAGCCCACAATTAATTAACACATTGGTTTCCTTCTCCCTAAAGCCCCAAGTTCCCCAGAAATTTTGGTTTTCATGACTAAGGACTGATGAAGAAAAATCTTGAAGCAATATCTTCCTATGAAAGCTGGAAATCTGATAAGGTTGGTTCTTTAAATATGTATTTATGGTTTTTTTCTAGAACAAATCATATTGACTGTTACAAAGAAAACTCAGAGTGGTATTTCAGTTATTGAAGTCCTACGGTAACTGAAGGTTAATAGCTGCTGTGGCAGTAGATACTCTATAAATCAATGGCAGAAACACGTGGATCAGAATATCACCCCACTGAGACACATCCCATCTCACTGTGGTCAATAGAAGTTGTGCTGCCAATGTCCATGGAAGCAGGAAATGTTCATGTGTCAGCAAATTTTAACAGTAGTTATTGATACATATTGAGGATATAGGCTTTATGCTCCCAGATTTTGTTCTGACAATGGCACTGTTTACTCCGGAATTGAAGTTTGGTTCTGAACCAAGATCCAGAATTTTGTTGTTGGCGTTTGCAACCAGAGAAGCTGGAATTACCTTAATGCCATGGGACTACACTCAAGGTTATTACCAGGCACTCAGGATGACAAGTATCTGGGCCAAGGTGTTTATTAAGGATGTCAGAGAGGGAACAGCAGCTCTGGCATGCTACCTACAGCTCATCACAAACCTTCCGATTCCACACGTGATGTGGGTTTCACCATAAGGAAGCAGCCACTGGAACAACCTCCAAAAGGACAGGGTGGACTCCCCAGCACGGGAGGTTTCTAAGACACAACTGGACAGGGTGCTACATAATCCCACCTAGATTCCCTTTTCCATCCAAGGTTGGACCAGATGATCTCTGGAGGTCCCTTCCAATCTGAGTTGTCCTATGGTTCTGTATTCTACGACAACAGGAATTCTGGATGCCAGGAAATCCAGCCATACAAGCCTTTACACAGCCATTTTCCAAGTCTATATACTTCCCTGTAGCCTATAATCAAAAGTTCACTACACGTGCCATCAAAGTGAAAAAGCCCCAAAGATTGGCTTTAGGCTTCTGCTTCTTGAAGGAAAATATCAGTGGTAAAGATGCCAGGAGCTGATACTGCTTTTCTTCTGAGACTGCTTTAGTGAAGCCACCCCACTCTTTTGAAACATCCGCAGGCACCTTAAGCAGATCATGTGTTGCAAACATAATTGTGGTGGGTGTGAACTCCATCTGGCTCTCAGCATGCCTCCCCTCAGCTCGCCTGGGCTCGGCAGCAGAGCCAGTGCCACCATCCCATGGAAAGGGGTCGCGCTCATGAGCAGCACCTGGAGTGCACGCACAGGCACCCTCCTAAAAATACATCCCAGAGGAGTGCAGCTAAATGCAAACACTGCTCACTCTGTAACAGATAGCACTTCCCTTCCTGGATTGGCTGGCATGAGCTGATTGTGGTCAAGTGATGCCTTGGTTTTTGAAGGCTGCTTTTTAAAAGAAAGAAAGCACTGAAGAATGAACACAGAGACAGCTTTTCAAATGAACATAGACGAGCCTGGCATTCTGGTATTCCCCTTTGAAAATCACAGAAGCTGGGCCTGACATTTCCATTATTCTAATCACTTTCTAAGTTTATATCAGATCATTTTTCAATGTTTCAAATAGGTTACAAATACCTTAACCAGCATTTTTCATTTTTCAAAAGATTTGGTAACAAGCAATAATGTCCCTTTTACATCCACTCAGCCATATACTTTTTCTTTCCCGATTTTGTATTTGAAACCAGAGCAACAGTTTACATTTCAGAAATATATTTTCACAAGCATGAAATGACAATGGTTTTCCTGGTGAATGATAAGTGCCTTTTAAGTACTAATTTCTATAGAGATGTGGGGCAAATTCTGGTGCATAACTTTAATTTTTTATGCTTAGCTAAAGACAAACATGTCCAGCCAGTAATGAAGCCAGGTGTCTAACGAACAAGACCACCCAAAAACCCCTTTAGAATTCCAGCTGTTAGCAAAAGGTATTTCTTTAATCCTACCTGTCACATTTTCAGTATGTTCTCATCATTTTTCTGCTTAAATATAATCTTGGAGGATCATACTTTGAACGGCTATTCATTTATCAGCCAGGTTTGATATTTGCATGTCTTTTTCTGGCTGGCTGCCTTGGGAAGGACTGGGACCCACCGCAGGAGCAAGGACAGCCGCCTGTGCAGGACTGTGGGGCTGTCACTCAGCCCATCCCTGCTTCCCAGGAGACCCCCGAGGCAGGAGGGTGGGAGCACAAGCCACTGGCTCCCGTTTCCATCAGCTTCTCCAGGGCCAGGTCTCTCTCTGGCTGATGGTGAGGGAGAGAAAAAGCAAGCGGTCACCTCCTGGTAGAGGCAGTGTTACTGCAGGATGAGCTAACAGCGAATGCATCGCTCAACACCCATGGGAGGGACTTTTTAAATATCACCGTGATCGCTGGACCCTCCCCTTCAACCTGAGACGACGCTTAGAATAAATCAGTCTCTGACTGACAGCACCAAAGATTTAGTTTTTATCCCTATTACTAGCCTGAAAACCTGAAATAAAAAGCCCATGGTGTGAGCCGTTTGAAGAGATAGTTTGCATTTTAAAAAGGGGATGAAGGGAAAAAGAATTTGTGGGGATACAGACAGCTTTGCTGGGGAAAGCGTCTCTCTGTTACCTTGAGCCGGCTGCCTCTTTTGAGTTTCAGCCATGACAGTCAGCCAGCCAAAAACTAAATGAGAAAACACATCCTCTAAACGTGGTGGGTCCCCTTGTGGCAGATAATTTCGGTGGAGCTAGGCTGGAATTAAATCATCTGCCCAGCACACTGCTCCATGCAGGGCTGCCCACCCAAGCATCCCCACAGCACACGGAGCTGCCCACGCCGTGCCCATCCCTATCCCTGGCACTGCTGTGTCTGGCCAGCAGCCCTGGGCTCTGTCCCTCTGCCTCCTCCACCACGGCAGGACGTGGCAGCCAACCCTCACAAGTGGAGCACGAGCCTGCTGCTGCTGCTGCTGCTGCTGCTGCCAGCGTGGAGAGGTTTATCTTAAAAACAAGGGCAAAATCGTGCTGATGAGCAAAGTGTCCTGACAGGAACTGAGCAGGGCACCATCAGACACTCCTCTCCTTAAGCACAGACTGATGTCTCTTGGAGGCAGGCTGATATTCAAGCACCTTCTAAAACATGACACCTTCCCATATTAGGTTGGGGGAAAAAATAAAGGAAAAAAGGACAGTCTGATAAACAACTGTCCCCACTCCATCCTGCTCCCCGGCTCCAATAGAGCTGAGAGTGCTGCTATTTGAGATGGGCAGAAACTGCTGGCTTTTGTTCAGAATCTATAGTGCAGTGGGCCCCTTCCTGGGGCAGGAAAGGTGGTAAGACTGGAGTCAGGTTTGAATTTCAGACAGATCTGGACTGCCACAAAAGTCAAGAACATTTAGAGGAATTTGGCCAGACCCTTTTCTCCTCTGTAATTGATGCCTCAAGCTGTGAGATCTCTTTTTGTTGTTGCCTGGCCAGAAATCCCCTAGAAATGCCTGTTCTTATGAGACTTGTGGCCAGATTGCCAGAGGCTACAGTCATTTCAGCAGTGATAGACATATCAAAAGCCAGATATTAAACTCTTCCTGATTGTGCATTGGAAACTACCCCAAAGTTAATTCCAAAGCAGATTTGCAGAGTGTAATATTCAACACAAGCTTCTTGGAGCCAGCCCAGCCTTTAACCTGAAGCTATAGCTTGTCTGCCTTCAGAAAAAAAAAAAAGGAACAGTCAAAACCCTAGCAGATATGTTTTTATTATAAATCTATAAGAAATAATAAACCAATAAACCAATACAGTTATCAGTAGGGCAGAAGTGAAATGAAAAATTCCTCTGGCTGCAGCCTCCACAATCTGGTGCTCCTGCAAAGGTGTCTTGTCCTTCTAAGCAGCAAACACAGCCATAAATGGCCAAGCTGCCGAGACCTGAAAAGTCCAATGTTTATGCCCATGTACCTCAACCAACACTCCTTTCATCCTCTTCCTTTTTTATGCTGATAATGCACCAACTGTGCATTATTAAAGGTCTTTTGGGCTATCAAATCCATCTCTCTGGGTAAAAGAACAGGGCTCCACATTTTGATAGCTGCTTCAATCTCTCTTATGTGTTATAAAATCCCTCATCACCACAGCAGCAAAGAGCTGAGTAAAAGTATTTTGCCTCAGCTTCATCTTAAACTCAAAACTTTTGCTACTTTGAAAGGAGAATTTTGTGCATAGTGCAGAGCTTAACCTTTGTCTCCTTGACATTGCCAATGTCTTCAGGAGGGTGTAAAGGACAACCCTACTCTGGGCTGCAGGTTCATGGTGGAGTGAATGGAAGGGCAAGCTGCCAGGGGACACAGCCCCTGGCCTGTGCCTTGCACTTCACTCACTGCCATGTGCCCACGTGCTGAGCTGGCTCTCAGAGCTGGCTGAAAATGAACTCTTTTTTTTTTTTTTTAATTCCTCAGATTAGTTTTCAGTCAACTCTGTCCTCTAATTCTTCTTCTCTCTGTCCATAGTGGAAATCTATAAATAGGAAGAAAAGGTGGAACTAAAGGAAATTATGGGAAGGCACAGAGGTGGCAAGCCAGCGTTTTTCATCTGCAGGGCCCAGCTGATGGCTGGCATAGTTACCCAAAATTACCCTTGCCTTTGAGCTGGAGAAACAGAGCTTGGGGGCTCATGGTGGCTTTGAGGGGATGCCCATGCAGGCTGCCACTGCACACATTAGGGAGACCTAAGGAGGCAGTGGCACTCACCAGCACTATTTTGTGAATGGACTCTCAGCAAGGAAGCTTTCCCTCTTGCCCTCCAGTTTCTTTACTCTTAGCTGCACTGTCATTTAACCCCCTGCACTCCCTCTCCTTGCCGGCTGGCTGCATTTGCAGCCCATGGGAGTCGTGGGTACCCGGCCTGGCAGCTGCTGTCTCTCTGTCATTCAGGTCTGAATATTGGCACGAGTGGTTTGTAAAAGAGAGGGACCGACAGCTGGTGCAGGACCCTGCAGCAGAGCCGGCACGGTGGGACTGCAGGCTGGGGGAAACTGGGAGGAATGGGAGCCAACACTAATTTTCCCTCCCACGAGACCCCCTCTGGCTCCTGGGGTGGGTGATGAAGGTCAGGACTGAGCTGGGCAGGGCGAAAGCTGTGCACTGCCAGAGCCACGGGACACGGCTGCAGGGGTTTGTCTGATTACTTTGTCCTGGGAGAAGCCCGTGCTGGCACCTTGGGGTCCCTCTCGTGCTGCTGGAGGCGATGGCCGTGAGGACGGTCCCGGGAGGGTGCCCGGGTGCCGGAGTACCCCAGAGGGAGCCTTATCCCCGGCAGGGCTCACCGGAGCACGCAGCCCCCACCACATCTGCAGCCCGTCCCCAGAGGATGGGGTGCCACGGCTGGGTGCCACGGTCCCCGCCGCGGGGCAGCCCCACCGCCATGCCCCGGGCCGTGCCACGCGTATGACCCCCGCTGGCCGCGCCACCCTGTGCGGTGTCACGACCGGGCGGCCGCCGCCGGGATGGAGCACCGGCGAAAAGGCCGGGAGAGACCGGAGAGACCGGCCCCCCCTCCTTCCCCGCTCCCCCCAGACCTCATCCCGAGGGTGACGTCATGGTGGGGGAGGGGGCGGGCGGGGGGAGGGGACCCCGCCGTCCCTGTGCCCCTCACGCCGCGCAGCGCTGGGCCGGCCCGGCCAGCCCCGACGGGGCGGCCCCGGGGGCGGGGGGCTCTGCCGTGCTATCCCCACCCCCGGGGGCGGCTCCTCCGCCTGCGTGTCTGTGTGTCTGCCTGTGTGTCTGCGTCTGTGTGTCCCCTCCGCCTCCGCAGCGCTCCCGCCCCGGGGGGACGGTCCCGGCCGCCGCCCCCATCGCCGCCACACGGGGCCGGAGGAACGCGAGGAGCGGGGGGGGGGGAATTTCTCGCCGATTTATGGGGCGGGGGGACACGGGGAGAGCGGGTAAATCCAGCCTGTGATGCCTATAAATGGCGCTCCTCTTCCAAGGTGCACATTTATAAAAAAAAAAAAATAAGAAGGGGGGGAAAAAAACCCGGCCGGTGTCATCCCCCCACGTCAGGGCCGGTGGTGGGGCGTGAGGCTGTACTTCCTCCGCCCCCTCCTAATGGAGCGAACCATTCCCAGCCAGCCTTCCTCGCCCTCTCCCGCTGCCTCCCTCTTCCTCTCCTTCTCCTCTTGTCTCCCCCCCTTGTCTGCAAAGTCCTCCGCTGCTCGGAACTTGTTGGCAATGTCTATTTTTCAGCTTTCCCCCACGTTCTCCAAAGTAACTATTTAAAGATCTGCAGCCGCAAATGGTTTTACTAAATGTAGGATGGGACTTAAGTTGAACGGCAGTTATATTTCTCTGATCCTTGCTGTACAGATAGGTAAGTGGACTGCCAAATTCCGTGTCAAGTTGTGCGCGCCCCAGCCCGGCTGCTGCATGCGGGAATGCCGGGATAACCCCGCGGTGCGTGCGGGACCCGCTCCCCGCTCCCCGCGCTCCCTCCGCGGCCGCGGCAGCAGCTCCGCGTTCCGGCGCGCTGTCAGGGCAAGGGAGCCCGCAGGAAAGGGAGCCGCTGTCTGGTTTCTCGTAAACCACTTTTGGTTTTCGTTTTCCTAAAGCCGTGCATGCTCACTCATACTTCGCCTTTTATTTTCCCTCCGCCTCTTCTTCCTTCTTTTCCCTCCTTTTCTCTCGGTTGCGTTTGTATCTGGGTTTCGGATGTCCCCTTCGTTCCCTTCCTCTTACAGTTTGGTGACTCCGGTGCTAAGAAATTTTCCTCCTCTCCCCGAGGGACAGAGAAATTAGAACGGGCACAAAATGTCTTGCGAGAGATCTAGCTGGAAAGTTTTTTTGCAGAAAATCAGGGGGACAAGAGAAGGTCTCCCTTTGGGAGCCAGAACGTTTTCCCATTTGTAGAGCATCTTAAAACCAAAGAAAACCCATCACTAAATTAAAGGAAATAATCAACTCGAATGCAGTGATTAAACAAATAAAAATTACTTTCAAAAATCTCGGAGTCCCACCGCCCAGTCGTTAATTTTGTATTTGGAGAAGACCTGTCAAAAACCGAGCAGGTCCAAAAAAATTCTATATATGCTGTAACTTAAAATAGACCAGGTTTCTTTCCATGCCGGTGTGTATTTTGTGTGCTTGTTGCCGGTTTTGTTCAATATCTTGGGGTTTTCGCTGGTTGCTTTTGTTGGTTTGCTCTCGGCTTCATTTTATACGTTTCTTTCATGAGATTTTTTTTAGTTACGGACATTAAACAATCTCCAAGTTAATGACCACCTTGGTCCTATCTAGGCAAATGCTAAAGATTACTACTGGATATGTAGATTCCCGAGCATGATCCAAAATAAGGTTCAAATGAAAGGGGGATTAAAGCACGTCTTTTATTATCTAGACTGTCAGGTGTGAAGAGCCCTTTGAAAATATTTTCCTGCAAAGGAATTCTGATACAATTAAAAAAAAAAAAAAAAAAAAAAAAAAAAGCTCGGCATTGCTATTTAGAGATCCTTTTGATCGGTCACACTCCTCTCCAGAAAACCTCTGCAGAATTTTATAGGTAACAAAGAAACAAGAGGGAAAAAAATTTTAAAAGGGGGGGAGAATTAGAAAGGGAGGCAAAAAACCCCTTGAACACTTATTCATCTAATGGGGGGGGGGGGGGAGAGAGAAGAAATAGTGCAGCGAAATTTTGACCTCTGGGAAATGTGGTTAAATGATGCAAACCCCTACATTCGTATTACAATTCCATTTTAAATAAGGCTGAACACTTCACAAGGCCAGTTTGTGTACTGTCACAGAAAGAAGGGGGAAGGTTTTATTTGGATGTTATCCTTAATTGCAATCCTTGCAATTTTTGTTTGTGTGTTCGTTCATTCATTTGGAGGAGGAGGAAGGTTTTCTTTCTGTTGTGTTTATTTGGTTCAGCCGAGGATGGATTTTATTTCAAATTTCAAAAGGCAGCTAGAGTCTCTGGGAAATGCCGTTCCCGGGCTGGCATCAGCATGAGCAGTGGTTTCGAAAGTTCCCCCCAAATGCTGCTGCACACCGTGGGGATGGTGGCGGTGCGGTGGCTTTGCGGTGCCCTGAAGGGGACAGCTTTGAAGCTCGTGGAGAGCTCCTCTCCTCTCTGCTCCTCCTTCGGTATTTAGGGTAACCTTCCCCCCACCTCCTCCGCACCTCCCCACCCCCGGAATCAGCTTCTGGTTGCCGGTGTGGGGTTTGCGAGGGGCCACTGGCTTTGCCCCGTCCCCGGTAAAGGCTCGAGTGAAATGGATGCTCGGCTCGTTCCCAAAATGTCTATGCACCGGGACTTAAAAAAAAAGGGGGGGGAGGGGGGCGGGCGGGGGGTGTGTGTGAGGATTTATTTATTTGTTTGTTTAGGATTTAAGCATAGGAGATTGGAGCTGTCCGAAATCCCTGACATTCTGGGAGATGACCGAGCGGGGGGCTGGGGTGGGCTGAGTCTCCGCGGAAGGAAGGGACAGGAGGGATAGACCAGCCGCAGGAGAACGGGGAGAATGGGGAATGTCTTTCGGGAGGGGGCCCGGTCCGTCAGGAGGGCTCCTGCGGTCCTGCTGCATTGCACATTGCTGCACACGCTGCTGTCTTTGCATGGGTGCGGGCTCTGGAAGGTCGTGGCAACGGCAAGGCACAAGCGACCTAGTTAAAGAAAAATCCCGTTGTCTTTGAACCAGACAGGAACCGTGTCTATCTGCTTTTGCTTTTTTCCTTTTTTCCTCCCTCCCTTCCTTTTTTTTTTTTTTTTTTTTTTTTTTTTTTTTTTTTTTAATTTATTGGCGGGGTTTGGGGCGGCTTAGAGCCGGGGATACCCCGTGCGGAGGCAGCGGCACGGGCAGGCAGGGCCAGGCTGCCCCTCGGGGCGAGGGATGCTCGGCTCAGCGCTGGTCCCAAACGTGACCCCGCCACCCCCCCGGCCCCAGCCTGGGGCAGGGCTCCTCTCCGAACCCCAGATTCTCAGCACAGCCCGACACTTTTTTGCAGAAATTCGTGACAACTCCCCCTCGGCTATAGCTGCTGGAGCGAGATGGCGCGGGTTTTATAGGACATGGTTTTACCCTCGGGATGGTCTTCGGTTCTTCTCTATTTGTTTGCCTGCCTTCTTTTTTTTTTTTTTTTTCTATTTTTTTCCCCCCCATCATAGCCAATGTCTGGAGCCTGCTGGGGGTTTGATGTGGCGGCTGGTGCTGGTGTGTGTGTGTGTGTGTGTGTGTGTGTGTGTGTGTGTAGAGGGGAGTGGCCACCTAGTCATGTTAGCGATGAATCAAACGGCAAGAGGAGGATTTGGGTTGAAACAGTCTCTTTTGGAGTCAGCCATTTAGCTTGTAACCCGCACCCGGCCAGGAAACACACGCACACACCCCTGGGGTGTCGCAGCCATTCCCTGAGGACGCGGCGCGGGCGGTGTGGGCGACAAGGGGCTCCTCCTCAAGGGACGGGGGAAGCCCTTCCCGCCCCCGCCGGCCGCAGCGACATTCCCGGGCCCAGGGACAGCGCGGCGTCCCCAGCTCCCGCCACGGGCAGCCAGCGCCTCGCCGTGCCCGGGTACCCCGTGGGCGGGATGCCGTGCGGGGACACGGGCCTGCCGCGGGTTCCATGTCCCGTGCCGTGCCATGCCGCGCCCTCTCGGGGCACGCAGGAGGAGCCCGTAACTCATTTTCCTCCCGCGTTTGCAGGCGGTTGTTCTTGTGTTGGTTGATATTGTGCTGAACAGAATGCCCTTGGCCAGAGCCGTCCTGGGGGTGCCTGGGCTGCCCGGCAGGTTTGGGGGAGCGGGGCTCACCCCGGCCCGGTCCCGCCCTGCGCCCCCAGCACAGGCACGGCCGGGTGGGCACCCCCGCAGCTCTCTCCGTGATGTCGCGGTCCCTTCTTTGAGTGTCTCCATCGAGCTCTTTCTAGTGATTTTTTTTATTATTACTATTTTTAATTTAAATTTTTTCCCGCTGCGCCTTGCATGGTGTTTGCCCAGCGACCTGGGCAATAGGGAGCGTGTGCGTGTGCGTGCGCCTGCGTTTGCAGGGAGAAACGCTCCTGCTGCTTCCAGGAGGAATTTTCTAACAAAGGATCAAGTCCGGGGAGAAGCAGGCAGCGCATCTTCACCTCCCCTCCTCCTCTCCCCTTAGAGAAAAAAATGGAGGGAAAAAATAGAAAAAAAAAAAAAAAATGAAAGCATCGTCGCTAATCCACTGACACCGAACCCTCCTGTACTAAAAAAGCAAAGGGCGAGGAGCCCCCGGCTCACCTCCTCGAGGGGCCGATGGCGAGCCCGGCTCGGTCCCAGCGCCCTGCGCTGCCCCAGGTCGCGCTTTCGGCCGGGCTGGGGGCGGGCGGGGCGGAGGGGGCAGCGGCGAGCGGGGCTGGGGCGGCGGCGCTGACCTGTGCCCCTGCCCCCGCAGCGTACCTGGCGCAGGCGGTGAGAGCGGCGGGGCGGTGCGATGCGGTCTTTAGGGGCTTCTCGGATTGTTTGCTGCGGCTGGGCGATAACATGGCCAACTACCCGCAGGACCTGGACGACAAGAGAAATCTGCAAACGATCTGCGCGTAGGTCTTTCCTCTCTTCTTCGGGGCCGCGGGGGGGAATGGGGGTCACCCGAGGCTGGGCGAGGGGGGCGAGGCCGGATGGCGGCGGGAAGGAACACAAGAAACGCCGGGTTGCGCTTTGGGGTTGGAATCTCCGCTCCAGGGTCCCTCCAAGCTCACTGCCACGGGGACAGGCCGGGCTTGGGGAGCAGCGAAGTCTGGCGGGAATTTTTACAACGCCTTTTCTTTTTTTTTTTTTTTTTTTTTTTTTTTTTTTTTTGCCTCCGTGAATCTCAGGTGTTTTATTTTCTGGTTTGTTTTCTTGGTTTTTTTGTTTTTTTGTTTTTTGTTTTTTTCCTTTTCCCTACTTAGCTCCTCTTTCATGTTCTTTCCCTTCCCCCGATCTGCACTGGGGTGCTGACATTAGCTGCCCCGGCATCGTTATCCCTTTCCCTATTGCTGCCTGTGGGACACGCTCACCGCTGCCCACCCTGGCGCTGGGGGGGCGGCTCCTCGGAAAACAAAACGTAATTAAAAAGAGAAGAGCCCTGTCACGATATGAATCGCCCAGCGGCAGACAGGCGGCCGTCCCAGCGCCAGCTCTCTTCTGCCACCTCCATGGCCCCGGGAAAACCCATTTGCTCCCAGAAGGGACAACAAGGAAAGGGCAACGATAAAGGGGAGTAAAAGAATAATAGTAATAATAGTCGTAACAATGATAAAAGCAATAACAACAACAACAGCAACATTAAGAGGAGAAAAAGAGCTCGCCTCGCAAAATCGCGTCCCGCACAGGGAGGAGAACGCGAGCATTTTCAATATGTCTGGGAGGAAAAAACCGCCACAAAACAACAACACAAAAAACCCCAAACCCAAACCACACGTACAAAAAAAAAAAAAAAAAAAAAAAAAAAGAGCGGTTGCAGCACAGGGTGTTTTCCCCGCTTCTCGGTGCAAAATCCCCCCGTTAAAAAAAAAACAAAAACAAAAACAAAAACAAAAACAAAAACAAAAACAAACAAAAAAGGAAAAAAGGAAATCTTTAGAAACGAGATAGTATCTGTAGACGTAAATAAGTTTGGAATAGTTTTGGGTTTTTATTTCGCTCCGCAAAAATCAGGAAACAAAAGACATGAAGTGGGAAGGAAAGGAAAGGAAAGGAAAGGAAAGGAAAGGAAAGGAAAGGAAAGGAAAGGAAAGGAAAGGAAAGGAAAGGAAAGGAAAGGAAAGGAAAGGAAAGGAAAGGAAAGGAAAGGAAAGGAAAGGAAAGGAAAGGAAAGGAAAGGAAAGGAAAGGAAAGGAAAGGAAGAAATAAGTGTGAAGAGACTCTGCAGCACTCTTGTCTCCCTACCTAGATATTTCTGAGTCAAACCCCTAAAAAGGCTGGCACCTCTCTGTAAATGCTGGGCTGCGGTTTACTTAGTGTCCTGCAACAGAAATAAATACACGGGGGAAGCAGCGCCCTGATTTGATATCTTGTGCCCTCGAGTGCCAGACCAGATGTGATCCTGATCTCTAAAAATAACTATTTTCCAAGAAAGACCCTTTTCCCGACCACCTCCCACCATCCGATTGCCTTCGCCCTGTGCTGGGATGTGTATTGAAAGAAGATGGTGAAAGATTTAATTTTCCTTTGGGAGATGCAATTACAGCAGAAATACTGCAGGAGAGGCACACTCTCAGACTCTGGCTTCTCAGTATCTCATTATTTATTACAAATGTAGCAAACATTGGTAGTCTACAACCAGCTTAGAGTGCTCATAAATTAGAGGCAGCAGGACTACTTTGGAGGGAAAAAAAAAAAAGGAAAAGGAAGAAAATCAAGACCCAGTTTCGCAGACGCCTGCCTTGAGGCGTGGGGGAAATAGAAGGCGGATTTGGGGTGATTTTCGATAACTCAGACGTGGAGAGAGAAGGTCCTCCAGTACCGTCCATGAGACGGCGGGTGCCTGACCGGGGACAAACGCCGGTCCAGTCCCCGAGAAGAAAGAATTAAAAAAAAAAAAAAAAAAAAAAAAAAAAGGAAAATTTGTGCGAATAGCTGGAAATTATCCTAGGAAACGGAATCTCTTCCCTGCCTATAGACCCCTGGCTAAGGATCAGGGGTCGCTCCCGCTGCCCTGCTGAGGGTGCGAGGCGCTCAGAAGCGGAAGATGTTCCCTCCTCCTTCTCCTACCCTTCCTGCTTCTCCTTCTCTTCCCCCTTGAGCTTTTCCCGCAGTAAGGGCCTTTCCCCGCCCCGGGGAACCCCTCCCGAGGGTTTCTGCCCGCCGCTCCCCAAAGGTCCCTTTCCCACCCCCTCTGCCCAGCCCGCTGCCAGCGGTGAGGAGGAGCCCGCGGGTCCCTGGGCCGACCCTGGCAGCGGGGGGGACATGTCCCCTCCTCCCGCCAGGCAGGGTCCCCTCCGCCGGGGGCTCGGCAACCCCGAAGGGCTGGCGCCGAGGGCGGGGTTGGGATGGGGGGACCCCGAATCCCGATCCAGCGGCTCCTCCCCGCCGGCCCGGCCTCCCTGGCAGGCATGCCCGGCTGGGGCGGCACGGCAGGAGGGGGCGGCGGGCCCGAGGGGCGGCCCCCGCCCCGGGAAAGTGGGTGCCTGCCTCTTCTGACGCCGGCTGCTCTCCCTCCCTGCAGGTACTGGGATGATTTCCACGCCTGCACCCTCACAGCGCTCACCGATTGCCAGGAAGGAGCGACAGACCTCTGGGAGAAATTGAGACGGGAATCCAAAAACCTCGATTTCCAAGGCAGCTTATTCGAACTGTGCGGAGGCGGCAGCGGCGCGGCGCCGTCCCTGCTGCGGCCGGCCCTGCCCCTGCTGCTGGCGGCTCTGTGGGCCGCCCTAGTGACCTGGCTGCCTTTCTAGGGGCGAGGAGCACACTCACACCCACACCCTCTCCATGTGCTGGATCTATAGAGGAAGTGTCCATCCGTTGCTTTGGGGACGTTGTGCTTTTCTGTGGTTGATGATGATGATGATGATGGTGGTGGTGGTGGCTGATGATGGTGAAACACCCATGTAGGACTGTGGAAGCGTTCTCCCTTTTTTTTTTTTTTTCCTCCTTTTTTTTTTTTTTTTTTGTGTTTTATTTGCCGAATCTTACCAAACAGGCAGCGGCGCGCAGCCCAAATCGGACCTCAGCTTTACTATCGCTTCGAATCAAAAATAGAGAAAAAAATATAAAGAAACTAACTCGAGCCCTCGTTGTGCAAACGCAATCTCAGGAACGGCTCTGGGCCACCCACTGCTAAGGCTGTAGCCGGCCGGGCACCTCCCGGCGAGCCACGGGCTCCGCTAAAAATGCGGCAGTGTGCGAGGCGAGAACAAAAACCGCAGACAGGAAAAGGCACTGGCGAGAAATCCAAGGTAGATGTCCACGTGTGAAGCATATGGTGAATAATTCACAATCTCTCATCTTTCCTCCACAGTCGCTTGTTATTTTTTTTGGTCATTCCACTGGGAAAAAAAATTTAAAAATATATAAAAAAGAACATTTTTTCCTCAAGGGGAAAAGAGAGCGAGAGAGGGAGAGAAAGAGAGGGAAACGAACAGCTAAGGAAGGAAGGAAGCAAGAGAAAGAAAGACGTATCTAAATGCCCGGAGGAATGAAGGAATGCTGCTAACATCTCTGAGAGTTTATCTTTACTTGCTGTTCGAAGGCATCTTTCCGAATTCACTGCCTTTAATTTTTTCCTCCTCTTTGTTTTAGATGTTACACATAACAGTAAAATACCTGAATATCCAACCGTAGAGATCACAAAAAGGGGGCTTAAATGTAAACCTAAAGGAAAAAAAATAACAACAGCAAAATGATTTTGAAAAAAAAAAAGAGCCTTGATTTTAAAAGAGAAGAAAAATGTAATTTAAACAAAAGTTTATTATAAAGTCAATTCAGCAAAAAATAACAAAAAAAGATTTGCTACAAAGTATAGACAGAAGTATAAAATAAAAATTATTGTTTGAAATGAGGGTGTCGTCCTTTTTATAAAATATACCTAGAGTATCTTGGAAAGGACAGGGCTTTTAAGGCAAGGAAGTCTAAATCTTGAACCCATCCCTTGACGAGCACGGCAATTTCAGTTCAAACAAGGACAGGGCGCCTCAATCGCTTAGTCGAAGCCTTTCTCTCTCTCTCTTTTTTGTTTTGGTTTGTTTTTTCTCTCTCTTTTTATTTCCCCCTTTCTTTTGCTCCTTATAAATACTCTGTAAACCCTCCCACCCTCCTCCTCCTCCTCCTGTCCCGAAGTCGGAGGCGCAGCAGCCGCAGCCGCGCGTTCCGGGGGCGGCGGGGGCGCGCATCTCCCGCGGGCGCGGAGCGCTGCCAGCCCCGGCCCGGGGAGCGAAGGCAGCGCCGCCACGGAGGGGGAGGAGGAGGAGGAGGAGGAGGAGGAGGCTGCGGAGCCGGGGCCAGAGGAGCCCTTTCATAATTAATAAGGCAGCTCAGCCGAAGGAGCAAGGGGAAGGGGGGACGGGGTATTGATTTCGCAGCAGAAGCTGCTCTAACCTCGGCTATTTATAGACGCCTGATGCCTTTATAAAAAAATACACATCGAATAGTGAACACGTCCTTTTTGCTTATGAGAGGAGAGCCCAGCTGGCGATCGGGGGTGGGTGGGGGGGTGGGTGGGCGAGTGGGCGATGGGGAGGTAGGGACCACGAGTTGGTGCGAGGTGATTTATTCCGCCGGGAACCGTCGCCCGCGCGATCGCTCTCCTTTGCCAATGTGTAGGGTGGCAGAGTCTCTCCTTCGCCCCCTCTCCCTGCTCCCTCCTTTCCCAAGGTCCGCAATGTAATGTGTAAGCAATAGCAAATGTAACAGTTCATAAATCAAACAGTGGGTCGCAAGCCAATCTGCATTTCCCAAACGGATTGAATCCCAGCAACGAATGTGCTCGGGAACTGGAGCCAGGCGCCTTTACCACTGGAAGCAATGTTGATTTTTTAATGATAAAATACATTATGCGTGTGTTGGGGGGGCTTTGCAGAGCCCAGCCTCGCTTCGGCAGACACAGGTCTGCTTCAATTTCGTTTTACTTTGGCCTCCCTCTAGATTCAATCCCCACCACCACCAAAGAAAAAGGAAAACCCTGGAGAGCAGAGCTTTGTTTAAATGGTTCGGGTTATTTTCCCTCCCCACAGAGGATCTAGACCTAAATTGATTTTTCTGTGCACATCTCTGTATTCATGAGGTCAGGCGCTGCTGTTACGGTTTCCTATGGCACGCAATGCCAGATGCCGAGGAGAGAGGGGAGAGCAAGCCCTTGCTGGGGTGCCGGGGGCTCCGCAGCTTGCTGTGTGTCCCGGCTGGGTCCCGGCTGGCGGCGGGCAGCGCTCCCCGCTCGGCCCCGGGGTGCCCGGGCTCCGCTCCCGGCCTGCGGTACCCCCGGCCCGGCCCCGGGGCGCTCCCGCCGCCTCCCCGGCCGCCCGACGGGGCCCGTCCGTCGCAGGACGATGGAAGGCAGCCTACCAGCTTCCCCTCACCCCACGGAAGAAAGCTGAAACGCCCTAATAAGGGGGCGATTTCCAGCTCATTAGCGGACTCGAGTTATCTTCGTGTGAAGTTCAATTACTAATGAATAATCTCTCCGTAATTAGCACATCCCCCCATTAACCCTCCGTCGAGGGGAATAATAAACGGCGGCAAAGCAGTGAAAAAGAGCGGAGCGGGTGGGGAGGGTGCCCGGTGGTCGCTCCGGGCCCCTTTCCTCCCTTCCGTCTCCTCCTGTTTGGGGCAAATAATTGTCGGGCGCTCACCCCCGGGGCACAGGCCTGCCGGGCTAGCCGGGATGCGCCGGCCTGCACTGCGGCCCGGGATTCCCGCACAGGCGGCAGGGAGGGCAGCAAAGCCCGGCCCCGCCGGCTCAGCTCCCCCGGACACGCTGGCGAGCCCGCTGCTCCGTGCCTTTTTTCGGGGAGCACGAGCAACCAACAAACTCCCCCTTCCCTCCCGCCCCTCCATTTTATAAGAGCCCCACAATGCGCCGGGCATTGTTTGTTCCCTTTTCTGCTCCTTTCAAGGGCCATTTCTGAGCGCCGTGGTTGATTTTACGTATTTAATTTTCTCCGCCGCAGGGATGGATGGTTGCTCTGCCTTGCCATGTTGTGTGGGCCAGGAAACGCGAGCCCTCCGCCAAGTCCCAGAAAAGGACTGAGTGTACTGGCTTTGCCTCCCGCCGCCTTGCACCTGTAGGGTTTGTAGAGGCTGCGGAAAGGCTGCGCTGCCGCTTGCCAGGCCGGTCCCGCTGCCCCAGGCAGCGAGAGCTGGAAGAGGCTCAAGCCTCGAACATCCCTTCCTAACTCCCGTGAGATGGTGAACTGGAGAGGGGGAAAACGCAACAGAAGGGAGTTTAAACCTTGACAGTGACCATAGTAAAATTATCTCTCCCGCTTAAAAGAAAATGCTCACACACGGATGCATAAAGGGAAAAAAAAAAAAAAACCCAACAAAATAAAACAAAACATAAATGCAGATCAACAGGGAAAAAACCCGCAGCTGAAACAAAAGGCAAGTCAGTGCATTTCTAGCTGGCTGGATAATCAGGAAGAGTTGCAGCCATTGCGGCTCTGCCTGCCCTAATTCCTATTCCCAGCTCCGACTGAGCAACCGCAGCCCCGCAGTCCCCGGAGGGCTGCACAGCGCTGGCTCCTTCCTCCCCGGCAGCGCTGGATGCACCCGGCTTGGCCTGCGGCTGCTCTCCTGCCGCCTGCCTGCCTCTCCTGCCGCCTGCCTGCCTCTCCTGCTGCCTCCCTGCCTCTCCTGCTGCCTCCCTGCCTCTCCTGCTGCCTCCCTGCCTCTCCCCGTTAGCAGCCGGGCCGAGCCCTGCAGGGAGAGCGGCATCTCGGCCCGGCCCGGGCTGCCCTCCGACACGGCGAGACCCCGCCGGCGCTGCGCTGAGCTGGTGCGGGTCGATTATTTTTGCTGTAAGGGGAGAGAAAAAAAAGGAAGAAAAAAAAAAAAAAAGAGACCTTTTCCCATCTGTTCAAAAGCTGTAACAGGGACCCGGAGTGGGCCTGTGCTGGGAGCAAAAGCTTGAGCCAGGACACACAAAAGTGAGGAAAAATCTGAGTGGTAGTGAGAGCAAACTGGTTGGTGCTTGTGGAGGGAGCAGGGAGGCATGGTATGAAATAAGGTGGAGTATCCATTTCTGACAGGACCTTTTGGTGCCTGTGTCTACATCTCAGAGGAAGCAGCCAGTTACTGTTGGTCCTTGGCTCATTTGCACAGTCTAGGGATGAATGGATCTGTGGCTCTTCCAGCCCTCTTCCTCTCCAGGGTCCCTTTAAAATTTGTGCAGTTGCTGTCCTACCCAGTGAAACCCACTAAGTTCTGTGAGAAGGGCTGACAACCTAAGGAGAGAGAGAACAGCTCAGCCTTTCTATTCACCAAACAGATTCATTAATGATTAGTGCCATTAGGTGGACTACAGTAGTGCCTGAGGGCCCCAATTAAAGGAAAAGTGAGCTTGTTAAATCCAGAAAGCCAGATTCTCCCTCTGATACTCCTGCCTGATGCAGAGGTGGTGCCTCCAGGGCGGGCAGCAGGAATAGCCCTGGCTTTCTGTGTGAGCAGCCTCTGTGCTTCCCCCCTCCCTCCTCCACCGCTTCCCTCTGCCCTGCCTGAGCTGCAGATCCTGCTCGAAGGGTGCTGCAGAGCAAGGCTGTTGCAGGAGTTGGCTGGCAGGACTTGCAGGAGGAGGTGTCAAATCAGCTTATTCTTCTGAGCCACTTCATTCTTCATCAAGAGTGGGTTTGGGTGGGCTTTTTTTGGTTTAGGTCTTGGGGTTTTTTTGGGCAGGGTTGAGAGCAGGCAAAGTGGTGGGGATTGCAGAGGAGTCTGTTATGAAATCAGATGCGATTTTAGATGTCTGAAAGAGTTTCTTTAGGCTAAAGGCAGCTGAAGATCAATTGCACTGTTGGCAAATGTGCTTCCAGCTGGTTGGAGCTTCTCTTGAGGGAGAGTTTCAACCCAGGGCCCGTTGCAATGGTAGTGCAGGAAAGGGCTTTCCTTTGCTTTGGGCTAAGGACCTTCTGCTGCCCAGTTCTACCAGTGAGAAGAGAAACTGGACATGATGTGGGAGAGGCACCACAGCACTGTTACTGGTGAGTTACTGGCTGTTCCTTTCACCCCAAATCCCCATGATGGGTCTGTGTTTGAAGATTTTGCTCAAAGCCCTATGCTCCTGAACTATGGGCTGCTAACAAATGGGCAGACTGTACTGGCACAGATTTTTCCTTTCAGGAAGTACTGAAGAAATAGGTTTAAATGGATCAAATTCTCAGAAACCCAGCCTGCGGCTTGTGCCTTAGCTTTTTAGGCTGTACTGTTTGTTTTATTTTGTTTCTTTGTTTGCTTATCTCCAAAGCTGATATGAAGATGGAAACAGCCTCCTGAAGGTCAAGGTGAGACTGACCAACACCCGATTGCTGGTACTCACCAGCAGTAATAAATCCCTGATCACAGGTGCTGGAAGTCTCTTCAGAGAAACAACATTGCTGCAGGGGACCAGCAACTAGTCCTGACCTTCTTTACACAGCCATTCTCTGGGAAATGTATCCCCTGAAGTCAATGTGGATTCTGCCTAGGTAAGGATTTTGAACGCTCAGTTTTACCTTATGTTATCCCAATATGAACTCCAGGCTCATGCCACCAAAGTACAAAGAGCTTTGTGTGTGCATTGTGCTTTGCACTTTCACATTTCTTGTCCAGGATATCAATTTATTAAGTACTGTGAAAAACTTACTAGATTTCTCAAGCATCAGAGATCAAATCTGCAGAGCAGCTTTTTTTTGCCAGGAAGCAGCCTCAAGAGTGGATGGGCAGTGCATCCTTTAATACCACTTTAATACCACCAATTTCTTTAACACTTTGGAAACTACCGGGTATTCAAACTGATGCTCCCCAAGGCAGCAAATGAAAACCTCAGAACCTCAGTCAACCAAAGTAAAAACCAAGTAACCAACCAAAAAAACCATTAGTAACCGCAAGAAAGAAACAATCGCTGATAGCGATAGGAGTTGTTTTATCAGATTTATCCCCTTAAAACACCTATTTTCCTGCAGTGGCTGTCAGTTAGTTTCCTTCAGATACAGCTATGCACATGGTGTAATTCTGCCAAATGCACCTCTTCAAGAGTCAAACCATGTGTCTAGTATAGTCTCTCTTAGTCAGGACTTCTAATAGTAGCACTTCCGACCATTGTAGTACCTTAAGTGCAAGAAGTTTTGCAGTAAATGGTCAGTTTGGTATTTATGCTTATTTTAATGTATTTTATTTTGACTGGGTATTGTAAGAGGTTTTATCCCTTCCTCTGTTCCCCTGGGGCACTTTCAATTTTCCAGTCCTCTGGCACGAGCTGCCTTTTGCAAAGGAATGATTCCTGTAAAGGCGCTGCCTCATTTTGTTTCCCATATTCTAACAAATCCTTAAATTATGTTGTCAGATGAAAAATACAGAACAGATTTTGTTAGCATGGAACATTGGTCACATTAGTTTCACAATGCCTCATTGAAGAATCCAATATGTCAGAAAATTGTCCTAAGCTTTGCTGTTTATTGAGGCTTAATAGATGCCCTTGTCCCTTTTACTAGAGCCATGATGCAATACTTGTTTTTTTTCTGTTGCCAAGACATTTCACTTGGTCTCCTTCACCCTTACTCCTAGTGCCCATTAAATGGGAGCAGCACTTTCAGATCTTTGAGATTTATGGGAAATGCTACATGAGGAGACAGGCTTTATTAATTGCAAAAATTTTATTTTACCTTCTAGCTTTCATCAGAAGAAAAACGCCTGGATTGAAATGACAGCAACAAATAATAGGTAAAGGATGCTCCCGTGTCGCTTCACAGGTCTGTTATGTAACAGAAAACATCCAACCCTGGGTGCAGGAGAGTTGTGGCTCCCGTCCCTCTCTGAAGAAACCTCATCTTACAGAAGGTTGTAGCAGCCCAGCCTCACGCAGGTGCTGTGCTGCAGCATTCCAGGCTGTGAATTTCAGCCTGTGCCCTTGGCTGGACTGTCCAGGGCAGGTTGCAATATCTGTCCTGCTTGCAAAATCCCAGTCTGTTTTCAGCATTGTCACTCGCTGCTCACAAGCCCCCTGTTTTGCTGTGCACCAGAAGTTCATTTAATTACCTTCCCTCCATTTTCTTTAGGTGCTGGTGATTTGCACTCTCTCCACCTAAATCAGATATCTGGCACATCAATACTTAGAAGGCTTAGGAGAAGAAGAAAACATCAATATTTCACTGAACACAAAAAGTTGCACAACTCCCCACTTTTTATTTTAATGTCAGCTGTGGTTAGTGGGTCATATTTCTTTTTTTCTGTAAGACAAGTGATTTCCACTTCTCTTTGAATCCCACCTGTGCAAATAGCTTGTTTTTCTCCCTAGCAAGTGTTAACAAGGAACTGTGAGGGTTTTGTTCAGGCTCAGTAGTCAGGCAGTCCTGGGGCGTCTGACTTCTAGGAAAAGCCACAGCAGGAACAAATGAGAGCCAGCCCACGCACCAGGCACAGCTCACAGCTTTTGCTGGTCCTCAGCTGTATGTTCCAGCTCACACTCGTGGTAAATGGATCTCTGTTAGCAACTGCAATGCCGACCAGCGCCGGGAGCACAGATCTGGACGAGCTGGGTGCTTCATCATGGAGCTGCCCTTAGAAACCATGGCCCATTATGAGGCAGCTTCACCCTCCTGAGCAGAGCCCACAGCCATTCAGGACTTGCTCTGCTCACTTTAGTCCGGGCAATTTCATCCTTTGTGTGAGCCAGATGATGCAAATGGGGGCACCGGAGTCACAGGGAAGTCGAGTTCCACGCGAGGAGTGGCATGAGAAGGAGCAGCAATTAGCTCGGATTTCACTCTGCCAGCCTGTCATTTCTGCACTCTCCCCTGCTGCTCTGCAACTGGAAGCCTTGTGCTCTAGAAGAAGGGGAGAAGAACATTTTGCTCATGCTCATATTAATCAAGTCATCGTGTGAGCTGCTGAGTCTGTGAAATTGTATCTCCCATGGAGTTCGGTGGTAATGACTGTCTTCGATGTGGACTCTCTGGTGTCTAATAATACTAATAGTAATATTTCTGCAGTGGATGCACTCCCAGCATTTCTTCTCCTCTGCCTGCCTACTTCTACAGCACTTGTAGGCAGCTCAAACCTTTGAGACTTCTATCCCCTGTCAAGTTTGATCAAACCCAGTTCACAGGCTTAAAAATTATTTAGGAGGGACCGACTGGCGCTTGCACAGACAGTGTGATCTCATAGGCTTCCTTTCCTTGGGAAACTAGGCTACCAACCTAGCAACGGGATGAAAAAATAAGCCATCCTGCTAGCAAAGAGGACCTAAACACCAGGAGGAAAGAGGGGAGGTGGGAGAGGAAAGTGAAGGTGTTTTGAAGGGAAAAATATTGCTGCCTTGTGGCTGCAGAGCTCTCACACACATAAAGGGCCAGCCTTGGGGAGACATGCCGGAGAAATTATTCTCCAGGAGATGGAAAGTTCTCTCATGAAAATTGGTGAGGGAAAGAAATGACCTGGATTCATCTCACCACCTGGCACGCTGAATGGATATCTCTATGGTAAGGATTGTCTCTGGTGACACTCGTTCCTCCCTGTGGACTAGAGGAAGACACAGACACAATTAGCATGCAACCTGTATGCCTGCAGCATCTAAAGCGAGGTGTGTCCTGTCCCAAAGGGAATTCTCTTCTTCCCACTCTCTCCTTCAGACCAAAGTTTTCCATGGTGCTGCTGCAGGGTTTGTTACTTCATGTACTACATTTGTATTTTAGAAAAGCTGCTGTGTGTCTTAATAGCTGCAGATGTATGCATGGTTTTACTGGGCATTTATTATCACTTATCCTCTTTGCACTGAAACCTTTCCTGTCCTTGTATCTTATGGAATAAAATTCTTTAAGTGAGCTTTAATGGTTCTATGGTTCTACTTTACAAATTAGGGAGCTGTCATCCCACTTCTATTTGCTATCATACATTGTTTGAGGCTGTCAGAAGTGTTATAGTGCATACCCACATAAATTGATATTTATTTTCAGTAATTATAATGTCACTAATTGTGTTTTTGCACCTGATGCAATTACTTGCATTCATCTATTGAGCTCTTCTTTGTTCTTTCTAAATTTAGGCGTTCCCTTATTCTTTAATCTTCCCTGCCTATGGTAGATCATACAAACAATGAAACTTGGAAATAAAAGCTCAGACCTTCCCATCAATTTCTATGTGCCAGATGAATGGGATAGTTTGGAGCCCTGTGTGTACATGGAGGGCAGGATATGCTCAAAATCCCACTGACTATTTTAATGTAATTTTTATGAGGCTTAGAGGGGGTCTGGTTATCCAAATACTGCACAGTGCAATTGTTTGTACTGGCCTACTCCTAAAAGTTTTCTAAGTTTTAGGGGCCTTTTTGCTTGTAGCCTTTCACTTAAAATTACTCCAGGGCTGCTGAGGCAGTCCCTTTCATCTGGCCCTTTCACCAGCACTCTTTTCCTCACAGCCTTCCAGGGGTGAACTTTTTATGCCATATTCCCTGGGAAAAGGCTTCCTATACCTCAGCCATCCTCCTGTGCTCTTCTCCTCTACCTTTTCATCACGTTGCTGTCAAGTTATAATTCATATCATTCAGCACTCAAGTTCCCACACTCCTTCCACTTGGTGCCTTCTAGATCCATGAGTACATATTACATATGAAGAGTTTATAGTAGTAATTTTAATATAAGTGATGCCTGATTGAAAATTCATACAAGACGTATCAACCAATTAGCGTGCAACATTCAAAATTGTACTTAATCCTACTTAATCAAGCATAATCCAGCCAGTGCCAGCATTGCCATCAGACAAAGATGGAAGGCAACTTGAGCAGGCTTTACTAAAGGGTGTAATTTTACTGGGGGATTGGTTTTGATAGGATAGTGATCCCCTGCTGCACTGGAGCAGACACCAGGAGAGGATGGCCCCCTGAAGACTCCCAGCTGCATCCTGTCTACAATTTTCCTATTAACCTTGAACTTGGTGTATGCCACCAGCTACAAAATCAGTGAATTAAGCATGTGCTTAGTGTCAACCTGCTTCAACATCCTCTGTGTTAAAGTGCAAAAAAAAAAAAATTAAAAAAATCTGGGCTTCGGAATTCCTGCTGCATCCCAGCAGAGTTTGAGGATAGTGTTCCCTCTTTTTAAGGATACCTAAGACTCATTGGCCTCTGGATTATAGTCCACATAGAAACTTCTTTTGGTTCTATTTAAAAAAAAAATCCTTTAGTGGACAGTGCATCTTTATTATTATTGCCACATGTCAATGTTATTGCCATTCATTATTTCACTTTAGGAGTGGCTTTTATTATTTTAGCTTGAAAACTGTTCCCAACTGTCTTAAATTAAACCAATATAAATTTAATTTACCCTGAAGGGAATAGTTACCTCCCAGACAGCTGCTGTCTCTCTGCCACTGGAAGTGTGTGGTGCTGCAGGATTTTACATCCTATGACACAACCAAGGCTGCTTTTGGGGTTGAGTGCCCATGTGATAATAAGCACTGACTTTACTCAGTTTTTTGAGTTTAACTCATCTTCAGAAACCAGCCCTTTGAGTGAGTGACCAAATTCACCACTTGGTGCAAATGTGTGGCCTCTACAGATCATGTCCGAACAGGGGGCTGAGCTGGGCACCCAGAGGGCAATGAGGTACCAGGGCAGCAGATATGTGTTATGCACACTGCTGCTTGTACAGGTATTTAAATAAACTTTTATGTTTCAGCTTCTTTGGAGCAAAGATCAAGAGGTCTGCAGAGGTGCTCTTTAGGGAAAAAATGCCTATAACAACATGAAAAGGTGATTTGTGCTGAGGTTTCTGGGGAACTCAACCTTAACAATAAGGTGAGTCACCTGAAGGAGGACCTACAGACCTCAAAACAAATATATCCGAACAAAACCTTGTTGCTAACAAATATTTCCTGATGATGTTCATCATCAGAAATTACATGGATCACACATGGACATCATGATCTCTTGTGGGTCTCTCCAAGCCTTTTCCACAGCTTTCTATGTGATAAATGAACATCGTTAGGAAATACTTGTTCTTTGGAAATATTTTCTCTCTGCAGAACGCGATATTTTGGTTAAATAACCAGTATTATTTGGTCATCAGTCACTACCACTACTGAATTAATGAAAATCTTTGCTGACCAGCTTTTCTGAAGATGTACTAGGGCGAAGACCTGCTAGCAAACTCATGAGGTTGCTCTGGCACAGGAAGCTCAGTGTATGTTGCTTTGGGATCAGGGTGAGAGAAGTTCCAAGACATGGAGCTGTGTTGGACATCTGCACTTGGGCTGCTAAATAAGTCCTGTCAGTCAGATCCATTGTGTCTTCAACTGGCTGCTCTTCTCTTCCAGGTCTTTCCTGCAGCACACCTTTCCTCAGCAGCTTTACCAACCATGTTCCCCTCACCAACCATAAATGAGACCTGCAGATGTCAAACCCTCTAATGGGGAGAGTGCCTCTTGTGTCTCCAGTGTCCTGAAGAGCTGATGGACACCCAGCAAAAGAAGCAGATTATAAGGCAGTGGAGCTTTACTGTTTTTACACCATGACAAGGAAACTTTTTTATCTCAAGTTACTTACATAACCTGCCTCAGAAGATAAAGGTGTAGGAGGAAACACTGTCAGGAGGTAAAGGTTTACCCTGGATATTTATATTCAGTGACAGGAAAGATGCTTGGTGACATGCAGATGTTTGTCCCACTTTTTTTTTTTTTTTGTATAAACAGTACCTGGTTTTAACATGTGAATTTAGCACCTTGTTTGGAGGAGCTGGGGCTGCATGGACTCTGCATTTGGCACTGAGGAAAGAAAATCCTTGGGGGCTGTGGAGCCCTGAGACAGAGCTTTAAATATGTATTTAAAGGTCAGACAGCAGCTTTGGCAAGTAATTTTTGCTTTTTTTTTTTCTCTGACATATTCCTAAAATGGGCTTAGACTCTGGATGCACCTGTTAAAGAGAATAGTAGAAACCAAATCTTTTATGATCATAAAAGTGGAGCTTCAAGTCTCATGTTTTTGGAGAAATATAGCTCTGGAAAATGAGTTTAGAGCAAAAGAATACACTGACTGCAGCTGGGAGTATTGCACTTGGTAATGTAGAACCTGTCTGAGGAATAGACAGAATATATTTCATGTATTATTTGCTAGGTCAGTGAAACTCCAAATACAAATGAAACCTTCAGAAAGTTTCCTTGGTTTGTGGCACTGGTGGAAATCCTGAGTGCTTGTGGACTTGATTTTCAGAAGTTTCAGATCCTCTCAGTTCCCAGAATTATTACAACTGTGGTGCTTCAAGTTTAAGCTCAGCATGAATTAGGGATTTCAACATGATAATGAAATATTTTGTTCTTAACCTGGAGTACAGACATGGGTTAACTGTAGCTTTGAGTTCCATGTGTTAACTGCCTCAGGGTTGGATTGATAGGAAGGTCATTTTTGAAAGAAAACAAAAACTAATGGTTGTGTAGAAAAGTGTGAATATAGACCATTTTTAGTGTTTTATGATGTATCCCATCACCTATACCTGTCCTCTCTCAAAGGCAGGCTTGGTTGTATGTGCTGGTATTGTCTGAAGCTAGTTCTTGTTCACAGGCTTGGGTGATGTTTGTGCACTTGTATGTCCAGGCCAGTTCTGACACAGCTCCTCTGCAGGTGGAGAGGCCCATCCTGAATCTCCCCTGAGATCAGCTGATGGAGCAATGCTAGATAATGCAAGTCCCCAAGTAAATTTCACATGTAGCATAATATATATTCACATAACAGCAAATTATTGCTCAAGAAGTTTGTATTCCCTCTGCACCTGTCACTCCACATGCCAAAAGTGTTCTGCCAAGCTGCCTCTGAAGCCCCATTTCTGTGTCTGCTTTTGCATGTTCGGATCCCCAGGACAGGCTGAGCCCAGGTGACAGATGCTGTCGGGCATCCTGCGAGCTGCAGGGTGGGAATGACCCTCACACACTTACCTTTGGCCAGCTGTGCCCTGGCAGCAGCTCCTGTGCTGGATTTCACCCCATAGGATGTGGGAATAGAGTCACCAGTGAGTGGGGCACAGGAGCAATCCCAGACCCAGGTCCAGCTGACACAGGTCTGGGTGGAACAAGCCTTCATGTTCCTGGAACCCAGCTCAGCATTTGATGCCTTCTGGAAGCACCTGCATTCCTCTGAGCATCGACCAGGAAGTCTCTCTAATCATCTCTGCACATACCTGCAGTGGCCTAAAAGGAACAAAGTGGCCCTGGATGATCTGAAAGCATGAACTGCACACACAGGCACTTTAATCCTGTCAAGGGTAGGGTGTTTTTCCACTTCTGCTTATAAATTAGAGACCAGAGACCTAATTACCTCACAACTTTCCCTAAGATGATAGCAATTATGTATTTTAAAGTGCTTTGGGTTAGGCTAAGAGAATAAAAAGTGTAGAGGAAAGCCAAATTCTGAGTTTGGTGGTTTTTATTTCTGCAGAAGCACATTGCTGAAGGATGCCTGAGAAATGCCTGGAGCCCTTGGATGCATAAAGGGGGCAAAAAGAGGTGAACAGCTTTGTCTGTCAAGTGTGAGGTTATGCAATGATAGATGTTCCCAGATGACTTGTCAAGTGCTTCTGTGAAGAAGGGACAAATACAGAATAAGGGCAGCATCACTCAATAAAATTTGCAAAACTGAAAGATGAGAAGAGAGCATTTGCAACCCACTAAATGTTTCTTCATAGCTTTGTTGTCAGACAACTTGGCTGAGCAGCAATACCATGACCTGACACAGGCTCCTGTGGAAAAGTCTCATCTAGCTCTGGGCTTTTATTTGCATCTGGAACAGTTTGTCAAATGCCTTTTTATTTGCTTGGCTGCTCAACAGGTGCACACACCAGCCAATATTATTAACCATAAGCAGATAACCCAACTAGTACTAATGGTTTAATGCTGGTTCCCTATGGTAACCTGTGGTACAGACTTTAACATGCCCAGCATGGATTGAAATCATCCACAGGATCCTCAGCAGCACTTCCTGAAACACTCTTCTGCTGTTGGCAGTTGGAGAGGTTTGAGCAAGTGTGGCTGGTTCAGCTGCATCACATTTCAGGGCTGAGTTGTTTCCAGTCACCTCTTCCTGATTAACACCCTGTGAGGAAGCTGTTACTGAGAAATCAGTGCATTGTTCCTGCTTAACTCAACCCTTGAGCTGCTCTTAAGAAATAGCAATGGCACTTTGTATTTGCACCTTACCTTAATAAGTGATAACTTGCAAATGTGGACAGGTCCTGGGATACATGATTCATTATCTTAGAGGAGTGAGAGCAATGTGATGAATATGCTGAGTGACCCAAGGGAGAATCTTGTATCCAGACATTTCATGAAGGGGATCTGAAATTAATTTTAGCTTGGAGATTTTGGAAAAGAGAAATGGGGTTCTTTTCTTCATTTGATCAGTAAGAACAAAGGAAAGAAACCAAAGGAAACCATCCCAGCATTTCAATGGGATACCCTGTTTGCATTGTTCTTGCAGAATAAATTGGGGAAAACACTATTTCATTGTCATATAGATTGTCTCCCACCGATGTTTCTCACTGGAGAGGGCTATCTGTTTTGGTGGCATCCGTATCTGTGGCAGGAGCACTCAGGGATAGCAGCCATCCCTCAGATGCAGGAGGAGGAAGCCTGCCAAGTTACCTGGGCTCTCATCAGTCAGTCTGAAGATGGGCAGTTAGATATTCACTCATGTATAAGAAGTAAATTGTCTTGGATCAAATCTCTTGTATGTCCAGTAACTGATAAGCACCCAGAGGAAAATGGCATTTCTGGGAAGAGAGAAGACGCAGCTCTTTATTGAGAGTGTGCACATGTGACTTGGCTCCCGGGAAGATCTACAAGAGCCAAGATTCCATGGCTCTTTCCTCCTAAATAAAGCACGCTGTTTATCCTTGTACCTTTACAGACATCTGGCAGCATTGCCTGGTGTTTGTTTCTCATTTTTTCCCCATGGAGATAGGCCAGAGAAGTCTGTGGTATTCCTGTGAGGGCTGCAGTGTTGCAGAGGTGAGATCCTTCAGGCAGATGGACAAACCCCATGGGTTCTGGGGGCTGGGGAAGGTCTCCTGCCCTTCAGTGCACCAGAGCTGGGTGAACAGCACAAAATCACCTGTATTTTTCAGGGGTTATTCCCTTTGTGCTTTCTTTTATTTGTAAAAGGATACAGGGAACCTCGTGGTAGTTAAGATTAATTACTTGCCACTCTTGCTTTTTTTGAGCCATGAGTGTCCATTTTTATGACTGGACTGGTTTCTGAGAATTGAAACATATCTGGGCTATTTTCTGGCCCATGTAGGAACCCTACATGGCAAAATCCATGCTCCTTTACAGCTAATGTCCACATGTACTTGTGCTGTTGTGGCTGGGGACTTCTCCCCACTACTCCAAAAAGGCCTTTTTCTGTAGCAGATTTCTCTTCTGGATATCTCTGTCCTGCTGATGTAGCCTAAAAACTGGAATGGAGAGTTCTACTCCTCCTTGTGCTCAGAGTGAGGCTCGGTGTCCTAACTCATTCATTGATCCACTGAAAATCAGCCTGCCAGTGTGCAAGGTGAGTCTGGAAGGTCCTGCAAGGAAAGGACCTTGGTCTGTGCTCAGCCTGCAAATCCCAAACACTGGTGCACAAGGGCTGTGGCCCTGAGAGCTCAGGAGCAAACCATAGGCTCAGTAAGATGGGTCAAGCCACAATAAATGAGTTGATCATTGACCTTGTCTCATTTTCCTGTTTGTGAATTACCTAAGAATGCACTTGCTGTTTTCCAAGGTTAGGTCAACCTGTTTTAAGTAAAATTTGTGGTTCTTTGCTTTGCTTTATTTAATGCCTAGAAGGAAGAAACAGAGCTGTGGGAATAATAAAGCAGCATGACCATGAACACCATGCAAACCTCCAGAGAGGAGGCATGGCAGAAGACACAGCAAAGGTCAAAATCCACCGCGCTTTTTTAGTCTAAAATGGGATTTTTTGTGCCTCTGTGTGTTCTTAAATGACCTTTGTTTTTGTAATGATTGTCTTTAAAAAACCTGTGTGCACAGGGGGCTGAAAATCTCTGCCACTGTTCACTCTTGTATTCCAGAAAATCAGTGGAAGTGACCTCTGCAAAGCAGGGCATGGTGGGCATGGTGGGCATGGTGGGGAGTGGGACACTGGGGATAGGCAGGCGTGACAACCTCAGCATCACATATTGCTGGGTCCTGGTGCCCATTCCCATTGCCAGATCCTGTGTGCTGGGGTGAGGGCGCAGACCTCTAGGCTGATCAGACTTTGCAGGGATGATTTCACTGCCTTCCTTTACATCCCAGCACTGTGTAACAAACAGTTTTTCAGCAACAGCTCGACAAGGAGGTGGACATGCATAGCAAAGCATGGAAATGAGTTTGGTACTGTCACATGGGATATCTCAACAGGCACAGCTTTAACCACAGGGGCTTTGCTTACAGCTGAGCCCACAGCTTCATTCCCTAAATACTCTTTGATGCTATCTTCCTTTTCCAAATGCCACTGCCTCCCACACAGGCATACACACCACAGAAATGCTGGCAGGACTTCTGGGTCATCTGCATCCACCTGCTCTGGGCTGCACTGTTAGAGTCAAGAGTTCAGAAAGGGCGCCACAAACTGGAAATATTTCCTAGCAGACCAGCAAGGAAATTTATGACGTGAGAAACAATTCACTAATATTTTTCATAAAATATCCTGGATCCACATATGATATTTATAATCTAGCAACAGCTAGGTCTCTGTCATGCGTGAAAAATTAGTTTGCTGGTTCTTAGCTAATTGGTGAAAAGCAAATTAGTACTTGTTATTTAATAGTAGGATGATGGAATATGGGTTACTCCACACTTTGTGTCTTAGATGGCAATTTTTTAATAGGATCCATTTTCCTTATATTCAAAATAAGTCAGAGAGTGGAAAATGACGTTAATAATAAACAAACCTTGTGAAGGCCTTTGGGACCTCACAGAAACAGGGTTCAGATGTCTGCACAGTGATGGAGATTCCCCACAGCTCACGTAGAGCAGTGACTGCCAAGTGTTAGCAGTCACACAGCAGCAGCTCCCAGAGGGCATTTCTTCACCATGGCAGAACAGCCTCAGCCAAGGTAAAAGTGTGCTACATCCAGGTCAGGAAGTCCCATGGCTTCTCATTGTTTCATATTAATATGTTATCTCATGAGAAAAATTACTTTGCACATGCCTGATTTTCATATTTGTCCTCCCCATGGCCCTGCAATGCTCCTGAGTTGAAGGCAGGGATTATTAGCCAGATCAGCTGCTGCTCCTACAACTATCAAATGAAATAAAGGAGACAGAATAGCAGTCTCCTCATTTTTAAGGTAATTAGCGACAGAAAAGATTTATGACCCCTGCATTTATTGACTGTTTAATTTATTGGACAAATAGCCCTGTGACAGAAACAAATGTAAACTGAGTAGAAGTATTCCAGTGAAAGATCAGACTGGAAAATGTCTTTCAAACAGGAGCTGGAAAATATTGCATGGAGATGCAAGACTTTTACTTTACAAAATCTTATTTACTACTTACTTTTGTAGTAGCTGATGGCATCCCACTTGTCACATAACCCTGAGTTTGACTGGGCAGCCTTGGATTACAGGGGACTCTTGATCAGGCTTCAAGTGCATGGAAAAGGCTGAAGTTTCTCCTCTGAAGTGACTAGGCAGCTCAGAGGAAAAAAATTATGGGTTTGTAATCATTACAGATGCAGAGAAAATAAGAATCTAGAGTTATGAGGGGTCATTAATAATTATGATCTAGATGCCTTACAACACACAGGTGCATAAAAGGCCTCATTCCCCAATCTACAGCGCTGCAATGAAACACCAATCCATTCCAGATTTAGGGCAAGGCCAAGGGAATGACAGGCCCCTGGTTCCAGCCCTTCAGGCTGTGGCCTGGCACGGTGAGACACATGGAAGCCAAGGGCACATGTGTCCTCCCATGGTATTTCCCTTGTCCCTTCCTACCAGGCCTTAGGGCTAAAATGGAGGGAGCCTCACAGGGAGCTCCCTCAGCAGCTGGAGTGTCCTTGTGAGGGAGAAATGACATTTTGGAGCCAGGCATTTGGCAGGCTGGGATTTAAAAACACGAAGGGGTCACTGCAGGAAGTTCACAGGCATATGTCATATACAATGTGGAAAAGATGTCACAAGATTATCGATGAGGGTCGGTCATTAGCCAAGGGTGACAAGTGTTTTGGTGGATGATTGCCAACTGAAATGACCATCTGTGTCAAATCAAATTAAACTGACCATCAGTACACCTGTCAGTCAGAAAGAAAAAGAAATCAGGAAAGAAAGGCTTTATTTTCTGAACTGTCAGTTCACTTCTACAGCCCTGAAAACCTGGGATCACCACCAAATGGATGGTGAGCATACAATTAACTTGAGCTGTCTCAAGGTTAGGAGAGTTCTTGGTAGGATAAAAACTAGGAATAAAGCTCAAATGCTTTTATTGGCAGCACACTTGACTGTTGACAGAATTAAAATCTTTCTGACTATTTTTAATAACTAATCCATGTCTATGGTTGAGCCCAGTTAAAAATCAGTTTTACAAGGAAGAGAAACTTTTTTTTCTACATTTTCTCATGAAAAAAGGTATTATTCTCAATGCAAAGTACCCTACCTCATTCACAAAATCAACCAAACAAAAAAGCTAAGCATGATTTCAAAGGAAAAATCTCTTTGTGGGAGATTTCTGATTTTCTTTAACAAAGAGAGACAACAAAGTTCTATGACTGTGTTTAATGAATGAGAAACCATCTCCCACCTGCTCCTTTTTTGACTGCAGTTATTTCAGCCATATCTACCTGAAAATGCCTTTTCCTGTGAGGATTGTAGCTGGGGGATGAGGTGTGCCAGCCTAGTCCTTTTTGCCTGTGCCATTCTAGTCCCTCAGGCCTCAATCTGTTGTTTATTGATTTGGCTGAGAAGAGGTGCTATGGAAAGGAAAAGACTGCCTGGCTTGTTTTCCCACCTGAGAGACAGGATTTCCCTTTTTTCTCTTGGCCTGAGAAGCTGAGGTTTGGTGCTCTCTCTCCTGTCTCACGCAGTGAGGACTCCCCATCCTATTTCAGTCTGCTGAAATCACCCCCTTCTCCCAGAGCGCTGCAATTAGAGCAGCTTAACGAGTTTGCATACGTCAGCCAAATTTCCTTCAGTGGCATTTAGAGCAGTGTAATTTATCTCACAGTTGCTGTGGATTAATGCAGAGGATCAGCTCCCGTTGCTCACCTCACGCCTGGAAATAGGCACGGAGTTGCTGCCATTGGATGCTGTGTGTGAGCCCTCGAGCCCTGGGGAGCAGCCCCAGCTGCTGCACTGGAGCCAATGTGTTGCCTGTGTAATTGTCCAACATCATCTGGCCCAGAGTGGCCAGACTGGACCCCTCTGTGGGAAAGGGAAGCCCTTAGGCACGACACAGACTCCTGTGGTCTCCGACAGACCACATCCCATGTACCAGAGTTTAAATCCTGAAACTCGTGATTATCCTCTATTCAGTATTCCTCTTTCATTTTTCAGGATTAAATTTTCTCAGTCTTGTTATTCTTTTTCATCCTGGAAATGTCTCCTCATTAAAACCTCCCAGCAGAGGAGAATATATATGTGACGCCACTGAGAAATGTGGATTGTCTGTCCTTGGCCACCAGCCAAGGCACTGTTTAGGCACTGCTGGCTTTCCACAGGATTCCCAGGAGTTTACTGAAGTCTCAACTCAGAGTTCAGACCAAAATAAACAAATTAAAAAAAGGTTATTAACACTTATGAACAGAAACTCTGCCAGCCTGGGTCACACTGAAACCCTAAGGTTTTCCTACCTATCTTGGGTGAAGACATTTATTGACCCCTTTGATTATCCTAGTTTTGAAGGTCCATCATTTTGGTGTCCTGTGGGGAAAAATTGATGTCCTGATAACGCAGATCCCATCAGTGAAATTTTGCTGGGGAAGAGCTCAAATCCTGAATAGCAACCAGCTTCCCACACCTGTAAGTATTTGCTTTAGGGCTAAAGCATTTTGCACTTGGAGCAAACCCACACGTAGTTAGAAAGCTATAGGAACATTCCCACAAATATGCAGTGTCAGTGTTCAATTTGTGCCTGCTCTGAGAATGAAAGCCTCTCCACAGTGCAAGAGCAGCAAGCCTCTTAACCTGGGAGGGTTTAGGAAGTGTGAGCATTACAAGATTCATTCTCTGAAAATACAGAGGAATGTACTTCTGGAGGAGTACAGTGAAGCATATTTTCACATAATGAATATTTGCTGAAGTCAGATTTTGAATTTACTGTCACAAAGAGCCAGACAAGACACCCAGCTCCTGGTGCTGATCCCATACAGTCAGACAACACAAATGTAGCACTCAGTAGTGCTGGTCCAGGCACTTTGAGCTAGAAATATTCTTTAATGCTTGCAAGGCAATTAACAAAAAAGTACTCCTGGGCTAGATGGGGGAGTTTAATTTGCAATAAGCTATTCATATGATAAATGATTCATTAAAAATTAGCCTACATCATCCAATCACAAAGCATTTCTTGTTAGGGAGTCAAAAGAAGAAGAGAAAGGGAATAATTTTCATTATAATTACGGCAAGAAGACTATGAATGATGAGGCACTGAAAAACTTTACATGTTTCTGTACAGTAAAAATTAGGCTCACCTTTTCCCCCTGCTCTTTCATAATTTAAAACTCACTTGCTTTTAAAAGTTCAAGCCTGTCATGTAGTTAATCCTCCCTGAGAGCTAATGTAGATGACATGTTTGAAAATAATTGGTTTTAGGAATAAGAAAGTTATCAGTGCTGAAATTTGCTGGCTTCTTTTAGAGAACACATTCTCTAGAAAATGTTTCCTACAAGACAGGAAATTATTTTTCTGATCCTACTCTTGCAAGTGGATTTACTAAAACACAGCTCAAAACATTTCAATTGTAATTTGACTTGAATACAAGCTCTGTTTTTATTGTCAGCTTTTATTATCTACCACTACACAGGCTTCCTATTATCTTAATGGCACAGCACCACTGATGAAAATCTGTTTCAGCTGACCATTCTTGCAGCCACCTCAGCATTACTGCAGTCAAATACCTCTCTGAATTAGAAGAATGATAGGATTGAATTTCCAAGCACTCAAAAGTTTGAAAAGGTGAGGAAAACTTAGAAATTGCATCTATATGTTAACAAATATGCTTCATTTATGCAATGGCATGCTGTATTTTCAAAAAAAGTGTTGTCCAAATGCACCATTATTCAATATTTCTTTGACAGAAAATAAAATGTTCAGCACACATTACAAAACACCAAAGGGAATCTTATTTAATTTTCTCCTGGATGTTTCTAACACATTCTGACTTGAATACTCGAGCAGAGATAAGGCAATGATACACTTATTTCCACAGCACTGTGAGGGAAAAGTGGTAGAGGCAGTAAAGCCTTGCTTGTGAATTAAGTGATCTCAAACACATTATCTATGACTTCAGTATTCACATAATTGCACTCAAATTGTGATTCCCATCTTAGAAATGCAGCCCTGGAAGGGATGTCCGAGATGATGCAATCCAGGGTCCTGCACTGGCAGGCAGTGGCTTTGTAGGGCTCCTTTCATCAATTGCTCAAGCTTCACCTCCAAGCTAATTGGGTTATTTTGGATTCACAGCACCCCGTGGAAGCCTCTGTGAGGATCCCATCACTCTGATAGCAGAAAGAGCTTCTCATTTCCAGTCTAGACTGACTCCTAGACATTTTAAAATCATTTGCTATCATGCTAAACTGACTTTTTAAAGCAACCCTTTGTCCTCTCTGGGATATTTTCAGATGACAATTCTACGTTTTGTCAGCTTTTTTTTTTTTTGTTGCTAGGCCAAACAAGAGAAATTCAGAAGACAGCCAGTAACCACCCTGGCCTGCTCCTACTTCAGTTCAGGTGCATTGTTCTTAAAATGAGGAAACCAGTTCTGGACCTAAGCCCATCATATGGACGTCTTCCAAAAAAAGTACTATGGTCAGGCTAGGTTATAAAGAAATCAGAACAGAAGTTTAGCATGGAAAGGGTCAGGCAGCCTTGAGGTGGCAGGACCAATTTCAGAGGTAAAACCACCAGTCCCAGAGCAAGGACAGAGCCTGAGGCTCTGCTTGTGGTGAGGCTGAGCCATTGTCTGGAGGTTAACAGAGACATCCAATAGCTCAAGGAGCCAACTCTGACCCCAGCTGAGAGAAAGGGGGGAAATCTCCACTTTACACTCTTGGTTATTCTGAGTAAAGTCAACAGATCTGGGGTGAGGGAGCGGCTGCAATTTTGGGCCTTTTCCTGCTATCTACCTGCATAGAGGAGATGTGCAAGATGACAAAGATGGCACAGGACATGAAATATTAATCTGGAGAGAAAAAAGTGTTTGTAGACATTACAGCCCTTGGGTCAGCCTTCTGTCATTTTAGCCCCATTCCACATCTTGAGTCAGTTCTCAAAGTAAGTAAATGTTTTATTGTCTCTGTGTTTCTTTCCCTTTCTACACTGCTTTTGTAATGTTGTCAAAAAAGGCAGTCAGGCTTTGGGGATGTTGGGAAAGCAGGTTAACACAGGCACAGATGCATCTGCTGCCACAATCTCTGTGTGGCCCCAGAAGCTTTTTCAGCTCAGATAATTACCACAAAATTGGCTGCTGCCAAAGCTTCTCTATCTATCATTTACGGTATTTCAGGTGAGAAATACATGCAAACAAACATAATATCCTCCAGGATACAGGTACACAATGACCAAAGATCAGTGACTTATAAGCAGCCAGAAAAATAAACCTTTCTGGAGATGCTGTTATGCAGAACAACACATAAAACTCAGTTGAAATGTCTGGCACAGATAAAAGTTTGCAGGAGAGAGTCCCAGGCATAGATAGAATTGTTACAGCCAAATCCCTTCTCTGAACACCTATTCATAAAAGTAGGTCCCCAGCTGCAAGAATCATTGCCCCAGGAAGTGAAAGATGCATTGCAGAGATTTTGATCTGGATAGGCTGTTGCTCACTCCCTCGGTTTCATTCAGTGCTGTTAAAAATGCCCTCCTGCATCCTGGAGGTAGTGGATGAAAGGAAATATCTGCCTGTCCTTCACACATTCATTGTTTATAAGTTTTAAACACATACAGAGGTTCTTCTGGGTGTATGTGTATGGGTGTATACATGCATATATATATATATATGTATGTATATATATATATATATATGTACACATATACAGGTCTTTGTATGTGTGTATGTCTACACACATGAACATACAGAGTATGTGTTATAGACATGGGCTAAGTTTGTTATACGAATTACTTGCAACAATTAAAGAGAGTCATGAGACACTCTGCAAATGCAGATGCAGCTGCAGATGGCCCATCCCTGGAAGTGTCCAAGGCCAGGCTGGACAGGGCTTTGAAAAACCTGGTCTAGTGGAAGGCGTCCCTGCCCATGGCAGGGGGGTTGGAACTGCGTGATCTTTAAGGTCCCTTCCAACCCAAACCATTCTTTGACTCTCTGATATGATTCTGTGAACTATAGGACTCCATATGAGACTGGGTAATGCCAAGTAAATGTCAGTAATGACAGTGCTGACAGGTTGATGAAAATAAAGGTTTCTCTGCCACTGAGCAGGACTTTCAAGTATCTACCTGACTGCACGTCTAGCTGTCTGTCTAGATACACAAAAATTAAATAGGTCAACAAGTTTCTTGCAAACCCTAACAGCTTTGACATGGCAAGCATGCACCAGAAAAATGCCTATCAGGATGGCTTTTGATGGAAACCAGGTGTTTTGTAGCCGGTTGGTGAGAACACACTGTGATGGATCAGAAGGTGTGCTCATATGTATGTATCAAATGTAAGTATTCCACAGGGCATGACTCATAATGTTTGTGTTCTTCCTTCTGGACAGTTAGACCTCACTGGTAATATTTTGTCCAGCAATATAGCATTGTTCAAGAGTTTTGATGCTTGCTACATTGACACCTCTGGTGGTGAACTGAGTCTCTAGCCAGGCAGGTCAGGAGGTGAGGTAGAGGCTTGGAGCAAAGGCCAGACACAGCCCAGCTCCCTGCAGGTGCATGTTGGTAGGCCACTGCTCTAGCTCACACAGTATTTATTCTGCTACCCCTTACCCCAGAGATCCAGGTTATGGAGATGGGGAGAGGGACAGTGTGGTATTCACATTCTCTGAAAAATCCTTTCTCCTGGGATGCTGAGAAGCCTCAGAGAAAAAGGAAAACAATTCTTATTTCATTTGCTTCTCCTGTGTTTTGCTTGTCTGGAATGTGTTTAGAGATTGTTTACCACAGGTGATTGTTTCATTGGTTTCTGCTGTGACTTGTTTTCACTCATTGCCCAACCAGGGCCAAGCTATGTTGGGACTCTGGAGAGAGTCACGAGTTTCCATTATTATCTTTTAAGCATTCTGTAAGTATCCTTTCAGTGTTCTTTAGTATAGTATAGTATAGTATAGTATAGTATAGTATAGTATAGCATTCTTTAATATAATATAGTGTCAAAAAATAATAAATTAGCCTTCTAAGAACATGGAGTCAGATTCATCATTCCTTCCTTCATCAGGGCAGCCCTCAAATACAATAGGACAGAAGGACTGCGCCTCCTGTCCATGTGAGTTTGTTATCCCTGCTATTATGTGAGTTCCCAGAGAAGATAGCAAAGGGGAAAATGGTGATCTTCTCCCGCAAACAAGGAAAGATGTATATAATGCCTCAAAGTCCATCAGGATAGACTGTTCCTCAGAAAACAAATCTACTGGCGCACTTCATGGCAGCCCTTCTGATCATTTCCACGTCCTCAAGACATTTTTCCCTTCTACCAGAGCAGCCACAATATTTGTAGTTGGTGAAGGAGTGTAAAGGGCTGCTGACACCTGCAGATGGCTACATGAGTTATGGCACAGAACAAGCTAATCAGAGAGATATGCAGAGCAGATTTTATTTTTCCATTTGTGAGATGCATATTGGGCTCCACATTTCTGTAAAAGAAAACATTGAAAGTATCTGCTGTCTCTGGAAAATTGCTGAATGACAGCATGGGGAATAGAGTGTTTCTCCATGACACAGCTGGCTACTAAAAAGAATCCAGCTCCAGTCAGCTCACCTGTGCTGAACAAGAGTAGATGAGTTGACTGTGCACATGTTTGCACCCCCGTGGTGCAGCTCCTGGGTTCTGCAAGGAAGGAAATGGGATTCCCCACTCCAGCTGTTCAATTACACCCTTGCACCTCCAGCCCAGCACCTGAGCCTCCTGTGTCCTGAGGCCATGTGCAGCTGCATATCTCACACCTGAGAGACGAGCTGCCACTGTGGACTCATTATGGCAATCTGGTAAAAAATCAAGTGCTTTGAAAAGTGACTGTGCTTCTTGGGCTCCTTAGCACCAGCTCCTTGTCAAGCACCACTGCAGTGGGCTAGAGCTGCTCTTCAGGGGCTCCTCATTTCTCAGAAACTGCAGGGGAGAGAGTGCAAAGGCTTTGTTGTCCCACAGAAGGTGAACTCGTCTTCAACAAATGAGCCCTCTGAAAAAAAGACCAAAACAGACCATGTTATGTCAGATGCTCAGAATCAATTACCATTTTGCAGAAGCCCTTTAGATAGCTTGAGTCGTTTCACGAGCAGCGGCACCTACGTGTGTGAGCACACACATGCACAGCAGCCACTCTGCGTGGGACTGTGTGCTCACACTCACAGCTAGTGCTAGCTCCCATGTCATCTCCACACTCACACGCTGTAGGTAGCTCCCACATCTCCACATCTCCTCACAGCTAAAAGCACAACCTGCAGTAGGCAGACTGGGGGTTGTGCGTGTGGGTGGTGTGCGTGTCTCCCTCCCACGGGCACTGGGACTGCGTGCCTCCCTTCACACGTATGCACAGCCCAGACCTGCATGGAAAGGCTGGAAGCTGGCTCAGGCAGCACTCTGCTCCTCCTGAAGGAAGAGCTGGTGTGTGTAATAGCTCCAGCAGAAGCAGGAGCGGGCAGCTCGTCCCAGCAGTACACTGCGGTTTCCTAGGTAACTGAACTTGAAATAAGGTGATGTCTGGAACTGGGTCTTATCAAATCAATTTGCTGAAGGTGCATACATGGGGGGGAAAATCCCCTCGTGTGGGATCCTACTGATTGTAAAAGCCAACAATATACCACTTATTTATTTTGGTAGTTGAGGAGTTTGTTGCCTTTTAACGATCAGCGATGACATTTTCCCATTGAAGCCATCTGTGCGGGCAGGGACGTGTAGAAAATATGACTGTGCATGTTATGCATTATTTACACAAGGCCACAGCTATGTGCTTTGCAGACAAATGAAGGAAAGACAGATCCCTGCCCTGAGGGGACTGCATGAAGAACACAGTTCCCACCTTATTTCTGATACCTCACCTTACCTGCGTGAGCAGCCCAAGTTCAGCAGCCAGACTGACTCCCCTTCTGCCACAGAGTTCCCAAACTATGGTGGGCCACACATTTGAGGCAAGGTCCACAAAAATATTTGAGTGGTTACCTAAGTGTCTGAATGAATCTGAGATCAGTGGGTGGGACAGCAATATGTCTTGGGAAATGAGACTTAGCTTCTCTGGCTATACCTCTGCCCAAGGAACCTAAACAAGATGAGGGCATGTGCCCAGGATCTGGAGCACATTTCCCTCCACTGTTGAATTACACCCATCATGCTCTCAGCTCGTGCCAGGCAGCACTCAATCAAGCAAGTCCTAAGAACTGCCTGAGCGTGACATGAGCCAGGCAACCTAGGAAGTGATACAGGCTGTGTCACTTTGGTGTGCACTCCTGCACTGCCCTCCAGCAGAATTTCTCCTTGTGCAGCCCTCTTGCTCTCATACCAATCCTTGAAACACTCTGAGTTCAGCATCATCCAATTAAAAACTCCTCACTGGTAGGAGCTGCTTTTTGCCATTTTTTTACTAGAGCAGACAACTACAATTTTTCCAAGGGCCTTAAACCCCTCACCTCGCTCCAAGCTACTGCTGATCCCATGCTGCCTGTAACTGACCTGGGTCAGAGTCTGCTGGTCTCTAGAAGTGGCATCTCTCTTCTCCGCTGGGATAGGATTAATCTCACATGGCCAGCCGTGCTTCTGCTGGCTCCAGCCAAAGGAGGCCTCTGTCCCCTTCCCCTTGAGCCTGGGGAAACAGCAAAAGCATCAAAGACATCACCTTTTACAGGCTGCAAAAGCAGAAGCAGCAGCCCAGCCTTGGAGGTGAAGCCTGCAGACCCCAGATTCAGGGCCTGAGCATGCCTGGGTGCCTCAAGCATGGATGTGCAAGAGGCAAGGGGCCTCCCCCACGCTGTTCATGCCACAGCCTGTGCCTACTAAATTGGGGTCCCATTCAACAGTGTCCCCGTAAGCCACCACAGCCCACACAGTGCTTCTGATCTGGGGGGCACCAGGCAGCTCCAGGAATGTTTGTCACTATTGTTAGCACAGACGTGGTCTGTGCCCATCTGCAGTGTTTCCTGTCCCTCACTGGGGTGTTGTGAGGACAAGTACCTTAGAAGACTGAGTCAAATGGGACATCAGAGTAATGGAGATCATAAAAGCACTGGTTATGACAGCAGAAGATGATGACACATCAGTGGCTGTCCTTCCATCACGTTTTTTTTAGTCTGATGTTTCTAATACCCATGACAGACCAATGTCCAGGACAAAGGCCCCTAAGGAGGCTTGAACAGAAGGGTCAGGAATGCTTTGTGCTGTTGCTGCTGCTGCATTCAAAGGGACACACAGAGGATGCCAGTAATGCAAGCATCCCACACTGGTCTGAATGCACTCTGCATTTAATTTCTGACTTTTCTTAGTGTGTTTGGCAGTGGTGTAGGGTGCAGAGCAGTGCTGCATTTTGGGTTTTGGCAGCTGCAAGACAGAGAAGCCAACAGAGCCCCCCAGGGCATGGTCTACCCTGTGTTCCCTGCACCATGTGCCCCACAGCTGCCTGGCATGGCAGTTCCCACATGCTGGCAGGCAAATTGCTGGTGTGCTCTGAGATGGGATCCCCAGGTGCTTTGGGGCGCTTGACCCAGTTGGATCCCTGCAGCCCTCAAGTCCAGTATTAAGGACAGATGGTCTCAGACTTTTCCTTATCTTGCAGCATCCTGCAAAGCTGCTCAGCACCCCAGGGTGTCAGAAGTCTTTGAAAGACAGGGCTTTATCCTAGTTTGTCCAGTGGCAAAGCAGGCTGCAGCAGCTTAGCAATCTGCAGTACCCATTAGCAGAGATGCTATGTGATTTCCAGGGATGAATCCATGTTCCAACAGCTTGTTCACAACAAAATTAGCTTTGCAATACTTGATTGCAACACCACAGCAATTAGCAGATGGCTCAGGATCAAGTCAGGGACCTGATGTGACCGCAGTCAAATGTGGAGGATCACTTTGTCTTCCAGTTTGGTACTGTGTCATCTTAATGCAAGTGGGGCTTTGGGCTTGCTTTTAACTGATGTCTAAACAAAAACAAACAAACAAACAAAAAAAAAAAACCCAAAAAAATAAAAGGAGGGATCTATTTTTATTTAGCAAGATATGCAGAAGCGTTATCAGCAAAAATATTGCCTGCAGTGTAGAGATGTTACATTTCATTTCAGGCAAATGCTGTTAAGGCTGCCTGGGATGTGACAAAACATCTGACTGATTGTTCTCCAAGTGCTGCTCTGTAGCCCTTGGAAAATCAACACATTAAGTTTTCGCTATAGGCAAGCAATTAGGAATAGAACCATTCAAATGAAATAAAAATCAAATCTGGAGGGAAAACTGCAGAACCTTGACTTGTAATTTCACCTCAGAAAGTTTCATTACTGCTGTGCTCAGCACCAGCTTGGGACAGTGCTCTTGAAGATGGGGCTCATGGGGGAAGGCTGAAATCCTAGAGAGGGTTCAGCGGTGAGCCTGAAAAATGTTCACAGGTAGGTGAGCACTTGTTAGGGTGGAATATTCTGTGCATCCCCCCAGTTGCCCCAGGTACACATCCTGCAGTACATCACAGGGTCCTTGCTCCTTCCCATCTTCCCTGGGAAGACAGATGGACAGGCTTTCTGGCCAGTCAGCTCACCTGGGCTTTTCTGGGGCAGAAGCAGAGCACAAAGAGGGCTGGCAGGGGCAGGCAGTGTGCACCTCCATGCCAAAACAGGTCACAGCCCAGGCACTCACCCAGGCTCAGCAGTCAGAGAGTGCCATTAGGTCTTCTGGCTAATCCACGGCTTTAGGGCTCAAGAGAATGAGTCAGCTTCAGAAGTGAAAAATCAGAGCAGTGCCTTTAGCCATGCTCAGTCCCATGCCCAGGCAACAGAGTTAGGAAACAGAGTGCCCCTCTAGCCAGCACACCAGCCTGAAATAAGTCAGACTGTTACAAATAAATAAGAACAAGTAATGTATATTTAATAGGGAAGGAACAACTTACCAAGGGCAGTGGTGGATTCTCCTATTCCCTTCTCCATCTAAGATCAAGTTGGTCAGTTTCTCTCAAAGTATGTGCTCTAGTTCAATAACAGCTCTTACACTGAAGTAGAAATTTAGTTCTGTGAAGTCCTGAGGTCTGTGCTATGGGCAAAGTCTTACTGATCTGCCATAATGGTCTCTTCTGGCCTTTAAAAGTGGGTGATCACTATGTTGTCCTTTCCCTTTTATCCAGTCTCATATTTCACATTTGTTTCTTTTCAAGTCATTTTATGGCACTCACATGAAGCATCTGAGTACTTCACAAGCTATGAATCACTTCTGATTCAGACTCCCTTGATGAAGTCTGTCATCCCTTTCTCTCACATGCAGAACCAAAGCTCTGAACATAGAAGTCCCAACTTGTACCAACAATGAATCAGAGCCAAGAAAACCTTATCCTGTGAGATCTGCACCACCACCTCACCAATATCAGAGCAGTACATCTAAGTCTGTGCTTTCCCTTCCAAAAAGAAGTTGCAAAGCAAAGTGGACAATGTCTTTTACTACAGTTTTTAACTGGGCAGTGTCTCCTACTCCTCTTTTCACAACCTATTGGCCTGAAGGGCTGCCCAGGTGCCCATTTACCTCAGACAGGAATCAGAGGGGGAAGGCAGATCTGCACTTCTTTGCTTATCTTATTCCTGGATCCAGACAAAGGTTTAAAGGAACAAGAGGGTGAGCCTGTAGGGGATGTGTGGAACATGCACCTCAAGGAAAACTATTGCAAAGTGAGCAGAGATGGCTGTGTGGATCCATCTCCCAGTGGGCCGGTGCAGAAACCATGCCATATTATCTGGGAAACGCATTAAGTCTGAAGAAAGGACTCCTGCCTTGCAGAGTGGGGAGGAGGCAGATGATGGGTGTGAAGGTGGAGATGGAAGTCTACTGGACTTGCATGGGAGTAAAGATATGTTTGCCTTCACCACATACCCTGTGCTCCATCTTTGTTTATATCCACCTCATCAGCTGCAGCAGCACTCCCAGAGAGACAGGTTTGCTATTTATAGGCACCAGCAGTTCCTCCTTCACTGCAGGGCAGTCTGAACATTCCAGCTTCTCTTGCTGCTGACAATCACTTCTCCTGAACCAGAGGCATGGGCACTCCTGTGTCCATGTGAGGGAAAAAAGAAAGGGATATTGCTTCCAAGCCCCAGCCTCTATCCCCTTCACAGGGGGATAAGCACAATGGTTGTTTCTGTGTTCTTCTCTTTTAAACTTGTGTAATGTAGAAAATAAACAACAGTGATCAACATGTTGAAATGCTCTAGTAGCTGATCAAGCTGCTCAAAGCATATGGGAATATCTCACGTCTGAACAAAAAAAAAAAATTGTGTAGAGCAAGGGGTCTAAGCCCAAGCTGCAGACACCCAAGTGATGTCAGTGTGGACTGAGGTAATCCCCATCTCAGGCTGTACATCTGCCCTGAACCCACACTGTCCTTCCACTTCTTTACCCCTCTCCCATTTCCTGAGGAGTTCCTGGGAGCATTCCACTAATCAAGCTCCACTTTAGCTCATTCTGAGGAAGAAATACACACAGTTGATATTTCTGAAAATGTTGTTCAGGGTGAAAGAAAAAAATTCTGGATATGACCTAGATTGGATCATCTATTCCAGCTACAATCTCCTCACAAAACCAGTGCATGGTAAAACTTTGGAAAAACTTTTATTTTGTCTAATATCAGTATCTCTTGCTGCAATTTGACTTCTTTTCCTATCCACTGCAGAGCTGATAGATTATATGCAGAACAGCTGGCAAAGTATAGGCTAGAGAAGTGGGCAGTGAGATGAACTGCACATTGGCTGAGCTGCCAGGCTGGAAGGATTGCAGTCAGTGTCCCGGAGGACAACTGGGGACCAGCCAGCGGGGCGAGCCCCAGGGGTGGTGCCAGGGTCGGTTCTGGTTAACACCTTCATTAATCACCTCCACGCCAGGACCGAGAGTACCCTCAGCCAGCCTGCAGGTGACACAAAACTGGAAAAGCAGCTGAGGCACCAGAGAGTTGTGCAGGCATCCAGAGGGACTGTGACAGTCTGGAGAAATAGGCTGGTGGGAATTTCATGGAGTTCAGCAAAAGGAAGAGCATTAATTCTGCCTCTGGGAAGTAATAACCCCATGCCCCAGTAGAAGCTGGGGGATTTCTGGCTGGAAAACTGTTTTGCAGAAAAGGACCTGGGAGTTCTGGTGGATACCAGTTTGACCTTGGGGCAGTAATGTGATTTTTTTTATAAGAGAAACATGTACAGTATACAAGCCTTGTTGTTTGCTTTCAGAAAAGCAGTGGCAGCTGGTTGAGGGAGGTGATCTTTCACCTCTGCCCAGACCTGGTGAGTCATATCTGGAATACTCCACCTGGCTTTCCCAGTAAAAAGAGATGTGGGCATCCTGGACCCAGTCCAGGCATGGACCACAGAGATGATCAAGGGGTGGGAGCATCTCATGTATGAGGACAGGCTGAGTGAAATGGAACTACTCAACCTGGAGAAGCAAAAGCTCAGAGAGATCTTCTCTATGTGTATAAACACCTGATTGTTATTTATGCATGGCAGACAACTGGGAAGACAGAACCAGACTCTTCTCTGTCATGCACAATGATTGGACAAGAAGAAATTTGAACAGACTGAAATACAAGGAATTCCATTTAAATATAAGAATGAAACCTTTTCAAGGGAGATTAAGACCTGAGAGGTTGTGCTGTCTCTGTCCTTGGACATATTCAAAGCACAATAGAACATGTCCCTGAACAACCTTCTTTAGCTGACTGTAGTCACAGCAGGTGCTTTTAGATGATCTCCAGAGGTCCCTGCCAGTCTCATCAGTTCTGGGGTTCTGTGACTGTATTTCCTTCCTCTCTCACAGTAGCTTTTTTACATTCTTGAAGGTAATTTTCATATGCCCCCCTCATATCAAGTTAGTTCAATACTTCTTCAGAAGAGATATCTCGTTGTGGGCTTCTGGACCTTCTTCAGTCTGTCTGTCTGTGCTCTGCTCCAAGTGCAGAGTTCTGCACAGGATGCAGCTCAGTAGCTGAACCTGACTGACAGCAGTGAGTTTGGAGTTACCAGGCCGCAGGGACAGTTGTGTGAGAAGACACATCTGGGGGAGAGAAAAGGAAAGAAAGGCCAGCAGGCAAACACCCACTGAGTGCCAGTGCACAGTTAAAAAATATCTGTTCTGGGTGTCATAGATGAGATATCTTCAGAAATTTTCCATAACTTTATGCTACACCTGTTTTGGCAAGAGTGTGTTTGGCTTGGCTTACACCCTTCTTCTCCCCCTTAATATTGAGTTCTTAAATTGTACCTTTAAAGAAACTAATGGATTGGGCATCAGCCTTGTTTTCCAGATCCATTTTGTGCCATTCCCTCCCTTGACCCCCGATCCCCTGGGAATTTACAGCACTCCCACCTTGCCTAGGACCCAAGTTCCCCTGTGTGCCTGGCAGAGGACTAGATTTTCAGAGGGCAGGCAATGTTGGTGAGCTCCCTTGCACTGTGCCCATGAGCTTGGCAGGAGGTGGACTCTTCCCAGTGCTCCAGAAGACAGGACAGGAGCCAAAAACCAGGAGCAAGAGCAGCCAAAACAATCAAATTCAGCGTGCTGTACTCCAAAATATATGAGCATGTGTCAAAGTAGGAAGGCTCACAACAAGGGGTTGTCTTGAGCTGGCTTGTTTATGGCTCCATTCCTCACCCTGCCTCCTCCCTCGTCTCTGTTGCCAAATGCAGGTACACAGCCCTTTTCAAAATACAGCAGAAACCAAGGGAATAAAAATTCTTGAAGTCATTCAAATATGAATTCCTCCCTCATAAAGAAGGCCACCCTCTTAGTACCCTGTCAGCCTGTGCACTGACAGTTGTCACCCCTGCAGAGCAGGCACCAGATGGGTAAAGGAGGGAAGTTGTTCTTTTTCTTCTCTAATAGATGCATTCTGAAAACCTGAGGAGGTTGTTTTGAGCTGCTTGATGGTTTCTGCCTGCTGTATTGCTAAAGGAAGGCCAGTGAACGGCACAAGAACTGCTTCAAAACAAAGTAATAAACTGGGTGAAAACAAGGGAGATTGCTCCTGGCTCAAGATGACAGTAACCAGTGACCGTCAATGACCCCAAGGTATTTACTTGTGAATAAATCTCTCCATTTCAGTAGTCCCAAATCATAATGCCCAATTTAACCCAGAGAAGGTTTTCAAACCTTCTAGCCTGCTTGAGCAATATCCTTCAAACCAAAGAGGCCATTCCCTGAGCCAAGATACAGCAAAGTCATTCTTTGGTTTTGGGTGAAATTTTTGTTTGTTTGCAGTTTTGTTGCTGTCTCCCCTTTCTTTTTTCCTCATCTCTCCCCCCAAACACCACCCAAATAGACAATTTCAGGTATGCTACTTTTTTGAAATGTTTTAGCAATATGTTTGCAAAATTAGAAAGGGGGAAACCTTAATATTTCTACTCTGATATTGCATGTATCTTTTTTCTTGGCTGGTCTTAGCTGCAATTTTCTCTATGCGTGTATTCTGAATGTAAATATCTTGGTGTAATACCAATGTGTACTTGTTTAATGCAAGAACATAAGACCTAAACATAATGTAGATGTAGGAATCAACAAAAATTGTGTTATTATTTTGAGTGAAGCACGACAAAAAAATCAGAATTCAAACCCTCTCCTCTTCTCTCAAACATAGAATGAAGGAGTCAGTTTAAAAGCTTTTTCTCCCCCATCCCTGATCTTGCAGACCTGTTGGCTAGCAAGAAGACATATGCTAATCTTTCAGTAGAAGAGCTTTTAGTTCTTTGTCTGCTTGTTTGGTGACAGTGACAGAACTTCAAGTGTTGTGGTGGGTTGGCAGCGCTCAGTGGGGATCTGAGGTGCTGGCAGGGATTTCTTGAGCTTTGCCCTGCAGAGCAGACCATCAGTTGTGTCAGCCTCATTCTTGGATGTGTGAACTCACAGACCTTTCTTTACTTTCTGGTTCAAGCCTCCATTGGAACTCCACCAGGAAGGGCATCACAGGGAAAAACAAGGATTATCACTCTGCTCTGCCTGCTGCAGAAGACAGGACACCTCCTTGCCTGGGTAAGGTGCTCTCTGTAGAGCTGTAGGTGACACCTCAAGTCTTCACCTTCCCTAAGAGAACTGGGAATGCTCACTGGGATGCTGCACTTTTTTTTTTTTTTCCTTACTAAACTTTCCAAGATGTACTGAGATCAGAACTCTTGAGATATGGTGACAAATGTTCAGTGTGTCCTCCTTGCTTTCCTTCCATTTTTACAAATCGCAGGCTTCGTCCTCCTGAATTAGGATATCTATTTCCAGAAGAGCAACAGTGGATTTCAATCTCTGATGTATTTAATGAGAAATTATAAATTAATAGGCCTTCTTCCTGGAAGATCTATGCTAAATCTGTGTGGGATCCTTAAGGACTGCATAGTCAAAATAATTGACTGTGTGTATGGCTGTAATAAACACAATTTAATCTAGGAACATCAGGACAGTCTAAAATATATTAAAGAACCCCAACAAAACACTAAAATCACATGGCAAAAGGGTTTAATGTGTCCTCGGCAGACCTGGCTATGCCAAATTTAATTAAAGAGTTCTATTTGTGTCAATAAATTATCATCCAAGGTAAAATAAAAGTCATTCAAGTCATTAAAATTTAATTTTATTTAGATACACAATTAAAGGGTTTATCCTATTGCAAAATAATTCAGGCAAGGAATCAATGCTAGCACCAAGTACAAGTGAATTTACAAACAATCCAAACAGTCTTCTGACACTAACTGGCTACAGGTGAGGACAGAATGTTTTATATAAATGGCATATACATGCACATACACACAGACAAATGGGTATCTCTGTAACTATTTCCTGAAAGTCATTAGCTGAATGCTACTGTAATACTACTAAAACTAATAACTGTGTTCTTACAGAAGTGGCTGAAGGCAGCTTCAGAAATTAGACAAAGCAAAAAAAAACAAAACCAAAACCACAAACCCAAAAAACAAAACAAACAACAACAACAACAAAAAAAAAATACTCAAAACAAAAAAAAAAAACCCAGCATTTATAATTTTGTCTGTCTGCATCTCTCCATTTTTTAAAAAGTGATGCTTTAGCCCTGTGCTTGTTTTGTACACTTTTCCAGTAAAATGTAGATGAAATCAGGTCAAGAAAGTGGACCAAGAATAAGCCTAATGGGCTCTTGCAAGAGAGCTCTCCACCTCTGCGTTGCTGCAGCAGGGATGGAAAGCACTCCCAGAGCTGCCATCTGTGCCAGGATGTGCCAGGATGCCTGCTAACCTGTGCTAAGGGCCTGGCTGTGGAGGATGGGCAAGATGTGCTCATGCATATTTTATCCAAGAGGCCTTGACAAACCCACCAAAAAGTGAATCACAATCCAGAAGGATAATTGTTATCGCTGGGAAATTGTCACGTCATCTAACCTGAGACACCCAGTAGGTAATTAAGGCAGAAGCTGCCCAATGTGTCTGCACCGGCAAATTGGGTCACTCCTTCTTTTACCCAGCTGCAGTGATTACACATCCTGGATTCATGTTAGCTCCCTTTGGGAGTGAACATCCAAGAGGAAGCTCAGGCACCTCGAGGGAACAGCCTCTCCCCAGTCTGCAAAGAGAGGGCACTCTGCAAGAAAAATCTCTTGCTGCCTCCAAAAGAGACACTCCTTAAACTCCTAACTCAGCAGATTTTGCTCTCTAAACCTTTCTTTTTAGGGATAGGAAGTGGCATACATTTTCTTTTTCTTTTACAAAAAGAACCCAAACCAATTCTCTGAAGGCTGGAAAAAAAAAGCTGTGTCATTAATATGTTCATTTTGAACAGAAAAAACACCACATACGTATACATATGCATGCACACGTGTCTGAGCATCTTTTTTTTTTTAAATGTTGCAGCTGCTATGAAGGGATTCTGGGGTCAATCTAGAGCTTGATGGGTTTGAGTGATCAGGAATTACCTGCTTGCCCCAGGATCTCTCCCTGGTGCCATCCACAAGACAAGGAGCATGCCTACAGCAGCTGTAAGAGGCCAATTTACTATGGAGACCATCAGACCCCAGAGCTTTAGGAAGGAGAATGATGTTTGTAGGTGTCACATTCTCCTTCACTGAGGTCATTAGCTCTTGAGGTACAAGGAGGACAGAGGCGGGAGTTGTGTTTATGGCAATATTGTGTTAATAATATTTGTGTTTATGGTAATATGGTAATATTTTAATGCTCAACTTCCTTTAGGATTCTACAGGGCCCCTAAAAGAAGGTAGAGAGATGGTACCAGGGACCAGTTCCTTATTTTCATTTTTATTGTGGTACTCCTGCCAGTTGGGATTGGAATTAGGGTGAGGCCAGTAACACTTTCAAAGGGCCAGTTTGATTCTAGAGGACACAAAATCCCAGGGAAAGAACTGGTGGTGCTGTGATCAAGGCCATAGTTTCTCTTTTACCATAGGGAATGATACTTTGGCTATTGGCAGGCATAGAGGATGGGGTGGGCTTGGATCCTGTAGTTTTACTTTAATTCATCATTGTAGGGCTTTCAATAATGTAAGGACAGCTGGTGTGAGCAGAGGTAAAATTACATGCTCCTTTAGGGAGGGAGGTTATCTCCTCTATATAAATAACATTAGGGTTTGTGTTGGGATTATAGTTACAGTTTGGAGAGTATAAAGTACCAGAGGCACAACTCCTTCTTGCAATATACAAAGCCTAAAGACATAGTGAGAGGATTTGTGTTGAGAAGAGAAAATTCTCTTCGAGCTCTTTTCCAACACAGATTGGTTCCCTGACTTACAGCAGTGATCAGGGTTTGAAGGTCTGGGAAACCTTCATGAACCCAGCATTCTGTTGAGTGCTACAGCAGTGATACAGCTACAGAGAAGAGAAAGACTGGCTAGGGCCCTTCCTCCTTTGCATGCTCTTTTACTGCAAGGATTCATGCCCTGGTATCAGACTCAGCTGCAGGGACAGGGTGTGCAAATATCAGCCCCCATGCCCCATATTGCCCCATATTACCCCATTCCCCACCATCCAGAGGCAGAATGCAGCAGATTTCTGCAGTGATCTGTACCCTTTCAGAGTAGGAAAAGGTGTAAGGCCTAAAGCATCAATAGACAAGCCTGCTCCCACTTCTGGTGAGATGAAGGAAATAAACACTGGTGTTGGCATGACTGGACTGGGCCCTTAGGCTTGGCTCTCTCCTTCTGCAGGGACCCATCACCTGGACTAGCAATCAGAGGAGACAATTTATATTTTTAAGAGCTGTTTGTGTGTCCAGAGTCAGAGTAAGTGTAGACACCAATGCTCTGTTTTATTGTGGGGATTGCAGCCCGGGATACAATTAAAGTAAAGATTTGAGCTGGGATTATCTTTACTCTCTCCTCAGCTTTTCCCCTTGCTTTCTGCAGTGCCTGTGTGGTAGTTCATTCCTTCTGGAGTCAATCAATCATCTCTCCCCCAGAGGAAATCTGAGCATGAGTGATGGGGGAACAGCACACACAGACTTGTGGCCACAGATGTCATCATATTCAGCTCTTCTCTCCCAGGAAAAGCCAAGCAGTGTCCTCAGCAGGCCCTGAAGCCTCCTGCCTTGTCCTGGGGGACCAATCTCATGCCCTTCACACAGGCACCACTGAGGTGTACGTGACACAGCCACCTCTGGCACTTAAAGCACTTTGGATTAACCCCCACTCCAACACATAACAGTGATTTTATGTCTCTCAGTCACTGGGGCTGCCTAGTGAGAGGACTTTGGAGTGAGTGTCCTGGCCACCCCATGGCAAGGGCACAGCCCTGAGCACTGCAGGCACGAGCCGTGTTGTCCCAAGCAGTGACACATCTGTCCTGTGCTCCTTGCAGAGACAACAGTGAGAAGGGAATTTGAACTGCTTGGAAAAGAAGCTCCGGAGGTCTTCCTCCTTGCATTGATGACTGAGATGACATTTGGTGCTTAGTCAGGTGTTGTTATAGACCTCTTTCTTCCCACAGCACTTCCTCCCTTCACACACTTCTGATTTTATTTGCTGGTCCATGGTTGGTTTTGCTGCACTGTGACACAAAACCATAGGGCAGTCTACGTAATAGCAGGATAACCTGGTTCAGAAAAGAGGGTAACAATATTACTATCCTGGAAAAAATGAAGGAAAAGAAAGCGATTAAAATTATGACTTTATAATTGTAATTGATTTAAAGTTAAAGCAACTCAAAGCATTTCTGTGCACTGAAAAAAAAAAATCTCCGTTTTTGTGGTAATTTTCTGCCTCAAGTCTTCTCTTCTGCAGGCTTAACACATATGAAGCAAATATCAACTCTTAACAGCACTTCATCTCTAACACTGCATGAGTACTACTACTACAGTCAAGCATTTGTATGCGATCCTCAGGTGAGCATAGGTGTCTTCTAACTCTTTAGAAACAATTACACATTAGTGGAAAAGTAAAGATGGCTTGGGGTAAAATTCCAGCCAAGAGTCAGAATCTCCTGCTTACTGAAGCTGCTTCAGGACTTCCCCCCACACCACAGATACAAAGCCATGATGCAATAAGCAATTCCCAGTCCAGCAGGTACAGAGGAGTTTGGGGTCTGTTTAGACAAAGCAATAAGGTTACTTACCAAATCTCACAAAGGAAGCTTGTGGTGCAACTGGTGGTGCACCTCTGGCATTTGTGGTTTGTGTTTCTAGCCCCCAAGCTGTATTTCCTTTTTCTTCTAGACAGCTGCCTTCATCCACATGGAAAAAGAATGCATGAGGCAAGATTTATTCTGCTTGTAAACCAGTTCAATCATCTGTGGTATTGGTGACAGTGGTGAAGAGAAGTTGTCTTTGAACACTAAGGTAGTTTTGTGCATAAAAATATTCTTGATAGTGAGCATCAGTTGAAGAGACACAACTTACATTCATACAAAAGAGACAAGGCTTACATTCCTGGTTAAAAGAGCTATCTTCCCACCCTACAAAATAAATCAACATTCCTGCTAAATCAGCTATCTTTCTACCCTTCGACATACAGCAACATTCAGGAGAAGACAGAACACTTGCTGAGTTTTTCATTCAACCCACATTTGTGTTATGGGTAGCTCCAGTCTTTTAGACCATACACAGCTTTCTTGAATACTGTTGGGCAGGAGGGCTCACTGTAAAAAATCCAGGAATGGTGTGGCTGAAGAAAGAACCTTTTATCTCTTCCTCTTCAGGGGCAAGTGTTGGTTGGATATGCAATTATGTATCTCTCACATTCAGCTGCATTCAAAATCCTTTAACAAGAACAGTGGTAAATAAGGCTGGACTCACTCTGGAGGAAGCTTTCTGATCACAAATTCAAGGAGCACAGATATATTTTTATTTATCTTTGAAACACTGATTACCAGGAAGCAGAAGTGTTTTTAAACACTTTATTTCCAGTGTCCTGAGGTTTTTAATGGAAAGGGAAAATTATGAAGGTCATGTATTAATATTTCATTGGCCATGAATCAAGACTGTTTGGCTGGCCAATGTTTTATGCCTTCCCACCTGTGCAGAATTGCCATTGTCCTCCATTAAGGACCTGATTCCCATTAGCTGCTTGTGACGGATGGGGGGAAGGGGAACATGTTGTGTGTGCAGTGCTGGAATAGGGAATGAGATTTTTGCAACCTTTCATTTAAAAAAGAAATCCTTGGGGGTCTGTGAATGGCAGGCTGTACTAGAGATCTCTCAGAGGCGTTCAGACCTAATGGCACGATGACACCAGAGCTAACCTTTCTTCACCAACCTCCTTTGTGTCAAGGGCTGACATGGCTGATTTCAGAAAGCAATGATTGCTTCTCCCCTTGCTTTAGTCTGTTGTGGAAAAGGCTGGTTGGAAATCACTGTTTGCTGTTTTGATTGAATGCATCAGGACTCAGGGTATTTCTTCTTTCTTTAAAGGCAGACATTAGTATGCTGGCTATCTGGAGCTCACTATGGAAAATATTCTAGTTGGGGTAGACTGCCTGCCAGGAAAGACTGATGGTTTGGTTCAGTAAAGAAAATTAAACTAAAATAAGATCTGAATCTGAAGCTCTGGCCCCAGCCCGAGTTGAGATGTATTTCTGTTTCTAAAGGAGTCCTAAAAAAACTTAATTTAATCCTAAAATCAAAAGAAAACATTTTGTATTTGAGCTTATTTTTTTCTGATGCTGGCTGAGGTCAAAACAAGCAATATCCACAGAATGACATTCAAAGATTTTTGCCTTAAAGAAATTTGGGAAAAAATCCTATCTCTTTCCAAAACAATTGTTCTTATGAGGCCGTTGGGCTAATTTTGCAGACATGAGAGCTGCAACTAATCACACTAAAATCAGACTGCCTGATGCTACCTCAGACACATGTTGAGTCCTTGAAACCATAAGAGCTCTTATCCAGCTAGCAGTGTCCTCAAGAAGAGTCAAGCACCCATGTGAAAATCACGTTTTTCTGGATCTGGGCTGCCAAAGTTTGCCCAAGCTTTGCTACAGTCAACATTTTCACAGCACTCTCTGGGTACCTTCCCTTTCCTTGCAGTCTTTCTCATGTTCTTGCAACTTTTCAGTAATTTCCAGGAGTTTATCAATTAGCTGTGACTCCATATCCTCTGTCCAGGTGGTCCATATGGACCACTTAACAGCTTTCCTCCTGTCAACATCCCTGGGCAGAGATAGCACCATAGATAGGATGGAAATCCTGCTTTCTGCAGCAGTAACTTCTGGGGATCATCTGCACCATAAAGGGTTGGATGATGGCAAATGACAGGAGGAAGCTGCCTTTCCATGGCTCCTGAAGAGGCCGGGACAGAGAGAAAAGATGCGCTATAGAGAGACACATTTTCCTAAGGATGTCCCAAAAAATTACACCATACTGTGTTATGAATGTCCACAACTGGATGTCCCTGCCACCTCCACACTGTAAACAAACAGGATTTGAAGTGACTATAGGCAGAGGATATTTTGCCTTTACATTGTCCCACAGATTTTCTAGAACATAAACATTAGCAGTGGCACTAGTGCAACAGGGCACAAGAGTATTAGCACAAGGGTTTGGACAAGAAACAGAAAACATCTCTCACTTGAAAGGCAAATACATAGATTAAAAAGTAGGTCAGAAAAGTATGTGTACTTACTCCAGAACACATTAACATCAGAACTGGTTGTATTATTAATTTAAAAAATAGATGAATAATTGGGTAGAAGAGAGAAAAAATGACAGCTTCTCAGACATCTTTTACAGTAGAAAATGAGGAAGGTAGCAAGGGATACATCCATCTAACTGTTACAAAAAGAGAAATGGTGAAAAAAATCTATAAAAGCTTCCCTTTTATTTTTTTTCTTACCTCATTTCCAGTAGTTTTCCCATTACCTCCTCTGCTCAGGGAATCCTTCTGCTTTTCTTTAAGGTGTTTTTCCTCATGTTATTTTGCATCATATATTTTTATTAAATCAATTGCCATGATATTTACATCATATAGCTTAATTAAAGGGAAATTATTTTGCTGAGGAGCCTGATGGTGGAAGAATGGAATCAAGCAATTTCACTAGAAGACTACCTTCTTCATAAAGCCATTCATTTCCATGTTTAGTCCTTGGGAAACAATAAATGGAATGCCATTATACTGCCTAGAAAATATGACACTTTGGAACATCTTAAATGTTTATGACAAGTCCACCACACTATGCTGACATGATCTTTTTTAATAACTCTGGTTAGGAAAAAAATAAAGGGGGCCTATTTTAACAAGGGCTGGGATGCTAATAGGTGGCAGTTAATTGTCCACAGATGATTAGGGGAAAAATCAGGCAGAAGAAAAATTTTCCAGGCCATCACTTCTGCTGAGAACATCAGGATTTCAAACAGTAGTAAAAGTTAAAAAATTGTACTGGTGAAATAAAAAGATATTTTACTCATTTGCCTCCACTAAGATGTCAACTCTGCCATACTTACTGCATACAGCAGCCATGCTGGAAAACTGATAATTATACCTCTACCTCTTCTCATCATTTCATGAACACTGGGTATAATTAGTTTCTGTGGCACCATGCCATGCTAGGCCCTTGTGTATAAATGCATAGAGTGCTGCAGTCCCACTGTGCTTGTTGTCTGCATTCCAGGGGATGTCCCAATGACAATTGCTTCCAGAGGATGCATCATGCCCAATACTGCTGATTTTCAAAGTGATGAAATAGCAAGTTTAAACCAGTTTTGGACAGGAAGCTCCAAAAATTTTTCCATATTCCTCCCTTACTTCTTCCAAAATTCCTACGTCCTCCCCCTCTCTATCATGTACCCTATGACAAAATCCTCAGCAAGACCATTCCTTCTTGCATTTAAAGACATGGGGAATAAAGAGGATGCTTCTCTATTACCTGCTTCCAGCCTCTGCTCTGAAAGCTTAAGAGAGAATAGTTTTGATATCGGCTTTGGCTCCACCACATCCCTGAGTATGAATTTTCTTGGTGCTGCTGGAAATGAAATTCGTGATAAAGCAGCACAATACCACAATACACAGCACCAGGGCCCTCTGTTGTTCTTGAGGCAAAGGAGAGTGACACCACACATGGCTGAAGGAAGCTGTGGTGCCACCCATGGTGTGGGCAGGTGTCCAGGTCAGTGCATGGGTGCTGGGGCTGGGACACTGACTCAGGAACAGCCTTTCTCACCATCCCTCATGCCCTCTTTTCTGTTAGTGGCTTCACTTTCCCTGTAAAACCTTCCCTATAGGTTGCTTTCCTTCTTAGTTTTTTTTCCTTTCTTCTTTTTCTTCTTCTTTTTCACTCTCTCTCACCTTCAAGGCATTTATATGCTGTGGTAGTGAGAGAATTTGTTTAATGTCATAGAAAACAAGTTGTGTTTTTGGGTTTTTTTGGCTATTGACAGCAATTGGTCTTCTTTATGCAGGCAATGAAAGAAAGAAAGGGAAAGTGAAGGAAGCTGCAGTAGCTGCTAATATCTCATAACCATTTTTTTACTGTGATGAATTAGCTTCAACAGCCAACTCAAACAGCCTGCAATCTGATTTTTAACTTTGGCCTGCTACTTTGAGAAAGCATTGACAGCAGAACAAAGTACAGGCTGCACTAAAACCAGGCACTCCTGAATTAATCTCAGCTGTGTATTGATAGAAACGGTGCATTGTAAGTAACGCGGAGTTTGGTTTTACTCCCAGTTTGCTTGATAACATTAACTCTCTAGGGCTTTATTGCTGAAAAGGAGACATTGCTGATTTTCTATCATTTGTGGTTTTGTTTTGCTTTTTTTTTCTTTTTTTTTTGGCAAAAACGAAATGGGAGTATACAGAATTTTCCTTGCCTTAACTAAACATCTCAATTTCAGTATCTTCAAAGTTTCTGAACAGTTTTAATTTTTATTATTCATAAATAACTATTTTCATGGGATAAGGTTCACCTGTGGATCTCATTGCCTTTAGTGCCAGCAGGATGAGTGGATTGAGATAAGGACTGGAAAAAGTCACATGCACATATAACAGGGTCACCACTGTTATGAGAGAGACATAAACCACAGAAATTTGGGCAGATGCTGTAAATGCTATGTTAGCTCTGGGTTTCTGGGTTTCCCAGCTCGGGGGGATTGGATTGAGCTGACCTGTGCCTGTAGATGACACTTTCTCAAGCCAGTGCTTCAGCAGGGAAGTGCAGTCCCTTCCCCAGCTGACCTGTCAGGTGTTGTCTGACAAGATATATAGGGTGGTGAAATGTTCTCTTTTAAACCCTTATAATGATCCTGCAGCGATGCCAGATTCCACATTTTTGATGAGTGTGCTCTGCCTGGTGATGGATGGATTCAGAGGGAAAGCAAAGGCTTTCCCCTCTGGGGAGATATCTGAGTGAGCTCTTGGAACTCACCACGATGCCAGAGCGAGTCTGCCCTAATCTAACACTGCACTGAGCCAGGGGCAGCAGCCCCTTCCCTGCTCCCACAGTGAGGATATCTCCTTTTAATGCCTCCTTTGCTTTCCAACAGCTGTTTAGGCAGGGAAGAAGAAGAGAAAGAAAGGGGAGAAAAGGAGGAAAAACTCCCTATGCTGAGGCACTCTGGAGCCACTTTGTAAAAGGGATAAAATGTCAGTGAGAATGTCAAGTCTATTGCAGGTAGAAAAATTTAAGGAAGCAGCTATCCAATGCTTCCAGTCAAAATGGGCAATATTGAGGAGATTTTAATTTGCTTATGGGTGAGAGAAGAGGAGGTGAACACAGGAAGGGCTTTTTCTCTTCACTCAGTGAAAAGGGCAGCAGAAACTGAGTCATTTGGGACTTTCCCAACTTTCACCTCCAGGCATTAAATTCCTTCCCCTTGCCATTACCACTCCAGAGTCTTTCTAAAGGGCCTGAGTTCCCAATTTCCTTTAAACTGCACAGGATAGGCAAGGCATAAATTTGGACATCTGTCCTAATCCTGAAAATCAATGTGAAGGAAATTTTAGGTCAGCTACAATTATTTCCTACTGTCCATAGGTGCTGGGAAGCTGTGTGTTGGTCCCATGAAACTGCTGCCCAAAGCAGAGTAGGCTTTACAAAGTCTAAATCTACTTCTAAAGACATAACACCTTCCTCTCATCAAGGTTATCAGATTAGGCTCCGAATTTACAAAGGCTGAGGTTCACAGGAGCAGGATTGGATAGTAACTCAGGTAGAAAGGGATCTCTGGTTGGCCTCTGGCCCAACCTCCCTGCTCAAGCTCAGACAGCTTTAAAACCAGGTCAGGCTACTCAGAGCTTCAGCAAGCTGAATTTTTAGCATCTTTGAGGATGGAGAGCCTGCTGGATCCCTGGGCACCTCTTCCAGTGTTTAACCAACCTTGTTGTGATGCTTGCTCCCTTAAGATATATCTGGAGTTTTCCAAATCCCAAATGCATCTTGTGGCCTCTTGTCCTGTCACTTTGTGCCTCTGGGAAGAGCCTGGCTCCATCTTCTCTACACCCTCTCATTGGACAGCTGCAAACAGCAATGAAGTTCTCCTTCTGCCTTTTCTGATTGAGGCTGAATAAATCCCATTCCTGCAGAGTTACAGCTGGAAAAGGGCTGGAAAGGATCTGCCAAAGGAAAGGCATAAACTTCAACTAACAGTAGGGAGCTGTGTTAGGAAGAGTTTCCATTGGGTGAAGGGACATGGCCCTTCTTTGCTTAGCACTGGTGAGGCCACACCTGGAATGCTGTCTCCAGGAATGCAGGGATGCTCCCTAAAGGACAGGAGAAGTGAAAGCCCAGAGCTATGGTGAGATGGGGCTGGGAGGAGCACACTGAAAGAGAATGGAAGCTGCAAACAGCACCTTCTGCTGGGGGTCAGGCTAGGGTGAGGGCTGATGGAAAGGAAACGCTGAAACCTCCAGCCCACTGGACATGTGTAATGGGGCTGAAAGAAACTGCCCAAGGAAACTGAAAGCTAATAGCAGAATCCATCTCTAAGGAATACTGAGTATCTGGGCAGTGGGGACACTGTCTTAGGAGTCAGTCGCTGGCCAGGATTGAGAAGTCAGTGGTTAGGGCTGAGGGAGAGAAGGAAAAAGCTCAGAGCTATCTTTGGTGTGGGGATGGACAGGGACTGCCACAGCATCCTGAGGGTGGCGAAAATAGTCAGGCATAGAGAGCCTTTTATTGTTGAGAGGCTGAGTTGGTTACTTGGAGGCCCAGGATAGGATTAGGATAATTGCTGAGGGGTAGAGAAAAGGGGAAAATTTACTCTGAGTGGGGCTGGAAAACGATTCCCCAAGTAAAGCATGGGGCTGATGCCTGTTTTCATTGAGATTTACCACTGATGTTTTTGCTGTATGCCTCAGGCCCTTGTCAATGCAGTCTTGCTTGAGATTTCTTGCTGAAAATACAGAATACTCCTGCTTCTCTCCACACAAAATTCACCTTCTCAGACACTTTCTGCTGCAGGGAGAGTTGTGTCATGGTGATGCTGGGACCTTTCCATCTTCCTAGCATCTGCATTAGGCTCTCAGCTGCTCGGTTTGACATGCAGAATGAAAAGAAAACAACATAAAGGAATCAAAACACTCTAAAACACCCCCTTAGGGCAGAGGTAGAGCATTTATGGAATAATGTCTTAAGTCAGAACAAAACATTAAATTGTATATTAGGGGTGGGAACTGGAGGCTCAAACCAAGTTTTTCTCCTACCAATTGCAGTGGCTGCTGCTGTCCCCAGGTGTGTGCCTGGAGGAACACAGGTCCCTGACATCCCAAAACAGGCAAGCCTCAGCATCAAGGGACTGAAGCATCAGTGCCCTGCAGGTGAAAGATATTTTTGAAGAGATTTCATAGAGTTATAGGCCAAAATTTTATAATGTTGATCCCTCATCCAGCACCTGAGTTCAAACTGGGTGCTAGATCCAGCAAATTCTTTGCACACAAGAGGAGCTTTGAGTTCACCAAACTCAGCAGGAAGGGCTGAAGGATCTGGCACCAGATAACTCACAGAACAGAGTTGGAAGGGACCCACAAGGATCATCAAGTCCAGCTGTTTAGTGAGTGGCCTGGACAGGGATCAAACACACAACCAGCATCATGCTCCAAGGAACTGCCCTAAGCCCAGGCTCTGGACCCAGGGATGTGGTGGCATGAGATGTTAGTGGCCATGGATGCTTGTCCATGAGATGTTAGTGGCCATGGATGCCTGTCCATGAGATGTTAGTGGCCATGGATGCCTGTTCATGAGATGTTAGTGGCCCATGGATGCTTGTCCATGAGATGTTAGTGGCCCATGGATGTTTGTCAGCACTCCAAGGACTCTGCTGCTGTGCAGCAGTGCCTGTGGCATTGCAGGTTTGTAGGGTTTTGTTTTCTTGTCGTGCAGGTCATTCAGTGATTGGGTTTCCAGCCTGGCTGGAGAGAAGTGCTGAGGCACTGCAGGACAGGTGCCAGCAGGAAGGAAATATCCTGAACTGCTTTTCCCTAAGGGAAAACCTATCCTGCCACTGCCACCTGAGCTCTCACCTCCTCCACTGGAGGCTGTTTTTCCTTCTCTTACCTTCTTCTGCCTCTCCTTTAAGCCCTTTGGATGCCATCCAGTGACAAGGGACATTCCAGGGACTTCTTTTGGAATTCTATGAATTCCTAACCCACCCAGGTGGGTCAAATCCACACATAGCGTTAATATTTAGTACACAATAGCTCTATACTCGTCACACTGGCTGAGCAACACTGTACTGTCAGTAGATGCACCTTACTAACCAGCCTGTGCTCCTCGGGATGGGAACAGGAGTGATGTCTAGGCAGAGAGCAGCATTTCTGTGGGAGATCCCGTAGCTGTGAGTGCTCCCCCTGCACTGCAGAGGGGCTGCGTTGGTCTCTCCCTGCTCCCAGCCCCAACAGTGAAGAGCAGCTCCTAGCTCAGCTAACAAGACTCCCCTGGGAAGATCCTCCCTATCTGAGACGGCCTTGGGGAAAGCTGGCTCCAGGTGAGGACTTTCCTAAGTGCATAAATCAGAGGAGAGCAAATGTCCAACTGTGACCGTGGTCACAAGGGTTTTCAGGATGAGAGAGAGACGAGAATGTTGATTCCATGATCAGAAGACTTGATTTATTATTTTATTATATATATACTACATTATAACTATACTAAAAGGAAATAGAAAGAGAAGTTCTCAGAAGGCTAGCTAAGCTAAGAATAGAAAAGAATGAATAACAAAGGAGCTCTCTCCAACTCTGTCCAAGAGAGCTCAGTCCTTGATTGGCCATTAAGTGTAAACATCCAATCACAGGTGCACCTGTTGCATTCCACAGCAGCAGATAACAATTGTTTACATTTGTTGCTGAAACTTCTCAGCTCGAGCAGAAAAAATCCTAAGAAAGGATTTTAATGAAAAGATGTCTGCAACATCCAACTGGTGTTCAATAGGGCCAGCAGCCCTTTGTGGGCTGTTTTAGAGTCCCACTCTCTCCCTTGTGTTTCTTCCATCTCCTTGCACTGAGCCCAGAGACTGTGCAGTTGCATGGGGATAACACCACTGGAAAATTAATCTTTCCAGGGGCATAGGGGTGTGTTTGCAATCACTCCATCCCATGAGTGGTTGCATCATGGATCAATCAATGCAAGGGAGCAGAAAAGCAGCAGTGGGCCCAAGGGGAAGGGGCAGGATACAGCTGTCCTTTCCAGAGCCAAGTGGGCTACTTGGCCAGATTAGGAATGCCAGCAAAAAGGAGAACTTAATTCTCCTGGGAGTTTCTGCCATGCCTTAACAGCCACTGAAGTTCCATGCAGCTGCTCTTCAGAAGAGAAGGCACTGTGGTGGAAGGAAAGCCAGGGCTGGGAGACTCCCTGGTCTCCCAGATGTGAAGAGACAAAGTCTGGCTGAGATTCCCTGTGCCAGGCCAGGGGTTGAGTGCACTGGGCTGGGACCAGGGGTTCTGTCAGGGCTAAGCCTCAAGCTGCTGGTTTAGCTGCACTGGTGAAGGGGGACAGGGAGCACAGGGACCAAATGGAGTTCCCCAGAACTGCCCCAGGGACACAGCATAGCCCTGGGCCTCCCACCTTCCCAAGGACATCTAGTATGACTTATCCAGGGCCAAGTACCAGGACAGGAATACAGGCAAAGTGGATTATCTGAACTGGTAAAGTCATGCCATGCAGAATATCCCTTCAAAAGTGGCTTCAAGAGAATAAAAGGTAATTTCATTTTCCACTGTGCTACAGAGTATCAAGCTCTAAGTTTGCCAAATACATCTGAGTTAACAAAACAGGAAATTTCTTGAGAGACAGAACTTCCTCAGGGCCCCAAAGACAGAACCAAAATGACTGACATTTTCTCATACTCTCTGTCATGTGTTTGACAAAAGCAGCATAATGTAACCCCCTTTACCTGCTCTCAGGAGAGAGGAATGGCCTGTATAATGAGAAGATAAAGAAAAATTGAAGGGCTTGTAAAGGACATTGGTGAATCCCAAAAGCCAGGAGGTGTTCATTATCAGTTATCAGTGCATCACAACACTCATGAGATGTGCATCTTTGGAGGAGGTCTGTTATGAACTCTGTAGGGAATGATGAAATTCAGAGCTCTAACTCACCCTGATTTAAAAATACCTTGCAAGGGTTTGAGAAGGTTGTGTCTTTTATTTTGTCTTCATTTGCAAGAAGACACCAACAAAGTTATGAATCAAAAGTTGCATGGCTTACCTTGATGCAGTGATATTGAGCAGTTGTGTGTTCTGATATACTCATCTGATGCCTTCAGCTCTCTCAGCCATGCCAGCTCCAAAGTCGCAGAAAATTCCCATCTCTACAGGACTGTGTGAATTCATCTGAAGGAACAGGGCAATGACTGCATAAGTCTCTCTCAGCTATGAACAAAGAAAGATGCTAGATGCTGTCTGTGCCTTTGTGGATGGATCATGGCACATAAAGGTCCCTCTTGCAAACTAATTTTGCCATCCAGGACTTTTGTCCATTGGATGATACTGCCTGAATGAAATAGTGAAAACCCTACTTCGATGTGAGTTAGCCACTTGCTTGCTTTCCAAGGAAAATTCCAGCATATCTTATAACTAACCATTTCATACTGTCAAAAATTAAACTAAATACAAATAAAATTATTCACCCAATTATTCAGCCAGGCCAAACACTGGTACACACAAATGTATACCAGATTAGGAAAAATACCAGCTTAGGAAATTTTACCTACAGGAACAAAGTTATTTTTATTTGATAACCAAGGAAATCCTACTGGACCCACTTCATAAACTTATCCTGGCAGAGGTCAGTGGGGATTTTTCTGTGTCATTCAAAAAGCCTTTAATTACTCTTTCCTTGCATAGGACTTCCCTGTAAGCATAAGCAGGTTAATTACTTCCTGACTAGTAACTGCTTCTTCTTATTATTAATTATTTTGAGATTAATTATGAGGCATTGCGTCTCAGGGATGTGTGTGAGCTATAATAGGCACCAATACAGACAGACTCTGCCCTGAGGAGTTTCCAATCTCTTCTTTTTAGTTGTATGACCAACAAGATGTAGCTTCATTTACACAAAACAAATGGAAAAGACACCCACCTCTCTAAGGCTGAGGGAGCAGAGGGTATGGGTAACAGAGGTGGGTAACACAGGAACTTTGTACATCTGTGTGACATGTTCACATCCCAAGGACTGGGAGCAGCTACAAGTACTCAACCTCAGAAGGCTGTTCTGTGAGAAATACACACCCAAACCTACATCCCCACGTGGCTGCCCTTAAGGGAATGCCCAGAGAGCACAAGTGGGATTGAACACGGGGATCAAAAACCAGCCCCGTCCAGACTGACACCACAAGATGCTAGCAGGGAAAATTGCTGTCCATCCTACATCCCTGCTCCAGCTCTGGATGTGAGCTCTGACTGCTGAGAAGCTCTTAAACACACAGCTTGCTCTGAGGAGATATCCCAGAAATAGCATCCGAGCGTTCCTCAGCTGCTGCCAGTCTGCGCCGCAGTCACACGGGGAGCTTCCAGGCAGGAGCCCTGCTCCGCTGCCCACGGACGCCTCTCCCTGCCCACACCCTGCTAAATGCAGAGGGTGAGCAGTGTTCCCACTACCAGGCCACACTCTGAATTACAGAGAAGAGGCTTCCCAAGGGCTGCTCTTCTGCCTCTGGAGCTGCTAGCGAGGGGAGTTCAGATGCATCAGAGCAAGACAGTGCGCAGCAGGCTGTCAGACTTGACACCAGCTAGGGATTTCACTGTTTAAATCCTGACTTCAGATTCAATCTGTGCAGCAACAGGCAGATAAGGAAGCAGCAGGCAGTTTTTTCCAGTACTTCCAAAGTCCAGGTACCCAGCTGTTCCACCCACTTGCTGGTCCTTCCTATTTTTTTTATTGAGACAAGCAATTGAAACAGTTTCACAGCTTAGCAGCTTCTGTGTAAAAACAAATCTGCTCTTCTACACAATTAAGAATTCACTAAATCAAAGTCACAGCATCGTGAGTCTGGTGCCCTTTCAGAGGGTCTGGTGAAGCTGCTCCATGGTTCAGTGCCTCTGTGAAGCAGAGACTTTTCCTTGGCATCCTGAGGTATGGAAAGCAGCAAGCAGCCTCCTGTGCAAACGAGGCTGCCCTACTTTCTGTAAACGACTGCCCCTCAACCATCCTCATCAGACAGTCTGATTATATTTCTCATATTGCAACACAGATGTTCTTAACTTGTCATCTGCACCAGGAACACCAGCCAAGTATTCCAGCTGTATAATAGCTTTTTATTGCTGATTGAAGAGTCTCAGTATAAATTATTTCCCCTCATATCCCTGGAAATCACACAAACATCACACAAGGCAGGGAGTGATGCATTTAGAACCACCTCTGCAAAGTGCCACAGCAATGTTTTAAGGAGGGTTGTCTTAGTCCAAGTGTGAGCAACTCTGATTTGCAGAGCTCCTTCTGCTGAGAAGACACATGGGAGAAGTGTCATTGCTGGGCACACTTGGATTTGGAGGATCCTGCTCTGCTCTTTGGGAATCCGTGATAAAAGGCAAGTTATCCTGTGATGATTTGTTGCCTTTAATCTAAAATCAGCAATGCTGAATACAAGGAGATAAGTAGGAAAACAGAAAAACCTGGAAGACCAACAAGGGAACAAACAAATATCTTTGTAAGGAGTAGGGGTTGATTAGTTCCTCCCAGGATAAGAAGAAAAGGACATAAAGCAAAGCTTGCAGGTTCAAAACAAACACATGTAAATAGTGTTCACCACATGCCTAAGGAGGCTGTGGATATTAATTTCTATATGGCTCAAAAAGGAGGGGGGTGGTTACTTGAAAGCCAAATCCATTGAGGGATGTTAATTATACACATCTGACAACACATCTGAGCTAGGAAATATCTGACCTGCAATTTTTTGTTGCATTCCTGTACATTTTTCCTATTCATCCACTATTTTCACATTACCCTCTGTAAGCCTTCTCAGGAATGGGATATCACACTAGACATACCTTTTTTTTTAATCCTGGAAGGCAATAGTTTTTGTTCTTAATATGGATACATCCAGTGAACATTAAAAAAAAAGCACTTTCAGCTCATCCAAGTCTGTGGTTCTTACCACGGTAAGAGGATCCAAAGAGCATTTCTCCTTGCAAGCTATACCACCCAGAGATAAAGTCCAGTTGTTGGGGCTGGCACTGATGCTCCTGGCAGATCACACTACCAGCAATGTGATTATGTACATCACCAGGGACTCAAGAGTTTGCTTTGCAATTCTGCTCTGTGAAAGTGATACCTGTGGAAATACAGGAGCTTGCCCAGAAATATCTGCAATGCAGGTGGTCCCAATTTTTCCCCAAAATCTCTTTGGGATTGGAACACTTCCTAGGAACGTGCCAGAGTCTCTTGGACACAGGCATTTAAAATATTTTGTTGGTGATGTTTGATATAGTTCACAAAGATTCTGCTTAATGTGTTGCTGGTCCTTTTATTGTTGTTGTTATTTATTGGCCAACCAAGGAGGGCTGGAGGAAACCAAGATCTGTTCCACTTTGCTCTCCTTCTGTGGCTTTACCACCAGGAAAAGCTGAAGGTTTGTTCCTCAAGCCAGGATGAGACAAGAGTATAAACTGCTACCCATTGCACTAATAATCAGCACCTTGTGAGTCCTGCCACCTACCCTGTCTGAGCAAGCCAAAAACCACAATTTTACTGAAAATTTTTACTTCTTTCCTAAGGAAACTAGATTCACTACTAAGCTTTCTGATAGTATGTCTGTGGTTCTGCCACAAGCAGTCACTTCTACAATCACACTTGAAGCTGATGTCCAGCTGTAAGAGTGAGAAAGATTTGGAAAATCTGAAGTTCCTGTATAATTAACAGATAAAAGTCACTGAGTAATGAAAACAAGCATTATTGATCACCTCACTGTGGGGACAACAGCAGTGCCAATACAGCCTTTACTAAACAGAGAGTTCAATCTCCAGACAGCTCCTTAGGAAACCACATCTCATTGCATCTGCTGCTTATGGACATATTTTAGAGGACTTAAAGACAGTGCATTTCACCACCTGCAATCCAATGATTACATGCCTTGACAAATATTCCCCACTGGCTGTATGATGAAATGAGAAAGTGGCAGCAAGGCTAGATCAGGAAACAAGCATGGAGAGCAGTTTCCACTGCTGTACAGAAGGCAGAAAAGGATTTTGCCCTGAAAAGCAGAAAAAACATCTTGAGTGAAACACTGAAGGGGTATCTCACAAGAAAGGAATCTGACAAAGTAGGACTGATTGAAAAAGTCCTTTTTGCTGGGGAAGAGGAGAACAACTGGGCTAGGATAAGACTTAAAATGCATCCTGATTTATCTGCAGTTAAAAAAAAAAAGGTAATTCAAGTAATAGGTTTAGGTGTTACCCACTTCACTCCTGAGAGACTAAGAATTTTTTCTCCAATAAATTTCTTCTTCCTCAAGCACCACTACTGGGATAAGGACTCAACAAAACTATTCAGCAATCTCCTACCCACCAGCCATAATATACTCTCCACTTGAAATGTACAGTTTTATGTTGCTTTAACTCCCTCATGGATAGAAAAAATAGATTTTGTCATGATGAAAGTAGGCACATATGGCTGCACCATAGTTAATTTTACAGGAATGACCAAATTCTAATTATATTGCTGGAAGACCATCCTGAGAACACCTTGAGTTGGAAGTGACCCACAAAGATCACCAAGTCCAACTCCTGGCCCTGCACAGGACCATCCCCAAGACTCACACCATGAGCCTGAGAGCATTGTCCAAATGCTTCTTGAGCTCTGCCAGGCTTGGTGCTGTGACCACTGCCCTGGGGAGCTGTTCCAGTGTCCTCTGGGGGAAGAAACTTCTAATACCCAACCTAATCTTCCCCTCACACAGCTTCATGCTATGAACCAAAGTCTTCTACCCCGTACACTTCAATGCAGAAAATCTGACCACCTTAACCTCCTCATTTATGCAGTAGTGCATAAGGTGCAGTCCAGAGATTCTTTTACCGATGCCAACCCCAAGCCTCAGCTGATAAGATTTGCCTCTCAGATGAATTACTTTGGTCTTGGCTGCCACAAACACAAAGTTTTCAGTTCTTGGGGTGCCTTAAGGGGTTTGTCTCCTCACTCTGCTGACTCTGGGGATTTTATTGGCTGTGTAAGGAGTCCCTGGCAATTCTCTGGACACCATGTATTCATGGCTGGGTGTTTCAATGATTGAATCATCTAGGTGTGAGAGAGGAAAATAAAGCTGAAACTTGAAAGAATTCCCGGGCAGACAATTCAGATGGATGGGAGGAGAAAAAGGGTACATCCAGGGCCATTTACCCCAGGGAACAGAATTGATGATCAGGGCTGAAATAAGGGAAAAAATATTTGGAAGTCAGCCAATTGAGTCTTTTGAAAAGGTGTTGCTGTCAGAGGAAAACAGAGGACTTCAGGTGCAGGCGAACCTATTTGCAAAGAATCCATGAGTCTAAAGCTCAGTCAAGCTTAGAAGGGGTGTCATGAGGACATCAGGGAATCTCCTCAAACAAAAATCCATCTCTCTGCTTTCCCTAGCTCCGTGAGTTCTGGACACACATTTATTACCTTTCACTGACAAGCATTTTCTCCTAACCTCCTGTCACATTTGTATTTGCAACCCTCTCCTGAATTCAGTGTTTAGTCCACATCCCCTATCTGCTTCATGGAAAACTTCATTTATGTGGTCCCTTGCAGTACCTCTTTTATGATCTAATCAGGTCCATTGCACAGAAGATGATGTGTGGCTACCTCTGTGCAGCTGCATTTGTAGTCCCAAGCTTTGACTGCTTGGCATAAAGTCATTTGTTAAAGGACAATAACAAGCATGATGAATTCTAATGCTCTGTGTGTCATGGTACTTAAGTATCTCATAGAAAACTACATCACCATTATTTCACATTGCTGCAGCAACTCAACTCACTTAAAAAAAAACAAAAAACAAACAACCTCAGAAAACCAATGCTTTATCATAATATTCATGGACAGGTACCAAAAGAAATCAATGGTTGAGGATCTACATCTATCACAGCTTGCAGAAAACCCTTTGCTAATATTGGGTCAAGGGAAACTGCTCTAATTTTCTGGTTTCCTATGTCAGCTCGTATTCACCTGACACCACTCAGTGGCATTAAAATAGATTTTCAGCCCCCTGCTTCATGCATCATATACAGCAGAGAAAATAAATCAGCACTTTTGGAGATAGTGCTCACGACAATGGAGCTGGTGCCACAGAGAGGTTCCCTCATTAGCTGTGTCTCTTGCCCCCATTGCATTTCAAGTCTTCCAGGAATCACTGAAATCCCATAAGGACTGAGGTACTCTGGGGTTGGGCAGGACCTGGAGTCACATCCTGCTGTCACTGACACCTGAATATTCTCTCATTCATTCCTGTCCAGCCCAGGAAGGTAGTGTGTCCTACGTGATTCTGAAGTATTAAAGTGTGCTGTAACTTTGTTGATGGACATCAGTCAGCCTCAGCAACCTCAGGAAAGTCACTGAGCATTACAGAAAAACAAGAAATTCTATAAACATTGTTATAACTAAAGTTTAATAGCAATATAATCATGGAACAGATCCTCCTAGAAACTCTGCTAAGGCAGATGGAGGACAGGGAGGTGATTCAGGACAGCCAGCATGGCCTCACCAAGGGCAAGTCCTGCCTGACCAACCCCCTGGACCCCTCCAATAAGGTAACCACCACATCAGTGGTCAAGGGAAGAGATACAGATGTCATTTATCTTGACTTCCATAAAGCCTGTGACCCGGTCCCCCACAACATCCTTCTCTCTGAATTGGGGAGAGATGGATTCACTGGATGGACTGTTAGAAAGATAAGGCAGTAGTGAGATCATCTCTTCCACAGGGGAGTGATCAACAGCTTGGAGTCCTGATGGACACCAATGACAAGTGTGTCACTCAGGGGTCTGCACTGGGACCAGTGTTACACCTTCACTAATGACACAGATGAAGGGATTGAGTGCCCCCTCAGCAAGTTTGCAGATGACACCAAGCTGAGTGGTATGGCTCACTCATGGGAGGGATGAAGGATGGGATGCCATCCAGAGGAAGCTGGGAGGGAGCTGGACAAGGCCGAAAGGCAGGACCCGGGGAGCTCCATGTGGTTTAACAAGACCAGGTGCAAGGTGATGCACCAGGGCTGGGGCACCCCCTGGTATCAACACAGGCTGGAGAATGAACAGATTGGGAGCAGCCTGCTGAGGATTTGGGGGTGCTGGGGGAGGAGAGGCTGGACATGACCCAGCCATGGGCACTCACAGCCCAGAAAGCCAAACCTGTCCTGGGCTGCATCCATGGCCAGCAGGCTGAGGGAGGGGATTCTGCCCCTCTGCTCTTCTCTGCTCTGCTCTGCCCTGGTGAGAGCCCACCTGGAACCCTGCATCCAGCCCTGGGGTCCCAGCATAGAGAACATCAGTCTGTTGGAGTCAGTCCAGAGGACTAGCTTGCAGTCCACTTGGGACCCCTTGAACCCAAGGCAAAGCCTTTGTATGCAATAACCATTGATGGATTTATTTTCTCTGAACATGCTTTATGATCCCTTGATCCCACAGAAACTTTGAGCACCTCTACCTTCCTGTGGCAAGGATTTCCTGTGGCACAGCCTGATTCTGTGTGGGCTAGAAGCTCACCACGTGCTGGCTCATGGGATTCTGTCTGTAGTATAAAGGAATGAGTGGGGAACTGCCTGAAATGGTTGCAACTTTTCCCTCCACTCAGGCTCCAACAAACCTCCATCTCCTCCCAGCCTCACAGGCTGAGGACCACCAAGCTATTTATTTGCTGAGGAAGCTGGTTCATATCTCTGATCATCCTTGTCATTTGTTCTCAGTGTCTGAAGCCAGGACATGTCCACTGGAAAGGAAAATGGAGAGGAAAATGAGCTAGGACACTGATAAAGGACTGGTGCACAGTCAGAGACAAGCTCACACTGAAGGAAAAAACAGAACAAAGACCATGGCAAATACAGCTTTCATCCTCTGGGATGGACATGGGGGAAAATCCACATCTGAATTTGAAAGAACGTGCAGGGGACTGATGGAGGAGAATTAAAAAGTGCATTAGGACTCTCAAACATGTCACCACAAGTGCTCCATTGACAAGTGCTGTCACACTCTGCTCAAACAATGCTTCAGGGAAGCCAGGGCACACTTCTGAGGGAGGGCATGAGAGCCCTATGGAGATCCCTCTGTTTAATGCATTATAATGAACAGTTAATGACAGGGCACTTGCAATAAATGGTAATACCCACTCCATTGCGAAGCATCCCAGAGAGCAGAGGGAATCCATTGTCTGCCCAGCAACCTCACCTGGCTCCCTGATTTGTTCCTCCTCTGGAGAGAGACACCTGATGCTGCAGAAGGTGCTGCTGGAAGATGCACTCATTTCATAGCCACAGAAAGGAAATTCTTCCTGAAATATCTCATTTGCCTATTGAAGAGCAGTAAGGCTCCAACCTCAGGTGGTTTCAATCCTTCAACCGGAAAGCTAATTTTAACCAAAAAAGATTTTTATTTTTCCTCCCAGAAAATGTAGGCACTTGCTTCTGTCTCGAGGCTCTCTGTGCCTAATAAATAGTTCTTTGAAGAAAATGCTCAACATCTCAGCACACACTCTGGGTAAAGACTGTTTTAGCAGTGGATTGAAGGGATGATGCACTAGCAGCACTAAACTCTGCTGCCCCCACAGTGTGGTTGGTCTGGCTGATCTTTCCCTAAAAGATACACCATTAAGCATGAGTGACTTCTACTAGAGCATAGAAAAGGAAGAAAGGATTGAAATTCCAAAACTGATAAGATGCCCACAAACAAACATGCAGAGCTAATGGTAGTTGATAGTTCATTAGAGCCCCTACCATTTTTTAATCCTCCAAGTGCTGCAGCTCACTTACAATTCAGCTGTTGGTGAATCACAGGATAATTTCTTGCCCACTTTTGTGTCAAACCTTTCAGGTGTTTTAAATCACTACCAGACACATCTCATAAGACTGCTGGCACATTAAGAGTGCTCACAGTCTGCTGCTGGACGGGAGCTGCCAGTTTGAGGTCTAGCTGGGTACACACAGCTGCTGGTATGGGATCCTACACTGGTACACCCATGTCTGCGGTGAAATAGCCCAAAGGTCTAGGCTTTGTCAGAAATTCCAGGTGTCTTATCTGATCCTCCTCTAATTACCAGACACTGAATTGGCCACCCTCACTCATTTTACCTCACCTGCATCTGACAGTCAAGAGTGACAGGTAGGCAAGGCTTTGGCAGACACACCAGGAAAAACTGGCAGCAACAGTATAAAACTGTGACTAGCTTTAGAGGCAAACCCATCAAATATAGGTTTCTTCTTCTTCCCTCTTCTTTGCTGCTCAGTGTTGATTTCACTTCTGTGCCATGAATTTTCCTAGGAAGGAAAACTGCTCCTCAGCTCCTCCTTGTCTTGTGGCAGTAAGTGTGTTGGCTAAACAGAAGTGCAGGGAGCTGAGCCCTTGTTCAGCTGGGCCCTGAGTTAGAGAGTTGCCTTGAGTTGCCTGGAGTCAGTCCTGAAGTTGCTGTAGTGAAACTTTGAAGGATGGCACCACTGGGCTTTGTAAGTGTCCCTGAGTTATGTGATGCTCCTTGCACATGAATCAGAGGATCATAAAGGACATTGCTCCAAAGTACTCAGATGATGACTTGTAGCCTCTCTCACTTAGCAGTCTATGCTCCAGGTACCAGCAGCTCCCATCACTCATCCAAGCAGACTTCTCCCAGCACATGTGAATTGGCTCAGCCTGGATTCTGAGTCTTAAATTAAGCTCATGCTCTTTAAGAACAGTCTGATATCACTCATCTAAATGTTTGCTTAGCAATGCAGAGTCCTCTCGGCTTAGCAAGTGCTTCTCTCTCTGTAGTGCTCACCCACAAGCGTGCACTCCACGGGCAGCTGTAGGGAGCAGCTAAAGTCCAAGAGGGCCAAGGATGAGCCAAGGGAAAAACAAACTGGCTTTCCTTCCTTCCTTCATGGTCAAATCCACCTCATGCATTGTAGTACAGTATTTTTTGACAGAGGAGTACAGCACTCTGACATATTTCCTCTAGTTGTCACTTGTGGAACTACACCAAAACCCATGCCTTGGCTCCATCCTCAATCTGCATTCAGATGTCAGGTCTTACCTGCTTATGGAAGAAGGAAAAAAAAAGAACTTTCAGAGGCAGAACTGCAGCCTTAGCTTTATACCTCCTCCCACAGGAGTTGATATAAAATTATTCCAGGTTTGCTGAAAGCAGGGCACAGAGTGCCTGGTGGGCTTGGAGCTGTGGAGGGAGGGTGCCACAGCTGCCCTGCTCATTTGGAAGCAGGGGAAATGCCGGTTCCACCAGCACCTCTGCCCTCTTCTCACCCACAGGCACTGAGTGGGAAGGATTTATCAGAAAGGATTTGCAATGAAGTGGATGTAAACCGTTAGTGTAAATCCCCCTGCAGCCTGGTGAGAATAAATCCTTCCCTCCTCCCCTCCTCCTTCACAGCCAGGAATGATATTAAGACTGTGGGACTGAGGATTTCCAGATTTCAAACATTAAAGTATTTTAATTGCACTTCAGGGTAATTCAGAATGGAGCAAATGAAACATTGCAGACAGAGAAAATCGCTGCTCTGGAAAATGTCTATAATTTTCAGGGATTCCTTTTATTGTTGACTGCATCCAAATATTTCTGCCCTTGACTAAGCGCTCTGTTCTCCTGTGTCTCTTAGCAGTCCCTGCAGTGACCAAACAGAATAGCACTAGAAAGAATAAACAGCCAAAGCTGGAACATAAAACCTGTCAGGTGATGAAGGGGGTTTCTCCCCTGGCTGCCTCAGTACTAACCAGGCTCCTGCTGCAGGGCTGGGCCCTGCGTGTGCAGAATTGCAACCCGGACCTGGCGTCTGGGGGAGAGAGGCCACCCAGGCAACTCAGGGCATCCCACTCCGGGATTCCTCCCTTACGGCTTTCACACCTCTGAGAGAAGCCCCTGCTCCGTCTGACTGCTGATGTTCATTATTTATGGGGTGATACAAACATGTCTAATGCAAGGATTTTTTTTTCTCCCTAGCACCTTAGGGGCTGTCAGAAGCAGAAGAAACCAGAAACTGATCCCCCTTCGGATTTCCCTCCCTCCTCCTGCACACTGGGCAGGCACAGGCACAGCTCCTTCCCTTGCTGAGGCTCATATCCTGCTTTTCCTAGTGCTGTTCTGGGGTTGCTTTCCCAAGCTTGGTGACAGGGCTCTCACTTCAACAGGATAAAATGTCCATAAACACTGGTCTGTGCTCTTTCTAAATGTTTGTGTTATAGACATTTGACATTTATTTTGGCCTGACCTCAAGGTTTAGTGCAAATCTTTGTAGCATGGCAGCTTTCAACTCTGTCCTCTTTGAGACAACAAGGATGGCTTTTGACACAGATTGGCTCATGGGTTAATCCTTGTGTGGATGGGGTAATTTATACTGTAGCTGGCAGCAGCTGGATACCAAAACCAAAGGGTCAGGCAAGGTTTACCTCAGATGGCTGATACATGTTAGGGACAGAATTTGTCTTTTCCACACAGAGATGTACAAATCTGCTAATGATACCTTCCATCCCAGAGAAGACAGAGTTTATGTGGCCACGAGATTACATTTGCAAACCCCCGTTGACCTGATAACCTGAGTTACATGTGACAACTAATGAACTAAAGTCTACACACACATGCATGTGCACACTCTCAAGACTGATAATCAAACACCATTTAGAAGAGGAAAAGGAAATAGCTCAGTCTTTCTCCCCTGTGGGCCCACAGACGTCATCAAATGCACCAAGCTGGAGGTAGTGCCCTCTAGGTTGCAGCAGGAATAATTTGTGCCATTATTTCCTCTACAGTAAAATTAGTCCTGGGACTAATGATTTTCCTGCAGCATGCAAGGCCCTCCCCAAAAGACCTCCATGCAAGGCCCTCCCCACCCTCTATCCCAAAAGACATGGCTCTGAATGCTGGCACTGGGTGACTCTGAAGCCCATCCACGTCCCTTTCCAGCAGCCATCCCTTTGCACTGCATCTAAACTCGGAGCTCGTGATACGGGGAGAGCTACGGGGAATGCCCAGCCATTCCTGCATTCTGGGGCAGGATTAATACATCAGACCTGTCTCTGGCAGATATTGTGTTTGAGGAATATTATTACATTTCCCATGCCCATGGCTACTTGTTGCCTTTTCCACACTAAGCAATGAGTTACCAGAACCTTTTCTTATCTGTCAAGTTTCTGAAACTGTTAAACCAATATGACCTGCTTTCCTTTCCCACACCTAACAGGCTTGTCCTTCCCCACACTGTTTGTAAGTAAGTGAGTTGTAGTCTGAGCAATTTATTGGATTCCTCTAGCCTTGGAGCCAAGGAGAGGAAAGCTCACATCCGTATTGGTCCTCTGGGGCAGTTCTCATCACAGTGAAAACGGAGCCCTCGCTGTCCCTGCTGGCTTCCTGAGGCCGTTCATTGCCTGGATTACGTTACTCCATTGTTTATGGCTCACAGTGTGCATATCACTCTCACAGTGCTGTGTTTTGGTTTGTGGGTTTGGGGTTTTTTTAAAAAAGAGGGAATACAGGCTACTAAAGGGCATGGAGTATTTCCAGCTCATGTCTTGAGCCATATCAAGGCAGGTGATTTCTGCTTGCAGAAATCAGGACGGCAATAAAGCACCCAAGCAAAGAGGAGCTGAGGGCTCTGAACCGCAAGGAAGGCAAGATGGGAATGTTTGCAGTAATAAACAAATAATAAATGGATTTCTCCTCCATATTCATATAGCAAGCTCAACATGAGCAAAATCAGGCAAAATCCTTCCTCTCTGAGACAGTATTTCACACAGTGCACAGTCCATTGCATTCTATGAGTATAAAACCTATGTTTATGGATGCATGAGTGCATGCACACACATATGTGCCTGTGCATACACCCACATATAAGAAATCACAACCTCCATGGCACTTCCTGTATTAAGTGGTGATGCAGAAATCCTCTTGCTGCAACCACGTTTGACTTGCTGTTCATTCAGTCACGTTTATGCCCAATCAGCTGCACAGGGCTAAGACACCTGCCTCCAGCTTGTTTCATCGTGTAAGATTAGGAAATGTGCACCAGGAAATGTGCACCAGGTAGTACTACACCAAGACAGCACTCATGCTGCAAGTTTCCAACCATTTTCCCTTCCCACTTTTTCAATGCTTCCCCTCCTAGAAGAGCTGAATATCAGGAGCTTCTTCCATGCTGTGGAAGGTCCTAAGCTGAGAATAAGAGATTTGGCTTGGGTTCTTCCCTCTGCTCTGGTAACCTGAATCACTTTGGACCAGGAATTTAATGGATCTGAAGCACTCTTTGCCCACTGGAAAGAGGCTACACTAGGATCATCTGTAGAGCCCTTAGATAACATTGATGAAATGCACTAAAAAGCCTAAACCAAGAAGACAAAAATGTAAGCAATGTCTGACTGACCTGGAGCAATGCTCCATGCAGGAATGTTCTGCCTCTTACAGCCACAGCAGCAAGTGCTGCCTAGTGAGAGCCAGCCAGCCTGGCCACCATCTGCGGCACATTGTCCCAATCCATTCCAGCACCCACAGTCATCAGAGCAGAGGTGTTGGAGAGCCCTCCTCTGCCTATTCCATTTAGTAAGTGTTTACAGTTACATTTTTCACAAATGTGCTGCTCTGATGGGGCACGTTGACAGGGACCTCAGACGTGTCCTGCTTCCTCATCATGGGCTATAACTTGCTTTCCCCCTATCCAGTAGAGGTAAGGGAAGGAAAAAACCCTTGTCTGTGCTGAGGATAAGTGGAAATCTCAAAGACAGTCATGGGTTTAAGAAATCAAATAAGTAGTAATCAAAAATAAGTGGGCAGAGGTCGTACATTCCCTTGCCCCATCTGGAAATGCAGTGGTGGATTTTAGTATGCCAATATTGACACTTTAATTAATCACTGCTTCTAAAATGCTCTGTGAGTGCAAGCCTAACACAGTCAAAATTATTATTAATAATCATACTTCTAGTATCATTTAGCTTTTTATTATTACATTACCATGCATTAATATTGTATAAGGATATTAATAATTCTGATAGTATGTCCCTTAATATGGAAAGTGTAAAAAGACCAGTACCACTTATTAAAGACTTTCCCTGTATTTTAGAAAGTAGCCACTTTATCATTTTATCATTGAAATTAACTGCACAGTCACAGGCTGGGCTAGTCCTAATTAACAACAACAACAACAGAAAAAGAAATACAATGCACTCCAGTAAATAGGAGCAGCCCCCTCTTTCTCCCACCTCCCCCCCCCCCCGCCTGCCCAATAGTACAAAATACATAGGGGACCCTGTTGTCATAGTAACTGGCATTACAGCTTGCTTTCGATAATTAATGGAGGGCTTTGCTATTACAGTATTCTTGAAATTTCACTTTCCCCTGTGCTGCACTGCAGAATGCAGTATCATTTCCCCATTCATAAATATTTCATTACCACAGTCTGCTGTGTTTCATCATCACTGATAACACTCAGACTAATCCACCCATTGCTGAATTCATGTCGCCCTGTCGGCAGAGCAACTTTCATTTCCTCCTTCCACTTCTGCAGTCTTCATTTTTCTTGTTCAGTGTTCTCCTGCTGCAAAACTGTCATCGTAGGCTAAGTACAGAGACCTTTATTTTTCTTACTCTGAGAAATAAGCGAGCGGTGAAAGCTCTGCCTGAGCAAATCCCGCACAGACACACGCAGGCGCAATGTTTGCACCACAGATGTAACTTGTGTGTTTCGGAAAACTGAGATATTTAGGTCATCAAGGGAGAGGAGACTTGTGAAATGTTGCTGTAGCAGGAAACTTGGAGTCTGATTCAGCAGATTCCAGGGGTACCTTCAGACACATGCGTTGCCCCTCCGATGACAGTTGTGAGGAACAGAAGTGAAATTCCCATCCAGAGGAACTGTTGGAGCATAATACATTTGGTAACTAACATATTAGCAGAGAACATCCAAAGCCAGTGGGGCAAACAACTTGGAAATACACATAGCAAGAAGGAAGTGATAGAGAAATGGTTTAATTTTTTTTCCTTAATATCAAAAGCCTCAAACCAATTAACTGTGATGTGCTTACATAAATAGTTTTTACTGATATCCATGCAGAAGGAACTGGATTTTCCTTGTTGAGCCTCCCTTGACTTATTTTTCTTCTCTTTTTAAATGCTTTTCTCTTTTATGTTGCCATCCCTTTGAAACAAGCTGGCGGTGAAAGACTGTGAGACCTGAAAGAGTCAATTGCAAGGTGTCTCTCGTGTAACTCTGTGATAGACTTGCCTTAGATTGCCTTTCCAGAGGAGACTAGGGAGGCCAAAGGGAAGGAAAATGCCGTTTGTAACCTGTTTGACAGAACACTGCACAGAATCTGGCTTGTTTTGTAATAGGTATCACAGATGGGATGTAGTTTTCCTCTGGGAGGGGTTAAATCCTGGATAAGGAATCATGGCACAAATAAGCATTAGTGGAGACCACGGTATGCAACTCTTGACAGGCACTATATAAATGTATAAATGTATATATAAATGTGCAAGGAAAATTTGTTTCATCTATTCTGCATGTGGCAGAAATAGCTAGGTAAAAAATTGCACAGCCCATGCAATAAATAGCAGTTATTTGCCTATGCCATGCAATCTGCAAGACCTGCTAGGATGTCATTTATGTTGACACATTTAAAGAGAGAAGCTCTGCAAATCCATTTTCTTCCAAGCATCATAAAAAAGCCCTACATTTTGTTTGCGTATTTCCAATTCAGATTTGGCAGTTTCATGTAGCAAGAAGAGAACACTGCAAGAGGATTGAGGGATTCTTGGGTATTATTATTTACCTTTTGCAAAATAAAATAAAATAAAACAATACAATTTTGAAAAAAAACTTTTAAAATTATTTTAAAAACTAAATCTGCTTTTACAAATTCCATTCCTTGTAGGAACCAGAATAATCTTCCTTCTCATACTATAATTTCCCAACCCTCAACCATGAATGAATCTATAGAATAGAGGAATCCACATCAGCCCAGGGACTTTTTTCCTCTCTGCATGGAACATGACTCTTATGAACATGCCTAATTTGTAAATGAGCTGGTGGAGTCTTTCACTCAGTGTGTGCTGGGATGGAGAGTCTCATGGAGTCAGGCAAACACCAGTCTAAGCCAAGAGGGCCTATGCCAATACTCAGAAGGGAAGTTTGCAGTGTCAGTTAAATACAGGACAAAGATCCAAATTGCTTTCAGTCCTCTGAGTGAATCTCCAAGTGTCTCCTCTGTGTGAATCCCTTTTAAAAAATCATCCCTGGTAAAGGAGAGTCTGAGCACACTTAGGGTGGGCTCAAGCTTTTGTTCCTGTAACCCAGGCAGATGATGCTGACCTTGTCGGAGCAAATGATGGCCCTGTCTCCCCAGAGACATCCAGAGCTCAGCCCTTCTGAGCTGCCTAGAGGGGTGGCATGAGTTTAAACCCAGCTGGCAGCCACCCATCTTCATCCTGCTGCGTAAAACCCCCATGCAACCAAAAGGCGTCCTCTTGAGGAGCATCCTACTCCTGAGCAGCCAGCTGGTGATTTTTTCAGCAAAGCTGGACATGACGAGTGGGAAACCCCCCACTTTGCCAAGCATTTTGGGAGAGAAATCTCAGAGGAGCTGCAGCCATGTTCCCTGACAGCCCCGAAAGCAAAGCCATTCCTGTGAGGAAAAGCGAGCCCTGGCTCCCCACGCAGTCACCCGGCTGCCTCCCGTGGTGCTACTGGCACACAAATACTTGTGCTTGGCCTTCAGCCATCCAAGAGCTGTCAACATGTAGCTCTTCCACTCCACAGCTCACAGGGGCTTTCTTCCTTGTTTTTTTCAGGTTTAGAAAGGGGAAAAGAGCAGGCAGAGGAGTTTTGTGAAGTATCTATCTCCTTGCTCTGAGAATTTGTTGTTAGTAACATGAGAAGAGAAATTACTCTTGACAATAAAGGCTATGATATCTTTTCTCTACTACTTCGGACAGAAAGATGTGCTTGAGTGTGTGGGTGTAAGAGAGAAAGCAAGAGAGTAAGTGCCTGCGTGGGCTCAGATGCAATTGTCATTTTATCTTGTTTTTCTTAAAACTAGTTTCCCTATGCTTTCCCTAGCTTTTAAAGATATTTCCTAGGCCCCTGCCTGCTACCTCTCATCTTCAGAAACTCAGTCAAATTTTCACCAGTACATGTGGCTCACAAGGCACTTTTCATGATTTCCTTTGTAAAATCTATGATCCCTAACCTGCAACTATGTCCATTTGTATGATGCTTCATCAGCAGGAAAGTTCTTGCCAGTTTTTCCTCCAAACCCTAAAACACTAGCAGCAGAGAGCAAGGAAGTTCATGTCATTTAACATGCCACCCTCTAACCCCTTGGTCCTTTCCCCATTTCCAAAATGACCTTTCTGACACTCTCCAATTTCCCTTGAGGCAATTTTTAGCATCTGCCTCCCACAAGCTCTCTCGCTGCCCGCAGACCATTCAGTGCTCTCAAGATCCCAGTCACGCAACCTGAATGAGGAGGGTATCCTTCCTGCTCCTGCTCTAGGCTCTGAGGGGCACTGGTGCCTCTGGGGCTGGCTGGAGGAAAAGCCCTCGTGCTAGGAATGTCACTGACCCAGGGACTAAAGGAGTATGTATGAAACGATGAGTAGAAAGCAGGCCAGCGGATGGTATTCACCAGCTTTCAACACCAAGTCCTTGCAGAAGGGCTTCAGAGATGCAGATTCCTATCCCACCCACTCCATCACCAAAAGGCCAAGGGAAAGCTACCCTGAATCTCTCTCTCCACAGTGATTCTCTGTTGCAATAGGACATGAAATGAACGACACTCACATGCTGAAATGTCTAAGGTAACAAAGTGAAGTTTATGTCTGACTTTAATATTTATTGACTTCCAAAAGTGACCATGGATTGGAGGATGAAATTGCCACCTCTCCAGCTACACTGGTTAAACCAACAATCCATCAAATCTCTCTTCTTCTAGAAAGAACTGAAAAACAATCATTATTTACATAAAAGTGTGTGAGAAACTCCATTACAAAAATGTAAACATCAGAAGGCTCAGAAGAGCTTAGAAGAACAAGGTGACAGTTCTCCGTGTTTTGGCCCATATTGTTCACTGTAGGTGAGCTGGAGAAGAGGAAATCCCAAAGCTCAGCAATGTCTCCTGCAAGCCCAGACCCAGAAAACCAGAGCTATTTCCAAGAGCAGCCTTGATGCTGTAAGTTATCCTGGGCAGCATTTATCACTCTCCCCTTGCCTTGCCGCGCTCAGCGGTTCTGCCACCATGGCAACCAGCTGGAGTTCGGGGATGGTTTCGGAGTGGCCCTTCACACTGTGCCACATCAGGTACCCTGGGTGGTCCCTGCACGCCTGGGGTGTGCCCTGATGTCAGCTCAAACATTGTTACATATCCACATTAATGCAGTGGACTGTGCAGTGTTACCTCTGGAAGTCTCAAAGCACATGGCAAAGGAAAGCTGGCATTACCATTCCCACTTTACAGGCTGGAGAACTGAGGGGATGTGAGTTCTTCATGGTCTCTCTGGTCAGTGCCCCTGCAGGGAATAAAAAGGAGATTCCCAGCCCCCTTTCAGTCAATCATGCAATTATTTATGGTATTTATACTTTCCTGACCAATTAACATCTGTCCTCTGTTCTGTGCCTGGATTTTGGAATTACATCCCTGCTGTATCTAATAGGAATTAAACACTTAAGTAGGAAGCAATGTTCTCTGATTCATTCATGCCATGGCTTTTCTGAGAGATCCCTTGCATCACATCCCTTTCCATCCTTTTCCAGCCTCCTCATACCAGCAGCCAACAAGCAAACAGAGGGATGGGATCCACAGCCTCTTGCCAGGAGCCATCCTTTCCCTAAAGCAAGACAGTGCACCCAGACTGAGGGTTGCATCAGGTAACAGCTGAACCACCCACGCTTTGAGAGATTTTCTGTGGCATCACTAAGAAAGGTAGGATTTCTAAGGTGCCTAAGTGGAAAAGGAATAGAAGTCATTCTTTCATAAAATAAAGAAGTTGAGAAACAAATGTTTTACTGAAAGTCAAATACTGATTTACAGTCTAAGACCTGGGAATAGTTGAAAGGTTTTAGAGAGAAAAAATTTACATAAGAAGGTTCAGGAAAAAAAAAGCCTCTTCAGAGGAATGTTGCAATTTTGGCAGCTCAAATGGTGGAAGCTGCTGGTGTTATAATTTTTTCAGCTGCCATAACACTAAGAACCTGCAAGCCCTGGGAAACCCACATCACGAAGGTTTACAGTAGCTGTAAGCTGAAGACTGTCACATCAGTTGTTTATAAATAAATATTTTTTTTGGCTCTGTTGTTTTGGAAGCAGGAGAGTGGCAGGATTTTATCTCAGGCCAGAAGTTATGGGGTTTTTTTGATGAAACACTAAAATTTCTTATGGATAAAGTGAGAACTCTAGCTCCAAACAACCCTATGAATAATGCAAACATTAAAAGGAATTTTTTTACTGGTTTTTGCACAAATAGCTAACAGACAAAAGAACTAAACCTGTAGTGACTGTTGAAAAAAATCTTAAATATTGCTAAATTTGTATAAAATATAGAGGTAGACAAACTGTTCAGTACCCAAGCTACTCAGTAGTCAATGGAACTTTATACAGGAATGTTTTCCCCTTTCATTAACAAATGGATAGCATTTGATTAATTGTGCAGCTAACACATACTACATTAAACACAGTCTTGCAGATCATGTAAATGAGAACAAACAATTTTTAATGCCATGTGAGTCAGTTCCACGGTGAGCATGTGGCTCCAGAAGGATGACATGTTCAACATGCAAGTTCTTGCCTGGCTCATTTCCTTCCTCTTTCAACTGACTCCTCAAGGCTCTTGTCTAAGAAAGTCTAATTTCATGAACAACAAACAATGCAGAACATCTGTATTTTGGCCACTATCTTTCAGAAATCTTTCAGATTTCTGATTGCTTATTAAAAAAAAAAAAAAGAAAAAATAGTTGTTCCCTATGTGAATGACAACCCACACACTTCAGTTTAAAATTACAATATTAAAACCAGTTAATAATATATTATTCAGCTTTTCCAATCTGCCTATTCTGGTTCCATACTATTTTGCATTTTCCTATTTTTCCAAAAGGGCTCCCTTCTTGTCTTTGCTAAAAGAAACTAGATTTCTCTTGTTCTCTGGGAATTTAGAGCTGAAGTCAGGATGCTCAAGAGGGAGATAAAAACTGCATAGGGAGGCTAGTCCAGCGTGTCTCAGTTCAGGGTCATGCTAGTTTGTCAGACTTCCCCCTGCCCACCCAAAAGGAACCAGGGAAGCCTGGTCAATATTGCCAGATCCTGCTGCTTTAAAAGCAAAGACATGGGGAAAGGCAGTTGCAAAAGAAACTCCTGCCTAGATAATTAATCAGTTAATGGAATTCTGCCAAACCAAGACAATTCTTCTACAGTTTCAGTTACAGAAGTTATACTTTATACCCCATCTTGAACTGCTGCCATTAAAACAGGTTGTTTCAGTGCAGTGGTTGCTGCATTTCAGTATCATCTCCAGCAATTCCACATTACATGAATGGAAACACCCCCAAATCTGAGATGTGCTCTTGGATACTTGGGACTACTAGGACTCTTTAAAAATACGTCATTACCACAATAATTACCTATGTAACAATTTTCACTTTCCCATTTGCAAAGCTATTTTTGAATAGTGCCATTAACCTAAGGAACTCTCAATCTGGCACTTTCCGTGACTATCAGACAAACTCTACAATTTGTTTCTTTTAGTTCTTATTGTTAATATTTTTGCTCAGTGTTATCTCCCTGTTACTCCCTAAGCTAAAAACCAGTCAAAAATTCATTACAGATAGCACTATATCCTAGGAGCTAGAAATGGAAAGGATCTATTAGTTCGCCACTCCAGCCATTTTACACTTGCTCCCTGAATTACCTTTCCTAATGCTTTGTCCAGTCTGGCTTTAAAAAAGACAAAGCAGTTGGGCTCCTGCCCTTTCCCTTGGGAGGCTGTTTCAGAGCAAAATACATCTCACTGTCAGGAAATTTTACCTTACTTTCAGTCTGCCTGTCACACTATTAGCCCTTGTTATATCCCTGCGTGTCACACCAAGAATTCTGCTCTCATGCTCAGGAGAGTGGGAGGGTGTTCGTGCTCATCAGAGCTCTGCATGTCTCACAAACCACACATTTGTTAGTCATTCCCGAGCTGGGCTCTGCATCAGTTTATATTTGAACTCGTCTACCTGTGCTTCCACCTCTCCTGATCAACTCTGTCACTTTCCTCCGAAAACTTCCCAGATTTGTCAGTACCTCTCTGGTTACCAGGGGCCTGGTGTTGACTGTGTGGATATTTTGGGATGTGGGAGAGCAGGCAAAGCTAGATGACAGGTTCAAACCGACCCAAAGCATACGCTCTTTTTAACACAGCTTAGCTAAACTCAGCTTCTTACCACAGGACATGAATGACAGAAGTTCACACGGGCACAGGGGGAAACAGAAAAGGTTAATGCAAGAAAAACAATGCATTGAGAACTCCTGCATCTATAATCTATATTATATATGTAAGAGCCTGGACTGCCAAGCTATGCTCATCATATGGAGACAAGAACAAAATGTTATTTGATAACTTGATGAAATGCTTTTACGTACACTTGCCAGCCTTTCACAAGAGGAAACATGTTTCAGACACCACCATGTGAATCTCAGCTCTTGTGAGCACTGGGGGTGTGCACTGGCCTTGGAGCAGGCAAGGACCAGAGGAAGCAGGAGCACTGCTGCTCTCTGCACTCTCATGTCCAGAGAGACGCCCTGCAGGGCTAAGCCTGACCACCAAGCATTTCATACCCTTCCTTACAACTGATCCTAGGTGTCCAAGAGCTCTTGAAATGAAATCTTCCGGCAGACCAGGCACACAATCCCCAGGCAGTAACTGTGTAGCTCCTGACACAATTTCAGTACACACACCAGACTGAGATCCTTGCAGGAGACACATACACAGAGGACCATGATGCTGTGAATGTGCTGCCAATTGCTTCCTCAGCCTCACTCAACATGTGCTTTGAAAAGAAAAGAGTGGAAGTATTGGGAAAATGAGATGCCTGGTGACCCTTGTTGCCTCACACTTTCTCTCTTTCATCCATTTTCTCTCAGTCACTGTAACATTTCTGGTTGGATTTTGGTGGAGGAAGCTTCCAGTGTAAAGCATTAAATGGCACTGCAATGCAGAGAAGCAGAGAAGTGGGGCCTGATCCAAATCCAGTGCTCTAAGGATCAGGTAAAGCACCAAGGTCCTCCTCCCTTCCCTCATTCCTGAGGGCATATGCCACCTACAGAATGGGACTCAGGTACTGCATCAGAAATCTGTGAGACAAGACCATCCCCTCAGTCTCTCCAGCCTTCAGTTCATGTGTCTGATTAAAGTGTATCATTTGATCTTCTTTGGAAAAATGCTTCAAGATCCCTAATCTTGTAGGAAAGGTCAGGGTTACAGCCTCTATTAAGAAAAAGTCCCCATTTATGGAGAGATTTGTCCTTCCTTTTTAGGTAGGCACTGATTGGGAAGGTTTAATAGCAAGCCTACCCTACCCCATTTATAGGGTGTGCTTTTCCAGAGAGCTTTCTGGACAGAGTCCCATCCATGAAACTCTGGTTTTATGTACAAAATAACTCAATGGCCATGGAGGAAAGCCCAGTGTTTAGCTCAGCATCTGGACTGTACAGGTGGTTTCCAGGTGGAGATGGCCATGTATGGTGCCACCTTCATCTACACTGAAAAATGACCTTTTCCCTGGCAGCATGGGACAGTCGCTGTCTGAATGCAAGGCCAACTGTCCCACATGGATCATCTCACATCTACTTCCCTCGGGGAAATGTCACTACTTTTCTTCCTTTTAAGCATGTCTCCACTGGAACATCAGTGCTAGGAGAAGCATTCTTCCAGCTGACTTCCCTCAAAGCCCAGAGAAAGTGATAGCAACCAACAGACCCTGTAAGTTTAGAGCCACTTTCCCCTCTTTGCCCCATCCTAGGCAGAGCCAGAGCACCAGGCACAGAAGGTGTCAGGGAACAAGCAGAGAAGGCACAGCCAATGACCCCAGATGTGTGTCCAAACAGAAGGGAAGCCATAAAACTACCAAGCAATTTTCCAAACAAGAATGAAAGAGCCTTCAGTGGAAAAGCTGTCCTCTGTTGGAGCCTCAGAAGCTGCACTGATGTGGAAATGCTACCACTGCACAAACCTGCCCTCCAGTAAAGACCAAAACTGACTTCTTTGCATAATTTTTAAAAGGCTAAATATTTTTTTGTCATTACGGCAGGACACTTAAGTAATTCAAATGTCTTTTATAAAGTTGGCCTTTCTATTAAGTCACCTTTCTTCCCTGGAGGTAGAAACGGACCTGCATTGTCACCAGCAGCAGGTGTTTCACAGGAGCCTAAAACAGATGCTAGAAAGTCTTTCAGGCTGAAAAAAAGTCTCAAGTGGGAAAGGGAGTTCTCTGCCCAAAATTTGATTGATCTTTGAAGGGAGAGTGCTCAGAAGACTTTTGGCTCTCTGACAGCATGAGGCACCAGAAAGTATTGAATTTTTCTAGGAAAAAGGTGATTTCTGTGTATTGGGGAAAAGCAGCAGAGAGAAAAATCTCTAATCAGACAGAATATAGGGAACAACAACCCAGCTTGTGTGTCCACAGGACAGAAATGACACTCGCATAACCCACTCTGATTTCATATGTATGTGACACACAAATAGCACAATATGGTAAGGTATTAAAAATCTTCTCAGCAAAGCTGGGCTGACCTCCTTATTCAAACATAAGTAGTAATGCTGCAAGACCAGGAACATCAGGAAAAAATTTTATTCTTAACCAAATTCAAATTTGTGTGTTTCTAACAAGCGGAAAAGAAAATTATGCAGGCTATACAGTACAATAACAGAAGCTTGCATACACAAAGAAGGCTGCTGTTATTATTTATCAAAATATATTTGTAATCATTTTCTGGAAGTACATGCAAGGGACCATGCTGGGCATCACACTCTTACTAATACACCTGAATTTTCAGTCAGGATACTGTTAATTATTCCTTCCTTGCAGGCCTGCTATTTCTCTGTCTCCTTGCTTAAGGAAGGAATGCTGTGTACAATGGAGAGGGATGTTCGGGCTTCCACTGCCAGTGACTTTCACTGACTGTTGGATCCAAACACATCCATGCTGGACTTCAAGTGAGGGTCTCTGAGGCATGATGTTCTGGCAAACTTTGGGAAAAACAGCAGCTGAGAGGAGACACCCAAGCATTAACACACATACTTGGGGAGCATCGATCTGTTTTTCTTGGCCCCAGCATGAAAACCTCCTGAGCAAGCTTCTGGCAAGGCAGCAGGCACGGACTGGGGCATTCTGGTAGAAAGGGGAGAAGAGCTGAGGTCTGGAGTCATGGGAAGGAGATTAACCAGAATTTAGGAGATTGCCAAAGAAAGGAAGTGCCTCAGGGCAGGGCCCAGGGAGGTAAGCTTATGTGTACCGTGAGCATAGGACAGGGATTTTATGGCAATCGGGCTCCAACCATGTTGCTGCGCAAAGCACAATGTGTGCTCAGAGTCTCCAGTGTCCAGGCAAGAGCTTCCTGTGGACACTGAGCAGACATGTCTGGAAAGCTGTTTGGTGATCCCAGATGGTCCTGTTCCTCCTGAAAGCAACACCAAGTATGTGAACATCCAAGAAGAGGGGCCTTGGTGTGGGTACAAGTCAGACTTTTGACTTGAGTTTGTCAATCACTCCCCTCACAATCTGGAAGAACAAACAAACCTACGGACCTACACTTCCATTCCCACATGTTTTATCCACTTCCTATACTGAGAAAACTTATCTTATACTAGGATCTGTCACTAATGACCCTGTGAATGATTATTAGTTTCTCTACCACCGATGAGTAAAGATTTGTCATGAGAATCAATAATTCCTTGAATTAATCATCAGTTACAGCAATAACTGATGACCAAAAAGCCTGGCTGTGCATGTTAATTATTTACTATGTGCCTATGCAAAGGCAGGCAGCCAAAATCACATCTGTGCCTCCCTGGAGCATGGTGGTAGGGAGGATAGTTCAGCACTTTGAGGCCAGGACATGAGTGCCTTGCTTCTCAGTTACCCTGTGATCACTCCCTAAACCTGTTCCCCTCCTCCAGAATGACACTGGTGTCACCACGGCCACTGAGTGCTGGGTTACAAAATCTTTCAAGTGACTTTTGGACAGATTCCTCAAGTTTGGACTTTCCATCCTCTACAGACATTATTGAAATCCCACAAGCAGTTAATCATACCTGATGGGAGTGTAGTAAGGTTTTAATCCTGACCCCTGGCCTTGATGTGCCTCCCATCTGTGGATGGGGATGGGAACAACCATTTGCATGCATGCAGGGATTCTGCTGAAAGTTGGCTGCACAGGCAGCACACTGTGAGATGCAGCTAATCGATGTTTTGCTGCAGCAAACATCAACACAGCATGTCTGGCTGTGGCACACGGTGAAGCTGCAGGCACTAAAATAAAAAGAGAACAATCTACTGCCCATTTGAGTGGCAGCTGCTCTGGATGACTGCAGCGCTGCCCAGGAAATTACTGAGCAGGCAGAGGCGCAATTCCCTGGACCACGTGTTAATCACCTGCATCCAGAGGGTGAGGACAGAGAGACCCTGCAGTAATGTGGAGCAGGAGCACAGGCTTTAGGCTGTGGCATAATAAATCTCCCTGCTTGCAGCCTGGCACTGTGTCTTCACCGAAGTTATACCAAATTTCAACAGCAAGAACTGTATGAGAAAGTAAGCAAAACTGAAATGAGAAAGCAAGATCGTGTCAGAAGTACAAGTAAAAAAGGCCGACTAAACCAGACTCAGTTAACAGTGGGCATAGACAGAATAACAGAGGCCATCTGACAAAAGCACAAAAGCACGAAAACTGCCAAACATTTGCGTGCATCAGATGTTAATGATGATCAAACCTTATACAACACAGTCTGGGGAAGTCAGTGCCTTCACCCAGCATATGTCCATGCTCTGTGTTGAACTGCAGTTGTCTCCTCTGAGATAACTCAGCTTAATATTCTGATGTGGTTGTACCAACATTTAAAACCAGATAGCAAGTACTAATGGCTGGTTTCTTGTGCCCCCTACAAATTTGTTCAAGATCATCACGAGACTGCTTCAGTTTTGGTGGCCCTTCAGAGACAACGCTCACATATCTTAAAATTTGATCAGGATGTGTGTAATTAGTCAATATGGCATGTTCTACACAGAAAGCAAAACTATTTTACAGAAACAGTCATCTCTGAGCAATGACACACAGCAGACAGTAGCTGAAGAAAGCTCTGAGCTTTAAAAATATGGCTACTTTTTCCAGAGCTGAAATACAAAGCCATTTTCTCTCCCAGATGATAGCAATTCAGATGGAGATATTCACCAACTAGCAAGCCTGAAATACCCAACACAATCATTTTAGAGGCTCACACTGAATCTGACAGAATGTCCTTGTGCATAAAACTGCTTTTGTGTGTGTTTGGGGTGAAAGTGGCAACACAGAGTGCTTTCTGAGCCTGGCTTAACCAACGAGCACCAGTCAACCTTCAGTCAACCCACAACGAAGACAAGGTTCTTTAGTTTTGCCCAAATATGAACTCAATGAGACGGACATAATTCTGTTTTTCAGGGCAAGACTCCCTGTATTTGCTTCAATGAACCACCAAAGAGTCCTGTGTTGACTGTGAGTTTTCCTGGGACAGGTGAAATGCACCAATCACTATGCAGATAAATCACAATATCACAATGCAGATAAAAACTACCAAACACATGAAAAGCCCACAACTTTTTTTTTCCATTTTTTTTTTACAAAAAGTTAATCCCTACACGAAATTATTCAAGGGCTGAGACCAATATGTCAGTAGCTGAGAAACTCAATACAGGTACAGAGTAAGAAGTCAGCAAATTCAGTGCTGCAGTACAGCCACCAGCTGCAGAGGGACAGCAGTAACACTCCCAGTGGAAGGGCAATAATGATCACCAGTGGTTTACTAATATAGCTTGGATTCCCAGTAGAAAACTGATTTCAGATTTCTGTGACTGTTTGATCACACCTGGCAATGCCATGGCAGAGGTGACTGCAGTCTCAAGGATAAAAACAGAGCCATTTCCTGCCTATCTAGATCACACCACCTTTCTACTGCAGCACCTTTAAAAAGAACAAAAGAACATCAGAACAAGGTAAGGCTTAGTGCACCATAAATCTGCTGCCTTTTACTGGGAAGATCCCAAACTGGGCACTAAAACTAAATCTCTGGTCTTTCAGGAATCACAGTTAGCTTGAAAACCAATGGCAACTAAGAAGAAAACCAGCACCCACAACATTCAAACAGTACATACTGTTCAGTCATACAGATGCCCAGCCAGTACTCCTGTAGCTTTTTTTTGCTACAATTGACTTTTCCCTCTTTTATTAAAGGATGCTGATATAAAACCCACAAGGCACACAAAAACATAAAGAAGGAGCTGATAAAAACAAGAAGCAGTGTATTGTGCCTCTCACTAGTCAGCCAGCATGGTGATTAATTACTTAAATGCTGCTCCCCTTAATATTTCCACATGGCATGGTATTACTTATGTATTTGGGAACTCGTTCCCCTTCACTAGACTTGGAGCTCATCCAAGGCTGGGAGATATTAATGAGACAGGTTATAGGGTAGCAGACACCAGCAAAGGATCTTACCTTGGCAGTGACATTGTTGTTGGCCTTCAAGCCAGTTCACCCACTTTTGTGCTAAATGTGTCTTGAGAAAAGCCAAGTGACAGCAGAGGACAGCCCTTTCTTTGTCAGAGTTGGTCACTGACTGTCCCAAGGACCTTCCTCAGTCACACTCCCACCAGGATCAGTCCAGTCTCTGAGGTCCTGTTGGCATCCTGTGTCTCTGACCAGCAATAAAATAAACCATGGCTTTTACAACCTTGGGATTCTAATGGGATCTCTGTCGGCACCCACAAGGGATCACATGGTTTGAGAGTTTACTACTATCCATAGCAAATTTCCCAGTAAAATTAAGGTGAAGCTTTGAAGGGAAGGTCATATTTGCCCGAGGACAGGAGCATAAAGGGGAACACTGATGCCTTCTGATCTGAGGTCTGCTTTGCTGCTTGTGGTGAACCCTTGCCAGAACAATAGGTCTTCAGAGTAGGTTAATGCTAGAACATATATGACAAAGGCTTACCTAAGCTAAATATAGCAAAGTATTTATATGATGCTCACAGTCAGCCCATATGATTTTACAGGCCTTCATATGACTGAATCACACTTGCTCCTGAAGAGGCTGTTTGGTTTTTAATCTTATGGCCTGAAAGTTGTTCCTATGAAAACATGTACTCCAGAAGATGTCAGACCACCTTCAGGGAAAACTTTCCATTTCCCCCTTATCCTATTAGCTTGTGAGATTAACTTTTCAGGTTTCAAAGGACAACATTACTCCACCAGTTCAGCTTCCTGGCTGTTGCTCACTGTGCTCACTGGAGTGCAATTCAGACACAGAGAATCACAGAATTGTTTAGCTTGGAAAAGAGCTCTAAAATCATTGAGTCAAACACAGCTGATGTTAATGACTGTTCTAGGCTGATCCTAGAACATCCAAACTGCCTTGCAAAGCCAGACATGAAGTCCTGTGGCTGGAGTGGAAAAGGCTCAGTGTCCTATTTTCTGCTCCTTGTTTTTCCCAGATTTCTATGCCCTCAAAACTGGCTGATCAGAATCAAAGAAGAACTGAAAGATTTGGGGAGTAGAAAAGGGAAACCTCACTAATCAATAAATTAAAAGGGAAATCTTGTGACATACTTCACCACAGATGTTCTCCTGTTTTCCCAAGAGACTTAGTTCTTTCATAGAGCACACAGGTTATGGAACTCTCTCCACAGATAATTTCATCAATTAGGATCCACATTATCTGCTGGCCTGTGTGACAGCATCAATCATCCCCTGTCTTGGAACAAGTACTGCTCAGTGCAGTTCAGGGAAGATGTCCTTCTCCTCCTCCTCCTCCTTCTCATGTCATCACTGAGAATTCTGAAAAGGTGAAGGATTAAGGAGACTGAGAAACATCAAATGGGCTATGCTGTATTTATGGATTTTAGTAGATGATGGTTTAAAAATAACCACGTAGGTTTTTCTGATGCCTAAATGGCACCCATTCTTTTTGCCTTGTAGAAAGTCTAGCATACTGTTTTCATAATCAAGTTATTTGGATAACACAACAGCAATTTAGATTAGGATTTGTTTACACAGCTAAATATGTTGAGTAATGAAATTAAAATGAGCTCTCTGTCTCATCTGCAATAGGTACTGGCTTCGTATGGTTGAGTACAAGCCTGCTGCACAGATGTTTCTTGATAAGGTATAAATCAGTGTTAGATGCTGTTTATTGCAGCATTTTTACCGCCTTCTTCTCTGAAGGAGGGAATGTTGTCTGCACAGCAACCAGATGTGACCTGCAAGACTCTATGAAATGTTATTGCAAGCCAAAACAGGTCCCACATTCCGTATCAGCATCTGCAATGGCTCATCAAGTATTTATCAGATCATTTGAACATTTCTACAGGCCCTAGCACCATACTACCACCAGAATTTACTTATTATAACCTGCAATGAAAAAGGAAAGCATCCTGTAAAGCAACTGCAGCCTCAAACAGCAGAAGATCCCATTTTAGTTTGGTTTCCTGCCTTATAGGTCAAATTTCTGAGCAGGCACTGCAGCTAGATAGCAAGATACTGTGAGAGATCAAGGCAGCTGCTTTTCAGGGCATTGTAGGGAAGAGTTTCTATTTACTGCCATCCTGCCATAGGTGATACCAACACTTTGACAGTGACAGGGGAGGAGACTTATCTTGCACTGGTGTCTATGCAAAGAAAAGTGAGACAAGGGAGCTCCTCCCCTGGTGAAGGCAGCAGAGCTTGGAGCACCTCACTAAGCTCTGCTCAGCTTTGTGGGAACAAGAGGATCTAACAGGAAAAACTTGCCAATGACCCAGGATTTGTAGACTGCCCAGCCTGGCCCAAACCACAGTGGCTCCTTCTCTGTAGCTGAAGAAAGCAACACCCGTGGGCTCTGAAGGTAAGAGAGTCACAAGAAGTACTTCTTGGAAGGTTTCCTGAAGCAAAATCTGACATCTCTTATTTAAAAAAAAAAAAAAAAAAAAAAAAAAGCAGCTGGGATTGGGGATAGGGTGAGGTGGGGCAGGATGGTTTTTTTTTTCCCTGAACTAATCTGTGTCTCTGATTTGCTTCACTTGTTACATGGACAGAAGATCCTGTCAACACAGAAATAATGCCAAGTATTTACAGTTTAATGGAACCCAGGGACCAATTAACAACACAGAAAACCACCAGGCACTGTATTTCTTATCATAACAGGAGGGAAATCTTACATTACTGCTGTTCCCCCATTTCTTAAAATAAAGCACCAGCATTCCATCAATGATTTCTCAGTAGTAATGTTTATTACCTGCCAGTTTTACCATTGCCCATTCATCAATCGCTTTCTGTGCTCAGTCACAAAACCCGTCTCTCTACTTGTGACCTAAAACTACCCCCAAAAAAAGAAGAAAAAAGAAGAAAAAAGAGAGGGGAAAAAAAAGGAAAAATGGAAAGAAAAAAGCAATTGTCCTCGTGGCTGCAGAGCAGCACTGCTAGAACCTGCCCTCCACCCCAAGCTCCCGGACTGCTGACTCCTCAATAGCCTGATGGATGCGATGCACCTCGTCCTGCGTTAGCGTCCTCTCCGGGTGCCGGTAAATGATACGGTAGCAGTGGCTGACCTTCTTTGTCCTACAAAACACAAACCAAAAGAGGACTCATAAATACATCTGCCTGCAAATGCAAATACATAAGGCCAAACACTTACCCTCTGGATCATTTTTATTTGCGGTCTAATTTTGCCCTTGTTGCTTGAAAATCACCTTAATGCTAAGATACACAGTTCGGAGAGGCGGGACTGAGCTGAATTTTAATTTTGGCAGAGGACTCTGCTGAAGTCCACCTCATACTTCAATTTGTATTGTGGTGTGGTAGCTTCTTACCAGGGCAAACAGCCCCCAGAGGAGGGATTCATGCCCTGTGCCATGGAAAGTAAGAGACAAAGGAGAACAGAGAACAGGAATAGAGAAAAGGGAATGATGGGGGAAAGAAAAGTATTTAAGAGTTGCTGGCTAGGCAAAGACAAGTTAATGAAAAATCAGGACAAACAATTAGGTTGAGTAAGAGTGAAAAAAACCCTCCTTGCTCTCCATCAAAAGCAGGCAGGAGCATCTAGTTTTGCAATGGCATCTTTGTAATTGCAGTGCCTGTGTTACTGAATTTAAATGGCAGTTTTGGTATCCTTTTTAGCCTTAAATGGAGCCCACACAGCTTCTTCTTTCAAAGGTGAACACTCACTTCAATGAAAGAGAGAGAATCTGAGGGGAAAAATAGTGGGAAACCAGACAGTACCAGGCAAAAGAAGCTTCCAGACTGGCAGAATTCTGCATTTAATGGCACACAAAGGCAGTCTGCAAGCTTTGGGTCATCTCTCTCCTGAAAATTGCTTCATGTTAGAACCACATTTATGCCTATGATTATTTGATTAAATCTAAGGTTAGATGTGTTCACCCAGAAAGACAACTCTCAAGATATTAATTTCAACCTCAAATCCTGCTAGCAACAGACACAGGTAATTTTTACCTCAGAATTGTTATTTGATACTAATTTTGTCCCACCCAACAAGGGTGGGAAGTTCACCCTACTCCCACCGGCAGTTTACAACAAAAAAGCTACTTCTAATTAAAGCATTTCTCCTTTTTTGTGTGCTCTGAAGATAAAGCAAGTTAAATCTGGCTAGCACCTGAAAGGGCAAACTGCATTTCATAAAGTGTTAAGCCGACTGCAGTTAACTGCTAAAAGCCAAGAGCTTTCCCTGTGTGCAGGTTAAATGCTGCAGAAAAGTAATCTTTGAGAAAAGAGGGGGAGCTGTAACTGTGGGGAAGGTGTTGCTCTGCCCCACCTCTTCAAAGCAGCCAAGAGGACAAACCTCAGGGAAGCAAGTAAATGGAATAACAAGGATTTGGTCAGAAGCTGCATTGCCAGTGAGAAACTTGAGTAAGAAAGAGGGATAATGCATTGGAGTGCAACAGAAATGATTTTCAAAACCAGGCTAGCAAATATCCTTAGAGCTGGTAGTATTTCAATTTTTAAAGGTGCTACAGGAATTCACCTGATCAAAAACATGTGTAAATTGCTTTGGCTGAAAATGTATTTACAAGGTGTACAGTCACAGGCTCAATCCTGAAGTTTTGCAAATATTGGGAATATATCCATGACCGAAAATTCATTATCATTATTTAATGTGATGTAAAAACAAGTTTGTTTAATGTAGGTGTAAGCTGTGGTAGGCATGGCTACAGCACTGGCCTTGGTTAAATGAAAGTGACAATTACTCCTGACTCAGGTGTTTCTGTGTCCCCCTCCCTCCATGATAGAGAGTGGTTCATTCCATAACAAATTACATATGGCAGACTAGGACACAATAGTTTCTTGTGGGTGTTATGGAAAAACAGTAGCTTTAGGATGTATTTAAATCAGGAAAGGGCAGAGGTTGCAGAGAACAGTACTGGACTAGGGCTCTGCTAGCTGCAGCTGAAGTTAAGCATTGGCGTGAGAGAACTAAAATGGGGATTGCATTATATGCAATTAATCTAGATTTAATTTTAGGAAAAAAATGAAATTGTAACAACTAATATACATAACTCCACATAACATGGATGCTAAATTGTATGCTATGTTTTTCTCCCACCTTTTAGCTAGGTTTATTTGCATCTTAGTTGCTAATTAGAAAGAAGGAGTATAAGGGTTCAAAGCCATTTCAATAAAAGACACACTGCAAGTTTCAAAACCTTAAGCATCGTTTCCAGAGTACTATCTACTAACTTTTCAAGGGAGATTTGGAAAAGCACTTCTCAGCTCTTCCCTCCCTTAATATTTCCTCTGCTCCCAAATAAAGTATTAAGACACTGTGATTAATCCCTGCCATCAGCTGCAACTGGAAACAATTATTGTCAGCAAATAATACCTTTGCTCATTCCGTTTCTCACTTCCCTTTTGTTTTGCAGAGCCAGAGTGTTTGCCTACCTTAGTGATGGCTCTGCTTATGCATAATGAAATCTCTGCTGCATGTCATGCTGCAGCCTGACGATACAGAAGCAGTGGCTCTCTATCCTGAGAAACAAAATTTTGAGGCCAAAACCTGCAGCAGCAGCAGCTTCATGGGATAAAAAAAAAAAAAAGGAAAAAAAAGAGGAAAAAAAATGTAGAAATGTAGCAGCTGAAGAGTGAGCACAGTGGGCTTTATGAGCTTTATTTACCTAGAGTGCAGCGGCAGACCAGCCCGTGCGGCTGCAGTCACGCGGACTCCTCTCCCATTAGGCTCCAGCTGATCTCAGTGTCACAAGTCTCCTCTGCACCAGCCTGCGGCTTGCAGGTAATGAAGCGCAGTGAGCACAGCGGAGCACTGCTCCAAGGGAGAAGGGAGACAGGGGTTTATCCTGATGCCACAGGAGGAAACAGGATACAGACTGTGGGCAAACACTGCAGTGAAATAATGCCTAATGCTCTTTCATATGAGTTTTGGAGGAAAGAGCTTTGCCTCATGATTTTCAGGAATCGGCACTCAGCTGCCTTGATGTGCTAGGGAGCTGGTCCCTGCCAGGTCAGAGTCACTGTGCGGGTCCATCTGAAGGTCAGTGTATTTGTTTGGGTATTTCAGCCTGATACCTAAGCAGAACAAGAAATGAAGGGGTCTTAGTCTGCCACTAGTCTAATAAAATCAATATGAAAACAACCTCACCACGGTACCTAGGCTAGAATGAAAGGGTGTGGTAAGCAACAAAAATTAATACACATGTCTAAGCTTTCCCTGCATGGAAGATCACTGAAGGATGCTTTAAATGTAACTTGGCTGGAAAGCTGATCCCAGAAGCTACCAACAGCAACACACTTCAGCATTCTATGTAATGCCAGCTGTCTCAGGCATTACATAAGACTGACCACAGGGTCATTTGGTAACCAAAATGTTGCATAAAGAATAATGCCTGGCATTGGCACTTATCTCTTCCACATGCAATACCATAACAAGAATGAAATTTTCTCCATCCTGTACTGGAAGAGGGAGATAAAAGGGGCAGCACTGAGTAGGAAACCCCATTACATTTTAACTGTGTTCTACTTTCCATCTGTGCCTTAAATAAAGCACAGAAACATGGAGAGTTCTGTATGGAGGTGACCCCTGTTCTTAAGTGGTGAGGACAACACAAAACCAGACATTTTTCTAGAGAGCTGGACTTACTTTGAGGAACAGAAAACTAGAGATGACAATCGGCCACAGCATGACAGAGTGAAAAAAAGTACCATCCCTTTTGTATCCTGAGCAGTTCACTGAGCAGTACTACTCACCATGATACCTATACTGCACCTTTTCCTACAGAATACTATTTCAAATGAAAGATGTACACACATGGTAGTGAGTGCAAGCATTTGAGTTTTTTTCTCTCTGTTAAGTGAGTCATGTTAATGAGGTTCCTCAAGGATATCCCTGTTGAGCAAATGTGTATCCTATATGCCTTCATAAGATTCATCATGTAATTCCCTTACATAAACCTTCACACAGTGCTCAGTGGTTGCTACACCCTTCACAGAGTTCACATGCACGAAACGACCTCAGGGAAGAGACAGGCTTGTTTTGTTTGCAACAATGTCCCAAAAGCAGTGATGTCGGGAAGAAAGGAATAAACTGTTTCATGTTACCAGCATCCTAATTGTCAAAGCCATGCAGAGAGCACAGCTTTGGTTTTGCTTTGTGGCTCCAGCAGTTCCAGAATAGCTCACATTTTAAGTGGAAATGGGAAAGAATATTAAACTGCAAGAAGAAGATGTCATTACCTGTTCCTTTTTGTTTCATGCTTTCAAACCACATCCATCTCTATGACAGTAGGCACAACTGCTAAATATCCTACCATAAATTTTAAACTGACAAATAGCACTCTTTGCTAGAAACCACATCATGGGAAATGGCAAAAGGCTTGTGCTGTATACCTTCTCATCAGTGGCAAATATTTCAATTACCATGGTGATATGCACATAGAATATAGAGGTAATTCTCTGAACAAAGGTCTTTCCAAAATACGCATTCTCATCCGTCCTTTCAAATGCTAATACTTCATCTCTTTGGAAGAGCACATTGTACACACAGCATATTCTTTAAAAAAAGGGACATGTTTTTGTTTAAGGTGATTTTGATGCCAGTGAAAGGCATTAGATCACCTCCAGATGAAAGAACTGTTTTAAACCCACAGAAAACAGGAAATGGTCATTTCTCTTGCATACCTTCTCCAGCTGACACCTGGCAGAAGGGTGGTTCAGCTTCAAAAAAAGTTCAGGCCAATAAATGCATGTTAGAATGTCAACTTTACTGGATTTTTTTTGGTGGTCACTTCAAAAGTGATGCATGTTCACTGACTGATGATTGGACTGAAATATTATTCTTCTATTTCACAAAACTGAGACAGTAATGGACTTTTTGCTCTTTTCTAATTAGACTTAGTGAAATCTGTATCTGAATACCAAACCTGAAACCTGCTTGACCTTTTCATTCTTTCTTTAGTATTAATTCCATTTTAAGCTTCTCTCTTCATGTAGAGAAAAAAAAGTCAAAATTCTGTTAATAGCCAGATTATTGAGAGATAAAGAGCACAGTATGGGATACAATGGCAAAAGACATAAATAACACCTTCTAGTTTAGAAAGTGAAAACTGGATGAAAAATGAAAGGACTTTCAGCTTCTCAGTCACTGGACACTGTTAGATAGCCACAAGTACAATCTAAGTCATTGTCCAGTATTCAAAAACGTTGGATTATTTCAAAAGCTTTGATGATTGTTTCCTTTTCTGCCTAAATCTATCAACTAATTTCTTGCATGCAGGAACAGATACAAATAGATAAATACTGACAAAAAGTCTTTCACAGGCTCCACTTGAAAGTTTCCTGGATGTTAAGGTACTCACTAAATGTTTAATGGAACAGCTGGAGCAATTAGTTGTGCTTTGGCTGAGCACTTTGGCCCATAAAGACCTTTGCTTATTTCAAGAGATCACCTTGGTTTGTTGACAGAGGCCAACAAAAGAACTACCATGAGCAGTGCAGGGCTCTGTTCTGCCAGCTCCCAAGCAGAGGGAATTCTAAACAGACCGAGTTATACAAGAAATTGAGAGAGCATTTCCCTTGTGCATCCTCTCAGTAACCAGCCAAGGATACAGATAACCCATCTCAGATCCAAGCACTTCCTATTAAAAAACTCTTAAGTCTCACAGCATCAGAAGTAATGGAATCCATTACAGGCAAGCAGCAATGAAATATCACGAGGGTGAAAAAGAAAAGTACCATTCTCCATTACACTAAAAAAACAATTTAGAGTACTCACAGGATCATAAGCTGTGACACAGACTTTTGCTGCCACCAAAGGGCAGAAAAAACATACAAAGCCTTGGGATTTGGGATTGTGTTTTTTCTATTAATTGTAAAGACAGTGACTAATTGATTCCTTGAAGAAGGCAATGATCAATGGCTGTAAAGCAGGTATGAAATAATTTCTCAAGGAGATGGATTCCAGCATTGGTGATGACTGCTTGTCCTCCAACCTCTGTCTCTTTGGGAAAATCATCTATTGAACTCAGGGGACAGAATTCCCATCACATTTGATCAATGCCAATACTGACCAATCAATTTAAGGTGGATTTAAAGCTGGATGTGACTGAGAATTGTGCCTCTTGCAAGGTGAACTTTGTGCATTCACTTCACACTGGGCCTCTTCTGTTTTTAGGGGCTCACCAGTCCATTGAGTGATTCAGTTCAAAATCCTGCTCTAAATGCAGGAAGATTCAAGAGTGGGCACGAGGCTGAATACCTTGAAGACTTGCTTAACTTTGAGCAGAGTAACCACAGAGCACTTACCATGCCACATAAATCCAACACTACACATGGAAGGAGGCTCTCAACTTCCCAAGGCTGAGCCTTTGAGCAATGGAAGAAAGCCATGCACACAGAGATCAGAACATGTGCAAACCTGTGAGACTCAGAATAGGGTACAAACCCCTATTTTTTCTTCAGAGTTATCACCATGACAGGATACAAGGACTGCATGGGTGAAATAAAGATGGGAGAAAGAAAACTTTCTGATACATATATAAAAAATCCAGTGAAATAACTTCTACCCATTGCAGTGGCAAATTAGAGAAGGTTGATTGGTAAAGTACTTGAGACTAATTTTTATGTACTAAACATACAAAAATAATTGGATGCTGGAAATAAGAGAGAAAAAACTATAGTCTCAGCATGAGACTTGTTCTGTGAACAGCACAGGGTTTAAATTTGCTTCACTTTCACTTTCCCATGAAAAAGGTTCATGTCAAAGTCTTTTCAAAGTCTAATCTTGTTCTCACCAAAATAGAATGCAAGGAGTAATAGTTTTCATTATTTGTTTAAAAATTGACCACTGGAGACTTAAACACTCTCTAATCGGGAAAAAAAAAGAACAAAATAACTCGATTTGGATATTCTCAGGGGAATTGCCATTAAGATTCCTGACTTTCTTCTTCCCTGTTTAGTTCACCAACCATGGCAGGACTGCATTTCCCATGAGAGGCCAAGGCAGAAAGTTCCTATGATGGATCAGCCCTCTCTCTGGAAAAGAAACGTGGCTGGCATAGCTGATACTGACATACTGAGGAGAACAGAAGCACACATTACCTGGAAGTCCTGGTACTGCTGGCTGCTGAAGCATTTTGGCTACCAACCAGGAAATTCTTAGAAAAAGTCACATTTTCAGTGAGTAAACCCATAATAAATCAACATATTTTCTGCCATTGCTGGTTCTCCTGCTTTCTCCACATTTTCCTTGACCTCCTAAATCCATGTTAATTTAGCAGTGGAAGAAGGTCTCTCTGGGAGCAACAGGCTCTGTGGTTCTGGCAGAACTTTGTGACTCGGGTATCTCATTCACAACCCTGTTGTGCCCTTCCAGGGAAACTGTCTGTACTGGAGAGGATGAGGGACACAACCTGTTTGCAAAGAGCAGCTCTGGCAGACACACTTTGTAGAGCTGTGCTTCTTGTGTAGGTTGTGCCTCTTGTATTCATCTCCCTCTGAGCCACTGCAGGCAAGTAAGAGGATGCAAGAAACTTTGGTCTTCCTCTATCAAACTGTGATGTTAATAATTCTATTTCTGGCCCTTAGCCACAGCAGGATCACTCTAAACTTTCCAACCATTGTACCACCTGTACTTAAGAGTGACAACCCATCCCAACATTCTGAATAAATTCAACATGAGAGGTGAATTTGGACTCTTAAAATGCTTTCTAAAATATTTATAATAAAAATGTTAAGTGTGATACCTTTTCAGTTCTTCTGAGTGAAAGATCAAAGACGAGAAGTATAAATATTTAGCAGTTTTTTCTGCCAACTAGATGTTAATACTAAAGGCTACAAGAAATATTACTAAAAATAACATTGCTGTCAAATTAAAACATATTTCATAATCAAGTAAAAAGGGAATTTATATGAGAATTTAAAACAATTCATTCTCCTAAGAAATGAAGATGGATGGTAGTGACAGCTGATTTAGATGTATCTCCACTGAGCACTAGCAGAAATCAGGGTCTAGATGACAGACAGAGCATGGGAAGGTCTGAATGCTGTTTTAGATTCTTGTATAGATTTCTTCACTGAGATTAGTGGTTTTGTCCTCACCAGGCCCAGGAGAAAGGTGTTTAAGGTCTTTTTACACTTGCTGTGAGTTAAAGTAAAGATGGACATGGTTCTGAACTCAGATGAGAACCTAAATGACTTCTCCAAGGTCCCACAGAAAATTGATGAGAGAGAGGGGGCTTGGACAAGCGCAGGCACATACCCTTTGAGTTACCCTTCTTCCAAGTTACCCTTCCCATTCACCCACACTGCCGCTGACCCTTCTTTACTGCACTATTGTACAGCAGTCCTGGAAACCAAAACAGCCTATGGCAGGAAAAAGCAATTCATCCAATACAGAGTGGAAAGGGCAGGGGAGAGACAACATCAGGATAACCAAATGTGCTGCTTCTTAACTGATAAACTAAGCCCAAACCAGAAGAAAACAGGATGGGGACAAGAAGTCAGAAGAAACAGCTGAGTTAATCTGAGACTAAAAGACAAGAGGGACTTTAGAAACAGAAAACAGAGTTTAAAAGAAATCATTTGCTTTTTTTTTGAGGAAAAGCAATACATTAAAAGCACCTGCTCCACTGGTCAGCCTGCAGCACCAGTAGGAAACTTAAAACCATCTGTAGCTCTGTGTGTGCAAATAGAAGGGGTTTCTCAATGGGGCTGCTTACAGTATCTGTCAAAGCTGGTGAAAACCCTGCAGCCACTTGCACAATTAAGTGTTGCTTACTATGTCCTTCCAGTTCATAAGTTATTTTTCCTCTCAGAACTGTCAGCTTTACGAGCCTTAATCTGGCTAACTGGATTTGTTTTGGAGATGCAGAAATCCACCACTTTCCCTCCCTGAGGATAGAGTGGTTCCACACAGACAGCCACAAGAAACCTCTTCTCATCATTTTTCTGACAGCTGCTGCTTTGGAAAGACAACTCAGAGAAAGTCCTCAGAGCAAGGATAACTACTGGCCAGCAGATTAAACTACTGTTAACACACTGGAAACCTATCAGGCTGTTAAACTTTTCTCTTGCCAGATTCCCCTTTGTAGAGATAGTACATTTGGACCATGATGAGAGACAAAGAGTCTGGATCTTGTAGGTGAGGCTTTCCTGGTTATTTTGAATGGAACAATGGGGAAAATATTGCAGCACTATTGAAACTAGCCCAAAGATGACAACATATTCTAATGAGGTGCACTGGCTAGAATTTTAACAGCTATCAAAATGGGCATTCATTTGGAAAACTCTAGCTGTCATGTTTGGCATGTTGCCCCCTTAATATTACGGTTGCTCTTTATGAAAATAAAAAATGTGTATATGCTAGGAAGTATGCATAGTGCACACCTCCTACAGTGAGAAAATACATGAGCATCATGCAGTAAAACATCCTGTGGGCATGAAGATTAAAAAGTCAGGGCACAAAATGAAATGCATCATTCTGTCAGTAAAACAAAATTATTGGTCTGCCACTCAAGAAAGGAAAGCAAGCCACTGAGGCATTACACTAGGAAGATCAAAATACCATTTTTGCTATGACTTTACTAAAAAAGACCAAGCAATCCTCCCACTAGCAGGAATTAGTTTCAACAAAGAAGGAATAAGATCTCAGCCCAGAATAGGGAATTCACAGGAAGCATCAGAGTAAACCAAACGTTCTCAAATTGTCCAAGACATGAACTTTGCCCTAAAGCACCTCAGGAATGAGCAGAAGGAATCTCAAGGCTGTTACCAGTTGTCTTTGAGAGTTCACGGAGGACAAGTAAGGTACCAAATGTTTCAGAAAGGTCAGGGTGCTTATTTTTGGAAATGGAGAAAAAAACCTAAAGCTAGGAAGCCACAGAAACTGGGAACCTTTTGCTTTTACTTTAATTTCCCAGAAAACTGTGTTGTAGCTAATTAGCTCAGTTAGTTGGGGCATGGTGTTAATAATGCCCAGGTTGTGGGTTTGATCTCTGTACAGGCCATTCACTTAAGACTTGAGCTTGGTGCTCCTTGTGGGTCCCTTCCAATTCAGATTATTCTGTGAATCTGTGAAATGGTTTGTAAGCACACAATGGAAAATTTTTTTAAAACGTAAAAAAAAAAAAAATAAAACACGGATACATTGATTAAATCTAGTCAAAACAACCTAATTTCCATCTCTGAAGGGATAACAGGCTAATAAATCAATAATCAATAAGTGAAATGATAAATTGCAGGAAGTAATATGGAGAGTAGGTGCATGTGTAGGTATGTGCATCTTCACAGTGAGTTAAACCAGTTAAGAAAAAATGGTCTAAGATCAACATGTCACAAAACATGATTCAACTGGCAGCTACAAGTAGTTTCAGACAAAGTTGCAAAATTTTAGGAAAAAAAATTAAGAAATATAATGAAAAGTGAAAAAACAAAAAAAAATTACTAAATCCAGTTCATAAAACAAGGTAGTAAAAATCTATCTTCCTAAATGTTTCACCATAGAGGGAATTGCATACAGATGGAAGAGAAAACTGGTGATCAATACTGGTGATTACTACAAAAAGGTGATCTTGCAAGTAGCTGTAGTACTTGTCAATAATTTCTCGTTTCTGGGAGCAGTTATCCCCAGTTCAGCCAAATCTGAAGGATCATTCTTGTAGGGTTCTTCAATCTGGCTCCTGGATGATGGAATGCTTTCACTAATGGAAGAGGTGACACAGCAGAAGTGTTTGTTAACTGGCATACTGCTTTAAATTGGGAAAAATTCTAAGTATAACTGAAGACAAGGTTAGAATAATCCCAACAAACTGAACAAACTTGAGGGTACAGTTCAAGTGAAAGCTGGGGGAAAAGCAGCACTGTACAAAGCATCTAAGGACCACACAGAACCATGAGCTGCAGGTGAACCCGTGACATTGCTGGCCAACACAAGGTACAAGGCAAGACCGAGAGAATATAGGTGGCTCAGCCTAAAGAACAGAAAGCATGAAGACACCCTTTAAATACCTAAAATGCTGCTGAACAGAGTTGGGTACTAATCTTTCATCAACATTCACAAGCAGCTGGAGACAAAAGTAATGAGCTCATATTGCAGAAATGTTCAGCTTCAAAATTCACTTGGAAAGGCGGTTGGACTCCCCTTTGCTGGAAGTCTTAAAGGACTGGTTATACAAGTGTCTGTCAGGAATGCTATAAGTAGAGCTGATCCTGTTTTGGAGTAGGAGGATGAACTAGGTGGCAGTACTCTTCAACTCTTTAGCATAACGTAATGTAACAGTCTTTAAAATGCAGAAAGTTACTTGAGTAGCAAAGATAGCTCCCTATAGCTCCAACTTAACACACATCCTGTATTTTTTTATCCTCTGAAAGTGATGTAAGCTCTTTAGACCAGCAACCCTATCATTACCTTGTGGGCCAATGTTGAAAGAGAGCAGATAGGAAAGCAAAGTGCTGCTCAGTTACCTTTCACTGCCTAAGCCTACAAAACAAACAAACAAAAAAACAAACAAGCAAAGACACAGAAAAGTCCACTCTATAAAACAGCATCCCAAAGGGAGAATGTCACTCAACTGCTTGTCCCATTTGCTTCAGGGATGAGAGATGCCTTAGGAACAGCCACAGGAGACTCTGTGTACCTTTGATAGGCTGAACCACATTCTTCCTTTTAAACATTTCTGAGTTTATATCAAATGGTTAGCTCTTTGCTTTCAGCTTTCCAAGTTCACATTAAACCACAGACAAACTTAAAATAAGGGCAAAGTCTTTCTTCTACAAAACAATGTTACTAACAAGCCTGTTGAGGTTCTTCACCCCAAAGCAATTTGGGAAGTCCGGGGACTAGGAGACATCTGAGACACCAATCCTTAAATCAAGATTGCCTGGTTGGCCCCACTCTGGGGACTGTGGCCTTCTGACATAGAAGCTGATCAACTTTATGACCTGTTGCAGGTGCTGACACTGAAAAAATACAGAAGAAATGGTATGTCCTAGGATATACTGCAGATCAGCCAACCTCATAATACAAACACCTAGAAATCTCAACTCGTGGAGCCCCAACACAATGCTCTGAATAAGCAGCCATGTTCCCCTCATTCCTACATATTATCCTGGCCTCCCTGTTCTCACTCATTTGCTGTTCTGTACTCACTTACTGAGCCTGTTCCTCATGTAGACAATGGCTGTGAGGAAGGAGCCACCTCTCTTTTTACATGCCTGCAATGCCTTCCACAGCACAGAATGAGAAGCCACCATAATAACCCCATCTACTTGTATAAGAGTATGTGTATGTAAGTGTGTATATCCAACCCAGAATATTTTGTGATTTTGTGTGACATTCCTAGCCATTGCTGGAAAGGCTAGGTTTTTTATTAACCTTCACAAGTTTGCTTGGACTGATAAGACTGCTAGTTTTTGGGAATCCTTGATGTTTACTAAATCATTTTCAGGGATTAAATGTTGATCTCACAGAAGTGCCATTGCATATGTGTTCTTCTGTTCTTACATGAAATATGAAGCTTCCAAGGAACAAATAAACTATTTATGATTTATCCTGTACAGTAACGAAGAATGGCTTAATGGGGGCACATACTACTTTTGAATGTACTGCAGTCCGTTCTTCCCTGAACTGGAGAGTCTCTTAACTAAGTTTAAGCTGTATACCCTCTTTTCCCCTCAGAAAGAGATCACATTCTTGACATGACTGTCTGAATCACAGCAGAAACACCTACATGCCACAGGTTCCTGCACCACAGTCCCACAAACCTGCCTTACTTGTAGGTAATTCAGGGTAGGTCACATACAGCAACCACTAACTCAGATTGCTAACTGAAATGAACTCAAGTTGTTCTTACATTACTGACTTTAGAGTTATAGAAGACATGACTGGTATTATACAGTAGATCCAACAATTTGGTGGCATGACCTTAAGCACCACCATCTCTGCTTGTAGACCTTCTTCATTTGAACTACAGTAACATACAAGGAAGGACACATTCCTTCTGAGATTATAGGGAGTTACACCTGAACAGTTGCCTTGCCAAGTGTCCCAGGGAGGTTTACTCCATTAAGATCACCAGAGTTTGTTCTCTACTTTGCCTAATTTGACATACCTAGCCAGGCTGGCTGCTGTTCTAACATTATGTTTGAATACATATTCAGTACCAAAGAATATGAAAATTCTGGGACATTCAGTGCTGAGAGGTCTGCAGAGCTATTCATGCTCCCTTCTGCATCCACTGTGTCCCTCCACTGCACTCACATGGACAAACCTCCCAGCCAGTGACACCTTCTCTCTGCAGAGATGGCTGAACCAAGCCAGGTGCCATGTGTGTTCATCCAGTGAGAGAATGTACTTCCCTAAAATGGAAGGGACATCAGAAAATACGCTGCAGCCCTTATTGAGAAGAAGACAGAGACTAGAATAACCCTGTGACATTTTGCACTGTAGTCTCTACCAAAACGTGAAGACACAGAGACAGTTTGGACAACTCCGTAAAATCAGATTGCTGAGCAGCATGAAGTAGAGAGAGAGAGAGAGAGAGAGATCTGCAGAACTTGTTCCTGAAACCTACACACTTTTCATCCACAGTATATCATGATACTTGATGCTATTGTGATTCTACTTTAGCATCCACTTGGGAAAAGGTTAAAAGGGTCTTACCCCTGACTGCAATAAACCCATCATAGAAGTTGAAGTACCAAAGCAGTCCAAAGCACAGGTTGCAAGGGTTTGGACATGCAAAACATTTATAAGCACTTCTAAGCTGGATGAAAGCTTTCTTGTATTACTGGCACATCTGCACTGGCAGGGACAAACTTAGTCTCCTGTATCTCAACAGATCTCAGTTCTGATTCTGTGTATCTCACAACACATTACAGAAACTCCACAGGGAAGCATGGAAAAAGTCTGGATGAAGCTCAGCATCCACCTACAAAGCCCATGGTTAGATCCATACTGTGTTGGATCAATCTTTCAGTTTTGTTGTTGTTATTTTTATTTTTTAAAGGTTGAGTCTGTATCTACTTTCTTTTCCACAAACTGGAAGAATTTCAGTAGCACCTAGCTGAGGCAATAAAACAGAGCAGCATTGCTATTTGCCCAAATCCTTCTCCAATCTCATCTCCAGGTGCTTCTCAGATTTGCCCTACTGCACCTAAACCAGCACATCTGCCTGAGGGGCTGCACATGTGATGAACCACAATAGCAAGCTGATGGGGCTGAAAAATGACCAAACTCTCAGTCTGAGTCACTGAATGGCCTCCCCAGACACTCTACCAGCACAGTGCAGGGGTGAGAACAGCACAAAGCAAGACTTAGCCTGCCAGGAAAAACACATGTGGAAACAGGGGCTAAAATCACAAGCTGGTAATTTGCTGAATCCACCTAAACAGTAATGCCCATCCTCCTTTACTCCCCCAAGTTCATGTAAAACCATGCTGTACATCTAAATGAGATTCAGATATAAGGGAGAGGAAAAACCCTGTCCAGCTGTCCCCAAAAGTTGCTGAGTCACAGCTCCTGACCTATTCCCATTGAAGGCAATGGGATGACATTTCTTTCTGCCAACTGAGGATTCAGCTGATGTTTCACAAAACAAGAGGGACAGGTCCCTTGGTAGCAATGTTTTTAAAACTGATGAGCAGAAGCAGCCAGTCAGATCCTCTTTTTAAAAATGATGATACACCAGTTTAGTTAGGAAATGAATGAATGTGAACAGGACAGCAAGAGAAGAGGTAAGCAAAAACTGCTATGACAGCTGAACTTTGCAACACTGCAAAGTCTTCTGCCATCAGATAAGCCTGAGGTCACTGGTCTGAGCCAAACTTAGGTATGTAGGGTCCTTCACAGGGCCTCTGCTCTAGCACAGACTTCATTCTGTGCAAGTGAAATTGTCCCTTCTGACAAACACAATGCACGTCCTCAGAAAGGAGGACTGCATTCGTAAGCTCATTCTCATACTTCATCAAATATAGCAGAAATGCTTAGGAAGTTACTGCCATTAAACACAAATCTGTTAAAAATCATTGCCTTTAACTATTCTCCTGCACGGCGGGACATTAGCCCAAGCTGACTGCTGGCTTTCGAACACTGAAAAGCAAGGTTGGAAAGAAGTAGGGTGTGTAGATCAAGACTTAGAAATATTAATGGTGAATCACTCCTTTGCTGAGAGAAGGCATGACTGCCTTAATGAACAGTTACATGGAGGATGTGAGATAATCTAAGTGGGACTGTTACAAAATTTAACTATGAGGTACTTTGAGTCATGATCTATAAAGCTGCTAACTGGGTTCAGTAAGTTGTTGAGTCATTACCATACAAGACTGGGCTGCTCTGAAATCCATCTGGCTAAAGGCATTGAGTGGTTTGCTTTTGGTTAGAGAAGATGGAAATGAACACACTTGCACATGAATTTTCAAGAATAAAAAATTAATAATAAAAAAGCATTAACCACAATTACACACAATCCACACTAAAAATATTGTGTCATTTATATTTTAATTAAAGCTGTCCTGAGACTTAGAATTAGCAGGAATGAAATTAGCATGGATTTTTAATGTTCTGAGAAAAAAACCACAGTACATTCTCTGACTTGAGTATCTCTTATGACATCAGCTCAAAAATAAAATGAGGACTGGGCAGAAGGATGCTGGGTACTACATATAAATCACTGATCATCTGCATTTTAGAATATTTTTACACTCAAACTGAGATGCTAAATCAGCGTAGAACTTAACAGAACGAAAAGAAAAATAAAATAATTTTTAAAACCACCACTATAGATCTAATTCATTCTGGATAACTACTCCAGCAAAGATCCAGGGCTGAGCTAGTCAGACAACTCTATTATCTTTCATCTGAAGAAAGTGTGATTAGTGGAGGAAATGTCACATTTACACTTAAAAATTGTTTCAAAGGCAACTTGTATCTTTTTGGCACAACTCCGCCATTTAAAAAATACTGCAAGAGAAAGAGGCAGATATAGCAAAGAGCACTCCTTTTCATGATTTCTCACCCTTGTATTAAGCCACGGGTTCAGCCTGAATATTCAGTGTCTCAGCAGTTGGCATTTCCCAGGCAGCAGGGCAGAACTGCTCACTGTCGGACCTCAGGGATGCAGTGCCAGGGCTCTTGGAGATGAAGGCTCCCTGCACAGAGCCTGCCCCATGGAGCAGCAGCCTGTGGTGCAGCACAGAGCAGCAGCACATGGAGCAGGGGGGAACTGCACTTTGCTCAGCCCTTCTGCTGTGGAAGGGGAGAGATGGTCTCTGCAGCAGCTCTACAGCATGTGGGAAGGGGACAAACGTGGTCAAACTGGATGGAGGAGGAACATTTCTAACAAGTACAATGCCTTCAGAGATTTCCCTCAAAGGTCACACTGACAGTATTACATAATATAAATTGAGTTTCTTCTGAAGATGTCTGTGCACACTCACCACCAAGAGATCCACAGTGTTACTCCCAACTGCAGTGCTGTCTTGAGCAGGGCAACATTCATGACCAGTACACATGGACACTCTACAGCCCTTATGGGTTTTGTGGTTGGGTTTAGTTTGGTTTTGGGATGCTTTTTCCTTTAAATGGCAACTACATTCAGTCTTCTTTTTCTAGCTCTTCACTTTTTTTTTTCCCCTTCTACTTTCTTTTTACTTGGCATTTGCTAGCATTTCGCTGTGAAGCCTGTATGGGGAGCCAACTAAAATTTTGTGGGAAATTCAAAGGAAATGAGATGTAAAACTAACCAAGAAGTACTTTCAGCACAGAGGTAACAACTTCATGGTCACCCTCACTTGTAACCCCCTGGAAACATCACACAAACCAAGAAGCACAGGACCTTGGAAGGATTCACAACTCCCTCTCTTTTGGCACTTCTCCTTCAGCTTCATGTTACTAAAACCTTTGATGTCCCCTTTTTATTTTTTTTACTTTTCAACCCATTTAACGACCTTTGATAAATGGAGGACCCTTCACCATTTCATATTTCAAACAGAATACCACAAAAGATCAAGTTGATCTAGATGAATTTGAACCATCCATACTGAAATTCTGACAGTAAATAACACAGCAGCTAAAATTGGCTTATGGCATAAAGCTCCCATGCCTTCCACTCACTGGGCTGCAGACATTCCGGCTGAGGCACTGTGTGGCTTCCAAAGGTTCCACCATAAGAGTGAATGGACTGGGATGAAACTTTAGACTTGTTTCCATCAGGAAATGAACCAAACCCACACTTTGCTGAAAATTTACCCTCTGTTTGTGTTACAAACATAGCAATGCACACACAGTAATCATGATGTTCACTGGGTTTGCCAATCCATTCAAGCATACCTGCCTTCTCTCTGCCTTCTCATTGAGCAGAAACCAGGCACGCTTGGTTTCAAGAGACAGAAAACAGCATTGAGAGCAGGTTCAAGGAAGCAAAGGACCAACAGAAAAAAACAGCTGGTCTTTTGCTAGGAACCGAGAAGAGTATCAATCAAGAGGTACAGACAAAGCCAAAAAATGAAATTTAAGTGTATTCACATACTGTGATGCTTGAGCTACAGAGAATTATTGAGTTACCATTCATTAGCTGAACTGCTGAAAGCAACTGTGTTCATGTTCATGTACCCATTCCCCCAACACAATAAAATATATTTGCATTAAATGGCTCCCGTAAAAAATATTTAAGAATGTGAAAACTTCCAGGCTATGCAGATGAGCAGAGAGGTGGCAATTCATTCAGCTACAAAAGTGGGATCAATTTCAATTACAAGTTCATACCTTATTTATAGCAGCATTGCTTGCCTAAACTAACATATTCATCTCTGATAAACACCAGACATCTCTGACCACGGCAGGATATCAGAAGGAGAAGCGGAGCTGAGTAGGACAGTGAGTGACAAGGACTTGCAGAATGTCACTCAATGAATCATTTAACCTCATTGCAAGTGAAGAGAAATGCAGACACCTCACTCAGTCTTCCTAAGAAGCTTGATTCAATAGAAACTCCCATCCAAACAAAGGGCTCTGAAATCCCTGAAGAATGAAATACAAGTATTTGCCATACCTGAATTCCATGTGCAGGACCATCTCTGTCAATACCGACAGTCCTGATGCAGGACTGCTCAACTCTTACATGTTAGACAACGTGGCTTCTGAAAGGTAATCTGGCAGTGTGGCAACACAGGCTGAGACAAAACTTCAACTATGAACCCCAGAAAATAAAGAGGGTAAAACTTTGTACATAAATCCTTTTCAATATATTTATTGAGGTAATATATTGTGTGTTTACATTTCCTTTTCATCAGATATTTCAATATAGAAAAAGCAGTCTCTTGTGAAACAACAGGACAGACTGGATGGGTGGTTTATCAGACTTGAGAGCAGTGACTAGCAGCTGATCCATCAGCCTCAAGCTTAACAGGCAAAAAAAAGTCTGTCTCCCCTGATTCATCACGGTGCAAAGAGTGATAGGTCTAAACACAGGTATGATAAATCTAAACTGCAATCTTTGATATAGCAATGCCTGCAAAGGTTACCTGCAAAACTGAAAGGCAGCAGCCAACTGGTTTTGCATGAAAAGGTCATCCAAAAGAAGATAAAGGGTATCTGTGTGACTTTCCTGCTAGACATCCTCCAAAGCCATAGACTATTCATCTTCCCACAGCAAATACCACAGCCTTTTCATCTGGAAATAACAGGTAGCAAGCTCTCCAAGAGCAGCAGCCCTTGCCCTGATCACTCATGGGCAGCACAACGCCTGCTCTGTGGCCACACAGATGGTTGTGCAGGCAAACAATACCCACTCAGCTGAAGCACGACCCTCCCACCCTACTGCTTTTTTTGGAGAACAGGTTTTCAGCTAAATCAGTCCCCTGATTTGGATGCCATAACACAGCGGATGGCATGAATGAAGGACTGAAGACTGGGGATAGCTAATTAAAACGCAAACCCACAAGTTTTGGCATGGTCTAAGATTGCAGTTCCAGGGCCAATCTCAGAGAATCTGTCAGTTCAGCTCCCACCTGCCTTGGGCTCTCCAAAGCAACAGCTAACACAAGATGTGATGTCTTTGATGGGTACCACCTGGGACCGATGCTTGAACATCTCAACCTTTCCTAAGTTTGACTGAAAACTTGTGTGTGAGTTACTGCAATGTGAATGATACTGCTAGCCTGTAACCTGTAAGAGAACCAAGAGAGCACTGAGCTGGATTCACCCTGCAGTACATTTATTTTGTAAGCAATTCTTTTTCTGTTCCTCATAGTTACAGAGACTCATAGGAGACCACGTAGAAGTTGGTGGGATTTGGGATGTTTGTCTGGCTGGAAGCAGAGGAGAATCTGATTCATTAGTGCTTTCTTTCCAAAATGCAACAGCCATCAAGCAATCATAAAATAGTGTCATGATTAAAGAACTGATCACAGGCGAGCGTGGGGATGCCCACACACAGTAAATCTGCCCTGCTGCTTCCTGGGAAGGTTTGCAGTCTGTGCCAGGTTCTGTACTGCTGTGTTAGACTGCTCCCTGTTCTCACACTAGCTCATGCACAGGCTTTCTAAAAGCAAGACAAGCCCTCTATTTAGATCTTCCATTTGCATTTACATTTTTAAAGAGAAAATTCTGATTTTTCCAAATAAATAACAGAGCCCAAGGAACACAAACAAATATTGAAATGGAATTTGGTGGAAACAACTATTTATCTTGGTTTAACTTTCACATTGGAAGAATTCAGAAAGATAAAACCCCAAGCACTTCCAATACTTTTGTGTTTGTTGAAAATTGCCAATAATTTTTGTTGCAAAAACATTTTCCTTCCACTTCCAACATTCCTCTGAGACAAGAGCAAAAATAGTTTAACTGTGAAAATGATCCATTTTACAGGCATCAAACTATTTTTAAATCCTACTCCTCAGTCTGCTCCTCTATGCCTAGACCATCAGTAATTTATTTATGAAATTCTCTGAGGAAGGGAGTGTGCAAAGGAAAGGTAGGTGGGAAGCAAAAAAAGCCCTACATATACACACATACATATATATATGTGTGTGTATATATATATATATATATATATATATACGTTGATTCCTTAGAGGGGAAGTTACTAGGTGCCAAATTCTGACCTCTGACACAGCACAAGCATCAACTCACTACTAGCATGTTTTTGTTGAAGTCAATGAGATGCCCAGTACCACCATGACAAGCAGAACCCAACCCTAGCACTGAATATGCAGAATTATGGAGGAAGCAGCAGACCTAGGTGTCGCATCCATCTATTCCATGACATAAACCATTGTAAGGTCACAGGAAAGTCAGACAGGGCTAAGTAGGAAGGCACACTCACTGACTGCACTCGAGAGGAAAAGGAGTAACACCACAAATTTTCAGGTGGAAGCAGGTAAACTGAAGGTGAACTGATAAGGGAGATGTGTGATGGCATTGAGGGCCACTTGAAGCACACCCTGAAGCTGGTAACCATAACCAATATGCACTCAAGTCTTAAAATGGGACCAAATCCAAGGGGAACATGATTGGACCAGGCTCCTCCTCTGTTCAAGAGAGGAAAATCAGGTGATACTGAGATTAGCTCACCACCAGGCTTTGGTCCTTCTGTGAGCCTTTCTTTCCTTCTGGCACACTAAGAGAGAGGGCAGCTGTTTGGCTTTTCTCCTGCTCCTTTGCAGGGACAGTGCTGGAGGAAGTATTCCTTGTGAGGGGGAATTACACAGGTACTCCTTCAAAAGGCACAAAACTACTACAGGATCAGCAGCTTAAAGACAGCTAATAAATCTTTAACCTCAGTACTTTCCTTTAGTGGGAGCCTTGTGAAGCTATGATCCTATATCCAGGTTCAAAAGAAACAAACTTCACTTCTGAACATCTGAATGACTCCAGGCACTCTTGTCAAACGTGGGTGTTGCAGGACTTGTTAAGAATTCTTGCCTGCATAAGGTATTTCCCGAAACCCAGAATGAAAATATTCTGTTAGTGGAATACAAGTCCAAGCTCATGTTTAAAGCAAGAACTGTTGATCCCAAATGAACGAAGCAGAAGATTTTCATTACATGGAGCACAGAAGGAAATGTTTGTCAGATATGTCTCAGGAAAATCTCCTTACAGGAACATGTCTGTGTTCATACAGAGGAAGGGCTTATTTTAGGAAAAGAGCCTGAAGATCTCGTACATTTGTTTTGATGAACTGTCCTGGAGATTTTCTGTATTGTTTTTTCCAGAGGAGAAGATTGGTCAAAGAACTGTTCTGCAAAGGGTTTCCTCTACTAGAAAAAGATGAGCACTGAATGCACATTTTAATGTCACACAGGACACAGTTTAGACTATGGCAGCAAAAAAGGCAGAGAGAGAGAGGCATTTCAGAGCCTGTGCACCTCTTTACAAAGGCAAAAAAAAGACAGAAAGAATTTAAATTCCTGCAATGTGAATTTTGTCTCAACTCTGGGTTCTAACAGAACGAGGTGTGAAAGCACAAAATCTAAGCAAATAGACCTGTTGAGAAAAGACAGGGAGAAAAGCACGGCATAACCAGATCTCCAGCTCCAAAGAGAGCCATAAATCATCTTCCTTCCACCTGTGAAATTCTCAAAATCCCAGACCAGGGTTTAAAGTCTGGCCTTTGGGGAAGGCCAAGTCCAGAGTCCTGCACTCACATGGTATCTAGAGAACCCTAATCTCAAAAAGTGAGAAAAACCAACCTCCAGTCATTCTCTCTTCACATGAAACTCACTCAGGCAATATCCACTCCCATTACAGTTCTGGCAGTAAGAGCCCTTTCACAAGTGTTTGCTTCCCTCTTGCAAGTAGCTCTCTCACAGGCTTCTGACTTAAAATGCTCTCTTTGTCAAGACAACAATTTTTTTATTTTAGAAGATCACCAGAAAGACTTTCTGACAGTTTATTGTGGAGACAGAGGGGAAATGGACAGTTAATGTGGGAATATCACCTGCTGTTTGGATGAGTTTAGTGTGTTTGCATCAAGATAAAACATCTAAACACAAACTTGTGGAGGCTGCTTCCTGCTCCTCAGCCCCTAGGTGTAAGAATGTATTTTACATAGATGTTCAACATGCTTTTCTTGCTGCCTCCCATCTATCCCAAAGCTGTTTTATTGGCTCTAACGACATAACCTTCCCACTTAGCTATGCAAGGAAGTGCATGGGCTATGAAATCGACTTCTACTGCTGGTTTGGATTCTTCTGCTAATTCATATGGGTTTTAATTCCATGCCCTTTAGGCTTATAATAAATATCACCCTTGATAAGCCAGAAGAAGAATTAAGCTAATATTGAAAGAATCTGTCAGACCACTTATTTATTGTTTTAATTTTATGACTGTCTTGATGTAAATTGTAACTGACATTGGCTAGGTCCAAACAGAAATCACTAAATCACCCAACATACTAATTCAATGGGAAAGCAGAAAACGTAGTATATTAAGCACGTTACAAATGAAGTTGTTAAATTATTCATTACTGGTTTTGAAATGTATTTGGTTGACTTACAAATAAAACTAAAAACCTACCCAATAAAGCAATATATATTTTTCAGGACACTTACTATGTCGTATATCTGACTTACCTTCTGCATAATGGAGGCATTCCTTTATTAGCACTTAGACAAAGTTTATCTAACATATTCCATGCTGTTAAAAATTGTCTTTGTTAAATACTTATGTAAAGAAATATTGTATTCCTATTCATATTCAGGAAGAATTTACTTTGTGTGAATGTGGAATTTACTTTCATTGTGCACACTCTGCATAAGAATCTGATCTGCAACTTGCCATCACCTTCCTCTCCCTCTGTCTAGGTTCACTAAGAACTGAATGCATGTATCAGCTCACAGGATCAGACCCAGAGCTGGACAGGAAAAACTGTAAATTAGTTGTTCATATTTTCTTTGTAAAACAAAAGTACCACTCACCCAGGAGAGAATTTTGTTTGCAGTTGTGCCAATTCAAGTGGATTTGTTGAACTCAATTACAGATTACCTCTGATTAGCCAGTTTGCTTTTCTATGAACTCAACAAGGAGCAAAGGGCTAAGGAAGGAAAATAGATCAGGATTCAGGTTGCATTTTAAATGCTCAGCTGTTGTAGTTACTGATATTAAGAATGTCCTTTGAACAAGCTCAGCATTTATGAAAACTCTATAGTCACATTTACATGCTAGTTAAAGCTGAACTGCATTGGTAGCATCTACTGTTTGGGGAAAGAGTCTTTTCAACACTTCCATAACAGTGCAAAAAAAAAAAAAGCCGAACATATTAATGAGCAAAGGAAAGAAAGAGAAATTAAAACAAACAAATAAATAAATAAATGGAAGAAAAGAAAGAAATTAAAGAAAGAGCCTCCAAAATGCCAAAAGCTATTTTCATAAGTCTCTCTTTGTCACCAAAACCAGAAGAAATGGCCAATCCCTCTCCCTGCTAGGACAAGGGAGCTCCCCAAAAGGAGACTCACTTTTCATCTTTAAAGAAAAACAAAAAGAGAGAAAAAAGTCACCTCGAAACTTTATCTTTGCAATAAGATGAGGAAAACTATTCTGTGATCTCTTAATGTCTCTGTGCTTCTGAAGTGAGGATAAAAAGTTGTAGATGTTTCAAAATTTCTCTTTTACTGTTGCACTGGGGATCACGTGCTCCAACTTCACTGGCAGTCTGTTCAGGGGAAAAAGGAAAGCTCATCCTATCATGTCCCTGATGGCATACCGTTCTCTGAGGAAAGGGACAGCACAGGATTTTCTGCACTAAAGTCTAAAAATACAGATCCAGATTTTCTCCTTTAGATATAACACCTGGACACATGCTTTCATAAATGGACCTAATTGTGGAGAATCCTTTCACTGGGAAGCACCCTGCAGTCAAGGTATTTTTTAGAACTCTGGGAGAGAACATGTCAGGGGTTAAAAGGCACAGGCAATCTCTGCTGCATTAGTGGCCTTCAGAGAGCCCAGTGATGGCAGGAGCAAACAGCATTTCTCAGTGCAGCTGTCTTTGTCGGCCTCTCTAACCTCACAGCAACGCCAGAGCAGAGGAGGTAGCACTGGAGAAGAGACAGCTGCAGCAGTGGTGCTGAGAATCCCCTTTTAAAGCCCTCTTGAAGTCATTCTGGTTATGTCAGCTCTCTTCCTCTGCCTGATGAGTGGTTTGCTTGAGACCCCTGACCATCTCAGCACTCTTTTGCAGGCTTGCTTTGTTATTGTCTTCCTTGTACTGTTAAAATCAAAGCATTTGATTCAGTCAACCTTTCTGTGAAAAGGTATTTTTGAGCTGGAAAGAAATCTCAAATTATTTTCATTTCTATTAAGCAGATGCTTTGGTATTTGAAAGGCTGATTTGCCCCTTCTGAGGGATTCCATTCTCTCCTGCTGCAGTGAGATGCCTTTAGGCTCTAAATTCAGAATAATGTGGAAGCTGCAACCATGCTTCCTTCAGTTTGTATCCTTGAACTGTCCAGTATTTTCACATCACGTTAATCTTCAGTTCCATATCACCTTAACTATGTAACAAAATGCCAACACTTTGCTACTTCAGCAACTGCCATTCAACCAACATATTTTAATTTATTACAAAAATATCTTCTTTCTGAACATCCTCAGCCTAGCTAGTGACTCCATTAATGGTATTGACTGCTGAAAAGTTACCTTAAGATTAATCTAGCTCTCTGAGTTGAATTTCAAAAAAGGACTGCATATGTCTTTAATGGTGAAGTTGTCATCTGCACATGAGTTTAAAAATCAGTGTTTTGCAAGGATACAGAAAATAACCCTCAAATAGCAAGGTGAAATACAGGGACTGAGCTTTAAGCAACTTATAGCAACAGGCGGCTTGGTGCTGTAAAATGGATCAAGAGACCTCTGGATCTTTCAAGCATCAAATATTGGTTCATTGAGAAAGTTCTTCCAAGCCCAATAAAGAATATTTCCCTGATAGAAAGCCAATGGTGGAAGATTTTTCCTATCCATTAATGACTGGGCTTATGTATCAAAGTAGAAAAATTTCATTCATACATTAAATTGCTTACAAACCCACTGGAACTCTTTTGCTCAAGAGATTCTTGTGTCAGTGATTATTTATGCACTTCTGTCACAAAAGATTTCCTTTCAAATGTTTTGAATGCAGTACCTTCTAATTGCATTGGATGCATTATATGTGCAAATCAGTAAGGACAAAAATGCAACAAGCCTTCTCTGCACTACTCATTATTTTTACATTCTGCTATCATGTCACCTGTTGTCTGTTTTCTTCCCTACCTAAGCTGTTCTAAAACATTTCATTCATCCTCATGTCTCAAGCATTTTCACATCTCTGCTGCCTGGATGTTTTTTCCTGATGTTCACTGAGATGTAAGGACCAGCTATGAACAAAGCTTCTCATAAGGGGGACACAACTATGATTAATAAAATAGAACCATAATAGTTAGAGGCACATGTAACCATGAAAGAAGAACCAAGCAGATTGGAAATTAAATCAAAGTGCAGGACATGTGACTTCATCTTCAGCAGAGAAATCATTCTCCTTGAAGACTGACAGCGAGTCGAAAAGACGACTCCTACACCAGCAGAACTACCTACACATACAAGCATTTACTGTGTTATGTAGCATCCTTCTTCATGTCAAAGTCATAAATTACAGCAATCCTACCTCCTAGGCCATAGACAACAATTTGTTCCTAAAGTATGTTTAAAATTCATTGACATCTACAAAATATTCCTTTTCTGCCAGGCATTTATCCCTCTTAAGCCATGTTCCCCAATAGATTTTATTGCTGTCATTGCTCTTCTTTCCCACAACAAGTTTAGCTTGTTCTAAAATAAGGTTTAAGGGCTTGTAGGTTCCACAGGAGTTGAATTTCACAGGGGATTATATATTTTCGTTATCAGCACAGTCACTTTATTCAGTCTGAGATTCCTTCAAAAATCCTGGCATCTTGCTGCAATTTACAGGTTTGTATTGCTCCAACCTTCTTCTTTCTCCAATACGTTTAAGCTTTATTACCCCTCCCAGAGCTGCTGTTTGCAGGTATCTTTCTGATAGATGGCACATCCACAGTACAGAGAGCAGAACACTGCAGATTGCAATATCAGACCTAGGTGTGAAGCAGAAGTAATCCAGCTGCAACAGGACAGTGCCTGGCACAGGGCAATTCACATTACTTTTTCACAGGTAGGTGAACCTACCATGCACAATCTCTTGTGGCCAGTGACAGGGTGACAATCCTGGCTGAGGTACTCTAAGGACTCAGAAATCAATTGAAACAGATCTCCCATGAGCAAACCAGCTAGGTGCTCTGAAATATCCCAGGCACCCTTAATGTCTCCCTGCTTTGATGGCTTACAGAATTTCAGTGGCATTTTGCATTTTCATCAGTCTTACTAACACTGCATGTACATATTCAGATGCTCGCCCTTCAGAGGCCCACGCTCTCTCTGCTGTCAGCAGACATCACAGGTGAAATGTCAGTCTTGGCAAAGTCAAGAGTGAAATCCTCCTGACTTCTCTGGGGCCCACATTTAATCCCATAACGTCAGGAAATGTTCATGTCTGAATCATATTCAGACTCACGATTGTACCAGCTCTCACAGCTCTTTCCCCAGAGACTAACCGGGGAAATGAAGACACAAGATTGAAGCAGGTTTGAAAATTAAGGCATCCAAGAGACCTCCAACTCCTTGTGACAGGCTGATACCAGAGGTTGAATTGGAAACAAACAGTGATGCCTCTGCAGCCTCATGCCCTCAGCAGCATGGCTGAAGCTCCAGTTGGGTTGCCTTGGAGGAAGCCAGCTCTACAGATCCTTGCCCAGCATGCTCAGAGTCCATAACATGCTAGAGACAGTCGTGGGCTGATGATCATTAATGCAGAGGCCCTGGTTTCCATTGGCCCCACAGGAATTTTATCCAGGAAATTTTTATTGCTATTTGTGGTAGCCAGCTTGGCTCAGCCTATTCTGTAAGAGCAAGAGAAACAGTGGTTTTGAAGACAGCACATGCTGCCTCTCTTCTTAAGTGTCCTTTTCAGGTAAATTCTGAATATAGACCAAGCTGGCACCTACAGGTCAAACTCTGCAGTTCCTTCAAAATCCAGAAAAACTAAAGCATGCCTCACACACAGCTACTGTAATTCCCCAGGCTGGCACTTAGTCATCAGTCACCAGCACAGAAGTAGATTTCTTTCCCCATCACTGCTCTCTAATGTTATTGAAATAAAAATTGGAGGAACTGTGATTTTTCCCATCTTGTCTAAGCACCAAACTTTGGTTTCTTTCAGAAAAGGTATCTTCTGTAAAAATACAGTACATTTGTGATGGGGCTTTCTCCGTAATTCAAGCAAAAGTCAGCAGCTGTTACAGAGAGCCCAGTGATGGCAGGAGCAAACAGCATTTCTCATTTCTCAGTCTGCTGCACACACACTGACCTACTTCATGCCACTTACCACAATGAGAGATTCATTCACACTTTGTATTTCCTCTGTGCAATAGCCTCAAATTCTTTTGCCAACAGCAACAATAGATTTCAACAAGTCAGGCTTTCTTCCACAGTCAGACGTTTTAGCTTGAGTGCCCACACTTCAAAACTAACAGTGCAGGGGAGTGACCAGTGAACACAGAGAGCTGCAACCTCTCTGATCCTTGCTACCATCACCTGTTCTGCAAGGCATCCAAGTTTCATTATATACAACATGAAACATGGCAAATTTGAAGGGAAATATATATAATAGGGCTTACTCTGGACTTACTGAAAATGTGTGCATTTTCAGAAGGCCCTTTGGGAGCATAGGAATATCAGTTCTGCTTCCTAGGAGTCTGAGCTCCAGATGCACAATAATATATAAATGCATACATCCAGATGACTTCAGAAGCAGGAATACCATCACTGACCTAAGCTGATGGTGAAGTCAGTTTGGAAAGTTCTACTCACTATATCAAACATAATTATTCCTTCACAACAACACTTGCTTCCAAGCAAACAAAATACACAATTCAGCTACCCGCAACCAAAATTGTTCAAAAACAACACATCAAACAGAAAAATCCCTTTGCTTAGATGCTATTACTAATGCAACAGCTTCATGTACTCTGCAGTGGAAAAAAAAGTTTTTGCAACTTTTTCATAAATTTAAATAACTTTATGAGAAAATGTGCTGTTATAATCATATGGGAATCATAAAAACCAAAAGATAAATAAATCTTTGACTTATAAATAAATTACACTTAAATCAACAAATAATATTTTGGGGACATAAATAAATAGATAAGTAAATAAAACCCTAATGCTGAAGTTTCAGTTGAAATTTGCTCTAAGCTTTTTTGGGTTTCTTTCTCTTTGCACAAGACCCAGGAGATGTGGACCCATGCAAATGGGAATAAGCTTTACCTGACTCTCTATGATTCCAAACCACCATATTTTATTCAGTGTAATACTGAATAATAAATACTGATAATATTAATGTTTTGCCTAGCAGACATATTTACAATACTACAAGGATTTTATGAAATCATATCACTTTTCCCTAACTGATGACACTTAACATTCTGTCTCAAAAACACATTACTTTATATTCTTAGAGTTTCCTTCATAGCCAATGAGTTTTCCTCTTCATTGTTGCCAGTTCTGTGAATTTAACTTGCACTAGTTACTATACCAAAACGCTTCATTTTAATTTTACAGGTATGTGTAAAGAGTTATTGGTTGAGGGTAGCTTACTATACAACCATTTGAAAGAAAGCATCCAGCAGAAAGGTGTAGGTATTTAGGAGGGAAACAGCCAAATACAATGGCTTTTCCTCTGCATGACCTGAAGGATCACAGTTCAGCCACCATCTACGAGAAGGACATTTTGAAAGATTATGTTGAAAATACAGAGACCAATATTCTGACACAGCAGTTCCCATAGAAAGATAAAGCAGCACCTCTGTATGTTGTAGAAAACCAAAACACTCCTGCCTTGTACACAGTTAATTTTGTTTATTAATTTTAACATCTGCTGTCTGTTCCTTTTTTCAGGGGTGCACCAAGCTAGTCTGGCTATGTCCTTGTGAATACATCCATGACCTCCTCATTATTAGGATCCTGTTTTTCATACTGTAGACTTTACACCTCAGTTTTTATCTGAACTGGCTGCCTACAGCTGCACAGCTGATTTCTTCATCAGGAGGCTGCCAGGGCAGACACCTTTACAGGTGATAACACTGGCTTGCCAAATAAAATCTTACCCTCAGTTACTTCAAGTGCACCTCTTTGCCTCAACCTTTGCTCATTTGCTCATTAACAGGAGCATTTTAATTAACATGTGAGAAAAAAAATGAGCAAGACCAAGGCTGCGTGCATTGAAAACACTAACTGCAGTTTCCAGGCTGGGAAATCTGGATATTTCCAAGGCTTCTGATACCATATGCTGCTAATGTGAAAGAAACAAAGATCATTAATTATGCTGAGCCCCTGGTAGCCAGGCCTTTAATACTCCATGGGTCCACAATTATCCAGTCTCGTATTTTTCTCTCACTGATAGGATTGCTGATGGTACAGCTCATTCTGGAGGCCATCTCAAGGTATGTGAAAGACAAGAGGATGGGCAAGAGTAGTCAGCATCGATTTGCAAAAGGGAAATCATGCTTAACAAACCTGATTGCGTTCTATAATGGGACAGCTGGCTGGACAGATGAGGAAAGAGCAAAGGATGTTGTCTACCTGTATTTCAGCAAGGTTTTTGACACTGTCTCCCACAGTGCTCTTATAGGCAAACCCAGGGAGTATGGGCTGGATGAGCAGATGGTGAGATGGCTCCAAGAATGGCTGAATGGCAGCTCTCAGAGGGCTGTGATCAGTGGCACTGAGCTAGCTGGAGGTCTGTAATTAGTGATGTCCCTCCAAGGATCAATACTGGGCCCAGTATTGTTTAACTTAGTAATCAATGACTTGGATGAAGGAACGGAGTGCCTCCTCAGCAGGTTCACTGCCGGTGAAAAACTGGGTCCCTTCCAACCTTAACAATTCTGTGATATTGTGGTTCTGTGACTGCACTAAGCCCAGTGTGTTTACCCTCTGCATATTATTACCTAAAACCAAAATTTCCTTATCTTTGGTCTTCTCTACCCCTTTTTGTCCATGTGACCTCTGTCCATTTATTTGTACAATTTATCTCCCAATAAAGACCTGCTCTCCAACACCATCCATGGAAGTTATACAACACTGTTTATCTACACAGCCTGGACAAGAGAAACAAAATCTCCCTCTGTGGAGTTCTTGATGCAGAGAGGGATCACCCTTCAACTGAGCTGTCACCCTAAGAGTGATCAAAGCCACAGAAGAGCAAGCGCTCAGTAAAGCTGTGCAGAATCAATATGTGACAGTGGATGGTGCGATACCAAGCCTTAGTCCACGTGGGGTTGATACACAGAGACTGAGTCTGGTGTTTTCCCACAGGAACACAGGGAGAACATTCAAATCCCTGAGAATGAATAGCTCAACAAATGAGTTATTAAGAATTTAACTACACAGGTCCCAAGAGGAAACCATTGAAGCCTAATAAAATGAATTTGAAATTGCTTCTTTATACGGAAAATACACTCAGTGCCAATGTTGCAGGACCTCCCTGGATTAGGAGAATGTGTTTATGGGCCACATATGGTGAAGTTTCTATGACAGGAATCCTGAGACACCACTACTGAAAGAATCCACTCTGCCTTGAGGGGAAAGTGCCAGGCTTGGAGCAGCACCTCTTGAAGTAATCCACTGATTACTGCAGAAAAATTCTTCTAGGTTTAAACTGGGCTTACTAAATCTAGTCCTTAATAAAGTTAAGCAGCTCAGGAGCCAGATCAGCTTCTCTGATTTGGGGATAACTTCTGCTTGGCCAGGCCAATCCCCTTGTGGTTACTGCTGCATGTCAGCCCTGGGAGACACCAACTTTTTGGGGCTCAACAAGTTGATAATGCCAAGTGCATCGTGTACTGTCTGGTCCCTGGCATGCTGCTTGGTATGTAGGCAATGGCAGATGTACACAGAAGTCAAGCCCACGCCTTCAAAGACAGCTTTTCTGTAGGAATATAATGAAAACACCTACACTTACATGGTGCATTTCTCCAGCTACTGTTTTCATGCAGAATTCATCATTTACGTCTAGGCACTCTACTTCTTCAACCCGTCCTTTTTCCACCTCAAGACAATTCTGCTTGAAAACTGATTAAAGGAAGATCTAATTTCATTCTGCCACTACAGTGAAGAAGAAGATGAGCTCTCTGTGTAGCAGACTTCATGCCCTCTGTGTCACTGCTAATGCCTTTCTCTCTTGAACAGCTTGCCTCCAGGATTCAAGGATCATCTGGGGGTTTGCTTTGCCTTTTGAGTGGCTCAGGCTGTGATGGACTTCTTTATATTGCAACAGCTTCCAGAACAGGATACATAGGTCCCTTGACAAAGTTCTTTGTACATTTTAAAGAATGCAAATTGAAGAGTACAGAGTCCTGAAGCGTATTTTTCAGGAACACTGCGCAGACATTTCCAGCAAGTGCTTTTAATGGAAGCTTCTTTGCCAAGTATTGCCTCCTTTCCTATCTGTGGTTTTGAGAAAACATATTTGTTCACAACAGGAAGAGGCAGAGCAAAACTTTCAGTACTGTACACTCAATCACTCTATCCCCTGGTAGATGAACTAGCCAGGCCCTTAATACTCTTTTTTCCCATACAGTTCATTTACCCATGTAAGCATTTAGTACTGAGCTGATACCTATCAGGATGGTAAGATGCAGTGAAATTCAAATCAAAATCAATGAAAGTGATAGCATTAGACCCAGCAATTCAAAATCAGGGATCAAATAGATTTAAATGCAGCAGAATCACTTTTTAAAAAGCACAGGAAAAACAAGACAGAGGAGCTAAAATTGTGAGATGATCAGAATACAGAAAGCAGAAAAGAGGAAAGCTCCCAGCCATATTCCAGAGCACACTTTGAAATGGCCTGTGCTGCTAAACAAAAGACAGGCCATTTATTTATTTACCCAACTCATATTGATTTGGAAAACTAGAAAGAGTATTGCAAAATAAAAACCAGCATTAGAACAGCCTACATTTTGATTAGCTTGTGCTGCCATAATTTGTAGAAGCGCATTGACATTATGTGTGATGGGACTCAATAAACAAAATTAATATAACATGGCTACCACTCAACATTTCCATAACATTTTATGCCTTCACACCACTTTGCAATATAAACTTAATAAATTAATCTCCATAAGGTAGGCAAATCTGATTATCCTGATTTTACAGATGAGTTAACTGGAGCTTAGCAGAAGTGATGCCACCCAAAGTAGCACAGACAGTCAAGGGGAAAGAGTAGCAATCAGCAGCCAGTTTGGGGCTACAGAGATTCTGCCATTCCTTCCAGCCAATTATTATGCAGGACTTCCTCCCTGCTACCACAGTGTAAAATTTAGAGATCTGTGCATCTGTCTGTTAGCATTTCCATATTCCCTCAAAGCATTATTAACAAACACGCACAGAGTCTGACTAAAGGACCTACTTCTACTGCACAAACCCATGCCAGACCCTGTAGCCCTCTAGCTCAGTCTGCAAAATTAACCCAGACAGAGAAAGAGGTCTCCTGACCTTCTCCAGCCAGTAGAAATCTGGGCAGGTCCAAAGGCAAATAAAAAGGAATTATTCCCAGGGAAGAAGCAACCCATCTCCTTCACATCTTTCTCTCATCAGACACCTCTGTGGGCCGTGCCCAGCTTCACTGGAGGCACTTACACACATTTCCCTCTCACTGCTTGGCTCTCCCACTGAACACCCTGTTTGAAACAATGACACTGCTCTGCCAGTCTTCCACCCAACCACTGCAGAGCCACTGCTTTCCAGATTCATGAAAGTGCTTCAGTTTTTCCTGAAAGATTTATTTTGCCATTGGCATTTATTTTGACTGAATATCATGTCATATCAATTCAGTGGAAAGGAGAAGAGAAGATTCCTCTTAGCAATGATATTTTCTATTATGCTAGAACAGCTGCCCAGGGGAAGCTACATCCAAAAGGAAAAAGGGGGTCTTTCTAACAGGCATTCAAAACACTTACATCAGGGATGACACAGAATTACTTACTCCCACCTAAATATACATTTCCAGATTTGCAACTTTTCCTACAGGTACTAAAACTCTCTTCAGGCCTTCAGGATATAAAAATGTCAACCACTATTATGCTAGTCCAAAAATGTGACAGGAGTGCCACTCAGAAAGAAGAAGTAAAAAACCTGCAAAGAATAGGATTTGTGAACAAGCACAACATAGACAAATACAACCCAAATATTTGCACTTCACAAAATGGTCTTGCCTCATGGCTGTACCATGGGTGGGTAAGTAAGCACTGAACTATCCTCAGTACCATCATTCAGAAGAGTAAAGAAGAAATAACAATACAGTCCTTAATTTTGCTTTTCTTTCTATTTTCTCCTCCTAAAATTTATTACTTTGTGTTATAGATACACTTCTCCCAACTGTTTTATTGGATACAGGGAAAGCGTATTGCACACTAGAGCATCAAAGGTGACTTCTAAGAGCACAAGAACACTAAAAAATTTGTTTTGCCTAGATTTTCCTCTACTCATATCCCAGGTCACCTGGTTTTGTGACATTTTAATGTTAGTAACATCAGACTGGGGCTTTACCTATGCCCCAAGGGAAAAAGTGGAAAAAAGTAGATCCAAAATCATCTTTCATTTGAAATACCACCAGAGAAGGGGATTTACTGGAGAGTTGAAAGAACTTGTGGGGAGAGGAATGGAATTTTTGCACAATCAACAGGGATAAAATACCGCTGTAAATAAAACCTAAGCTTAGTTCTATCTGATCTCTCCTCTCTTTAGACTTGGCTACTGGCATTAATACAGAGCAGTATTTCTTTGACAAGGACCACATATTTGGTCACAGACTCACTGGAATGATTCTAAATGGAGAAAAACAAAGATGCCAGTGGAATGTTGTAACTGTTGATACACTTCATACATAAACCTGGACATATATGCATTAGCCTAGAGCAGACATTGCTTTTTCTTTCTGAGCATCTTAAAATCTACAGTAGGAGCTTAGGTGTAATCTGAAATCTTAGTTTACTAGATGTATTAAGAAATTCCCTTCTAGTTTTTTTAATATGAAAAAGACAGAGTGGAAAAGTTGTCTCATGCATAGAGGGGAAGATGATCAGACTGGGCCATTTCCTGCACACCTGAAGCAAGGGTCACTGCAGAGGGAATTGACTTCATCACAGCCCAAAGTGAACAAGTACAAACGGCTGGGACTAACCAAGAGACAGAAAAAAGAATAGATTGGATCAACTAACCCCATGGGAAAGAACTTACCTCCAAATATCTCATTTACTGGAAGCTCTCTCATCTGGAAAAAAAAAATGCTCCATTCAAACCTAGGAGAACAGACCACCACTCACATGACTGACTGCTGGAAAGAACTCATCCATTGACCTTAGGTCAATTGTCTCAATAAAGAAACAAAAGCAGTCTCTCAGTGTAGTGCTGGTACTCAGCTACATGAATTACTGTCAGCAATGTTTAGGGAGATGCTTTGCTTGTCCAATGTGGATTTTCGTAATTTCATAAAGAGACTGGGCCAATTCAGAGGAGCAGATCATTAAGTGTAAGGCCAGTCCAGTAATTCTTTTAACCTTCTGCAAACTTTGAAATCTGCACTCCATTTTTTTTTTTTTTTAGCATTAGGTTCATGTTAATCTTTAGGACAGATTCTATAGCCCCGATTAACATTCAGGGGCCTTGTTAAGCTATTTGCTTTGATTCTTTGTCCCTGGAAGCCAACAGCAGCTCCCAGATAATCAGCTGAGAAGCACAACTGCCCCTCAAAATGCTGGGAGGAATAGTTGGGTTTTTCTACTAAATGATGAAATGGAAAAACATGTATAAAAGTTTGAAGTTTGTATGTTAAGATAATCTTTTCTAGAGGAGTCTATGGCATTAAGGACACAGTCACTCAAACAGCATTTCAAATGTCTATTCACAAACTTCAGCAATTTTTAACATATTCTAAATAAATTTATTGTTTAAAGCTACAGGAAACTAAAGTGGCTTGAGTGAACTGTAAACATCTCAAAACAGCTTGCTCTTCCTTTTAACCTGAAATAAACTTACCTTGTTAGACATTGGTAGATTCTAAAGGTGCTGCCAGACATCTTAAAAAGAAAACAAACTCAAGCCAGTGCTTAGATCTTTCTTGAATCATTAATGCAGACCTTATGAGACATGAGATGTGCTTTATGTCTTCAAACTGGCAGTGCAAACTAAGTAATTAATCTTCACAAGATGGGGCAGGTCAGTAATATCATACTGAGACAGACAGGCTGACATTAAAACTCAGGACTACCTCAGGGCCTCAGCTGGCATCCTGGGCGCTTCTGGCTATGTCTTAAAGGCTTCAAAATCAAATGCTCTCATTTTGTATGTCATACAATTATTTGGTATTGTGCTTCAAAAGCAGGTCTACACATTTTTGAGCAGGCTTTCAAAGATAGAGGACTGTGTTTTTGTACATTCATTCTCACCACATCTCTCCTGCTACTTTGTTTCAGATTACATTCTCAACACAACTTGACCCACACAAACTTTGGTACTTAGCAGTCCTGAACACTGGGTCACTTATGTCTAAAGGCTGTTTACAGTTTACTGGAAATAAGAAATTTGCACCAGGCAATTACGGCTTGAACATTTCTCATTTAACTCACGACAGGTTTTTTTCACTCACTTCAGGCAAAGTGTTAAAGTGCTGCTCTGCTCCTGCCACTAACTCCAAAGTTACACTGCAGGATTCCAGTTTTGATTCCATCATTTATTAAATTGTCAGTCTTCAAAGAAAGACATTTTGCTAAATGCCAGTCTACTCCTGGAGCCTCTTCAACATTTGTACTATCTTTTCAGGTATCTTTCCCAACAATCTAGCTACTAGAGGATGGTACCACTGACTGCACAACAAAGACTACAGCTCACCTTCCCTCAGCTGTGCCATCTCTGCAGCCCTCACCACATTCAAACTAAATTTACTGCAGCTGGCAGTCCACAGGGCCAACCCTGTCCTGGGGGGCATCAGGCACAGCATGGCCAGGCAGGCAAGGGAGGGGATTGTCCTGCTCTGCTCTGAGCTGGGGCAGCCTCACCTCCAGTGCTGGGGGCAGTTCTGGGTGCCACAACATAAAACATGTCATTAAGTTTTTAGAGACCATCCAAAAGAGAGCTACAAGGATGGTGAAGGGCTTTGAGGGGAAGCCGTAGGAGGAGCTGAGGACACTTAATCTGTTCAGCCTGGAGGAGATTGAGGGGAGACCTCATCACAGTCTGCAAACTTCCCTGTGATGGGAAGAGGCAGACACTGATCTCTGTGGTGCCCAGTGATGGGACCCAAAGGAACGGCCTGAAGTTGTCTCTGGGAAATTTTAGGTTGGCTATCAGGAAAAGGTTTTTCACCCAGAGAGTGGCTAACCACTGGAATGGACTTCCCAGGGAAGTAGTGACAGCACCAGGCCTGACAGAGTTCAAGAAGTGTTTGAACAATGCTCTTGGGCACATGGTATGACTCTTGAAATGTCCTGAGCAGGGCTGGGAGTCAGACTCAATCCTGATGGGTACCTTTGAACTCAGAATATTCTGTTTTATTATGATTCTGATTCTGGGCCAATCCACTGGTGAGGAAAATGCTGCTGTTTTCAGACAGCTCAGTATCAAGCTGGGCCAGGGGAAAGAGCTGAAAAGTAGCTGAGTGAGTGCATACTGCACTGTAAGAGACAGTATAAAGCCCTATAGCAGTAAATTCTGCAGAAAGCTAAGACTGATATGATATATCCAGATTCGCTGCAGGGAAAGGAGAATGGAGCCAAGGATTGGATCCAAGAGAAACTGCTGCAGAAGATGCTAAACCATCTTGGGCCCTTGGGGAATTCAGAAGATTTCCTACAGTTCTGCCTGGACCATCTTTCCTTAAACTTGCTGGCTCCGGGCTCTTCACTCTGCTCACTTCATCTCAGCTTCCTTCTGCCTCAGAGTGTTTTAAATAATTTTAGAATTTGTCTACTTCTCAGTTGTTTGGTCTTTAGACTACTTTTTCCAGTGCACTTTCCTTTTTTCAGCAACTACTATCACAAATAGGGCCCTGCTCTCGGTTGCTCTTCAGTCGTCATTGTATTATGTGTAGTCAGTCACTCCTCAACAGGGGTACTGGTAACATAATCCTTACAAATGGATTTTTAAGTGTTAAGAACAGAAGGAAAGGTATGAATTACAGGATGCTGAAATAAAAGATGGTCTTACGTCAGCTAGGGAATTGGCGAAGATGTTCCTGGATTGCACCTTCTCTGGGTATTGCTCATGCAACCATGCATTTCCTGAAACAAACAGGAGCATCCTGGAATGAGTCTCCTTGGAAAAACAGTCATCAGTCACTGTCTGCCAGCCTGCTAGGAAGAACTGCCCAGCCATTTTCGGAGGCCTGCTCACCGTGGAGGACAGCATCCTACTTGGTGCTTTCAGTTAATGACTACTAGCTGGTGATCCAGGCAGCAGCTCAGTCTATTTCAGAGTGAGGGAAAGGGTCATGCCAAACACCACAAATTCACTTTTTTAAAGCATTGATCATACTATAGAGATGGGAAAAGATATGTCAGTCAAGAGCTTGACAGTGGCACTATGACATTTTTTGGTTTGTCCATGTACCAACCCAGTCTTCAGCAAGTGCTGAACCAGCTGAGTTACCCACGGTTCCCCAGGCCAGCAGAATTGCTTCCAAACTGAGTTCTGGATGGAGTTGGTGAGAAAGGGGAAAATTGACACTTCTGAGAAAGGGGGAAATTTGTGCTGGCTGAGCTTAATATGGCATTTTGACTGCCTCCTGAACTATCTTGCCTGAAGAGAGGCTGAACCCCAAGGAATCCTTCACATTCCACTATACTGGCTCACTGATGATCTTCAGTGTGTCACAGAGCCTCTTTCATAGCTATTGCTACCTGTCTGTTTCGATGTAGTCCATCAAATCTTTGAGCCTATTGACTCAGATCTGCTGATGTGCAGTTTACTTATTCTCTGTTCAGCCCATTTGTTTGCCTAAAAAGACACCTCTTTTAAAAAGTAATACAGATGAGAATGTTATTATTGATCTTCTGCATTAAAAAACCTAAATTTCTAGCTAAATTGCAGGTGGTCATTTTATTTTAGGTGGAATTTTTCACATGATACAAAACTGAGCTGAATGGTTCTATGTAGACAGTGATTATTAAAAAATAGCAACAACATGAATTCCTATATAGAATCATAGAAAATAATATAAATGTTTAGGTTGGAAAATATTTAGTCCAACCCCTAAGCTAGCTTTGTAAAGTCCAACACTAACCATATCCCTAAGTGCCATACCTACATGGCTTTTGAACACTTCCAGGGATGGTGTGATCCAGCACTTTCCTGGGCAGTCTTTTCCAATAAACCTGTCTATGAAGAATTTTTCCTAATATCCAATCTAAACCCTGGTGCAATTTGAAGCTATTTCCTGACATCCTGTCACTTATTACCTGGAGAAGAGCCTGACACGCAACTCACTATAACCTTTCAGGTAATTCAGGTAGGAAGCAAGGTCTCCCCTCAGGCTCCTTTTCTCCAGACTAAACACCCCCAGCTCCCTCAGCTGCTCCTCACAAGATTTGTGCTTCAGATCCTTCACCAGCTCCACAGCCCTTCTCTGAACACATTCTGGCACCTCAATGTCCTTCTTGCTGTGAGGTACTCAGAACTGGACACAGGACTCGAGGTGTGGCCTCACCAGTGCTGAGTACAGGGGGACAATCCCTGCCCTGGAACTGCTGGCCACACAAGTGCTGGTACAGGCCAGGATGCCCTTGGCCTTCTTGGTCACCTGGGCACATGCTGGCTCCTATTCAGCCCCAGGTGCTTTTCCACTGGGCAGTTTTCCAGCCACTCTGCCCCAAGCCTCTGGGCTTGCAAGGGGTTGTTGTGACTCAAGTGCAGGCCCCTGCACTCAGCCTTGTGGAACTTCATACTGTTGGCCTTGGCCCATCAGTCCAGTCTGCCCAGGACCCTCTGCAGAGCCTTCTTGCCCTCCAAAAGATCAATACTCCTGCCCAACTTGGTGTCATAAAAACAACCAGCAAGATTTATATGGATCCACATTTGTAGATGAATGTGCATTATCCTCTTTGGCTTCTGTCCTCTCACATGCCCTATTTACTCTGAGATTTACTGAATCTCTGCTTTCCATATCTTGGTGAAAGCAGAGCTATAATTTTTGACCTCTGATACAACTCTTAGTGAAGCTATTCCCAAGGTAACAGTCACCATTTTCACATTATAGCTGTGCAGTGATTTTCATTAACTGATTAGACAAATATGTTCATTTGCTTAGTGCTTGTCATTGCCATTTAAGTATCTGTTCTTAGGACAGATACTTAACTTAGCTAACAAACAATGCTACCATCTCACCTTGCAGATTGATTCAAGTCTATTTTAAATTCCTGTTACAGGAATACATTTCTGCAAACTAGTACAGATAGCCACTCAAAAGTTCTTACAATAATCAGTCTTTTCAAATCACTGGCCTCTCTGACACCATCAGTAATACACTAGGCAATGTAAACTCCTAATGAGAATGAAGAAACAGGTGAGAGAAAAGTAAAGATACTGGCAGCTCTCTGTGGGGATCCTTGTACATATGGGTACAGGACTACATTGGAAATATTAATGCCACATAAGTTTTTTTATATATAAATGTTAAAAAATAAAAAAGTGGGGTTGAAAAACCACAGAACATCAGAGAATTTATTCTGAATGTGAATAATTTTATGCTCCCCAGAAATCTGAAGTTATAAGCTCTATACATAGACTGAAACTGTGACTTCAAAGTACTGCTACTTATTCTGCTTCTGACAGCACACTTGGTTTCCAAATCTGGGTAATGCCAGCGTGTGGTTCATTCTTCAACAGATAATGAAAAGAGTGGGTTTCTATCAGCAAAAGCTACATCATCCTACAGTGCTGGAGCTAGACACATGCTGCTAACTCAAGACAGGGTATTGACAGGAAACTGCTGTGACAGATTTGTTTCCCCAAGCAAATGTGACAACAAGGTGATGATACCAAGCCCTGCCTGATGCAGAGGAGTAAGGAAAACAAAAGAAAGAAAAAACCACCAACTCCAGAACAAGTCCAAAGAATTGGGAAGTGTTCATAGGCTCCACTACCTTTTCTATTTTAGGCATGATTGTATTTATTTTGGGCTTTTTTTGGTCACATATAAGATTGCTTTACTCAGAACTCATTAAATTACATCTTTTTTCATGCAATGATTAAAAACTCTGCAGCAAATGTATTGAAGGATTTAACTCTAATGCAGCTTCTGCCATTACTGCATCAAACTGTTCTGAAATGCTGGCTTGTAGTTTTTCCTGATGATCATCTCAGCTACGGATCAGAGGAATTGTCCCTACCACTTTCCAGTTTTTGATGCTGGATTTTCCCCTTCCACTAAGTCAGGACCTTTCTCCTCATCCTCACTCTACTTAAAAAGTTTCAGCTTGAGGGTTGATGGCCTAGAGATAGGATACTGCTGTTCCCCCACAGAAAATAAAAACCATCTCTACTAAATGTGCAAATAAGTCAGAACCAAAAGGCACAAACAAATACAGGACATTTCTGCATTAAAAAAGATCATGACCCATGAGATCAACTAATCTGGGCTACAGAGACATCCAAACGGGGCTACAGAAGCAGATACAGCCATTATCAATTTGCTCAGTCCCAAAACTGAGGAGGCAGATGGTACAGTTGAAATCAAGGGATCCCAGGAAGAAGTGGGGCCGTAAGAAACTGTGCCACAGATGGAGAGACATCAGAGCTGGCCCCATGTCAGCTTTTCAGGCCCAGATGGATTTATTCACTCAGAAACAACACTGCTGAATGCAACTTCCCTGCTTCCAGGGCCAACTCGTCTGTCCCAGGTGGTGCTGGGTGTTAACAAGCCCTTGGAGACCTGAGCTGTGACTGCTTTGCACAGCAGTCCCTGGCAAGTGCTGGCATTAGCCCCAGCCACCCTCAGGGTGGGCAGAAATTGCCCACTGCTTGAGGTGCTTCTGTCTCCAGAGCCACAAGTCACAGAGAGGTGTTGTACACTCAGTTCATTGCATTGCTCCCACTCCTAAACAGCTTGACTGGGGAACAGAAATGCTGCTGACCACAGGGAAGGTTACTGTTCTTCTAATGACCCTTTCTTCAAGGCTCTTTCAATATTTTTAAAACACCATTTTAAAATTAAAAGTCTACAGAGCAATATAACTTTGACAAACAGTCAAGACATGATGTCAAGCACATTCACTCTTTGCTTTGAAAGCACCAGAATGATAAACATACTTGCATTGTGTCTTCAGCAAACTAGCAACTGGGAGAAGTGGATTTATTCAACAGCAGAGCCCAAACCCTACAGGTCTTAATGCTTTTTGAAGGCCTCCTGTAGAACAGGTCCAAAGGTGAAATCAGCCCAGCTGGCTGGGCAGATGAAAAGCCATCTGTGCCATGAAACTGAGCCTTTTGTGCTCAGGGCTAATAACTTGAGTAGTAAGCAATGGTTCTGCAGAGAAGGATCGATTCCCCACTAGAAATTTTGAGCTATTCATAACATGGAACCTGTCTTCTCTCATTGCCCACATGATTTACAATGCACCTTGGAGAAAGGAGGCCTTGCTTCTTCCTGAGAAATAACTACACATTCCTACACCTTTGATAGGCTCACATTAATCAGGCAACATAGGGTTTTCTGATGGTAACCTGAAACTTAATTACATGTTCACATACCAGGTGAAAATAAAAGGAATTAATGGGCATTATTTGCCCCTTAGGCTGTGTATTTACTTCACATGTCTGCCCAAACAAAACACTCAATCTCCCAGATTCATGCATGTGAAAGCTAAGCAATTTCATTTTTCATGAACACAAAAAGGTGCCAGTACTGTAATGTAGAAAACATTAAACATACACCAATTACCTATTCTAATTTAACAATTTAGGGTTTTTACTGAACTGACTTCCAAGTTCAACTTCACTATGGTTTAATCACAAAGATTTCAAGTGCGGAAGTATTGACAGGCCTCATACTGGAAATGCTTGGGTTAACTGAAAACAAAGCTTGCCATCCTCTGGAGAAAATATATCACCCCTTTCAGTGTCTTCTGACCTAGAGGCCTAGATTAAAAGCCCCCTTGCTCAAAAGACTAGAATACATGTTAGTAAACTAAAAGAAAAACATTTTGAAAATGAAAGTAAATTAAAACTACCGAGGGACAGATCTATTTTACACTCTGGCAATTTTCCTGAGGTTTTACTTTTAATGTTTATTGTTTAACTTCATAAAATTGAGTAACTAGCATAATAGCACCTCAAATGCCTGAGAGAAACAGCCCATTAAAATATGAAGCATCTTGTTAATAAAATACACTCATCAGAAAGCACCACAATTCCCCATAAGCTCGTGCAGTTTTAAGGCTAGTAAACATTTCTAGTGATCATCAGCAAACCCAAGTTTTCCTCAATGGTTTGTTATATCACTTCTTTCAATAGAGGTCCTGACAACAAATAAAGTCAAACTGTTTCCTAATCTTCTGGGGTATGTAGAGTACAGATGCAAGAAAATCCTGGCTATAACAATACAGTTTTCCTCCACTTGGGGAGGGGAGGAGGAGAGGAGAGGAGAGGAGAGGAGAGGAGAGGAGAGGAGAGGAGAGGAGAGGAGAGGAGAGGAGAGGAGAGGAGAGGAGAGGAGAGGAGAGGAGAGGAGAGGAGAGGAGAGGAGAGGAGAGGAGAGGAGAGGAGAGGAGAGGAGAGGAGAGGAGAGGAGAGGAGAGGAGAGGAGAGGAGAGGAGAGGAGAGGAGAGGAGAGGAGAGGAGAGGAGAGGAGAGGAGAGGAGAGGAGAGGAGAGGAGAGGAGAGGAGAGGAGAGGAAACTTCACCAAGCCCAAAGCAGAATGGGAGAAATGCACAGTTTAAAAGAGAAAACAAGAATCTCAGCTTTAGGTAGTGTTGTGCTCCAGCTACCAGTAAACATTTTGAGGGAAATAAGGGAAAAAATAGACCAAAAAGCACTTTTACCCTCCAGATCTGATGTGCAGCACTAATGAGATGAGAAAAGTTCTTACCTATACCAAATCTGTGAAGGATCAAAAAGACCTGGATGGATGCTGTTAGTTTCTTTTAGGTCTGCAGCTTCACCAGGTTGCCATCACACACTGATCCAGCAAACTGAAAGCTTTGTCTCCAATGAAAACACTCTACCAAACATTTTATTTTTGTTGCTGTATGGCAAATGTCTGTTAAAGCTCAGGAATTGACCACAGTCCGCATTTTCAGGACACCACATCTTCACAGCCTTTCCTTCCTCACAGGTTTTGTCCTAGGAACAATATTACACAGGGCACTCAGAGCACAGAAAAATAAATCACATGTGCTCAAAGGGAGTTTAAGGTACTAGACCCAGAGAAGGGGAAATCTATCCTCTTCAGTTGACCAAAGGCATAGACTGAAATGTCTTTAACATCAAGCACCAGAAGTGAAGGATTTCACCACAGGATTTTCAAGGCTAATTAACAGTTTCCCCACCTGTCTTTGGTTTGGATGTTTGGATGTCAAAACTGACATTTTTTTAAAAGGTCTTAATTTTCAGAGGTCTGCTGCCCTTCAGCCTTCTGAGGAAAAAAGAAATCAGTCTTTTCAGTGTCAGCAGCATTTAACAAGTTAAGTTATGGGCTGGTTCCCAAGGTCTTTAGAAAACATGAGTCCTGCTCATTATTGATCTCCCTGCAGAAAGTTATTTCTTTTTCTTCTTTCTGGTTTATTTTATATAGAGACTGCTACAATTGCTTTTACCATTCCCCTTGGAGTCATTTCAGGTTAACTCACTTTACTGGTTACACTTGCTTGAATACAGCTCACATTTGAAGGTTCTCTTTGAACAGGGGCTTGACAGAGAAATTCAGGATGAAAAGAGCGAAGTTTTGGATTCAGAATAGATTGTTTTAATGACAGGATAATTGCTTTTCTGAAAAGGACAATCTTGAATTGTGGAATCTATAGTTAATTGCAAGAGCAACCTCAACTCAGCCTCATTTGTTTATGAATCACACTCTAATTCTTTTTTCTATAATATACTATTCCCCATCTAAAGTCACTTTCTACTAAAATGACCTCAACTTGAAATCTGATCTTCAAATTATGAAAACTTTTCTTTTGAGAAGTCATTCATTAAAGTGTAAACAGCCGGTAAATTTCCCCACAGAAAACTAGGTAACTTCTGAACACTAATCTCTAACTCAGTATAGTTTTTCCATGACCCATTTGTGTAGAAATCTTTTTGTAATTAAAAGATTTGTTTAAGCATTGAGGATAACAGTTTTAGCTCCATTTCTGAACAAGTATTAAATGTGAAAATGAATGATGCATTCCAGGGACATATCATCTCTCCTCTAGAATTCACCCTGAAATTAGCCAAGGACTTTATAATTGAAGGTTACAAATTGTTGTGGTTTAACCCCAGGCAGCAACTAAGCTCCACACAGCCACTCCCTCATTCCCCTCATGGAATGGGGGAAGGAATTGGAAGGGTAAAAGTGAGAAAACTCACAGGCTGAGATAAAGGCTGTTGAACAGATAAAGCAAAAGCCATATGCACAAGCAGAGCAAACCAAGGAATTCAGTCACATGTTGCCAGCTATGTTTTCTCCTTAGAAAACCTTCTTGGATTGGGTCAGAGCACTGCGTCCATCTTGCACGCAGTTGCTCAGGAGGGTGTATTTCATGTCTTACATCCAAACCCACCATCCTGTGATTCTTGTGTGATTTCTATCCACAGCCCAGACAACAAAATTTCACCCAGTCGGGACTTGTTTTGAAACCACTGACTTAACGGGTTATACCAAAACATATTTCAGATAATATTCTAATTTGAGTAAGAGATATTTTCCCTCCATTAAGCTTTTTTAAAAATATATAGTTGCCCCTTTCCTTTTTCCTCACCCAGTGGCTTGATATAGGATGCAGGAACTTCAGTGATTCGCTACTGCCTGTAACAGCTTTTAAGAAAAATAGGCCATACAAGATCTGTTTTTATTAAAAAAGAAAACCTGTAGGCCTCCTTTGGCTTTGAGTACTCTTTTCTTACAGGGAGGTGTGCTACCCCAGTTCTTCATGAATTCTGTGCAAGAAAGAGAAGCACACTTGAGCAGCAGGTTTTTTCCGCCTCTGCTACATTTTCAGAAGTAGGTGCTGTTCAAGGAGCCATCCAGAATCCCAAGTTGTACAGCCACGTGTGCCAAGGGTAATTCAAGCATGTGTCCTCTGTTCACTAACTGATCACATAACAAGAGGCCATGAGAGCTGCCTGAGTTGAGGGGCTGAGTGCTCACACACAGCTACATCATGCATAATGCCAGAGAACATCATGTCATTTGTCCAATTCTTACAGGTACTGGAGCAGAATACTAAAAAGGAAGTCAAGGAATCACCTGCTTTTGTTTGCAATTTACCCAGACATCTATGTACACACAAAGAGGGGATAGAAGCCAACAGCCAATTAAGGAAATACCACAGATAGCAGTGCTAAGTGCAGAGCCAGCCGTGTGAGTCAAGTTACTGTAATTTAAAATGTTTCCAACCTCAAAAAGATCTGAAAGAAACAGAATGTAGCAAGGCTTTACTAACAGGATAAGTTCTCTCCCACAGGTGGCTTTTTTTTTCATGCCCCAGATTCCTTCCTTATTAGTGCTGAAGCATCCAAGCATTTGGTCAGCTGTATTGTATTTTTTGGTTGCATGTGGGGGTTTTGTCCCAAAGTGCAACATCACCAACTACCAATAAGCTGCCTGACCAGATGTGCATTGTCAGTCCCTCTTTATTCCCTTGTTTCCTGCTCCAATTCTCTGCAAAGGTTACCTAAGCAGCAGAAAGCAGATAATCAGGGCACTGTCTGCAGTTCAAATAATCACTGTCTAGTTCCTGCAATGCCAAGACAGTAGAGTAACATAATACTCATTAGTAAATGAAAATTGCTCTATACTGCAATTATACAGCCCTTATAACACAGAATAATGGCAGTCTTGGTGCTGTTTCCAGCTTGACTCTGTGACACAAGCAGATCAAAACACTGGTCACCTAGAAGAGAATTTCAGTGGGATAGGGCAGAACAAGCAAATAACTGCTGTTGAGAAGATTAATACAAACTAACATGTTACCCATATTTATTCATCTCACTATTTACCCATAATGGCATTCAAAAACCTTACTAAAAATATAGCATGTGGAATATACAATTCTGGTCCACTTTACAAGAAGCTTGTGAAAAAAAAATTTCAAAAGTATTTATAAAACAGATGATTATTCCAACAGTAGGATTTTGTATGAAACCTCATTTTTTTTTCTTTTTGACAAACTACTTTATTCTTCCACAGCAAATTACTTCAGCTGTATTTCATAGAGGCTGTTTCACAAATGCAAAGATTAAATGAATCTCAAAACCATTACAAAACTTCCGCTGTAAAAATGTAAATGGATTATCTTTCCATTAATATCTCATTAAAAGCAACACTTAAGAAGCAATCATTCTTCTGTTGCTCACAACATAAAAGCCAAATGATATTTTCTACATAAATCATCTGGCTATTACAAGATTAGATTAAAAAGGGGTGGTTCTAACAAAATAATGCCTTTAGATTATCTTGAAAGCAAGTTTACAAATGCTACACTGGTACTGCCATGTCTTCTGTGGTGGAAGTAACACCCAGCACTTGTTCATAGGACTGCTTTAGACAAGAGAAGACTTCTCTTGTCTAAAACAGTCACCTGCTTGTGTCTACTCCATTTTCATATAACAGCAAATGAAAGTATCAAAAAGCTTCTTTTATTACAGCTGTCCTGTAGCACATCTTTATGGAAGTGCTGGGACTACTGCTAGAGTGGAGCCAGCAGAAAGAGAATGAAGAATAACAGTGTTTTAAAACATCTTAAAGACTCTTTGAGACCAGCACCAAGAGAAATTTCTTTATAGAAGCACCAGTTACAGAAAACAATAGGTTTCTTAAACACAAACATCCTACAGTGGACAGGCAGATGCTTACTTCTAGGATGACACCAAACTACACTCCCCTCCAATGTTTTTTCTACCCACAGTGAAATGAGAAGGGCAATCCCTTTTTCCTATAAAATTGGTCCAGTTAATTTCTGATCACCCACTTCCCACTTCTGCAGTATTTTTCCATGCCTATACCCAAAATGAAGACACACATTTTGTGTTTAATTCAAATTTAGTTAACTATCTGAATTGTACACACAGTGGGCTCTTCTCCCTTTATACTGGAATAATACATTGGTCTTCACATCCATGTTGCACTGATAGTCTCAAAACTCACCTCACTCACAACAAAGGCATTACTTCCTATAAAACTGTGGCTGACATGACAATGTTTAAGCACACATCACTTCACTGGTATTTCTGTATGCACAAACATCCAACTAATACACAGATGCAAGCATGCAGAATCTTCTCTCCCCACTGTGAGCTCTCACCTTTCCTCTCTTTTCCAGATTTACACAATCCTCAGCTCTACCTTCATTTTCAGCAATTAAAAGAGGTGAAGTATTTCAGGATCTATCTACTTGGAGCAAAGCCATAACGCTTATTAATTGCATCAGTATCCAGCTGAGGTGTCTGTGCACTCAGATCACAGAAGTATCCACACAATCACCTCAATTCCAGTACCACAGACACAGGTCCTCTGCTGCAATTACTGCAAAGCAACTCAGAGTCACTGTCAAGGTGTGAGGGAACAATGCTGGCCCTTGGCCACCTGGCACCCATCCAGTAAGGGCCTGACTGTGCCTGGATGCAGCCTCCCAACATATGCTGGAGTATCATGGATCTGACTTGCACCAGTGGGCAGGAATCAGCAGAATTAGGGAAACCTATGCTGTACTCTCTCTCCCCTTAGTCATCCTATCAACAGAGGCCACAGAAAGAGGAATGTGTTCCAGACATGGTGGCAGAGGCTCTCAGCTATCAGGGAAGTTACATACAAGTAACTCAATGGAGCAACTTCCTAGGAGCTGACAATGCCATAACATTTGTTATTTGATTCTTGTATACCCATAGTGGAACACTTAAAATACTAAACACTTTAAGCTTCCAATCTCTCTTGTTTATAAGTATAGCTTTGCTCAACACAAAGAGTACCTTGCTGTGTAATACAAAACTGCTGATCAAATCTATTTACTGGGTCAAAAAAGCTGAGTTATTTCTGCTACAAATACAGCACTGATCAGCTATACAGCATTATAGCTGTATTTTCATCCACTTTTATGCATCAGTCAAAAAGCCACTTGCAAAGTTCTGAGTTAAATATATTTGCTGATAGTGATGGTCAAAAAGGAGAAGAAAGCACATATGTTGATTTTAGACCACAGGTGGTGCAGCACAGGGTGTTAGAAATCATCTCTTCCTGTAACGTATAAAGTGAGGCAATTTGCTATTCAAGTCATTGAGAGAGAATTTACCATTTCATTTTTACAGACATTTCTTGACTCACCTTAACTCGACATCTACAATTCTCTTCATATAATGTGATGTTCCTGGTCAAGGTTGTATCTGGAACCCTCTTCTCCTTGGAAACTTATGTTTTAGATTCTCAAAGCACAGCAAACTTTTCCTAAATTACTCTTTTTGCTAATATTTCAGGACCATATTCTCAAAGCCAAACCCTTATAGAGATGCATTCTGATGCTCTTCCTCATGTGGAATATTTCTTTATCCATCAGTGCTCTAATTCAGTGGGGAAAGTCAAGCTTCACTGTCTGACCTTCAGTTGCCTCTATGACTTCAACTGGCCACCACATATTTACATTACAAGGTCCATGTGATGAAGCAACAAGGATTTCTATTTTGAGTGCCAATTTTTAATGATGAAGCTTCAAAATAGATAAATGCTTTCAAAATTTTACTGCTTTCTAATAGACAAAGAAAATTGCACCTCCTCATCCCCACAGAGCCCTCTGCTAGCACTGGATCTGAACCGGTTATCTCAAAATGCATGTTTTTGTGTAAGTTTACCAACTGATTGGTATGCTTCCTGCAAGCCAGCTGGAATGTATCATTTTAAAAGGGATCTTTGGGTTAATAACAGTTTCCCAAACAGTTGTTGCTGAAGACTACATGTGCAGACTAAATCAGATTAAGTCTTAGAATATGATCATGATCAGAAGTGAAATTCCTGCTAGAATATGTCTATATGTTCTAAAATGTTTCCTGTAAAATAAGGCAGGAAATCATCTAATGGAAATAAGGTTTAGAACATACAGCTTGTTGTGCCACACAGGCCTATGCAGGCAGCCTGATATTACCAGCTATCTACCCTTGAGCTGCCTGATTTACAGATTTCTGAAATTAGAGAAACTTAAGGATGTTGGACTACGTGAAACCACCCACGAATGCAGCCTGCACACACAATTTCTGGAGGACTGGACGCAATGGTGATAACTGTGTATCAACAAACACATGCAGAGGTCTGGAGCCACTGCGTGGATTTGTACTGTGTGAGCCCACTGCTTTTGCATGTAGCAAGCCTGATACCAGCAGAGCTCTGCTTCATTCAGGCATCACTCCTCACTGCCCTGGGATTCAGAGCTGGCAGCTGGGAAGGAGGCTGGCTCTGCAGCCCCCGGCAAAGGCTTCACTGGAGCTCCCCTCAGAGTCCTTCAGAGACCGATGCCAATAAGGGCTGCGGAGAGAAATCTCAGCTCGGGAGTGGGAGTGTCATGTTCCGCTAAGATGGAAAATAACAGACGATGATACTGTCACATGTTGTGGTTTGGGGTTTTTTCATTCAAATCCTATGTAATCTAAAATTCTTAATTGGTGATTTGGTAGAGAAAACAGATTGAAATTATCTGGTGAGGCATTTTCAAGTTTGAAGCAGATATAAAATGAAAAGCGTATTATATAGTTTGTCAAATGAAGGCACACATAGTTCTTACTACATTGTCTACTACATTGTAAGTTTTATTAAGAAACCCACAAAAGGAATTGCTATCATTTCTAAATGGAAGTTTAAATTTGCCACAATGAAAGACAGGTGAAGTTTGAAAAAAACCAAAGAGTGCATTTAACACTTGCTGACGGAAGTTAAGCTGCTGTAGCAAAATAAGCTCTCTTTTTGCAGAATTGGCAAGCATGTGGCAGTATTAACCAAATTTTGATTATGTCTTTATCATCAAAGATCCTCTCTAAGTCCTGAAGAAAACACTTGCAGTCTAACACCTCAAGAGAAAAAAAAAAGGCTGAACTAAGAATCTTCATATTCAGTTATTTTTAAGGAACACAAGTCAGACAAACAGCAAGCCAAAATTCTAGAAAGCTGAATCTGTACTTTCACACTTGGAATTTTAAAGTTGCCAAGACTCTCAAAAAACACATGCTAAGTTTGGAGGGCTGTGGTAAAAGATTTCTGGGGAAAAAAATTCTGTTGATAAAGCTGGCTAGCAAATCATGCCACATAGGAAATCTCCTCTGAAAATGGAGATTAAACTTTCAGAGTAAAGACACAACTTTCTTTGAACATGCCTTGATTTAGTCTAATGCCTACCACTGTCTACAGAACAAAGTCAAGTGAAATTTCAAAGTCAGAATTTCACGAGTGCCTCATGGATGAGCAGCAGGGAACAGAATCTTATTTTAGGACATATATGTACAAATGAAAAGAACTGAAAAGCAAGTAAAAGGTGACGGAGTACCAAGAACTTCTTCCTTTTGCCTACTTTTTATTTAATTAGCTATAAATGAAATTTGCAACTGAGGCAGACCAAAACGGTTTTTAAAATCATACAGTATTATGGACTTAAACAGCTTGTCAGGACTGAGTCTTTCTGCCTGAGTAACTATCATCCGTCTTAGGCCATAAACTAGGAAATACACGTTCAAAAAAAGATTAAAAAAAAAAGATATTGATGCCATCCACAGTATTGAAAAAAGTACTAGAGGCACAAACCATGGTAGAAGACTATGAAGTGTATATAAACTTTTTTTCTTTTCTCCTGTAACAGGGAGATTCACTGCATAGGAAACACGGGGAATAAATCTACTGCTGCCTTGGCTATATCCCCAGAAAAGGGAGGCTTTGCAGGTAGAGCACAGGACTAGCAATCTCATCCCTGGAAAGTCTGCAGCACAGACTATCCCCAGCAGTGCATGTTCTGCAGTAAAACAGTTTCCAAATTTGTGATCTGACTTTGTCAGAGTGGATTAATATTAAAATGACTCATTGCATCATTATTCTACTATTAAAGGAACCCAAGAGAGAAGAGAAGTATGTTTCTTAAAAAAATTAAAGACAGAACTAAAGTCTCACTCAAAGTAGTAATAGTAATCACAGAATCACACCTGGGAGTCTAATTTGCCCCTGAGTTAATAAATAAAAGCATTAATTTTTTTCATTTAGGAGCAATCTTTATTAAATACCAACATTCACAATTAAAAGCACCATTGTAACTGGAGAAAACAAGAGTTTTAAAGTAAGATCTAGGGATGAAGTGTTATTCAAAGGCTGTGAGGGGGAAGAAATCATAAGAGAGAATTTTTGATAGCTGAAGAGCCTGAGTAAACAAACCCACTGTTGCAGTGAGGAAGGGGGAGCCAAGATGAGAAAGAAAAGTATGAACTGGGAGTGGAGTAGGGGCATGCTGGGTCAGGAAGACAGAGAGAAAAATGTATAAAGAATTTTGAAAATACTCTTATTCATCCTGTACAAGCTAGGTGTGCTTGTTAGAAATTGATTAAAACAAGGTAATATATCATGGAAAAGAGTATATTCCAACAGCTTGATAGGTTGGTAAGTAGGCAATATATCCATTAATTATTTGAGCCCTTTAAATCAAAGCTTTTATGCATGAAATAACAGAGTTTTTACATGGCTCACAGAAACAAACATACCTAGGCAGATGCAGAATACAAAAAAGCATCAGAGAAACCTCAGCATTGTGAGTCACCAATTAACGTTTCATCACTTTTAAAGGTACTGTAAGCTTCTTCCTTCCCCATGCCACAAAAGGATTTTGCACAGTACTTCTGCAGTAGTTCAGCTGAATTTCATGCAAGATCGAGACCTTTGTCAAGAAGGTGTATCTATAACAGTACTAACTCAATAGTCATTCTTCTTACTGGAGCAGTAAGTGCATTTTCATCTTCTGCTTAACTAAACTGCCTACATAACCAAACTACACTGCCTACATAACCAAACCCCCATTTGATCATGTGAACTGGTGCTAAACAAAATCAAGAACTTGACAAAAATGCAATAGCTTTCCCTAAGTTTGAGATTCAAGTTCAGGAATAGGGCTGGGTATGGTGAGAAGCCTAAAAGGAGAGAACAACCAAAATCCAAGCTGCAACCCAGAAAGCCTGTGGACTTCTGCACTACAGCGAGCACACAGTGGTTTCTGTCTCCCTGCCTCACACAGGAAGACAGATGGACTCACAGACATACATTTCTCTTATGCAGCAAACTACTGTATAACCTTTTATGGGCCATTCTGAAGTACATTTTGATCTTCTATCAAGATTGTTCATTTAGATATAAGAAAGAATTTTTACATTTACAAGAACCATTTACTGGAATAACTTCCCCAGAGGCATGGCAAAGCCATGTTAAATATAACCTATCTCATCACTGTAGCTTTCCAAGACATGACTGGACAGTATGCTAGACAACCTCATCTAGGCTCCCTTTTCCACAAAAGGTTGAACCCAACATGGGTCATTCTATAATTTTTAGCAAAGTAGGAAATTTGCAAATTAGAATGATAAGAGGTGTTTTTGCAAAGGTAAAGTATAACAACTGGCTTGACAAAGATGTATGGGATCACACACAACCTGCCACAGGACTTTTAGTAGGAAACATGCTGGTTTTCCTCTTGTTGAACTCTCCATTGGAAACAGTTGTTATTCTCATTTAATACATGATGAGAATTAGAATAATGTTGATAGTTATCTCTCTCATAGGATGTTGTGAAGACTGATATGTTCACATAGATTATTCTAAAAATGCAATACAGAAGAATAATGTTATGCATTATTAGCACTGGTAGAATAGTAATACAGCTTTATATTAACTCAGCATTCCACAAACAGCTAGTAAATTGCTGCTCAAAAGGTCTCTTCTCCTTCCAGCATTCCTCACAGATTTCTTCCAACTCCCAAGCTGGTTATTGAGCAATTTATAATGTCATTTTAAAAGACTAACAGGCTTCTCTTGAGGAAGAAAAATCTGAAGACAAAACATCACAAGCAAGTTCTCCCATTAAAACACTTCTACGCGGAAATACTTAGAAAAGCTGAAATAAAATTACAGTAGAGATAATGTTGCTGGTAGATTCTCAACTGTGCTTCAAATGATCAAGAAATCTGATGTGGATAATATAAGAGACCAGCTTTACAAGAGCGTCTCTTGATTCCATTTAAAATAGATTGCTAGTGAAAATCTAAAAAATAGCAGAAGTTTTTCTTTTTTGCACATGTAACATATTTTTCAAGTAGAAAACACAATAAACCATGTGCCATTAAAACCATCACTTTGATAGGCAATTACCTGAGCATCATAATCAATAGATTTCTCTGTGTCATCAAAAGAAATAAAAGACAAAATTAAACCTATCATCCTTCCATAATTTAGTGTTTCATGATTAAATTTATTGAGCCCTTTTTCACACTTGATTGATGCACTTTGATTGCATGATTAAAGACAATTAAATTATTTTAAATGCTAAGCTATTCTCTCCAAAGGACTAAACTGGTATTGTCACCCTGTTTATTGTCACTCTGTTCAGGATGGTAGAGAATTTATATAATGGATTGCCCGATCAAACTGCATCCTTCTAGTCCTTGAATAAAACTTCAGCCTTATTGAGAAATTAAATACATGTGCCTTTGGCTCTCATACCCCTCATTTTTATACCAGTTGGGCTCCTGTTTCATTTTCATCACTATCACCTTCTCCACCGACAGTGAAACCAGGACACAGATGATCCAATGCCCAAACAAAACCAGCTCTTCCAAAGAAAGGATACTCTGGTCAAGTATTTTATTTACACCTCATTAAACTAACAGGCATTTCCATTCCCATTCAGCTCTTTCTAGGTTTAAGGTCCTGCACTGTAATGATGGACTTATCTAATTGATTAAAATATTGACTGCAGAGAAAATTCCACAGGTAACTGGACATAGAGATAAGCATGAAAGGCAAATAATATAGAAACAAACTGGGTAGTGATGGCGAATGCAAGGAAGATGGAGGCTGGATTAAATTAACCAAGCTTCAGGTCAGGTATCTGGAAAGATTTTTTCACCATGAGGATAGGCAAGCAGTGGAGCAGTTTACCCAGAGATGCTACATGATCTCCATCCTCAGCGGTTTCTGAGAGCAGACTGGAAAAAACCCTGAGAGACCAGGCCTGAAATCAGTGTCAACTCTGCTTTTAGAAGGTTGGACAACAGAAACAAAATGAGGAACAGGTCTGTAGCCTCTGGGCAGGGGAAAGGCTGGCAAATGAGTCAGGCAGGGACAGAAGTATATGTCTTCTGCTGCAACAGGTTTTCTGGAAAGAGGGATTTTATCTAGGTTTGAAGAACAATCAAGAGAAGAAACTTGCATAAAGAATAGTTTCAACAACTTACTTTAATGGCAATAGTGGGCAATACAATTCTAAGCACCAAGAAATAACATCAAATTCTTCAGAATTTTATTAGGTTCAAAAATAATCAAGTTATAGAAAAGTATAAATGTTCAAAGATAATCACTTTAAAGAGTCCACAATTTAATAAGAAATGTAATACAGAAGTTTACTGTAAAATTTAAATTCATGGTGTATAAATCTGGGGGTTTCTTTGCTGTGTAAGTTCTACCAATAAAGATTATTTTGTCTAGACAGTTTCATGGGAATGTTACAGAAAAAAACTTACTCAGCCTTGTTTTCTGCCAGTTCCATGACTTTCACTCACACATAGTCTCTGTTTCAAAAACATACCTACCAAAGCTTCCATGCATCAGAGGTGGCTCTATAGTTTTCTATTCAATAGAGTTGCACTGGAAGTTATAAAAAAAGCATCCTCATACCTGGACTATACCTAAGGTGATGCCAGAAACAGATTTCCTTCAGACTGAGAGCACCAAGCAGTGGAACACTCATCTGTAAAGTGGTGGTTAAAACAGTAAGAGGATACTGCCCAAAGTGAAGCACAAAGTGAAGTCAGGCCACAGAATAAGGGCCACCCTTTGGGTTCATTCTAGTGGGAGGAGGGATTGCAGATCTTTGCACCCTCTATAAGAAACATTATCAGAAAGCCAGCAGCTTCTGAGGAACCATAATGAATAAGGAGCTGAGTGACCACATGGACAACAGTCAGGGGAACACAGGTCCCACCAGGTAGAGATGTCCAGAAATCACAAGCAAAGAATCTGCCTCCATATCCACCCCTACTGTGCTTGCAGACACTGAATTCTGCAGACCACTGCAGGGAAAAACAGTCTGGCACAAATTCTGTGGCACCTTTCTAGGACAAACAATTCAACAACATCCCCAAAGTACCCCTCAAAAAGAGGCAATATAGAAAATGATTCAATTCTAAAAGGCTCATCTTTTAAATTCTGAAAGCTGTTGATTTATTCAATGTTTGAAGAAGCCAGTAAGTCTCTTCCTGGAGTTTATTTTTTTCCAGTGACAATATTTTTTTTTCCAATAGCAATATTCCCAGTTCCTCAGGAATGCTTGCATATGAATCACAATTCTTTAAAGCAGAAGAAGGAATTTTGTCAGATAAAGCAGCAGGAAAAAAAACATCACTGATTCAGTAATGTTATTATTTTCAAGAAATACATAAGCCCATTTGGATGTTTAGAGAAAAACTGAAATGAAAAGGGATTCTTAAAAACAAACAACCAAATAAAACACAGCAAAACTCAAAAGTATTTCCAGTTATGTTTTAACTGCAATCTCTGCCATTTTATCTTTTTGCATAGGTGCTACTGCATCACTGAGCAACAGGAGTGCAATGGGCAGTTAAGTGTCAGGGAGGAAAAGGGGACACTGTGGGGATAACTACACACTGTTCCAAAAGCTGTTGATCCTGAGGACAGCCATGACAGCTGCATACACTAATTTTTTGGGCAATGCAGTTCATCCATCATTTACTCCCCCATTTAATCTCAAACACTGCCATTACCCCATTCCCATCAAGCTGTGCTAAATGGCTCCTTCCTCATAAGCTTGCAGGGCACGACCTGCTCCTCCTCTGCCAGCACCACAGACATGTCTCTGTTTGTAGCCCTGACAGCTTTCTAAAGCCATCTCTAGCGTCCTTTCAAACCAAAATCTTTCTGCCTCCTTTGGCATTACAGGACAGGCAGACAACAGGGAAGATGCTAATTGCAAATCAGCTGTGCTGCAGGTCTTCCCCACCTCACATTTATCTCATCAGTACCTTCTCCTCCCTTGCTTTTATGGCTTGCACTAGACTGGATTTGATTGAATTCACAAAAACACTTGGAACCATTGCTGGTGTGACAGACAAACAGCAACCATGTGCTTGGATTGAAAAAGCAATTTCAAGTCTCTGAGTCGTAGGCATTTCTGAATTAAAGAAGCACAAAGTGGATTTAAACACTGCTTTTACACACCAGACTTTAATGCCACTAGGTTTCAGGAGATTTTTTTTTTTAATCAAAAAACCAATATGAGGATACAGGGGGGGAAATGGGCAGCAGCCTGCAGCAAAAATGCCTAGATTTCAAAGCCCTGGAAAAAAAAATTTCAAGTTACTTAATTACACCATACAAGAGCTCTTTTGGGCCAGACCAAAGTCTACATAGCCCTGTCCTGTCTGCAAAAAAGAATATCAGCAGCCTGTCCTTGGAGGACTGTACCCCATGGAAGAGGGACCCGTGCCACAGCCATTTTGGGAGGAATGCTGCCCATGGGATGGATTCACAATGCAGCAGCTTTGGGAGAAATGCTGCCTATGGGATGGATTCACAATGCATCAGTTTTGGGAGGCCTGCTGCCCATGGGATGGAGCCACATCAGAGAAGCTCACAAAGAACTGTCTCCCGTGGGAGGGACCCCATGGTGCAGCAGAGGAAGGACTCCTCTCCCTGAGCAGCAAGAGAAATCAGGGGTGATGAACTGACCAAACTCCCATGTTCCTGTACCCCTGTGCTGCCAATGGGAAGGAGGGAGGGGTTAGGGGGGGAAGAAAGATGGGGTTTTTTCAACGGCGTATTTTACTTTTCATTATCCTGCTCTGATCTTGTTAGTAATAAATTCACTTCACATCTCTAATTTGAGCCCTTGGAATGTTTTCTCCAGGTCTTTACCTCAACTCATGAACCCTTTTTGTTACATCTTTTCTCCTCTGTCCAGCTGTAGCAGGGGAGGACGAGTGAGCAACTTTAGTGGGTACCTGGAATCTGGCCAGTGCCAAATCATGACACTCCATCACACCATGCCCTTTTAAACAGTCTTGAGGACTGGATATCTGAAGCTAAAAATGAAATCAATGTGCATGTGTATTAGCATGACCCTCTCTGGGCTCCTATCCATTCCCAACACAAATAATTTCTGAGATGCTTCTGTGTGTCTTTCATGTGTCAATATAATTCTTCTGCATTAACTCAGTCTCCCCACATGAGCCTTTGGCATCTCTGTCTCCCTCCTGCCAAGGGTTCCTCCTTGCTGTGGAGCTGGTTCCTAGCAGTTTCACTTGAAGCACACTGCCATGAAACCATCCTTCTCCACCCATCCTCTCTAACCAACCCACGATTTTCTAAATTTCTCTATATTTACCAATCAAACTGTCTCTACCAGAAGTGGTTTTCTCAATCATTCCCTTGGTCTGACTATTCCTGTCAATTTTCTCTGAATTTCCTCCATATCCTTGTTGAAATGGAAATCCTAAACTGTGCACAGCGATCAGCCTACACACAAGAGGGAACCATGAAAGCCCACAGCCTCATCTCCCTTCCCACATGCCTTCCAAGGACTGGTAAAGCATCAGTAGCATGGTGGATTCACAGACTCCTATTTTTGCCCTTGAGTATTACCTTTCCAAATAAGAGAATGGAAACAACACGAGGCTAATGGCCACATTCCTGTCAAGAGCAGCACTGAAGAAAACATTTCCTTTGACAGACCTCAAGGTGGCCCAGTGGGGATTTGGGACTACCCTCCATTCCTAGCTTGCCCCAAGGCATCAGAAGTGCCATGCATGCTTTGCAAATGCATCTCTCTTCCAGGGCGAGGGCTGTATGCACACATCCCTCTCTCACTGACTGTGCATCCAGATCTGTCTATACATCTGACATCATGTTTATTTACTTCAAATGAGAATTCCAATTATAGCACCAAATTATTCTGAGGGGGTAACAACAAAGATGCTGCTTTTGGTCCAACATGGATTTATTTCAAAGTGATTTCCAACATGCTGCTCAGCAGCAGAAGTTGTAGGATTGCACACCACAAGGCGGGCTGCCAAAACTCAGCTCTGCTGCAGCTGAGCAGGCAGAAGTTCAACATAAACAAAAATAATTGAAAATGAAAACTGGGGGAAGAGGAAGGGGAGGGGAATAGGCAAAGGCTAACGCTGAGAAAGAAAACCCTAAAATTCACAAAAACATTCTCAGGAAGGAGGGACTACACCTTCATCTTAAAAAACAGTGTAAAGAAGCATCCCAAAATGGGTTTGTCTCAGCACTGCCAGGAATTGCGAGAGCCAGTAGAAGATTTTAGATTCAGCTGCAGCTCAGATGAGCTTCTTCACATGCTCAGAAAGTGGCCACACATTTTCAGAACACAGGAACTCAAACATCAGTGTGGCTTAAACTAAAATCCCCTGGAAAGCAGGAGCAGAATTAGTATCATTTTCTAACTCTTATTAAAAGAACAACATTTAATTGCTTAAAAACTAAAAGGAACTATTAAGCCACCTTTCCAACCTTGGCTGCTCAGATGTTTGTGCCACTCACTGCGACACAACTAGAACTGTAGAAGCCACAGAACTATAATTTCAGAGAGACTTTGGAATTATGGATAAAGTAAGAGTAATGTAACTTGTGTGGAACAGGTAGGGCTTTGCAGACAATTTACTGAGGTTATTTTATTTACTTTGACAACATCTGCTATGTTGATACTGCAGTCAAACCTAAAAAAAAAAAAGTGTTTGCTAGAGACTCCTCCTTGATGGGATCTGCAGCCACAGCCTGGAGAGCAGCATTGGAAGATCAGCTGCTGGAAACTATGCAGGAAAACATGGAGAGAAAGACTCCATACTGGGACAAAGGGATGATCTGAGGCGGTCACAAAGAACTGAACTGTCTTCTCACAGAAGAAAAATTGCTTTGGTATGCTAAGCACTATTTTTACTGAGCTCTTACAATTTGTTGCTATTTTGGGGCATTAAAACATTGTACCTCAGCAGAAATTAATGGAATTTCAAATTTCAAATCAATGGAATTTCAGGGGGAAAGGCATCCAAATAGGCACTACTGCAACTGAGAAGCCAGTGGGAGCTCAGGAAGCACTGGGATAAAAGGTTGTCTTAAGGAAGTAGCAGGAATTTCTCTGAAAAAATGTCAGGTTAAAAAATTGTATTATTTGCTACCAGAATTAAATAGTGTTTCTCAGCCTGTTGCAAACACACCACTGAAATGACTGGAGAAAAAAATCCCATGTGCTTAATTCTACACACAGAGGAACAAAGTCTGAAAGAAAAATGACCTCACAACAGAGCATTCCAAGTATAGCACAAATATTTGTTGACAATAAATTAAAAAAATCCTAAATATTTGAGGCAGTGATACCTCTTTTACAGAACAGAGGCAATACGATGAATGGTGGCTTTTTCTTTACTCCTATCTCTTCATCCCAACATCCAGTCCAGCTTGTGACTTAGACTAGAAACACAGATAAAGACAGGTAAAAAAAGCAGTGTTGTTGTGGGTTGATGCTGGCTGGATGCCAGGCACCCACAAGAGCTGCAGTGGGACAGAGGAGAGAAAATTTCCTCTGAGAGAAAGGATTCATGCATTGACATAAGGCCTGGGAGAGATTGCTCATTAAACACCACCATGGGCAAATCAGGCTCAACTGGAAATATAAAGTGAATTTATTACAGACAAAATCAGAGTAGGATTATGAGAAGTAAAATAAGCCCTTAAAAAACACCTTTCCCACAGCCCTCCCTCCTTCCCAGCTGTGCCTCCTACCCAAGCAGCACAAGGAGACAGGGAATGGGGTTATGGTCAGTTCATCACCCAAGGCTTCTCCCACTGCTCAGGGAGATGAGTCCTTCCCCTGCTGCACTGTGGGGTCCCTCCCTCTCTGTGAACTTCTCTGATGTGTCTCCATCCCACGAGCAACAGCTCCCTGCGAACTGCTGCAGTGTGAGTCCATCCCACAGGCAACAGCCCTCCCAAAACTGCTGCAAGCTGGGCCTCTCTTTCCACAGGGTGCAGTCCTCCAAGGATAGGCTGCTCCAGCCTGGAAGTAGGGCCCCCTCTCTCCATTGGGTCTCCAACAGGATCACAGCCTGCTCCAGGGATTCACCAGCTCCAGAATAGATTCCTCCATGGGCTATGGGTGGATCTCTGCATTCCCCACGGATCACCATGGGCTGCAGAGGCACAGCTGCTTCTCCATGGTCTGCACCACAGGCTGCAGAGGAATCTCAGCTCTGGCACCTGGAGCACCTCCTGCCCTCCTTCTGCACTGCCCTTGGTGCCTGGGTGTTGCTTCCCACCTTTGTTACCATGGAGGTGTTACCATCATCTCTAACTGGCCCAGCCTTGGCCAGCAGTACGTTCATCTTTGGAGCCATCAGGATTGGCTCTGCTGGACATGGTGGAAGCTTCTGGCAGGTTCTCACAGAAGCTACCTCTGTGCCCCCCCCACTACCAAAAAACAGGCCATGAAAACCCAATACAAGCGTAAATAATTGTATTACAAAATTTATTGCCAGAATAAGTTTTCAAAAAATAGATAGAAATAAAATCCAGCAACATAATAAGAGAGTTTGCTGCAGGAAAGCCATCTTCCAACAGATCAAGAATTTTGCTCAGCACAAATACAGTAAGCAAAAGCTAAAATCTTCCCAAAGCTACAAGAAAAACAAAACACTTTAAATATTCTAACATAAAAGCATAAAAGCCAGCATAGAAGTCAATGCCATGGATACCAGCTCACTCTGACCTCCACATCTAAAAAATATATGGAGATAATAAAGGGTCCTTGAGTCAGACAGCAAAAGTTATTAGTCAAGAAAGATGACTGAATTAGGAAGGACTGACAAGATCAGGGCTGTTTATCTTAAAGAACAACAGGACTAAATAAATAGACACAGTTTGATGAAAGTTAATTAAGAAATATTTTTTTCCTTGCCCTCCTACTACAAAGTCAAACAGAACTAAATCACTTTTCAAATTGATACTTTAAAAAGAACGGGTGGATAACTTTTAGGACTCAATGCCACAAAGTACTAGTGATGACAAGAACCAAGAGGATTAAACTGCAATTGGCTTTTTACATGAACAGTCCCTGCCATTCCACTATAAGCAAACAATAACAGACGGGGATTAGGGAGTTGTTCTGTAACAGAGGCATCATTCCCTAACAATTCAGGGAAGGACTTCATACACCACCCTCTGTAGCATCCTAGTTGTGCTACTGCTGGCTACATGATACCCAGCTAGAGGGACACTCATCAGATCACTCCAGCACTCCATGTTCTGCCATCAGAACTGTCTGGTGGCAATAGGTGAGATCTTCATGACAGATCTTCCACCTGGAAATCATGCATGCATCCTCCAAGGCATGCCTGGTATCAAGCAGCCTTGATTAGAGCAGTCAAACTTCTGCAGTGAAGGTAAATTTTTTGCAATCTCAGTTGCAGTGCTTAATAATGCTTAGGCAAACCGGCCTTCACTTTTTAGTCACCTGAGAGTTTATTTTCCATTCTGTCTTTACATCTTTTAGTTTAATGTAAAAGTTAATAATTTCAGAATTTTATTTTATTTTTTGAGACACAGTAACAAACTACAGGCAAACCCAAGAACACCCTGATTGCATCTTTCTGACACTACTCAAAGAAACTCACTGATGCTCTTCCAAAGCAGTTATGTTTCTTTTTAAGACAGCCTCCCCACAATCTAATATGATTCTTTACCCTTCGGTAATGGAAAAGCTGATGGTCCTCCCAGCACCCAAATGCCTATCCATGGAGAACAGCAAACCAAACAACATGATGAAGGAATATAAACCAGGTAAACCAGGGTGTGCTTGCAACACAAAGTCCAACTTGGCAAAGGCAAGCTCAGCAGTGGCTGGTTACCTCCTCCATCCCTTCCTTCCTCGCCCCATGCTTGCATACGTAAGGAAAACTCCACATTCTTAGTTACAGCTTCAGCTGCTCTTTCATCTTCTATGCTTGACTGGCCTGGTGTTGCAGTATGAGAATATTTCATAATAAATCTATGTTTTCATTTGTCCTTAGTAAAGTTGGGGATGATTGATGTTTCAGTCAGAGTTGAGCAGTTATCACAATATATTAAAATGTGGCTGGCACAGTATAAGTGTATTCCTACAACATCTACGTGCCTCCTGTAGTTTCAAAATACCAGAAAACTGGAAGGACTTCTGAATGCAACTGTAATGCAAATCTCATCATTAACTACCACTTTACTGAGCAAATATCAACATCTCTCTCCTGAATAACAAGAACATTTCTAACCCCAGTCATCGTATTTCTTAATGGAGAACCAAATTCATCGGCAATAAAGTCCAGGTTCCCGGAAGAAAAATTGCTCTGTGCTCTCCCAGACAGACTGGGTTTTAATGAGGAAACCACAAAGGGCCTGATCCTAACCCCACATAAGTCAATGGGATGGCTTCTACTGACTTCAGTGGACTTTGGAAGGAGATCTAAGGTCCTGATTTTGCATTTGTCGCACTGTCAGCTTCACTGAAAGCCACAGGGAGTTTCAGTGTCAGTCAAAGAAGAAAAGTTCTTCAAGAACTAATATTATCCCTTTCCCCAATATTGAAAATTCCCCATTATAAGCAGGAAAACGAATAATAAATTTTTGAGAATTTAAGAATGCATTTTCAAAAAAAAAAAGAATTCTTTGGGATGACATTCAGGAGGCTCATCTTGTGCCAACCTTGATTGTGAAGAAAGTTAAGTGCTCCAAATGTATTGTATAATCTTTTCCAATATCACTTACAGGTGGCTTGCTGACAGCATATTTTATTTTCAAGTCTACTTTTTTTAGTAGTCGTGTTTTCCAGCACCAAAATGGTCTGTTCATGTGGAACTGGTGGAATACACTGGAACACACTAATACACTGGCATAGTAACTTACCATGGATTACAGGTTGCATGGGGCTTTTTCATTTACAATCTATAACACAGAGTTTAAAACACATAACCTTTTCTCCCAGTATGGTATTTTTCTTTCTACTGTTGTGCTCTGCAAGACATTACTTCAGTGTACACCTTCTTTAATGATCTCAATAAATTACCTGTAAGCTTTGAGTTAAGGACACAGTTCTACAATTAAAACTAATAGCCATAATTGCAGCATCTCTCTAAGGTGCTGCTGCTCTCTGTTGGCTGTACACTATGGAAACACAGCTGGGGTCAACAAACAAGAGTTCTTCAGGACTGAGCATAGCATTTCCTCCATTTGAGAGTCTGACCAGTCACAGATTTTAGCTCTTGCCCATCAAACATGAAGCACCTTTGGCTATTTGGTTACCACCGAATGTGTGCACGTACATTATTTCCCTGTGGATGCTTCTTTTTATTCCTAATTACAATGAAAATGAGTTCCCATAGTACCCAGTAATTTCAGTGGGAGCTGCTAACATTTAGAAGCCCTGAAAATAAGGACTCATTTTATAAAGCCAAACCCAAGAATATCTGCATTAGCAGACCCTAAAAAAATTGTGTTTATGTGACACAATAAAACACTTGGCTTTGTGTAATTGAGCCTAGTCATTGACTTCAAGAATAACTTGGATCTGCTGCACCATCCTAGTAGAGCTTCACTTTCCCAATGCACATCCCATCTCCCCAACACAACTGAAAGCAATGTTCTGACCTAAACTGTTAAAATTCCATTGTGGCTTGTGAGATGTGTCACTTAATACTTCAGTCTGTGTTGCTGGCCCACAGGATGAGGGTGGCAATATCTCAGCTGAGAACCATGAGTCCTTCATATATCAAGGTAATAAAAAAACCCCACAAGAATCAGTCTTCATCTGTCTCATTTCTGGTGTTCATTCACAAAGAACGAAGAGTAATTCATTTCCTTACTATTCATCTGTCCCACATATGTACTAATAGGCATGAAAATACTAAACATAAATCTTTTCTTCATCCTCAGAATGATTTTTAAAAGGCGCCCTTTCCTTGCATTTCTGTGTGATGCCTGATAAATAATAGATCAGTTGCATGGTGTTCATTTTAATATTAATGTTATCAGACAGCATTTGAGAGAACTGGGGCAGAAACCCAAAATCTGGAAGAATTTGGTATGGCAGCAGTCACCATCCAGAAGTATTTTTTTCAGCTCAGGTCCACCTCTATAATATACAGACCTTATGGGGTGTGCAGGACCATGAATTTTCACCATTGCAGACTAGGAAAAACAGTTCTGCACAGGAGTAGCCTCCACATCTGTTCTACAAGGTCAGCAATCCACTATGATTTCTCTGAACTTAGAGGCACTCATGAGCCTATTGCTATCCCTTGTGCATCCTGTGGCAGCTGACTCCTTTAGCCATTTTTCACCATCCCACTGCTTGTCAATAAATCACCCTGCTAATTCCTGTGACACCTGCTGTGAAGTGCTCTGGGAATTGTGGCAAAGATTTCTGGGCTGCATCTGAGAACTGGTGGTGAATGGCTGACTTCAGGGTGACATGATGAAGAAAGGTTAAGGCTCTTCAGCTGAGCAGCCTCTTAGAAATGATTCATTGTGACTCCAGCAATCCCTTTTCTATACAGCAAGTCTGTCCTCTGCATCTGCCTGAACACGTAAGGGGTTTGATGCTTGTCTTCTGTGTTGCTCAAATACTTAACTTTCCCTCTCTTATTACCTGGGAAGGGTGATTACATTTCCTATGGAATATCACCAGTGATACATCACACTTCAGGGCTGTGTTTCCCCCCACTCTCTAATGGGAACCTGTGGTTACTTCATCTTTTCCTTCCTTGAATACTAATCCTCCCACAAACCTCTGTGTTAGCCACCAGCCTCCCAAAGAATAATGGGACTGCTACAGATGCTCATTTATAGTAAATTATTTTCAGTTAGTAAAGACAATTCTCTCCGTGAAGACTCTGGAGAGCCAGGGATGGTACAGCAGAACACTGTCTGCCCCACAATTGATTTGAATACAGTGGTTTGAAGAAAACCTCAGACTTAATAGGAACCCATTAAGAACAGCTATTTGCATGGTGCCTGTCTGAACACTGAGGACAGCAAAGAAAGTAGAATCTGTCTATCATGGTCAGCTGATTATTCCTTTTTTTATTCTTCCACAATTAGATGGTCTTCAAATAAACATTGGCACCAGAAATCTGAACTAGCAGTCACAAGCTGTGTAAAAAGACCCAAGTTACAGAACTCACTTGATTTTTGTATAAAGCAAGAAATTTTGGGTTGTTTTGGGGTTTTTGCGCTTGCTTTTTCTACAGGAAAGACTTCCCCACTCCTCATTCCTCTCGTAGTTCTTCATGACACTTGGATTTGGATAGGGAACTGCTATCTGGGGACTGTAAAAGCAACCCAGAGGAATTAAGTATCTGAATCCACACTGGAATTCAAAAGCTGTAGGCCAAGCAGTTAAAAAACTTTGAAAAGGGTGCTTAACAAAAGTATGCAGACCGATTCCAAATCTGCAGATATACAGATAACAAATGCAGCACTGAAAAGGTCTGCTTCCAAATCAAACAATACTTCCTAGCTTGTGCTGTGGAAGTGCATACTCATTTTTGCTGTCCTGACTTCTTCCTATTTTGTACTACAAAAAAGCTGGAACAAGGGTGTGCATATATATGTACATATTTACTCAATTGATTCTCTATATTCATTTCAATCAGGAATGTTTTGCCAGGGAGGAAAAGGAAGAATTAAAAGCTTCTCAGTCCTGTTTCCTAAAAAAACCCCAAAAACTCAAAAAAACCAAAACAAAAACCAAACCAAAACAAAAAGAAACAAATGAAAAAAAAAAAAAAAACCACCAAAAAAAAAAAACCCTAGCAGATGGGTGCTCTGGGCTCCATGAACATCCTTGCCACTGTGCAGAATATCTGGGAAAGCTGAACTCCAACAGTCTCAGTCCTGGTGAAGAACAGCAGGGCACCATGACTGCTATAAAGGAGGGAGTGCAAGATCTGCTGAAGCCATAGATCAATCAGCATGGCAGGGTTACCTTGGAGTTCCTGACATGAAGTGCAACTCCTGGCTCCTTTAAATTTCCTTCAGGCAGTCAGGATGAAAACCTTATCACTTGAGAGCTTATCTCAGCTCTGCTGGGCCATGAACAGAACCTGTATGTCTTCATAAAGCATCTCTTTCTGAGCAGCCCAGTGTTTACTCTAAATTAATTTGGCCAGAAAGTCCCTGACCATGTCCAAGCAGGGGCTGCTGTGAGAATGGACCTGCTGTTTCTACACAGCCGCTGTTCTAAGGAGAAAAAGGCAGCAAAGAAGAAGAGCCCAAAGAGTAGCTGAGGCCACTCTGTGAATCAATCAAACAGCACTGGCTGTTGGGTTGGTCTGGGGCACAGGGAGTGCTTGATACACATATTTACCAGGAGTGAAATGTGCCCAAACTTCATTACACACACATCTTCTAAGCCAAAGCCCACCAGGCAAAAGAATCATAAAACTATCATTGAATGGTTTGGGTTGGAAGGAATTTTAATATTATCTAGTTCCCAACTACCTGCCATGGGCAGGGACATCTTCCACTAGACTAGGTTGCTCAAAGCCCCATACAACCTGGGCTTGAATATTTCCAGGAATGGTGTTAAAGTATGGTTGTTAAAATTATTAGAGAGATGTTTCTGCCTGAATTAAGGAGCAAACAACACCATATGCTATAGTCAATAGTACAGATTTTTAACAGTAACTGTGAGTGAGAGAGGGAGAGACAAATAAATAGAAAAGAGTGGGGGGAGAGGGGGAAGAAATAGATTAACAGTTAAAAAAAGCACCCCACCATTGTGGATGCTGATGGCATCCCATTGGTCCTCTTCTGATCTTCTCAGTGGGAACAGTCACCTCTACCAGAGGTGGGGAAGCCCACAAAACAGTCCAGTGGCTTTATTCACTCAGGATCAGGTGGGAACACCCAGGTACCTCCCCTGGAGTGGAGAGCTGGGAGTTTTACACTGGATGATGCAATACTTTGGATCAGAGGACACTTCAGGAGTGTTTGATGGTTTATGACACCTTCAGCCTTTTATTACACCTTATGAAATATTACAGCAATTATAGCATATCAGCAGGGATGAATACCCTCAAGCCATGTATAAATGTCCTGATACTACTCCAGAAGGGATTTTTCATAGCTGAGCCACTTGTGTAAGAACTTTGGCATGATAAAAAGCATTTTCCTTGCTTCCAAGGATTTGCCTCTTGTCAGCCCCTTCCTTTATCTTGTTCAACACCTAGCTGTGGCCTCCTGTGATGGGTATATACAGTCCTGCTGCACCTGGTGGAAGTGGTCAATTGTTTGAGTCATTAACCATCAACAGCCCAGTCTCTCAGAATGGGGCATCCACAACTTCTCTGGGCAACCTGTTCCAGTGCCTCACCACCCTCATAGCAAAGAATTTCTTTCTAGTTTAAACCTAGCCTCTCTCAGCATGTCCTGTTACTACATGCCCTTTTAAGAAGTCCCTCTCCAGCTCTCCTGCAGGCCCCCTTTAGGTATTGAAAGGTGCTCTGAGATCTCCCTGGAGTCTTCTCTTCCCCAGGCTGAACAACCCCAACTCTCTCAGCCTGTCTTCATAGGAGAGGTGCTCCAGCCCTCTGAGTGTCTCTGTGGCTTTCTCTGGACTTGCTACAACAGGTCCACATCTTTCTGATGTTGGGACCCAGAGCTGGATGCAGCACTTCAGGTGTTGTCCCACAAGGGCAGAACAGAGGGCAGAATCCCCTCCCTCCCTGCTGGCCATGCTGCTTTGGACGCAGCCCAGGATACAATTGGCTTTCTGGGCTGCAAGTGCACAGTGCCACGACATGTGGAGCAACCAACACCCAAAATCTTCTCATCAACCAACACCCTTTCTGTGCAGGGCTGCTCTCAAGCCATTCTCTGCCCAGCCTGTATTTGTGGCATTGCTCCAACACATACAGACAACCATGCCATCAGCATGACTGCAGCAGGAAGGACAGAAAAGGTTCTTATTCTCAAGAAAAAAACAGGTGGCATTGATCCTGGTGAGGACAAGAAAGGGAAAAGAGAGAAGATGGACTGGTTGTCCTACTGTAGTGGTTTAACTAGCCACAATGTGGTCATGCTCTACTGTGACAGCTGAAGAAAGGCTCAGAAGTGAATGAGAATCCTCTCACAGATCCTTCCACGAACCCTTAATCTATTTCAAAAATGTTATAGTCTGACATTCATGTGACCAAATGCAGGGGGAAAAAAAATGGAGCTGGAGAACATTTGTCATTAATTGAAAACCAATTCTCTGCTAGCTACTGTCAAAAGCAGCTTCTGGGTTGTTTTTCTCTGCAGAGAGGCTGCTGCTGGGACTTTGCCAGTTCAGCAGTTAAAGGTAATCGCAAAGAATCCCTTAGCAAATTGTAAAGTGCTCAGGCTGAAGAATAACAAGGTGTTTGGGGACTGACTTGATTGTTTTAATTTGCGTCATATTAGCAGCAAGAAGCACTTAAGAATTATTCTGCTTAATTCACCTATTCCAGAAGCAAGACAAAACCAAGCCAGCTTTAATGAATAAACCAGACCTAAAAGTATTTCATTTTATCTCCATGTATATAAGGAAAGTGCAAAATCTGGCATCTGGTGGAAAGTGATAATCTTACATTGTATTTTCTATGCACTAACAAGGAGCTAGGGGCATGCATTGACACAACACAGCAGTTAACAGGATCTGACTCTTTACTGTCAGATCTCTTCCTTTTACTGTTTGGAAAAGAAGAGACACAGGTCATCTGAGTACTCCCAAAATCTCTAAAGATGGTGCCACAGTGCACCAACCTTCCTCCTTCACAGCAGCCAATACATTTCCTCTCACTTCATTTAACAGACTGTGACAAATGTGCAGATCTCACCCCACAAATGTGCAAGTAATTGACTCAAATGCAAGAATAAATCCTTTCTTACCTATTCCCCTTATATTTTTAACAGCATAGCCGTCAAAACACAGCAAATCAATTTTTCCCCCTTACTGTCCTCAGTCTGCCTTTTCAGGATATTTTTAGTCGCTCTGATTAAAAATTTACCTCTTAAGTACACTGAGGACACAGTGCATGTCTAGATTACAATTTTGTGTAACTTTTTCAGTCTACCTGTGTATCTTCCTTGCAAAGGAAGATGTGGAGCCGTATCTTTCCTTACTTTCCTTATCTTTCTAACAAAACAGAAATATTAGTAACTAACTTTGAAAGACCAACAGGAAAATACCTTCACAGCAAAATGCAGAAAATACATCTTCAGAAGGAAGATGTGAGGCCATAACATGTCATGGGATTACACAAGATACCTTACACAAGAGAAACATGGCATGCTAAACTGGAAAACACACTTGCAGGTCTTGCCCAAAGCAAAGATAAACAACCTCAGCATTTCTGTATTCTGTCTTTGGTGCTGCATTTTAGGGGACAAGTTCTCACCCCTGGACTCTTATCTCCCTTTGCCCTCTTCATCAAGGACAAGGTGGGTCACAAATGTCTTGCGCCACTTCTATCACATATTCTACCATGTATGATTAACCACTACTTCTTCTATTATTTTGTCCAGATATGCTTTAATTACCATGCCTGAAATTCTGCATGTGTGCAGCCACAGTACTTATCTGAATGTCACCAAAACTGTATGAATGAAGGAATGTAAATCCCTCTTCCTGGGATTCTCTGCATTGATCTGCTTATTCGTAGCAGGCAGAGACCTTTCTGCCTTTTGACTGCCATTCAGCTACCCTTTCTTTTTTCCTGTGAAACCTGTTTCCTATCCGAAACTGGAGAAGTCTTGACTACTGAAAAAGAGATTACTTTCTGATTTAATTTCTGAAGCTAATCTAATTCATATTGATTAGACAGCTTAGACAAGTTGGGTAGTAGAAGGCCTAAACGTAAAGATATGGAGGATAAAACAGCCATTGCAAAAAGTAAGGGAAACACCCCTTTCTCTTCTTATTTTAGTATCAATAAAGTCCAAATTTTTTTTTTTTTTTTTTTTTTTGCAAATGTTTGTTCACTAAAATGTTCCAAGGGGGAAAATGTCAGCTAGAAATCCTCACTCATTGTGTATTTGCACAGCAATGCTTAAAGGTCCTTAAAGACCTCCGAGGATTTGAAAGAAATAATTCAGTCAGGTAGCAAAAACAGTGCCACTGCCTTCCGGTGGCTGGTTACATGGCTCATGGGGCATCTGACAACTCCAGGTGAGTCACAGTGAACTCACTTCACACATCATACAAGGAGAAATGCAGTCTACCATCCAAATGCATGAAAGTCTAACTGTTTGAAGCTAATGCATCAAGTAAAAATAGCTGCAATACACAGGATGGACATGCAATACACAGGTGGAAAATGTTCTGCTCATTGCAAAGAGACACTTCTTCTCTGCTTTTCTTACTGATAGCCTGCTCTTGTTCTTGCCAAAACCACCACAGCTTCACTCAGTTTTCTTGGCACTTAAAAAAGTCACAACTTTTCCTTCACATATGCTGGCTGATTCTTTATATACCTGAGTAACAGGTGTGTTGCAGCCCTGTTTTGCATTATTCATCTTGGATGAGGTTAAACCCTGACTGTGTGACACATCACACATTACTCAGTTTACCTCAGTGCTGTGTTTTGATTTTGCTCAGTTAAGTTTACCTAGGACACATTTAGGCTGGAACAGTTCTTATGAGACTCCTTTCATTCTGCTCTATCTTTAAATTGCCTGCGCTTCCCTAAAAGTTGTCTCAATATTATTGCCTTACAAAGCAGATGATCAAGATTTACTTGATTTCAGGCATCTCTTCCTTGCTTAAACAACTACTTGCCCCATGCTCTTTCCTGCCCCCACTTTCCTTTTCCCTGTAGAGAAATATGTTTTCACTGCTAATACACACCATAACTGCAATGTACTGCAGAATGGGTATCAGTCCAAAGCCCAGTGAAATCTTGAAAGGTTTCTGAACCACAGAAAAGAAAACTACACAGTATTACACAGGCAGCCTCTATAAAGGATCTTCATTTAAAGACCTCTTTTTGTGTTATAAATTGGTTTTATTTGTGTAACATTTTCTACCTTCAGATCTTTATAGTCCAATAACTAAGAAAAGCAGTTTAAGAAGGAAAATGAGACTACCAAATGTCCTAATTCCTCATGAAACTGGTGTTTTTAAAGGATTAAAAAAATCTGAATTTTAAATTCTAGAAGTGATTAAATACAAGCAGGAACTTAATAAGCTGCTTGTAAGTAACTAACATTCAAAACAGCAGCACTGCAGTTTTTCCAGTCCTAGACACTTTTCTCCCATCCTCCACAGCAGATTCACTAAAAATTCAAGATAATGATTACAAGTACCTAGATCTGTAACATACACATCCATAGCAACGCTGAGGATCTCTTATGTTAATTTCTGTGCCCAGAGACTTTTCTGCAACACTGAATTAAAGAAACCACTGTATCATTCCCATAACAAGATGATTATCTAGGAATTAAGACTAAGTAGAAAACTCTTTTCAAAACAGTCTTTTCAGTCTTCCAAGGCTTTTAAAAATCAAACAAAATTACTGATGTCGTTTACATCATCAGTTCTCAAAAGTTACATATCTGCACACATCCTGTTCTAAAAAGAAAGGGCAAAGTAACCATTATGAAAGTCTTCATTTATGATTCCTTGTTAATGCAGTAGAAAATCTCCTTAGAATTACTGATTTTTAATGGGACATTTGAAAAGATTTCTTTTACTGTTGTTGCAGGTTAAAAAACCAACATCACTTACCAACAATCCATTAGTGTCACCTCTCAAATTCTTCAGATGTAAAGGTGAGAAATTTTTCCTTCTTAAAGTGTCAAAACATATTTGGATGTCTGCTGAGTGAGGTTTAAATGGTTTAGAGAACAAAACTAGTAAAAGTCCTAAATCTGTTTGACAATTCTCTGTGAGCAATCAACCTTCCCTTGTATTTGCAGCAGTCACAGAGGGAACCAAAGGTGTATTCCTCGAGGAGGAACAACTGTCATCCCTGGAATACGTTCTGCATGTGTCAAAGCATATCAAAGGAGAAAACACACATAGTAGAAATCCCGAGTAGTGAATGCTGTCCCTACCTCCCCACTGTACTGGTATGGAAGCCAATGTTCTCAGCAAAGAAGAGAAACATAACCTGTGAGTTGAGCCATGACTGATGCAGTGCTGCTGGCAGGCTGCCACAGCGTATGTGGATTTCCCCAGTAAGATGCTCAGAGTAATCACAGAATAATACTGCCACTGTTTGAGGAAGCAGGGAACAAGATTTCTCCAAACTTTCAGGCTTGGAAGAGCTGCTTGCACTACACATAGGATTTTCCCCCAAGAGATGATGTAACAACGAAGATAATTGCTGGTCTGGTATCACTGAGGAGAATGCAGACAAAAAGTGCCAATGAGCACTGAGGTGTTACGCATACAATAAACTTCTGGCATGAATGAATGGAAGGATCAGTTCCAGAATGGAGTTCAACAACCCAATTTTTACCAAAAAATGTTGATTCTACTGTTTGAGAACCATCATGATAGAAGACAGCAGGATCTGTGTGCAGAGCCTTCAATATCTACGTACTTGTGCTAGACTGATACTATGGTGCACTCCAAGTGACAATAAGAAGTCACCTATACCTGCAATAAACTTGTTTCCCAATTTCCCTCAAAGATATATTCTGTTCTTTACAATGAAAAATACTCATTATCTTATCCTAACCTGTATTCCTCTTCTGCACACACCATCTTGAGTAAAATGTGTACTTTTGCATGATTTGCACACGAGAAAGACTCAAGAATTAATGACTCGAAGCTTTAAGATACCCATACAAATTTCATTTCCATTTCTGTTTCTTCACATAGCACAAACAGTCTCATATAACACTACACAAAAAGGGTAAAAAGGAAAAAACCCTCAGAAAATAAAAATCCACTGTAATGCCATGAAAACTAGGGCACAGAACAATCAATTCATCTGGCCTGCATCATATACCAAATTCAAAAGAACACGAGAGTTAAATACCTGGATGTAGAAAGCAGAAAATAAAAAATCTATAGGTGTTGGAGAACAGCATGAAACATTTTCCTGTTATCTTAAATAAAGGTTTATTATTTGCCTTCCTACAGCACTTTAAAAAGTCTCAAGACAAATTATTTTAAACCTCAGTTTTAGAAAGCTAGATAGCCAGCAGCTTTTTTATTTCTTGATTTGGAAACAGCAAATTGAAAAGCAGTACATATGTAATAGCTGATACTTGCCTGCTTTTGAGGCAACTGTTATTACCAGTTGGGCAAATACCCTGCGCACTCCCTGGTCATGTCAGTGCTGCAATACCCATATAATGTTCTGAAACCCAAGAGATTGTTCAACAGCATAGAAATAAGTGTCAGAAAGATATGAACAAGGTCTTTTTTTTTCCCTCACAGTTGAACACCAACAATAGCATTCTGCAACAAACCATATTAGTACTGACATTATAGTAAAGGTCTTCTAGTGTGCCAAGACTAGAAGAAGAAAGGAAGAGAACTAGGAGACAAACTTCATTCACTTAGCAAAGAGCAGGACTAGAATGTCAGACACGCGCCGGACAGGAGTGTCACACACTGCCAGATGTATTGAGGAAGGCAGTTGTTCACTGTTGCTGCCAAATCCTGAGCACAAAGCATTGGGGTAGTCTGAATACCAGAAGTTCAGTACTAGTGGAAAACTGAAAAATAGGTAGTATTTCTTTTAAATAAAAAGTTTGTTGGTTTTTTTGGTTTTTTTTTTGCTTCAGGAAAGTTTTGGAGCTAAAAAATGAAATGTGCAAATATAAGAATCAAGAACTTCTTGGTATACAGAACTAAAATATTCACAAAATATTTACACTATGACCACAGGAAAATGTGTTAAAATTTTCACTTACTTTGGATGGGCAAATTCATCCAGCAGGACAACCTTTTCTATCAAGTCTCCACCAATGGTTCGAACCAAATCATAGAAATCATTCTGAGAGTATGTCTCAGAGGGCAGCCAGAAGGAGATGTCATTGATCAAAGGCGGATATCGGCTGAGTGGCTAAAAGAAATTTAAAAACATACCTTTATACATGGTTGGACTTGATAACTATATCTACAACTGTTCTGAACTTACATAACACACAAAGTACACAGTTTAGAGGCTTTTCGAAATGGTCTTTGAAGGACAAACTGACCTCATAAATGACTGAGATGAAAGATTTTATACTAGGAAATGTCTTTTAAAGATCCCCTCATAACAATTTTTGTTTTTTCATTCATAAGAAAAATCTAGTTTTTGTTTGCTAAAATCACAGTTTATGACTGTGAACACACTTTTGCAACAGAGCTGCTTAGAAGGAAGAGATAATGTCAGGTGGTTTTTCATTGGGTAGAATTGCACTTTTTAAAAGCATTTTCCAGACTTCTTGCATATTCAAAACTTCTTGTCACATTCAGGCATAAAATTTATATGCATATTATATTACATAACATATTTATTATTTTTATATTACACAACATATTTATTATTTTTACTATCAAATTTTTAACAAAGTCATAAATAGGCAACTTCTTATTAAAATGTTTTAATAAGAAACACACTTTGGCTTAAAAAAAGGGATCAGTTCACTTTCTGGTGGTTTTTGTAGACATTTAAACATCTACAACAACACAAATAGTATGGCTGTTAACATAGTTATTCATTCCACAAGTACCACAGTAGGCTTTTAAACACAAAGGGGAACCTTTGCTGCCCACACAGAGTGGGCAGATAGTGTAACTTGTTATTTGTAAAAATGGGAATAGAAAGAGAAATGAAACCAGATAATTAAGTTTTCAGTTTTGATGAAACTTCCCAGGACTCTGTGGGTTTCAGATCTCACCTTTGGTGAGACGTTTCGCCTTTGAAGAACAGAAAATGGTAACATTCTCCTTTCTTGACCTCTAGGTCATACAGTATCTTACTTCTGCCTTGCATTAGTTCTCTGCAGTTGAAAAAAGTACTTTTGCACAAGATAGTTGGAGTCTGCAGGAGAAAACATCTATTTTATTATTTTCTTTATATATACAAGAGATTCCATGTGTACACCTTGGTCTATACAATATAATATCTCACTCAAAATATATTCCATGTCTGGAAATGTTTTATGAGGGAGCAGTGGAAACTTAAGTGAGTACCTGCTAAAGCAATAAACCTGTTAATAAGGCAAGTTTATAGCATTCTGATTTACTCAAATACTGTTCTGTAGAGTGTAAACCAGTCAATAAATATCCGATAAGGAATACAGTGCCAGTTTTAAATTAATAACACCCCCAGCAAATAAAATTGTGAATCACAAATGATTATTGAACTTGTTAAAGGAATAAACTTGTCAAATGAATTCATATCCTATACATCAAATTAAAAAAGGAAACTTGCACAACAAATCCATTGCAAAGAGCTTTTGATAAAACACTAATGAATGAAATGCAAATGTCTCTGCTCCACAAAAGTCGCAGCTGCAGATGCTGTAGATGGTCCTCAGACAACAACTTGATACATGTGTTAGTGTAAATAAAGTTATGATCCTGCAGTAGACCCCTATAGTCTCACCTCATTCCTATCCATCACTTTATTTACCACTGCTGTAGTTCAGGAATATACTGAACACCTTTCAAAGCTTGGTGGGACTAACACAAAACTCACTGCACTCACAGTTCAGGACATTTAATCATTCAACCAGAAGACATGGCTCATGAGCCTTAGCACGACCAAGGCATCTACTTTCATTCACACAGGTACAAGGACAATAAAGAAAACTAATTTCATGTCCAGGTAATTCAGAAATGTCCTGTGCTGGTTTTGGCAAGAATTCATTTTCTTTACAGGGGCAAGCACGGGGCTGTGTTTTGCATTTGTGCTGAACACATGGTTGGTAACATAGAGATGCTTTTGTTATTAATGGGCTGTATTTGCACAGAGCCAAAACCTTTCCTGCTTTCCGTATTGCCACACTGGCAAGAAAGCTGGAGAATCTGGGAGGAGACACAGCTGGGACAGGTGATCCCAAATGACCAAAGGGACATTCCAGACCCTACAACATCCTGCTCAGTATATAAAGTGGGAAGAAGGGATATGTGGACTGATGGTGTCTATTTTCCCAGGTAGCCATCACATGTGATGGGGCCCTGCTCCCCAGAGACGGCCTGTCCATGGGAAGCAGGGAATTAATTTCTTGTGTGTGCAGTTTTTTCTCTCCAGTGTCACTAGCGTGGATAGAGAATTGTTGTAATTTTGTGTGTGTATGCTTGTGTTACAAAGATTGAAAGGACAAATGCGTAAAACATAACATAAGCATTACTTTTTATTATTAGCTACTAACCTTTTCTCAGAGCCTTGTAATACAGAAAAATCTTTTATGGTAAAAGGCAAGGCAATAATCCCATATTATATTGTCCCTTCACCACCTGGCTGCAGTCAATATCATTGCAGTAAGTCTTATATCAACAGTAAAGTTAGTATAAGGATAAAATTCCTACTTCTCAAATGTATCGATCTGTTTGCTGTAGAGCTCCATGAGTCACATCATAGTTTATTAGCTACACCTAAAATGCGAATAGGCGACTAAAGAGTCTCCAATTGGCAAGCCAAAATGAAGTTCCTACATTTGTATTCAGGCACTCCAGCAAATACATACCGTGGTCCAACAGACCTCTTTGCCATTCTTTGATCCTTTCTAAACTCTCCTGCTCTATAACAGCAGACTGGTCCAAAGTCCATTGACTTTGGTCCTTTTTCAAGTTCAAGGCAAATGCCAACCCTGGAGACCATTTGTTATGAATTTACAGACATTTCAAAGGCTCCCCTTGAGAGAAATGTGTTCTTCCACTAAATCTTTTACTCTGTTGTTGCCTCCAGCCACCACTTCCAGCTACATTCGCTTCATGGCTCAGGAGTCCTCCAAAACAGTGTTTGGAGAAGCTACCAGGACACATCTGCTTCTGCAGGCTGTGTGTTTGCTGAACCCTAGCACACCACCCGAGCCTGGAAGCCCTGCTGTTCCTGCTTCCATGCCCTGATCACTCCCTTAGGTTTTTGAGGAACTGAAAAGAGGTCTAGAAAATGGCAGAACTGATCCCACCTGCAGAGTGCTGCTGCAAGTTGTCAGTAAGCACTGCTGATGCACAGACATCCCTGCACCCCTCCTTTTGGTTCCATCAAAGTTTTGACACCACAGTGCTGCTTTAAACATTCTGTTCACTTTCTGTTTCAAACACTTCAGCACACTATCACTATTTTTCGACAGCCTCAGAAAACAAATGCTTTCCCAGAAATTACACTATGTATAGGATTCCACTGAACCCATCTTGTAGGAAATCTTGGAAATAATAAATGACATCACATTTTTCAATCACCCAAAGTGAAAGCATTTAGGAGTTCTGAATTACTATAATTTCTTTAAATAATAAAATGGAAGTTTATGGTGATCCATACATTATATATGATATATGTTTCCTAGTCATTAGTCAAAGTTCTTTCTCTGATGTATGCTTCCTAGTCATGTCATATGTTTCCTAGTCATTAGTCAAAGTTCTTTCTCTGACTACTAAATAAGCCAAGTATTTCCTAAAACTGCAAGGTTTTCCTTCTCAGGATGCTAATTTTAGTACAGAAATGGGTAATTGGACACCAGTGCTATAACCTGCTCTGCCAGCCTGCCTTGCCTATGCCTACATCTGAGGAGTGCACCACTAAAAACACAGGGCTATTAGTCTTTCATATGGGTTGGTGATAGTTTAGGGCATTCCTCATCTCTACTGCTCTGCTCTGCCTTACTGAGATTATTGCCCCTGCAGCAGCTGATAAAACAAACCTGTGCCTGTTTCTTCACCACTGCAGCTCACAGCCAGCTGTAGCCAGCTGAAAATTGTCCCTCTCACTGGTTTATGTTAATATGTGTTGGATGAAGAATTGCAGCAGCTCAAGTTATTGGGGGGCAGCTGTCTTAAGCAGCAACAGGATCCATCAGAACTCATTTGTCAACATAAAATAGCAAATACTTGGGATCTGTGTATGTTGCCACACCAGGCCACTACTCTGGATGCTTTGGGAGCAGGAATCAAGTGGTCACCATAAGAGTGGTATCTGTTCATCCACACATGGCAAAGGATCATCAGCTAGGCTGGATCCAGATACCTCACAGCTGTAAGGGAGAGAAAACTTCTTTCTGAGGGCAGAACCTCGCAAGCTGCAGCAAAAACAGCTGGCAATAATGCACAGCCAGGGCCAGTGAATGACCCACACAAGGCCGTGAAGTGTCTTTAGCACAGAGTCCAAAACAATAGGATGGACACCAGCACTTTCCACAAATACTTGTAATTAGGAAGAAAAGCCATTTCCCCCAGACAGGTGCAACAAGGCAAGGGGACAGCAGAAGTTTTGGGCTGTGGCTGCTCACTCCATTCCTTCCCTGCTGCCAGCTGCAGATGGGACAAAACAAATGAGTGACAAACACAGCAGAGGAAAAAGCTGTACTTGTATTTTGACAGTGGCGACACAAATGCAAGGTTAACGATGACACACACCAGAAACTGGGTTAGCAATTCCACAGCAGCCAGGCTATTAAAAAGTCAGCCATGCTTTACTGCCATCACCAGTCTAAGTCAGAAAAATATGAGACTTAGCAGCATCGTGGCTGCTAAGCTTTAACAGTCCTGTCTTGCTCATGTTTTGGAGAAATATCTACATAAACTACACAGTTTTAATGCAACATCATATTCTCATCAAAATGAAAACTACAGTCCTGTAATAACTGAGCCTTTCTTAATATATTCCATGGTGAAACTACATTAATTCAGTGTTATCATAGGAAATTTAAACACCTAACAGGCATGAAATTAAAATTTGCAAATTTACAGCAGTAACTTAACCCCCATGCACATAACGAAGTTTCCTGTATTAGTGTGTATGCTTCTAGATTTACACTTCCGTATTTATGACCAGCGTAGACAAATTACAGTTGCTGCAGGGAACATAACTTCGAATTTCTTGGCTGCCATGGCTTAAAATTTAGTCACAATGTTCCCTATTATTAAAAGTTTTATACCCTCCTAACCAAATTGATTTTTTCCTTAGATATATATATAGCAAGTTCTATATATTCATACATGTATACACACACACACACAGACATATATATGTATACATTTTTATGTGTAAATACACACACATCTTCAAAGGAGGAAATTAAATTTCAACTGACAACTACCATAATTCTGATAAGAAGATATAAAATATATTTTGGGATTAAGCTCTTAAAACCAAAGCAAATGGACTAGTCTGGGATCGATGCACTGCTCTGTCCTCCTGCAGGGAGTGGCAGAAGCATGTTAGCCTCCACTGATGCTCTCAGCCTTTCAGTGAATGAACACAGAAGTACGATCAGCCCTTTTTAGACACCAATCTGCTCACCCCAACAGAGTTCTTAACTTTGAAAAGCTCACATACAGGTACAGGGAACACCATATGCTCATGGGAACATCAAGAGCTCCATGGATTTCAGGCACTCTGCTTGTACATGGACCATTCTGAGTGGAGGAAGTTTTCTTTGTACAGGGAGATATTCAGGAACGATCCAGATGCAATCCTGTCCCATGTGCTCTGGGACAACACTGTTTGAGCAGGGAGGTTGGACCAGAAAACCTGCTGGGGTGCCTTCCAACTTTACTCATCCTGTGGTTCTGACATTCTACATCCAAGTTGAACAGGGAGGTGCCCTGAGGCTACAGACTTGTCTTCCTTGCTAAGTCTCAGCCTCCAGTGTGAGATGACACAAACCTGTGGACCAGGTCCCTCTCTTCATGCCATGCATGTCACTGTGACAGCTCTGTCCCCTTCCCACCTAAACTACAACCTACAGGGTCATGTTGGAGATAACAATTTCTTTCTTGAGCCCCATTCCAGGTTCCCTGAAGGTGGAAAGCAAAAAAGAGTTGAATTGCTTATATTCTTCCTAAGCAGGTAGCTCTCCATATCATCCCACTTAGTCACCTTCTTCAATGCTTATCAAGCACCTTTCCTCAGGTAAACCCCCTTAAGACACAAAATAAATGCACATACATGTGCACATCCACAGGAGCAAGTGCAAACTTTCTTGCATGCTAAAAGTTACAGCTCATACAGAGGAATCTGCCTGACAAAGGAAAGTCAGTATCTAATATGACACTGAAAAAATTAAGATCTGCAACAGCGAGTGAAGAGATTAAACTTCATTGATAAGCTCCACATTTTCCAAGCAGCAGAAAAAATGCACAACAGGCCTGGTGCTGCGGCAGAATAAGGGAGTAGAATGCTTTCCTTTACACACATTCACCCAAAAGTAATGCTGATTACTAAGCCTCTGCGGCCCCACTGGAAAGGGACACTGTGTTCTTACAACATTTTATTAAAATGCAGTAACTTTGTTTTAAAGTCAAGCTTGTTTAAATTTGTAATGAAAAATGTGTCAAGTTTAAAGTCACAATATACTTCTCTGAGTGCAAATATGCATTTTAAGCTGACCTGTGGTAAGAAGAAGAAATAAGGTATGGCTTTTCAGAAAATTTCCAGACACAAAAGAGCACTTGTATTGCCACTGAAAGGGTTATGATTCTAAATGATAAGCAAGGAATTGAAAAAAATGTCAGGAAAGACGTAAAGAAGATGAAAGTATTGACCTAATCCTATTAAAAGCAAGGATGTTACAGTGTACACAGCAGAGATATTCCCAGATACCTGTTCCCTTGGGCATTTGGATATGCCTTGCTTCTTGTGATCTGATTATAAAAACCACCAAAGGATACGTATAAATTATTCCTAAATACCAGTGATGGACTCCATGCTCTGTGTTTAATGAGGCAAAAATGACTTCTCATTTCCATAGAACAAAGTAGGACTCACAGGGAGAATCACCAAAAGGGATGGCTCTCTACTACTCACTTCCACATCACAGCTCCTTACAAACCCCTTTTGAAAGTATCAGGGTGAAAAAGCAATTAGCCTAACATTTTCCTTCAGCAGTTCTATGTCCACTGTGGAAAAAAATGCATTTCCCCATGCTTCTTTCCCAGGCCCCTAGCTGATGGCCGACCAAGCTAGTTGGTTTCATGGTGCTCATTTTCCCCATCTCAATCACAGATGTATCACTGCAAAACAACTAAAAACCAAGAAATGCTTTTTCTGTTATTGCTTTTCCATTTGAGCAGTTGCTACCACAGAACTCATGTGACACCAAGTGGAACTGATGGCACAATCCTTACTCTGTTGTGATGTCTTCAATAGGAATAAAAGCAAGCTGCTATCCTGGGAAAGGAATCCAGTGATTTGGAATCACCAAAATAGCAAAGTGGATTCTCACACTAAAACTAGTAATTAACACTTATGACTGCCTTTCGCATGGACTGTCCATATTCTGCCTGTCCTTCCTACCCAAATATCCCATGCCACAGGCAAAATCACAGACAAGGGTAAAGAGAAGACACAAACCTCAGAAAACAAGCTGTCAATGAATTAAAAAAAACATATGTGTCCTGCATTTCTCTAAAAATACCTGCCACACCTGCAAGGAACAGGTAATAAGGTGGTATAAATCAGCAAAACCCAAGTTCTCAGAAGACACTAAGAATTTTTTCTTCAGCAGTGCTGACCACCTGCAATTCCTGCAGAAGGCTTTGGTTGCTGCAGGCATTTGGTGTTTGCCCTACTCAGAAGTCAGGTTTCCTTCTTTCTGATGGTTTGGCTTGTATATTTCTTCTCATTATGCTTAATAATAATGCTGAGATAAATAGCTCAGTGGAGTAAAATACTGTACTCATCAACAATTCATATAAAAGAGTTATATCTAAATAAACAATGCAAGTATTTGGAAAGAGTCTGCAGCAATATGAAGATGTATTTCTCCCAAGTACATAGCACAGCAATGGAAACAAAGTGCACCCAATATTTTATTTTGGCTTAGATGAAAAACCTCATATAAAACAGTGTTGATTGCATTTCCTTTTCTGCTCATTAAATGCACCATTCCAGAGAGTTACTGTTTAAATTGCAGAATCTCCAGAACACGTGAATGTGACTTACACCAAAATAAGCTGGCATTGTGAGTCTTACAGGCACATGCAACACCTGAAAAACTCCTTCTTCCCACCTATCAACTTATACTTCTTTTTCTTTCTCCTTCCTAAAAAACACAGAGATTTCCAATACATCAGCAATGACACTTCATATCTCTTGGCTATAACTTCAGATAATCACAGAATCACAGAATCACAGAAGTTCAAGGCTGGAAGAGACCTATAAGATCATCAAGTCCAGCCAATGTTCTAACTGTTCAACTAGATCATGGCAGCAAGTGCCACATCCAGTCTTTTTTTGAATTCTTCAAGGGATGATAATGCCCTGGACATTACTATATTACAAAGGAATTATTTTTCTACACTTCCCAGAGCTAATCTGTACCATCTCACCATGTACAGAAATTTATCCAGGCAAGTTACTGGTGGTTTTGAAATATTTTTATAACTTCCAGTACCACTGATATAGCTGGGTTTCCTTCTTGTCTTGGGAAAACTTACCAAGTGGCAGAGGAAGAGGCTGCCCAGGGAAGTGGTAAAATCACTGTCCCTGGAAGTACATGTGGCACCTGGGGACATGGCTTAGTAGGGAATATGGTGATGATAGCATAACAGTGGACTTGGTGATCTTAGAGGTCTTTTCCAACCCTAAGGATGTCGCTGCAGGCCCCCAGCTGGGTAATAATTAGCATTGACTCCATGATTGCAGAAGGCTGATCAATTGCCTTATTCTATCATACTATACTGTACTATTAAAAAAATTGTAACTCTTACAGACAGTCCGATACAGCTTTGACCTAACTGGTCAATCCATCCAAACAACATCCACTGTCCAATTAAGAAATCACCCTTTAGTAAACCATCTCCATAACACATTCCACACATGCACAACAACAGGTGCAGCAAGTGGAGATAAGAATTGTTTCTCATTCTTTTCTCTGATCTTCTCACAGCCTTCCCCAGGAAAATGCCTGGGGAAGTCATCTGTTGCTCTCTGTGGCCAGAGAGCTGCTGCCACATAAGGATTATATGATTCTATGATTCTTGGCAAAATCCAGCATTTTTTGTTTCCAGATTAGCCAACTTCACATCCTTCAACCCACCTCCCCACTTAAGTTCTACATTCATACAAATTACAACCTCTAAAGCTCAAAACTCATAATAAAACACCAAAGTAGTGTTGCAAACTAAAACTTGAAAGGACAGTAAGTAAGCTAGAGAGAAACAGAAATGAACGGCTCTACTTGTCCATTACTCAGAAGAGGGACAAAAGCCTTTAATTTTTTTCTCTCAGACAGACCCTGAGTGTTCCTAAAGCTATACTCTTGCTAAAGATTAACAACACTTAGAAAGAGAAAACTACAGAGAAGCCCTAAGCAGAGAACAGACCAAGCACAAAAAGGTACAAAAAGTACACTAAGCATTTCAGTATGCAATGACAACCTGTAAAGAATATTTAAATCTCTACAAGCAGAATCTTGGTGCAGAACAGATTATTTTTTTAATGCCTTTCCTAATTTTACAAGAGTCAGAAAATGGGTTCACTCCTGCTAATTTAGGAGAACAGGTTACATGTGGGAATAATTATGCAAATTGGATTACTGGATTGCATATGCACTTCTGCACAGGCAGGAGGATGTAATCAATCCTCAAAAGAGGGGATTTCTTCCCATTATTAATTTTTCTAAAACCGCACAGCCAAATCCTCTGCAGCACATGCACCCCAAAGCACCACTTACTTGTCACATTTTGGTTTAGGCTGTGACTGCAGTGGTTCATGTGTCTCTCACACTAACAAGATGAATGAAATTGAGGATTGGTATGATAAGAATAATACAGTTTTTCCCAACTGTGCCTTCTGTTGTTTGGCTATTCTCTGTAGCCTAATTCATATTCTGATCAGAGAAGTGGTAGCTGAAAATCAGGGGTTTTTTATTAACACCATGTACTTCAAAAGGTGCTTCTGTTCATGCACACATACAGAGATTGCTCTTCCCAGCCCTCATTTCCTAGGGACACTCCACAGCTCAGCTGCAAGGTCTAATCATGCTGCAGATGATGACTGTAGAGGCTTAGGCATGATTTTAAAGATCACTTTATCAAAAGCTCTTTGCAAGGTGTATCTTTTACATGTAAAACATTGGCACCAGTGCTAAAAGAACTACCAAATAAACTGACGTATGACAACTCCCATCTTTTTGGCTAACTCTGGAAAAATGAATAAGAGCTTATTTCCTAATAGTTTTGAGATTTCTTTTTTTTCCCCCTTTATATTTCTGTGGTTGTGTGTGCACACCAGCACATACCTGTATTTCTCTGAAGACACATACACAGTGTGTGCTTGGACACATTTTAAACAGATGCATAATGCATTATGTATACTCAAAATGTATTTAACCCTGCTATAGCATGCACATATTCAGATTGTGGCAATTACCTAGGACTGCCAGCCAGAAACCAGGGTTCCATTAGGCAGATAGAGCACAAAATGGTAATTCCTGTCCTGAAGAACTTTCCACCCTAAGGCAGTTTGGAGAAGAGGTGCCAAGGCAGGAGGTGCAAGACAACTACAACTGAAACAGCATGGAAAACAGAATTATTGAGTCACTTCTCAGGTCAGGGCCAAAGACCAGAATTCTATTACTCACAGTTTAAATTAAACCAATATTGGAAAACCACTGGAAATGTGTAAGGGTTACCCTCCTGACTAGCAACATACTTTTGTAGACAACAAACTGAAAGCTCTGAACATAAGTGGACTCCTGTCAAAACCACTAGGACCTGGCTATCATAGCTTCCAGCAACCTATGCAAAATCTATTGTTACTTTAGATTTCCAGGTTTACCCCTTCACCTAATATTAATTTAATGTGGGTTTCAGCATATATATCACTGCTGGAAATTGCTGCATGGCTTATTTAAGCACTTTGTATAACCATTATACTCCATCATTTGGGATGCAATAAAGATCGGTTGATATATTCAGCAGCGGAATTACTCATTTGTGAGCTATTTGTTTCAAAGAGCCTCAGCCAGTCAAATTGCAAAAATATGGGGTTTAGAGATCAGAGCACACCACTGTAACATATGCTTTTTGAAGCTTATTGCAATTTTTGCTAAGTAATAATTTAGATAGTATCAGGTGTACTTTGACTAGGGTGCATTGGCTTCTGCCTAGGAAAAAAGACATCAGCAGTAAAATTGTTCTAATGGCAGTGCAGCAGCATTTGTAACTGCAAAATCATTTTTTATCTACATCACACAGAAGTGGCGCAGACAAAATGCAGTCAAGGCTACAGTAGCTTCTTTTTGTTTAAAAACAAATTGGAAGGAAGTCCCTGGTGGTCTGTTCTCATTTACTGGGAATGTCTTTCACTAGTACTGAGGACACACCTGCTGGTTATATTCACCCCTCACCTTCTATACTGCTTCCAAAAATGAAAGTGCTGTCTCATCAGTTGTGCTGATGGCATGAAGCAACACTGAGAAGTGAATCAGAGAACTGATACAGCTTTAAGGAACTGCAGAGGAAAAAGCTCCCTGATTCATCTCACAGTGTAGCCACAAAAGTAGCTCCTGTGGTACATGTGGAACAGCCAAGCAGAACAGCACATGGGAACATGAGCACTTGGGAAACAAAACAAACAAAAAAAACACCTATGCTTCTCATCCTAACACTGTGAGAAACAAGGCTCTGGAAGAAGTGGTAACAAACAAAGCCACCAAAACCCTTCAAATGAAGAAAAGTCTCAGCTGTTGTCTCTGGACCTACAGTCAAAAGAGAGGACATCTGCCAGGTGGATACACTGGTATCCTACAAAGCTAGCTTCCAAAATCCCCTGTGGCAGTTGCTAAGTTTATTAGTAAAGCCCTGGACCTCTCACATAATTGAAAATCTATAGGAAACACAAAATTACATCCAGGTTCTGGAGTTACCTGCCATGACATAAAAAATTTACTGGTGTTTAAAGTGTGTGTTAGCATAGACAACAAAGTAAGGATGAAATATTTTTGCTCTCTAAACATATATATACATATCCACACATACTCCAACCACTCAAAACAAATTCCAATTACGATAGTTGTGTACAAAGCAGAAACTCCTTACCATTAAAAAAAGAACAGCTCAAATCAGCTATTTTGCTTCAAGTCACCACCAGCTAAATCTAAACTAAATGTACTGCTGGGATGGGACAAGTCAACAGAGGTGAACAGGAGAGTTTTCGTCTATGATAAGACTGTGAAAACAGCATAGACATACTTGAAGTATTTTCAAGCAACATAGGTGGAAGAGAGTGGTGGTTTTGCTAATGAATGTCATAGGCTTGTCTGTACATCCAACTGTTACCAAGGTGGCTGCTAAATGGATTAAATGGATTTACTTTGCCCTTTGGTACTTCAGCAGACAACATAGTACATAAGATAAATACCACCAACTAATCTAGGCAGAAAGGGCTATTGACATTTTTTATTTATTCATTTTATTTACTTAGAAAAGTACAAGCAGAGAGGAATGAAAGCATTGCTGATTTGTTCAGGTTAAATGGGAGGCTATCAGTGAGACAGGATAGCAGTGGGTGGGTGGAGGGATGGAAACAGGGTATGTGAGAAAATCTGCATCATTGGTATTAGCTCAGAGGGCAGCAGCTAGATTGTTGGGAACCACATCCTTGTCAGTGCTTATTCTTACCAAGAGTTTCACTAATATGCTCTCAGGCACATGGTGCAATTCTTGGGTAGCCCTGTGGAAGGCCAGAAGCTGGACTGTGATGATCCTTGTGGGTCCCTTCCAGCTCAGGATATTCTGTGATTCTGTGAATATCATCTCAGTACAGCCTTTGTCACGGGTCAAGGTTCTGACACACTAAGTGTTTCACAAATCCAGAAGCAGAATTGGAAGTCCTCCACACTCATCTCAAAACTGATGATAGTACTTTAGAGACTAGCTTTGATGGCTTGCGGTCATAATTTTTGTGGTCACTCATACGTGTTGATATTTCAAAAGGAGATCAGGAGTAGATGTGTACAGTAGAAAACCCAGGAAAACTTTCTGATTATCTAGAAAAAGACTTCTGCATCAGCCTCAACTGTTTTTGCCATAAAACTACTCTCCTCTCCTGTGTCTTTCTTCCCTTTTCATCCCATTCCTCCGAATCTGCTCTTTAAACCAGAATTTTTCATATTGCCCCCAATGCTCAAAGTACAGCACTTCTCTCTTTTATGTTCCTTTTACTTTGTCTTATATGAGTGCATCAGTGCTTGGTATTCAGTCCCATGTGACTGTCCATCCCATTTGCTCATTCTGAGCCCCTACTTTCTCCTCTCCTTACTGTGTTTTCAGCCAATTTTCTTTAGTTGAGAATGGGAATTCAAGTTCTGTTTACTCTCAAGAATTTTTCTTGTTGACTTTTTTTACACAAGTCTTGATCAGTAAAACTGGCTTAGAACAAAGATTTTGCAAATTGAGTTTATGGTTTGTCAGATTAAACTCTTCTTGCTCATAACAGTCATTTTGAAAGCTTCCACTGCTTCAGCCCTGCAAGGTGCTGATCACTCTCAGTTGGATCTCAGGAAATGTGGAGATCTCTGACCTGAAGCTTTGGCTGAATTTAGGCATTTGGGTTATGTTTGACTGAGCATAGGAACTATTGCATTGATTTAAATGGGACTGCTTGCAAGTTTAAAGCTCAGCATGTGCTTCAGTACTTTGCCTGGCTGGGGCCAGAGGGCTCAGATTCCCAGAGCTTCAATAGCAGCACTACCTACAAATGACAGAAGATAGAACATCCTGATGAGAAGACTTGACGATCAAGTGATTTCTAACCCAATCGTGCAGCTTAGTGCGGCATCTCTGCAATGAAGAAGGCATTTTTGCTCACCTTCCATGCACATCCAACACTAAAAAAGGAGTTTCATGGTGTTCTGCAGAGCACACAGGCAAACCTGAGATGATATACAGCACTGTAAAGTTTTATTGACGTTTGCTTAGGATGATCTATGTAAGTCACTCTTAGATATTCAACCTTCCCAAAGTCATGCCAGTAAAATGTTCATGCTACAACATCATCATCTATTCTCTACTGTACCTCCATGTGCAGACCCACATTATATATCTTCAATTACATCAAAACTATCTATACAATAAGTCACAGTCAAAGCTATACCTTATTTGTTCAAACATCCAAGCTAAATTTACATACTAATGGTTGCATATTTGGCTTTAATAGATGAGATGTACTATTAGAAAATAAACATAATAAATGAATAACCATTTTAGCATGAAGTCACCTAATCTTGATGAAAAATATCTGAAAATGCAGCAACCAGGGAATCTATTTAATTTTTATTTGAAAATAACGCTAATCACAGACTTAGAAGATAAAAATAAATTATATGGAGTAGCATACTAATGATGGATCAGGCAGACCCACCATGTGCAGTGAATGCAATAAGATCAAACTGGTTGAAATGGATGGTATATACTCTAGATGCTCTCTTCCTCAAGCATGGAATAAAGGACATAGACTAGGATGGTTTAATTTGCTGAAGTTTCCCCTTACATTTGACAGTGCATTTCATTTTCAGCATCTTCTAAAGCTTCAGGACAAGCTGTGTGTCTCCCAGCAACAATCAGGCTTATGCACAGGAAAGATGCACAGGGATGATTTCTGTCCCTGAAAACCGAAAAGTGCACAGTAAGGTAGAAAAGTTGGATTGTCTAATGGTGAACAAGAGGGCTCACATGCACAGCAAACAGTGCAAACTGATTTATGCAGTGCTACTCCATAAATCCTTTGTCATCAGAGCAGGAGCTTAATTCCTACAGCACCCTGAGCAAAGGCAAAAGGGAGCAGGCAGGCCCAGCCTTTGCTATCTTGAACAGGAGGGAGAGGAGCCTGCTTTGATTTCTTTCCAGTATAATGAACCACTTCTTTCCACACAACTACATATTTTTGATTATTTTGATCATCTCTGCTATCCTCGACTGTTCACTCTTCAAAGCAGAAAGAGTAACCTGGATTAGGACTGCATACACCATTCTGGCTACAGCTGTGCAGGAGATGAACAGTGTCAATTCAAGTTGTTTGTCAAGACTCCTCACTCCACTTCCAAAGCCTACTATCCCCTCAGGTCTCCCAGCAGTGCTTCTCCAGGAGCCTTTTCTCTTCTGGAGCCATTAAAATGATCCTGCTTAGAAAATCTATTATTTTGAGTTTTGAAGCTACCAGGTAATTATAAAGGAATTGAATTTCGAGGGACTGTGAGTCCCAGCAGGCACTTGGAAGGAGCAGCCCCTGAAGATGATGGCAGGGGGTGATAAAAAATAGGTGGTGCTAGGCTTATTGCAGAATATTACAGATAACGGAGAAATGAGGAAATCAAGAAGACAGCAACTCCTATAATCTCACAGAGGGAGTTTTGCTAGAAACCTGATCCAGTTTCCTTTTGTACCACTGCCAGAACAGCCATAATCATGCTTCTGCTTGACCTCAGTGCAGACCACAAGGTTCCTCAGCAATTGAAATAAATAACTATTTAAAACAACAGCAGCCAGAGACACTGGTAGCATCAAATGAAAGTGACTTTGTGAAGGGAGAACACACCAAGAGTCACTCAACATGATGTGCCACTTGCTTGCCTTGGCAGCAAAATGATGAAGGCTCCAGGATCCAATCCTGCTGCCAGAGACCTTTCTTCTTAATCAGCACCTTTGGGCTCACCACACTACATCTGAACTGAGTGCCTTCCTTCTCTAAATGTCATTTCATTTTTGTACCTTTCCTTGAGACTTGTCAGCCCACAGACTTTTTTTTTTTTTTTTTTTTTTTTTTTGTAAGAATGCTGGCTCAGCATTAACCAGAAAGGGGTTACATGGAACTGTGCTCAGGGCCCTGACAAACAGAGACATAACACAGTGGGCTAGATCAGAACTGAGCCTTTTGTTTTATTACATTGTGCCTTGCAGGCTCTTGGTCCTTCCTGCCCTGCCCATCCTCAGCCTTTCATTTCACAGCCTGAGCAGAAGCCCTACACAAACAATTGAAAGCAAGTTACCAGACCCTGATCCCCACACTGCTGTGACTTGTGTCAAATTATAGCTGAAGTGATTTGCTAATCCAAACCCAGGCAATAATCTGATCAGTGGGGAGAAGCACTCTAACACTGCTGTGCTGAGCGGCCACAGTGGTACAAGCACTGTCAGCTTTTCCCAGCAGCTTTTTGACCTACTGAAGCCTGCACGCATGTACTGAGCAACTAATGACAAAGGGAAAAATCTGACACATTCAGGCTGTTAAAAGGCATAAGACATATACTCTAAGTCCCAAGAAAATGCTCCAATTAAATGCAGTTTTTGAGCAAGAGTATATTTAGCCCAGCTAAAGGTTACTGCTATGCCATGTGGACTTCATATATTTGAAGAACATTTTAAAGAAGAGAAAGAAAAATATTTATGTTGGTGGACCATATTCAGATTATAAGAAAGGATTTGGAGGAGTTCCTAAAGGTTGAGAGGTCTTCCTCAGTTAATCACATAAAGGGTGGACATTTACCTGGACCTTCTGAGCCACAGGATTCAATTTCTGTTGTGAAAGGCTCTCAAAACATTTGGTCTGTCTTTGTTCAGTTCAGTCAGGCTGAAAAGTACTGCATGGCCTTGCACGCAGAAAATCTGCCACTTTTAAAATATCCATTGAGATTTCTTACAACATCCACACTGGAAGACAGGCTAAAAGTTTTCTTTCGAATATCATATGAATAAACCATGTGATTCATTAATTATGACTCTTTAGCAAGCAGACAGGAACAAAAGGTCTGCTAACTTGGTTTTACAGCATACCTGAAAAATAACACAGAACAGAAGAAAAAAATGGAGATTTTATGGTAGCAACGAAGAGTATTTCACCGTATTTTCATTTGAAGGGTCATTAACCCTTTAGAAAGCAATGCCAATATGTACTAGAAATATGTACAGCACAGAGCTTGAAAAAGCTCAATGTAAAATAAGAGATAAAAGCTGGATATAGACTTGCTTTCAAACAAAAACCCAAGCTTGCCTCCATTCTCTTATCTTCAGATACAGAATTGAAAAATGTAAATTAAGAGTTGGGGAGAACTACCAAAACTGAAGGTGAAACATCCAAGTCAAGTAGGTGCATGTATGTATTAAAACAGAAAGGAGGAAAAATGAAAAAAAAAGAATAAAAAAGAATAAAAATAAAAGAGATATAATAATTTAAAAGTCCCTAAGCAGTACCTTATATCAGAGAAAAAAAAATATTTTTCTAAACCATTGGCCATACTCTTTCTTTAGAAAAGAAAAAGAACTAAAACTAAGGCTACCAAACAGCACCAATTAAAAAAGAAATCACATTCAGCTTCCTAGAAACCATGTACTTTCCTCTGAGGTTATCCACAGTAACCTGTGCCTTTGCCATCTTCAGATTACTTCACTACACCTGACTTACCTAAAACTGAACACAAAAACCACATGCAGCTGAGAGAAGTCAGACACCCAGCCCTCTCTTTGACTTAGCCTCAACATCAGTCCATAGCATTCCAACAATCTGGGCCTTTCCCCAGAAGCCAATCTACTGCAAATATCAGTTGGAAGCTTGGATCCGCAATCTTAAAGCAAGCCAGAAATCTCATCTTAGCTCCATCAGATTGCAATCTATAAACAAAACTACAAGCTCAGCAGCAAAGCAAATCAGAAAGACAGGGGCTGAAAATGAGACTTGAGCATTTTTTACTGAAAAGAGCAACAAACATTCTGTAGGAGATCAAGGAAACCTACAAGCCGACAAACCTTCAGGAACAGTGGCAAAATCATGTCTTTCTGTAAGGTAACTAACTGCAGGGTGAATGCACTAATGCCAGTTATCACCGAACAAACAAATTAAAAAACCCCAATCAACCAAAAAAATTCCCCAAACCGAAACGAAAAAAGGCAAAACTATCCCCCAAACTTATCTCAAACAGTATTTTGATGCTACCAAACAAGATATGCAAGAATTGACATGAATTAAAAACAAATGGATGGATGCTGCTACTGGTGTGGAGATTACTCAAATGTCATCTATTACTGTTGATTTTCCCTTGAATAATTACATTCTTAAAAAAACATAATCAAGCTGTACACAAACTAAACCAAACTTGAGCGTTTCGGACTTTGTCAAGCATCTATGTCAGCTCAACTCCCCCAAAGAGCAGCTGACACCACCTGACTTGAACCTCCCTGTGCTCCTGCTAAAGAGTATTATGGAAGCAGCATTTCCACTCAATCCAGTCATGCCTGATTGCTTTGTGAGTACAAAAAGCAAGACAAGGTTGCTAACTACAAAAATCACCACAGCAGAGGAGTCACAAAACAAATATAAGCTGAGCCTGCACTCTCCCCTCTAATGCCAGGAGAAAAGAGCTGACAGTGAAAATGGGAAGGCACATCCACAAAGAATTTGCCAAAGGTTAACATTGCAACTCACATTGACATCAATGATTGTAGAGTGAAAACAATGGAAAAAATTGAGAATGTGTTGTGATCCTTGAGTGCTTTGCATCAGACACATATCTATAATGAAACAGAATCATGGACACAACTCAAGAACATAACCAAACCATAACATAACCAAACCACAGGCCTAAATCTATCCCTATTCTGAATATATTTAGAAGTTAAATATATGCTTAAGCATTATTCAAAACGGGGATGTTGACTGGGTATCAGCAGAAACTTAAACATTATCTAGTTGAAAAAAATGTTATTATCAAAAGCTGGATTTTACTGCAGTACATCAGAGAATCACGATAGCTGTAAAGCTGTTGCACTAAAATCTAATCTTTTAACGACTCAGAATTTTAATTATGTGATATTCATTAGGAATGCACATACATCACAGTAAATTATTATCATGTATATGTAATTTTACCTGGAACTTTACTTTTTGCCAAATGTGAGGCCCAATAAATTGTTTCAAGAAGCGTTCATCTTCACTCCAGAACAGTCGGATGTCAGGGATATCGTACAGGATCATGGCCAGCCTCTCCAAACCCAAGCCAAATGCCCAGCCAATTTTATCCTGAGCACCAGCTGCAACACACAAGATAAAAATTCAAGAGCTTAAGTTCACAACATGGAAAATTACTGATAAAATGTTCACCCATTTATTAAGAGGGAATAAAGAAAAAGGTGAAATGCAAAACCAGAAAATCTTACAAGTAAGTGTCAAATGAATGATCTAAAGGCTACAGGACAGATCCTACTTAAATCAAAAAGTGCAGCAAGACTGAGCACATCACTGAGCCCAGGAACCAAAAGTGACAATAAAACAAAGCCACAGCCTTCACAATCTGTGTCCAAAGTTTCAGACAGGCTTGAGAAATGCAGCATAATGCTATACATCACTACCATTCACTGTGCTTAGAGCTGAGCATTTCCTCACTTGACTCCGCTGTTTCATAAGACTCACAAACATGAATTCCCTGTTCAGAGTATTTTCCTTGGTCTGACAGACCAAGTCAAGCCTACAGAGCATTAACATCATCACCAACATTTCAAAAGACCATAATTGCCTCTTTTGAGGCTTCTGGAAGAAACAGAGCAATGGGATGTGAGGCACTGTTGCATTAGCATCACACCTCCAACCAGGGAAATCCTGAGCTGCTGTTCCTGGGAAATGCCACTGCTCTCACATTAACAAGTCTCTTTTATGCAGCACTAAATATAAAAGGACAAGAATATTTAATAAAGAAAAGCTGTACAGATATTAATGATGCAACATTTCTGTCAGGAAAGTAAATATTCATACCTTCCTTCATTTATAGGGCAGGAGCACTGATTCATGCAAATAGGGATCTTTTCAACACAAAAAACTAAGTCTGTGTTTAGCCATCAGCCTACTGATTTTGAAATCAGCTGAGAGCCCAGAAGCCCTCACAAAGGCTCAGAGCTTTTAAAAACTTAAACAAATGCCTAAACAAACACACCAGCTGAATGGATGTGTGCATGTGTGACAGACTTGACTTCACACCATCAGCACTTGCAGTGTGCTCCTGTGTCACACAACATCACTGCACATCTCACAGCTATGCACCAGGGCCACAGCAACCCCTCCAGTATCAATCTGAACTAATTTTTTGGAAACTTTGAATTCAGCAGCTTTCCCAACTTCCGGCAGGAAGGTGGAAGCACAAGTCTTATTTCTGACCCTTATCTGCTATCAGAAAGGAAACAGCTCCCATTGTTTAGGCACTGATGACAGACATGCTGAGTTATCCTGTTGTGTTCAATGCTGAGACTAAACAGGCCTGAGTTCTGTTCAAATAGAGGGAGGCATACCAAGCTTGGGAAAAGAGACACACTCACAACTTCAATTCCATTAATTCACCTGAACTTGCCTATTTTTCTGGAATAACAGGTCCTGGGCAGAGGCTGTGTCTCATCTGCTGTGTCAGCAGTATTGTGCTGCCACAGAGTTACATAAACTTGTAAGAGCACTTCATAGAGGAGTCAGGATATTCTGCCTGACCCTCCTCGTGTGCTCAAAGGTAAGATTTTGCACTTTCTGACATTTGAAAGCAGACAGTTCATCAACTGAACTGTGGAAGTCCTAAAAAATAGAGGACTGGGTGTGAACTCATGGCAGAGATGCTGAAAACAGTGCTTAGACCAACCAGCAGACTATGAGCAGCTCTGACTCTGGAAACCTGCAATCCATGCTACATTATATGAAGAACTGCACAACTTGCTTCTGCTGACTGAGAGAAAACAGAGTGACTACAAAGAACATATTGAAATTTGTATTTGGGAGCAATTCTGAACTTTGACTTTAAACATAGACCATAAACTGCTCCTCTTCCATGCTAAAAGTACTACTCCTCTCCATACACCAGTATATTAATTACATTTGTATGGCTGTGAAAAAGGGAATATAATTCATTACAATGGTGCTGCTTCTTTAAACTTTCAGCTTGCCTTTCCTAGATCAGCAACTCCTGCCTCAGTGACAGAGCTCCTATTCATTCCAGAAGTACCAGATTTTCACATACATATGGGCATTTGTGTAGATCAATCCCCTCCTCCAGATGTAAAGTAAAGCACCAGGAGCAATATCCATCAGGGTTCTGAATGGTCACTGCTTACTCTCAACAGAGGAATTAAACTTGAAACCTAAAGATGCCAGATTAAGCACCAGCATTATTAATTCACAGATGCTCAATAAAGTATACATGATGGGGGTGATGATCGTCCTTCCTCATACTAGTGATGATTCCTGGTAGATCAGACAGGGAAAAAAATATGACAGAAGAGAAGAACAGGTGTATATTCTGATTAGCAAAGCTTTGCATTTATAACTTGAGCTTTTTTATTATTTTGATATGACAATGGTTTTCACTGTAACACCTTTTTCCTCAGTGACTTGCTATCAACTTGAACTCTGCAATGAATGTCTTGATTTTGTATCAGCAACTTTTTTCTATTCTGGTTTTCTTGCTTGGTTTGTCGGGGTTTTTTAGAAGGACTGGGACACTTCACAGGTTTTTTATTCATAGCAGACAAAGAAATTCTGCTAGCTGCCTAGCAGCTCAGAGCATTGTCATCTGAGCTATGATTAAACACCTATTCACCAAACTGAACTTGTCTTTTGGATGATCCTTGTACAATTATCAGCCTTCAAACCACAAGCTTCTCAAATGTCTCCAGTGAAAGCTGTATCAGTGAAGAATTGCCTCGTCTCAGATAAAATAAATGAAACAAAAAGGAAAATTCAGATTATTAAAATTCCTCTTCAAATCAGCACTAGCAAATCTCTGCACTCTGAATCTTCAGTTATTTTGTTTCTGATCTCTTCTCCAACCTTCTATTTGTAAAGCTCCAAGTCAATGAAGCATTCACTTAAGTCATTTGAACAACTTCCTTGGGGGACTCAACAAGATTAATGCATGCTTCCAAACATATTTCTGACTGGAAATTATCAGGTGACTTAGAAATTAAATGAGCCAGTAATCATTCTGTTGAGGGAGGGAGCAACCCATAGCTTTCCCAACACAAATACATGTTTAAATGCACCAAATTTTGGCAAGTATTATGCAAAGAAGTCAAGTGAACGTGAATCAAGAAGACAGGAAGAGTGAACACAGAACAGCATTAAACATGGCAAAATTAAAATTGAGGTTCTGATGAGGGGACCTGGCCAAAGCAGCAGATTCCAGGGACCTGGTGGGGCAATCATAGCATCACTGCTTGAAATAACACAGCCCAACAGATAAAGATTTCCTGACACATGAGCTTTCCCAAACTGGCCATCAAAGATTTTTATACTGCCAGGCTCCTGCTGCCTCACATGAAAAATTTGACTCCTCACCAGAAGAAAATTGCTGGAAGCTTTGCTTGTCAGGTAGCCAAAAGATGGAGGAGGAAAGGATAAAGCAGTTTGACTGGCTTCCCACACTGGGAGCTAGGACAGCCCAAACCTGATGTCAGAAGGTTGCACCATTGCAGCTCTGTCTAACAGAGAAGCTCAAGAATCCTTATCTTCCTTGATAAGTCATATCTATTTATCCTGGACTTAAGCTTCAAGCCCAGGTGAATCAGTTTACATGTAATGTAGACCAAGCAAGTCATTCTCCAAAAAGCAATGTTAAATGAAAGTTAAATTTGCTCAGTCAGGATTGGAACCTTCCCAATTATTCACTAGGGCATAAATAATGACCTGCCAGAATTAATGGATTATATTGCCTTGAATCCTCAGAAAAAAACACAGACAGAAACACCCACCCTCTCAAGGAGTGTGAGGCAAGACATTCTGCTCTGTACAACAATTTAAAGACATAATTTTCAACATAGTACTAGTAACAGGTTTACAAAACCTTTTTGGTTTACATTCCAGTCATACTTATTTTTGTATCAATACCGGCTTTTATTTAAGAATTTTTGCTACTTCTGTAAAACTGCCAATAAAGAAATCTTTCTTTCAATAGACCCTAAATTGGGTCTTCAAATTGTCATACTCAGCAGTTACTGAAAAGTGAAAGAAATTAAATTTTGATCTTGGACTGAGGCAAAATCATGAATACACAACAGCCTGCATAGAAGGTGTTCTTCACAAAATGCACAAAAATTAATAAACCCAAAGTATGAGTAGCTGAAATCTGGGATGAGCTCCAGAAGCAAAGACCTGAATTTGATCTCCTCCTTTCAGTCCAAACTATGACTCTTAATGGAGCCAGTTCTAGAACTGAAATGGTGGGAAGAGGGGTGAACAGATTCTCAAGGGCATGTGGATTACGCATCATGTTTTACCACACAAATCAGCTTTAAACTGTACAGAAAGTAAGTTATAGACAAAATGAACATGCAACTTGACACAAAATACCACAAATTCTGGAAACAAATGCCAAGGCCCAGATTTGAGTTCTGTGTGATTAATGGACAGCTTACGAATCAGGATTTGAAAAACAAGTTCTGCAAAATAAATATTTACTTATTTCTAGAGACTAGGAATGCATAATGCCACAGTAATGAAGCAAATGTGTTTACTTGTGTTAAAAATAAGCCATTATAAATTATTTCTTTATTATTTACCTAAGTTATTTCAGCTAAAACTCCCATATGTAGGGAGTAAAAAGCTTTACATGGAAAAAAAGTAATATTAAGGTGTTAGTCAAATAGAGAAGAGCTTCTGAAACTGCAAGGTCATGTGGCTGGAATCTTAAGCAAGTGAGGCCAAAAAGCTTACCCAAGTTTTCTCTGAACTCCTCTCCAGAGAAAGCAAAAATCAGGACCATCACAGTGTTCTCATGTAATTCGGTTAAACTGATACATTCAGGCTCCCGTGTGCAACTCAGCTTAAATTACACCCTAAAATGAGGACTTGGCATTCAGACTACGCATGCTAAAAAAGCCACTCTTCAAAAACTCAAGAAAAGAAGTAAACATTCAATTATGCCCATTCTATGTAAAGAGAACTTATCTTTCTGAATCTCATCTGTGGAATAATTTTCTAACAATAATAGTCACTTTGAGACCACAGCTACGTCTCCTGGGTCAGACTGCTCTGTTCTGTTCTCTCCATTTGCAAACTAAGCAAAAGAACTTTAAAGGTTTCGAATAAGTTTTCATAAGTATGTTTATTTTTGTTCTATAACCAGAAGAACCAAGTATATACTAAAAGAACAGTCTGCTTAAAAAATCTACCCAGGGAAGCCATCCACCAGATTCTGCTTTCTTCTAATACATAATTAACATTCATTCTACCATTTTACCAAGATTTCAACAGATCAAGTAGCTGGGAAGAAAACATTTCTGATAGGGAGAAATTAATGACCAGGGCAGAAAAGGACAGGAAAACTAGATGAGCAAGAAGAGAAAAGAGTAAACCAAAGCAACAACAAGGAGAAGCTCTCCCTATTTTTTCCCACCTTCAATTGATACTTTTAACTTCAATTTTTTTCATCTTTCTGTTTCTGAAGTTATGAATTCCTCAGTCCTCCTTCCTTGCTCCTTTCCGTCTTCCTACTTTTTCCCAAGACCATCTCTCTGGTTCCTGCAAGCTCTCCTAAGCATTCCCAACATAATCAATGACAAATCCACCATTAAACAGAACCTTACTTACATCCTAGGATATTTTTTCAGTGTTCACAACTATACACTGCAATAGCATTCCACCTTTCAAATTATGTATAATAAAGCATCCACTTAACTCCCAAGAGCAATTCAAGACATTAGTCAGTAACTATAAATACTTTAATGGTATATGGTTTTCTTTTTCTCTGTATTTCAGCCTGCATAGCTGAACAAATGGCTTGCTTAGTTTTTGAGGGTTTTTTCCTTACTCCTGTCTCAAGGCTGAATGTTTTCAATGGATGACAGTGCAATTTGCTGTCCTAATTTATGTCACAGAGCAAAAAATTAATTTACTCATTCATTCTTTTCCCCCTGGCTCTGCCTGCAGGCTACAGTATTGCTCTTTTTGTTCCTTGTAAGCAAAAGCAAACTCCAATTCCTTTTTTTATGTTTTGTTCATTCAGGAAAAGCTGGATTTTGAGAGTTTGGGCTTTTTAATATCTTCTAATATTGTTAAATCTCCCTAGACACTGGGGCTACGAGATTTGAAAAAATAAATGCTATAAAGGAATACATGAGGGGTTCCCACATAAGAGAAAGACTAAGCCTACAATACAGTTCAGAAATTCAATTATGAATCTCTTTTTTCAGGGTGTAAGTACAGATGGTCAAATTCCCTTCACATATATTCATTGCTCCAGATGCAACTTTCTTGGGAAAATTTGACCAAAGTTGACTTCTTAGTGTCTTACAAAATGGCCTTTTCTTGCAGAACAACAGACAGAGCAAGGAACAAGAACACGAAGATCATCACAATGTGGGATAGTCTTCACAAGATTAAGACATCCTCAAAAGATCCAGAGGTAGCAGTTTATCTATCATAGCACAGGACACTGTTCAGCATGTTCAATATCCCTGTTCAAGAATCAGAACAGCCAGAACACCTGCATATATATAAAAAGGTTAAAAAATATGTTCAGCTGACAGCAGCACACTCTTGTGATTACTCCAAAAGCTTGACATTGCACAATAAATTCAACTTCCACAGGCAGGGACTGATACCACATTTTGTTTTTCTACAGCATGTACCATAAAGAAGCCTTGAGTTTATGACTGGGGTTCCTTGGCTTTACAATATATAAAAATAATAGACAGATAAGGTTTACGATTTAGCTCCTCTGCCACAAACTCATTCTTGGGAAGAAAGTAATGAAAAGCCTTATGATCACTTAGGCATCACTTTTGTTATAACTGGAGTTGGGATAATAGTCCTTCCTTTCCAGATGATTTAGGTAAGACACACAATAAATGTAAAATATTGAATTTCAAAATCTTTCTGTCAATAGTTCTTCAGTATTCTGATGGTAAAGCTGAGAGAAGATTTCATACTGAAGTACAGCATTTATAGTCCAACTGCAATGAACTCCAATGAATTCCACTACATGTGTTTTGTATCAGCTCTGACAAGATTCTGGGTATACACAATTTATTTATTTTTAAGAAGGCACAATATAAAAGGTCCGGGTGTATTTAAATGTATTGTCACATAGCACAGGATCAAACCATTTTGTTCAGAAGCACTACTCCCAGTTTTTCTTTCTTCTTACTAGAGAACTACTCCATCAGCTCTGTGCCACAACAGCTTGAAGGACATTTCTTACTTTTGCTCACAAAAGGCTCTTCAAAGACTGGCTTCCCAATCCAAGCCTACTCATTGATCCCCCATCTTAAAAAATTTGACCATTGATGTTGCTGGATAAAATATTTTCTGTCAATAGGTCTCATGCTATTAAAGACATAGATGTGATTTAAACATGTAATTACAGACATTAGCAAATGGGATTTGAAGACAATGTCACAAAAGACCCTCTTGCATTTCTCTCTATATTGCTCTCGAGTTCAGTGTTTCCAGCTGGCATTTGTCAAACCTGAACACCTGCAAATACCTTTATCTGCACCTGTAACACAGCTAGGGATGCTTAACTAGCGTTCTGGTACATTTTGTACACAGGTATGTAAAAAGGGAAAGTATATAGCTGTAGCACACACACCTCAGGATACTCAATTCTGTGCCCCAGGAAAAGACATAGCGAGCCATGTCCTGCTCTTCCTCCTGAGCCCAAAATCTCCTCTCATCTTCATGTTCCCAGGAGCACCCAGATGGGGCAAAATCTGAACTTAGATATTAGGTTCTTCACTTTGCAGTGCACTGCTTGACTTCTGTGAAGCAACAACCCTTTGAAATGCATCACCAGGTAAAGGACTTGAGCTGTGCCTAATCCTACACCTGCTCAGAGGTCCTGTCATGTCCAGAGCTCTTCTGGGGCAGAAACTGAAGGGTTTCACTCAAGGGAAAAGAGTTCTCCCTCCCACTGAGTTCATGTTTTGGTCATTTACAATTTGATGGCTATGAATATATTCTCCTGGGACCTGGGGAGGCTTCCAAGCAGATGCAGAGGTATCTGCAAGAAGATGCTGAGAAGCAACATAATTCTGGGCAACACTGGTGGCTACTTAACCAGTAACTAAACATTGCAAAGCATCTGATCTAAACCAGATCCTTCAGTTCTACTGTAAATAGGGAGAGAAGACCCAAATAATTATTCACTCTATCATAAGAAATGCAGAAATAAACACTTAACTTTTAGACATGTAAATCAGGCTAGAATTTGACCCTATGCATTCATTTCAGCTTCAAGTTTTGCTATGAAACTAGCATCACTGTGTAATTACAAGGAAAATAACAAAAATCTTTCATCTCAGAGCAATCACCTCATGTTAATATCTCTTTTAGATTTCTCTCTCAAATTTCTTTTAATTAGTTTCTTCATTTCTAGCAATTTCCTTCATCATTTTGGTACTCATATGATAAAAACACAATGGAAATTATGTTCCAAGTACTCCCCTGTCCTTATTTCCCTCTTCCTGCACTGCACAAAGTATCTATAGCCACTTAAAAAACTAATTATAACATATGTAATTTATTTCAAGTCATCTTATTCATCAGTAATACTACAGAATTACAGCCAGACCTCCATGCTTTTCTTGTTTATGAGTAGAACATTTAGGTTAGTGATTAAAATTAAGCCACCATCTCCATATGAAATAGGTGACAAAAATGTTTAAGTAATTGTTCTTTAAAGTTCAAAGTAACTCTTTTTCATTTACTTAGATTTGTACAAAATTAATGAATTCTGGCAGCAGTACCTTTTTTTCTCTGAAGTACAATGATTTTGTTAAAAGGTGACATAAATTGTATTAAAATTTGGCATAAAGTGGTTGAAGGAGCTTCACACAATCCAATATTACCAGCTATTAGAGATGAAAGAAATGTAACATCATAAAGTCTAACCTAAAATATATAAGAAAAGCTTAGGAAAAGACAGAAGAAAAAGTTTTGCTTGAAATCCTTGAAATAATTAATTGAAGCACATTAGCTGTTTTTTGCAGAGGCTTCTTTCTTACTCTTTCCATGAAGTTTACAAGGCATGTAAAAGATGATGGAACACATATACAAGTGAGGGATGGGTTGCAGGATGACCTGCCCTCTGCCTAGCTATACATACATATACACCTAGGTATTTCTACTCTATAGAACAGTTTACACCATTACACAGTGGTCAACAGCACCAAAAAGCTTTATTTACCAGTGAATGAGGAAGGATTTTCCTTAGAAAAGATTCAAAGAAGACTAAGGCTGCCACATAAAGCACTCAATCTTTCATAGCTACTTGAAAAAAAGCCCTATGTTTCTCCCACTATGTTCATATAAATTCTCAGTTTTGTCTAATATTTTGTATATGTAATCGAGATGTGTACACATGGAATTACTCTACAATACTTGTAATTATATTACACTGATGACTCATAAGAATGTGATGATATACAACAGAATACTTCCATTTTTCAGTTTTCAATTTAAAACATCCAGAAAACGGCCCACAAAAGTGAGCCTTAACACAACACTTGGTGTTTCAATGAAACATTCAGATATTCTCAAAAAGTAGAATTAAGGTTGCCCGAGGAACACTAAAATGCTCTCATCTTAGCAATACATTACGATGCTGCCTGCAGTGAGACAAACAAGTATCAATCTTTCCATGAGAGTTTGCTCTGTTCAGCACAGAGAAGAGACAATGGTTACTGGTCCCTGCTCACATTCCTTGCATTGCTGATACGTACCCCAAGTGCTTTGTGCACTGAGCAATACTCAAGCCGAGCTCTGAAGACACATTCTTTCTTTTATGAGCTTCCCAATGAAGCATTCGGTTCCACAATATTTAAATGTTTGCAAAATATTTGACGTCTTTTCTTCCCTTTTTCTGCATGTCTTTGTAAGTTGGGGAAGTATTACTGTCTCCTGTATTGAAGCTGCAACTTGGGCACTTGAAGATCAAAAGCATTAATTTTGCTCCCAATCTGACATACCTGGGGCCTGATGTTTCTGAGCACCAAGGAGATCATGGGGTTTAATGTGTTCAAAGAACAGCTCCCCATTACTGCAGCTGCTGCTGTGAGCAATAGACACTTCTGCAAATCAGACCCCCTGGTCTCAAGTCAGGCACTGGGACAACAAAAAGCACACAGTGAGTGGCCACATGCGAAAAATTTAAGTTCAAAGATGTTGCTACACTCAACGAGGAACTTTTTTCCTCAGGAAGGAAGAGAAGGCAGAGCAGCATTCAAGGGCACAGACTGCTCTTTCCTGCTGTCATTAAAGGCACCCATTTCATGCTTCCTTCCCAACTACTGCCTTAGTGAGGCAGACACTCGCTAGAGCAGTATCCTCCACGAAAGCAGCTCAAATTCATCCACAGAGGAATGATTATCCTGGAAACTGAATCAGATAATGGTCCTCCATAGGAGAAGAAGCAAACTCAGCAATGTTCTTTGCTTTCTAAACACTCCTAACCTCCCCTCGCCCTGTTCTGCCCAGGATGCTGTAGGATGATGAATGTTTCTCTGTGTCATTGGGGTACAGCACAAAAGTTCCAAGGGAGCAGGTCTCCTGTGTCCTGGGAGAGTGCCAATGGATGCCTACAGCCCTGGACTGAACTGCAGAGAGCCTGACTCAGCCACATCCATCCCATGGTGAACATTGGATGAGTTCAGCTGACAGCAAGTCATGGACCAGAGAGCCCACACTGCAAGTCTGCAGAGGAAACCAGAGCTAAACAAACTCCCAGGGATGAATGTGTCTGAGCCCTCCACCCCAGCAGAGATCTGCTTTACCCAGAGGCCCAGACTCTCAGAAAGACAGTACTGCTTACTGAACACAGACACACACCTCTTCTATGCCTTTTGCCTCCCCCCAAAATAACAGTCTCCTTCAATGAGCACACAAACCTGCAAATAAGGTGGGCTAAAGACAGACTTAGACTTGACTAGAAGTTGATTCAAAACTACAGCAGTACATAATCACTGAAGTCAACAGGAAAAAACCCAAACATGCAGACCTCACTACAGTTCCTTCCCCACCAAACATCACCTCATTCCATGCACAGAGCAGGGGCGTGGAGGACAGACCACAGTCTCTACCCCAGAGTCTCAGCAGGGATGCAGAGATGTGCCCAAGTGTGTTCTCTGAGTCACTGTCACAGCAACTCAATGGGAAAGATCTGACCTCCACTCAGTGAGTTTTGTGTCTTCCTTGTGGATGGTGTGCATGGAAATATTCTGATAAGCATACAACATAAAGGAAAGGATACTGCTTTGATTAGATGGTATTTTAATTCACTGCTAAAATATTTAAATGAATTATCAGAGAAGGCTATTTATCTGCTTCTCTTTCTGGACTATAAGAAGAATAATTTCTCTTGCTCATTTGAAGAACTGCAATTTAAGACCCCTTATTAAAGAGATTCCCTTCTCTAAAAAAGTCACTAGCTCTCTAGATAATATTCCTTTTTTGCAGTTGGTAATTAATCTCTTGTTATGCACTGAAGTTAATTTTGTAAAGGTAGTGCACCACTGACACCTAAAGAAATGAATGATAAAGGAAATGTTAGACCCCCTAAATCTCTAACTCCTATGTAATGACAATTAATGAAATAGTATTTTCTACTGGAATCTTTTTTTTAAGCACTAGACAAAGAGGATGCTGTGTTTTTAAGATTACCTTGCCTTACCAAGTTGTATATTTTATAGCCATCAGAAATATAATTAAAAGAATAATCTTTCTACAAAATAAACATACAGTTAGTATTTAATTATATCTTTTTTTCTTTACAGTTTGAAAATTGACAGCAATTGCTATAGAAACTCATAACCAGTCTGGTAATTTTTGCCCTGTACTTATGTAGAGAAGTCCATCCTGAATATCAGTCCCACTTGTCAATAGAGGAGAATCTGAAATAAATTAACATTTAGTTTTACAGGACAGATACTAATTGGGTTTCTATTCTGTCACTGTGTAAATTTTCAGTGACCTTTCCAAAAAAGAAAGAACAAGTCAATAGAAACTGTTTCTTCTTGACTTTCTCCACCCCCATTTTAATTTTTTTTTTAACAGCCATCTGGAGTTTCTTAATCCCTTTACAGAAACACATAGTTTCTTTTTTTTTTTTTTTTTTTTTTTTTTTTTAAGGTAGGAAGAATATGCTAGGCAGTTTAGTTCTTTTTTTTTTTTTTTTTTCGTATTTTGCATTTTACTTTAATGGAGGTTTTCCAAGCTTTTTATCACAACTACCATATTCACAGCAAATAACATCAAGTTTTCCAGCACAAAGCAGCCTTAGATCTTGCTTCCCTCCTCACTCTCTCCCTTGCTCAGGAAATGGAAAAAGAAAAAGCAACAAAATAAAAACATAGAGGGGTCACCTTTTAACAGCTGATGCACATTTGTACATCTTGTAAAGAAATAGCTGAACACATACTAAGTTTATCTTCATATACCCACTGAAACTCACTGAATAACAGCATTTCTAAATGTAAGTTATATCAGCATAGCTGTGGATAAAGACTGAATCAGCTCAAATCCCATCACTCACTGTGCCACCATGGGCTCTGAACCCTTCCCTCTGCTGGGCAAGGGATCTTGCGAATATTAAAGGCAATGGAAACCCTCAGCTGCTTCAAAAAGTGGCATGACCAGCTCTAGGAATCCTCTGCCTCTCTCCTGAAAGCAAAACTGGATGCACACGCACGCAGCACGGGAGGCAAACAGGAGGAATTAAAAGTCTGAGCGCAGTCCCAGAGCCGTGACCTCACCAGGATTACAGACACGAAGGGACAGCTCACTTCACTGCAGTGATAGATGGGTACAGGCTCTGCTGGGAGCAATTTAAAACATGACTGAACAAAGCCCAGGGCAAACTGCTCTGTCTGGACTTGTGCTGAGCAAGGGGTTGGACCACAGAGCTCAGGAGGTCCCTCAGACACACATGATTCTCTGAGGATGGCTTTGTGTGTGTGCTTGTAATTCTTTATAGGAAAATCATGCTCAGTCTTTGCTTAGGAGGAATTTTCAGGCAGGAGAAAGCTCAAAATACTAACCTCAACAGAAAATACATAGAAATTACACACGATTCCAGTGGGCTTTAAAAGAAAAGGAGCCTGCAAGACTGCATCATAACATTGCCAAAGAGGGTAAACATGGCACGGAGACTTTCTTTCTCAATAGATTACATTTTAAACTAATATGCCCTGAGCTCATTTACATGCAAACTCCCTGTCAATTTTTTCTGCAGAGTGGTGAATGGTTAAGCACATCATTTGGGTTTTTTATACGGCAACATCCTTCAAGCAGCACCTTTGGCTTACCTTCCCCATGAAACCACAATCAGAAGAACTTCTATAAATGTCACTTGTTATTTATGGAGCACTTCATCATTTCAAGGCAAAGTGGACAAACACGTTAATATTTAACACAGCTCTTGGGATTATGGCACCATTTCATAGATGAGACAGAAAAGGGCTGCAAAATCTCCTTTAAGAAAAGCTGACTTTGGGTGCCAATTCCTGAGCTTCTGGGGATTGGGAGACCTAACAAGTTCCTGCCATACAGGTTATGCAAAGTGTCTAATAATTTATGGTATGTAGGAAGGACTCTTAGTCTTAGAGCCAGAACCCACTACTTAATCTTTTTTTTTTTTCTTTAAATGAAAACAAAATTTCACACATGGACTCACACACTCTTTATTGTAGAACATTTTACAGTCAACAAGATTTTAAGGGTTCCCACAGGTTTCTAAAGATACCATATGTCCAATTACACAAGAGACTGAATTCTGCAAAGGATCAGCTAACATGGTAAACTGCTGAGCTTCACATCCTGTAAAATCTATGCAGTTCTTGAAAACAATGTTAAACAGTATTTTTTGCCTTCTTTCCTTAGATCTTTAGCAATAATTATTTAGATTTTATTTTAATATTTTGGAAGGCCAAAACCTGTGCCAAGAACACAACACTTCCTATCATAATCACAAAATAAATCACTCAAATCAAATAGATTGTGATGAAAACACACAAAATTTAATTGAAATTAAATATATGAAATAACAGGTATTACCAAATCAACACACAGGTACTTAAAACCATCTAGATCAAAGGGAATTACATGTTGCAACTCTTCCACTACTAGTAAGGGTGGAAAATTGATAATGCAAAGCAGAAAACTCTCCTAGAAGACAACCTCACCATCTGGCTTATCTCAAACCCAAAGGGAATTAAACAATAAAAGATAATAATTTTCCAGCAGTGATGGAGCAGTGCAGCGTGGGGGACAAGAACCAGGCACAGCTAAAAGACTAATGTTTATGAAGTATTTTTGTAACATAGTTCTTTATGTCTTCTAGCAAACATCAAGCCTTAGGGAAGTGCTACAATTAACCTTAGCTTCTAAATGATGAAATTTGAAGTATACTGGTTATTTGCTCAAAGGAACCAAGTGACCAATTAACTAAGTGAACAACATGACTCCGAATTATTCATTTCTAGAATCGACGTCCGAATCACAGAAACGCACTTCAACAGAAGTTTCTGTATTCTGCCCCAACTTTGTGAAGCTTTTGAACTTCTAAATGTATTAAATTCCTCAAGGTGATGCTGCATTAACAGAATCTTAATTATACAGTTTTAAATTAGTTCATCTAATCAATAACCTACTAATACTGTTTTTGAGGAATTTGCTATGACAAACTGAAAACAAGCAAGAATCTAAGATTTGCATTTAAAATTCTTAAACAGTCCATTTTATCAGAAGAGAATATAAACTTCCTTACTAATCTCAAGATTGGACATATATTGAAAAGCTACGCATAATAAAATTCATGATTGCAAGTGTGGAGTGTACTGTCTGTGTGGGATAATAAGCATCATCAGGTTTTGGTTAATCAGCAAACTGGGAAGCATTCCTGGCTAAAAAGAATGACACAGAATACTTGGTTACCACATTTCCCTACTGTAGGTTTTCCCCTCGTTTTTCTCTGATACAAATGTTACTGGCCATGAGACAGACCAGTGAGATTGAGCACTCCTCAGCTGGAGCACAGAACTTGATAACCTTCCTCATCTCTTTTTCATTAACATACTTTTAAAATATGCATACCTCTAAGAATGCAAACCACAAAATCCTATAAAATTCTTATAGTTGCACAGGTATGACTTAAGATTAAATTATTATAAACACAAGAGAAATATCACAATTTCATTTTACTTGTCAGTGTCTAAGATGTATTGCACACGAGTTGCAGATAATTGTAAGAGGTTTTTAGCTTCTGAGCAGTTTCCATCATGACTGCCTGCTTTCCTGAACAATTTAAAATGTCATCAACCTTTTAGAATACAACCAGATTAATCAAAGTGTCCTTGGATAATTATCACATGAAGTTACCATCTATGTTCCCATAAGCTTTCTTTCTACTAAATATACGTAATTCCCCCAAGCCAGGTAAGATGGGATAGGCTCTAAGACATAACAATCCTTAGATGAATATAAATCCTTCCTACTTTTTGTTGTCACAATAGAAATATAAGCTCTTCTGCCAAACTCCAAGAAAGAATCACCACTAGTAGCAGATTTTGGTACGTATTCATTTTGACTTCTCAAAAATCAAACCAAATAAATAGAGCTTGCCTATGCAGAAATGCATTCAGATATTAAAACTAGTATGTGTTTTTCATAGGTAAAAAAAAAAATGCTATAGTAATGTATAAATCCTCATTTTGGATTTAAAATAAATCCCATATATATCTATGCAGCCTAGAATCAAAATTGTTAAGCTTATGGATTCATGTAAAGAAGCTCTACTCTGAAACAAGCTTGCAGTTTATGTGCAATTGGTCAGAACTGGAAAAAGCATGAAGGGCAGAACAAAAGACCCCCAAGCACAAGAGCACAAGATGGAAAGCAGAAGAAGAGGAAAAAAGGAGAAAAAAACACCAACCCACATTTGCACAGACTGGACTGCATAACAAGCTCAGCTGGTGTGAATTAGTATAAAAGCTCCTCCAACACCAGTGAAAGCTGTGCCAATTCACACCAGATGACATCTAAGCTGTCACTAGCCAAATGGCAAAGAAAAAAAACCCAGCTCAGTTCTTATTTATTTCAAAATATACCACTGGCTTCACTGCTACTGTTCCTAGTTTCCTGCAGCATAAACAGGAGAAGAGTCAAACATATTGTATTTCCACAGGTCTGCATATAAACATCTACTGACTGCAGAACCAGTTAAGCTACCCAACACCATCCTGTAAGAACACTTCAGATCAGATGAAATTCACCTTATTTCAGATTCACAAAACACACCAGAAAGACAGGACAGAAAAAGAGCTGCAATTTTTATTAGAAGTCCTATGAATGACTTTGAAAAAATTCACTCTTAAAGAAATCAAAAGAACTCAAAGGTTGTAAACACAGAGAAGAAACCAAGAAGAGCAAAACCAGGTCAGCATCAATTCCTTGCCCAATATGAGGAAATAAAAGAAAGTTTGGACCAGTATCTGCACTTTGTCCCTCTCCAGCTTCTCGACAGAGTCCGGCCATGATGCAGTTCTGCACAGCTGACATTAACCTAACCACAGCACAGAAAGGAAGTGAGCTCAGTAAAACCACTGGTCCCAATGTTCATGCCTTGTTTTAGCTTTAGTCAAAATTGACAGTACATTCAGATAATCCTCTCAGATGAACAAAATTGCCCTTTCCTCTCCCTGCCATGCTGACAGAGACTGCAAAGTTGTCTCTGGTGCACACAGGCTAAAGCTACTCAGGCCACCTCCTGAACAAGCTAATTCTGTTTCCTAGTCAGGTCAACCAGAAGCTCCAGAAAGAATAATTCATCCCCCTTCTTTCTTGCTGAGGTAAATTAGCCAGCTCTGCTGCAGCTAGTCTGTGGCCAATATATACTGAAGATTTACTCATCTGCCAAGACTGCAGAACACACCTGCCTCTTCCAGTGACCCAAAACCTGGTGTGCCATTCCCCAGTCTTCTGCTCCTACCACTAATCTCAAGATAAACTAATCACAGCTTTAGTGAATCAGCTTAAACTGGCAAACCTGCCAGCTATTATCACAGAATCACAGCTGTGTACTGATCCTCTCAGATTTTTGACCTCAAAATTCACAGTCACACAGATATGCTATGATAGAAAAGCTGCAGTGTCAGCCTTTATCAATCTTTCCTCCCTTTGAATTCACATTGTTAAAGTAAGAAAGGAATGTGAATTTGCACAACTGCCCTTCAAACAATGCACATGAAGATGTACTGCTGTTTGCCCCTAAATTGCTCTGCATTTTATCGTCATGAAGACCACCAGAAAAACCAAAAGACTACCAGAGTGAAACGTCAACAAAAACCTACATACAAAACCATTTCCCACTCCTCACAGCCCCCACTGAAAGGAACAAGATTTCATTTTTTACAACAAGATTTTCATTTTTTACAATGGAGGTGAAAACAAGTGTTTGCACCTGCTTTGTAAAGTTACTCTGGTTTGTCAGCATGTGACAAAAAGGAAAACAGTAGTGGGAGGTGATTAGAGGAAAAAAGTATTGTGTTGCAAGAAGACTTTTGATAATATCAATAGTATCAACTTTGATACTCTTTGACTGAGCCAAGAAACATACACTTGGGTCCTCAATACCAATATGGGGCCCTTCTAAGTATTTGCTATGGTTGATACACTTGCTTTTTAACACCTCTATAAATTTGATTCAATAATAAAAAGTAAGACAAGTGTAAATCTTCAGTGAAGATTTAAAAGGATCCCAAAAGCTTACACTGATCTCTTAAGGTAGCATAAGTGTACGTTTCACTGGTGAAATAAAGGTACAAGTCCATCACTCACCTTGTTAAATGGTGCTTGTCAAAAAAAAGCCAGGTCTGATTATTTCAACAATAGCAGCCAAATCCATCTGGTGCTCAGTGACCATCCAGAAATCACTTACAAGCTTCAAAGGACCAAGTTATTATTGCACATCCTCCAGATATATACAGAAAATCATTACTAATCAATTTTTATTTTGCAAGTTTTCTTTGGCCTTCTAACCTTAAAGCTCAGCTGAGTGACAACAAGGGTTTGTGGATGAATTCAGAGCAAAATGATGCTAGGGTATACTTCTGAAGCAAACAGTAAACACTCTGCACCCACAGGTATCTTAGTTCTAATTTTGTGAGATTTGACTCTACTGTTCAATAAAGTGTCTTCCACCAGGTGTGCTTTTGGGGGAGCACAGACAGAATAAAGAGCAGCTGCATATCATAGAACCTCTGATTTCATAAGCCTGGTGGTTTCAAAATTCAGCAGATGTTTACTTTTGGACATAAGCTCAGCTTCAGGCCTGCAACTAGAAGTGCCCAGCAACTGGGCATCACTGAACCTAAGGGTGGTCTGAGAATGGTGTAACTGCAGAGACCTTGCAGAAGTAGGACCATGATGATCTATAATTACCACACTCAACAGCCCAGCTGAACACGGTGGAACATACAAATATCAAGCACCAAAGAAAAGAATTCTCTGAAAAACCTCTTGAGACAATCTAGTTCAATGGCCCTGGTTCAAGTTTGGCCACCTAGAGCTGCCTGACCAGAACTGGGTCCACCTGGTTCTGAGTATATTTATGGGTATCTTTATGAAAGACCTCAAAAGCAGTCAAAAGCAAAGTATTACTCTACACAACTCTCAAATGCTCTTCCATACCATCACAAAGAAGAGACCAAAATATTTTTAATCCATCTGTCCTAACAAAATAGTTTCAAAAGAATAAACAACATCTGTTTTGGATGGGGTAGATGGAGAAAAAAAACAAGAGCAAACCTACAGATAACCTAAGTCCACAGATTTATGAGAGACCATGATAAATGTCTGTTGATTATTTGCTTAATACATCTGGAACGTATTTCCTCATTTATGCAAGAGGATGGTATTGGGTTTTTCCGCAGAAAGAAAGATCTTCCACTGGGACTCATAAAGGCAGTAATATTTTAGGAAGCTACTATTACACTAAGAATAGTTGAGATTGTCTTGCATTTTCTTGTTCACAGCTTTATAATTAACAAAGTAAAAATGTAGGCTGTTATGTTTGATGGAAGTTTCCCCAGAGAGATCAAATAATCTACAGCAGCAACAGCTTTCTATAATTCTGAATATAATTATAGGAGTGAATTTCTTTTTATGGTGTAAACAGTCATAGTTAAGTAGATGGGTCCTAGTGATTGCCACTTGCATTTCTAAGGACACCTGCACAAAAGTCAGGCTGTTCTTTGCCACATCTTAGGAAACTTACTGAAGTAATACTGTTAATAATACTGGAGTTCCACAGGGTTCCAGCCTTGGCTCAGTCCTGGATGCAAGACTTGAAGGAATATGAGGAAAATTTGCCGACAACACTAAACTGGGAGGAGCCCTCAATTCCCTTTAGGGCAGAGAGGACTTTTGGAGAGACCTTGACAAAACAGAGAGATGGGCAATCACCAACTGTATGAAGATTAACAAGGGGAGGAGCTGGATTTGGCACCTGGGATGGGGCAACCCTGGTTCTGTGTATAGGCTGGGGAATGAGAGGCTGGAGAGCACAGCTGTGGAATGGGATTTTGGTCCTTAGAAAATTGAATATGAGCCATCATGCCCTGGCAGCCAGGACGGCCAACACTGTCCTGGGGGGCATCAGGCACAGCACGGCCAGGCAGGCAAGGGAGGCGATTGTCCTGCTCTGCTCTGAGCTGGGGCAGCCTCACCTCCAGTGCTGGGGACAGTTCTGGGCACCACAGTATAAAAAAGACATGAGCTATTAGAGAGTGACCAAAGGAGAGCCCCAAGGATGGTGAAGGGTTTGGATGGGAAGCTGTACAAGGAGCAACTGAGGTCACTTGGTCTGTTCAGCCTGGAGGAGATTGAGGGGAGAGCTCACTGCAGTTTCAAATTCCTCATGAGGGGAAGAGGATCTGGCACTGATCTCTTCATTCTTGTGACCAGTGACAGGACCCAAGGAATGGCCTGAAGATGAATTGGGGGAGGTTTAGGTCAGATATCAGGAAAAGGTTTCTCACCCAGAGGGTGGTTGGGCACTGGAACAGGTTCCTCAGGGAAGTGGTCACAGCACCAGCCTGACAGAGATCAAGAAGCATTTGGATAATGCTCTCAGGCATATGGTATGATTCTTGGGGTACCATGTACCAGGAGTTAGACTTGATGACGATCATGGGTCCCTTCCAACTCAGCATATTCTATGATTCTATGAATAATTCATGCCATATTAACAAATGCAATGTTTATAGTTAGGAGTACTTTATATCGACGTTACAATGCTGCATCTGGCATCAGCACTGCAAATTTTAAGATTGTTAATCAGAAAAATGAGGACTTAGCAAACCTGCACTCAGAAACAGGTTTTTCCAAAGTTTGATTTTTTTTAATAAAAAAAAAAAAGAAAGAAAAATAAAGATCTCTGCTATGCTTAGTGGAGCTGTGTGATCACATACACAGCAGTGCATATTCATAGATAGATAGCTAGATAGATGTCTACACACCACACAGACACACAATCTTTCTGAACTAGTATTTTGTGAGTTTTAAAGAAAAAGATTTTTCAGCCAAAATAGCTGATAAAAATAAGCACGCTGATGAAACACACTTGGAATCAAGGCTTAGGAAGGGTGCTTTAGAAAATAACAGTACAGTACAATAGCTGAAAGGAGCAGCTTGAAGAATAATGCCAAGGACAGACAATACTCATCTCCTGATGGCCTAAAATAACACTAAACATCAGCCCATGCCCCAGGCCTTTGAGGTGTGAATTGAGGCTACTAGAGAGCAAGAAAATAGTGCCAGCATTTCTCCCTCAGTGCTGCAGGGGCATATGCTCCTGCAACATCAAAGACACCCAACATCTACTACGTTGCAGATACCAGAGAAACTCCTCTCAGCCTATATTTCTTCAAGAAGATTAAATCTTCTGTCTTAGCCACACACAGCTGAAAAGCTCTTTCACCACTACAGCTCTTCTTTACAGAGAAAAATCTTCCTACACAATAAGATTCTATGCCCTGAACATCCTTCCACCTTGAAGTTGTACCACCTGCCCTACTCCTGACACGTGCACTTTCTCTCTCATGATTCACCTCTACTAAACCCAAACTGCTTTCTGCAGAGAGGTATTGGCATAAGCTGAAAGCACAGACAGTAGTTAACTGTATATTAACACTTTCCACTTCGTTTGATCCCTCTACTCTTTGACAAACAGGTATAATAATGAAATTTGGTAACACAGCAGCTATCAGGACTCCCCAGATTTTCAAACATATAAAAACCTATAAATACATATACAGCTTAGGGGTACACTCTTTAAAACGTAATATAAAATCTAGATACATGACCATATCTCAAAAGAAAGACAAATCGCCTCTTGTTGGCATTATTTTCAAAGGAAGTTTTGGATTTTGCCACCTTAGAAAGAAGAATCTTTTCATTATGGGCACCAGTAATAGGAATCAGATTAAAAGTATGGCTCTCTGACCTCTACTTCTTTTAAGTACTAATATCTAAAAAATCAAGAGCACATAAGTATGAGATGTTACTGTACGATTCCAGTTACATGTGTCCAGTAATGTCCAATGCAGTTGCACTGCCATTACCACTAAAATACCCATTCCTCATTTTCACTGCTCAGGTTTATCACCACACAACAGACACAAAATGCAAGATTTTCTTGCATGAGCTTCTTCAGCTGGAAATGAAGGAAGCATGTATAGTTCTGTTCATCTTTCCTGTCCGGATTCTTATTTGGGAAGCAGCTACAAAAACATGACAGCTTCAAGGACCCCTCATGTTTTAATCAGCTTCTGGTGCAAAATTTGATGACATGACTAAATATAAACATTTCTGATAGGGTCAGCTATGGAAAAATACAGAGACCAAAAGAGAGGTGTAAAGCAATAATGCAAAGAAGGTAGTAAAGCAGGGCAGTCAGATTCTACCTTGATTTTACTCTTGGGACCAAATACCATGGGCTAGGAAGAGCTATACTCTCATAAGCATCACCTTGCTCTATTCTTCTGTGACATAATCCCTCTCTTTGCCCTGAGCTCCATTTAGGACAGCAGCCACAGAGGAGGACACAGTTGTCAGGCAGTATTGTATTTGCAAACAGATCCTAAAAACACACATTCAAAGGTCTGTTCTCCCCAAGTATCCTAGAAGAAATACACTGATGTTTCAGATACTATTTTGTTTTGCTTAAGAATAAACTTGTAGGAGAAAAAAATTCATCAAAGGTAAACAATCATCCCATTAACCCTTCTTCTATTTCATTGGGAATATCTGCGAGCAAAACTTACGATGCAATGTTCTTGCATCATGTGTGAATGTCTGACTGCATGCAATTTTGCTTCTGAAACAGTGTAAATAAAGAATGTGAATAAAGAGCACAGGAGAAGAACACAGTATTCAGCAAACACCTAAGGAAACCAGCATATCAAATTCTGATTCATCTATAAAAGAACTATGATACACTGAAAAGTATAATTATACATTTTGTCTTAATTAAAAATGCTGTTAATAGTATAACAGAAAGTGTCTGTGCTCCTCTGTTGACAGCATCTGTGCACATTATAAAGAGAGTAGAACTGATGTGCCCAACCTGCACAGTTCACTACATTTTTGCCTTTTTGTTAACCTGTTATTCACAATATGCTGGGTTTCAAGCATTATCATGTAATGAAACCAGCAACTGAACAGTATTCAGGATTAGTGGTCATTCATACATCCAAAAATTTGAGTATGTTCAGCAGAATACATGAAAGCACAGATGTCTTTAATAAGAACATTCACCACAAGTTTTGTATATAAAAAATGGTTAAGCAAAGGACTGAAATATTTCTGAAACCCTCAGGGCTTTTTTTTTTTTTTTTGCCTCTGAGACTGCAATTTATTTTACACATTTTGGTCAATATTTACATGAAAAAGAGAAAAATGCCATCTTGGTAGGATTCAAGAAACAATTTTGCTATTCCACCATCCTTACAAAACTGTCACACAACATCAATACTGTCAATCAACAGTGCCAAATTTTGAAAGCCTCTCTGGTTTTTTTCTGATCAGTTAGTACTACTGCAGAAAAAGATTAGTCAGGCCAGATTTCAAAGATGACCAGCTCTTAAGATAATCTGAAACTTCAAGCAGCAGAGAACAGAGACTGTTAAAAGAGTGTAGCCTGCAAAATAAAATCCTTTGTTGAGAATATAAAGCCTTCTTTTCAATAGGAAAAAGTACAAAAGCATACATTCTTTAAATATACATTTTGCTTCTTAGCTTTACTCCACAAAGCTGCTCTTCAGCACTGAGAGCATGGCCAATAATTTGTTGTTACAACCTGACTTTCCTGATTCGGTCTTGCTTTTGAACTTATGAAAGTGTTCTAAATTCCCAAATACTCTTGTCCCACTTCATGCAGTCTGTTCCATTTTTGGAACATAATTTCTAAAAATAGCCTTAATTAGCATTATATAACAGGAATGAAAAGAAAAATCAAAAATGCAAAAGAAACAGTTCTGTAAATTTTGGGCATTGACTGAGAAACAGTATAGCTGATCCATCAACAATCTCTGAAGCAAATTGCCTTATGAGCAACATTAATTTCAGAATCAATTAGAAACTGTTGGTTTTTTTTTTTAATTAAGCATATGTAGCTAACAACACTGAATACTGAGGTATGCAAGCTATGGAATAGGAAGATAAAGTAAAAAAAAGAATGAACCATCTAGCATCAATATATAACATCTTACTTTCTTTCCTACCAAATATCCATACTGTGCTGCCCCCTCCAAGAGTAAAGAACAATGTATCCAAAGCATTTTCATGCTGTCTTGATTAACTGCCTAAGTGCTGTATTTCTAGCCCTAACAAAGTGGTGTTTAAATTACTTATTGACACGACAGAAATTATGAGACCTATCATTTGAAGGTCCAAATCTGCTTGCACTCCCTCTGACAGCTAAATACTAGTACTACAACAGTTTTGCCTGAATATTCCTCAGGACATAATGAGAAAACATCTTCCTGATGCCAGGAACTATAGTTTTGGAGCAAAAGAACTGCTAATACTTAGAATTTATTCTATTTGTTATAATTTATATTTTTATTTTTAACATCATTTATATTTTTATCTACATCATTTTTACTTATGTAGATAAAACTGTGCTGGAGTGATTGGTTACTGTGAACAACTGTCCTTTATCCCTATTAAAATCTTAACCCTTAATAGTTGCTACAAATTAGTTACCACAATGGGGGCCATCCTTCCACTAAGGTCCTTCTTTCAAGGAATGGTAGAGAAGTAGGTCATCCTTCATTTTTCTTGTCCTTTTCCCTGACACCCCCCCCAAAATAATCAACTTTTCTCCTGCTAATATCACCCATCTTTATCTCCAGAAATACATCTTGCACAATTGAGGATGGTGGTCAAACATCTCCCAGTCAATCCACTTCCAAGCCTGAAACTAAGACTGAATGCAATCTGACTCAGAGTGCAAAATATGTCAGAGTGCAAATAAGTCCTAAAGAACACCTCCATGAGCAGATACATCACACATGGAGTACTTGTGGATAGATCCCTTCTTATTTCAGACATTCCTGAGTGAAAAGTATTAGGTATCCTCTATTACCTGATATCACCTCCTTCACAGAATGGCTACAGTGAGAAGAGACCTCTGGAGATTGTCTGCTCAAACCAGAGTCAGTTTAGAGCAGGTTACTCAGAACAATGTCAAGCAGTTGGGCTTCTTATATCTCCAAAGAGAAAGGTGGAGTTTTTTCTCCATATATGTGGCATCTTGCATTAACATCCTGAATTACCCTCAGCAGTGTGACCAAAGCTCACCAAGTCATGAAATTACCTCAGCTTGAGCTGGACCAAGGAAATGCCCCAAAAGCATGCTAGCTCACTAGGAAGAATAAGTTGCTTGGAACTGCTACTTGATCAGCTCATGCAGTAATCAGGAAAGATAAAAATACAAGGATCAATAAAGAGAACAATCTATTCTTGCTAGGTAAACATGGAAACACTGGAATAGGAAGAAGCAGAACTGTAAATAAGTGAAACAATAAACTTAATTCTGGCTGACAAGTGTACTTCATTTTTTGGTGTCACAACAAGATTTCTCCCATACTCCTAAAGCTGATGGTTTGTTCTGGCAAGTTTTCTTACTGATGGAGCACTGCTTCAGAAAGCTATGCCTTGTTCTGGTTATAGTCAACAATTCATACATTTATTGAAGGACCTATGGAAAACAAATAGAAGATCAAAGGAAATCTTAGACATCTTTTATGATTGTCTTCAGAGTTTCAGATCATGCCTCTCTTAATTCCCTACTAACTTTGGAAACCTCTTAAAGTAATGATTTTGCTGATGGCAGCATGTGTGAAACTGTACCAAGCTTGAAAATACATCTCTATCTCTTTGATGAATGAAAAGAGACCCTGAAGTGCTAATTCCTCTGGCATTCTTTTCTGCTCATTTACCATTTCTCAAGAAGCTGACTGAAGAGCAGCTAGGAAACACTGAGTTGTATCACTCTGTGATTCACATCCAGGAAGAGCTTCTGGGACAGTTTGCTTTACATCTTCTGATTATTTTATTAACATAAACCTTTTAAAAATTAGGCATGGCCATTAGAATCCAGTTTCCCTTTTCATAATTTCCTGAATTTAGTTATGATTTACAATTACTGTATGTGGGCTCTCTTCAGTAGGGAGGTTCCTTTGCACCTCCAGTTCTTTGGCAGTACAAAGGTAACTTCTTTTGCCTGTGGTAATGCTTTATAAAACACACCATCTGGAAAACTGGAACTTGCACCCACTACACTTTCTCATTATTACTCTCTGGAGTTGTGTAATGGGACTAAAGTCCCATTAATCACAAAAATGGGAATGAAGTGCACAGGGTCACTCCCAAATTCTATTTCACTCGTCACCACCTTCATCCCAGAAATCTAAAAGAAGCCTGCTTGTTAAATCCTCCCAAACAACATATTTTTTCTCCTTTTATTACTATAATCATAGCCCATTATGACAATTTTGAGTGCAGGACTCATGTTAAAACACATCTTGAAGCACGTACAGGCAGTTTCATGTATACATCTCTGGTTTTACTCCTTCACAGCTTTTATTTTGGGGCTTGAATTTTGCTTTTAAGAAGTAAAGAGTCTAGGATGAGCAGATCCCAGATCTAGAAACACTTCAGCAGGGTAAGGATTAAGTTGTTTCAAATTTCTAAACCAGATATGAAAAAATTGTCTTTCCATACTGCCAGCTCATGTAGATTCACCAAGTCTTTCCATATTTAGCTGGCTTGGTTTTTATCTCCCAGATTCTGACACGAGAATCTCCAGCTTTCAGAGGTTTAAAAAGTGATGCTTAACTCTTGTCACAGTCTGAAGATATGGCTTAGAAGCAGAACCAAAGAAAACTAACCCACGCCTAACATTTTCAAGCATGTTTTTTAATTGGCATTATCTATGATGTCTTTGACTACCACTTGCAATGCTTCTAGAGAGGCAAGGCGAGCTGCAAGCAGCTGTCTGACCCAGGCAGTAAGCTTGAATTGACTAGCTTCCTCCAAAGAAGAATTCAAAACAAAAGTTTTTAGTACCAGGCTGGAGTAGTAAGTAAATTCTGAAAAACTTACAGATATTAAAAAGGAACAATGTGGAATCTAAAATATGAAATTTGAAATATGAAATTTAGTATTAAATACACACTCAACTTTTTAGGTTTTGAAATAAGGAACCAGCAGTGCCACAGTTTTCTGCACTGAACTGAGGTTCTGAAAACAGAGCTGGCTAAATTGCACACCTGGAAATGGAGAGGGGTGCAAAGAGCAAAACACAGAAATACACAAGAGCTGTGAAGCTACTGCAGATCACATCAGAGACACCATTTCAATGCAGTGGCTGAAAAAACAGTCTCTTCCCTCTTTCCAAAGGCCTGTCACTGGAATGCTTTCCCAAGAAAAGGGACTTTAAGTACACATGTGGGACAGTACTAGTTAGTTGCTTGAGGAAGCTTTTACAAAAACATTAAATGGCTCTCAAGCGAGTCCAGACATTGCATTCTCTGTTGCTCCATCATCCAGACCATATAAAGCAAATATCACATATGCTTTGTTAAAAACTGCTCAAGAAAATCCAGATAATGCAGACGATTCTGATTGTCTTTATCACTGCAATGGTCTGGTGGAAAAGGATGTTTCATATGGGGCTGCAGACCTATTTTCCCAAGTAAAACTCTAAGGACTCCAATGAGGTTACAGTCTATACAGATGAGAGGAAAAAAGCATTCTTAATCCCATTTTTCAGATGAAGAATTGAGTCATATAGTGATATAACATGTGCTCTGTAAGGGTGGTGAGGCCCTTCCATGTGCTACTTGACAGTCCCCCAAGGGCCATTTATGTCCTGGTGCTCTGTCATCCTTCACTTTTTAAAGTGCCTAGGAAGCAAATTCCCTCCCTTTACAAGAGCAAAACAGTTCTTGCAGCACCAGGGAACCAGCTCCCATTAGACACAGAGCATCATGACACTCAAATATCTCAGGACAACTTGCCCTAAATGACCTAAAATCACATAAAAAAGCTACAGACTTTCTGACTCTTCACCCAAAACACTGCTATGGTTTTTGTGCTATTTCATGAATAATGATATTCACTCTTGTGAAAGTTAACCTAACTCTTGTGTATAAGCTAAAAATTACTCAGTAAGCTGGGAGGGGACAAGAGGATATGTAAGATGCCATCACTTAGGGGAGCTGCAAATCAAAGTACTGTTTGTGTCCTTTAAAGATGGTGCATTTCAAAAAAGGTCAGTATAGTACAAAGAAAATGTCATTTTTGCAGCATTACCTTCTACTTTATTCTTCTGGAATTTTGGATTTGTCCCATACCATTGACATATTCTGTTTAAAAGTTTCAACACTGCCAAAACATAGCCACAGTCAGCAATCCAAGATGAAAACAAACAAAACTTTTACTTAGAGAGAGTTAAACGATCTGAAAGAATTATACAAACAACCTCTTTGCTTGTTTCTGTAGCTTTGATGATTTGTCTGCCTGGAAAGGTAGAAAAAAATTCTAAAATAAATATTTCAAAAACAAGTCAAATTAAAAAGCTAAGCATTCAATGATTTACATTCAGCTTGTTGATTTGGAACTGCTTCTGCTGAGAATTAAAATCCATAAATTTCAGGAGAACTACTCTTGATTTTCAAGCATGCAAATTAAATAGCTGCATCCAGTATCATCTTTGATCCCTCTATTACTAAGTATGACTCTCTGTTTCATCAAGAACACAAAAATTTCTGGATCCTACTCTGACAGTAGTTTTAACTTTTTACAACCCCATTAAAATACCAGAAAAATAGCAAATTTGCTTTTTGAAAACGAGGCTGTAGTAACTGGGCATATTATTTCTAAATTGCAGTCAACTTCAGCAGGATATGGGGAAATAGAAAGAAGAAAAACATTTTGATTCCAAATGAAGCAATGTCAAAAAATTATTAGGTGGACAGATTTCTAAATACTCCATTTAAATACTCAAATTCTCTATTCTTGGGAAATGCAAAATGTAGTGACAAAAAAGAGTGTTCTGAATTTTCTTTTAAGGACATATAACTTCTCAGATCCCAAACCGAGACAGATTGGTACATTATACTGAGCATTTAAGAGACATTAGGGGAATTGAAAGAATTTTCAATGATGCTGGTGACATTAATTTTCAATGTTAATAACCTATTTACTATGATAGCAGCTTAATAAGCTTTTAACTGGCAGAAGTGGAATTACACTGCAATATGGCAGATTAACATTATGAAGAAAAAACCCCACAGTTCCTTGCCTGCATCACTCAAATATTTTTAATTTTTATTTTAGGGAGATAATTAGGAGATATTTTCTCTCCTCTTTCTATCTACTTTCTACCTACACAGGAAAATTCCAATTCCATTTGTTAGGATTCAAAATCAACTTGGGCACTGCAACAAGTGCAACCTGTTATCTCTGCAAATTTACAATCCAGAGTAGCCTTTTCTGTCTGGTTTTCCCTTTGCACAAACCCACAAATACTAAATATCACTGATATGAGGCATATAGAAAGTCCAAGCTATACAAAATAGCAAGTCTATCCCTCTCCACTAGAATTTTAGTGTTCAATTCTTGCCAAGCAAAACATCCACTTATCTTGGAAATCCTGATGTATGTAACATGGCTGGATTGAGTCTCCCACTGTTCTTATGTGACTCACTCTTACTGTTTTACAAATCTTGTGGCAAAAGTTGAAAGTAGAAGTAGCATCTCCATAAGACACTATCACCCTCTACTTCACCAACACAGCCTGAATGGTCCATTTTACTGCAGACAGCCAATTGTCTAAAATATCTCTGCCACAAAGAGAAACTGCTGTACAGAAACCACCACATAAACCGCTTTATTCATGGGAAAGAATTCCTTTCTTGGGGTAATCAGAAATAACATTTTCCCCTACTTGCTTCCCAGGTGCAACAGAGCACACATTCCATGTAGTGAATGCTTAGAAGCATGTATGCCAAATACTTCTTCTTAAACTGAAAAAGAAAAGTATTTCTTTCTCCTGCAAATGCAATCACTTAATTTTACAAAGATTTTTGGAAAGTATTTCAAGACAGAATTAACATGAGTTAGTTCAAACTGGCGTTTCAGTAGCTGTATCTTAAAATGAAAAGTATCAATCCAGGAAACTTTGAAATGTTTGAGCATTAGACATTTGTATATCCTACCCATCTGTGCATTATACTAGTTTAATACTAGCTTAGAGCATTGCCAAATTTTTTTCCATGAAATTTTAGAGCATATTAACAAAGTAAAGTTGATCAAAGTTCCCTACCTGGTGAAGCTTGATGTGGAATGTTTTCTATTGTTCTGCATCAGAGATTGTTTCTGAATATATTTATATGTACCAATACTATAACCAAAAGGTACTGGGCTGACAAACTCCCTTTACCAGGATTCCCTGCATACTGCAGAGAGTCCATACATACAAGACAGGCATGAGGACAGCTTCCAGCATCCCTCTGGTTTTGGGGCAAGGAAAAGACTGACTTGGTTTTGGCCACCCTGAGGAAAACACAAAGGGTATCGATCACTGCCAGTTGTTCCCAGGGTACTGGTGATATGCCCAGCCTGCAAACAAAAATGCATTCCACACAGGTCCCTAAACAGGCACCCATACAGGTATTTTTAGTCACTACCTACCTGGGCCACATGCAGACTGGCAACATGAGGGTGAACGGCTCTGGACTGAATTAATAATCCCCTGAACCACTGAGTCCCCAGGCTCCTTATTTGTCAAAACCCTGATATTTATCAGAAAATTGAGAGGAATCAGTACAACAAGCAGGAAAGGTGTTGATACTACCAATTTTATTTTTATTTACAGAGACTCTCTGGCAGGATTACAAGTCCTTTTTGCACCATAACAAACTGTTACTCCTCTAGTGCTTGAATTTGCATTGAGGAAAGAAAACAAACACTGTCAAGTTCTGGTTACATAGACAATGAAAAAGACAAATGCCACAGACAGGTGACTGGACACTACAGCTTTGAGCCTTGCACAGACACAATGCACTGGTTCCAAAGTAGTAATGGAAATTCTCCAGGGCATCAGAACATGCTTGACAGTCCTTCACTCCTACTGCCTTTCCTTGTCCAGCCAGAAGTCAGGTTTTCTCAGTTTCCCAGTGACAGAAAGTCTACAGTGTATTTTAGAGTAATCTACATTATTCCACCAAGTCATAAAACTTTGAAAGCTACTATTGAACATATCAAAATAGGCACTGAGTTGACCTGTGATTTAAATCCTTTCTAACTGCATTATAATTATTCCAAGAGGTTTTTATCCCAAACAAGACACTTAAACTACTGCAAAGCCATTATTAGAGATGCTGAAACAATGACAGGCAGAGGAAAATGAGCCATTACATTTTTAGGACTAAATCTAAGCAAGAGTTTGCACAAGGGTTGAAAGGACTTCTTAAGTTGCCTCATGGTTAGCCAGCATCAGTTTGAGGCCTTTTAACCCAAGAGGTATGGATCCTCTGTGGCTCCAGGGTGGTGGGGAGAACCTTGGACTTCCTTGGGGAAGCACTCACCAATCTCCATTTCATTTCCCTCCTGCTCAGAAGAGGTAGAAGCCAAAGAGATGTCCTTGAGAAGACACTGCCTGCACCCTGCCAGCACCCCAAAGGAGGTAAGCCATGCGTTAGTCCTCCTGCTTCCCCATCCACTCAGAGAGCACGTGTGACTCACATAACGCCAAAGAGAAAGACCTCGCTCTGCTTCCCAGAGCAAGCAAGCTGAGCAAGGCACCAAGGTGAGACACACAGGAGGAGCATCAGGAGCTCCAATTTGTTTTTATGTAGAGGTGCATCTGAAGCTCTCCTTTCTGCCACTAGAAGCCTTCTCCCAGTCCCATGGGAAGATAATTCCATTTCACAGCAGCAACAAAAAATGAGGAGAAAAATGCAGCAGAAAATGAGAGACTATGAAAGTTGTGGCACAGACAAGGAATGAGGAAATTATCACAGCACCTGAGACAAAATGAACTAGCTGTAATGGGAAAGGACAGAGATAAAAGATACTATAAGAGAAGCTAGCACAGCAGGAGATGTTGATGCAAATGAATGGATGGGGTCAGTCCAATAAGATTGTTAGCCTCCTATGACAGAGATGGGACACACTGCATAAGACCCTAAACATGAACTGTTTAAAACTTTCAGCCAGAAAGAGATCTATTAGAGAGACACATCACAGTTTCAAGCACTCTGGGTAAAAAACAAGGAAAAAAATATTTCACCACTAAACAAATTACATAAGTGCAAGGTTGCAAAAAGAAAAAAAGTATTAACACAAATTGGTTTAGCTGTACAAGATTTATCAAGTTAAAATAAACTGTATTTTCAGGCTACATTCATTCGAGCTTCAATTATATCAAGAAAGGCACTGAAATAATCAAATTATGGAGCCCCAAAAGCATTTAATAATCACAAAAATGAAGCAGATGCACTAATAAAATTAACATTAATATACTAGTTCAACACAGAGAAAAGAAAAGTGTGATGGAGGAGGAAGAGAGCTCCACCCAGAGCTGCTCCTCCAGGGTGCCAGCTCTGGTGCTGTGCTGTGCAGTAATGACTACAGATGATGCAGCTCTTTGACCTCTTTAACACACACATTGCTCACACTGTCTCCATAGAATCTCTGCTTGCTGCAGCGAGCATCCAAATGGGTCCTTAATATAGAAACCTGGGAGGAAATGCTCCCTCTATCAGTAGTTTATCAAGCCTCAGATTAGGAAAGAGGGCCTTTAAGCCTCACAGGCTTATCTGCAGTGCAGTAGGAGTCTGAAGAGGCGAGCAGAGGACAGTCAGGCTCTCGAGGCATCCCATGATCTGTGGCTCAGGAGGTAATTTCAGCTTTCCTCACCACGGGTATAAACACCACCTGCTCACCTTGCCTAAAATGATTAGAGAGAACAAGCCTGAATCCAGCTGTGGCACCCCTACTCTGTTGCCCCTTCCCAAAGCTGGGCAACCTTTCGTGGGAAAACAACTCCACGAAAAATCAAAGGAATGAAAGGCATTCCTCAAGACTTTGGCTCCTGGTGTTTTAACATATAAAATATTACATACAATAAACACTGCAGCCTGATGACAAGTGCTAGCTGAACCAGTAAATGCAGTGGAGAAACAGAACTGCTCTGCTCCATCTCAGAATCTGACCCACTTGTGTTACAAAACAGATGCATAAATGATTACAGCGATTATGCAGAGAAGCAAGATTATGCAAGTGCCAAGCACTGCTGTTATAATACAGATACACAAACGAGTATAAAGGGGCCTAGAGATGTAACATTTCTCTTCAGCTTTCCTAGGAGGGGGGGTAAAGAAAGAATGAGAAAGAGGGGGCTGCATAAATGCAGTCAGAGGGAATTATTTAGGCAGGAAAGACAGAACTCCTGTCTTTCTGCCAAGTACTCCCCTGCTCACCTAGGGAAAGATCCAGCACAGCAGCAAAACCGCAGAGGTAGAAGCACAAAGGCAAAGAACTGAACTGTTCATTAAAAGTCAGGATTGGAAAGAGCAGACAAGCAGGATAATGCCACAGAAGATGATTCTTCTCAACTTTCTGGCACAAGAAAATCAGGAACGACTGCCATAAGAAAAAAAAGAAAAGGAGAGGAAAAAAACCTCAAGGACAGAGAAACAAAGTCACAGGCCAGTTCTGAAGAGCAGGGTGTGGTAGTGGAGATGCACAAAAGCTGCAAGCGTAGAAGCTTTCTTAAAAGACAGTCTAACTGTTATTACAAATACTGACATTACAACCACTACTTTTAAATCCCCCTCCTCAAAATGAAGGTCAGTGCAAGACTGCAGAGACTCCAAGATGCCTTTGGATGCAAAAGGAGAACATTTAATGATGTGCACAAAGTATAAACCACTGGCAGAAACTCTAGCAAGTATTCTAGAAACCAGGCTGGCTGCAGGCAGTCTGTCATGTCATACAATTATGTGCCAGCACAGAGAGGAAAGGTCAGGACAATCATACAATAACCTAAAAGAAAAAATATAAGATCAAGAACATTTAAGCTCATGAATACAAACCTTTAGTCTCAGAAGTAAGAGCAAGCTGCCTGGGGGTGCAGGGGCCATTTCCACCTCATGCACCCCAGCCTGTGCCCAGACCCTCCTCAGCCACCACTCTGGCCCTAGGAAGTGCCAAGGAAGCCCATACACACTCATTCATCAGCCTCCACCTCCTCACTGTCAGCTGCTGGGCAGGGAGCCTCAGGCTCTGTGCCTGAGAGTCCCATCTGCTCTCTGTGGCTGGGGCAGGAGGTCACTGCTCCTCAGTCACTCATCCCTGCCTCTCCCCTGCAGGTGCTTCAAGCACAGGAAAAGCACCTCCTGCTTTTCCCCCTGGGTCTGCCAGCACAGCTCTTTTGGGTGACTGGCCATTAACCAAGCTCCACCAGCCTGGTCCCATTAACAGAATGTTTACCTACTGCCTCCCAGGCAGAACAAGGGCCAGCCTGAGGGAAAAGAAAAACCTGTCATGGGAAGAAAACAAACAGCTGAGGTCATGGACCTTTTCAGCCAGCAGAACTTGGTTATGCCATTGGAACCCCAGCGGAAAGGTACCTGAAACCCTCAGGGCAGGAATCACCTCGGTCCTATTCCAAGATGGCAAGAGGGATCTTTCAGCAACAGAAGAAAATCCCTCTCCCTTCTCTCTTTTCATTAAGAGTATCAACAGGCTTTAGGAGAAAGAAATCACTAAGACACTACCCAAAGATTACACAGTATTTACTGGAATTACAGCATGTTGCCTCAAAGGGATATGAACTTATTCAAGCAACATAACAGAAGATCAGAAATATATATTTTAATCCTCACCCAATACTTTCAGTGCTGCTGCTCTTGAAAGCACATATTCCTTACCTCTTACAGAATGCGTGGTCTGTATGCCGATATTATAAATCCACATTTTCAGCTCATTTTTTCCCCACTTTGATGAATAGTTTTAAATCATGCTTAAAATAGCAAATGTTTAATATTATACTGCATGAAAGTTCCAATTAAGACACTTGCAGGTAACTTTGGTAAATTAGAAAAAAAGGTATAGCTATGCTACAAAAATTACCAAAATCCCCCAGTACTTCCTATCTTGAACTCCTCTTGTCCCCTGTAGCCTGAGCCTCCAGCCCAGCTAACTACTGCTGTCACAGAAAACCTCCTCTGTAGAAATTTTCTCTATTAAAGGAAAAGCTCATGGATAAATTAAGAATCAAAGGCAATAGATTTAACACAAACTCCTACAGTACTGCTTTTACCCAAGCTTTTGAAGATTTCTTTCCCATTCCTCAACTTGCCCTAACAAATAAAAGGTTTGAAAGATTAATGTGACCAAAGACTATTTCTTAGTGATGTTGAATGCCAGAAGCAAAGCCTAAGGTGAAATACAGAGATATGGAAAGACTAGTTTGGACAGGCTTTATTATGGCCAGTTTGTTGTATCTCCATTTACTGCTCATATCCTTCTTGCTTTTTTCCTTCATAATGATGGCTCAAATACCTTGGCTTCAAAAACTACCAAAGATGCACTGTCAATACATATAGATACAACTGTAAGCCACTAAGAGCCAGTTTTCTGGATTTTTTGGAGGATTGCATACTGTCAGTAGGTAATTTATACATCTATTTTACTGCAAGGTCTTCAGAGAATGTAACTGTCACTTGAGACTGTGGTGAGCACCTAGCAAAGAGTAGATGCACCATAAATTTATTAATGTGGCGTTGTTTATTGTCCTAGTGTCTAGAAGTTCAAATAACATCTTGTATGTAGGGCAATGCATTTAGTTCAATTAAAAAATCACTATATCCTTTTTTATTAAGTTTTCAGCTGCCAGAAGTATCAATGGATTTTAGAACATCCCCTCCTCTTAAAATGACATCTCAAGGATGAACCTAGAAAAGCAATACCAATTTTCCTTCATCTGAAACCTCTGGAGATAAACTTCACACATTTCTTTGCCAGGAGAAAACAAACAAACAATATTTTCCCCACCTTCCCCCAGTTAAATGCAGCTTCTACAAATAATTTTGGTCAGAGCAGACAGATTGCCAACGCAGTATCCTTGCAGATCACCTAAATGAATGGGTGATCTGCAAGGATAAAAACCCAACAAAATATAAAAATCATTTAACCCAAAGGGAGGAAGAGTTACAAGTGGTTTACATGACAGTGTACAAGCCAGGACTGATCTCTGGTATTTTTCACTAATACTTTTATATCAATACAAAAAGTGCAGGGTTTTGTGCTCCTTAAGAGCCCAACAGCCTCAAACTCCTATTAGTTTGGAACCGGAGGGATTTTATATTACATATGTCAGTGAAAGTAAAAGCCTCAAATGAACTTTTCAAAACTTAGAAAAGAAAACTAAACATTATTTTCAGTGTGCTGGTGCAGCAAGCAAGGGAAGGCCCTTGGGCAATTCCTGTATATATGATTCTCTGGCGTAGTCAATGGCAAAGCTAGCCAGAATATGGGACACTACTGCTGTATTTTCTAAGTAAGGGCAATTCAGTCATATCAAAAAAGTATGTGATGGAGGCAAAACCTGAATGTTCTCATCTATCAATTAACTGATCTGCAAATTACAACTTCAATCCTCTGCTTTGTTTTTATTAAACAGTTTCCATCTTTAAAGAGGCCAATTAAACATTTTCCATTTTTAAAGAGATTAGATGCAGCTTTTTTGTTTTATTCACATCTTATAAAAGGCTCAGCTGCAGAGCTCCATTGTCTGTAATACCTGCACCTCACCTCTTTTGTGTAGCAACTTCAACCTCCAAGCAGATGGATATCAATCTTCCTAAAGTCGTGTATATGCAACACACCTGAAGTCTCAAAGCCTCCCATTCTCATTCAAGTTTGACAGAATTCTCCTTTTTGCTGCCCAGCTCTTTTCGTTGCTTTTTTTTTTTTTTACTCTGAAGTAAGCAGTGCTTTGGTATGACATTACAGGACTCTGGGTCAGATCATGGAATTTCACAGCACCTCCTTGAGACTATCCAAGTAAGACCAAAGAATGCAGGAGTGGAAAAGAACTTCTGCCCTTGTATACTGTCACACAGGATGATAAAATCATTCAGGATGCACAGAACCTCAAGATATCATCTAACACAGCCATGTGAGCATTTACATACTCCTGTTTCTCTTGGGCTGATCCACCAAATAACAGCATAAAATCTGTCCTTAATAAAGTGAGTTTTTAAAAGCTTTTTTTTTTCAGGATGTTTCAGAAACTGGCTTACAATAAAAAAAAAAAAAAGTCAAAACATTTCATAACGAGAGGTGATTCAATAATTCAGAAATATCTCTGTTATCAAAAAATTTTCTCACAAATCAACCATATTCCTTTAGACATTAGATTTTGAATTAAAATAACATTCCCAGCTCAAACCAACATTTTAATGAGAAAATCCTTCAGCAGTCCTAAGCCTTGGCCTGACAACCTGTGTTTGCACCTAGTGGAAGCAGAGTATGTTTGGATGCACAGACGTTTCTGCTGATGTTTTGTAGTAGCAAAGTCCTTTGGGGGCCACTTATTCTCCTGTCCATGGGACTTCCAGCATCATTACATCTGTCAATCCAAAAATCCAAGCCAAGCCTGGCTGCCAAGCAATCAAGAGCACGTGCACACAGACTAATCAATACAGTTCTGACTGTAATTCCTTCATGAACAAAAGTAAAACACTCATTTACTTAAAAACTCAGGCTGCAGGATATTCTCCCTCATGATCTGAACTTTCTGCTCTTACACCTGCCTGGCCTCCTTAGGATAAACAAATACTTGTAGCTGATAGCTCAATGAATTATCACAGGGCAAGTAATGTTGTAACAGCTACCAGAATATGATGTTAAAAAGGATGAGAGACATAACAGACAGACCTGTAATCTTCAAAGCAGTTCTACATGGGAACAAACGAAAGCATCCAGGCCATTCATGACTTGTCAGTTAATAATGCAATCACTTCTTGTTCTAATACTGCACTGTAGCACAAGCCAAACATTTATTCTGCGAGTCTTCTGGCAAAACTGTATAAACAACAATACCCCTCCTCCAAACATGACATTTTTATTTCCTGCTTTACGTTAATTAATTGAAATTCAAATTCAAATGCTTTCTGCATGCCGAGCTGGAAGCTTGTTCTGTCTCCTAGCAAAGCGTGAGCTCTAGCAACCAAACACTACCAGGCAAAGTTGTCAGATAAGCTAGGAAGGAAATTCCAAATAAATTATTTTCAAGGCACTGTCTTTATTTTAAGCAAGGAAGAAGAATTTATGCAGCGAGTCCTTAGCTACAGACAAGCCTTCTTATAAAGGAAGAACTCACGCCAACATAAAGCTTCGTTTATTTCTAGATATGAAAAAAAGAAAAAATGCATAATGGAAAGAATGTCTTCCACCTGAAGCACTCTTGGGCCATATGATGCAGGGGCTGTAGTGTGACATTACCACTAAACCAAGCCAGAAGTTGATTTCAATATGTTCTACCTGTCTCTGCCCTAAATGCCAACAGAGCTGGAGGGGAAGCCAAAGTTGCTGCTCGTGTGGGAGGTGAATTTGCTGCACCAGCAGGGGGAAAGCTGAGCTGGGGCTGGTAGAGGAGGTCCTTGTGCCTGCTGAGGAGCATGAAGGGATAGAGGGGGAAATGCTGAAGTGCAGACTAGATTTCTCTTTTCTATGTTGCAATCAGGACTGGAGAAAACAATCATGATGAGGAGACAGGGCTGCAAACCTACTCCCCCTGCATGTGATCAGAACACATACTGCACTTACCGGTAGTAATGAGGATGAGATACTGATCCCCTTTTACCTCCTCCTGCACCCCATGAATCTCCCCTTCAGCAACAAGGGCTCTAGTCTTAGAGTAAATGTCTGCTAACCCAGTACAACCAACCTGCACAAGCAGACAAGCCTGAAAAGGAAATAACCTACTCATTTAAAGTAAGAGTGGAATCTTACTGGATAATACCTGTTAAAAAACTGCATTGACTGTTGGATAGAAGAAACACCAGACACTGCCCTTACTATTTTGAACCCATTTATTTGAGAGGACATTTTCCAAGAATTAGTAGTGAAATAAAAGAGTTATCAATTTAATCTCCTGTTTTATATTTCAGTTGTTTTCACCCTTAAACTGTAAGGCATAGAGTAAGTGGGAGCACCACTGAGAAAGTGTGTCTGGGCAAAGAATCCACAGTTTGAAAAAACTGGATAAGTGGAGAGGACCAAACTGTGAGACCATAATGCTAAAATTGAAGCTCTCAGAGAAAAAAGAAAGAGTTTAATAGGATTAAAATTATAGAAGTCAATTACCAGCCAACTGAAAATTACCCATCCTCAATAAAAGTCACAAACACTAATTAGCTTGCATATTTCCAGCAATTTGACTTTAAAGAACTTTGTTGCGGAATTATTTTTAAAACACCAACGTATTACAGAGAATTTGTGTTTCCTGAAAAACATTTGATCATAAAGGTGTCAAATTCAGACAGGGGCCTTCTTGCGGCTTATCAGTCTGATAGCAAAATTATTTTTCTCTTTCTTAAACAAAAAATAATAGAAATATTTAAAACACAACATGATTTTTTAGCAGATGAAAACAGTCTCAGCTTTGGTTCCTTCTGGGATATTTTTTCCTTTGCAGAGAAGAAAGTAAGCTAGTAATTACAACCTGCAGCTCTAAGACCAATTAACAATCTGCAACATGCCCCACTTCTTTTATCCTCCACTGGTAACGCTACATGCAGCATTAGCTGTCTAATAAATAGGTGAGCACTGCTTAACACTTTGCAAGGCTTCAGCATTTCTCCTCACCCCTGGCATCAATTCTCTCTCTCCCCTGGCTATTAGCAGATCAGTCTGGCAGTATGCAGATGCTGTTCTGTTGTGTGCTCCAAGACACACACTGCCTTTAGGCTCCCTTGGGCTATGAAAGGCAGGTGGCTTATTCATGTTCTGAAGAGAAAGCTTCACTAATGACCTCACAAAGGTCTCCAAGAGATATTTTTTCCCTAGTTAATCAGCCAGACAAAGAATTTACTTCTGCTTAGGAAGGGTGGATATTTGTAAGGTAGCTATGGGTAAGAAAGGGCAAATGTTAAAAGTATTTTTAATATACTTGTATTTCCTGAGATCTAAATAGTTTCATGCCCAGCACAATGCACTGTGAGGAAATATTAAAATTGAATGCACTCTGTGTATCAGGCTATACAGGAACCAAGTATATAAGCATTGGTCTATACAAACCCCTGAACTGCATTAGCAACTACAATTTTTTATGCTTCAAATATACATGCCAAGCACCTTTTTCAAGGGTGTAGTATTTAGGTTCTTTCTTTGTGAAGTAATTATGGAGGCATACAGCTAACACAAAAGCATGCAGGTCAATTGCCTAGTGCTCGCTAGTACCACATGATACTGCTGCTATCAGGAAAATCTGTACAGGCAGATGTGTTTCTTCTAAGCTTCCTGCTAGGCAGTGTATGAACAAGGCAAGATAAACGCTTTCGTTGCCTGTACTAACAAATTCATACCCACACAAAATTGACTAGCTTGTCATGGTGTGACAGAATGCACAAAGAGGGTGTCTATCCAAGGGCGTATCACCTGAAAATCTGCATCCTACTTTTCAATGTCTTCAGATAGTTGTAACATATGCACCTTGAGGATCTAAAGTATATACTGACTTTTACAATATATGCTCCTTGCAAGTTTGCAAGTTTAATAACAGCAGTTTTTCTGTAATAAAAGCAGATATGAATAAGCCAGCCTTTTCAAATACATTAATTAGCTATGCCTATTAACATAAATAAAAACAAATAGACAGCTTACAGCCAATCATTTATCTTTCCTCTCCACTTCTTTAGTCATCCAATTCCACATACACATTTTAAGAAAGGCTAATACTAACACCCACGGTCTTTATTTGGACGTTATGTGTAGAATACATTTTTGGCACTTCAAAAAAAAATGGAAGAGCTTGTGTGTGCCTGTACTCAAATATATAAACACATATAGACACATAAATAAGCACATATTTGCATACTTTCTATATATTGTCTGCTTTTTTACAACTGCTTCAAATAACAAATGATAACATAGTTCTCAATTTACCTTAATAGAAACATTATTGACAAAAGATCAGATTTTGGCTGTTTTGTCTACAATCTGCTCTCTTTCTCTGTTTGCTAGAGAAAAAGAAGACTTTGTGAAAGCCAATAGCTGGGAACCTGGTCCTTTACATTACCTGGTCCCTTCTACATCCCAAAAGTATTGTAAGTGCACCATGTAACCCTCAAGTAAAACATGATCTCTGCCTTTTCATTCACCCCATCTCCACCCTTGTAGATCATATTCTACATTTGTAGATACAACAGAGTCCACAGCGCATGAAATCTGTCCAAGGGATGCTCTAAACTCTTACAAATATAACTATTCCATAGACCATATGGAATTGTTCTGAACTACCACAAAGAAGAGCAGTGTTGTCCTTTAGTGTTTGCTGCACATGGCAAAAATTTGCTTTAATTACCACCAACATGATGCCCAAAAGAAGATAAGAAAATCTTCTCCAAATAGAGAAACCTCAAGTGGCAGATTGAGAGAGGTGATCATGTCCCACCATTCCACTCTAGTGAGATCCCACCTGAGTGCTGCATCCAGCTCTGGGGTGTCCACCACAGGAAGGACATGGACCTGTTGGAGGGAATCTAGAGGAGGCCACAGAGATGATTAGAGGGATGGAGCCCCTCTCCTGTGAGGAAAGGCTGAGAGAATTGGGATTGTTCAGCCTGGAAAGGAGAAAGTTTTGGGGTGACTTAATTGCAGCCTTCCAGTCCATAAAGGGAGTCTCCAGAAAGATGGAGAGAGACTTTTTACAAGGAGTTGTACTGACAGAACAAGGGGGAATGGATTCAAACTAAAAGACAGTAGGCTTAGATTAGCTATTAGGAAGAAATTCTTTACTGTGAGGGTGGAGAGACACTGGAACAGGTTGTTCAGAGAAGTTGTGGAAGCCCTGCCTCTTGAAGTGTTCAAGGCCAGGCTGGATGGGACCTTGAGTAAACTGGTCTAATGGAAGGTGTCCCTGCCCAAGGCAGAGGTGCTGGAACTAGATGATCTTTAAGGTCCCTTTGAATCCAAACCATTTTCTGATTCTGTGATTCTGTGTCTCCTTACTCCCTACTCAGTTCAAATTCTCCTTGAATTAATAGCAATAGTCCAGCAACTCAAAGTCCAGAAAGACAGAACTTACTGGCAAAGGCACTGGCAAATGCTGTTGTCTTTATTGGCTTCCAGACTGGAGTTGGCTTGCAACTACCAGTAAGTGCACAGCCTAAGGTAACACACCACTGTTAAATACAGACACTCATATTTGAGTTAACAAATATACTTCTCTCTACTCATAAGATGGCCAAGCTACAGGTACATTAACAATGCCACGAGCCTTTGGAATCCACATCCATATATTTTATCAAAGAATATTCACACTGCACCCACAGAAGCACAGTGTTTTCTCCATACATTCAATCCAGCGTGTATTCTTGTCACTTTACTGTCACTTCTCCCTCTGAGAAGAATATCTAACATTCAGGTGGGGACCCAGACAGTGTTTTGCAGCCAAAACTCAAAGAAACAAAAAATTTAAAAGTTAAATTTAGGTTCATTTAGGTGGGGAGAGGGGAAAGAAGAATGTGAACACTTTATCATCTGTTTTAATTCCAAAGTTTTGGGGCCTTTTCCTTGTGCACTTCTTCCCCTTGTGCTGACTCAGAAGGATGCTTGGATTATTATATTCTTTTTGACACTGAATAACCTTAAGTAATTCTATTCTCACAAACCATACTGAGATAATTTTCAGTACTTGGAGCATCACACTGTTCCTATCCAGTTCCATGTATGCAAAGGGAAATGAAAAACACATATTGGGGCAGGAGGGGACGATGATGATAAAAAAATCCTCTTTGCAGAACATGACTTGAAAATCATCTAGGGAGGAAATGCTCTCATTGTAAAGGTCAGAAAAAACCCATCAATCCTTCAGGTTTGGGTAACCAGGGAGTTCACCATCCTACCCTCTAGTTCTGTGCACTCAGAACACTCCCTCTCCTGTTGGCAGGCCTCTTACCTCATTTCCATTCCAAACCCATCTCTTCTGCCAGAGAGCAAACACGGGTTTGATTTGTACATTGATCCAAGCAATCACCACGTGCACACACTCCACCACGCTCCTTGACCCTGCACCCACATGCACAAAATGCTGAACAATGCTCTCACCCAGGGCTCTGACATGGAGCATGAGCACTGCCACTTGCAGAGTGCTCACTCGTGACTTCAAGTGTGCCAACAGCACTTACTGAGGTTGTAACTGCACAAGGCAGCTCAATTCTTGTTAACCAAACTTAAGCCAGTCTCACTCTATCTTATAAAGCAGGAACAGCAAATCAGTCTGATGAATCTTAATTAAATTTAAATAAACTTTGGTTGGTATAAAATGTAATGTGCATTTGGCCAATGGACCACCTAGTGTAAGAAGCCTAAAGCAGTAATGTTTTAATGCATCATACCCCTGTGATTTGAAGCTTCAGAGTAAACAAAACAAAGTTTGCTTCAAAAGTGCACCTCAAATCACCTCATACTTTCCTCCACCAATGTACTCAACCACTGATGTTATGTTAATAGAGTCTACATAAATGGTTTCTTAATCACTTGATAAATTGCTTAATAAAGAATTAACTTCCATAGTTGTCAATTAGTTACATAATCAGCAAGTATTTGCTATCCATCAAACAGCAGCAGCAAATTCAACTGCAAAACACCAGACTGTACTAAGGGAATGGGGGAGCAGGGAAAAGACAAGAGAAGTAAATAAGTTAATATTGTTAGCATTTTGTGTCACTTGCATAGACAGTACTTTGATATTGATGTAAAGTCAGTTTTATGGCTGCTGTCCAGCAGAGCTACCAATCCCCTGCTACAAGTTTTTAATACACTCAGCTCCTAAGGAGAAGGTATGAGCAGATCAAAACAGAAGGTATGAGCCAGAAGATATGAGCAGATCAGAACCTAAAATTGATCTTACCACATGACAAAAGAAATTTAAAAAATCCCAAATCCCCAACACAAAAAACAACTCTGAAAGAAACCCTTCTCCTATTGTTTTGAACAATCAAACTATTTCCAGACCAGACCTAATGTCCACTACTTATTACACATCTTTCCAACACCAGCATTTGGTGATAAATGATTTCAGACCCTCCCCATTCAAAAGACTTTTCGTTGTTATTTCCCTGGAGATTTTAAACAGATGACAAAAAAAAAAAAAAAAAGTAACGGCAACCAAATTCAGACACACACACCTCAGATGCAGAAGGGTAAAAAGTGGAAGAAATGACTGGAAGACTGAAAGACACAATGAAAGAAGCAGTTCTGACTGAAATCTCAAATTTGGCTTTATTTCAGTTATGACGTCTGATACTACTGCTGAGGGTAAGCCTGAGATTCAAACTAGAACATACTGCAAATCTTCTGGTGTGCTAGAGTTATGAGACCTCCTTTCTTCTGACCTTCTCTTAGTAAATTTCTATCAGTGAATAAGACATCTATTCTGTCCCCATTGCAATGTACTACCTTTGGACAGAAACAGATGCAGGAAGCAAAATTCACATCCTCCAGTTTCATGGACCTACCCCTGAACAATCTTTTGAAAGCTACATTGTCAGCAGAAAGACAAGGTTCCCTAGGGCAGTGAATTACATATCAAGGCCACCGATATCTTTACTGCCCACTGACTTCACAGGACCTGCTCATTTCTTTGTGGTTAAGCCCACAGGTCAGCACAGGAGCACAGGTCGTGTCCTGTGACAATAACAGGACAAGACATTACTCTAAAAGATGGTTCACCTATACTTCATTTTGTGTTTTCCTGTTACTGATAATAGAGGAGTCTGGATAAAAAACCTTGACAGTATAAACTAGCAGGGATTTTATTTATTTTCAGTGGAAACATTTATGCCTTTAAGTCACCTTGTTTAAGGACACCCATTATGTATGCCACATGTTTTCACTAGGATTTTAGAAGTCAGGAAAGGTCTGACACAGAGTAGCAATCCAAACGCTTAAAACAATGTTAAGTGTTGCAGACCACAGTATTAACACATGGCAGTAAAACTGAATCTTTACAGCTTGACTAGATACATCTCCAGTCAATTGAGTTCGAAGTTACAATAAATTCTTTAGACATTACAAAACAAGGACAAGAAATGGCTGATGATGAGAAAAGAAAGGGAGGTCTGCAGCAGCTACAGGCAAAATTAAGGTGTGGCTAGTTCAATCCATTAAGCAGCATTTGCCATTTTGTTAATGAGAGCCTTGTGAGGGAGCAGGCACAGCACCAGTGTAGTCAGCAAACCACCTTTCCTGTGCCAGAAGGAGCACACAGTTGGCTAACCTCAGCAGACTCTCTACTGATACACACTGTTTCTCCTTCAAGGCTTCAGCAGCGTACGGCAAACATTGATCCTTCTTTTCCTTTAGAAGTCCTAATATTTCAAAAATTCTCAGATCTTCTATATGTGCCCTCTGATGCTTGTGTACTAAATCTTCCATTTCCAGTCTGGAAAGAACATAACATTGAAACACTAAAAAAGTGTTGCTTTTGCTCCCTCAAAATAAAATCATGAGCTCAAGAACCACCAATGAATGTGCACCAAATTTCACCCAATGGCAACATAAATGCACGAGCAAAGTATTACTTGTGTGTCTGCATGTGTGGCTGCCCGGACAGACAGGCAGAATTAGATCTACCCAGTGAGAATACTGGGTGAACAAATATTTATTGAGAATTACTCAGCTGTGATACAGAAGGGGATTCACGGCATGGTGCATCTGGACTCTGCTCATTTTTTATGAGATAATTGTGCCATGGACTACCTCAAACACGGCATGACTGAAGGATTTGCCTTTTAAATTTAAGAACATGGAACAGACAGGAATTAAATCCGTCATGCCTCTGTGTAGCACACAATGGAGGAAGAATATAAATAAACAGGCAACCAGAATGGTGCAATAAGAACAGGATTAATCCAAGTGTGATTAATTCAGTGTCAGATTAAAATTGATAGTGCCAGCTGTATCGGGTCCATTCTGCCACATTATTCTCGCCTGTCATTTTTTTTTTATGTCCATCTTCTTCCCATTTCCTTGGTGGATAAACCTGCAGGAGAGTTAATTGTCACATACACGGATTTAATCACATTGTCCACACTGTTTGGGGGCCTTGCCTTCAGCGATCCGTGACTAATTGTTGTGGTAATTTTTCAATCATTAACAGCACCGCATATGCTGCGGACAAATCCCAGGGCACCCACTAAAGCCCCGGCGGCCAGCGGCGCACACGCCTCCATCAAAGCCCCGCGCCCCCCGCCGCCTGCATCCCGCCCTCGGGGCGAGCTCGGCGCTGGTGCCGGGCCTTTAAGGAGGCAGCGCTGCCAAAGAGAGGGAGGGAGGGGAGGAGAGGGGGGCGAAGAAGGACATTGACACTCCATCTGGGAGGGCTGGCGGGGCTCTCGCTGCCCGCCCGGCGGCCGCAGCTGCCGCCCCGCTCCCCCCGGAGCCGCCGCGGGTGCGCCCGTGGGACGGGGGCGGCCCCGGGGGAGCCCTCGGGCGGATGGCGGCACGGCTCTAATCACCTCGGCAGCCCAGCGAACGCGCTCGCCTTTCCCCTCTCTCCCCTGCAATTACACGCGTTTCATAAGGCACCAAAAGGCGAGCCAAAAGCTCCGCTCCTGCTCCAAAGCCAAGTAACGAGCAGAAGGTAACAAATGGCTGCAGCAGCAGCAGCCCTGCAGCAGAGGGAAGGATCAGTGCCGCGGCGCTTCGGAGCGAGCCGCCAGGATTATACATGAGTGCCACTGCCTGTCCAAGCGCTGAACCAAGTGACCCCAGCTCAGCTGGCAAAGAGCTCGTCTGGGGAATGAGGGCCGGCATTCCCAGTCACCTTCTGACTTCTTGTTCCCGGAGCAATTGATTCACTGACGGAGGTGTACGGCACCCTCCAATGGTGTATGCCTGAGTCCCTGCAAAAGCCAGTATTGGGGCTGCAGCTTGGAATGGACCGATTGAACGGCGTCATGTTCTCCTCTCGGTCACCACCCCCTTTCCAAACACATTAACATATTACGCTGGTTTATGCACTTGGGACGCCACACTTATGGATAATGCATATCAGCATCCTCAAAGAAGGCTCAAATTGGGGAAGGAAAAAAATCAGATGAGATTCTGCAGCACCTCTGCCTTGAAAAGACCACTTTAAAACAAGTTGGCGTTTCAGCAATGACCCAGATGGCTTTAGAAAGCGCTGATAGAACATTTAATTATTGAAAGTTTATGGTAGGAGAAATAGTGACTATCAAAATATAAATGCAGGCAAAGGAGAAAAGGTAAAAGAAAAAAAAAAGGAGAAAAATGAGAAATAAGAGCAAAACAAAGCAGGATTAGACAAAGGCAGGACCCTCTTTGCTCCCTCAGAGTGGGGGAGAGAATCCCCAGCTACATAGCGGAGTAAACAACACCATCCTAGACTTGGCTTCTGATTCAAGCCATAAAGAAGGAAGGGAAAAATCCCGTCCTTCCCACAAGTTTCTGACAGTCACAGCAGCGGCACTCTTATGCAATCGTTACATAAGTTGTGACAGGACCGGCGCCTTCCCCTCTCGCTGCCCAGGCGCGGGGCAGGCAGGGCACCCCCGCATCACGCTCTGCTCTGCTCGCCCCGGGGCCGCAGATGCGGGGTGACACACAGATACAGAATAATCCTCTGCACTTTCTATTCTTTTTGACATCTTTCTCCCACCATCCATGAGCTGCATTCTGTAAGGGTGGGGGAACACTTAGTGGCACACAACTGGAATAACCTCTCTTGCTTTTCTCCCTTCTCATTACCCCGAAGAATACTGCCCTCTCAAACCAAAGGAAAGGGTGACAACATGTAAATAGTTTCTTAATTAATTTCTGCACTGCATTGAGCTGGTATCACTGACAGAAGAACCACATGAAGTTTATGGAACTGCCTATAGCCTACCAGAGATGACAAAAGATCCCAGCAATGGCAGATGGCATGTGAATCACCGCACAGGCAATTAGCAGCTAGCTGACGGATTTTGACGTGCTGGGGAGGACAGAGGGGGTTTTCTCTGCTCCTAGCAGTTCTCACCAGAGGGGATGGAAATAGGCATTAGTCTCACTTTGCCCCCACAGAGTCTTTGCAACCATTCTTGCTGGGTTTGAGGCTGCTGTATTGCTAGGCACCTATAAGCACCCAGTGCAGAAAGATTTGCAGCAGCAATAAAAATGCTGTCTTTTTACCTTGATGAGATCAAGTCACAGCTGCTGCAAAGCAAAGTGTTTCAGGCAGAGTAAAAAAAAAACAAAACCAAAACCACAAAATACCCACCTATGCAGCAAAGGACCACAGCCACCAAGCCAAGTGCTGTGAAAACATTACAGCGCTGTAAATGGTGATTGAAAATGCATAAAAAACATTGAATACTTCTAAACTACAATGACAAATGTATTCTGGAACTGTTCAAGTTGGATACCTCTCAAAATAAATTTTTACAGTAGACAATGGTACTAAATTTTGATCACAGAGCTAATGCAGAATGCTTCAGCGTGAGCCTAGTCAGCACATATCTTTATCTTCAAGTCAGTAAAAAGAATAATATAAGAATGTTCTAGTAAAATAATGCCCAGCAAAGGTCTCCTCTGTGTGGCTGCAGTGCAGACCTTGGATAACACTGAAGCAGAAACATTATTCTGAGCAGTCTGACTGGCAGCATTGTGAGCAGTAACACTCAGAAGGCTACTACCTTTAAAACCCAAGGTGACAACTTACATTACTTTTCCTAACATTTTTAGCTTGTTTGCTCATTAGTTGCCAGGTCAGTGCTAGTTTTTGTGAGTTCTGCAGTGGGGATTCTTTCTGTACTTTTGACTTGCTCAGTGCATGCTCAGGAACAATAATCCCTTTTGGGGGGCTCCTTGCACTGATGCAATTAATAGCATTGAACAACCCCTCCAGCCTCACACCTCAGGTGCTTTGCCTCTGGAAGCACAGCATCTAAGTAACCCTTTCTGCTGGAGGAAAAGCTCTACCAGCCATCATTGGTACCTGGACTAAGCAAGGTTATCCTCATAAGAAGAGCAGCATACCAGCCTGTCTTTTTCCATCCCAAACTGGGCATGCTGGTAGAGATTTGGAAGAGACTGGATGATGAACCCTTGCAAAGAAACAGGATGACTTTCATCAACATCTTGCTTCCACATCAGACAGCTCTTCTATAACCTGCTCAGTTTTGCATTTCCCAGGAGCCAGAGGCTGTGTCTATCTTCCAAAGCCTGTGGTTCCAACGCTGTGCCACATCTACAGCACAACAATCAGCACCTGGTTACAAGCTACTCCATGCTATAGGTTGCCCACTTCTCACTAAAATCCAAGGCTGGGGCATTCTACTTCTACCAGCTAGAGACTTTCTAAATATACTTGCTGACTTCCCAGGCTACTTTGCAATTGCTGACTGAATTTCATTGCTAGGAGTTGAATTTTGGAACTCCTGATCAAGCCTGAAGCAACAGTGAAAAGTCAATAGGTTATCTCCATTTCATACACAAGTAAATTGAAGACCATGACTGCAACAGAGATGTTAAGTTCAAGCAAATGCTACTGAATACTGAATATCTGTATCTTTTAACACAGATATCATGCCTTCCATGCAGTTAACTATGCAAGTTTTGTAAAGAAAGCAAACACCAAATCAATCCATTTTCAGCTGTAAGCATGCCTGTGATCTAATCTTATTCAGTGCAGAAAAAGCACAATATATTTCATGTACATGATTACTAATCACCTGGACAGAGACAAATGGTATATCACTATATGAAATTGCATACCATTCTGCAGATGGAACCAAGACTACAAATATATTTAGAAGGTTTGAGAATTGATTTGAAAACCTAGTAATTTTATCATATATCAGAACCTTCTACAACAGGAACAGATCTAAGGATCTGGTGACTTAGGCATTTTGCCAGCTACCGAGACCAGAAGCTGTAATTATGCAATGATATGGCTACAGGTGATGTTTCAGCAGCTATAACTCAGGTAGTTGATGATATCTCAACAAAAAAGGAATGTACCCCATGTACATCTTAATCTTGCCTAGTTTGACAGCACTTAATCATATGAACTATGGTATGAACACATGGAATTTGAGTGCCATTGAATTCCAAATAAATCGTTAACGTGCAATATCAGAGGATTTCCCAAACCTTTTCTAAAGCATCAGTCCAAGTGCACGAAGCCAATCACATTACAGGAAAGGAAAACAAGCCACATATGTTGCCATTAAAAAAAAAAAAAAAGTCATATGAACCTCAGAGAACTTTCACATTACATTGGGACATACTTTACTAAATGTTTCTATTGCTTCCCCCAGCTCAAAGCTTCTCAAGTTAAAAAAAAATATCCAAAAGAAAATCCAAGCACTAGCAAGCATTCTGAGCCAGAGATAGATGTTCAGAATTAATTGAAATGTCCAGAAAAGGATGCTGTAATGAAAAAGCACCAAAAAAAAAAAGAAACATGATGCAAAGAGTTACCTTCTAAGTGGAAGGTTACAAGGCAGCACTAATGCTGCCCTTACTGAGGACAAACAACCGAGGAGAGCCAGCCTCTCTCTGAGTGGATTGTAAGGTGACCTAGGACAAGTCACTAAATTGAGCAGTGTCACACTTTCCCCTTTTGTAAAAATGTGCCTGATAATACAGCTTTTATAAAAAGGCATGCTGCTGAGAATTGCTAGATAGGAGCACCATTTTTATTATTGTCCAACAGAGGGCATCTAAGCAGGACAACAAAGATTGGCCACATTTCTGTCACTGAGAATAGTCAGAAGCAGTGTTCCTCTCCATTATGTTTCCCCACATGCCTCAAAAAGCAAATAGGACCCCAACAAAACAAGCAACCACCACCAAAAAAAACCCAATGAGTTCATCAAACACAGGTTTCAGACAGATGCAGCTGAAGAAGACACAGCTAGCCGATCTATACATTACTGCTTTCTCAAACCTATCACACCTACAAATCTGGCTTGGATCTGAAATATCATGTTGTAAGGGTATTTACATGATGACCAACAGTAAGGTTGAGGAATTTTCAATAAGGTAGGACTCCACTGCAGCAAGATTGCAGTCTAATAAGGTTAAGGGATTGTGGAAGAGGCATGCAAGGTCTTGGGGAAATATATCCCTTCTAAGCGATCAGATTTTACAGCTTTAGCTCCAGGTTTTTCAAATGACATATCTGTATCAGAACAAAACCAAAACCCCCTAAATTTCATTTAGAAAAAAAACCCACCCAAACAGACAGACTGTGATTCCTCAAACATTTTCTCAGTTCCAGTTGCTACTGTGTATTAAACTTCAGCTGTCAAGAAACAGCTACTCCATCTTTCTTATTCCCCATTTTCACCAGTGCTCAGTTTCTCATACTTATTCCTAACATAGCATTTTATTCCCACCCTTACCCTCAGAATGACTTCTCATTCTTTTTGCCTGTCCCAGAGCAAGGCTTCAGCTTCCATTTCACACCTCTGCAGACATGGAAAGCATGTCTGTACACTGGATTACCCAAACTAAAACTGTCATTCTACAAGAACAGTTGAGCAAGAAAATCAAAGTCAATGGACCAGGTCACAGACCATCAACAAAGGCCTTCAATCACCTGTCAAACACCTTTACTCTTCAAGCCATAAGTCCAAAACCAGGAGTAAAGCAATGCCTGAAACAAATCCTAGCCCTCAAAATTCAGTGTCTTGCACAAGACTTCCACAAGAACTGGAGAACAGAGCTGATGAGCTCATGCAGGCACCTCCCCTTCTGTCAAACTCCCTTGACACAGTTTCCTCAGCTGTGGTTTGAAAATCTTGGGGTTGTCCTTCAGATGCCAGCATACTTGCTGCAATTACTCTCTTCTTCTATGAAGCCTTTTGGGTGTCTCCAGGGAGCCTGGGAAGGCCCTTCCAGATCTGTATGTGGAACACATAGAAGGTTTATTCTTTTACAGATTCAGTGTCCCTTAGTTCACCTTCCTTAAACTCCACCTGTGAATTGTACCATCACAGAGCTTCTTCCCTAACTTTAGGTGTATGCATTTTTCCTTCAAGCCCCAGGAGAACAGAAATAATGAAAGGGAGATGGGAGTAAAGCAGCAAAAAGGTCACTATAGGAGAACTCTAGCTTTTCAAATTTGAGCCTTTCAAGGAAAAAGTTGCTGATTTTCTCTTCCTGCAGAGTATCATAAGGCAGCAAGAAGGTCATTGTAGGGGAACACTAGCTTTTTCAAAACTGAGCCTTTCAAGGAAAGAATTAATGATCTTCTCTTACTGCTGAGTATCACACTTGCAGGTGTCATAGAAAGAAGACAGGAGGCTCTCTGTTGAAAATAAGTGAAAGATGTGCTGTTTTGTTGGGTTTTTTTTGGTGATTGTAACTGTGTTCTACCTTTAAGAATTACCATATTCATTTAATCTACATTAAAATGCCACCATGATCTCAAGCTCTGGGCATGCCTGCTGTAAGCAGCTGCTGTTCCTTCCCTTCCTCTGAATAACCCAATGGTCAATTTAATGAAGAACATCAGACTGGGACAGGGCTCTGAGGGTTATTTTTTTTTATTTAATTACTGATCCATGAAGAAGAAAAAATGAGAGAGCATCTTCTGTTCAACATCAGAGCAGCCACAAAGGTCTGTAGGAAATGACTGGTTGCACTACTGCAAGAGCTCTTATGCTTGGTGTAAAATGACTCATTTCCATCCATCTCATCTACTAACTGCACTCCTCCCTCTTGTTTTTAAATAATATTTTCTTTAAAGTATCTGGTCAAAACTCCAGAGTGACCCCAGTGTTTCTGAAAGTTGTATAACATAACAATTACTAAAAAAAACCCAGCCATCAGTCACGTGAATGTCCACTGATGATCATGCACAGTTTCCTACTCTTTCCTCTCCTGTTATTAAAACTTAGTGCTTCTGTGACAGCCACCAAGATGACATACAGAACTACTGATGGGGCCCCACAAAAATCACTATTTTCTATTCACTGAATTACAGTCATACATGTTGAGCGCTTCTTTCTCTCCACCCCAGGATATACAGGCTTGCTTCTACTAAGATCATTTTGTATTGACTAACTACATAGAAACAGAAACAGCACAAATTATATTTTTTTTTAGCTAGAAACCAGTCTGTTCAGTATCACATGCTGCCAAAACAAAATAACAGTTTTCTCCTTGTCCCCCTAGGACAGCAACTCATAGGGTCACATTTAAAGCAATGCAGATAGTCACCAGGGCATCATTCACATCACCTGGATACTATTATAAAACCACATAGCACAGAACAATCTTGGGTATCCACTTAGGATGCTACAACATTTTTCTAATGTTTGCTAACAGCTCCTCCAATCAACCATATGCAGAATATAGCAAGTGCTTATGCACAGTCTGCTCCACTTCACTAGTGGTGTGAAAGCTGAGAGCAGTGTAGCAACAGTAACTTTTGTTTAAAACTAGTGCACAATTAAGTGCATCTTCATATGGCTTAAGTGAGCTCCAGCTTCCTGGCTCTAGTAAATTCTCATTTTCTTTGCTTCTATTGCTCACGTGCCTATGATGTGCAAAACCTGCAATTCAATTATACCTGAACATGGCCAGAACTTGAACATGGTCAGAATTTCAGGCAGCAAGGAACCACACAAATAAACGTGAGAGGGGCACAGGACAATCTTGCAAGCAGAGAACCCTAGAGAAAATAAACTCCTCTATAACATGAACTGTCACCTCTTATGAAATAAATAAAAATAGTAGCAGCAAGTGGCATTACAGGTAATATACAGTTTTTCTAAGATCACCAGACTTTATTCAATAAGACTATAAAGCAATTTAGCACTTGGAAAAGTGAGTAATTCTGCTTCTGTCTTGATTGTGATATGATGAGTTCTAATACAGCAGCAGAGATATCCTGGCAATTATAGTTTTTGCTGTGCACAATGCAGTAGGTATTATGTTAAGACTTTGTTTTCCCTAGATGAAAAATGGAGTCCCAGTCAGGAGTTTATCTTTGACTGTCACTTTTGAAACATGCTAAGCAAGTCTGAACTAATATGAGAAAAGGATTCTCCTCATTGTACTTTTTCTTTCGGAATAATTCATTAGCAAAATACTTTTCAGCCAGTACAGTCAAAGCCCTAGCTGGAGTCTCTTGCCTTATTTAAACAGATCCTACTAACTTTTCCTCTGTTATAATCCCCACTGCTATTTCACGTCAATCACTGTTCTAAAAGAAACTCAGTAAATCCTTTAAAAAAAAAAAAAAAAAAAACACGAAAAAGCTCTGAATTACCATGTCAGTGACAATCTCTGTCATTAGAATAAAGAAGACTGGTACTTTTGAATGAGCAACTTCAAGGCTGTAAAACACATTCTTTTGTTACTTTTTCCTGTCTCCCCACAATTTTAAGATAAAGAAGAAATAAAGTCACTGCAGGGTAAGGAGTTGAACTTCTCTAAAACCACAGCCACCAGTTCATGGGCTTTTTATCAGGATCTTTTTTTCACTTTTTTTTTTATTCACCTAAAGTTTTTAAATCATCCAAATTACCTCAAAAGTAAGGAAGCAAACAAGCACTTTCCCCCTCCACTCTCCATCTGGCCAAAAAAGAAAATAGGCACAAGATGACTTCCATGATTGCCTAATAAATTTGATTTGTTGTTACATACAAAAGTTTCCTTGGACTCTGCTGTGGTATTTAGGACCAAACTTATTACTGGTGCTCACTTCAGAGTCATCAGAATATATAATTCATGACATCCATTCCGTTCAGGAAAAAAAGAGATATTGCTTTAATATCTATTAGTAATCTGTCAAGTTATTCATGGGGGAATAACTTGACAGATTACTAATAGATATTAATAGATACTCTTAGATACTAATAGATATTCTTCTTGTTCATAAAGGCTGAGATTTTTCCCTGATTCCTTTCAGGTACACCAGCAGATCCTGCCCCAAACCAGCTGATACACTGCCTGGAACAGGCTGCCTCCTCTCCATAGCTGTGCTGCAGTTGTCTTCCAGCAGCACAGATGTGTCAAACCTGATCTAGATTCTTTCCTTTCTTCTGGAAAAATGTTTATCCATCACAGCATTATCACCTCCTGGACACTATCTTATTCACGTGTTGTAGATTTTATTCTCTCTACTGCTTATAGACACTTTATGAATGCTGAACAGGAGAGTAAATCTGGGTGTCTGAGGATGAAGCCCAACCAAAACTGAAGCTAAGGTAGTCTTTGTAATACAAGCAGAAACAGCACCAGTGGGGCTGACATATATTTCTACAAAGCTAGACTTTGTAACACCATGCAGTTCTTGTGTTGGCAGGCAGTAGTGACAGAGAAGCAGGGCCCAGCCCTGGCTCTTGAGCTGTTGAATTGCTCACATGCAATTCAAACAGCGATCCCCAGCCAAGGCTCACGAGCGTGGTCAGCAGTGGATCAGTATGCACTGGCACATGGACAGCTGGGCTATCCAACCCTCTCAGCCTCCAGCCAGAATGAGCCATGAGAGGCTGGTCCACTGGCTCAGCCTGGACTGCTGCCACAGCCCGGCTGGCAGCACTAGAAAGCTGCCACTCTCTCTCAACTATGCAACATGCTTGGGTTTTCCCTTCCCCACCCATCATCCTCTAAAGATGTGAGGCTCACCCATCACTCTGACAAATGGCATGGAGTTCCAAAGGCTGACCACCCACACACACTGCCTCTGGTTTGCTATCTGCTTAGCACACCTGCAGAGCAGAGAGGGGAAAGACATCACCTTCAGCTCCAGCAGGAGACCTGCATTCACCCATCCCTCTCACCAACCACCAACCTCAAAGACAAGAAATGACACACAACAGAAGTATCCTTTCCAAAGCCTACCCCTCCAGAAATGAGAAATCGAGATTGCATTTGCGGTCTAGGGAAGAAAAATACTTCCTAAAACCCTTGATCTAATCTCAGCTGAACTGAATCTGTCTCAACTGAGCTTCATGTATCAGAGTCAGAAACAGTTAGAGACATGCCTGTAAAATCTCTTCTCCAGCCTCAGCTGGGTAGTCCTGGTAAATGTCCTGGGAACAGCAAAGATGAATATTGCAACACAACAAAAACACCCGGAGGGTATCCTAGCCTGATGAGGAATTATATTAGGCTCATTGAACCAACTCCTGGCTGATTAAAAACATTCAGCATTCACCATATAACAGTGTAGTAATTCAATAGTATTATTTGGATGTATTTTCATTTGCATAAATAAAGCCAAGAGAAACACCATTTCTGTGCCATAAATTGTTGCTCTTCAAGGTTTCTGAGAATACCACTTACTTTTACTTGGGAGCTGCTTAATAAACTATATTCATCATAATTTAGCCTTCTCTTGTGTGTGGTGCTCTAATCCTCCTGCAAGATCCCAAGGAGACAAATTGTAGTAAATTACTAAACCTTTAATTTAATTTTGATTAAAAAACTTAAGGGAAGGAGAAGCAATACATACACATGGGCAAACTGCTACAAAGGCAACAGAAACTTTGGAAGGTGGAACTGCTTGTCTCTTTTTCTTTTTAAGATTTCAAAAGGACTAAAACAGGCCTTTCATATGTTGAGAGGAGCTCTTATTCACTTAATGGAAAGATGTGCTAGTCAGTCAAATAAACACTCCTGCTGATTTCAATGTTTGTGTTAGACTGAGTTAACCCTTTGTCACATGCATTTTTGTGCAGGAGACAATGAAGCATGAAGACAACATGGTTTCTTAAATTATGAAGATAAGGAACTTATATTCCAACTAAAAATGTAATCTGGCACCATGAAAGGGAAATTATCCTCTAAATATACCAGCATTACTACTCTTAACACTAAGCTAGAAAAATCATATAAAACCAAAAACTCAAATGGCCATCCAAGTTTTATAATAACTACTTACTTCCAAGAATCAATCCTACACTTTTTCTTCCATACATATCCTTGTAAACAAATAATACATTTCCCAGGAATAGGTATAATAAAATTATCATAAAATGGAATAATGTATTTTTTCAGTATATACAAACATTACAGATTAGAAGCAAGTTTATATTAATTCTTTTGAAAAATCTCAACTTTAACACAGATAATGAATATGTCAAAGGTAACAGAATAAGAGAAAGCAACACTTCAAAATTTTTATGGGTTCCTTCTGTATGAAAAACTTGATGAAAAAACAGCTTTAAAAATAGAGTTCTAAATGAAGTAGAAAACAACAGGCAAATTATCTTGACAAGGAAAAGGGCAGAGTCAAGATTTTGTGTTTTGAAACACAACACACACACCAGATCAGGTGGTGTAGCCAGAGATAACAGAACAAGAGAAACAAATAACAAATAAAACAAGATAACCTTTGATTGACATGAGCATCACCTCTGTATTACTCATTTCTGTGTTTTGGATTACTTATAAAGGCAAAACTTGAACTTCCTTCCAGTCAGTTCAAAAGAACCTAAAATAAAATCAACCCCAAAAAGCAATCTTCATATAAACACAAGAAATAAACTCTCTTCAATTTCCTCTTTGAGTAGAAAGGAGTTAAAAGAAATAACTTTTCTATATAAGAGTCATCTCAATTTTAAAATACATGCTCTTTAGAAACTTTAACCTTTAAAGTCCTTAGAGTCCAGATCTAATTGTCTCAAAATTTGAATCCCAAACTACAGCTCAGCCCATGTGTAAATATGTAGCAGTGCTGTATCTGCTCCCTTTGCAGGACTGGGATGCTTAGTGAACCACCAGTTACATTTGCAATCACAAAGGAGGGTGGTGCATTAATTGTTAGTCTGAAGATGCTAAGAAAGTGGCCAATATTTCTGCTGTCACTTGCTATAGATGATTCCTTTACAGCCAAGAGACGTGGTAGTCAACTAAGAACACCTAATTGCCACTCCATACTCCTCAACTTACATGGACTTTATATCAACTATTTAAAAGTACATGTTTTGCTGGTAGCCACCCAGGTGACTGCAATCACAGCTCCTCTCCTCATACAGACAGGGTGGAACACCACAGATTTTCAGGGAAAATTGGGTCCTCTGTCCTATTACTTCTTCCCTTATAAACTGATCAGCACTGTCTTAGGTACACACATCTCTGGATGTGCCACATCTGTACATTTCTGGGTATCTGTAAAATGTCTGAAGAAAAGATATAAAAATTCCATCCCATCTTTCTCCAAAAGCCCACAACTCCACACCAGGTCCACAGAGCAGCAACTGAGCAACGCAAAATTTCAGTGTCTGCCATGTGAACAGGCCTCTCAACTTAGCCAGATGTCACAATCGGTTTTCCTGATTTACGCTGGGGGGTGTGTGTGTAGAAAACCATACACCAAAATTAAAACAGGGCAAACATGCCTCACTCTGTATTTAATTGGTCATCAATTTGTTTTATTTGTCTCATTCTGCATTTATTTTTATACATATACACACATATGTATGCACGTATGTGCAAATGTAAATCACTTGGATTGAGGGAGACAAAGGTGACCCAGGAGCTGCGATATAAAGCTTGGACTCAACCTCAGTTTCTTCAACAGGCAACCCTTGGGAAGTCAATAAAACCCAGAGGCTTCCTAATTTCTCACTAACATTATTTCATCTGAGACACGGTATCTTCATTAGAGATATTAACTTTACTCTCAGGTACCTGCCTAAATTGGGAGGCTTTGCTCCCCCTGCAGTCAGACATAAAAAGAGGCTGCCCAGCAGATCAATCCAAAAAGCTCCACACATTCTGAAGGAAGCTTCCATCCAACTGGAAGACTTTCATTCTCTATTGAGTTTAAAAGGACAGTAGGGAAGCTCCCTTTAACTAAGGCAGCTGCACTCTTTGCCTGCAGTGTGCATGTGTGTCAGCCTCTGGTGTACTTCAGTTCCAGCCCACAACAAGGAATGATGGATTACACCCTGGAATGATCTCAGTGTGGTCTCAGGGGAGTAAGCACAGGAAGGGCTGGGAGAGTCAAGGTACTACAGTAGTTTGGTTGTACAGGAGACAGACAGTGAGCTAAATTGACCCTGAGAAATTTGGGATGCAGAGCTGTGAAGTTTATGCAGCAGATTTAAATCGCTTTGGGTCCGTGCAACAGTTTTGCCTCATGTTCTTGGGAGGCCCCAGATGCTCAATACACCAATACCTCTGGAACTTTAATTTCACCTTGAAGGGTTTCAGGCATGTATTTTAAATTCATTATATTTACCCTTCTACACTACATCCATACAAACACATACAGCATTAACTATTTCAAGGTCCCCACAGAGAGCTCTTAGCACAGACAGAACATGGGCCAGCACACGACTGAAGCCACATGCACCATCTGCTCAAACACTTTAATGTAATTTACCAGGCAAGAGCTGAGCAGGAAAAAAAAAAAGCTAGATAAAAGAGATTAGATTTCCCCTAGTCCAAAATACCTCCTGCTGCTTGATATATGAACCTAATTCACCCATAACTAATATTTCATTTAAAAATATATTAATTTTTTTTTTAAGTCCTGCACCTGCAAGGTAACATTGACATAATTCTTCTGTTAACCTGCTGCCCATTGAGAACTGTCCAGACTGATAATCCTATTGCCAAAACCAAAAAGGAGTGTACTACTTAAGAACTTGAAAGTTGTTACTTCCACTCAAATTGCAATTTTGATGAACTTCAATAAATAAAGAGTAAAAAGAAATATTTATTTACTGCAGCATTGAAACCAAACAAGTTCTACATGTTAAGACTTGTATTTGGCTGAAGGTGGCAGCCCTGGGCCTAGTATTATTTGAATTTTGGGAAGAAGTCCTGCAACTGATCTGTAAAAGGCATGGATTTCAAATGGCAAAGATTTATACTTCAAGAATCAGGTTTCATAGAGAACAATCCTCCAGCTTTTAAAACAAAAGCAGTGATGTGAAGAACTCATGACAAACTTCTTTTGTCTTGTTCAACAGTATTAATAAAGATGTTTACACAGGGTTACCAATTTTTCCTCTATTAGAAATACTCACAAAATTAACAAGAAACTAGGACAACTACCTTAAATTCAGCTGGCATTTCCTCTTCCAAATTTCTACACCATTCACTACTCCTTTTAAGCTGACAATAAAAAATAAAATTTAAAAAACCCCATAAATGAATAAAATCAGTTTATTAAGACTGTAAATATCACTGTTAATTTCTGATGTGAAAGGTAGAAAAACCTGCATACAGCAGGAAAGTTCTACCAGTTCCTCTCACTGATACCCTAAATACAGCAGCCTTCATGATTCATAATTTTAGGAAATGAGACCTTAACCTGAGCTGCCCCCACCCCGAGCTGAGTGTCTGGCTGTGTGCCAGGATGCTTCAACATCCTCTAGCAATTAAAAGCCATCATCTGCAGCAGACATCATCCCAAAACCTTCCCTTTTTTTCAACTCACAGCTCACTAAAGGTCAACACTGCAAAATTAATATTAAAAATTATAAGAAAAGGAAAAAAAGAAGTCTGGAGAAGACGCAGGCAGGAGCGATCATGACTCAACATATGGATAGGCTCCCACATAGAGAGGGACTGTCTGACCAGCACTCTTTGGCTTGGAAAGAAGTCAGTGACAAGACCTACAACTGAAATCTAAACAAATATTGAGTGGCTTAAACAAGGAAAAAGAGAGAAAGACTCACTAACTCTTCTCGCATGACAGAAGAGCTCTAACTGTATCTCTAAGTTGCTGGTCAGAACAAGAAAGAAGTGATTCCTCATGCAAGTTAGGCAAATTAAGACATTGCAGAGAGCAGACATTTACTGGGACTCAAACATTTCAACAAATGAATGGGAGAAAATTCCACAATGACTATTGCAAGCAAAGATACCACTGTCAGCTCAGGAAAGACGCAGCTGCAGGAGCGTATCAGGGAAGGATCAGTACAGCCATGCCTGTTCTACTCACCTGTAGGCACTGGCTTGGGAATTCATCCTGATACAGCAATGCCTTGGACTTGAGGTTGCATCTGGTATGCCACCCTTACATTATTTTACTGTATACCTCAGGTGTTAAAAACATCATGAGAAGTCTTTCCAAAAAAACTACAGGATTCTCTTCTTTTTGCTGTTTGTTTGTGGGTTTGGGTTTGTTTTGGGGTGGGGAGGGAGAGTGTTTGGGTTTGGTTTTATTTTTAAATTATTTGGCTTATAGTTTCATGGTTTTTATGTAAACTTCAGTTCTGTTTACTTGCTTCCATCCTCAGCTAACATATTCTGCAACACTGAGCACTGAGAACATTGCCATTGATTTCCATCAGCAAAGGATCACACCCTAACTGCTTCCAATTTCACAGTTACTAAGCAACACTAAGTGATCACAGCCTCTGAGCAAGCAATGTCCTGTATTCAAAGGTTTGAATTGTAGAACTCCATAAAGACTTGGAACTTGGGCACCTACCAATGAACACCAGCTCTGCAAGTCTTAGATAACAAACTCTTGCAGTACAGAATTACATACCTTTGGTGCTGCTAATTGAAATTAGCTTTACTGAACCACAAAATTTCCTTGTACACTCATCATGGACCTAAAACTGGGAGTACTTTTAATATATGCAAAGTTTTTTTGTATTTTGCCCAGGATTTACCAGAACAAAACCCCTTTTATTTATATTGAAATTCATACATAGCCCTCCTGTTAAAGTTACATCTTCAGGGATAAAGATGAAAAAGAAAGCACACAAAACCAGGACATTAAACACCATCAGCCTTAGGGGAATAAACAACATCATCCCTTACAATTCAGTGCATCTTTGGAGTACTGAACATTTTTTTTAATTATTCATAAAAACACTGTAAAAGGATTTCTGTTTTTCCTTTAAAATAGTATCACTGGTAAAAATACTATAACTATTAGAAAATAGTAAATAACACCATGCTCTTAATTTTTTTTGTTGTAGGAGATTTTCCTGAATACAAACAACTCTTAAAAATAATCAATAGCTAAATTTGCTTTAATGAAGATGGTACTTGCAGCCTTTACTAAATTATACTTACTCATCTACACACCAAGACAACAGAAACCTTGTTTGCTGCTAACATGGAAAATCTGAATGGTCCAGAAGACTGTATCCATTACCCAGTGAATGACTAAGAATGAGACTGGCTGTTCTCCCTTGGAAAATCCTGATCTGGTCTAGCATTTAAAAAATGTGAAATTGCAAGGGTGAGAAAGTGCTATGGAAGCCCACGCACGAGAATGCTGCAAAATAAATTAAGTGCTGCAGAAACCTCTGGTGTTTCATGTACATCCATTCACACACTCACACAAATGTATACAGTAATTGTTTAGGGACACAGTTTAGCTCTTTTCACACCCATTAGAGGATCCTAATCATAAGAGTTGAGCAACATAAAAGCTTTTGAAGCAGAAAGCCTGGACGTTGGTGTGTTACATCGAATGGAAACAATATTACACAGAAGTCTTTCACTTCTGAGACTGATTAGAAGCTGTATTGTATTTACCACAGTATGAAGATAATAACCTGAGAGAACATTAGCATTAATCATTAATTCATTGTGGGGAAACTCTGGAAGAGGATATGTTTCTAAAAGGAAAATGATCACATTAAAATGCAAGCAAACTTTGAGGAAAACAAGCTGTGCCAAGTAAATGGTGCCAAAATTAAGCAATTCATAGTTCCCATACTTGGTCTTCAATAGGAAGAATTTAGAGCACATGAAAATACAACAACAGCTTAGCAAACCAATGGGAAAAAAATCAACTGAGTGTTACGTTGCCTATCTGAAAGCTTGCTGTAATTACACAGATCCTATTCCAAAAGGCTCATGTACCTAATAAATAGTATTGGAAGACACTGAACAACACTAAGCACATATAAACTGTCCTGTGCTTCCTAAGAATCGTCTGTCCCCAGTAAACAGAAGAGCAAGCATGCAAAATTCTCCATATAAAAAGTAATTAGAAAAATTAATCAATTTTTCCTCTCCTTCTTTAATAATTATGTATCAGTTTTAGAAAGCAAAATGGTCAGGTGACATTGCTCTGTAATGATTTCAATTAAAATATATGATGTTGCTTTTAATGCAATTTACAACCTCATAAGTAACCAACCTGAGGAGAAAAGCAATAAAACAAAAGAAAAAAGCTACCCACCATTTAGCCAGTGACCAAACAGCAATATGAAAGATATCACATTCCTCTTTCTATGCTTTAGATACAGAGGAGCATTTTGATATTCCAAATACTTAGGGATGTTATTTGCTATTGATACTTTTAAATCATTACTAAGAACGCACTTGACATCTCTTGGGAAAAAAAAAATGCTGCACACCCGAACTTGCAGGTTCTCTTTTAAAGCTGACTTCCCTCTGTCTCCTTACTGCACACAATAAAAGGCAAGCCTTCTGTTGGCAGGCTTCAGGTCACTTGCTCAGTTGCTACCCCCAAATCACAGCATGCAGGGCTGCATTCCACCTGAGGAGTATTTGTGGAGGCTGCCAGGCAGAGATGCCTGTGCTCACCAGGGTAGAAGGGGCATTCCAGGCTGTGAAGCTGATTGCACTGGAAGGGCTTGCTAACAGAGATGTCAATGAAGTAAAGGAGTTTCAGTACCTGAGTTAACAAGCTGCTGCTCCATGACCCCACAGCCCAGGACCTCCATCCATTCTCCTTGGAAGTTGATCTCCATCTCAAAGGAAGGGTGAGTAAATGGGAAGTAGCAATCTACCCATCTGACTTGCAGTCCTGTAGCAGTGTTAAAAAAATAAATACATATGAAAGGGTGTATGCTTAAAAGGCCATCCCTCCAATCATCTGTAAAATTTGTCCTTCAACTAAAGACATGAATTACAGCAATCCAGAGAAAATAAATAGCAAACAAACTAATTTAAAACACTTGTGTGAGGTGATAAATCTTAAAACCTGTGGAAAAAAATGACCATGTCTTTTCTAATATGAAAAATGCTTTGTGCAATTCAAGCACCCTTTGAAACCAAATCAATCATTTGTCAAACTCTGGTAACCACCTGGCATTGAACAAAAATGAGCCAAGATAATGGAAAAGTCAGTAATTTTGTTATTCTTTGCACCAGGAAATGACAAACTGCTTCTCACAGGAAAAACTAGCTAAGTCTTTAATTTTTACTTAGTATTTTATGGATTGTCTAGACAAGTAATTTTTTTTCATCAAAACTTAATTAAAATACAGAGCTATTCTCTCTGTATATGTTTAAAAGTGAAAGTTAAAAATGGATATTAATATACACAAATAGAAATATATTTTCACAGAGTTGTACATTATTAAGGTATGCAACACATGCACAGAGCATTCTCAACCTGGTAGGTAAGTGAGGGGAAAAGCCCCACTTGGCAATTCCCCACCATGCCCCCCAGCTCAGCACCTCTGCAGATACCACTGTGCAGAGCAAGCAAAGTCCCGGCATCTCAGAGCAGGGCAGCCAGAAGAGGACAAGGTCTTCCTTCCCAAGGTCTTCAGTGCTGCCTAAAGCAGAGTTGTTGTCAAAGTGCTCATTATATTTGATGAGTTTTAGTTCTTATAATGATTTACAGATGCTTTGCTTCACTAATTTTTTTTTTTCTAACCATTAGTTGTCAGGAAAGAAGTCTCAGAAACATGAACCATAAAAACTTGATAGAGAACTGAAATACAAATTCTGCAAGCTAAGCTATTGCCTTAACTCCAAACATATCTTCTCTTCAATTAAGCCAAATGCTAATCAGAGTCAGGATCATTAAGAACCAGGCAGATCCAGCTTCAAAAATAAAGAGCTGAACCTCATTTTTGAAAGGCAAAGGTAGTGTGAGTGACAGCAACTGTTAAAATTCCTGGTTCGATCTTCGGATTTTTTTTGAGATGTTTCATAAGAGGAATGTAAAACATGAAATTTTATGATTCATACTAAAAGTTTTTAAAATAAAAATATTTAAAGTAGCCTCAAAAACTAGATCTTCATTAATTACTTCTGAAAACATGAAAGTAGCTACAGAAACTGAAACAATAAATTACAACAAAGATGTATATGCATGGCCAAAACATAAAATACTTCCTAACAGTCACAAGAAACTTTTCTAGATGCCATGAAAAAGGAAATGGCAAGGCAGGTTTCAAACCAAACAGACTGGCACTTCTAGATTTCCTCTGATTTCTTAAAAACCAGTCTCAGGAAAGAATATGAGTAATGGAAAGTCTTTTTGATAATTGTATAGACAGAACTCAGAAAACCAGAAATATTTACAATAGTTTCATTCACAATTGTAGGGTGACAGCAATCACTTTATTGCTCCTTTTTACCTGCATGACAATTAAAAAAATACATAGATGAAAAGAGTCACGCATATACAATAATATAGTGTGCAGAAAACTTTTTTTTAATTTCCTGATCTTGGCATTTTTAATCCTTGGGCTGTGCACATATAAAATATTCTCAATTAGCTTGCAAAATTTGCAAATGCAGCAACTACTTTAAATATTCAACTAGTTTGCATTCAGTAACAACATTCAGATAATTGTTTCTTATTAATCCTCTGATTACTTAAAAAATGAAGCTCTGTGAAACAAAGGATTTCTCAGCTGTTTGTTCTTAATTAAAATAAATTTTAAAAGGTAAAAAAAGAATTTAAAGCTCTTTTTATTTTTGAATTTTAATGCATATTAGTACTTAAGAGGCTTCTGGTTTAAATGCAAATAAGCAAACAAACAACATTCTGAATAAACCAAAACAAATTCACAATGAAGAGACAACTCTCACCTTCATTCTGTTCTCTAAATTAATAGTTAATCCCACATACCACAATTATATTATTCATACAGTATCCAGGCCATTGGGAATACCTCTGTAGTTTATATTCAAGTGTTCTTTCAGACTTTTGGCTCTAGAAGACTTTACTGAAAAGCAGAGGGTGCTCAGCCTTTGGCAACATTAACTGCATTTCTATAGAGTGTCACAGAACAAATGGGTACATTTATTATTTAGATACAAAATATTGTCTTGGTGCTCAATTTATTCCCAAGGAGTAAAGGGCATTGCTTACACTCAGCAAATTAAACCACTAAGGACTCTAAAGGATTATGATGATTAGGCTTCCTGTAGTACTATGTAATTTTCCTGATTTGGCCTAGTTTATTTCTTCACATACAGACTATGAAATACTGGCAAAATTGATATTTTCTAGAAATTTTAGGAGGCCAAGAGACATATCTCTCTTAAAACAAGCACTTACAAGAGCACACTGCTAAATCTAATCAAGGCCTGACCACTAGACACAAACTTTTCCTGTTCAAAGAAATTATTTGTGTTATCAGACATAAATACACCTGCTCATTTCAGAGCCTCACAGTGCTCATGAGAGTCCTTCCAGTGGGTAGAGGTCCATTCATAATTGTGCTGGGTTGAACACCAGGATCCCAGCAAAACTGCTCTACCACTGCCCTCCTCAACTGGACCAGGGGTAGAAAATTTAATGAAAGGCTCATAGGTTGAGATAAGAGCAGGAAGAGATAACCCAGCAATTACAGTCATGGGCAAAGCAAACTTGACTTGGGGAAAGTAGTTCCATTTATTACCAATAAAATCAGAGCAGGATAATGGGAAATAGAAACTAAACCTTGAAAACAACTTCCCCCATCCCTCCCTTCTTCCAGGCTCAACTCCACTCCCAAAATCTCTACCTCCTCCTCACCAGCACTGGGGCTGGGGAATGAGGACTGTGATCAGCTCATCCCTCATTTTCTCTGCTACTTTTCCCCTGCTCCACCAAAGACAATCCTTCATTAATTGCACCAGCATGAGACCCTTCCACAGCACACAGTCCTTTAGGCACCTCCTGTTCCAGCACGGGTCTGTCCACAGGGCCACAGGTCCTGCCAGAAGCCTGCTCCGGCACAGGCTTCCAACAGGGTTCCAGCCTTCTTTGGGACTCTACCTGCTCTAGCATGGGGTCCTCCATGGGCTGCAGGTGGACCTCTGTATCTCCATGGACCTCCATGGGCTGGAGGGGCACAGCTGTTTCACCATGGGCTGCAGGGGAATCTCAGCTCAGGCACCCGGAGCACCCCCCCTCCCTCCTTCTCCATTGACCTTACGTCTCAACCAAGGTATCTGAAGGGCTGCTCCTCACACATGTTCTCATGCACCTCCCTGGCTGCAAATTGTTCAGGATTTTTTCTTGTCCCTTTTAAAATGAGTTATCCCAGAGGTGCTAATGCCATCCCTGATGGGCTCAGCTTTGGCCAGCAGTGGGTCCACCCTGGAGCTGGCTGGCACTGGCTCTGTCAGACATGGAGCAAATATCTGGCAGCTCCTCACAGAAGCCACCCCTGCAGCCTCCCTGCTACCAAAACCTTGCCATGCAAACCCAATACAGTAACTTATATGTCAGATCAGTATGGAAATAGTGAATAATTACTGTTATTTCTGAACACTGAATCCAGGTAAAGAATTGGTCATAGCCTGCACTCAAAAGTAATGGTGTTATTAGATATTAAGCTAAACAAGTGCTAGCCTAATTGAGTCTCATAATGAAAAAGGCTTGACCAAAGGCACTGAAAAAGAAAGAAAAGAAAAAAGAACAAACCAAACACATTAAAGCAGCCTATTACTACACTACAGCACAGAAGCAACAAAGCCTGAGACCCAGATGGTCTTCACTGACCAGAAATTCTCTTTGTTGCTGTGAGGATTATTTTTAGAGACAAGGTTATGGAAGAAAAAGGAGAGGGGTGCAAGGAGGGTGCTGGGAAGCATAGAAGGTATTGAACTGTGGCCTCTTGAGGTGTGTGTCAATTTGTAAGTACTCTGCACCTCATTGTTTCAGATAATTCATCACACTTGCAGCAGACAGGAGCTGGCTGCCCATATAAACCTCACATTTTTCAGAAGTTATTAGCCAGACCATTATGTCCTTTATAATTTTTTTTAACTCATTACACCCATAGATCTCCATGCACTCAAAGGAGGTCTCAGTACAAGAGAATTAAGAAGGAGAATGAGCAGAACATGTTTGATTTAAAAGATATCCAGTGGCTGTTCAGTGAGAATCAGCAGTGGCAAAACCATCAGTCAAAGCACAGTATTACTCACTCTCCTGCCTTCCCTTACCAGTGCCTAGGAACTGGGTAAATAAATATGGGATAGCAGTGAATTTTGAGCCATTTCATGTAAAGCAACAAATCACAGTATCAGCACACAGTCATTATTTTCTATTTGATATAGTAAGACTACTTCTGAATCTCCCAGAGTGCAGAGAGCTTTTGGCAAGCTACAGAGGGGTTGGAGAAAGAACCATAGCTGAAAAAGACTGGCTAATTTATACGGAAATTTTGGACAGCCTTGTTTCTAGGTAACTAAAATGAGAACTAACAGACTACCTACACTGGCAGAGCTGTATGGGGAGATGGATGTGTAACTTAAATTAGTGGATTTTAAGTGTGCATCCTATGGAGGTAACAGAGGAAAACTAAGAAAAGTCTAGGTGTAGTATTTGAAATAGCTTCCTGACAGAAAAATGGAAGAAACTGAAAGACAGTTACTCATAGAATGCAAAACCAGGCATGTTATACCATCAGAAAATGCCATAAGAACTACTTTACATTGACAAGTTTTTAAGACAACTGATTGGATACTCCAGAACTTTCCTCCTCCTCTAACATTTGTCATTCCTTTGTCTGTTGGCAAAGCCAGAAAGACATAAAAGGACAAAATTCTGTAATAAGGGTAAGTGCAGATTCTGTGAAGTCTATGACCTTCCTCAGGACAACACAGTGATTTCCAAACAACTTTGTTTTGTCAATGCTGAGTTGTTCAAATAGTGTGGCAGGAGCCGGTAGAGCCCAACTGTCTCATTAAATATTATAAAAACTAACCTAAAACGCCACACACACACACACAAAAAAAAAAAATGCAAGTCAGTGGTATGACCTTTCTGCAGAGATCCTCAATCTATCATCAACCTGAGCTGTTAAATTCCCAGAGAAGCACTGCAGAAGCACAGCTTCCAAGTCCAGGACTTCAGGTACAAGTGAGTTTATGCACAACTAACATGTACAGCAGGCTCAGTCTACAATCCAAACACTCTGCCTATAATAAACAGTCGACTGTATGACAATGCAACATTTCAGCCACTGCAGCTGTGGTCATGCTACCCTGCTAGAAAAGATGTGCAACTTCACTACAATATTCTGCTGACAGTACAGGTTGTAAAGAATACAAATGATGCCAAGGATAAAGGAATTAAACTTTTACTTTTAACAGAACATGGTGCCTTATGAAATACCCACATATAGGAAAAACAAATTTTCCAAGAGCAACACATTTAAACACATTTTAAATATTAAGTTAAAATTTACAGGAGTCAAGATACAAAAAGTAATCAAGAGTACCATGTAAAGTAAAGAGTAAAATGCTAGTTAAAAGATGACAGCTGTCAAAAGACAAATTTATTTATGTGTGCCTCAAGACAGTTGCAGTGCACCAATGTCATATACCTTGTGCCTAACATGAACTTTGAATACTTTGAATTCCTGTATTTCCATGAATGGGGCAGGGGGGAAATACACATATATATACACATACATATGTAAATTTAAATTTAAAACCATATTAAATTTAATTCAAACTATATCTTGTGTTTGTATTCCAGGAAAAATGTTGGGGGTGTAGAAATAGAAAACTCCAACAAGGTGGCATCACCTTTAGTTTGTACATTTTAAATAATTTATGAATACATTTTAATGTCTTTATAGCTAATGGGTGGACTGTATGACAACTAGTAATAGCCAACATGCTGAAGCTTAAAGTGCAGTATCTGTCAACAGTCAGAGAAGGATGCCACTGCAGTCTGAGATACCACTAATAACTCTGAGAAATTGCTCACTTTAAACATCCTCAGCATCTGAGGTTGATCTAAATGCATCCTTTTACTGTTACCCACTTTCATCCCAATTTTGTATGTTTCAAAAGGTCACTGTTAAGTAAAATACAGCTACAAGAGGCTTTGAGCTGAGGAACTTCAAAATTTTTGTTCAGGTGGAATAGAACAGTAACTGGTAAAAGTTTTGCATGCTATAAGTCAACTTGAAAAATTCAGAAAAATATTCAAGCAGTCGTATCTAGAACTTGGTATCATTATCAATCCACTCTTGTAACTACTGCTCTAAGTGCAGTAAAAATCTTAAAACACATTAGAAAGTAGGCAAGATACCTCATGCATTCTAATACCATCCAGTATTTCCTCAATAGAAAAACGAATCAGCTCAGAAGAGCAGTCTCCTTGCCAAGAAATAACATTAATGTAGCAATTTTGACTCAGGCCATTTATAAATTCAGCTCCTGAAACTGAAAGCAGGTATTTCTGAGAAGAGAATACTTCATTCATATACACATCCATTACCCTTTCTCATTCCACTGCAAGTACCAAAAAACAATTACTGTTCAGCTTGATGTGGACGTAGCAAACACAGTCTGCCCTCAGCTGGAAGGTTTAATTTATCCACACAAGGGATGCAGCACATGGACACACGCACCCCTTCTCTGCTCCTGGTGCAGGATCTGAGTGCTGCTCAGCTGCACCCAAGCTCTCCTGCACCCCAGATGCAATGCTGCACCCATACTCCATCCCTCCAGGGACACAGGAGGCCCACAAGGATGAAGCAGAAGGGGTCCTGCAGAGTTTTGTGCTGGAGCTGCCTCTCCTTGCAGGACCCACCCTGTGCCTTCTGCCAGACCACTGCTTGCAGCTGGGTCTCCACACGTCCCCACCTGCATTTGTGCCCACCACGTTACTCTGACATGCTGCACACCTAAACATTTTCACAAAAACCTGCTGAGTCAACAGAGGGTTGTGTGCATCAGTATTCAGGAAAACCCAGAGAGGAACGCGTGGCCTCTTGGAAAAACCCATCTGGCTATTTCATATTACCAGCTGCCAACACAACCCCTAAGCCTCCTGCCTACGTTATGCAGCAAAATGTTTCTCCAAAGCCCCAATGACTACAGGCATGAGCAATCTGGGGGAAAAGGTGCAAGAACCCACCGTCACCAAAGATGTGAGTCATGAGCTTCGTGAGCACTTGCTTCAGGTTGAACTCCACCAGCCTCACCGCCTCCATGGTGTGACACTCCTGCTTGTGTGCAGTGCGATGGCCTTGCTCAAACAGCTGTAAACCTTCACCGTCTTTAATGCTGGAGAACAACTAGAACAAAACCACAAAAACACCGTGTTTTGCATCAGTACCTTCTGAACGAAAATAGAGAATGAAGATTCATTGATATAAGTGGGAATCTTACCTGATAAGTCTACACTGTGAAAAACAAACAAAGACTGTGACTTTCTACAAATTCTGTTCACTAAATGCAGAGATGAATCTCTGTAAGAACAAAAATGTTCAAACAATTAAATCTGGTTTATTTCTATCATCAAATAATATTATTAGCTATAGGAAAATAATAATTTACAAAATAAAGCACGTCTCCTTTTCTGATTCAGTTACTTTGGAAGTTACCATGCAGAACGAAGTACTCTGTACAGTGTATGTAAATTACGCCCCAAAAACTACAAAACACAATTAACTCCATGGCATTTATCAGAACTTCAACTCTTTAAGTACTTGGACGATGTAAAAGAAACACCAAAACAGAAACAAAAACAGAAACACAAAACCAAAACAAAGCCAACCCAACCAACCCCAAACAAAAAAGAAACCCAAACAAAAAAAAGCCCAAACCAAAACAAACAAACAAACAAAAAAAAACCCAAAACAAACTCTGGCAGTTTAATGAGACTTAAACTGTTTACAGTTGATTCATCATGGGTACAAGTTTATATTCATTTAAGGACTACCATTTTCCTGTATGTTCCTACACAGCATCATTTTTGTGAACAAGAATTTTGTCTATGGGGCTTGTAAGGATTCATGATCTCAAGAGAGGGTTTTCCAGATAAGTTATAGAGCACAGGGACAGCTGTTTTGGGACGTGTCAGACTTGCTCTTCATTCACACATTGCTCACCACCACATCTGCTGCAAGTTGAAGGTTTCTGCTTTCTGCATATCCCCATATGTTTCTGGCCACGTGATCCTGGCCAGATACACACCAGCAAATCTATATCCTTTCAGAGAAACCAATAAACACATTCATTAAACAACATTGTTGGAGGCTCTGTGTCCTGGGAAGACAAGCAGGCAAATTCACAATCTAAAGAGTATTTTTGTTGGAGATCCTTACAGCTGTACAAACCCCCCATATCTGGGGTGAAGTCTGGAGGGTAGGGAGAGCCAGTTGTGAAAGTGTTTCTAGTGCTCTTCCTACCCCTCCTCCTCTACCTTCCCCTAATCAATCAAGCACACACAGAGGGGAAAAAACACGCACTGAGATTTTCTTCCCATTAAGCCTTCCAACATAAATAGCCCTTACTCAGGAGATGCCACGAATAACCTTAACAACTCATGGATGCCCACAGAAGTTGTTTTAACCACAGTTTGATGCCTTCAGAACACAATGCTCTAAAGAAAAAGTTCAAGTGAATCTCTGGTATTCCACAAATGCTAGATACAATTAATTAGTTTCTAGAACATTTCCTACAGACACAATGAATGAAGAGTCTGAGTTTAGACAGCAGGCAAACTAGCACCACAGTGGATTGAAGAAGTAGAAAGAAATGAAATCCAGTAGCATTTAACTTTGTATTGCTAGTCACAAGGAGATCGCTGGCCAACTTAGAAAACATTTATTCTCTTAATCTTCTTAGTGTGCAGCAGAAAATACTAAATTAAAAAGGGAACTAATAAATACCAAATAAAATTATTCTCCACCAGTCTAACAAAAATGCCTTTACTAACCAAAAGGCAGCAGCTTGACAAACAGAGTATCACACTTTTAAATAACAGATTCTTTATTCAAGTGCTCATCTGAAAGATTAAACCCCCTTCTTCTTACTGACATTAATCCTACCCTGACTGGAACAAGAAAATAATACCCACCCTACAACTAATTTGCTGTCAGCAAGGCAGATCGGTCACCCAGCATGTGGTTTAGAAAGCTGGGGGAATTCAGAGAGGCCAGCACTAGCCTAGGGAGGATAATTGTCTTAGGCTTATCTGGTGGCCAGTGGAGAGACACAGGATCCCTCAGAGAGGAGCACAGAGTGGCCAAATTAGGTTCCTGCTCTGAACAACCCTACACAGGTAGCTATTTTTTCTATTGACTGACTCATTCACTCACTAAGCCAGAAACACCCTTCAGGCAACAGAGATGTTCCCTCCTTTGACCAGAATACACTGTATTTACACATTAGAAGGTACATTTGTTATTTTACCTATCAGCAGATTTTAGGACATGAATCTCTCTTCCTCCTTTTTCCCTTCACTCCTCCCTTCAGCTTAAGACTGGCTCCTCAGACAACTGAAAACAACAGACAGTCTGGACACTAGCCTTCAAAACACAGCATACTTGTATCAACAAGTACATAGAAATACTTTTCCTTACTGTTGTATTATTTCTGAAATGTTGATAACACAATTACAGTCTAAAGCAAAATTCTATTCCAGTGGTTTATATCAGATGTGGAAACAAAATACATGCAAGAACAATTAAATACATTGAGTCATAATGCAGCCCTGTCACCTGCCTGAGCCCTAATCCTGCCAAACCAGTCACAGGCACCATCTCCAAGTGCCTCCAAGCCATAGGTTCCTACTCCAAGCCAAGTGAAAATGGTGAAGTTCAGCTTAGTAATCAAATATCAGCACACTAGCAGCTCCAAGAGATGAGCTGGCACTTGGAACAGGGCTGGGTCACTTTGGGCACAGGTATGACTCCAGTCCGTTTCAGACAGGCTCTGAAAGCACAGCCATAGGGAAGTCCCAGAAACAGGCAAGACAACAGCTCCCTCTTACAGTCAGGCACCAAGAGGCTTTGGTATTCTCCACAGAGGCTCCATCAGCTGCAGATGGGATTATACCAAGAGAAAAAAAAGAGATACTTTACAGTTGTATTAATATTTATTCCTGACTTCCCATTCACTGACATTGCTATGTCAATATGAGCGGCTTTAAACCAATACGCCAATTCCACTACTACAACGACTGAACTGTGCTAAGTACATGTCCTGGATTAGAAACACTTCAACATTTCTGTACACATAAAGCCAGGAAAGTCAAAGCTTGAATAAAATGAAGAATCACCTACAATCGCTCCTTTTTGATGTCAATTTTTCTCAAGCACATATCTGAGCAAATGGAGAAAAAAAATACCTAACATCTTGCATAAAGCACTGACACGTGCAAGACGGCATTTTCACGTACATTCATTCCTTCAGTGCAGACTAAAACAGCATGCACTATCTTATTGTATTGAATACAATCAGTCACTACTACAAGCAGGAAAGAAATTTCCTGTAGTCATAAATCGAGTACCTATGTGTCTGTCTAGTGTAAGGACAAGAAGATTTTTCTTTGAGTGAAGGTGTGCAAAACATTGAATACTGGATCACCATGAAAAAGTCAAAAAAATCAACACTTCCCAGGATTTATCAGCATATCTGACCGATGCTGCATTACAACAGAAAAGGCAGAAAGGAATTGAAGTGACCTAACCATATGGCATGAAGTTTAGTCAGTTTATCTCATAATAAAAATAAATTAAAATTTGATAACGTGTAAGGGCAAGAAGACAGAGTTTTAACTGGCCAAGTACAAATTGAGCTAAGGTCCTTCAAAAGCACACTCCAGCATTTCTCAGCCTGGCATGAAGGGCAGAAGTCACATTTGTGATTTAAACAAAGACCTCAATATTTCCTCAATCATTTGACAGACTTTTTAGTCTCATATCCCTTCATTATCCATACGCTTAGTATTCAGAATTAAGGGTCTCTTTGCAGGATGGCATCCAGAGTAGGTCTCAGATCAGAGACATCTGTAACTATATCCTGTCTTTCCACAATGCAGTTGTGTATTCATCCTGCCACTCATGCATTCACCAGTGATTAAGATAATGAATAAATCATACTCATGTACTTATACTCTCAGGCAAACAAGCATATAAAATTATCTCCGTATGAGGATCTGCACGTGACTACACCAAACCTTGACACACCAAATAAATTTTGTCTCACTGGCCCTAATGAATATCTCTAAAAATGAACCAAGAGCTGCATTCTGAATCCACTTACAAATAGCAAACCCTTCCCACAACATTTTAAATGGGCTGTGGAACTCAAGACTCAACCAATGGATCAGGAATAATGAAGATGATGCCACTTATAGAAGGCTCAAAGAGAAAACCTAATTTTAGTCTCAGTCAGCCTCCAAGGTGTAACTATGCAGCCAGCTTCAGGTACCAAAGATATACACAGCCACATGACATAAGGCTCTTCACTGCATATCAATAAGGATTTTTGGGGGCAGAAAATGACAAAAAATTTACTTCAACCCACAAGCTTGAAGGTGATCAGCCTAATTTCTACATCCTTCCATTCTAGTTCTCCAATTACAGCAAAGAAAGGTAACCTCTGTTGTTTTTTGGGGGTGGAGAGCTATTTTTGGTGGTTTTTTAACCTAATCAAAGTGTTTTTGTAAGAAAAGAAAAAATGATAATGATGTTTCCAGAAAGAAAAAGTAACACTGCTACACAGACACCTGATATAGTGAGACAGCTATCATAAACTTCTGGTTTTGTAGCAGTAGTAATTCCTTGACTTTTAAGTACCTTAGGCTTCCCAAATACACTTGTGGACATTTTCCTCTTTTTTTCTTCTCCTGCACAATTTAAATATTGCATTGAATAGATTTAATGGCCTTGTTCTGAAAAGCTTTGTTGGTTTGTTTGGTTTTTTTTAGCTGGACAACAAAAAGTAAGACAAAGTCTGAAAGAAAAAAATGAAGTCTTTGCAGTAAAAGATGCACCCTCAGTTTTCAAACTTTCTAGACCATGGATCACTATGAAAATCTAACAGATCTTTTGATGCCCTCCGCTGTCAAATTTTTGACTAAAAATAACAAAGAATACAATTTGGATCCTCGGATCAGTGAAGATCTATTTATTATGGCATGATTTACACAACTCAGCTTGGAAAATACTGAACCTACAATGTTCACTACTTGGATTAATACTGGAAAAAGTGAAATCAGTTCCACCTAAACTAGCCAGGCTCTTCGTTGTGACCACTCAGTTCAACTGCATCTTCAGGAATAAATTCACCTCCGAATAGTCTAGCAAAGTAATGCTGCTGCTCTTTTTATTACCAGGTGGATCTATGGGTAAATGGACCGAATGCCTCTGCTCCTGTCTGGCCTTGCTGCTCCCTGCGAGAAGGAGGGACAGCTCCCAGGCTCTTTGGGACCCATGCTTTGCTCACAACCCCATCTATAAGTTGTAGAAGGCTAAGAAGGGCTCCTTTCCTTGGTCATTTAAGCCTTTTAAAATATTTGTTCCTTGGTGCCCAGCTAAAAACTGCTATTATGACTCCCACTGACGCTCAGAAGCACTCTCAGACAAACTAAAAGCTCCAAATAACTCCATTAAATAGGTTGATCCCTGGAACTTAAATTGATTTAAATTCCTTTACATATGAGGATTAAGAAAAGGGGACTGAAGACAGGAAGAAGCTCTTCTTTGATACAATGTCAGAGAAAAAAAGCACAGTGTCCAAAGCTGCAGTGAACATGTAGAATTCTGGAGAAGTCAAACCTAAAGACACAAGTTTTCCAAGGGGAAAACATAGCATGGCACTTGATAAAAAAAAAAAAAATGCAGATAAGTGGTCAAGTTCACATCATCCCATACCACAAGGAAAAGGATAAAAGCAACATCTTTTTCTTTTTAACAATACACCAGGAATATTGCCAAGGTACGGAAGTATGGGAAGACAAGGAAAGGAGTATGTATTTAGATGAAAAATAGAAAAACCTACTAATCTCCTATTACCTAGAACAAGGGTCTTTACATTTCAGGATATAAACTCTAGAAGCTATAATACTGAATTTTTTAAAAATTATTTATAGTGCTTTGGAGAAGCAATCCTTTATTTGTAACTAGAATATTCAGCCTTTTTCCATTGCATTCTAACAAAAAAGTTTTCATTTCTACCATAAGCATTTCAATGGAGAATAAAGATGTATCCCTACTACTTCTAGCACAAACAAGCCTGATGAGAGCATCATGTTTTCATTGAAACAACTATGTATTGGCCTCCAATGGAACAAGGTTACTAAAATAGAGGAGCAATTCCTATCTTTTAGCATCTGTTCCCCTTAAAATCTATGTATAATTCAGTACAGACTATGAAGTCTCCTTCAAATGCGTAAACATTTTTTTGTTATCAACTGAAATCTGTTCCTTGACTGCCATTGGGTTTATATTGGCTCCCTCTTCTGGCTGACATGCACAAAGTGCAGTGTAGTTGAGATTTTTTTTCTCTTTTCCATAAATTATGGATCTGCACCAAAGGCAATGGTATAGCATGGAAATCATTTCTCTTATAATCCACCCAGGAAAACTGGCCAGTTCAAATCTGACTACAGCAGTATCAAAAATGCCAATCCAAAGTACTAACCAAAAGAAAAAAAAAGCCATACACCATGGAAGAAAAAAAATTTCAAACACCAATTAGAAGAAAAACAGATATGCTGGAGGAAGCAAATAAAAAAGGATATCATTTGGGGGGACTCTTTAAGAAGAACAGCTCATTTTATGTTCAGAATTCTGAAGTAGATTTGGAAAGCTATTTTTCGTTTTAACTATATCATTTACTTTCTAACTGTTCTTCTATTACATTTAGAAAATAATCACCTCAAATATTTTTAAATATATTGAAAAAATGTCTAAATTATTTTCAGATGTTCTTTGATAACAGTCCAAGGACATTTTTTAAAAGTTCATGAAAAATTTAATGAATTATTCTAAATTTTAGCAAAGAGTGAGTCTGGGAGATGGGAATTTCTTTAGTACTTTAATATTTACACTCATACTAAGCTGCAGAAATGCATCAGTTACCTGCCCATCTTTGAATTATAGATTACATCTCTCTTTAAAAAGTAATCAACCAACCATCACGAAAAAATATATAGCCAAAAAACCAAATTGGTCACAAATATATCAGAAAAAATACTGTAAAGCTGCCAAACCCACTTTGTTTTTCCAGATCTTACTTCAACATACCGATTTTAACTTTGATATAAAGAATTATGCTGAAGGCTTCCATCACAGGACAGGAGTTTTAACCTAGTCATGACTACAGAATTAGGTATTTGTAAAGAAGACTCACCTTTGTACCCCTACATCTTTTGTATCCTGCCTAAAACTTCAGCTGAAGATGAATTGACTTTTCCCCCACAACTCCTAAACTGAGATCAAACACCAAATTCCTCTAAATTCAACTTCTTATAAGATCACTCTAGGCCTTTGTTTTTCTTCTGACATCTTCTTAGGTCTGTGGTCACTTACACTGAGAAGACAGTGAATAATAAATGTAAAAAGCAAAAGAACAAATTAGAGCAGCAAACTGACAACAGCATGTAAAATTACTGTATTGGCCATAACATGAAATGTACCCAGGGTTTGTAGCTAAGAGCTAACAGTTTTTCCCTTGGTTCCAAAGACTCTGATCTTTGGTACTTGTGCAAATTTCCTCTCACCAGAGACTGTAGTCTGGTTAGGAATGAAAAGTGTGAGACAAGGGTAACAGGCTCTGACAGTCACACATTTCTGCTCAGTGGGTTACAGCTTAAACTTGAGTATAAATAAATGAATATCAGAGTATTTCTCTCATGTAGTATTACCTCTATTTAGTCTTTGTTCCGCTCAAACAGTTCCTTCTGGAATTATTTAAATGTGGGTTATTCTGAACAGGCAACCAGAATACAAAACACAGAAACAGTCCCCAGTGAAATTTCAGAATTGCACATTCATTTTTTTCCACAAGGCTCTTGTGATTAAGACTGTAAAAAGGGGTATATATTGAAACACAAAGTGAAGCAAAAAAGAACACATCAGATCATGCTCAGGTTTATAATTTTTTATGTTGCCCAATAAACAACACTTGTACTCATCATACACCACACCACTATTCTTTCTTCATCTGTATAGAAAGTTCCTCAATAACTTCTCAATCATTTTCTTGGGGAAAAAGAAAGGAGAGAAAAGAAACAATCTCCACTGCAATGAATTAGATTGTTGAACACTGTATATTTCTAGATAGAACATATCAGTGAAAACATTTCTGTAACTCTGTTCCCAGTTATTCAAATCCTATTATTCAATTTGTAGAGCAGAAAGAAATAGTCTGTCATTAGGACCAAAATTTCCTAAGGGATATATTCATAAACAAGTAGTTCAATGATTAGATCAATCACACCCAAGGTTGCAGAAATTTCATCCTGCAATAACGTTGATGTTCTAATTTTGTGGCAAGTAAAATATTTCCATCTGAATGACTGAACTTCTGCGCAAGTAAAAAAAAAATGTGATGAACAAAACCAGTTAAGAAATTGTGTTTTCTTAATATAGTATTGTATACCATATACCCTGATTATATTTATAAAAAGACCTACGGGAAAAGAACAGCAAACCAACGAGGCTGGGTAATCTGCAGTGTTTCCACTTTGTGGTTACCCAGAAGCAGCTGCAGGCTGGGCTCAGCACCACCCAGCTCCCAGCACACCTGCAGAGGCAGGTATGAGCTCACAGCAGAACAAGCAGCAGCCACACAGGGTGGCAAAGTGCAGTGCAGGCAGCACCAGCCCCTGCCATCAGAGAGAAAAGCAGTGCTCTGTGATTACCTTCGTTTTCCCTCAGGCATCCAAAGGCATCAGGCTTCTCTGCCAAGCTCCTGTCACCCGCTGGCAAGCACATTAAAAATGGTCTACATCTCAGTATTATTAGAATAAGCTAGTTTTAGTTATAGAACTGTGAATTTGGCAGTATTGCTACAAGCATACACAAATTATACAAATCAATTACTATTTGGAAAACAAACTGGCTTATATTTACCACTGATCAATGATGCAGCAGAGTACTTAATGACACCCAGGCATTTGCAGAACATGCACGCTGTGCCAACAAAACATATAAACTTAAGAGTCTGAGACATCAACCTAGAGCTCTTCAGCTGATGCCTCTGGACTCTGATGGGTTTGGTGTGTATGCACCACACACACATAAATATTGGCTGCAACAGATGAATCCTTCAGTGCAGCTTTAGGATGAGTTGAAGAATGGAACAATTCCCTAGAAAATGACATTCATTTATTGCAGGTTGGCACTATTAAAAGAAAAAGAAAAGAGGAAAGTACAGTGAAAACTGTACTTTGGAAGTAGCTGTAACAACTGGCATCCAAGGAGTCCTTCAAGAATCAATTTGATGGAGTTTTTGGTAAAGTGATCTCACCAGAAGAGAGTCATGACAGAAACAGAATTGAGTTGTGCAGATCATTAACTGAACAAATTGTTTCATTTCAGATTATACTTCACTATGCCAGCTTTCAATAATATTGTCCTTCCATTTTTTCACATTTTCCTAGGGAATTTTATAGTTGTTTTAAAATTCAACACTTTCCATCCACATTTTTCGCAAATTAAAAATATTGCTATATGATAAATCACTCGATCTTTATCAACGTGCAGCATATCACTGTTGCTGTAACATGCTTACAGGCACAAACCTTGTTTATGTGGCTGAACTTTGCTTGCAGCAAACACAAGACCAAACTTACCCCAAATGCCTTTCACCCCAGCTAGAGAATTCCTACCTCGTGGCAGGAGAAGAGGCGCACTCCCTCCATCTGATGGAAGACGGGGTAGTGGGTGCTATCGATGGTGTCCCGGCGGTAGACATCTCCCACGGCCAGAAAGGCGTCCAGGCCAGAGTGGATCAAGTCCCACTGGTGGGCTGATGTGTGTGCTCGTAGCATGTGGTCACGATTCAAGTAGTAGTTATCCTCTTTCCTTCTGCTGGCATGGTTTTGTGGAATAAGTAAACTATCGAAATTCTGCTGGACTGTAACCACTGGAGAAAGACCGTCGTACACAGAAAAGAGCGGAGTCCCACGGCGTCCCAGGTAATGTTTGTAGAAGTGCTCCTTCACCTGCTCCTTGATTAGCCACAAAGGGTGATGTTTTCTGTTGTGCAAGTTCTTCCCCACCTTGGAAAGAATCTTCTCTGTGACATTGGTGTAGTCATCTTGAGGATAGGATTTCCCAAGCAGTTCCACCGTATTTGAGCAGGGTGCACTGGCACCCAAATCTGAAGGTACAGACTTGGATGAAGAATGCCTTGAATGGGTGGGAATTCCTCTTACTTTTACTTTTGATGATAAAGCTGTTGTTTTAGAATACTTAGCTACTCTCATGAATTTCCAGAGCATTGCCATTGTAAACTTTATGATCTAGAAAAAGAAAAGGAATTAAAAATATTTGAGTTAGGAACGGCAATGTTGCTAGAGGAATTGCTATTATCTTAGGGATAGATAAATCCAAATGTCTGCTTGATTAGCATGACAAAGTTCCCATTATAAACCCCTGTTTTGACCTCAGAGGATGGAAAATACCCTTGTGGTCAAATTTCAGCTTGGATATTTTAATCAGTTATCAGGCTTCTGCATGACTGCACCAGTAATAACGACTCTAGACCTAGCCTGAACCCCATTCCAGATGATGCCCTTTAAAGATGAATAAACATCAGGCCTTCTTTCAAACAATATTTTTCCTCCAATTAAAACATGTGGCAATAACTTCATATTACTTAAGAAAAACTAGGAAACTTAACAGTGCCCTTCAGCAGTCAGAACTGGCTTACAACAAGCAATTAACTTATTGCTATATCATCTCCATTAGCAGAAGCTGCAGAACGTGTTCCACATCTACCTGATGCATGTGGCATGCACTATGCAATCCATCACTAATTCTTATTAAATGCCAGACAAAACCAGTTTAACCTTTCAAACTACTGAACCACTGTGAAAAAACAGATGGCCAGACAAGACATATATTTATATATAAACAGCTTATTAAATTCTCATATGAGTATTGCACAAGATTCACCATAAAGACTGCATAAAGTCAGAAGCAATGTTAGAATTTTGCAGTGATCACAATGTTTCCATATGTTCCCCAGGATGGCTGTTTGCACAGCTTCCATGGGGGTACAGGGGAGGCAGGCTTGTCAGATACCAGGAAGGCAAAGTGATGAGATTCTTCAAGTTGCCTGAAGAACTCATTTCCCATCAAAGGGCCATCTTTACACATCCTCCCAGTTCACAGACAGGCCTTGTGCTTTATGTGGACACAGCTGCATTCTCTCTAGAGCTCAAAGATAATTCCAAAACCAAAGAGTTTTGAGAGTGATGAACCTTTCAGTCACTTCATATGCATAAGCCCATTCTGAGATGAAAAATTACTTGAAAATCTATAGATGGGCTTCAGAAATATTAGCAAAGGTCCCAGTAAAATAATTAAGCATTAAAATTTGCTTATTATGGAATGGGAAAGCAGAGGCATTAGAAGTTAAGTGACCAGGGAAAGGCATCTGCTACAAACTGGCTTGTACTTCTATATGAACCAAGAATTACAGGGCCACAGGTTTTCTGAGTGAAAGAATTTTCTGCAAAAGTCATCTTAAAGAATTAGGGGAAGAAAGGACATAAGCAATAATAAATGCACCACAGTCTTCAAGGGATGCAGTACTTAGGATAACAGTATCTGGCTAGCCTTCCACAGGAACATAAGGAAAACAAGTGTAAGTAACAAAATAAACAAGGTGAGACTATTTTTCATACTCTCATGCTTCAAAATACGTATGCAAATGAACAGACATACTAAAATAGAGAGTCCCAGATAAAAACAAATCTGTAAAAGATAATGAGTATGGTTAAATTTGGCTTTTTTTTTCTTCTGGCTTGTATCTATAAGTTTTCCATCGGTCTTTTTCCTCAAGTCATTATATCTCAATTAATCAAAATAAAGGCAAGTTGGGTAGACAGAAATTAATCTTGGTGGGGAAGCATAAGATTACTGAATATTTGGTTTAATCCTTTTTCTGGTAGAATATCTTTAGAAATAAGTAACAGTTATAAATTTTATCTAGTTTTGAAACTTTAAGAATAACTGCCTTTGGCAGGGAGGCAGTAAAGAGTTTACAAAGCTATTTCATCAAATTAGCTCTTGATCATTACTGAGAATGTTCTTCAATAAATGAATTCACACACATATCAGAAACCACTTTGATAGAGGCTAAGCAAGGAATGGTCTTACATTTTGAAAAGAGACCCCAGTTTCCTGAAACATACGTTCTCCTTCATGGAAAGTGAGTTCTCATTTTCAAACAGCTGCTTGAAATACCCAGTCCTAGTCAGATAATGAATTCAGCTTCCCTTAAGTAAATATCACCATCTGCCCATACATTTATTTTTCTAAAAACTTCAATTCAAAACTTACACATAACCGTAATTTACAAAAACTCCCATAACTTTATCGTGATTCTTGTGATGTTTGCTGCATTCTTAAATATCATTCCTCTGAGAATCAGACAACCTCATGAGAAGCTTAACTTTCACATAAACAGTTTTGATGATTATAAATTTATGGAAAAAGAAATAAGAACATGCACCACCAGTACTGGGGAGGCACTCTTGTTTGTTTAAGACTCATTATTTTTAAGGGAGAGTCTATAATATACATCTTCAAGGGCTTACCTGATTATATTTCAGTATTTGTAATGAGGAAGGCTGCTATCAGTTTCTGACAGAAACACTCTTTTTTCTAAGCAAGTGACATATACTCCTAACAAACCTGTACAGGAGAAAAACCTACAGATGAACTTTTATCAGAGTTTTTATCTTAACATTATGTCTGTGCCTTAAATAGTTGAATGGCATTATTATGTGCATTAACATTCTAATCCAAAGCAAAATTTGAGCAGTATGTAATGTGAACAATAAGAAAAGTTATAGTTTTTAGATGAGTTATCTAATGTCCAGGTACTGCAAACAACAGCAAGCAAGTACTAAATGTGCCCCTAACATGGTATCACAACCAGAGTTCCAGAAACACTCAAGTCCTACAACAACACTCTGCTAGTTCCCTCTCCCACCACAGTCACATATTCCTCTTTCAGAAAAATGGTATTGGACTTAGTTCAACTCATCTGGTGATAAGTTACATTTGGGCAGAGAAACCACAGAGAAGAAAGTAAAATATGTTTACACTCTGCAGACTGTACACAAAATCTTCAAACCAAAGTAATGTTTACCAAGGCAGAGAGCAACACTGGAAAATAAAGACATCTCTTTACCTTTTTCTAGTAATAAATACCTGGTGTTAAGAACACACTAATTACTTATGTTCTCTTATAATAAAAAGAAATTTATGCATTTATGCTTATTTATGTCTGTCTATGTTTATCTAAACATCTGGAAAAGTAGTTTAAATGTATTATTTTCTTCCTTTATTTCCACCATGCTTTTCATTTGGCAGGGAAGCAAAACTGTTTTCTGTGCACACTGACAAAACCTGAATCCCACAGCAAGGCCTGCCAGCCAGCTACCAAGAGCAGCGAGCCAAACAGCAGCTGCAGGTCCTGTAGCTGAAAACAAATACATAAACAGGAAATAGACATTGAACAACCACCACTGTTATCTACCATCCAAAGATGACAAAGCCCTCCACCAGCATCACCAGCAAATCCTGCACTCTGGGTTTGACAGTGGCTCTGTCTCACAGCTGGGAGCCAACACAGGGCTCTGGATGAAGATGCAGGGCTTTGGAAGCTGTTCTGCTGGCAGCACTCTGTGGGGTTTCTCAAAGCTCTGCAGGTGGACATGCAAGCACCAGGCCCACCACCTCCTATTTCACACATCCTCAGCCAGACAGCACCTTGGACACATTTCAGGGTACCTCAGCAGCTCCCCTGAAGCTCCATGGCTCAGGTTGCTGGACCTCATCTCAATACTGAGATGTCTACTACAACTCTAGTCTTTGATAGGAACGACATCATACACTACTTGGAACTACGCTTGCACCTAGCTCATGCTTTTAAGCAGCTCCAAGGCAGACCAGAGGACAGAAGGTGGCATCCACACCACCCACGGGTGAAAAGGCATAACAACAACCCTGTCCATGCTGTGCATAGACCAGGCACAGATGTGACCACACCTGCCAACGTCAGTCCTGTATCACAGACCCCGTGACATTTCTATAGCAGTTTCAATTGATGGGCAAGGCTCCTTCCTCCTGCACAGAAAACCAACCATTCCCCATGCAGCAGCCCAGCAGACATTACACATGCTAAAGTACACCATTATCAGGAGCCTGACAACAGGGAAATAGCAGACAGAATACATCAGACAAAAAATACCATGGTTTTGGAGCACATGCAAAAGGCAGTTTGATTTGATAAGGGATCATACTGCTGTACTGTTAAGGGATGTCCTTTCATGTCTAAATCCAGGTTTCCATGTCATAGTGCAGCAAGGATTAAGACAGCATTATCACAGCTGCAGTGGTATTTGTCACAATTCTCCACTACCCAGCTGAGGCTTAGGGAAGAATTGTAGACTCAGTGAAATTCCTCCTTACACCTGCTTTGAAAAAGAGGAGAAAAGAGGGGCAGTTTAGCAGCCCACAATGAAAGGAGACAGTGATGTGCACCAATGTTGTTTTATTCACTCACCTCTCCTGTAAAAGTGGAAGAGGGACAGTGCTCCTTTTTGAGCAAACCAGAGCCCAAAGGGGCCAGCTTGTGGGGCCATTTGCTCAATGTTTGCATCTGGGAGCCACGGGCACCCTCGCTCCTGCTGACCATGTTTCTCTCTGCCCTGTGCTTTTTACAGCTTCTGGCTGCAGAAACACAGATGGGCTACTGCATACATAAACCCAAGTACATGACGGGTTTGAAACCAAAATTCTACAAAGATGAGAGTCTGTATCCTATCCAAGAATAGCTAATTAATGCAAGACTCTGAAGTGCCATGGAAAATGTTAGAAAAGTTGGGCTGCCACCATTTTGTGATGTGACAGCTTTTATCTACCGTATGTGTGGGGAGGGGAGTTCAACCAACATAGCATATGTTAAAACAAAAATTATAAACATATGTTAGGCTGCTAAAATTGGACATTTACCAGTCTGCTTAGCAATTTAGCTAAGCATTGAATTTTAGTTTTGAAAACTATGTAGGCATACAGCAGCAAATATCATTGTATTGCCATGACCAGATCTGCCTTTCATAGGATATAACATAAATTGTTTTGCATGCAAAACTAATAACAAGCTCAGATTTTTTAATGCTCATTTTAAAATGATGATACATTATTGCACACCAGAACAGACTTCTACTGAGCATGCTGGATTTATATAACACATACAGACTTCTGAAATAGCCTTGCAGATAAATTAGAATGGATCCATTTTAGAACCTGACCTTCCAAGGGCAGAATATTATCAGATATCCCTGATGATGGCCAAACACCATTAAAGTACTTCATGAACTACAAAGCACTGGCAAGATAATATAGCTTTCAAGTATTTGGCTCTTAATTTTTTCATGTACTTGGAGTTCATCTAGTTAATAATCTGTCAGTAAGTTCCAGAAACACACAGAACAACTTTTTATTATCATTTTGTTATTTTTCTTGACTGAAGCAAAAATATGTCATAAGTTGGCTGGCTGTCTGCTCTGTAATGGTGATACATTAATCACAATGCCACCTTCGGCAACATTCTGAGGCTTGCAAGATTGAGAGAGAAAACTAAAAATCCTTTCCTGGGATAAGGCATGATCCTGCATTCTCTCAGTGCTACACATAAGAGCTTCTTAAATATGAAAGGTATGAACAACCATGCTCCTTTTCCACTGACACAGAAGATGCTGACTGTCTGAACAAAGGCCAGCATCCCATGGCCTGTCTCAGACACATCAGCGCCTGGAGGCAAGGACAGAAAACACAGTCCTCACTGCTGAGGCACACCTTCAGCTACCTGCACCGCTCCCTCAGGACTGCAAGATGGGCCAAGATAACCACAGTGAGCAGCAACCCTGTGGAGAAGGGAATGTACCTCTGGGGAAGCATCCATTTCAAAATGTCTTGCATCATCCCTTGAGTTCAGTCACCACCCAGCTGCAGGCTGGATACTGCAAATGATGACAAAATGCTATCCCACTACAACAAGTTTCAGTGCCCCAAGCAGGCCTCCAAAGGATGCTGCAGGCTCTCCTTTCCCTGCTAAACAGTGTCACTCCAGGATTGTTCAGGTTTATGGATAAGTTTCCCACTAACTAAAAGGATAATGCCTCCAGACACGATTCAAGGCAAGTAAAATGCTTCTCAGTAGCCAAAACACTTGCAAACTCTGTAGCTGTTCTGCCAACTGGTATGAGACCATTTCAAAGACTCATTTAATCGGATTACAACACAAGTTATAGTGAATTTGTTTTAAACAATTCAGTAGATTATCTACACACTGGAATTTGTAATCAGCAAGCTAATCAGGTACATCAAATTGCTGAATTATTGAGACAGTATATAATTTTTCAAAAGATAAATGTATACAACATAGACTATTAAGAGTATATAACATAGACCCTAAGATTTAGAGACGACAAGCAAAATAAATTCAGACTTCTGGGTGGGTGGAAAGGCACCAAACTCTCTAACATGCATAATTCAGAAGTATAAGGTGAAAAGCCTGATGACCCAATTTTCATTTGGACTTTAAAAAAGCAGATTAATAAAAACAAAATAAGCAAATTCTGAGGAAAGAAACTATGGTTGGAAAAAGAAATTATCTATATGCATGACAGAAGATTAAACGAAGGAAACAATATCTGTTTTTCTTTCATTTATACCTTAAATTTTTTTCCCACAAACTAAAACAGAGTTTGTTATTAACTGAAGAAATGTCAATAAGGCCCTTTAGTGGTAACTTCCAATAATGCATATGACTAAGGCACGCAGAGCTACTAAAAATTAAACAGCTGTGACCTGATCTCCTGCCGACATTCCTGTGTTCTTTCTTACCTCCACAATGAGACAAAACAGCTAAAAGTCAATGCCTTATTTTAAGGGAAAATCCTCATTATACAAACATATTTTGAATACATTACATTACAAATTATAGACTGTGAAAAGGCAATGCAGAAATTATTCTCAAATATTCTCAAATGTGTCTACTTTCTTTAAATATTTCTATTTTTCAAGGAATGCAACCTGAAAAAACACTACCTTTGGCTGCCGAGGGAATATTCTTTTTCCAATGCCTTGAAAGTGTTGCCAAACAGTTTCTGCATTTGTAAATAACTGCCAGATGAAAGGGACAGAGACACTTAAACACCTATAAATCCTCACTGCAATATTATCACTATTCCTTCTGCCTTCTTTTATCCTTCAGTATCTGCAACTCATTATGTGTATTTTTTTACAGATGCATACACCACAACAATTTTACTCCTGCAGAGTTTCATATAAGTAAAAATAAATTTGTTTAGAAATTAAATATTAGAAGTATTTATTGTAGTGGGGTACCTTCTTAGTTCTCACTGATTAGCTACACCATTTGGGCATAATAAAACTTTAGAGACCTCATCCTGCCTTAACAGGAAGCAGGAGTAATACCTTTTTTTTTAAAAAAGTTATTAAATACCAAGAATGGGACACATGCAGACCTGGTAACAGTGCAAAAGACAGCAGGGAAGACCAAATTATTTAGACAGGACATACCAGAGGAGGCATGAACCATTAAGTACATCCACAAATGAGAAAGTCTTCAGCTTTACCTACTGTATCCCCATAGTACTGATTGTTATTCCATTCTTCTGGAGAACTGGGGAAATCTATGACTTACCACAAATCTCCAGATGCTCTCCTTAGTAATACTCTAGCCAACATGGTACAGTTAGAATAATTTAAGTAGTATTATAAACCAGCAAGCATAATTAGTATTTAAGACCCAGGAGTTATTTCATGGCTGTAATATGTATATAATCAACAATATTTAAATCAAACAAGCATTTCTTAGGATGTTTCAACCCTAAGTAGCAGCAGGAATATTGCAAATTTTGTATCATATCAATTTTCTATCACATCAAGCTTTAAAGAGATCAGTTTCACAAATTTGCTATCATCTTAAGCCAAAATATCACCAGAGATCTGCACCTCAGACCTAGCTGTGATATGAACTTGGTCTCAACTCAAGCTCTAACTCAGCTGTGGTATCATTCCTTGGTTTGTCTCTGTTACAGAAATAATGAAAGTGTGAACAGACAGAGCCTTTATCAGGACTATGTATATTTCAACAGCCAATCAAAAAAAGAGAGACAAATATCTCTACGGATTCCCCTTCAGAATCAATAAGTCTCACAGACTTCAGGATGGATAAGGAAGAGAATATGTGGATGTTTGTAGTGGAGATTCCACTGCAGCACAGCACCTCCCAGCTGGAAAATGTAGGGTCACGTGTGTACAAATAAGTCATCTCTAGTTTGAACTGCACCATCTTCATTTATCTGTCATGGGCTCTGACAAAGCATTTAAGGAAAAGATTAGAAGGCTCCTAAGAAAGAAACTACATTTCCCTGCCTGGGGCATACCACTTGCCTGAGGTTGGTTGGAACAGGCCTGAAATATTAACGAGTAAGCCATTTTGTCAAGAAAATTATGCAAGAAAACTTGGCAGCCATACAGAGGGGTTAGCAATAAGATATCAAGCTAGGGCAGTGCACACTAAGCACTTGAAAGAGAAAACAGCAAGGAAAAAATTTTTAAATCACTTTCATTTGCCTGTTCACATTCATAAGCTTTAGAAGAAAACAGTAAATTAATGAGTGAGTAAAACATCACACTCAGTAATAACAAGTACTAACTTCTAAAAAGGACTATGAGCTGCTCTAGGTCTAGAATTCATGCTTTTAGGTATTGATTCCTTCAAGACATTTCTCCTAGTGACATTCTTTGCAAATAAACTTGCTTACCAGGTAGCATGTGAGCTAAAAGATATTTTCATGACAGAAACAACTTAATTATTGAAATTTCACATAAGTAAATGGGGGAAAAAAAACAATTTGCACAAGGGAAAGACACACAAAACCAAAAAAGCACATTATTCTTGAGGTTTCCTCACAAATCATAGTGAAGAAAAGCAAAGACAAAGCTGTAACCACTCTGTAAAATGAGATGTTAAAATCTATACTCTCTGAACAGACTGAAGACCTAAATCACTTCCAGGAGTTTTCAAGTATCACTTCTCCTTAAGAGGAACTTGCAAAAGAAAAAGATTTAAAACACTTCAGTCAGACTCCATATTTATTTTTAATTTTTATATATTTATAATGTAAGTATGCTTTAGGGCCGGGTACGCTATTATTTTACATAGCACTCCTTCTATAATAAATTTGAAGGCTTAGTTTTTAAGTAGGCAGTGCTGGTTTTCACTGTAAGCAAACCTGAAAAGCATCCAAAGCATCACAGTATATTAAAAACTAATCTAAAAGTTGCATTAAATATGATGATCGTCAAATAAAGCAAATTAATAATTTATTCTGGTTTACCAAAACATAGCCATAGTCACCTTGCCAAACATGTCCAACAATGTGATCCATAGGTTTAATCACTATTGACATCAATTGGACTCACAGACATACCAGAACAGTGTGATGCAGCAGCATTTAGACTTCCATTAAGCAGCACTCTGCTTTTCCAAAGTATATCTCTACATAGGATCTCAAAGCGCCTTTCAGCCATTAACCAGTTAAGCTCTACAGTATGCCCATGGGAAAAGTACTGCATTATTTATACCCATTAGTGCAGCAGCTCCCAAGTCAAAAGCACTGTCTTTCAACATCTTGGCTTTCACCTTTTTTTTCCCCAAATTGTTTTGACTATATTGCTATTTTTCTCTGTGTTCAGAATTTTTTTGTTGCTTGCAATATCATTTTATCAACAGTTTAACAACTATAACTGCTACTGTGAACAGAATCAAAATGTTTTGAGAGCAGCTTGCCAGAACTGCCCATTAGGAACCACAATGAACAACTCAGAAAAAGTGATATATTCTTATTGAAACAGTCTTCTCCTTGAATGTGCAGATTTTTAAGGTTCAAACCTACATTCCTTGAGCAAGAATTACAGAGCCATTGCTCTGCTTGCATTGTGGCTCAAACTTCAATGTTATTGTAATTACAATTATGTTTTTAGCTTGATCAGGAGAGATCAACTGTAGAGATAGAAGACACTCAAGGTGGATGGTATAGGAAGGATATATAAATGAAGCTTTATTGAGGCAAACAGGGAAATGCAAAACTGGGTGGACTGACCATTGCTGCTCTATCTGTTCCATGGCTGGGTTGGCCTAAAATGCAGCATGGTATTCACAAACTGTCATCCTCTAGACAGTATTTCACCTGTGATCACAGTTGACCAAAAGGACAGCATTTACTCCAAGGAAGAAATTATATTATAGAAGCAAAGAATTGTTAAGGTTGGCAGCCTGCTCCAGCACTCTGCCACCTGAAACTTAAAGAAGTTCTTCCTCACGTTGAGATGGAACTTCTTGTATTTTATTTTATGGCCACTGCTCCTCATCCTGTCATTGGACAGCACTGAAAAGAGTCTGACACCATCCTCTTGGCACCTGCCTTTTTGATATTTCTATGCATTATTGAGATGCCCTCTCAGTCTTTTCTCCTCCAGACTAAACAGGCACAGATACCACAGTCTGCCCACATAAGAGATGCTCTAGATCCCAAATCATCTTCGTGGCACTCCACTGGAACCTCTCCAGGAGCTCCTTGTCTCTCCTGTACTGAGGAGCCCAGAAATGCACACAGCATTCCAGATGTGGCTTCACCAGGGCCAAGCAGAGGGGCAGGATCACCTCCCTCAACCTGCTGGCCACTCTTCCTGACGCACCCCAGGATTACACTGGCCCTCCTGGCTGTGAGAGCACTGTTGGCTCATGGTCCACTTGTCATCTACCAAACTCTGTTTGTGGGTGACCTCTTTTGGGGAAGTTTCACACTGTACCTAACCCCATTGCTGCTTTCACCTCAGTGATTTTGCAGAGTGAATCATGTCAGCCTCCCAGGCCAGCCAGGGAAAAGAGAATTACATGGGAGGCTGTCTCTCCTGTTTCACTCGTGAGAACTAACAGAGTCATCTGAGATTCAAACACATTACAAGATCTAAAGCAAGCAATTAAGAGTCTTTTAGTCATATTTACCAGTGAAAACCTGGCCAAAAGCCACAGCACATCATCAGTCTTATGATTTGGCTCTGCAGGGGCCAAAATGTGGCAAAATGCTGGCACAGGAGCCAGCATTTGCTCAACCAGCTCAGCAGAGCTCACACAAGGCCTAAAACAGCTTCAGAGAAAAGGAAGAAGAAAGAAAATCTCACCAATGTCATGAAACAGCCAGAGGATGTCTACTACACCATGCCTTGTTACCACTACAGTGGCCCTTGAATCCAGGAAGACTAAAGACAAAATATGAAGATACAGCACATGAAAGGGAAATTGTAATGCCTGGTGCTGCCAGCATGGGCAATCAGAAAGAAATGTGAGGTCAGTAGTGACAGGTACCACATATAAGTGCTAAATAATCCTACTTTATAATCCTTATGATGACCAGTGGGAAGAGGAAAACCAAATCCACAGTGTCGTTTAAAAGCATTGAAATATGCTTAGAAACCAAATCATTACTGAACAGAGATGTAGGTCTCAATGTGCAATAAGGTGGGAAACAGTGACTTGCTGAGACCAGAATCAACTACATGGGACCTGAGCAGGCCACAATGAATTAGCTTTATGGCAAAAAGGTATGGCCACAACCCCTCTCCCCCACATAAATAAAAAGCCAAAAGAATACTACTACAATAAGCTGCAGGTAAGGAAAATCAGATTTTATTTAGCAAAGAAAAGCATAACCAGCATCTACACAATACCTAACTCAGCCACAGATTTATGATGCATGCCAATATTTTTTCACTGCAAAACTTTCATATTATGTTCCTGGAATTCCAGGGACCACTGCCTAGAGTTAATAAATAAAAATGATGGTTCAGAATTGTTTTCCTCTCTGTACCTGCTAGCTCAAAGGTACAATTTCCCAAGTATAGGCTATCATGTAAGCAACATAGGGATTGACTCTGTTTTTATTTTGGGGAAATTTTTCTCTGTAGTTATTATCTTATTTGGTCTTTAAAAATATTAACTTTATTTTCATGTTACTACTCCATTTATACCTAAAGAATCAAAAGATTTACAGGAAATTTGTCCAGCTTACAATATGATACAACAAAATCTGGCCTAGCATAGCACATCATCTCATTTTCTATGCAGCATTAAAATATGAATACTGGACACTACTTTTGAGGCTGAGTAGACAAAATCATATTTATCACATCTGAACAACCCAATAAATCTACAAATCTACTGAATACACAAATGTGAACTCGCAATTTATTCAAAAACATGTAAGCAAAACTGCAACTATTTCTATACATAATTGCACAAACATCTAACTTCAGTACCTCTAAATTAAATTTGCATGTGGCACTTTCATATTTGTAAATTACAACAAAACACTTCCAGTTGTTTACATATTTGTACCCCACCAGCCAAGGATGAAAAGTCTCAGGATGAAGGTTTTTAATTCTGAAAGTAAAATCTGCTATTCTGGGCCTTTGTGGCATTTAACTTCTGCCATTCCAATGCACTTACTGGCATTTGGGCTAGAAACTCTCCTTTTCCACTTCCTCTCTCTGTCATCTGCTGGGAGACAGAGAAATAATTAGATTGACTCAAGCAGTTCTGATTGCTTTCCGTGTGTGGTTCACTTCTTGACACCAGAGAGAGGAGTTGTGATAAATAAGGATCAATAGACTGGATAGGAATGTTTAAATTTTCTTCAAAGCTGAAGATCAATGCCACAAAAAAAAAGTGAACTTTTTGTTTAGGGCAAGTTATTTAGCAAAAAAAGTTGAGTGAGTTTACTGTGTAGCAAAGTTTACCAAAGAGTTGTGAAGGCTAGAATTTAAACAAAATGAAACTGAAGTCAGTCTTTTCAGTTCTCATTTACTTCTTACTAGAAGCACAGCTGAAAGGAAAGGAAAGCAATCAAGGCATGATGTTAACATTTCAACATCAGGTAAAGAAGAATTATATCCAGTGGAGGGGTCTTCAATCACAGACGGTTGCAAAATCTTACATGAAATACACCATTACAGTCAGCACCTCTGTTCATAATTACAGGACAAGATCAAATACTGTGTACAGGCAGAAAAAAAATAACAATAAAAAATTACCACCTCTTGCTTCCAGGCTGATACTATTTAATTAAGATAGAGGTAAAGATAGCTTCCTGCATTATCATTGCTGTCATAGACCTGTTGTGAGCATTCAGTCTTCTTTAGCAGCACATGAATTTAAGATAAAATAACTATAAAGCACTCAATAAGACTTATTTTCCATAAAGTCTTCAAGCCATCTTCTCCTTGCAGAAGAGTAGCAAACTAAGGAAAGCTCTTCTAACATCTCTTTCATACTTTCAAATAACTTCTCTGCTCTTATGGTTAGTTGGATACCATGTAAAGTGGGTAAATCATAATGTTTCATAAGAAAAATGAGGTAAATTTCAGCAGTCTTTTAACCTGATGTGCTTTTTGTAGCCCTTTCTACAAGTCTGTTATAAATTGCAAAATAAATAATTAATATATCTTTTGGTGTGTCCAATGATGACATATATTCACACTTAAGGCTGAAATTCACCACTTTGAGAAGGGTGGTACCCAACTCATTGCCAGCCCTACAAAGATAACTACAAAATCATGCACAGTTCTGACACCTGAATCCTGCACTGGATGCATCTCACTCAGCAGGAATTTGCAGCTTAAGGCCTGAACTCAAATCTGTTTACTGAGAACTTCAGAACATAGCCTTTGGACACACCAGGTAAATTCAAAAATATCTTGTGTAAATAAAATTGCATATCCTTAAGAATGTCCTGCATTCAATTGGTCAAATAATTACCACGTTCATCTGCGTCCAAAAGGTGTCCACACCTTACTCAATTTAACTTCAAGTGCATCAAATCTAGTGCACTCAGTACAACTGTCATGCAAAATTCTATTATTTCCCTCAAAAACCACAAGTTTATTATTAGCAATCTGTGGGCAATTAGTGTAAATATCAGCAGACTTAGATTTATCTTAATTAGTGTTTGTTTCAATTCCACAGGCAAACAAGAAATCATCTGTCGTAAGAATACCAATGACTTTATGTCTAGCTGTAGTCATGCTGCTGTGTTTGGCCCTCTCTCTCTTGGAAAAAAAAAAAAGGGAATTTTACATTGAATTCTGCATATTTTTCAGTATGTCACATAATGCCTTCAGGACATACAATTTACTCCATGACATGCTTCTTCCTATAGATATAAATGACACAAAACACACACCAGTCAAGAAGTGAAATATAAGTTCTAAAAGAAAATACTATGCTTTGATATTTGAAAGGATGCTTTCATATTTGTCTCTTCTATACTAACTGCAATCTGCATTGTTATAAGCATCCAGCAATTACAGGAGTCCAACAGAAGCCTGATTATTAAAGCTACTAAAACAGTCACAGAATATCCTTACCTGACCATTCAACTACTGGCAAATAGGAAGCTACTAATGTGCAAAGAAGCACCTCCAACTTTTCTTTTCGTGCCATGAGATCATTTAGCAAAAATCAAGTCTTGTTCTGCACTTACTATTCCTACTTGCTCATTATGCATCACCAGATCATTAAAAAATTCAGCTTTTGTTTTATCCCGCTGAGAAACAGTGGGGAAACAGTAGCACAGGCCAGAAACCACAAGATTGCTAATTTTCTTTCTATGCTTTCCAGCTTGTATTACCAAAGAAAAGGCAGCTGACTCCCCCAGATATGCTTTCTCATAAGCAGGTATTTTTCTACAGAAAACTACCAGTGAATGAATGCAAAATTTTATTTTATGAACCCAAAAAATCACTAATAGCTCTCTGTCAAACACAAGATGGTTTGCTGAGTGGGTTTTAGCAAGGATCTGAACTTGGTCCAGTTTCAGGGAGTGTTTCCATTAGCAACCTACAGAACTGAACAGAGGTTATGCTTAAATCTGCAGATCAACACTGTAGGTATGCTGGATAACAGGGCTGGAACCCAAAATCATTCTGTCAAACTAGAGAAGTGCTCAAAAAAATAACAACAATTTGTCAGGGGCAAGCACAACTTTCCATACCTTGTCAAAGCCAGCTGCACACCAACAGCAGAGCAAATAAACTGCTAGACAGCACTTTCCTCAGAGGAGAATCAGGGCTTCTAATAGACCATGAGCTCCATAAAAGTTCAAAATGTGATTCAAAAAACAGGAAAGAGCCATCACATGATCATATAAACAGGAATATATATCACATAAAATAGGAAGCATTCCTGTCCTGTTTAGCAGGAAGGAATAAATAAGTCAAATTTTTGGCATAGTCTTTACAAAAAAATACAAAACAATTTGAAGTGTCCTAAGACAGTAGCAGAAATTACAAGTCTCAAAGAAGGAATTATGAAGAAAGACTGAAAATACTAGGACTACATAGCCAGAGAGGAAACTAATTAAAGGCATTTTCACCATCATCATAAGATCTGAAAGAATAGAACACTCTTTGGATTAACCTCGTCTCCATTGCACCCAGGCTAGGACATGCAGCAATTCACCTACCAAAACCAAAGTTAAAAAATTTGTGTAAATTATAAAGGAGAAGTCTTGCTACAAACACAGTGACATGTTATAAGAGAGGGCCTGTGCAGACCCTATTATAGTTTTATTATTTCATGCAAATTTCTAAACAGCTGTGCTAAAAAGAAACAGGTGTAAAATTCAACCAGCTTTGGGGGCCAGACTAGTCAGTATCTCAAGGTCTTTCCAGTCTTATTGTGGTTTGTTATAGTTTCTATGATCATTATCACAATTTTTAATGAAGCACATTTTAAGGACTTTTTCCTTAGACGTCTAGCCAAGTCTTTATTTCAGTAGCAGTTTTAATGGTGCTCATGGCTTTATGCCAGTTATACTGCTGAAAGCTTAGCAGGTGATGTATTTGCTTATAGGCACTGTCATATTTTATCCATCTCAGCATCTATTTAGTAAGTGCTCTAACATTCTAGAGTATGGCAGGTGCTATATAAAACACAGCATTATTTTCCATATTTTATTCTCCTCATTGGCATTCCTACTCTCAGATTAACTGGCAAAAGTACAAACATTCACAGCAATTTCTAAAAAGAAAGTTTGAGTGCTCACTGACAGCCACAGTTAGCTCCATACTATCAGTAAACAAAACAACACAACATTGTTCCTTCCCTATCACAACAAAATTTCTCAGCAGTTTTTTGCAGAGATGGAAATATGATGATAGAAAAACTGCAGTGGCCATGGGGACACCAGCTGCTAATTGTGTGTTGGAACAACAATACCTGGTTTACTTAAAATGCATTATGGTGGTATTTCAATTATTCTCTTCATCTTGTTTCACAGCAGAGGATATGCAGGAAAATCCATATGGACTAGGCTTTTCCATTCATAATTTCATGCTACTCTTGTAGGATTTCTAGCTGGTCTAGGTAAAAATTTCCACTGAAATTAATGGATTATAATGAGCTGACAAGATACTACTTTTATTCCATTCTTCGAACAGCAGTCATACATATTGTGATGTTTTAACTTCTCTTCTCAGTATTCCTTCATACAGAAGTCATCATTTCCATTACTTGGGTTCTTGAAAAACTTCTTCTAATTTCTCCTCAATCTCATTTTAGAGAATAAGGGGATTGAAACTGAATACAATACTCAAGAGTCAATATTTCAGCTGATATTACTGAAATATAAAATGACTTTGGGAAGGTCATCTCCTCCTCCTATCCCAATGTTCTTCTATGCTTACATTTCATCTTGACTGCACTCCTCACTACAGTGAGATTAAACATTATGTACAGCACAAACCTGTATGATGCCTGTGACTTTACTGCTTGAAGGACTTGAAAAAATATTTCTCCTTTTCTTAAAGCAACAAGTTTTTAATTTATAATTTGTTACTCCAACACCTCTAAGCATATTCACATAGAAATGCAAGGAACATAACTGAATTTATTCACAATGCTTTCACTTTTGTCCATCACTATAAGATATGAACAGAAAGGTCTCCTAACTAATTACAGCTGATGTTCACACCCAAGTAATTCAGAAATGACGCTTCACTGTGTATACTACTTTATTTCAGGGCAAAAAAAGAAAGCAATACAAGTGGACACTGGCAGAAGCAGAGGAAAAAGGAAGTTGTTTTCCTTTATCTATCCTGTGTCATTAAGTAAAGACCTTTTTTAACAATATCACTCGAGTAGCAGCTGTGTCCTATTGAAAAATGCTCAAAACCATGGAAAAGTTGTGCAAGATGTCAGATACATGGTATGGGCCAGTCCATTTAGTATTTTTATGTGTTTCAAATACCTATAAGTCATCTGAAGTCAAATTTCAGGAACAGCTGAAAAATCTAGAACCATAATTCCTAAGGTGGAATTCTTCTCACAGCACATCACAGACTGCTCCTCCCAGTGAGGAGAACATTTCAGGGTGCACTTCTACATAATCACAGAATCTACTACACTAGGAGCAAAATTACTAATCTAGCGTCTTACCAAAAACAGCAGAGAAGGTCAAGGCAAGATAAAGACTAGGATAATAGGCCCTCTTATAAGGCAGCTTGGAATCAACTTTCCTCTTGTTTTGGTAAAGAAACCAAGTACAGAAAAAATTCTTAAAGTCTCAGGCATGAAAAATCCCACATGACTATTTAATGACTATTTAAGTCATTCACATGACTTGAATGAAGCCAGGTGAGTGGAAACTAACAATGCAATCAACAGCATCAAAAGCATTTCCAATATGCTCTCCAACATGTTTTAGTCTCTTCTCCTGATAGACTCACCACTGATCTTTCCATCAGGAACACAAAGAGAACACGAAGTGTATCCACCGCAAACATATCCAGAAGAGAAAACAACCCCTTTCTCTCCTGCACTCTATCAGTTCTATGAAGTAGAATAGTCCTTTTTTAAATTGCATATACCAGTGATAGAAAAGCAGTCACTTGGCAAGCAGATTAGTTCTTGACTGCTAAAGCAAACACCTCAGGAATGTTTTGGGTTGGTTTTTTTTTTTTAATTTATAACCACAAAAGTTCAGGCTTTCCTCTTCCAGAATTAATCTAACTTTTGGAGCAGGACAAGCAAATACCATTATAACCATATCTATAATGTTTTAAATCATGAATCTGTTTTTAAAATCCCATATTTTTCATGTGGGAAAAGTTATCAGCTTTCATCCACTGCAGAGCACATGTTTTTTATCTCCTGTAAAGTTTCCTATAAACTGCAAAGTTTTAAGGCACTAAATCTTAGATGCACTTTGTTTAGATACTGAATTTTACTACAAGTAATACTTACAGGCTTTTTATATGTGTTTTAAAATATCTTCCTTTCTTGACTATATATAGCAATGAAATAGCTAAAGAGTAGATTTACAGATGCAGAAAATGAAAACTACCAACAATAAACATGCAAAACCCTCTGAACTGTTAGTAAATAAACTTTCCTGTAGAACATTTTTGGTGTTCTGTATATCAAATGCAATGTCGAGTGTATAGCATAAAATTTTACTGATAAGAACTTCAGATTACTACTTATGACTCACAAGCAACAACAGTTGCCATACAAACTACTCTATAGAAGTGCTGGTAAAGCTTTCATTCTGTATGGCATAAGTAATCAGCATTCTGCTGACTAAAATCTTAATTATATATGTCATGCTGGGGCACTTGTTCACAGGTCACACAGGGTCTCAAATCTCCCCAAATTTCCATGTGATAATCAACCATTCCCTCTTTCCCCACCGAATCTGTCCTGGCATCATCTTAGACTCTGCTTATTTCTCACTCTTTCCATTAAAATCAAACTCTCTCAGCTCTGCTCAGCATGTCAATGCACAAAGCTTCCAGGGGCTACCAACACAGGGTGAAAATGAAGGTAATTTTGCACTCAAGAAAAATGAAGCTCTGAGCAATACAATTTCTAAACCTTCTGAAACCCCAAAGAAGTTAAGACTCACCCTGAAGTCCTGCAGTATCAATCTTTTGACTATATTTTAATTACTAGAGTTTCAACTGGATTCATGTTTGATTCTACTGTGGAATACAAGCTCAAGGACAATACAAGCTCTACTGGAATTCAAGCTCAACCTGAAACTGGCCAAGTGCTACGTGATCCACCACACTTCATCATGCCCTTTTCTGGAGCTACAGGCATATGCACAACCCAGGAAAAATTTACTTAGAACTCACATCCTTATATTCCATGGTGCACAACTTAAACCATATGATTTGTCTGCAAAGGAAGAGTTTCATGTCAATGGCAAAAGGTGAGGGGGGAAGAACAATCCACAGATTTTAACCTAAAATAGATATTTTTCCTTACAATTTTAAATTGTGAAACCATTTCATCTGCACATTAAAACAACACCAACTTGCAAAATAATTGTCCCTGCTTGAAGCACCTACAACAGAGGTGTAAGAATTTGTAAGAAATGGGAAAAGCTTTTTTCACCTGCAAATACCAGTCCATGACTACAGCAATTTAAACTGAAAATGACTTCTAACAAATCTCCCATTGCATTTCCCCTTTCAATGGTGGACTCCATGGAATAATGGATGAAACTTGCCATTTTAGAGAATTATTCTACAATTACAGAGATCTTTTTTGAAAGAAGAAATCATCTTCCTACAATTTTTTGTCTTAAGTCATGTACACATTATTTTAGATTTTTTTGGTCTCTGCCTGGTGAATTAATGTAAAAATTATGTAACAATTCAACAGTTCAAAGTTTCATGCAAAACCTTCTTCTGCCAATTCCTTAAATAAATTTTAGTACAATAAGGACAGGAATCTGCAGGGAAAGAAAAGAAGGAGCTCTGTCTTCATTTGACAAAACTGTCATAGACACCTTCTCCCCCTCTAGCATCTTCTCATTTATTTGTGTGAATGAACTGCACAGAGCAGCCACACTGATTTTGGCAGTGCTGAAGAGGTCTAGCCCCCAAAAGACATACTTGATGATGAAGCAGCATTAGTGTTACAGAATAATAACAATTTCCATTAAAAGCTGACAAACTACTTGCTCAATAAAACTGTTCATTTCCTTTTTCATGCACTTGTTGAAAAGCACCAGAACAGAGTTTAGAACAGTCTCTTACCATCTGAATAGCATCTGTTAATTTCATCAGCTCAGTTCTTCCTGCATGTCAGATTTGGCTGCACCAGTACCATCAATATTGAGCACGTTTGTAGAAAACGTATCTGTTTAAAAGCATCTCAGTTAATGGCTTAATGAAAGCAGTCAGCAAAGCCAAAGGCCACCTGTTTGTAGAGGAAACTAAATAATCAAGTTGTACATAAAGCTGTAATCAAGGAGTCCAGAAATTTCTAAGAATCACTTTCCAAATTAAGTCCTCAATCCCTTCAGGATCTCCATCATTCAAATGCATGAAGGCATGAATGCGTGTATAGGAACACATCAGCTGGCAGAATAATTCAAAAGTCATTTTGAAAGGATAACCATGTTACTGGTTTGCAAAATAGCAATTTATGTTTGTTCTGTCAAAAAAAAATCTTTAACAAAAAACTACAGCCCAAAAAATTTACAGACTTCACAAGTTTAGGTAAAGGATGTGCCTTCAGACAGAAGTGGAAAGCTAAGTAACTGCAGAATCATCTTGCCTTCCCTAGCAACTAGTTCTGCACTGGCTATTCCATTTCATTGTGAATAAAAGTATTCAATACCAAAGGTGCAAAACTTTTTTTTTTCTTTTAATATTGAAGTTGAAATATTCAGAGTAAACATTAAGTCTATTCTCAAACCACAGAAAGCTACTTGAAAGCCGACAAGAAATACTGCCAAAGTAACAAAAACATTCTATCTGCACACGCATAACATAAACACGCAATATACCTAGCAAACAACATTGGATATGGCTATTAAATTGACTGAAAGGTTACAAGGCTTCCATAACAAATACCAAATATCACAGATTTCACCGCTACAAATAATTTAATTTTAATTGCACATTATATTCATGAAAATAAAGAAATCAGATTTTTTTGGTTAGCAACAGAAGTAAGCTTGCAGATAGCTCTTAGAAGCTATTTTATGTAAGTTGTCAGCACTTCCATCAACTATTACATATTATATTAACCTTTCAGAGACTGCACATTCTGAGCTAGATCATCTACAGAGCCATACATCTACACTTTACTATTCTTAATTTACCCCTAAGCATCTTAGGCCTAATTCATCACAAGAATAATGTCACAGCATATGCCACAGTTGAGACAGCCTCAATACAGAGAGCATCACCATGCAATACCAGAAAGCATCTGCCCATACAGAGTAACACCATACCACACCAAACAGCTTCAAGCACCCAGCCTTCACATCCTTTAGCCCAACCTTTTACACCCCTGATGGTTATGCACTGCACCTGTGTGCCCTCTGTTCCCTTTGTGACTGGTCAGTGCACCTCAGCACTCCCTGTCTTGTTACCTTCAATATTGGTCACCTGTCCTGCACAGCTGTAGCCCATTAGGGATGAGGCTCCATCACAGCCCCACTCCCAATTACCACAAACTGTGTGCCTGCCGAGTAAGGCAGTAAAACAGCACAGGAAGCAATCATGTTGCAACAGCCATAGCAACCAATTGCTTCAGTCATTGCTGATTCCTCCTGACAGCTTCATCATCTTGAGGTTTGACTGCACGCAGCGTGTCCCAGGAAACAGATCTACTGGTCTGAATTTCAGATGGCATAAAGTATGAGGTAGCCTGTGATTTCTCCTAATGTAACTAGAGATGATCCTGCAGCCTCCTGTCCAGGTATGTCAGGGGATGAGCACCTCAGACATGAAAGGAGAGACCTGCTGGCCCAGGCATCAGAGACCCAAACCATGAAAAGTGTCTCCTTACTTGCAAATGGTAGACAAGGTGGAACTTAAAAAAAATCTCTGAATCTGCCTAAGGCAGGTTAAGAATCTGTTCCTCCCTTCACTTACAGCAAATTATTATCATTGGAATGGAGGAAACCCAAACCAAATTCTGTGTTGAATCCTGACCTATATGCTAAGGTCTGCACATCCATGCACAGTCCTTATCTCATACAGCCCACAAAAAAGGAGCAACACCAATATAGTCCTTAAAAAGTTTCTTTGTATTTTTTCTTTTGTCAAAATAAGTAAGATCTAAAAAAAAAAAAAAAAAAAAAATATATACTCAATACTTGAATCCACCAACAAAACAGAGTTGTATAAAGGATACAGCTGGGGAACACTAATTTCCTGCATAGTAAAATAAGCACCTGCTTACATCTGGAAATACCTGCTTATTACAATAAACCATAGATTAAAATGACTCTAAAAAACATGGAAGAAAATATAAACCCCTTTGTGACACTTCATAGTTCATATTTTATGCCTAACTTTTCCAGAAGAAAAATCATAACTATCCTGTACCTTTCCTGCTCAAGATGATGTTCATTAAATATAAAAACTAGCAGACCACAATATCCAGAAACATTCTGCTTCATTCAATAAAGATACCACCTTTGTTTAGCCTGTTCAGTAGTTTTCCATGTGAATTATGATTTTGGGGGAAAACGTATACTCTTTGGTTTCTGTACTTTGAATTGAATTTAAATTTCCATCCAAATGTCCCAAGCCAAAATTAATTATTAGCTGGTAAGCAGGAAATGCATCAATCATTACCTTATAAAATTAGAATGCACAAATATTAAGAAAGCTAAGCTATATTTGTGTTAGATTGTATAATTGCTTAAAAGTGGAAAAAAAAAAGCTTACTTTAGCATAAAGCACTAACATTACTTAGCAAGCAACTAATTTCACTTTTTTTTCAGATGGTGAAAACCAAGCATTTTCAAGGAAAACAACATATAACACACAAAAGCTTCTCTATTCTTTTAAAGTATTCATTTTTAATTATGATTTAAATAAATTCAACTTGACTGATGTCATGGTTTGCTCACACCAATCTTCAAGCCCCCCCTCCCATGACCAGAATAAAGGTTGCTAAGTTTCATACTGATGGGGAGTAGGGAGCTGCTAGCTCACATAAATGATTTCTGGCATGCATCAAAGGAAGGCTTTTGCAAGGGTCTTCCCTAACAATCTTCAAGTGATTCTCTCAGGAAAACTGATTACTCTCTAAAGATGGTAGTCTGGAATAGAGTTCCCAGTCTCAATTAACCTGGGCTGGTTTCAGCTAATGAAGTGGAAGAGAGGAAAAAAATTAACAAGATATAGTACACTACTTTTAGTATATGGCCTTATTTATATTTAGAGCTGCTTCAAGCCCTAAAATGAAGATTTGATCAACATATAGTAAAGGTAAAATCGGCAAAAAAATATTATTTTATTTGCAGTGTCTAAATTAAGTATCTTTATAAAGAAGTAACAAGCAAGGCACATCATAAAATGGAAACTGCACTCTAAAGGTCTTCCCTTAGTAAGTTTAGCTGAAAACAGAGTTGGGAGAAAACATGTCAGTCCTATTTTCAAGAAGGTCAAGAAGGAGGATCTGGAGAACTACAAGCCAGTCAGGCTCACCTCAATCCCTCAGAAGGTGTCCAAGCAAGTAATCTTGGAAATAAACTCCAGAACATGTGAAGGTGATTAGGAGACTTCAGCCTGAATTTATGAAGGGGAAATCATGTCTGATACACCTGTTAGCCTTCCATAAAGAGATTTTTGTCTTGGCAGATGAGAGAAGTGGACATATGTTGGTCCTGACTTTAGCAGGGCTTTTGACAGTGCCTCCCAGGACATATTCATAAAGAAAGTGACAAAAAAAGGGCAGTGAGTGGTGGACAGTGAGGTGGACTGGACACAGGCTGAACTGTCAGCCTTGGGAGATTGCTATGAGCCGCAAGCAATCCAACTAGAGGCTGGTCAGAGCCACTCAGAGGCACCACTACAGACTGAGAAAATGGGCCAAGAGAACATCAGCAAGTTCAACAAAGGGAAGAGCAAAATGCTGCTCCTGGGGAGGACTGACCTCAAGCACTGGTATATGTTGGGGTCTGGCTAGCAGGGCAGCAGTTTTGCAGGAAAAGAGCTGATGGTCCAGGTGGATAACAAGCTGACTGTGAGCCAGTCACACAAAGAAAGGCCTAGAGCATCCTGAGCTGCCTTAGGAAGACCACTGCCAACAGGCCAAGGGAGCTGATCCTTCTCCTCTGCTCAGTACCAGTAAAGTCACACCTGGATTGCTGTGCCTAGCTTTGGGCTTCCCAGTGAAGCCCAGGGAAGGGCCACAGAGATGATAAAGGGATTGCAGCATCACAAAAACACTCGAATCATAATACAATAATCAGGTTTCCATCTCTTTTTTTTCGCCACTATTTCCTCTAAAGCATGGTGAACAATAAGCCTGAGCAACCAGGCTTAATGTTAATACCATCTTTAATATACCCCACAAAAAGCAAAGCAACATATCCCCACCACAAAAAAAAAAGTTAGAGATAAAGCCATATGCTTGATGTCCAGCAGAATGTTTCAAAATACCTTGGTATTTTCAAGAGGAAGGATGACTAGTCAACTTCTTTCAGTATTTTTAAAAATAATCAAGATTTCAGTTTTCAAAAAGAAAAGAAAAAAACCCCAAACAAACATTCTGACTTCCATTCTTACATATGACAAGCCAAAAATACTCTTTAAATGGCAATCTATTTTTTATAGCAGGTATGTGGGGGTGATGGGTTGTTTAGTGTTTTTTTCAAACAGGGCAGCTGCAACTATTTGCAAATCAAAGAAATCCTAGCGCACTCTGGTGTAAGGACTGCATTTTTTTCACTTTACCAGAGAGCTCAAGTAGTGACTTTTAGCTGTGCTAAGAAAAGGAAACTGCAGATCTCTGAAGCAGTGTCCTGCTGTTGAGAAACCCAAAGAAAAGCCAAGTCAAAACTTACACAATCCCTACCAGAAATGAGTTGCCTAGAAATATTCTGCTGTATGCTCATAACTCCTTATGAAATAAAGGCTCCAGTATCCATGCAGTGTTTCAAGTAAAGGGTAACAGGCCATTTTCTTCATGACTGCTTTTGATTTTATCATCTAAATGTTTAAATCTACACTAGCTCAAACACCACCTACAATTATGCCAACACTTTGTCAAAAATAACTTTATATATATTTTTAAAAAAAATAAACCCAAACCCACACCAGATATCTATTCTAAGTCATGGAGTCAGGAGAAATTCAACATGCTGGAATCCCCCATCACCATCTAGAGGGTGTTATCAGACAGCACAGTGAGGTGCAAATAGGCAGAGACAGGGACAACACCATTTGAAAACAAAAGTCTTCACTTCCTCCTTTCAGAATTCATAGATTAATATAAAACAATTTCTGGTTTACCTTCTTTCTAACCCGCTCCATCTCTCTTATATATTTATTACATATGTTCAATAGCCTATTTAACTCTGCTTGGTTTTAATATTCTTTTCCCTTAGAGCATTATGCCAATATTTAAAAAAAAAAAAAAAAAAGAGAGCATCAATGACACACTGTTATCGTGTGTCATTATTTCTTTTCAACTTTTTGATCTAATTGAGTTATCCTTTACATTCTATTTTCCTCTCTCCCAGCACAAGAAACTCATACACAGGCATAGGAATGAGCGAGCACACTTTCCTACATAACCACATCCTTCCACTGTTTATAAACATCTTACCATCTCTGGCCACAGCCTTTCATCATTTATTTACAATAAATATCTTTCAATCCTCTAATTTTCCTCTAGTCTCTAGTTCCCCACCTAAGTTGCTGTGTGACCTGACACCAACCCAGCAAAGCATTTATACTGTTCAACATCTTTGTAATTCTTTAAATGTCTCCATAATGGCTTTAGCAGATTGGAGCAAAACAGTCAGTGTCCTGAAGAACCAAAGTTCTTCTTCTATCAGTTGATGAGATTTTTTTAATTTGTGGCCTCGCCTCTGAATCACTTCCTGCAGAAGCTTCCAGAACAAAACCACAGGGCTGTTCTTGCCCTGTCATCCCATAGCACCCAAATTTTTAATCCTTCTGGGTTTTTGCCTCAGATCAACCTGTTATGCATACCACATGCACAGTGAACCAGAATAAATATTATTTTGGTACATCTATTTTCCAGTGTCATGATATTTATTCATTCAAGTATCCTTCATGCAGGCCCTGGCTAAGTATTGTTCTTTCCTTTATTCTGGCATCTATCAAATCCTCACAGGTAACTAGTAATTTTATTCCCAAAGTAGTGAGAAAACAGAATTATTTTCCTGCTTAAATACTACCCATATCTAATGAACAGGTTACCATTTCTTCACCTCTCACAAAGCAGGAACAATAGCTGTAAGGCTTTAATCCTTCAGGTTAATTGAAAATCTTACAAGCCTACATCTCCACATCATAAAGTTTAATAGAAATTTCTCCCATCATAATGCACAGGTTTAAGTGGCTATGCATGTGACCCCTAAACTCATACTGATTACTTCAAAGAGCCTGTAAAGTTTTAGAAGGAACAAACAGTGATAACGCACAATCATAAACTGGAATAATTGTAGAGATTAAAAAGGACAGGAGAAACTCAGCAGAATTTTGTTCTTCATTTGTTTTTTCACACTTAGGGAAGGAAGGTCACTTGTTTGGGATATTTGGAGGAGAAAAAAAAATCACATTTTCTTCATCAGAGGTATTTTTTCTGGTCACACCTAAAACCCCACAAATGGTTAGAAAACAGACATGTAAAACTAAGTTTGTCTCTTCCTGTGATTTGAGAGTATTTTAGTGAGGCATATATAGGAAAACTGCCCAGCTCTAAAGGCCCTCCTCCCAGTTCTGAAAACCAAGTCAAAGAATAAAGCAGAGATCTCCATCCATGCCTGTTCTTTAATTTTCATATTTTTAAAGAGCATCTCATATCACTGGGCATTGTACTTAACACCTCCAACTTCTGGAATGGGAGATGAGAGCAGAAACCAAGCTTTCATTATATAAACACACTTTCCTTATGGAATAAGCTTAGAAATGTAAATTTGCAATTTTCCAAGCACAGTACAACAATGGTGGCTGGCAAATACAGACACCAACAAAAACACTTCTTTTATAAACACAGAGAAAAGGAAATAATGTTTTGAAACTGTCAGTGTATCATTTTATTGGCTTTACCACACATGAATAAAAAGAGCAAGCTCTGACAACAGTAAACACAATTAAATTGTTTGTTTCTTGCAAATGAAGCATATATGGTTTGTAATCCTGGTTTGAGTATATGAGAACACTGATCCCTTTCAACATCTGAGGAAAGAAGGCAAGAAAAACCCAAAGCACATCTACAATGGAAAGGGACGCATCTGGAAAAGAAAATCACTTATTTGGGTAAAGTTGGAGTAGAAGACAGGGTTGAAATTGAATTTTTCTCCTGTCTATCAACAGGCCTTGATTTTGGATAGATACTGTCCAATAGCCAGTAAAACATTTGCTGCATCTCGTAATCATTCATGTCTGTGCTATTTACATATGTGTATACATGTGCATACACACACTCTTACAAACTATATATATTTTTATATTTTTATATATTTATATATTTGATTACAAGCTGTTGCTCATTTATGCTTTTCTCTAGTTAACTAAGGAACAGTACTCTCCAATCTCTCCTCTTCTGTAAAATTACCTGGAAGCACATGTGACATGATTTCCACTGACTGAAGTATTTACACACAGACTGAACACATCTCTGCAAGTTATGCTCTGCCCTAGACAGAAGTTACTGGAAAGAATAGATTAAATCCTTCTGATCATCCCACTCATTCTGTCAATCTAGATAATATAAAGCTCCCTCCTACTTTCACATCAGTAACAGTTGAACTTTGTTATTTCATATTAAAAACAACAAGGAGGAGAAAAACATGTATTTTAAGGACCTGTAGAGCTGAAGGTTTATATGTATTTTCCCTCTACTTACCTCATCTCTAAATGACCTTCTTTAAGGTGAATTCCCAAGCAGGGTGAAATTCTAAAATATTTAATAGTTGTTTATTTATATATTTGTTTACTAATTTAATGTTTTCATCTTTCCTTTTCAAAAAGACATGAGTCTTATGCCAAGATTTCCCATGCTAGCATACCATCCCCTGTCCACCACAAGTTCTTCATTAGATGAGGGTATCTGAGTTCTTTGTGAGACAGAGCACTGACCTATGGGTGAGGAACTTCATGTAGCTGCACTGGTCTAACTGACAGTAGGATGCTTTCAAAAGCACAAAGCAGAACATCTGCAATAAAGGAGAACACTTTATACATAAATAAAGATATGCAACATCACTGGGGGAAATCTAGAACTGACAATCTCTCTCTTTCAAATTTTCCTCAATTTGATGGGCTCCTTTGCCTCAAACAAGAACGGGAGCAAGTTTTGTCACAAAACCTATTAAAAATGTGCACTCACAAAGCATTTGGGTCAATATCTCCACTTTGATTATATTGTTTTATTAGCCTCTTTAAACATTTAATTGCTACATTATTAAATAAACTGATGCAGGAATGCCTCAGTGTAATTAGCTACATATGTTATCCTGATTCAGGGAAATAATTCATTATATACACCTTACTTTAGATAATGGCACATTTGTATTATGATTTAAAGTGGAAGGGATATACTTGTTACCAGTCATTACTTTGGAGTTTACACTTTTGATCTCCTTCCAAAAGATGGCCTTTTTATACCCACTAGGCAGGTTTCTCTAAAATTGGAACAGAGAATGAATTGTGAGAAATGAAGTGAGAAGAAAGACATGAGGTCCTCAGTTGTCACATTCATTAAGAAATTTTTTGCATTAAAACCAAATTGTTCATTACCCAAGACATCCTGTGACTCAGTTCAGAGGCTAGTGGAGAGCCACAGAAAGTGGCTCCAAACCTACCATATCATACTTCAAAATTGTGGTGGGTGACCTACACTGAAATAAAAACAATATGGACTCCAGTGATGAAAACATATATAACTTCTCCCTCAAGCAAATCTGGCTGACACAAGTGGAATATTCTGTTCACTGGTTCAGATCATCAGTGCTAAAATCCACATTCCTGGGATAATTCCCTTCTGTATAGAAATTCTTCCTGAAAATATAAAGATAATTTCTTTTGGACTGACATTTAAAGTGAGAAGGGGCATCATTGAGGTCAAACTAAATTCAGCTATGTTGACATGGTTCTCCATCCCAAACAACAAACTACTGCTATCATCACTTCAGTCTTTTACTGCAGTTTAAAGCTCAATATTACAGAAATGCCAAGTAATTACCCAGAATAATCATGTGGAGAAAAAGTTCAGTTATCAACAGTTCAAAGCCATTGATAAAATATGCAATTCCCCAGAGGCAAACTGGGATGAAGAAAAGTTGCAAAAACCAAGTAATACTCTGTAAAAATATAACATTATGTAAATATTATATATTTCACTTTTGATTATCCAGTAGCCTTATCACTATAATCTATTCCTAGAATAAATTACAGAATAGATATTACACCATCAGAAATAGATATTATATAATAGATATTATAGTACTCAGAAAAAATAAACTATAAAACTTTGCACCACCACCAAAGAACCTAATATGTAGAACATAGCTCTTTAGCTCCTCAAATCGATCATCTGTCATTTATCTCTGTTCTTTCTATATGAGTGACAATAGCTATTTTTTAACAAAGGGGAGCAAGTATGGATATAAGGATAGGTAATGAAAAAAGAATGCAGTGACCATAATGAGGATAATGGGGTGTTCAAGGATTTCCTTAATTAAATGGCGGGTGGCAAGAGAAACTCTCAACAGCTACACAGAACAAACTACATTGCAACTAATAGGAGGAGGAGAAAGAGTAGGGGCACATCAAGAAAACATTTGGGTAGTATTCAATATTCAATATAAAATTCAATATTAAATATAAAATTCAACTGAGAGCAAGAGCTGCAAAAGGATGTGCTTGCAGCACAATGCCTGGAGGGGAAAAGAAGAAGGCATCCCAGATGTCTGCAAGAAAAAACATTTCTATTGTTTTCTAGTAAAAATATTCAAGAAAGCCAAATTGGAATTGAAACTCGAATCTATATACTATATAACATATAGCATATATACTATTATATCAGTTCAATTTAACTTTAAGAGCAACATAATACAATAATCTTAATAACTAGCAAGTAACAAGTAAGTAATTCTCAGTTAAAGATGATCAGATGTCTCAGGTTTTCCTATATCTGTGGCCACAGACTATATGTGCTTAAACATTTAAGGTTTAGGTGTTCATTAAGGCACAGATGTTCATCTGTGCTCACCTTTCTTCCAGTATTGCCTGGGTCAGTTTTAATATCATATCAGACAATAAAATTCGTGACCACAACTAGAAACCTGGTAACACAGTCCAATAGCATAGTACTGGCTCTCCAAAGGGATGGGAAAGCTGAGCTCTCTTGGAAGCAAGGATGAGGTTGCAAGGAGGATGGAAAGAAGAGTAGGACAACACAGGGAAACAGAGCTGTGAAACTGTGACCTATCCCTTCAGCCACAGATTTTTCATGTGGAGTCAAGTACAGGGTTTTGTTCATCCATTTTCAAATCCAGGTGATACATTTCAAATGCTTGCTGATGATGGGTGTGGGTTAGTCCCACACAGTTAGGTCCAAACACAGTCTAGACAACCTCCTATACTCACAATAAAAGGTTTGCTATTTTAGAAGCACATTGCCTATCTTGCCTCTTCAGAAAGGAAATAAATTCTTGATTAAACTTTTAAAAATGTAATTTTATGTAGATAAAGTTTGTCTTTTAATAACTTTGAATCATAGAGTCCGCTGAGTTGGAAGGGACCCATCAGGATCATTGAGTCCAACTTCTGTGTGCCAGATTTATGTTCTTGGGTTCTCTCATGATAACAAATGCAATAGAGGACAGATTCCCAATAGTTCTTCATTCTTTTAATATCTACATTTTAAAAAAGTAAGAGAACCTCTATATTAATCATCAAATTGGTAAAACAGTCCAGTAATAACTCAGTGTTGTATGGATTACTTCATAAGGACAGGCTGGGGAAAATAAAACTTGCAAGCTGGCTACAGAGAAGATGACAAAAAGAAGATATCCTTGAGTCCAATACTCAGCAAGCAAACAAAGACTTTGCATCAGTCCCTACTGGAGATCCCTTGGTGACTTTAGAATAGAGAACAATCAGAAAAACAGAAACAAAAAAATCCAGCAGATGGCTCTAAATGAGGAGAACAGAGACAGGTGACTAACTAGCCTGAGAGAAATAAAAATAAAATGGGAGCAGTGCCACAGTGTTATCATTTTTGTAGTGCCACCTGGAGAGGTAGCAGGCTTATCAATGAATGCCAAAAATGAACAGTACCCATCTGCTCAACCTAATAAATAACACTTACTAGAAAAAATACAAAGGAATATAATTCCCTTGGCACATTTTCAGTGGACCTGTTTGTTTAAAATATTTATTTGGGTCTTACATGGCTTAACAACTATTTGCTGAGAACACAATAATGCTTTAAGATGACCCTTGGAAGCATGGAGCAAGTCAGTAGCTGTAAGAATTCATGAAGACAGAAAGCTCCAATAACTTCCTTTTAAACAAGCAAAAGCTCCGCAATTACCACTGCTTTCAAAATGTCTTTAGAAAGATATTTCTGACCAACTGAATGGACTGATAGCAAAACCCTGAATGAGAGGCACTTCAAAGCCTGAAAAGCCCTCCTCTGGAGGTAACAGCAGCAGAAGGCATCTCCACTCAAAAAGAACTTCAAGAACCATGGTACAAGATCAGTTTACCTCCTCTGCCGTCCACCACAAATGGCAAAGAGTAACCATTCTGCTGATGCTAAGTGTGGATTGAGAAAGGAGGTCAGGCATGGCTGGAGGAAAAATGAGAAATGCTCAGGTCTCTTAACATACTGTTACAAAGAGAAATGGCATGGAAGAGAAGACTAAACAGGCAGATGGGTCTGCCTTCATGAGTTTGAAAGCAAAATGCCTCTTTAGCACTAACCTTTATCAACTCCAACCACTGCTTATGTAATGAAGGCGTAGGAGTACGGAACAGAAATTTGAACTTGCTAAAACTGAGACACTTCCAAGCTGGACTTTTGATTCAATGGTGTATTTATTTTTCATACATGACATATACAACTGGAAAATACCCTTGTCTGTTTAATATCTTCAATTCTACCACCTCCATAAAAGCAATATAAGTCTGGATTCACACAAAATTATCCAGAACAGGACAGACCACTGTACACAGCCTGTATACAGCTACTACCACTTTGCAAATGTTTCACATAAATGTTTTTGCACTAAATTTTGGCTTTCATCTGACAAAAATATGACAGAATGAAACTTAATATATGCATATACAAACATGCATGAAGGGAAAGAGGAACACAGCAGAAAGCAATTCTGAGGAGACCGAAATCACAAGACATGAGCAGACACACATCCACATAAACCAGAGTTCTGTAAATGTCTGTACACATGCAGTCATAGTTCATAGTTCCTATAACAGATTTTAAAAAACTCCCAAACAGCACTTCACCAAAACAAAGCCAGCAGGTACTGCACTGGTTCCTATAGACTCAACCAAGTACCAGCTGGCTCTTCCAGCTAAATCACAAAAGACAACACCACAGTATAACCATGCACATTATTTCTGCTGCTTTGTACTCCCTGTCTTAGCATGAACATAGTTAAGTAATAAAAACCCACCAACACGATTCTCTTCACCTGTGAACTGGCCCACGCTTTTTTGAAATAAGAGCAGGAATTCTTTGATACAATACCAAATAGAAGGCTCAGTTTAAATCCAAACAAACAAAGCCTTCCACCAAAGATAACAAAGTTTCAAGGATTTTAACTGTAGCATTTTCCACAAGACATTCCCTTTCTAGTCCAACTAAAACAGCTGGTTTGGGTTTTTTAAATAAGTATTTTTATGAAACACTTGCAGCAAAGCCTGAATCACTGAAAATTTGAACGCAAAACAGACATCCTTATGGTTTCATTTCTGTTATAAAAATTAGCCAGGATAAAATTTAAAGCTTTTATAATGTTAATCATTCAATGTTAGCAGCAAAAGATTCCTTCTATTCCCTCCTTCTGTTGACTGCATCTTATATTTAAAACATGTGTGTTCCAACAAGAGTAGGGTTCATTGCCATGGCAGAGAGATTTTGCCCATGCTACAGGAATGAATGGAGGCAGCTGCTGCCACAGCTCCTGACATCTCTGAGAATGGAAAAAATAAATTCCTTAAAGATACAACATATGTTCTCATTTTATCAAGCATTGAACTGTTCTCATTGTGATAAGAAAAAACACACCTCTAAGTGGTATCACTCCACTGACATAATTTCATATCCTTTTTATAATGGTCTCCTCCCAGAGGAGAGCATCCTGCCCCTAGCATGCCCAACACTGAAATATATTTTAGAAAAATTGTAATCACCGAACCAGACATATTCCTACACTTTAATCTCTGAAAACCTTTCACTTTGCTAAAACCTTGCACTAAAAAAAAACAAAAAACCCAAACAAACAAACACAACTAAACCCCACTAAGTTTAATAATTTTCTTTTTAAAGCAGCTAGTTATTAAGGATTACTCTACCCAGACTTGAAAATATTTCAGGATTGTAAAATTTAGGCTCATAAATCTCCCTAGGAACAAACATTTCCATTTGTCTCAGTGGAAGCAGGTTCAGCTTTTGATCTTTTATGATGATTCCTCTTCGACATGGAATTTTATCACACAAAGAACCTTAAATGGTTCCAGCTTTATTTAACTGATCTTTTTTTCTTGAACACATTCAGAATTATTTGGTATCTGCTTACTACATTGTAAAAGAAGAGTTTTTCTTCCCTTGCCTCTCCACCCAGGTTACCAGAATGACTGATGGTCACCAAAAATAAAACTTGCTAACTTGCCCACCCATAAAAATGACACTTCTGGAAATTGTAATTTATAGAAGTACAAGCAGCAGATGGATGCATTCCAGTTTAAATATCTGAATCAGAGCCTAAAGGGCCAGTAGTTATAAAATGGTCTTAATTTCATATAAACAGAGCAATCAATGGGTAATCAACAACACAGTAAGTATAAAATTCCAGTTTTGTCATGTACCATCGAAACTTTTTAATAAATTCATCCTGGCTTCTTTCTACTGACAAATACAGGTAGTTGGGAAAAAATGGCTCTAAAAGTATGATATCTACCTGCTTAAAAAAAATTCCTTCCAAAGGACATGGAACAATGAAGTGGAATTATTTAAGCCACACTGGAAGAAAAATTAAATGCATGAAATCTTTGCTGATGCTGGCATCAGGTTACTTCAGTTCTCACTCTAAGTCAGGAACATCAGAGTTTTTCTAGGACATCAGTCGTAATGCTGGCAAAATCCAACCAGCCTGTTGTCAGACAGGTGAAACAGACTGACTGTTCTCTCCCATATTACACCAGAAATCAACTTGTGTCAACTGAATCAAGGGTGTTTGGTTTTGCTTTTGAGTTGTGTATCTACTCTAAGGGTGTGAATCTAATTATTTGGTCTTATTGTAGTATGCTAGGAGGAGTTATGCTTAAATAATCCTGCTGGTTTTCCTGGCAGGCTTGGAAAATCAAGAAACTTCTGTGAGCAAAGCAAACAAATGCACAAACCTAACCAGATGCTCTTGGTGCACAGTAGATGAGAGTTTTCAGCTACCTAGACATCCTTAATTATTTTCAGCACATAAGTCATCTGGGTAAAGCTGTTTGTTGTAGTAAAGGTTGTGCATTCCTCTCTTGAGGTAATCTCATCTTGGAGCACTCAGCGTTTCATTGACATAATAAATAGAGCATTTTTTTCTTGCAACTACTAAAAAGAAAGTGAAGTCATAAAGAGAACCCCAAACCATCTTTTTCTGCAGCACCTAGAGTAGCCAATAAAAGGAGGTTTTCAGGTTTTTCATGCCACTTGTCAGATATTCTGTTACTGCTAAGCAATGGCAAAGAGCTCTCTTGTTGCAAGAAGCAGCAAACCCTTGGTCAGCCAAGACCCTTTAGCCCTGAATACTCAAAAATCAGCTTTTAAAAAGTACTTATGTTTATTTATTATCTTATATAAGAAGGGATTATGATGACTGTAAGACAAAAGGCTACTTGCGTTACACAGCAGTCATCAGTGCCTGGTGCACATTCATCCCCCAGGCTGTGGTATATTCGTATCTAGGAATTTATTTTGGGATCACCAGAGAACTCTCAAGAATTTCTACAAAAAACTTTCTACAGAAATGCTGCTTCACATCTCACTCTGTTTATGGTCTGTCTTGCTGTGAGGGTAAAAGTTTAGTTCCAAATGCAAATCACAGACTGTAAATATCACAAGGTGCTAGATGTGTCATCAGAAGGGAACCTCTAATAGCAACCATCAGTAGGAAGCACAACCCCAGTTTGCTAAAAATTCTGTATTCACATCTGATGATGACATTTTTATATAGTATCATCAGTGATGCTCTGAATGGGTATGCTTTGACAGGTGCATATCTTTGATTCTAGTGATACTATATTTTAAGAGTGATGTATATAGTAAGACATAGTTTCACAATGTAAATATATTACCTACATATGCTTTGCCTCAAAAAAACTCTACTAGCCTTTTCTTTTATTTTTTATACAGCACCTCATGTTTCAAGGAATGGAAAACAATTTTATATGAAATCACAAGCATTCTTTTTAAAATCAAAGTACTTTGAATACTTTCAGGAACAGAATAAGGTCACTTAAGTGCAGATTCTGGCTTGACCATGCACACCTGAGGCAGGAACTCCAAAAGGCAGATGGTTTGGCTGCAGAGGTGGGGTGGGGAGGCCATGTGTTTGTGTGTTTTCTGCAGGTGTGCACATGGGGAATGTGGACTGCAAAAAACCATATCCTATTCTGTCAAACCACTTCAAATTGCATAGAGTATTTTCCATGTACTGCAATGCTTGAGCAATCAAATTTGCATCAGATGGCCCACTCTACTAATTGTTGAAGCATATATTGGAATATCTCCACAGCTCAAAAAATCTTTGACACATACAGAAAATACAGCAAGAACTGCATTTCTCCACTGTGTTTTGGAATAGCAGTAATTTCCCCTGGAATGGGAAAAGCAGACAACCAATTCTCAAACTGGGTAATTAACTACTGCTCACCTCTTGCTGGTCACAGTTACCACAAAGGAGGAGCTTTATAGTACTAATGAAAGATTGGAGAAAAGAAATTTTTCGCAAAATTGCAGGGCTGAACAAATGAACTCTACCAGAAAAAGAGTTTATGCTGAACCTTGCTTTCAGGATGCATAAGCCCCCTCTTTTGGTTCAGAAATTCCAACTTAGTCATTTCAGAAAGAAGTATGAGCTGCAGGACAGTATGATCCTGATACAAAGAACTCAGTGATTTAACAACTAGGATTCTCTTCCCCATCAAAGACTCATAACATGCAACCTTGACTAAAATCTCAGTTACAAGTCCTGCAGAGAATTAAAGCACCAGTTATGGTGAAGGTCTATCTCCCATTTTCTAACTTCTCATGGCAAATACAGCGCACTAAGCAGCAAAACTGCCCACAAGGAAAGTAAAGTCTAATGACAATAAGAGAGGGATGGTCCCAGAACTAAGCTTAGGGATGAGTTTTGAAGATAACCCCTGGACCAATCTCCTTTAGAAATTAATACAGGCTTTACTTCTGTACTTCACAGAACCACAGGATCACAAAATAATTTCAGTTCAAAGAGACCACTGGAGGTGGCCTGGTTCAAAACCCTGTCCAAAGAAGGTCACTCAGAGGGACTTTCCCTACTTGGATTTGACAGTCTCCAGCAAGAGCTTCAACAACTTCTCTGGGCAACCTAATTATGGTCATTTGGATTTAGTGCTCTCCCTACCATGATTTCTTCATACAGAGAGATCCACACAAAGCATCTGCTTGCTAATACACAAAAGCTAACCTAGAGTATGCCTAAATGATGTTTTCAAAAAGGGAAAATGAGCAGATACTGCATGTGCAAAACTTGGGAAATATTAAAGGTTCACAAGTCACACAAAAAGAAATCTCACACTTACATATCTACTCCTCAAGTTTCAGAAACTGCACTTACTATTTACTTCTATCTACTTTGTCTACACCTGACCTGTAGTACATGATGCACTGTAAAGGTCCTACCTTTCCTTTTCTTTTTGCATCTGGCTACCAACACTACAAAAGTGAAATACTAACTGAATTTGAGCTCTTTTTTAAAATTATTTTTCACAGTTATGAATTTTCATTCCAAACATGTAGAATATTTGTAATTCAGAATTTAGTTGTGGAAAGGTGGGTGTTATACCACAAAATCAGGAGATTTTTAACTTTAATTCATTTCAGATGCCATATATCACAAATTGAGATGTTAATTAACACAGAAAAGTTGATAGGTTTATAAAGAGCTATTGTGTATACTTTTCCAGATGATGGCAACATGCTGACAGCTTTAAAGAAGTAGATGTGCTACTGTAAGGTTTATTGTCTAAGCAGCTTCCTCCCTCTGCAGCAATCTAACATTTACAGTTGATGATAACTTCTATTATGTTCCAATATTTGCTAATCATCTCAGAGACTGTGAAAAACAGCACCATTTGTCTCAAGCTCTCTCCTGCAAACACACTATTCTTCTAAAAGACAACATATGCAATGTTTTCTCTTAAAGCATCCATTCTCAGTTCTTTTAAAATATTTCAGACAGCACTATCCTATTTTCCTCTTCTGTAAAATGTGTCAGCCAACAGAACATAATTCATTCTCAGGTTTACAGTAAGCTTTCCTTTGCAAGCAGCAGAACTAGCAAAAGTCTGTTTCCTCTGTGTTTGGAAGCAAAGTTAGTTTGCAGATTCAGTGGTAAGGGACAAATTCATCCTGCTACCTCTCTTTTGCCTATGGAGTTTATAGGGTTTATCTTCTTCATAAAGCCCTTTATTCTCAAACACCACCTGTACCTTGCTGTCTCTGGTGACCCAGACATTCTGTGTGAAATTTAACTGAAGCGGAAAAAAGAGGGCTGACAACAGATGCACAAATACCATCTTGGAGACATAATTTCCTTAGGCCTTTATGCTTAAAACCTGAAATTTTTTACAAAAGTATTAAACTCAAGCTAACAGTGTCTTCAAAAAGTGATGGCAAAACATCACACCCAGCAACAGCTTAAGTGGAAGTAGCACTCTGATTCTCAAAAATGATACAACTTTAGTCTATTCTCACTGATAAAGGTCATTGCTAAAGCAATCTGCCACTTTGGGGGCAGATGACACTTACATACATCCACTTCACTTCTCTCATATCATTCATCCAGGATAGTCCCTGCTTTCACCAGGCTGCAACACATTTAAGTGTGAACACATTGATTAACAACCAGAAATCTGAAACAAGCTGCCACTGCATTTCACTATAGATGAGCAGGGATTGCTGGAGAGACTTTGTGGAGTCAAACCATACGTGCACAGGGGGGCTGTGCAACACAAACTGCACATTTCAATACAGGCGCAGGATATCCTGGGCAGAAGACAGAGTCATTGCTTTTCAAGGGTTTGCTTTTTCAAAAGTGTTGGGAGGTATGACAGCAAAGATGACTGGTTTTTCTGAAACAGTAGAAGCACACAGAAAACAATACACACAGAAAAACACACAGAAACAATAAGCTATTTCAGAGCCAGAGAAGTTGATGAACTGACATATTCAAGCATAAGAAAACAAATCCCAACTCCTAATCAGTAGAGGTCAGACAACTGTTTTTCAATTGTATCCTAGAAATTCTTGTGGCAGTCAACAAACAGAAGGCTTGTGACAGAGTAAGAAAAGTTTTCCCAACTTGTGTAATAATAACTTGATTTTTTAACTATGCTGTATCAAAATATATAACAAGCAAGATAGGATATCTTGCTTCACAATACATTCAGTAATACATTAAACAGTATTTTTCTACTTTTAATTCTGTCTGACACCAAAAAAGTAGACTGTGTATATATTTTATTCGCCTGTTTCTCAGATTTGTACCTTAAAATATCACTCCCCTTCTAAAAGGAGTTAATAATTTTGTAGTGAAACAAAGGCAAATGAGAAAAAACATTGGCTTACCAACATCCCTTCTCAATTGCAAAGGCAGAAGTAGCAATATAACCTCATCAAACAGCAGCTAGAAACATATAAAACAAATAAATATACTTGGATCACCTACTTAATTCCTTTTCTGTTGTTTGGATCACTTCCTCAAGCACACAAAACACACAATACACTCCAAAATCGTTGCAGATGATAAACAATACATCAGCATGGCCTAAGAATATGTCATGCTTATTTGAGAAGGCAATGTCTGCCACAAAAGGTTCTGCCTATGTTCTGTGTTATGTTGCAGTTGCTACAAAACATTTTCCTGTAAAGCAGTAGGGAAAATACCATCTAAAACCTCAGCATCTGGTTGGTATAGTATTTAATGCTGCTTCAGTAACTCTTAAATGTCCTTGAGAATAAATAATCAAGGCTCCTTTTAATATTCTTTGTCACAGACTTAATTTTTCAGGTTAGTTTTCATTGACAGGTATGTAACTGACACCTTAGAGAATTCGTATTTATTGTGCTACAAACTGGGTGCAAACTACCAAAAGTATAAGCAAACCAAAGTGACAGATTTATGGCTAGTTACACAACTGATAAATTGAGAAAGTGTGGTCTTAGCTTATAAGCCTTTCTCCCTCAATTTCTATACCAGCCATTCCTATTTATGCTACTAATCCATAAGAAGCCTGGTAGATTTGATAAACTTTTAGATTGTAAATCATTCAGACTCACATCAGGGTCTGCCAAAGCAAACAGGACACACCTACATGGAATCTCTGTGTCCAGTGCCAGCACCCACAGCCAGCTCCCATCACCCCTCCTCTCTTGTCCCAAGCAGGACCTCAACTTCACCAGCTGCCCCAGGAAAGGCCCTGGGCCAGCTCACCTGATAACAAACAATACAGGAAGGAATAAGGTGATAGAAATCTGGTTCTAACAGATTTCAAAGGGTAAAAACCCTGTTTTCACAAGGTAAAAACATTTCAAATGCTTCAGATAAGAAATTTAGCCATTCTCAACTATGACTGTCCAACAGCTTTGCCTACAAACTTGCCCTTAGCAGAGGAGTTTTCTCTGGTTCCTTCTCAAACTTGCATAAATGTAAAGGTATCCCAACATGAAGCTGCACTGTTTTACAAAATTAAAAGAAAAATTAAATGACAGCATTAATAGAGATGCCGTCAATGTGATCCATGATAAAAATATACTCTATTGGATAATTAAATATTTGCTATTAGAGAAGGTCATTGCTCTGATGCAAAGAGAACCTATCAAAACTCCATTTTTAACCCTTACTGTTAAATATAACATCTGGGGGACAGAAGGAATTAATGTATTTGAAAATTAGACATAGCATAAATCTACAAGTTGCTCCTTTTTCCAGAATACAAACATTTTCAATGACACAGAAACAGATATGTTTTATGTGTAATGAATGAAAGATGAGCAGATTGTATCTTATCATTAGAAAGAAAGGAAGAAAAAGAGGTTTAGCATAAAATGTGTCTTTAAAATGGAGGTCCACCAATAGGAAAGTCAATTGTGGGTACTTCTGCACTTGCCACATCATAAACACACAAATATATTGGTTTATGTAATTACCATCTCAGTAGGTAAGGAACTAGAAAAGCCAACATCCCAGCATTTCCCAAGCTTGCTACTAATTAAATCATATGCATACCAGTTCAATCCAAGGATGATCAAAGTTAATGAAAAAAAATTTCAATTTAATTCAATGAACTGTGGATCAGTTCCAGACATCTAGCTGCTACTCCATCCTCTTTCTTCTTTATCAAAAAGCACTCCAACAGTGTGAAAGTGAAGAGGACTCCATATGAGTCTACAGATTTTGTGATTTTGTATTTCCCCTCAGATCGGAATTTTAAATTAATTATCTGACAGTTGACTACATTACATAAAATTAAATATTCTTTTCCATGAAGGTGGATTAGAGGCTACTCCTGGTTTGGAAGGAAAACTGACTACTAATATTACTGTTACATGAATAGCTTTAAAAGATTTCAACTGTCTCTTTCATACACATACTCCTTCATTATAAATTTATTTATGTGTCCCGCTGCTCACCCCTGCAACAATACCTTGCCATACCTGAGCATGTAAAATGTTAGTCCAATGTACTAGAAATAGGGCACTAAATTTATAAGGCTTTCAAAGATTAACAGAAAGACAAATTAATGTCATCTAAAGAAAAAAAAATCAGTGCTCAGATCAAATATCTATTTCTAGTTACGATGTGTGCGATGTCACAACCAACAAACAACTTCAGTAAACTGGACATAACATTTATGAAACCTATCTGAATAGCCTTTGCTTCAATTCTTATTAACAATGTTTTTTCACATTCTCTTTTTCACTAAATATTTGTATTAAAAATGATAATTTAATTTTATCATCTCAAAACTCATCTCCCAGTGCTCTCCACGTGCTTTGTAGCCATGGTTTCAGCAAATGTCCTTTCAGATCAGCCTAAAGGCTCTCATTTCTTTAGAACAGAGCTGGGCAGGAGTTGCTCTAAAATCTTTATTTGGCAATTTAATATATGCATCACTTTTAATAGACACTGCATGATGTCTCAAATGCAATGAGTATCACACAGGAAATTAAATTTTAAAAAATAATCTTTCCTGTTCAAGAATGAACAGTCCATTAAATGAAAACTGAAGTTGTCAGCTTTCAACAGGAAGAATAGTATCTATGCCTGAAACTTCACATTCCATCTATATAGGTTTTGCAGTACAGGGATATAAGCTTAAATGAAAAATGGTGTTTTGACATAGTTCCAAAAACATTTATCTGTGCAGCACTGCCTAGTTGTCCACCTCACATCTTTTGTTTTCTGAGACAGATTTCAAGCATTTCCTGTTGGAAAAAGCTTTTTTGTTAATCATCAGCTCCTTCTACTTCATGTTGGAGAAACACACTAATAACAATGGGAAGGGACTGGTGCTACTACAATTTCTATTGCCCCAATTCAGGTGTCCTTCACTGTACCTACTCAGAAGCCCTGGACAACTCTGCTGTGCCACTGGGAACTTCATGAGCAGGGAGTCAGAGATGCAGGATTTTATTCCCATGCAAGGTGAAATCATCTCTCATGGAGTCCTAAAATCCTGAATCAGAATGTGAAATGATCTCCCAGGACACTTCCCCCTCTCTCAACCACTGTGTAAGATGGAAGAGATGTAAAGAGAGGGATGTCAGAAAATTATGACTGAAATCCTTACCATCTTTCTCCTGTTTCTCTTCGACAGGGAAGCTTTCTGCACAGCCACTTTTAGGCATCCAATTAAAACCAAAGTTAGCAGGGCTTTTACTGGGTCCAGACATGTAAGAAATGGTCCTTAAACTCAGCCCTTGCCTGAGTATGGCACAGTTACAGGACAACAGACTTACAGTTTAAGATACAATGAGTAAAAACGGAGTCCTATAAATTTACCCACATGCTAATACTGCTCTTCAAAGAAAAAGAGATACTTACACTTTAAAACACTGCTATCAGCTCATTCTCCTTAATAAGAGCCCACTGTCTTTGAAACGTTAAATGGGACCTACTAAGAAATAAATTCTATTTGCTGCAACACCTTTTCTTTCATAACGTGAAAACTTTTACTGTTTTTGTACAATTTCTTATCACTGAAGCTCTTTTCTATTGACTGAAACAGAAATCAACAACCAGATTTTTTTTTTTTTATTCTCCCACTTATGTATTAGTGATCTAGGCGGTTGTGTTCCCTAACTGTTACAGTGGTCTAGAAGCAGAAGACCCCCTCATCTCTCAAGAAGTATTAACCCAAAGTTTTATGCTAGAATTTAAAAAATTTGCTATGTTACAACAAACTAAATTTATTTAGAAACTTTGTATCATCATTTGCATTTGATCCCAAATCACATGGGCTGCAAACATGAGTAAAGCATGAAAAACAGAAATAAAAAAGTATAGGGAAAAGCAGCTAGCCTACACAGGGTGCAGTATTGACTTGCATGTTGTAAAAGGAAAAAAAACCAAAACAACTCACCACACATCAGTTTCTAAATGACACAGTTCATTCCAACCCATTTAACCTACAAAAAATGCTGGACTCCATGAACAGCAAAATTTGAAAACAATACAGGCAGCTCTGCCAGCAAGTCTCACACAATCACAGTATCTGTCTCAATACAGCTGGTCTCACAGCAAAACAAATTTCAGAAGGTAAAACAAAAATGAAGTAAGATTGCACTGCTAAACATTTTCAGTTTGCCTTCCTTTGACCTGGTCTCCTTAGCAAACTTATTTACTCTATTTACATATTTATTTTTTAACTACTTTGCTGTTATTTCCTTGATTCCAGCACTAAAATTTACCACAGGTGAATGGATAATGTACCCCTTCTAAATTCCACATGACTATCAAGCCTGTGTACTGCCTCCTCAGTCTTCCAATACACTACTGAGCTGCAAGATGAAGGACTTATTTTAAGGACAAGCTTTAAGACTTTAAGGAAGTCTTATTTTAAGACTCTTTTAAGCACAAGTGTACCCAAGAAGACACTCAAGAATTAACCACCTAGCCAACCTCCATCAACCAGCTTAAAAACTTCACCTTGCATATTCTACAGTTATGAATGTATACGGGTTACAAAAAGACAGAAAACCTGATTTGCAAAAATTCTACTTATATTATGAAACACCTTCTGTAACTACAGCTAAATAAATGTATTAACTATGTTTAAAGCCTAAGAGTAAAAAAGTAGTATTTTCCTTACAAATTCTTCAACTGCAACAACTGACACTGAATTATAAACAATACTGCTGATAAATATTCATGATAAATATAAGTCCCCTCAATTTAAAGTTCTGCCTATTCAAATAAATATAAGTCAAATTTTAAAATGCATTTGCTCAATCTTGCTACAATTTCCTGATACAGCTGTACTATGGTTTTGTTAAAATTTTAGAGTCGGGATTGATTCATATGTATTCAGGCAAACCTCCCTCGTAACACTGTATTTGATTACATCTGGACATGACTGCCTTTACAGCATTTCAGAGGTGCTGACATCTCCAATAACTTGTAAAAGAAGAACTAGTTCCAAAATATTCTGTAGCAAGCAAAGCAAGGCAAGCATGACTTAAAACAGATTCCAATAGTGTCTTCATGCAGTCCTGCTACTACCAGATTTTAAAAAAGGCTTTAAAGTATCACATTAAAACGAACAAGACTAGTGTTGCTAACTTCTTTCCTTGTCATTAAAGCTAGAAAATAGGAAACACTTGAGTCCATGGCTCACAGCTCCCTAGGATAATGGGCTCCCAAGCAGCTTAATGTTTTAACGTCTGTAATCTTCCTGGGGAACATCTCTGTAAGGCTTGCTAATGTTGATATACTTACTCTAGACAAAGCCCAGCTCAAAGAACAAACTAAAATCTTTGTATGAAAAGCTTTGAGAAAGCCACACATTTTAATTATATCAGAGAACCCTTCTGTGACACCAGAAATTTGCAAGCCACACTTCCCCCTCAGAACAAGCCTCAGTGAAAGAAAACTTAAGACAGAACTCAGAATGCACATCTCAGACTATGGCACAGGTGTGTATATGTATATATATGTATGTATATAAGTTTATGTATTTATTTATATTTATATAATTTATATATTTATATTTAAGACTATTCACATAAGTATTTCTACATCCAGTCTTTAGATACCAAAGACAACATCCCCTCATTCTGCATTCTGAGCCAAGACATACACATTGACTAGGTGAAAGAAGATATGAAAGTCAGGGAAGTAAAGAAAATAACAACATGAAAGAATCAAGTTTTTATTATTAATGAGAGTAAGATGTTATTATAGCTCCAGGTCACATATGACAAAACAATCTTCAGTTAATGCCACATCTGTTACATACTGAGAGAATCAAATTTAAAACATAATAATTGTTTTGGTTTGTTTTCTTTAAAACCATCTGTAGAGCTGCAATTTGCCACATGCTGAAAGATTGTGTTCCACACAGGCCCAGCAGTGTTTGCCACTCAGGGTCAGGACTGGAACCCCAGGGGACACTGGGGTCAAATGAACTCCTAATACCAGGAGGTATTAGGATTTGGTAGAATCTGCAGTATTGCTTAAATTTACTTTATTTAAAAATTAATCCTTTCAATAACAACTCGGGAAGTCTGACAAAGTAACTAGAATAAACATGGTGCTCCCACATACTTAGTTCAAGTCTATCCAGCAGAGTTTCTGTCTGTAGAATGAATACTATATTAAGAATATAACCTACCACAACAGAACAGTGATACAATGGCAGTATAAAATAAGATACATTGCAAGTGGAAGTGGAGGGTGGAACAAGAACCACAATCTGTGCAGGGAGGAAGAGGGACAGAAGGGAAACAGAAAAAGTTAATCTCTTTCAAGCCACGTCTATATGTTTAGACAACATTCTTTTATAAAACTGTACAAAGTTAGCGTGCCAACATAAAAAGCAAGCAGCTATTCTAAGTTCAACAAACCTATACAGAGCCAATATTTAATTACCTCTTCAATATGTGATAATTTTACACATATAATGCCATATCTGTCCGTTTTACAATACTGCCTTCCCATAGGAAGAGCTGGTGTAATGCACTATGCAATTTTCACACTGTAACTAATTAGTATAATAAAATAAAAGTTAAAAAAAATGTTTAAAAAAAGCTGTGTTCATAGTCAAAATAAGTAAGAAAGCAATTTAAAAAATTATGCAAATTCTCTCAAAAGTAAGAACACTCTCAGTCAAGGTCTTGAAAACTTTCTTGAAAGTCAAATCAATTTTGAAATTCTACATACACACACACAAAAAAAGTACTATTAAATCTGTGTGAGGACCTGATAATTGGCTCTCTTTATCTGTTTTCTCCATTTTAGACACAGCACATCTACTTCACCAGGAGCCATTTCCAAAAAAGGAACGAGTTAAACAATAATTAAAATCAAGTGCATAAACATTAATTAAAGGAAACAAAGCATGTGTACCACCAGGTTAAAACCAACATGCAAACAAAATGAAACAACAGCAGCAACAACAAAAATCCCCATAACCTGACCTTGGTCTAAACTAATACTAGGCTACAAAATATATCTGAAAAAGTTAATCACAGAAATTGTAGAACAAGGAGATACTTAATTCAAGTCTCCAGACAGATGAACTCTCACAAATGTTCCCAGAATAGTATTTCAAACTATTTCTTCCCCCATTCCTCTTTCCCACCTTTCAGCAGAATGTACACCCATTCCTATAGGAAAGTTGGCAGCTCCACTTCATAGGTCTGCATCCCCACTCATTCCCACTCTTCCCACTCATTGGAGGGAGGACACAAACCTTATTAGGAGCCACTGGCAGACACTGCCTTTCACTGATGCTGCCATGGGGTCATGTAGGCAAGAGACTGGAAGATAATGGTGGGGTTTGTAAAGTCCTAACTATTGCTCTCCATAGACCCCTGAGATCATTCTCCATTCACCAGAGCATCCCATCCCACATCCAATCCTATCCTATCCCATCCCACCCCACATCAATTGTAACTGGCCTGTAAAATGAGATTTGCCACCTCTTCTCACCCTGAACAGCAACTTATTGCCTAGGTAGTTAGGCAGATTTCAAAGGGATTATATTCAAGGATTTGGACATACTCCAATATAAAGATGATAAATTCTGAATTTCTTCTTCAGAAGATTATTACTTCTACCTCTTTATCTCTCTCTCATTATTGTTACACACCTATCTTTATGTCTCAAGTCTTGTAATTTTCTTTGTATAAGGAGTAAGAGAATGCATGAATTCTATATGGAAAGCAAATTTATATAGCTATCATACATGTCCCTAGCAGTTGGTGAAGATGAAGAAAGCCTTTTTTAAATTACTAAATAATATAAAATTTAATTATTCATTAAAATGGAGAGAGACTGAAAACTTGTTACTAACTAAACAGGCTGGTAGTGCTGGTGTCAAAGATTCAGAAATTGAAATTTATTTTTACTTATTTACCTGCAAGCAGAGATAATCTTTCTTCAGCTCTGCTTCTTTTGCCTGCTAGCTTTAGTCAGTACTTTGCTCCTTCTCAGGCTGAAAGAAAAATTTTGACAGAGTCACCCCAGATATAAAAAACAGAAGCAGAAATAAAATGAGAATTCTATCTAGAACTGTGAAGGCATGTAAGGAAATATTGACAATTCAGCTGATCTCACAAATCCATCAGAAGCATGGTATATACAGGAACACGTCTCTAATGCACTGTCACTCATTGTCAGAGCTCTGAGGGCATAAAACCAATAGTGACACAAGATGAAAGATCAAAAATGTCAAGGATCATGCAAAAGTAAGTATCTTAAACTCTACGACTTCTACAATCCCTAATATGGCTATGTTGTTTTCCTCATTTCAATTAAAGCACTGCTCCATAGTCTTCTTTCATCTCTGGAAACAATCTGCTTCAGCTTCCTATTCAAAATATTGATTTTTTTCCTGGATCAAAAGTCCAAGCTACTAGAATAAAAAGTCACATATGGATGCACAGCACTATATAAAATGAAAATGTGTTGCAAGTGGAAAATCATATTCCCCCCTCCCCTCATCCCAGTCAGAAAACTAAACAGATTGCCTACTTAAAATCCACTCAATCCTTGATGATTTACCCATCCACTCTAAACAACAATTTTGCTTAATTTTCCTTTCACTGAAAGAAAGAAATGTCCTTGGATAACACATTTTCTTACATCAGACCGAACTACCTCATAGCAACATGATACTTCTACACCTACTGATACTTTGATCTAGGAATTGTTTCCAACAAATAATCACACAATAATTATTTATAAGAAAACGACTACTTGAAGCTGATTTTCATGGAGGACTTAAGCAGTAGTCCTTGAGTGGAGCTACCCTTTAGTGTCATCTGACAAGAAAGGCCATGCCCACAACCCGGGGAGCAGAAGAAGTGGGATGCACACAAGCACCAGGATGTTTTTGATTTCACATACTTGAGACATGGGACTGGGTAAGCAGAAGAAACCCCCACAGCACTGTGTTAGCTGTGCACCAATCCCCAAGGCTGAAACATGGAGAATCAGAGATGAAGGGCATGACCTTTACCCCTACAGCATGATCACGTGCATGCCTGAACACATATTTACATGTTTTTCATGTGCGCACTCACATACACATTTATACATGACAAAAAATAAACTCAAAGTTCTAGAGAAAAAAGAACTCTGCTCTAGCAAAGTGTTTTATCATGATCTTTAACTCAAAAGATTGGCAGTACCATTTGTATCCAACCTGCCAAACTGGAAATCCCAAGTCAGCAAAAAATATACAGGAGCAGCTACAAAGAGAATCTCAATTATTCTTAAACAAAATATCAGTCCTTGTTTTACTTCTAAGTTTGCTTCCTAAGCTAAAATTTTCAATATCCTCTGAAAGAGGGCAGAAAAAAATATCAAAATAACTACATCATTTAGCCTGGCTGGCTGACAGCTACTGAGAAATATGATGATAGTGTAAATCACAGAGGAGGGAGAAGGATTACACAGTGTGACTCTAAAGGGGCATAAATGAAAAACTGGGATGAACTCAGGCAAGAGGGTGGCATAGGATGAGCATCAGAAAACATTTCTTAACAGCAATACAATATAAAGTAGAATATATTTTCTCACAGACAGAGAAATTATTTAAGGCTAAATTTGATAAAATACTGGAAACCACAGCAAAGAAAGCATTTCTGAATTTATGAAGTCATGGATGAGAACACTTCATTAATCTTGTCCTCATTATGCTTCTCATGATTAGGTTTCTGAGCAAGATTTCAGTATAACAAAAAAACACACAGGAAAAATATGTTCATTTTTTCTTGAGTTCTTGTCTTCATCAGCATTAAGATTAGAAGTGTTTAGAAGTTTCATTTGCATTTGAGGCAACTATTACATGTTGAGCTATTTAAGCATTACTGGTAATTTTAATCCCCTATTAGTTATTCTTTTGCCTATAACACAAAATTATCCTTTTAATTCTGGACTTCTATAGTATTTTTATTTCAAGCATTTCAAAGGATTTTACCAACATATGCCCACTAAGAACATCTTTCAAAATCCATATGGTGCAAAACACTGCCTTTCATTAATCCAGAAGTTATCCTGTGACTGCTGAACTGTCCAGCTCCTTAATTGTCAGGTAACACAATGCCCATGAAGTCCTCTGGAGGACTTAAGCCACAGGAAATTAGAAAGTCAAAACTGTGGCCAAAAAGGAAAACAAAATTCAGTGTTTATTTTAGTCTGATGCCTGCAGCATCAGTGCTAAAACAGGTGTTCCCTTAGAAGACCAAGTATTACAACAGGAAATGCACTACTGGTTGTGTTTTGCTTTTCCTATTATTGCTGCTCTCACAATCTTAATTTAAACAGTACACAACATTCTGCAATTCAGTTTGGAAAGAGATGGGGTAACTCACAAAAAGCTGTCTGAGGGTTTTGTCACCATTATTTTCTTCCCTCTGAGCTTCCCGGCAGAATTTTTTTAAATGCACAAAGAATTTAGGAGTATAGCTGCATTTGAAATATGGAAGTTTCTCCTCCTAAATAAAAATGTTCTTTTCTACAGGGCAACCAACTAAATACAATTTTTTTAAAATACCAGAGTCAGTCAAGGCCTCCTGGTGATACTGTGGAAATTTTAATTCACCCCACAGAACAGTTAAATTACATTTTGTTACATTTGTCACTGAAATCCCAAACTTCTTGTGATTTATAATCCTTCTTTTAAAGATCCTATTCTACACTGTGTAGGATCTCACTGTGCACAACCCTATCAACCAATAACTAAGACAAGGAAAGGAGACACCACACCTCTGCAGCATGGAAAAATTAGCATATTTTCACAACCTAGAAAACAATTACTAAAAGTGATTATAATATCACAACAATCAATTATTGTTCTGATCCCCAAAGAAAAATAATGAGAACCAACAGCAGCATACCAGGAAAGCACTGAAAGTGTTCAGTGCCATGTCATGAAGCTGAAATAACGCACCACAAGGAACAATTCAGCAACAGATGACAAGATATTGAATATGTCCTAGAGAGTAGAACAGCTCTTTCTTTCCACTCCAGTCCACAGCCCCTACAGGTACTTCATCCAAATTCCTTTCCCTCTCCTCTTTTAGCAAGTACACACTGAAATATTCTAGGTACTGATAGCATTATATCCTCTCAAAGTGCTTATTTATCCCAAGAGATGCAGAAAGGCAAGGCACATGCCACCTTCCTTCCCAGACCAAAGGCTGAAAGCAAAGACTTTTGTACAAATGAACACCACCAACCCTAAATCCAGGTGCAGTTTTCCCCTCAGGAATGAGGAGGCAGTTCATGAAGTGGTTACTGCTGCTTCCCCATACACAGGCCCCAGCGCCACTGGACACACAGTGGTCATTTGGGCTGTGTCTGTGCTTTGAATGTGCACTGGTACCGTAAACAAAGGCCAGCAGAACCACCTGTATCCCAGCCACAGCAGTGTCCACTTCCTGCAGAATGACACAACTTCTGCAGGTACCATAACCCATCGCTTCCAAGAAAACACAACAACAAATGCAAAAACAAAAGGAATTAATTTTTCCACTTAACAGTGCCAAACCAACTGCACAAAGATGACTCCTTTCTGACAAAAATTAATCTTCCCTCCCTGAGTGTATTAAAGGTTAAACTAGAAAAAGGAGCCAAGAGGAAAGACTTTTCTCCTTTGATAAATTTACTTTGCATTTGATCATGCACTGCACGAGCTTACTGCTTATTCTAAACATAGGACATTTCTATGCTTTCTGAAGAGAAAAACATGGTTATCTTAAAAAAAAGAAAAAAACAAATTAAAGAAACAAAACTCATAAAAACTGTCAGGGAGTTTCAGGAACAGGATTATCATCTGAGGCTATCTAAAAATACTTTTTAATTACTTTTCAAATATTAAATTAATACTGTTCTTGTAAACAAAATTTGCTGAATGCTTTCATCCCAATTACTCCCTCATCTTTTAGAGCAGAGGATTGTACCATGAAAACTTCATTTCCAACAATACCTAAGGGCTGTTGTAAAATTAGATGGAACAACTGCCACACTCATCCACAGAATGGTATCACTTTGGTAACTTTGCTAAACTCTCCAACCTCAGTTTGGCTCTGTACCTGACAGACCCATATCGTTCTAAGCTGTCTGAAGCCCACCCTCATAACAAAGGGCAGGGTGGCCCCTGCTGCTTTCAGAGATGGTAAATCTTACACACAAAGCCAGAGTTCTGCTATAACATGCATTATGGCTGGTGCTGGCCAGCCACCAACAGCTGCAAAGATGGGGAGCACCAGCACCCCAGATGGGTTCTGCTTCTGGCAATCTGCTTTAACAACATGGCTTGGGCCACAAAGAGAATTTGGTTGGTCCCACTGGCAAATGAAGGGCATGCTTGCTTTGTATTTCTCCATGTGGGTGTCCTGAATGCCAACACCTAACCCAAAACACACTGGTTTGTAACTTACAGGAGAAGTTACTTCAGAAGCATGACGCTTATCCCAGTACTACATCTGCATATGTTTTTCTACATTTCCTGCAACATTTCTAGTTTGGGTTTTGATAAAGAGAATACCCAGAAAATTTTCTACATACAGAAAATCTCAGTTTCCAGAAGCCTAAAAGGGCTGCTAAAACACAGCTTACCCATAAAGATAAATTTGAAATAAATTCATGTGTCTATACTAATCACATCCAAAAGTACAGAACTATTTTAGTTCTTTGCAACAAACTGTAAATTGCATCAGATGTACAACTGACAATAATACTCAAATGTATATGCAATAAAACATGAGTTAAATTAGAAGCAGCAATTGAAGCACTTTTGCCAGAGACATATAGAATCTACATGATAGTTGTTTTAAACACCTACTATACAAATAACAAACTGTGAAGGAAGTAGGAACCCTATCATGAAACCTGAAAGGAGGTTCTAGTGAAGTGGGGACTTCTGCTGTGCCTGCAGTGAGAGGACCAGAGGAAAGGGCCTTGAACTGAGACAGAGGAGATACAGATTAGATATCAGGGGAAAAAGTACATTGTTAGGGTGGTCAAGCATTGGAATAGGTTACTCAGGGAGATGGTGGAGTTACCATCCCTGGAGGCGTGCAAGAGACTCCTGGATGTGCCGCTGGTGAGGTGGTTTAGGGGTTACAGTAGCAGTGCAGGGTGGACAGCTGGACTGGAGACTAAAGGTCTCTTCCAACCTTGATGATTCTATGACACTAAATAAATTGCTGATAAAATTCAAAAATCAGTATTAAATACAGCTGTGGCATAATACCTGCAAGTTACAAAGTTAATTTTATTCTGCAGCAGCAAAACTTACAGCAAAGGAGGATGCTTGATGTGTGGTTTAAATAAGAGAATTCATCTTTAAAATAGGTATTGAGAGAGGAACAACTCAAACATCACTGTAACACAACAGGCCCTGGTACACTAGCACAGATGTACATCTGCAATTGCCTGTGGTGATTTCAGAGAATCACAGAATGTTGGGGTTGGAAGGGACCTGTGAAGATCATGTAGTACAACTCCCCTGACAAGGCAGTGTCACCTTGAGCAGGGGACAAAGAAATGCATCTAGGTGGGTTTTCAATGTCTCCAGAGAGTGGGACTCCACAAGCTTCCAGCACAGCATGTTTCACTGTTCTGCCATCCTTAATGTAAAGCTGTTTCTCACACTGATGTGAAACTTTCGGGTTGTAGTTTATGGCCATTGCTTCTCATCCTTTGGCTGGGCCTCACTGAAGAGCCTAGCATCACTCTCTTGTAATCCACCTTTCATATACTTATACACATTAATGAGATCCCTTCTCAGTCCTCTGTTCTCCAGACTGAATAGGCCCAGCACCCGCAGTCTCTCCTCATGAAGACACATGCTCTGGACTCCAAATTATCTTCGTGGCCTCTGTTCGATCCTCTCCAGTACATGAACTCTGACTGCAAATGCATACAGCGATTCCGAGGCAACTCCCTGCACGCATCACTTGTTGCTTCTTTCCAGCCCCGATATCGCTCTACCCCCGGCAGCCTCCACCTCCCGGCGGGGCACACCAACCAAGCACGGTGTGCGCACAGGGCGCTGCTGTCCCCGCCGAGCACGGCATCTGAACGCCGCTTTCGCTTTCCCGTCGCTCGGGCCTTCGCTCCCCGCCCCCGGGCCCTCCACAGCCGCACGGCCGAGCCCTACAGGCACCCCGCGGCAGTCGCGCCTTGCCATCCGGGCAGGCCCGATCCGGCGGGACCCGGGAACCGACTCCGAGTTCCCCGAGCCCACCGCCGCCGGGGCTGCCGTGGCCGGAGAGCCGCTCTTCCCCGCCCCTCCCCGCCCCGCCCGCGCCTTGCGCTGGGCCCGGGCCGAGCCGCGGCCGCCGCCGCCCCGCTCCGCCACTCACCGCCGGCCCTGCGGCTCCGCTCCGCCGCGGCTGCGCCCGGCGCGGGCGGCGGGAGGGCGGGGAAAAGGGGCCTCGCCGCGGGAGGAGCGGCTCGGTGTCGGCAACATGGCAGCGTCCAGCCGTGCCCAGGTGCTGCGGCTGTACCGCGCCCTGCTGCGGGAGAGCCAGCGCTTCAGCTGCTACGGCTACAGGTGCGGGGAAGGGCTCCGGGGGTGGCGGACGCGGGGATCCCCGCCCAGGCGGGGGGGTCCCGGCCGTGCTTGGGGCAGGGGCGCGGGGAACTGCGGCCTCGGGAGGAGCCGAGCCGTGCCCTGGAGCGACAGCGGGACCGGCAACGGGCCTGGCCCGGCCCCGGGCCCGGGCCCTGCTCGGGGCGCCGGGAATGGGCAGCCCCCAGACTCCGGAGTGCCGCAAAAGCACCAGGGTATGGGGTATTAGGAAGAACAGACAGGACAGAGGTTGTCCTTACCTTAAGTCAGAAGTACTTGTGCTGGGTGTGGGCTCCTTAATGCAAGGAAGACAAGGAGCTGCTGGAGAGGGTCCAGTGGAAGGCCGCAAAGATGAGGAAGGTTCTGGAGCATCTCTCTTCTGGGAGACACTGCGGGAGCCGGGCCTGTTTGGTCCGGAGAAGGGAAGACTGAGAGGGGAGCTCGTTAATGCATATAAATCTCGGGGATGGGTGTCATAGGGATAGTGCCCTACTCTTTTCGGTGCTGCCTGGCAACAGGATGAGGAGCAAAGGTCGTAAGCTAAAACACAAGAAGTTTCACTTCAACATGACAAAGGACTTCTTTACAATGAGAATGACAGAGCACTGGAACAGGCTGCCCGTGGCGGTCATGGAGTCTCCCTCTCTGGAGACATTCCATACCCACGTGGATCTGTTCCTGTGTCACCTGCTCAAGGTGACCCTCCCTCATCAGGGGGTTGGCCTAGATGATCTCCAGAGATCCATTCCAACCCTAATGACTTTGTGATTTTGTGAACCTGGTGTAGCTCATGTCTGGTCTGTGTGCTGCCCGTTTCCTGGCAGAGGAGAGCTGGAGTCAGGCTGCAGCCAAAGCCTGGCACCATGTGCTGTGTCCATGCTCAGGGTGCAGTGGGGCTCAGAGTTCACTCTTCCCGCCACACAGGATACCAGGCTGTCTGGCTGCTTTCTCTGGCTGTCAGTGAAAGGGAGACACTGGGTTTTTTTTGACAAATTTAGGTGTAGGCCTGGTCACCTTTAGCTGTCTGCTGTGTTCACAGGGGTGCTGTTCACCCACCCTTGCAGAATTGCATTGCCCAATGGTAGTTTGTTTACTGGACCACTTAGTTGGACCACGGGAAGGGACATGTGAGCTACCTGTGCTGTGAATCATCTCTCAGGCAAGAATTGGGAACAGAAGCCTTTAAACTTGCATAACTGTGGTGAGCTCTGTGCTCTGCAAGGCACAAGTATTCCACAAACCTCAGGTGTGAGGGAGTGCCCTGAGATGAAGGGCTGTGGGGCTGAAAATAGCCGGTGCTAATAAACCTTCGGTGCTGACTCCACGCAGCAATGTGTGTTTGCATCACATTGTGTTGCTATCAATGTTTTCTCCTGCTTTTTGGTGTCCGGAGTGTCCCTGGTTATCCTTGTTCTGGCTGACAAACACAGGATTGTACATCATGGAGATGGCTTGAGATGTGCAGTTGGTGAACAGCTGAATGAAGTTTGTGTCTGGGCTATGGTGTATTTTCAGTAGTGAGTTTGTACTTGGGGGTGAGCAGTGAGGAAGTGAAGTCCACAGCAAATTTTAAAGGATAGAAATTATATGATATGTTTACCATGCAGATCTGATTTTTTGACACCATGTCACAGTGCAAGTTGCGCCTTTCCTTAAAGGAAAGATCTCTGGTTTTGATGGGCCTGTCCTTAGATACTATAAAATCAGAAACCATCTAAAGCCTTGTGCTCTAGACACATTTGTGAGCATGAAAAGCCATAGCAGTTTCCAGCAAGGAATGATCAGCTGCTGTTACATTTAGAGGTCTGCTGTGACCACAACAACAGTCCTGCCTCAGTGTTTACACCGCACCCATAGGTAAAAGGGGACACCCCGTTGGCTTCTTGCTGACGAGATAAGCGGAGATAAGCAGCCCTGCCGTGTCCTCAGGGCTGCTGTAACGTGATATAGCAGTTTATGGAGCTAACCCAAGGACTTTCTGTAAAGAGCTAACTTGCAGCAAAGTAGAAGGTATTACAGATTATTACTATTATTACTGTTATTATTATTATTGATTCATGACTTCAGCTAAGCAGTGTCAGAATACTTTATTACTGCAAATTGCATATTTGTAAGAGTATGTCTGGAGTACGATCAGCTAATTAGTGTCTCTTTGCTTACTGTGCTTTTTCTCCTAATTTCATTGCTCTGGTTTAACTTAGCAGACAGCTAAACACCACACAAGTGCTTGCACCCCTCTCCCCAGTGGGATAGGGGAGAGAACTGAGGGGGAAAAAAGGTAAAATTTTTGGGTTGAGATGAAGACTTTTTAATAGAACAGAAAAGGAATGGATAATAATAAGAAGAATATACAAAACAAGTGATGCACAGTACAGTTGCTGCCAGCCGATGCCCAGCCAGTTCCTGAGCAGCAGTCCCCAGCTGGCTTTCTCCCTGGTGTATACACTGAGCATAACACCCCATGGTGTGGAATATCCCTTTGGCCAGTTGGGATAATCCTGGATGTATTTTCTGCCAGCTTCCTGTGCTCCCCAGCCTACTTGGAGGTGGGTTGGTGTGAGAAGCTGAAAACTTCCTGACTTAGTGTAAACCCTGCTTGCTAAGAGATCAGCATGTTGTCAACATCACTCGCATCCTAAATCCAAAACACAGCACTGTACCAGCTACTAGAAAGGAAATTTAATTTTACTTCCTAGACAAAACCAGGACACGTGTACATGTAGATTGTGATGGAAAATTCAACTTTTTTGTTTTATGTCTCTCTGAGTAAATAGATTCCTTATGTCATTTCATAGCCTCAGATTTTCTTCTGCCACCCAATAGAACTTGTGTGGTTACTGTGAAGAATATCATTCATGTCTTAAAGTAACTGAGGTCACCACTGGCAGCCTTCAGAATAATACAGGAGCATCTCCAGTGTCCTGAAGTAAATGTCACAGAGTGTTGGGACACCCAGAAGTGTAGGGCAGGTTTTAACAGCAGGGAGAGGGAATTTAGTAGACTGTAAGTAATTTCATGTCTGCCCTTCTGCCCTATTACCCAAGCAGACAGTCTGAGTAAGGGTGAGTGATTTGTACTGGAGGAAAATCAATATGCAGAGAGGCAAGATGTTAGGTTTTGAGTCAAAGAGGTGGTTTTTAACAAGTGTACTATTTTCTTCTGCTTGGTTGACAAAATGTAGAACCTCTGATGGTTTATAATATGTTGGATTATAGTCTCAACTAAATGGATTTAAGGGATATTTCTAAATATCATTAGTGATTTAAATAATGGCATATTGTGAGTGGTTTGGGTACAGAATACAAAAGAATTTATAAACTTATGAAAGCCATTAAAATACATCTGATTGCAAATGAAGATAATCAAAACTTTAAACTTTATTTTCTGCAAATAATTATTTAATGTTTTTTAACATCTTTCTTGATTTATTGACATTTTTTTCCACTTATCCATTATGTTCTCTTTTAAGTGGTGGAAGTCGTATTTTTATTTATAGATACATTTCTTTCTTGTCTCTCTAAATTGCATTTTAATGGAATTTAATGGAATTTGATTTTTCTTTTAGCATGTGCAATATTATTTGACTAATAAAGCTACCTAGAATGTAGAAGAATGAGGGAAAAAAAAATTGTCACAACAAATTTGTCCATTTGTTTTGCATTGGAAACAAGTTAATGCATGCATTGTTTTGCGTTGGAAACTGAATGCATGCAGTTTCATCTGAGATAAGTCCTTCAAGATTTTAAAACTGGTAAATATGATTTTTGCAAATGACTGCTAACCTAAGAACAGAACTGAGCAAAATAATTTGCACTGGTTTTTTCCAGTGCCAGTTGCTTTTCCTACTTTGACTGACATGGCTATTGATCTGATTTTAGAGAGTCATGGAACATAGAACCAAAGAACAGTCTCAAGATTGCTGCCCCTTTTTCTTGTGGGGACTTCAATTTATCAGATGTCTGCTGGGAATATAATACCACAGAGAGGAAGGAGTCTGGGAGGTTCCTGGAGTGTGTGAAAGATAAATTCCTAATGCAACTGCTGAGGGAACCATATAGGAAAGGCACCCCACTGGACCTGTTGTTTGCCAAGAGAAAAGAACTGTTGTATGATGAGAAAATTGGAGGATGCCTTGGGCACAGTGGTCCTGAAATGATAGAGTTATCAATTCTCACAGAAGGAAGGAGGGGGATCAGCAGAACTGCCACCTTGGACTTCCAGAGGGCAGATTTGGTCCTGTTTGGGAGACCTGTTGAGAGAGACGCTAGGGAGACAGTCCTGAAGGACAGTGGTGCCCAGGAAGGCTGGACATTCTTCAGGACAGAAATCTTCAAGGCACAGGAGCAGGCTGTCCTCATGTGTTGGAAAAGCCAGCAGGGAAGAAAACCAGCCTGGCTGAAGAGAGAGCTTTAGAGGGAACTCAGGAGAAAAAAACAAAAGGAAAAAGAAAAGGTAGAGTTTACAGAGTTTTTGACCTGTACAGGTAAGGGCAGACTATGCCAGAGAACTCCGTGGATGTCAAGAGGTGGTGCAGAGAGAAAAGTAGAAGAGCCAAACTTTAGCTGGAACTTCATCTGGCTACTGCTTTAAAAGAAAGTAAAAGATGTTTCTGTAGATACATCAGGAAAAAAGAAGGGCTATGGAGAATCTCCATCCTTTGTTGGCTGCAGAGGTAAATGTAGTGACCAAGGATGAGGGAAAGGCCAAGGTATTTACTGCCTACTTTGCCTCGGTCTTCATAGTGAGACTCCTCTGGATGCCCAGTTCCAAAACAGAAAGTTCTCTGTACCCAGTTCCCTTCATGAGAGCACCTGGGTTCTTGCTCAAGTGTAGGTTAAGTTGGCCCATACTTGCATGATGACTTGTGCTTCAAAGGGACATAAACCTGTTAAGATTCTGCTAACAATTCTTTTGAGAACATAACTCACACCAAGTAAATTTTTTAAAAAACCACTCTTTTAGAGAAATGAGTTTCTTTCTCTTATTCCCAGCATACCTGATTTGGTCACATTAATGGAAAAATCTTACTTTGCTTTTAGTCCCTGGTCTATAGAATCCTGTCAGTGTTTCTTTTTGCTCTTTCATCATTTAGGTATTTTAGCAGCCATGTTAAAATTTTACATGTGACAGTTATCCAAGCTGACTGAGACCTTTTCTCACTGGATATCCTAATGAAGTTTGTGATTGACAAGGTGTGCCAGCAGATAGTTTATGTTTCTATGTATTAGAGAGGAAAAATGTCTACATAGTGATTAAACAAAAAAAAAGTTTTAGACAGTAATGAGAAAAGAGAGGCATGGTTTTCTGACCAAAATGGTAGTTTGTAGCTGAGATAAGAAATGCAGAAAAAAAATAAAATTGTCAGTTCTGTCCAGCAGAGATGTCCTACCTCTTTGTAGGTGTACGGTGACAGAATTGCAGTTTACAGTATCTGGTTTTCCTCAGCTGTGCAAAGAAGGCAGATAACTTATTTTTTCTTCTCTGTATGTAATTGCTGATTGTATTCTGAGTGATAATAAACTTAGGGATTTTTTGAGTTAATTTCCTCTTTACTGAGTGTGTGGTGTTCTCTGTCATCTACTTGGAAAGTATGAAAAAGTCAGGGCTGCAGGCAGCTACAGTGCTCCAGAGTCCAGAGTGGTTTCCTCGTACCCTGGTGCAGACACTTCTTTTGGCCTGGAGCTGCATGACCCAGAGTCACAGCCAAACAGGCATTGCACATTTTCACATAATTTTGTGGAGCAATCTCACAGATTTGTGATTGGCCTTACTAATACCTCTTTCTAGGGGGAGTTCAATTTTGGATATTATTTCAGGTGACCACATACCGTTTTGCCATTATATTATTTTCAGCTCTTTTTTATATATTGCTTTATTCTGTCAGAATCATTTTATGCTTGAATAGAGATGTCAGTATTTTAAGAGCATTTTAAGAGTATAAGAGTTTTTTAGTGGAAATACGTGCCATTTTTGGAAAATGTTGAGGTATAAGAACATAGTTTTGGATTTGGGTCTCATGGTATAGAAGTATTTCCATTTGACTTAAGTATTGTATATGTATAAAATATTTTGGAAAGACAACCAAAGCACTCTATTTCAAAAATATCAAAACATAGCCATTAATTACCTTCAGAACATATAGCCATTAATTACCTTCAGAACATATTTCTCTGACGTTCTAAAACAAATGGAAACAGTTTTATCAAATACTTTGATTTTTTAATAGTAACATTACCCAACTGAAAATCATAGCATCAAAATTCTGTTACCTTGTTCATTAAAAGTTGTTATCTTTGGTTGTAATAGTTCAACAGTGATTGTCATTTTCCAAATACATTCGTTTTACCCTTGTAAAGTTGCACTCTTCCTAAACAATTCATGATATCTGTGCATCAGGTCTGATGTAATTTTCTTGGTTTCTTTTTTATATTTCCTTTTTTTTTTTTTTTTTGCAGAGCAGAATTTTGAATAGTAGTAACTTGGAGGGAGGGTTTGGAGCACATGCAGAACATACAGAGTTCTGGAAAAACTGAAATTTAATATTTGGAAGACAAATGGATGGGGGCTTCCTCAAAAGACTGATCTAATGTTTTGGTTGTTTTGTTTTAGTATAGGCACCCAAAATGAGTAAATCTGCTGTAGCCACTTGTTATTCTTTGTGTAGCACAGAGGAACGGTGATATATTTGTTTTTACATAAAATTTAATTACCAGTAGTGTTTGTTAGAGAACTAATGAGAGTAATAGAAAAAATACTGCCTCTGGCAGTGGCTCATACCCATACACATATGCTTATGATTTCTGGTAAATGAAAAGCACTTTGTAATGTAGCTGTAGCATTAGAAATGGATTTAAATGCTGTTCCAGCTAACCTACTCCTTTCCTTACTCTTGGATGTGGCTTTAACACTTATTTCCTCTGTTTTCTACTCTGTGCTGCCCATGATGAAAAGATGCTGACCTGCTAACATCCAGATGATTCAAGATACAGTAGACACAGGCTATTATAATTTCAAGCAGTCTTTAGAAGATCAGCATTCTGAATTTAAAAAAAAAAATTAAGTAATTTACAAAAGAAAAGAGGAAACTGCAATTGACAAGGCAATGTTTAGAACCACTTGCTGCAGTAGTGGATGACAAGGATGCTCTCTGAACTACCTCTTCAACAAAGCTCTTCCCATGAGTTTTGGGGTTCCCTCACCAAGAAAGTCCTAGATTATACATAGTTCTCTACTTTTCAAAAAAATATGGGGATCAGAGGAGACTCTCTTGGTTGTCTTCTTGTGTTTGGGAATACTTAAGCCTCTTCTTCCAAGACTGTTTTTTCACAAAACTCAGTACAAAAGTGTCCTTAGTGAGAAATATTCTTGGGGATTCTTCTTGATACAGTTTTTTTTTTCTCAAGAATGAAGATGCCTCAAGTCATCCAGACAACATTCTGGCTAGGTGGAATTATGGTATATGGCCTTTTTTTTTTCTACGTGCTATTCTAGTCCAGTCTATTCTATTCCTTTTTTACCTGCTCTCCATATAATATTCTAACCTTCTTCTCAGGATACAATGCAACTGAACATTTAATATGATAAAATAATTCAGTTGAGTCCAGTTGCTTTCTTCCTGAACAGAATTTCCTGCCTGAAATAAATCCTTAAAGCATTCTTCAGGAAAATTTGAAAGTCCTGTGCTGGGAATGGTATTCAGAGACTCAGGATTCAGTCCAGTAGTTACACGTTCTTCAGCATCACGTTTGTTACAAAGTCTTGGAAAAAGCTGTTGCTTAGATACTTTTCTTAACTTTTAAATAAATAGCAATTGGTTAAATCTCATTATAGTTTCTAAAGAAGCCTATAAACAAAGTAATTATGTGTGTGTACGCATATATGAATCTATTGGTATCAAGAAGTCTAGAATTCACTTCTGCTCAATCCCAGTAACTCTCACAAAATCCTGTTTAAAGCAAGCTGTGAATCCACTGTGGAGACTAGAGAGTATATGAGTAGAAGATAGGTGTGTCAGTCTTATCAGAAAATAATGTCCTTCAACAGGTCCTGACAGTCCTTCTGAGTCTGGCATATCCTTGTCTGGAACCGTTAAATACCTGTTTCTAAATCATTGGCTTGTTTAAAAGTAATATTGTCTTATTTTTACTGCCAGAGAAAGTGCGTGTCGGAAAAGAAAAGTTAAAATATTTTCCTGAAACTGTAATTTATTCTATATATTGTTAGTAATCACTAGTCCTTTATGGTAGTGAAGCTTTTATAATTAAACTTCTGTGACTTTTGGTGCTTATGAAAATAATTCATTGTTTCCCAAAAGTTCAGTCTTTACAGAGTTGTCTCTATCTCTGTCTCGCACAGGGTGTGATTTCTGCTAACTAGGATTTGCTTGCAGGATACACATGGCATTGTTGCTTGGTAGTGTTTATTTACAGGCATTATATGTTTCCCCAACAAACATACAGATTATCACAGTACTCACTGGTAGTCACACGGAGATGCAAACATCCATTTATTGTTTGCCTAAGCAGGAGGGAGAAATGTGTGTGCAGATTTCCACAGAGCCCTTGGTGTTGGAGAAAATTGGTTTATCTTGTGAGGGTTACACATTGTGTGAATGTTAAATTTCTGCAGACTATGTTAGAATAGCAATGAAAGAGCCAAATGTGGCTGGGGTGGGTGGTTGGGGGTGTGGTTCAGAGCCATCATTTATTTGCTTTGTTAGTCACAGTTAGAAATGGGAGCTAAAAGTGGAAGGGGCCAGGTACAAGCATCACATTTCATAAAGTTTCAGATTGAATTAATAGAACTAATAGAACTAATAGAATTCTTTGTGAAACAATAATTCATTAATTCATCCATACATACAAATATATTCAGTGTTTTTATTTATTTAAATGACATCAGACTGCCTCCTTCTCAGGAAAATGTTTTAAAGTCAGTACAGCCCAAATGAAATGCATAACACAGTCCTTGAAGCTTATAGCTTAAATTATACTGACAATGTGAAATTGAACTGTATTGTGTTGCCATGAAACTAACCTGCTACTAAGTTTCAGAAAACATCTTTGACTCATCTAAAATATCACATAATTTTTCTAGTCAATAAGTTAGCAAATAGGTTTTCAAATTAATGGTCTTCATATGTAAACTAGTTTTGAAGGGAAGAACATTGATTGATTGATCTAAGTAGTTTATCACTGGCCAAAATAAATTAGATGTCTCACTCAGAATGGTTTTTTCCCTGATCTGACTAATTTACAGTATGAAAATAAATGTTCAAGTGTTTTGTTTACACAACAATAATAAGCAATGCATTTCATGTAGAAAGCTAAATAGGCTTCTTGATTTCCAGAGCTAGTGAGTGCATTTTTAAACTACATTTAATTTACTATTTTCAGTTCATAATTTATACCCAAAATTGCTGCCCATTATTTGCAGATTTTGCATGGAAATGTGAATATTTATCAAACTGCTGGTGGCACTCTTACAGTCACTTCCCAAAGCAAAGGCAGCATGGCATGAACATAGTCCTGTAAGTTACAGCAGTACAGGGTTGGACATAAAAGTGTACTGTACAAATAGCTGCACAAAACTCCCTGTTTTGTGAACTAGTGGCCATGCTTACTAACCTGCAAGGACTTTGAGGCATGGTTCTGGGCTTTTATTTCCCAACAAGTTGTTGAAACTCTTGAAGGAGAAATTCTCCATCAGTGCAAGTTATTGCTGCCATTAGCTGGGAACGTCATGCTTCCGCAAATTGTGTTGGTAATTTGTCCCTAGATTGGGAACTTTTTCTGCTGCTCTGTGGAGTGGAAGGTCATGTCTCGTGTGAAAGGGAAGGTAATCTGCCCTGGTCATAAAATGTTGCACTGAAAACCTTATGATAAATAGATCACTCCTAATACCTCCTTTCCTATCCTAATAACTCCTGCAGTAACCGTAGCCAGGACTTGTCTGAGTTACTGAGTTTTAAGCCAGATGTTAATTCCACATTTAGAGTAAATGTTATCTGAGAAAAAATTCTTGCAGCCAGCAGCCATGTGCTTATGGGAGGAAAAGGAGGTGGTGTTTACTCTGTTTTCTTTTTCCTTGCTTGCCAACAGAGGACAGAAAGTGCTACCATCACTCATGTGAGTGACTATTTCTCTGTAGCTTTTAATTAGCTATTGAGTATTATCTGGAGGTTTTCATAGCCCATTTTGGTTTGAAATGCAGAATATTTTTTTATATTTGAATGTACCAATCTGAACCTAGTCTTATTAAATAGAATGTGTAGAGATACAGAAATATAATACAGTAATCTTTTTCATTCATAGTGTAAGACTCCTAGAGAGAGTGCTAAGAGGTTGACTGGAGGACACTTTAAAAACTATTGACCTTAGCGTAGCCTCACCTGTAAATTTTGATGTCTATACGTAACATACTTGGGCTTGCCTAGATTAAAAGGTTTGTCAATGCTTCTGTTCTTTAAAAAGGAAAATTGACTGCTCTCTTTGTCTTCCTGAATACTTCTGATCACCTTTATTGTTACAATAGTTAAACTGCTTAAGTACACAAAAGATCTGCCAGCAGGTTTATTGAATGACTTCTGTTCACTGGACTAGAATACCTTGAGTTTTAAATTTAAACTCAATTTTCTGTCTGATATTAAAGTATATCTTGTCAGATCTAAGTATTGCATCATATGTTGGGATGTACAGTTTGGACAGTAGGAGTGTATGCACCACAGTTTTAGAGGTGGAGTTCATACATAGCCCAAAGTAAACATTTTGGCTGGTAGCTGCTCTTGCTTCATGTTTGGCAGATCTATTCTATGTTTTTTGGGTTTTTTTTTAGAGTAACTGTAGGAAAAATAGTAGGAAAAAGCGTGTAACCCTTTTTTTTCCTTTCTTTTATATAAAGTAGCTTTGAACAACATTGTGTTACTTCACTTAGGTTTTAGTATTGCTTTGATTCCTGTTTTACTTCTGGACTTCAGAGAAATGCATACGATCTGTGAGACCTGAGAAGCTGAATTTACTTTAGCAGAGCTAGTGGACGTCTTGGGTATGTCTTATCTGATCACCATCGTGCCCCAAAGATAAAAAGCTGTGGACATGTTTTTCCTAACTTCCCTGCCAAGGGTCTGGCTTTTTTAAGTTCTCCCTTGTGCTGGTAGCACCTGGGAGGTGAGAGCTGTGGAGTGTAGAAAGTCAGGGTGGGCAGTTCTGGCACGTGCAGATGCCAGGTGCACAGGGGTGCTGCGTTATTTATGGGGATGAAGATCTGCTGTGCCTGCCTGAAAACCTCAAATCTGCCTCACTGCATGGTGCATCAGTCATTCAACTTTACTCAGCAGAATATTCTTTTTCCTTCAATCCTTGCCTCTGTTCACCGTGGGTCCTGCTGCTCTTTCTTCATGGGAGAAGCTGCATCTGGTTTCCTGTGGGGGAATGAAGGGACACCCAGAGTTTGTTACCTTTGCATTTCTGCATTACAGTTCAACTCAGGATGGGGATTTTAGCCTCTTTTTCTTTAGTCCTGATGTAATCATCTTTAAAGTCTGTGAAGACTTCCATATCCTATAACTAATTAAATAGAAAGAATACAGAATGTAATATCTAGTTCACTTGACTTTCTCTACCTTAGGTAGTGTTCATCGTGTAAAAAATAACCCACATTTCTTTTTTTCTGAGCCTTTGGTAATAATCAGAGTAGTCTGGATCTGAGCTTCCTCAAACATTACATGCATTGTCCAAAGGCATATATTTACAATACAAATGTCTGAAAACAATATTCAGCACTCTGTTGTCTGCACAAAGTAGGATGCTGGTTTTATTACAAATTCCAAATTTACAATTTTAGGCTCTAGATTTGACTAATAGGCTTTGCATATATTAGAATTTTATGTGCTGCTAATTTCAAATATCCATCATTGTTGTCAAAACTGGTGTAAATTTGCTAAACTAACCATGCAGTGCTTTCCTATAAATGAGGGAAGGTCACTGAGCCAAATGGTGGTAGCAAGTCCAGTGGGGGATATTTGTCATTACTGACTGAGTCATAAGGAACAAAGATTTTTGGATAAGCTGGTAGAAATGGATGAGAGAATAAATTTTGGATAGTAATTTAAATATTTTTAAATCCTGTAACTTTTAGTATGTTGTACATAAATAGAGCAGGTGGTATGTTACTTCCTTCATGTGAGTTGTTTAATAAATTGTATTTGTGGTTTATTGTTGCCTTAGTTGTGAGATAACTGGACCCTATCTAATTTCAATGCAATTACTTCCACTTGGACCTATGATGTTTACATCCTTCTGTCTCAGAAATCTCAGGTTTACTTGGGCAAAAATCAAGGGGCAAAATTAACTGTCTTTATTGCTAGAATCCTAGGATCACTTTTGCAAAGTAAAACTTTGTTAGGAGTCTGTTCAGTATACTGAAAATTACTGGTCTGTAGAAATGGCCAAACCACCTTTACCTCAGATGACCTTCAGAGAACTGTTTCTCTAAGTCTTTTGTTAGTCAAAATATCTCATTTATTTTAAAACTGTATACTGTTAATATATTTCTGATACTTGATCCCTTTTCTCTTCTGAGGAACTGGCATAATTTCCATATTAAAATAATATGTGTCCTGCAACTAGGTACTTACTATACTTTCAGAAATAATGCTGTGCTTCAGAAATGTCCTATCAAAATCTTACCATCATCCAGATCAACCATACTGCAATCCAAGTAGTTAGAATATCCCAAGACTTTATGTCCTGCTGCTTAATTAAAATACCCTTAGCAACTATTGCTTCATCAAAGGCACATCATTTTCCACTGTCAGGTGTGAAATACTTGCATCCACAAAGGCTGATTAGCACCCAGTGCTTCCCTAAATGAAATTACCAAGAGGTGCAATATGTTTAGCCTTCTTCAGGGTACCCAAGTCACAGGATCACAGAATCTGGAGAAATGACATGGGGCCACAGAAATCATTGAGTCCATCTTCTGGCTCTGCACAGGACCATCCCCAAGACTCACAGCATGTGCTGAAGAGCACTGTCCAAACACTTCTTGAGCTCTTTCAGGCTTTGTTCTGTGACCACTGCCCTGGGGAGCCTGTTCCAGTGTCCAAACACCCTCTAGGGGAAAAACATTTTTCTAATATCCAACCAAATCTCCCCTGATAACTCCAGGCTATTCCCTTGAGTCGTCACTGGTCACCACAGAGAAGAGATCAGTGCCTGCCCCTCCTCTTCCCCTTACAAGGAAGCTGTAACTGCAATGAGCTCAGTCTCCTCTTTTCCAGGCTGAACAGACCAAGTGACCTCAGGCACTCCTCATACAGCTTCCCCTCAAGGCCCTTCACCATCTTTGTTGGCCTCCTCTGGATGTTCTCTAATAGCTTAATATCTTTCTTGTGGTGACTAAAACTGCACACAGTATTCAAGGTGAGGCCATACTAGTGCAGGGAGAACCTCTAGCCATGCTGCAAAGAGAAATGTTGGTCACAGCACTGTACTAAAAGTAATCTTTCCAGAAAAATATTGTAGTGGCTATACACAGCAGGCCAGGCCTTTTTTTATGAACTGTTCAGAAACAGCAGCACAGCAAATGGAGTGGTATATATCTGTCTCAAAAGGAAGAAGAGAAAAACCAGCCTTGTCAGGTTTTGAACTTGTCATTTCAAGGCATTCCCTGCCTGGTAATTGGACTGCTGAGCTACCCCGGTGTCCTTGTTGTAGAGTAGCTGGCAAGGCTTGGCAGTGAAAGCTCAGCAGAGAGCTATTACTCATTTCAGGCCGTCAGGACACTTTTCATCTGCAGCAAATTCAGGTTATAGTTCCTGCAGCACACCCTTGCCTGGTGCTTCGTTAACTGAACAACTTGTGCAGTTGGGTCCTTCCCTGATAACCCTCTTTTTTAGCCTCTTCTGCAATATAACATTGAAATTGGAACTCCAATTACGATTAAAGAATGCTTTCATTTGGACATCTTTACTTTTTTCTTTTAACCCTGACCTCCTGAAAAGCACTCCCTTCTGCAGAGATTCCTTACACTTAGAATTAAGCCAATAACTGTTTGTATTTTAGAAATACAGCTACAAAAATGTGTGTTTCGGTGAACTGCAAAAATAATCATCGTTAACTATGAATAGCACCAATAGTGTTCTGGGGAGAAGAAAGTCTTTGTGAACAGAGCTGTGTGCCCTGGCAGCAAGGAAGACCAAGAGCATCCTGAGATGTATCAAGAGTTGCTCAGCCAGCAGATTGATAGGAGGGAGATCACATCTAGACTTCTGCATCCAGTCTTGCCCTCCTCAGCCCCCCAGCAGGAAAGGCACAGACAATCTGTAGGCAGCTCAGCAGGAGCTACCGAGGGGGCTGAAGCACTTGTCCTGTGAGCAAAGGCTGAGGGAGCTGGTCTGGTTCCACCTGGAGAAGAAACAGCATTGAGGGACTCTGAGAGCAGCCAGTACCTCGAGGTATCCAGAGGGGCCTGGTAGGAGAAAAACTGATAGCAGATGTAAAGTATAGGAAGAGAGGCTCTTCAGACTGGCTTTAAGGAAAGCTTTTTCCCCACAAGGGCAGTCAAGCAATTGAGCTTCTCTTCCAGGCAAGGTGGTCTGGTCAATATCCTGTTTTTCAAGACTTGACTGGACAAAGCTGTGAATAATCCGATCTGATGCCATCACTGACCCTGCTTTCAGCAGAAGGTGGGACTAGAGACCTCCTAGACACATTTCCAATGTGAATGATCCTGTGATCCTGTTGATCAGGTGGTCATCCGTGCTCTCTGCTTTGAAATGGGTACAGACACAAACTGATGAGAAGATACAGTCAGAAAAAAGAAGTTCTCCTTTTCTAAAAACATCCACAAATCTTTCTAAAAATCTAAGGAAGCTTTTTTGGGTTTAGGTTGAAAAAGGAAAATGAAAGGAAACTCTTGGAAAAGGTTGAAGTTTTTATTAGACATTTTGATATCTGAGATGCAAAATTGCTTTAGGAATAAGCTACAAATGCTTGTAGCTGATCATACAGCATGTATTAGGTGCACTGGGTTATAGTCACCCTCTCTCAAATGTATTTTCTAATGTTCATCAGGCTTTATTCCTATTTTATGTTCTTTTGGCTTAATCCTCTCTCATAAACTATCTCTAGTGCTGTTCTGTTCTGGACATACTTCTTAGCAATGGCATTGGAATTCATGTTTTGTATGTTAGCCGAGAAACCAAGTGGTGGCTGGTAGGTTTCTTTCTGTAGGCTTTTTTGTGAAGATTGTCTAGTGACTGTGCCTTGTTAGAAAATTCAAGAAAATAATACTAAGTTTACCAGCAGTCTAATCTTTATTTTTCTTTACTTTTCTTTCCTCCTTTCCCAGCATCCAGACACCCCCCTGACACCCCCACAGAAATCCTGGTTGCAAGAACAGGCTTTGCTTTGAATTTTAGAAAACGGGAAGATGTAGTAGTTGTTGTTGTGCTGTAACTTGAAGTGGCAGTCTGAAAGTGTGTCTAGTGATGGAGTTTGAGGGACAACTTGTTGATAAAATGTGTTCACGTCCCTCTGTTGGTCTTGGGTTTAATTAGACCAGTCATAACCACTTCCCTGTGAGTTACTTACCTCTCAGTCTCAAACACACACCTGTTGTCAAGTGTTTATTTTTAGTATTAGATGCTAATTACATGCAGGTTTTGCTTCACCTTAATTGGTGTCTTTTAAGACATTTATAGAGGAAAAATATTGTAAATACATATGTACACACATATATGGAAATTACATGTTTGCACATATATGCATCTAAATAAGCATTCCCTCAGAAGTAATTCTGTACATGAAGACATCTTCACTAATGCTAGTGAAACTTGACTGTGAGCTAAAATTATTTTCTACAGATGATTAAAAACTTTCCCTTTTTAAATGATATGTAATGCTGAAAATTTAGTTGGGCAGGTCTCATCTAGTGCACGTTTTGCTAGTAATAACGGGAAATTCGGAAAATTCATCCTGTTGCTACTATAAGTTAATAGATGTTAGTTGGAAGGCAGCAGTGGTAAGAAAATATAGTTTGGTTAAAGCAAACAGACATTTTATGAAAAGGGTTCCTGACGTGATGTAATGCTACTCTATTGTAAATGAGCATCTCACTTTTGCACATTGTGTCTTTAAATAAAAGCATCATATTCATCATTCCAGAGCTGTTAACCCCAGTGGGCTTCCTAGAGCTTGGATACTTTTCGCTTGCCTTAATTTATTGAATATAACTGATGCTAATAAGGAAAAATGCATTTTACTCTAGACCTTTTTCAAAAGCCTTGAATGTGAATATTCTAACCCGGTGGCCCCTTCCATTGTGATCTGTTTTGCTTGCACAGATTGTGTACCACAACTGTATGTCCTCTTCTGTCTTCATGTGTGTGCTCAATGGCCAACAATAATAATGTAATAGCCATTGTGTTCCGCAGTGTGGTGCCTGTGACTATAATGTGACCTATTAATATGTTGCACTTGTTGACAGGCACAAAGCCAAGATGTCAGCATGTTTGTAAAGATGTCTTTGAAAGGTGACTTACACTTTTAGCATGTTGTGATACTGGTGAATGCAAAGTGGTGCTGAGAAAAACATTGCTTGCCCAGGTTTATTTTGAAAACTCGTAGCTGTGTACTTAAGCAAGTATCTTTGTGTGACATTTCAGCTTCTTTTCTTTTAGCGGAGCACAAAGATTTTTTGGTTTTTTGGTCAGGTGTGAGATAAGTAAACATTTTGAAATAAAATATATAAGTCCCCAAGCAGTTATTATTTTCTGAAGTACCTGGATTGTGATTTCATTTTTCATTAATAGTCATTGTTTCAGATTTACTTCTTGTAGACTTCATTTTCATGAGGACACATTAGGCTTTTGATTGTACTTCAGGGAAGAAAAGAGAGGAACTCTTTAAAGGTAGAGTATTGGGCCAAAGACTGCTTTCTCTTTAGGTTTTAGTATTATTTGGCAGCACTGTAGTCTCATAACATTAGCAGGCAGTGCCCAGTGCTTCAGAGTCTGTAGTAATGTTTTGCCCTGGCCTTGTTCTCATATTAATGTCCAACAAGCCCTTCTTTCTACTGATGTGCATCTGTCGCCTTGTGTCGCCATCCACCTGCAGTGGCTTTGGTCTGCAGCCATCACACCGAGTCTACTGCCCATCGAGGACATCATTGTGGTTTAATTGGGAATTAATTGTGTGACAGATGCATGTAAGTAGGGATCACAAGAGGTGTTTTGAGTGTGCATATGTATGAGAGCTGAGTGAATATATTCAACTGTACACTCTTGCTTGGGTCCTGTTGTCACAAGTCACTGGAGGAGTCTTTGTAGAAGATAAAGTGAAAGATATTCTCTGTTCAAATTTCAGTGCACTTGGGTGATAAAAGCAAAATACCTTGTTGTGTCTTTCAGCCATTTTTTAATATCTGTTTTCAAAAAATGGGTGAGAAAAATAATGAATGGTGAAATGTAGTTTAAGACTTAATTTAAATGATGTTTCTTAATGAATACCACTGCATTAGGAACTAGGCTTTTCCCACAGTTCTGTGGGAGCTCTTTAAGTGTACTGTATCCAAAACTGCTTTCCTATTCTGTTTCTCTGGAGAGTTAACTTGGTACCTTCTCACTGAAAGGTCCTCTTTCTTTGTGTGACTTGCTTGGCCTTTCTAATGGGATCAATTGCAAACTCTGTCCATCAAAATCAGTACTGCTGTATTCCCCCCTCCTCAGTGATGTTGCTCCAGTTCCATGGATAGCTGATGAAGTTACTAATCTGCAAAAAAAGCCCAAAACAGCTAAAAATGAAGTTAACTCTTGTGGTAGATGGCCACCTATTTCCCAGGTTGGACTGGCTCAGTTGAGGCCAAATATCAGACTGACTGTGCTGGTCTAAAGCACAGGGGAGGGTTTGTGTCTGCCAGGGCAGTGAAATTGCAATATCTCTTCTCCACTTCGACTTAAACTTGTTGCAGTTTCTTTGTGTCCCTCTGGGTAACTAATCATCCATAAGGTACAGCCATCACTTCACTTGCCAGTATTCTTTTCAGCTCTCACACTGTCTGCAGATAGTGATGCTTTTAGCACAATGTAAAGTTTTATGAAGACAACCATGCATTCTCAGCCACTGGCATTTCTAGGTGTGCCTTCAAATGTCACAGGCTTGGGTTTGGTGTGTTACATTCATTGAGCTGAAAATGCACTCCATTAGAACAGCTGATCAGCAGACCAGTCTTCATCAGCCAGAATATCTCTGGAGCAGTGCTCTGTAAAAAAACCTCAACAGATGCAAGTCTGAATGAACAGGTTTTGCTCAAACATTGTTGCTTACACACACTACTGTGCTTTCAGAAGGGCTTAGATTTTCATAAACTTGAAGCAATATTGCATTTCTTATGGTAGTTCTAGCTTTTAATGCATTCTCAGTTCAGAAACTGTTGTAATGCAGAGAGTGTCGAGGTGCTGAATTGACACTGCTCACAACTGTTGTTGTAAGAAAAAGCTGTTGTTTAAAAGAAAAAAAACACACACATACAAAAAAAAAAAGCCTTCCTGTATGTTTATATCTTGGCTTAACACTTTTTACATAATTTTAGAGAATTTGAATGTTGGTAAAATATTTCCCTGACACTTCTCAATGGGGAAGAAAGGATATTTTAACAGTCATTATAGTATTGGGTTTGAGCTTTGAATTGAGCTCATCCTTCTTTTAAGTGATACATTAAATCTCAGTGTAACTTTGGTAAAGAGTAGTGCCAGGCTATAGAGCTAGTCTTTGAAGTGTGTTTAGAGATATGGATTTAGCAGTAGAATTAAGATTGTGTTAAAGCCTATGTAATGTAACTTCCTTTGGGTGTTAAAACTCATAGAGATTAAAAAATTAGAAGGTAAAAAAAGAGAAGGCAAAAACAGTGCAACTTTGTGATTATAGATAAAAATTGGTCTGTTTTCTATGTACCTTTCTTTCTCAACAATTGTTGGGTATAATTAGAGGAAGAGAGAGAAAATGGAACAATTAACACACCATATGTACAAAACAAAACAAAAAACCACCTCCAGTCTGTGGGTGTTAATACTTGAACAACATTTGGTTTTGTCCCATCTATCTTTTTTATGTAGGTAGCATTTACTCATTTATATTGCATTTTGAAAGACTTGTACCCACTAATAGATACATGCTGTTGTTGTTGTTTTTTCTTTTAAGCTAAATATATATATATTTGTTGTTGTATCTCCTGGAAACCTGTCCTCTCTTTCAGAAAATATTACATGTTTTGCACAGTTTAACACTACATATGTTATGGGGTGATTTGAAATCTCTCCATTATCAAGCAACAGAATTATACTATATATTAATGATTGGGGGTTGTTTCCTTTCTAGAAGAAATAATCAGCTTCCCCTTCATGTCTTGCTAGGACAACAGCTGCAGATGAGATTGAGCTTCCATATTTAATACATTCTATTAACTTCACACATCCAAACACACACTGGCTCACTCCCTGACGCACCCCAGTGTCACATTAGAGGTGAGCAGGCCCTAATTAAAAGCAGGCACCATCTGCCAGAGTGCGGTGGCAGAGTGGCACTCCACAGCCGTCCTGAGTCCTGTGATTGAAATGTTTTATTTATGAGCTCAAAGACAAAACACGCTGCTTGGCTGCTGAAAGCTGCATTAGGAGCTGGATAGCACCATCTAATGGAATGGAGTGCCACTGGCTATTCATCTTTCCTCTTCTTCCTCTCTCCTCAGTGTACTCCCCCAATAATTTTATTTTTCAGTCTTGTCCTTGGATTTTCTGTGATAGTGTTTCAGACAATTTTGTCTCTTGTGTTCCGCTTTTATACAAGAAGGAAAGTGTTGTTGAAATATTAAACTAATTGTGGGGGAATTTTGCAGCCTTTTGTTTCCTTCCAGTGCCACGCATAGGGTTTTGCTTTCTGTAGCAGAAGTGATACTGATGTGATGTGGTGGTACAGAAGAATATGAGGAAGATAGATGAGCAAGATCAGTTTACTGCATTTTTCCAGTTCCTCCCAAAGACCCATGTAATTGAAGTATCCACTGCTCCATCTGAAAACTCTATTTTCATATGGAAATTGACCCTAACTGGGGGGGAGGGAAGGCAGGATGACAGTACACCTCAGACTGTGTGAAAGTTCTTTACTGTGTTGGAAAGAAAGGGCAGAATTTGGGGAAAGCTGCAGCTTTGGACCTTCCTCTCTGCAAGCAGAGATCATAACCTCTTCCAGCTTGCAGAAATCATATTCTGTTATTGCTTCTTAGTGGGGAAATGGATGAGGAGGTGTTGGACTTAGGGGTGAAATACAGTTTGTCAGGAGAAGAAAAGGGTAATAGGGAAGGAGCCCTTTTTGTGTTAATTGGTCCACCAATCTACTTTTGTTGACTACTAGATTACAACACTGCATCTAGTAGAAATGTATATTGTGACAATTACCTTTTGGATATGCAGGTTAAGAATTGTCACGCTGATTCAAAATAATCTGGGGAATGATTTTCTGGTCCTTAGCCTTTTTGTAATGTTCTTGAGTTTTGCAGTATTCCATGCTGGGTATCCAGCAGTGTGGCTTCAGCACAAACAAGCAGTTAGGACTGGACTGAAACTTGAAATATGACATTTTTCTACAGTAACATCTAATAGAACCTCTTTTTTTAAAATTACAGGATCTGGTCGCTACTTCAACTCGGGCAAAACAAAACCCTAAATAAAATTATATGTGTCTATAATTGAGCTAAATAAATAAATAAATATTTATATATGGGAGGTGTGCATTTTATTTTTTGTATCAGCATGTTTTAAAGAATGTTGAAATGATATAAATCATGGCACATCTATGATTACTTGTCCTCTTATTGTTTGTGTTTAGAACATACGCCATCAGAAGGATAAAAGATGCCTTTAGAGAAAACAAGAACATAACAGACTCTGAAAAAATAGAAGAACTACTGAACAAAGCCAAAGCAAACCTACAGGTTATTCAACGGCAGGTATGTTAATTTCTCTAATTTTTTATGGGAGTTGTTCACTACTCATTCAACTGTCTTATGCCACTAGAGATGGAAAAAAATATTTCCTTGCTAAAGACATCTCTTGATAAACATCAGTTTTTGTCTGAATTTGTCTTTCATCATAGGTTCAGAGGGGTGACTTTGACGACTCAAAATAGTCTCATTTTCTTCTGTGTTTGTTTTTTCCCATCTCTAGATACAGTGTTAGAATAGTAACAGAACAAGAAAATATTGAAGTGAATTAAGTAAATGCTGGCTAAATGTGTCCAAACAGGGTGATAAATTCTTCTTTGGAAAATTTGAGTCCCTGGCAATATTTTTCTTCAACCTTGTCTGAGTAGCATTTATAGCATCTCTGTTCCTTCCACTAGGTACCATGTTGCTAAGAAATGAAGTAGACTGGGTTGAAACTTCAGATACTTCTAAAATTTCTCGATCATACTCACTGTCTATCTAAAGTGACTACTAAAAATTGGAAGAAGCAAGTTTCTATGCTTGAACTCTCTGTGAGAACTTACAGTGCTTAAGCTGCTCCTCCTTGCAAAATCTGTGCTTGCTGACACCAGTCAGAGCTCAGTTAGTACTTTTATTAAACACTGAATGAACATGTGCACCTGCTCCTGCATGGTTTGCTTTAATACGGCTCTTTAAGCAACCAGCAGGTCACTTAGCTGGGTTCTTATTTTAGTAGGGAGCTGGGCCCTTGGATTTGACAGTTAAGTATGGATGCTTAGGTGCAAGGTATTGGTTTTTTATTTTCATCTCCCAGGGTGTTGTTTTGTGCTACCATCTTTTTTTAACTCAAACACTGCTAATTTTTTATTTAAGTGTTTCTCAAAGAAGCAATTTGGATTGGATTGTTCCAATGCAATTACATTTGAATGCTGGGGTGTTTTTTCTCAGATCTGTAGGTGATAATTGGCATTTTCAGCTCTTCTAATTCTTGCTTAAGATAAAGTCTTGCTAAATAAAAACTTTCCAAATTTTTTTTCCCAGCAAAACATGCTTCTACTGATCTGAGTCCTAATAGGTCTGGGACAGGTTTTAAAGTAAAACTCTTTCCTCTCTAAGTCCTGTGTAAATTCAGATTACCTTGTCTCTGTAGATCCTAAAAAAAAAGATATTATTTCTCTAAAACAGACTTCACAGGCTGGACTTTTGTCTAGGGTAGGGGTCTTGCCTTGCACCTTTTTTGAAGTTTTCTTTTAGCATAAATATTTTCCCTCAGCATCAGTCAGCATCTTTCTGTTATGCATTTATTACTGTATCACTGGGACATACCAGAATAATTCAGAATGACCTCAGTTATTGCTAAGCCTGGAGGGTTTTGCATGTTTGTTTCAAATATCAGCTATTTAAGGGCCTTCTCCAACATTAAAAGCCAAATTGCTGAAATTGGTTTTAAATTGGATCACTGTCATTCCATGTAAGAACTTCAGGGAAAATATACTTGAAAAGCAAGGAGTATTAAAGACACTGACACAACTTTCCATTTTTAACACTGCTAAGACAGTGAAACTTATGTTGAAATATCTCTTTAATGTTGTACTTCTAGACATTTTCCAGAGAAAGTACAATCATGCTACATTCACTTTTGGAAGGATTTATCTTACATGTTTTCAAGAGTAATGGATAATAAATGTTATTATACAGTAACATAATAGGCAATGGAACTTTTTAACAAAAAATAATCAGATAGAAGAAAATTATTTTACCAAGATAATTTTTTGGCATGCATCCCTGCAAGAGTTGATTGTTTGAGTATTAAAGATTTTTTTTTCCTAAAAAATTGCAAACTGTTGTACTTTGCAGAACTTTTGTTATGTTTCAGTGTCATCTCACTCCCATCTGTAAAGCAAGAGGTAAATGTAAAAATAGCAACACTGTCTGAAAAGTTTTTCATCAGGACTATTAAAAATCTGAGCATCTAAGTTCATATTAATATTTATTTAGTGTCAAATTTCATCATGCTCTGTCAAAAAAGTTCATTCTTCCTCTTTGTTTCATTGAAGACCTAAGTAATGAAGTCATCTGACATTATTAAGACTTTATATTTAAAACTAACCAAGCATAATACAAAGTGCTTTTATTTTTAAATGCAGAAGCACTGAAGCAAACATGAGATCTAGCATACAATTTTTTGCTAAGTTTTGGGTTTGTTATGATGTGGTTCATCTTGGTATTGCTGATTTTTTTCTAGTGTGTCAGTAGAAATTAAATAATATCCCTCTTTGCTGACAATTTGTTGTTACTCTAAAATCAAATTTATATTCACTTTGCATTCTAATTTATGGTTTAGTCATCAAAGTGACCATTGAAGTGTAAGGTTCATAAATAACTATTTAAATCAGCCTAGTGGGAAATGTGAAGTAGTGACAGATTACTGTCATTTTGTACGTCAGTCACTGTACAGTTTGCTAGAATGTTTTAAAAGTAGCTTTATAATGCTGAAAAGCATGGAGGAACATTAATCTCCAGCTTAGTCCTCTCTGCTTATTATCGGGTTTGATTTTTTAATAGCCTGGCTAACGGAAGAAACAACTCATTTTCAACTCTGTTTGCAAAGATTTTTGTGGGTGTGTGTTTACTGTGTAAACAACAAAATGTTGTTGTTTACACAGTAGTTATTTTGTCCTTCCTGTATAGAAGGGTGTTGTGAGAAATGCATTGTCACAAATAAGTGTGAAATAGAAAGTTTTAAGAAGTTTTGAGGTGAAGTCTGGAAGGTGTTTGAGGATTGTCATAACAGCCATTTCCCAGCTATGCTAGTATGATTTCATTTGTGAGTTTCTATTACTATTAGTAATGTTAGTATGTTGGTGGTAGGGGAATTTCCACTGAAATGTACTGCTGCTGCTGCTGAAATTTAAGATTTATGAAAGCCACTTTGAAGATTGGCTAATATTAAGTGTTTTGAAGTTTTCTTTATGCCATTCTGTCTCTCGGGTTTTGAACTGAAAACCTAACGGTGGAGTTCAAAAGAAATAGTAGACATGTGTGCTCTGATTAAAGCCTTGTTTTCCTTACAGGATATCTCATTCTTCTGTAGTGCTTTCTCCTCAGTTTTATATTGTGGCTGGAAACTGCCAGTCATCTTGTCCAGCTAAGAAAGATTATTCTGTTTTTCTTGGCAGCTCTGAGCCTTTGTTATCAATTTTACTGGTTTTAACATCACACAGCTCCAGTACTCTTTAATAAAAGGGTTTTAATGTTTCACAGCTTTTGTTTGTCTCTTTAAATAACCCAAACTGATGAGATGCAGGTTTGCACAAACCTTGGTCAGGAGACAAGAGATGCACCTTGAGTGTTGAGACAGTCAGGACTTGGAAATCTGCCTCTTTTACAGCTGGCTGGTCATCTGTGGTTTTTAAGGGAACAGATAAACTTTTCTTATGGGGCTGAGCTGTTTTTCCTTAGGCTTGACCTCTTACGATTCCCTTCATGAAGGAATGTGGTGTTGATACAGGAAACCTCAGCTAGAAAGGTTCCACTGATAATGATAAATGATAATGAGTACTTGCAGCATTTTTCATGTTTGCAGCATGTTGTAAAGTGCATTCTAATCCTTGAAATATGCATTGCTTGTAGTAACTTCAGCTCCATTTCTCTTAATGAAATGCTACATGACTGTGCTTTGATAAAAGCCCACATCATACTTAGTGTAAGATTTTGGTCTCATATTCTTATGTTTTTCCATAGTCAAATTTCTTAGTATGGTCTTGTGCTGAAACTTGTGCAAAATAAGAACAAATCTTCTGGATCTTTTATTTTTCAGCAAGCCAAATTGCCAGTGCAGCTGTATGTAGCCTATATGTGCCTTCTTGAGGTGTTTATTAGCAGTATCTTATCTTGGCAATATTTTGAATTTGAGTAACACTTGAATGGAAGTGGAAATTAAACTGAATCGGTGTACTAATACAGCACTCATATTATTATGAATTAATGACCATAAATCCATAAGGAAACTTTCTGCTAATCAAAATAACATAAATATTAAAGCATGTTTAATAAATATTAGCAAGACAAGCAACTTCAATTATAGTTGCTACAAAAAGTGAAAGGTAGAAGTACTACCCTAGTTTGCTGCACCTGGTTTGAATTGACTGCTCGGCCTTTGAGCAGCAAATATTCCTATATTAGTAATTGTCAAGGTGTATTACTTCTGGACTGAAAGCATTTTGTAGAGTATTTGGAGGACTGGTACCAATGTACACAGTTGTGAGTTTGTGACATTGGAATTGACTGTGTGAAGGAACTTCCCAAACTTTAAGAAATGTTCTGGGTATCTGAACAAGTTGTGTTTATACTGCAGAGCACTGTAGGCTGGATGCCCTTTGCAGGAGAAGATTCACTTTGAAAACTCTTGTTAGTATTAGATTTGAGCTGCAGGTTGTATTTATGTCTAAATTTTATGAAAATGTAAGAAAGTTGCAAAATGCTGTGTAATGTGTTTCATTACATTGGCAGCAGTTCTGAGGCCAAGAGGAAAGAATAGCTGGAAAAGCCCTTTTAACACAAGGGGCAGCATCACGCTACTGTTCAGGAATGGGTATAGTATTGGCAAGTCATGTCTTCCTGCTGGCAGACAGTTCTGTGGAGTTCTAATATAGATCATTCTTATCAAGTTTGTCATTGCAAGGAAGTTTTAAAATCACAGATTATTTTGCTGATTTTCTTGAGAAGCTCTTTGAATTTTATCTCTTTTTTTTTTCCAGCTTCACAGTGGCAAACACCTATTTCTCTACAAAAATACAGATTTTTCTAGCATAAAATTGTAGCCTTACAGTTCTTAGATAAGGAGATTGCCCTTGGAAGTTTGCTGGGGCTTTCACTTGTGCCATGTATTTTTATTTATTACAGTTGGACATCATTTTCCAGCCAGGATAGAGCTGACATTACACACAGAGAATTTTTCTTACCTCTCTGGCCATTTAGTTATGCTTAAAGCAAGTGTAGACACAGTAAAGTTTTCAAATGTTTCACTCACAGTAGAAGAGTGGGAGTGAGTGACACAATCAAACAATGAACAAATATCCTGGTAAAACAGTTTTTTCAAGTCACTGCACGATACCTATGAACTACCTATACTCTTCTAAATCCTTGGATTGGCAGCTAGAACATAGAAAATGTTTGGCATGAGCCTCTTGCATTTCTCTTGCTCCTAGCATGTTGCAGTACTGGTAATCAGTTTTTAATTGTTTTACTACATCACGAGTTCTCACTTGTTTGCTTCCTTTCCTGGAATTACCAAAATTATGCTGGAAGCTTGTGGCAAAGCCACAAACTGAATTCAAATCAGCTGACTCCGGGTTGAGAAGCCACTGGGGGCATTTCCTGTGTTTGTTGGTAGTTTTCATTTTAATTTTTTTAAAATTTCAAAGCTCTTTGGGGTGATATTTTTAGATATTATCCTTGAGGTAGCTTAAATCCTTTTGTTATGTTCATGTTGCCTTTACTTCACAAGTGGTTTGAAAACTTCAAGTGCCTAATAAGAGTAACCTACCAGGAAGCATATGATTAAGCAAGACAGTGGAAATCCTTAACATATATTAAAATTCAGAGCTCTTGACTTAGAAAGAGATTCAGATGCAGGTGAAGGAATGTCAAATATAGGATGGATAGTACCTGTTTTTCGCTAAACAAAAAGAAGCTTCAAATTGAAATTGGGAAACAGTAAATTCAGAGCTATACTGGTTTTGTATTTCAGTAGGAGAGTAAATATCCATGAGGTTTTGGGGGTTGAAAAGGAGGAGGAACAAAGAAAAGGGTGTGGTAGGAGTGACTTTGAAAAAGGGTTGGTAAATTTAAACAGAAGCCCAGATGAATCAGAACTTGTCCTTCCACAGAGCTTGTTAGCAGTGGTGTCTGCTTTGGCCCAGCTTTTCCAAATACCTTTTTCATCTTGGCATGTAGGCTAGCTTTGGAGATGTGCAACATTGGAACAGATGCCAAAAGCCCTGCGCTGTCATTTCAGCTTAATTTCTGGCATCTGAGTGTGCAGGAAGTGTAATAGACATTTTACTCGTCTTCAGGTGGCATGGCTGTCCAGGTTACACCTGTGTGTCTCCAGAGCAGTGTTACTCCTTAGGCTTTCATTTAACTCTCCTGATGGAGAGCAAGATTGTGTTTTCACAAATGATTTGCTGCTGTTCATTCTGCTGACTAAACTACAAGTGGCAGGTTCTGTCTGCAGTATTAAATTCCAAAGTAGACTGTGCATTGAAAATAACCTTTAGGCTGCCAGCAGAGGCGATTCAGAGGTAGAATGAGGCTTTGTCTTTCTGATGTAAGAGCTTAGGGTAAAACACAGCATTTGATGTATGTTTCCTAAACCTTTCGTAAAAATAAAGACTGCTGAGTGTTGGCCAATGCGTTTTAAATACTGTAATTATCTGTCATAAAGAACTGTCATTATTTTTGTTGCATGTATTTAATGGCTAATCCAGTGAGGTTGAGGCCTTATCATAAATAGTAACAGTAGTTATATAATACATCCAGAGCTGTGAGCACCTGATGTTCTGCACAGATGAGGGCTGTCTGAAGGACAGGAGAAGGACTTACTTTCTCATGAGCAACTCGGCGTGGCAGTATGTCACATCCAATAAAGCAAATGCTGAGTGTAAACTTCCACATGGAAAAGAGTAAGTTTTATCAGCCTGGCTGGTCAGTAGCTCCTTGAAATAGTTAGGAGCATTAACCATTCTGTGCTGAAGAAAGCATCAGAAGCAAGGAAGGATCACATTTTCAGGCAGTTGTGTCCCTCTGCCATTTGCCCCTTTGTGCTTTCTGCTTTGCTGTGTTTGGTGTCTCAAGGGTTTCAGCCTGAATGTAAATGAATATGTCATTCGGGGTGGCTGTTGCAACAAAACTTCAAGGAGGCTTTTCCAAATGAGGTAACAGCAAGTGTGTGTTTGTCTTAGTTCAAATAAAAAATACTGTCAAGAGAGGGAAAGTAGAAATAAGTGCTTTAGTTTTGATCACAGAGCAAATGACTTCTTCTGCTGTGTATCTAATCTGATTGTGTGATCTTGCTTTGATGCCTGTCAGTCTGGTTTGCAGGGGTGCCCATTGAGGAACGGTTTGAAAATTGAGTTTCTTGCATTGAAATGTATTAACCTTTGAGCAACTTCTCATCTTCCTTGCTGTGTGATGTCTGCTGCGGAGCAGAACATTTGTGGAGGTTCCTTTTTACTGAGTAGGAAAAGAAGTATGGCAATCTTGTGAGTTATTTATGAAATGTATGACCTTGTAAAAGCCTTGTGTATGTATTGTGACTTACATTCACATCAGGATATTGGTCTCTCATGAGAGTCCCTTCTCAGGGGTAAACAAGTTTTAAGTACAGTTAGACCTGGAGGAAATTAGGACTCCTGTTTTGAGGACTTCTAAAAAAGGGAGAGAGACAAAAGTGCTGTTATTGAAACAGTGATCTCTTGATCTCTCATTGTTTGTTGGTTGCTTTTTAATCTGTTGTATTTTCATTTCTTTTTTCCTTGGTGTGAAAACTTTCCATTCTGATTTTGTGCTGCTCATTGGAAGGAGACACTGTCAGATTCATTGGCACTGCAACTGAGCAGGCACACTTCCCTCCAGGAAGAGCTTTGGCACATTTGTCTGGTGCCTCTGATCCCCAGGAGGTTCTGCTCTGCTGCCCTTGGACTGCAGTCTGTAATTCAGGATGACAGTGTTGGTATTGGTACTCTTGCTTCTGACAAGTCACCTGGTCCCATAGCTGTGGTAAAATGGGTCTTTTAATGTCATTTCTCCCCCAACCCCATGCTCAGTCATCAGTCTCTCAGCACATTACAATTTCAGTTTTTCCTTTTACAGAGGAAAATTCCAGAGTTTTTCCATTTCCAGCTTACAGAGGGAAGAGGCTCCTCCTGAAGCTACTTGCATTCTTTTCTGGCCTGTCAGATGAACATTGCTTCTCCCCACAGCACACTGAAAATACGTTTTAAAACTTTCCCCTGCCACTCTAAATCAGATGCCTTTTATTTGTCTCTTTCACAGATGGTTTTTCAAGTCTAAAGAATTTATTCTTTTTTTCATTCTCAAGATAAGGGCAGTCTGCAAAGACCTCCATTTGCCTTATGTGCTCCAAGAATCTGGTTTCATGACTGATTCATATTTGCCCATCTAATTATCTTTGTGCTTCTGTTGGTTGTCACTAAAACTTTTCCACTTTTCCAGTTTCAAAGGTGACGCTTGCTTCTTCCTTACTTTAAAATTGCTTGTCAAAATGAAAGCTGTTTATACAATCCACCAACATTAACTGTTGTTTTAAAAAACTGAAAAAAAAACAGTTACTTTAAAAAGAAACAACCCTCTTCATGTCCTCTGTGTCTGGTATGTCTGCATATATTGTAATCTTTTGGGCATCCACTGAATACCCCCGTGGATTATCATAGACCAAACATGGTCTCTGTCCCCAATACCATTTGACTGAATTTGCAGCCAGGTAAATTCACAGTGATCTACTTTTATTTTGACAATAAACATACATGTGACCTTCACATAAAAGTTCTTTCAAGCAAAGAAGCTTTATCATTGATGTGCTATTTTACAGTTTTGTCTTTTTTGCAGTAATTCAGATTCTGTCTAATGTCTCTGTAGTAAACTTCTTGTATTTGAGGGAAATGTGTTTGATCCATGAAGTTGTGATGAAGGCCAACCTTAGGGAAGAAAGTTGCTAGACTCTAATAGCAGCATGTCTGATCAGGCCCTTGGAAGTTTAGGCAGGGAAAGCTGTTTTCTAGACAAGAGTGTAGAGTGAAGTTTAATTAGTGTTTATGCAGTCTCCTTGGTACTTGGTGCATTGCTGCTGTCTTTAGCTTTGGGCTTTCTGAGGTGAGCCTGGGTTTTTTTTGGCCATTAAGAGCTACAGCTGCAGTGCCCTTCATCTTTGTGACAGGCATTATGCCAGTACATTAATTCTGAAAGCAAGTAAAAAGAAGAAGAAAGAAGGAGCCCAAACTCTTCCAGTCACAGTTAAATCACAGTTTGACTGATTCCTGTTGTTATGCTTTCTGGGGTATGTCAGATACATGTTTCCCCTCTGAGGTCTGTGCTGCCTGAATGTCCTTCCTTGGCTGTTGGCTTGGCAGGAAGTGAAGCATTACTAAGCAGAGTTTTGAACTCACTTTTATAATTTTGTCACCAGTAGAAAATGCATAAATGCATGGTTTAAAACAAAAATCTGCTGTTTATGTTGTAAAAATGAGGTCCTGTCCCTCGTCAAGGCATGAATATTGCAGTGTAGTGGCTAAATAATACATTCATAGTTTTTCTTCAGTGAACATAGTTGACTTGCTGAGCAGTAGCTTTGATAATTCTTAACCATATTTTTACCCGAGTGTGTGGTTAAAGAGAGCATTATGTGACCTAATCACATAGCCTTTCACATTAATACAGATCTTGTTTATAATTCTCTTGATTTTGTTATTGACCCAGTACTTTGGTTGTGTTCAGATTATCTTAACTTTAAATGAAAATATTTCTTGTCTTACAAAAGTCAAATTTCTATGCATATTTGTCAGTAGTGAATACTTAGTGGGAGTGATTACTCTCTAACTGCTCATGCCAGTATACCTCTGGGAGGTTAATCAATCTTGTGCTTTTTAATTGACATCAATGTGTTTACATTTATCAATATTTCTTAATTGTCAAGTTATAACTGTGGAACTTCAATAATAAATCATACCAATGGTTAACTTCATACATTAGATTTTTAAGAGTCTCCTTAAGCACTTTGACGTGTTGTAAATTGCTTTTAAAATGATGTATGTATACTCATGGGGGAAGAGCAGAAAAAAATTGGTATGCAGAGTCATGCTGTCAAATAGTACTGCAGAACTGGCCCGTTGACAGTAACATACCTTTACCACATGTAGGATATGCTTTATGGGAAGAAAATGGGAGTAAGTCTTTTCAAACTGCTTGTTTTATTACTAATAATTTTGTGACTATGACAGTGCTCATACATTTGTTGTGTCATCCCCAAGGAATTGTCAGGGCTGTGGCTTTTTCCATTCTCTCAGCTGCTGAGGGAAGACGCAGGACAGAAAGAATTACCAGTTCTACTGCTCCTCTGCTGAAGCAGCAGTGAGCTGTGGGAGATCAAGGCATCCTGATTTTGATGGTACTTTTCACCAATGTCCTTCAGATACTGCGGTGGAAATGAAGGAGGCTGGCTCTGTTTAAATATAAACATATGTTTAAAGACTTGGGTGCACAGGGAAGCAAATTATTTGCTCAAGTTCACAAAATATGCTTACAAGAGGAATTAAGGCATGAAAGTCTAAGTCTTACAACATATACCTTCATCATCTGCCTCGCTCGGTTCTCTGTCTCCTTTAAACCCAAGGAGCAGTATTCTGAAGAAGGAAATCTGTACAGACAGAAAGCTGGCAGGATGCTGACCACATTGTGTCAGTCTTGCCATGTTTTATGGGCTACATCCAAGACAGTATAAGAACTGTAAACCTGGCCTAATGGGTAAGTGAAAACCAGTGTGAACACCAGGAACATAGAGGCTGGTTTTTATTTTAAAAGACTAAGTATTCAATATTCCAGTTTAGACTAGCAGCCATTTTGTTGAATTCTTGCAAATGTCATAAGTCATAAATTACACTTCTCCCTCCTTTTTTGAATGAGACAAGACTGATAAGAAACAGCTGTTAAACAGAATTGTAGTAGTTACCATTGCATTTAAAGCAAATGTGTGTAATAAATCTCTTTTGAAGGGTAAAGCCATACACTGCTGCACAGGTTCTGAGCTAGAGGTCATTCCCATCCATGTCTAGAAAGTTAAACTTGGGTCAGTGTATCAATGTGTGAACAAACATAAGTCTTTAAGGAATTGTAACCTTTCAGCAGCATTCAAATTCTATTTGTGCTTTTGGTTTCAAAGCTACTAAGATTCTTGAGATGTGTGAGAAGCTAAATTTAGTGTGGCTGTGTGCTTGGTTGACCTTGACTGGACACCAGGTGCCCACCACAGCTGCTCTATCTCCTCAGCTAGACAGGGGAGGGAAAATACAATGAAAGGTTCATGGGTTAAGATAAGCCAGGGAGAGACCACTCACCAATTACTCTCATTGGCAAACCAGACTCATGATGGCAAAATTAGTATAATTTATTACCAATCAAATCAGAGTAGGGTAATGAAAAATTAAATTAAATCTTAAAAATGCCTTAGTTCCACTCCTCCCTTCTTCTGAGGCTTAAAATTACTCCCAGTTTTCTCTACCTCCTCTGTGCAGAGGCTGGGAAATGCAGGCTGCAGTCAGTTTGTTATACATCATCTCTGCTGCTCCCTTCTCCTCAAAGGGGACTCCTCACACTCTTACCCTGCATCACCGTGAGGTCCCTCCTGCAGGAGACAGTCTTATGAACTTCTCCAGTGTGAGTCATTCCCATGGGGGGCAGTCCATCAGGAACAGACTGCTCCAGCTTGTGTTCCTCACAAGATCCCAAATCCTGCCAGCAAACCTTCTCCTCTCCACCAGTCCAGAGGTCCTGACAGGAGCCTGCTTCCCATGGGCTTCCAGTCTCCTTCAGGCATCCACCTGCTCCAGTGTGGGGTCCTCCACAGGCTGCAGGAGGATCTGTGCTCCACCATGGACCTCCCTGGGCTGCAGGGGCACAGCTGCACCCCAGGCTGCGAGGGAGTCTCGGCTCCAGCACCTGTAGCACTTCCTGTCCTCCTTCTGCACTGACCAGGGTGTCTGCAGAGCTGTTCATCTCACATACTCTCATTCCTCTCTCCTGGATGCAATTGTGAAGGTTTTCTTTTTTTTTCTTCCTCTTGCTTAAATATCTCAGAGGCGCTACCACTGCTGCTGACCTTGACCAGTGGCAGGTCTCTCTTGGAGCCAGCTGGCATTGGCCCACTCAGACACTCTGGGAAGCTTCTGGCACTTTCTTAAAGAAGCTACTCCTGTAGTCTCTCCTCTACCAAAACCTTGCCACAGGCTGTTAGCATGAAGAACAAAAAATCTTCTATGAATTGAGTTCAGAAAAAATTATTTTTATTCACTGTTCTCCAAAAATGTCTTTAATGCCATCATAGCCTGAAGTGTAAGTAAAACTAATTCAGTTGTCAGGTTTTCTGGTACTTTGGAGGAAGACTAAAATAGTTGCTACCAGGTCATCAGGTGGGATGTGTTTTCAAATATAAGTGGGCCTGGTACAGGAAACTTGTGTTTCAACCTTCTTCCGTTTCTCAAACATCCTACATTGAGTGTATACTGGGGCTACTGAGAAAGTAAAAAGTGTAATTAATAGCCATAATGTATATTCTCATAGGCTGAAAAGAGAGGAGAACTATTTCATTCAAAGGGTAGCTGAGCAGATTGAAAGCAAGTATCTGGAGTTGTGTTCACACATTTATGCTGAGTAATATGGGTGCTTCAGAGCTCAAGGTACTCTGGAATTCACAAGACTGAAAGCTACAAAATTATTTAGGATTCAAGAACATGAGCTTTTTCCTTCTATTGCAGTTTCACATTTGAATAAGATCAATACAGTGTAAAAGTAGAACTTGTGGTCTTTTGTATCTTTTGGTAAAGTACAGGCCATCTGTGATTCCATTCTTTCCTACTTCTTCAGCTGAAGAGCACTGTGGAGCTTTACAGTGCACTTTATATTTTTCACAGGGCCTTGGCATATGCATCTCCTGTTGTAAAACTGAAAGCCTTGGGTAGACTAGTGATGGGGCTTAAGAAGAACCCAGTAACCAAGTACCCACATGGCTCCAAACAAGGAGCCTTTCATAGAATAACAGAATGGTTTGGGGTTGGCAGGACCTTAAAGACCATCTCATTTCAATCCAAGCCCCCTGCCATGGTCAGGGACACCTTCCGCTAGAGCAGTGAAGCTCAGCTGATCAGAATTCAGTGATGGTACTTCTAGTTTCAAATGTTTATAACAGTCTACACTTCAGAATTTATTTTTTAAAAACACTACACAACTTATGCTATTATGTGCAAGTCAGTAGTCAGTTCATACCTGGCCCCCTGACAGGAGGACAGTTGATCTGGAAGTAGAGACAGATAATTCGGTCTAGATCAGGTCACACTTTTGTTTATATCTGTGTAAGGTAGTTAAATCCATCTGCATAGCTTATTAGTTTCATCAGTGCTGCTTGATTTTGGTGTTTTGCTTTTCACCTTTTTTTTTTTAAAAAAAAAAGTTCTTTATTTGACTTGCTGGCTAAGGCTTTTTAAAATGTAAATAGCAGTCTTGTACCTCTAATGCAGAATGCTGTGAAGCTGAGAGGAGAACCTGACCTACTCTTACGAAAGAAAACAAAATTGAGAAGGGGTGGAACATAGGAACAGAGAGATCCAAGGTTTCCCACAGTATAGTAATGAATATGACCTTTAATATTGAGGCCTTTGGATCAAATTTAAGTTGGTGTTAAAATTTTCTAATAAATTCCCTGCTGAATCTCAGAGTTTTTTTCTTCAGATTTAATTCAGTAAGGTCACAATAAAGCAAGTGCTGTCTGTGCTATTGTAATTGCTCTCAGCAGGCTGATAATGTTATAGCAGAGAAGTACCAGCTACTGTGCTTTTATTCTTTTCTTCAAGCACTCTCCTTCCTCCATGCTTGCTTCTCCTGCTCTCAGGTCTGCCCTAAGTAGGAAGTGAAACTTTTAAATGCCATTTCCTTCTCATTGTAAAACATTTTTATAGTGAAGCTTTCCTGATTCTCTTCAACAAATAGAATAAAATTATAGTCTGTCTTATTGTGGAATACTTGGAGGCTTGTATTTCCTTTCCTTAATTTTCATCCAAACATACTTTAAATTCAGCCTCTTCAGTTCTTAAAGACTGGTAGTTCTAAACATGCAATGCTTAGTTCATTTTGGCTTAGTGGTTTTAGGATTGTGGAATACTTGTACACCTAAATGAGTTTCTCTTAGACATAGGGAGAAACACTGAATACCCACAGTACTGTGTTTTATTTTAAAAAATGACAAATCACAGCTCACAGAGTGAGGCAGTTGTAGTTTGGGTCCTACACATCTTTTGCAGCTTTCAGAAGAGTGCTGTTTGTTTCTTGTATGAGTGCAAATTTATGCATGCTACTAGTAGATCTGTTACTGCTGTGTTGGAGGTAAATAATGCCCAGCAAAATGCTGTGATCGTAGTTCTCCCTGAAATGTGCCTGTGAGAGACTCAGGGCAATTCTGCATGAGTTTCCAGATGCAACATCCTCCTTTTCAAAATCAGACAGTCTGTCTAAAGTGTCAGCTTTCTGTCTGTAGTGGTACAGCTGTGTGTATCATAGATGCTCCTTTTTAACAAAGGAAGAGTTATCTTAGAGCTCTGCAACTGGCTCACATGACAGGGCCATGATGGGCCAGTCTTTTAGGTGTGGGGCTAGATACACTTTTGCTGACTGTGGGCAACAAAGTAAAAGTTGATGTTCCTCAGCATAACTGGTACCTCAGGCTTTTGCTGTTTCAAAGGCCCAATCTGGACCAACCATTCCTACTTGGTTTCCAACACCTTAGCTGGCTTCAGATTTCTCCATCTCCACCCTCCTGGTCCATCATCTGCTTGCACTGTCTTTCCCTGAGTCCCAGAATTTCTTACCTGAAGTGTCAAGAACAGACGCGTGTGCGTGTCTCTGTCTACATGCAGGCTTTTACTGCCCAGTGCCTGTGGCCTTCATTGCTGCTAAAGAAACTGGTCTTGGTAGAGAAGAAAATTACTGGCATGGATATTCCACTGCTTATCAGGGTAGTCAGCTAATACATGTTCAGTGGGATATGTCCTCTTGCCCACATGTGATTGATTGGAGGTTAGGAGCATCAAAAGATGTTTAACAAAGGTAGTTCCAGCTCTGAAATGCATGCAGCTGTATTCTGCCGATCTGTAAACTCCATGGCAAGCAGGATTGATCAGGACATGTGGACAGTTTTGATGTTACCTAGTGCTGTATAACTGTGCTAGGTCTGCTCCAGTAATTAAAACAACAGATTATGATCTTCAGCCATAACCTTGGTTATTGCTCGTTGCTCCTTCTGTTTTTTTAACTGCTCTTGACGTCTGCTCTCAGCCATGAATCATATGGTGCTGGTAGGATGTATACCACTGTGCCAGCATGTTTGATGAACTTAAGTGGAAAAGCCATCACTTCTGCAGTGTGTGGAATCTCTCCCAGCTACCACGCAGGCATGTGACAGGAGATCATTCCTGATCAATAAGTATCCATTGCTTTTTATGTAGGACTTACACATTTTAGTTTATATATCCTGCTGCTGCCAGAGGAAACTAATTTCCAGCACCAGAGATGCAACACAGCTACTTGAAAGCAGAATGGTCCTGAGATGGAATGATGTCACTGACCTGAAACACTTCAAAAAGCTTGATTCTGAAGCCTGCTGTGGTTTGAGCTTGCAGTTTCTGAGATAGGTTAACACTGCTGTGAATCATTGTGAGACACGATCAGACTGTTGCTTTGTAAATTAAATAATGAAGCGTTTGTGTGTGAGAGTTTCTAATGTAATTGGTAATGCTTTGAAAACATCAAAGTCTACATCACATGATGGTAGGATCTGGAATTTGTTTTGCAAACTTGACTTTTAGTCCTAGAGACATGAAGTCTTCCAAAGTCCAGGTTTGATTTATACTTCATGTTTTAACTGTAGCAACAGGAGCAAATAGTCAAGTAGCCCTTTGGGTAACATGATTTTTTTCTACTAAATTAATAATTGGGCTTGAGTTATTTAGATAAAAGCTCCTGTGGTTGAGAGAGATTTTCCCTTAGTTTTCCCGTAGATCTCAACCGTGAAGAAGTGGTAAGTTGCTTTGAAGGATTTTGATAAAGCAGAAAAAATGAAACCTATCATCCTTGCCAGTTCTTGGCAGTTTACATGTATGAGTTACTGTTACCCCAGGACTTCTGAAGTGCTGAATTGTGATAGTATTTGTGAATCAGTCCACTTTCAGATGCCAAATGGGATGTATTTAACACTTATTAGCTTAGATATAACATTTTAAAATCCTGCCACTCTTGCAAAAAAATTCCAATTCCATATACCAATTTTACCCTATTACAATCGTACTGCAAAATGTGCAATGTGGGATATGAGATATCCCAGCATGAGATCTGAATTCAGTGATAAAAAAAAATCACTGCAGCAAACATCTGGAATTTTTTAAAATCAGTGTTTTTTAAAAATTTCTAGGCAGAATGTCTCTTATTGTGGTAATCTTCATCTCCCTTGCTCAAAAAGTAAGACTTGACTAGATCTGACTGTGATATTTTGTCTTCAATTTTAACCTGTGATATTATTACATTATTTATAAATGTTCCTCTCTTTACTACTCTGTCTCTAAAGACTGGTATTCACAACTTTTAGAACACTTTGGTAGTAAACCATTAAATACTTCCCAGTCCCATGTAAAACTTTTCAAAGAACTGACAACTTCATATCATGATTCAACACAATGAGTTTTTCAGTGCCATTTGATTGTAGTGAAAATAGGGGCATTTCAGATTTCTAGTTGTCTTCTTTTTTTGTAGTGTTGGATAAGCAGGACAGTTGGTAGAAATAATGTTGAGGGGGGAAATGGAAATTTTACATTACTGAGATCCATTTAAGCAGTATATGTTCTGGAAATGTTTCTATACTAAAAGAACCAATTGTATGGGTTTCTGATTTGGAGATGCTAGGGGTTTGAACAGATAAAGCAGGATATCAAGTCCTGCATCATATGTTCCACTGGACTTTTACCTTTGGTTTCATGGCATGACTGTTAATCCTGGGATCAATGGAAAGTGAAAAGAAAATAAAGCTGTAAATATTCACACATTTTTGGTGTACTCAATCCTCATAATGAAGAAGACTGCATACAGAGATTTTATCTCCACTGGAGTTGGTCTTGCAATTCTTCTCATGTCTTTAATGGCTATGAGTAGTTTGTCCTTACTCAGATGCTGTGTTCACCTTTTTTCAGGTGCTCTATGTCTGTGCTCATCCGCCTCCAGATGATTTTAAACCTCTATCTTGAACCTTATTTTTCTTCAATCTATGTTTTAAAATAAGAAATATTAAAAATTAAGAAAAAAAAGCTAGAAGAGTAACTTGGGGTCAAAAGATTTCTGTAAGAGGCAGGACTGTAAGTCCTGGAAACCATGTCTGCTCTGATCCAAGTGGCTGTTCTGCCAGGCTGTGTCTCTGGGTCACATTTGTATTGGTTTCGGATCAAGTAACATAGCAAGCACCAAAAAACCCAAGAAGAGGAGAAGGAGCTCATGACATTTCTTGCATCAGTTCTCTTTTTTTCTATTATCACATTCAGGACACTGTGACCCAAATGATGATGAAATGGTGCTTCCAATATCCCATTGAGATAAAAATCACACCCTTAATAAGAATCTGTGCTGTGTTGATATACTAGGCCACTTTTAGAAACATGGGGTTTTTTCATTTTTAGGTGAGTTTTAGATGTGATTCAGACTTTGGAGGTATTAGCCTGTTTTAAAACTCATTATTGTTCTTCATCTGCTTGTGAAAGCAACAGGCAGTTTTGGGAGGCAGGAATGGAAATACTACTTTTCAAAGATTGTTTGGATTGTGGTGCTATATATTTAGAATTAAGCATTTCCTTGCTATCATAGCAAGTACAAAAATGCACTCAACTTGTGGTTTCTAGAAATATTTAGTCTATTCTTGTTAGCAGACTGTCCTCTTGTGCTGTAGATATCAACACATGTATTTTGGTTTGTTTCTACCATTTGTTACTAATGGAAGTAAAATGCTAGAAGCTTCCAGTTATGCATCAGGAGGTACAAGAAAGGCAGCAAAGCAATTCTAACTGCATTTTACAGTGAATGATACCAAAAGTACAGAGCAGTGACTACATGATTCAGGGGGCTGCTCTCTCCACCTCAGCAGTTTTCCTGTTTCCCTGCCCTGCAGAAGGCTGCACTCCTCACATGGTCCCACATCTGCTCTCTCCAGCACTTCTCTGGAGGGAATAGGGAGCAAGTTGTTACTCCACAGAGCCAGTGATTGTCTCTGTATCCCAGGGCTCAGGCGTGGGATGCTGAGGGCCTGTACCATGCACAGGTGGGAAGGATGAAGAGGATGTCAGTACCACATTGTGTTTTGCATGTGGAATGCACTTTCTTAACTCCCTGTGTGATGAACTTCCTGTTTCCACAGGGAGCCACACCAGAGGAATGAAAGAAATTCCTCCTCATGACAATTCTACCTTGCAGCTTCCTTGAAACCTAGAATCATAAGTCCAAACTATGTAATAGTCCTACTGTGTTTAGTGATGTCATGATTTTAGTAGGGATGTTGTGGAACATTCAGATGTTTTTTCTATCTAAAACGTGTATTAGGGGGATTTGATTGTTTTCAGTATTTTGTGGGTTTGATATCTTTATGAGCAGCTAAGCTCAAACTTTCTTTTCATCGGAAATCTTTTAGAAAGCAATGGCTAAGGCATGTCAGGCATTCTCCCCAGAATTTTCAAAAGCATTGTAAGAGAGAGTTGTGTGTTTACTGCGGAGCCCTTTCTCATGGGAACACATTTCTTTCAAAGCTGTCTTTGAGCACTTAACTAGAAGGCACGAGGAGGTGTTGTTGTAACATTCTTATTAATAAACAATTTGAGAGTTTTTTTACTTATGGTACAAATACCTGCTGGCACAGTCTTTTCATTTGGAAACCCACATGTAAGGACAGTGCTTCTGTGACACAACTTCAGATCAACTATAGATATTTTTGCAGTAATGTATACTAAATGGTAGTCACCATTTAGTGAAACAAGAGGATGCATGGAGAGCAATGTCATGGCTAGAAGAACATGGCACCAGAAAAAAGGTCTGTCCTGAGATTAAAGAAAACATTTAAGAAGCATTAATGAAACTTAGCAAGGGTAAAATAGTATAATCCCTTTGCCCTGTAACTGAGTGAGAAAGCAGTGTATATTTATGCTTATTCTTTTCGGATGTCCAAGAAACTTGAAAAGGTTATGAGATAGTCAAGACAAGAATTTTTTTTAAATGACCTCTTAATTCTGGTTCTGCCACATACTTCAGTCACATAGAACATCATTTTTGCATTTTATCTTTACTTGTCTTGGATTCTCCCTTTTTTAAAACAGATAATTCTTCAGTCATCCATATAACAAAGATATTTTACTGCTCACTTAATATGAAAATGCTTTGTGGTGTAGGGTGCCATGAATACATTTTTCAGTTAGGAAATGCCTTTTGGATTTTCAGCTTTGCTTTAGTGAGTTTGCAGTCATTTGGACTCAAAGTTCATTTGAGATACTGCGAATAAGGAAATTAAAGCATTGTAAACCATACTGTTAGAAGAATGAACAGTATCTTACAATTGTCACTGCATAGATAGTGTCAGTCTGGAAATGTTATTCATTCTCCAGTTGATCTCACATGTAAAGATGGTTTTCAGTTGACCTCAGTCAGAAAGCGCATGAATTTTGCCTCCATACAATGTTCTGTCCATGAGATTTCTGTACTCCTTATCAAAAGATGTGTGATTGGGCATTAGGCATCTGTCTAGCCTGATTACTGAGTACAAGTAAAATATACTATGCCTCTGCAGAAAATTGAACCTAACGTTTTTCCCACCAATTTAGTTTTCATTGCACTAAGAGGATCTTAAAGTGTTTGCTGTTATTTTATATATCAGTTTGTCAGTGTATCTCTTTGTACTGTGTGTATGTAAGGAGAAAGTAATATTTTGTAAAGTAAACAAAATTTGATGTTTAAATTTTATTGATGTCACATTGCAGTTAATTCTACAAGAATTTGATCATTTTCTGGTTTTTGTGCTTTTGCTAGAGCTGGGTTATTTGTGAGTTTTGGGTGGGTTTTGTTGTAGTTTTGGTTTTTGGGAGTTTATTTCTGTACTGCCCTTTATAAGTCATGCTCTCATTAATTTTACTTACCATGCTGTGTCAAGACACCTGCAGGACTGGAGCATTCTTTAAATCCAGGGGCTTTTCACTCTTACTATTTGAGCTTCATTGAACACTTGAGCGGTGTTTTAAAACTGCAGCAAATTTTCTGTAGTTTTAGAAAAAATATTTTGGTTGTTGACAGTAATTTTCTGTGTCTGGCTATGAAATTCCTCCAAGTTTCTGCCCCTAAAATGGTTTAAATAGATTTAGGAAGTGGTGTATGTATTAGAGGTATCTTTATTTATCAACAGAGAAATCACATTTTGAAAAAACATTTAGGAAAATTAGTGGATCTTTTTTGAAGGAATATAGAAATGGTATGTGGAGTGACAGAAAGTGGCAGAAACACTTTCTGTTTCATTGGAATGCAAGCCTAAATGATTGGCTTAACAGAAAAAAATAATATAGTCTGGGTTTTTTCCTTTAGAGAAGCAAAAACCCTCAGTAATATTGTTTTAGGTTACATGACGTTCTTCATTCTCAAAAGACTGACTGTTTGGTGTTCTATGACATCCTGATATTTATCATACTAGTGAGACTGAATTCTTGTAGACTCAATTATGGAAAGTCAGTAAGTGGCATTTGTCTTTATTATATTGCACAGCTTTTAAGTTACACACTGTTGCTCTACAGATACACTGTAAAACTGATGTAGGAGAGAAGCACAATATAATAATATTTTATATAATAATATTAAATATAATATTTAATATAATAATATTTAAAAGCCACTTGCCCACCTTCCTGTTAATGCATGGCGTGTTCCATGCATGGTGTGGTGTGCAGGAATCCCCTGGACAGTGTACAGTGGGACACACAGCTGGTTGAGAACTGGGTCAGTCTGTCCTGTCTCTATCTATCTGAGGTGCAAAAGGACAGACACAAGGGCTGCTGTTACTCAGCTTCTGAGCACTGAGGACACTGGTCGTTCACTTTGGTGCTGTTTCACCACTGATGTTCAAACTCCGCTTTTCTTAAGGCTGAAGGCCAGGAAGGCTGGGTGACAGAGGCTGGAAATCACTGCAAAGCTGTCCTGCTTTGCTAATGCCAACACCCTTTTCCTCTACCATATCAACAAGTGACTTATTTAGCTTACAGAACTAAAAGCTGCTCTTAACAGTAGTATCTTGTGGACTTCAGTTTTGTTCTATACCTGTGCTCCAGTAACAAAGAAACTTTACAACAAGGGCTGAGGCAAACTAAGGATAACATTATTGTATAGCTACACAAGGAGATAGGGAGCTGGAGCAGAAATAATATTACATAGTTTTATTGTTCTAGAAACAATTTCCAAATACCAGTATTGTTTAAAAAGCAAATTCTATGTCTGTAAATGATGCAGAGCAGAAAAGCAGTGTTTAATTTGATCATGGTATGTCAAACCTGTAATTTCATCTCTTCTCTCTTGAAAGTAATCATGTGGCTGCTCTGTGGTATATGTGTTACAGATTATTTTTCATGCAGAAAGTGACATATAAGTAGTTTTTAGGATAGATTTCTATCCATAGCAGCTTTTAGATTTTAGGCATATTTGTTCTAGCATTAGTTTTTAAGACCAATATATTTTAAATCTCTCCTAAAACAAAAGGTGTTTTAATTTATGGATGTCCACTACATGCCCTACTGGATCTAGGAAGAATCTTGCTCATACTTCATGGGAGAAAATACCTCTTTAGGAATAGATAAACACTGGAATTTCAATAAACATCCCAATATCATAATTTTTTCTGTTAAACCTTTGCAGGGTAAGAGCAGAAATTTGACTGAAACAACTCCATAGTCTTAGCTGCTGTAGCATCATCACTTGCCATCAGAAATTAAAAAGAAACTTGTGGGCATAAAAACACAGTGTTTCCATAAGGTTGCACCAGAGGTAGAAATTGTAATTCCTAAGTTGTTTCTACAAAATTCTGCCTTTCTTCCCAGTGGAAGTAGAAGTTAAGGTGTACTCTTGAATTTCAGTTTGTGGAAAGCTGTGCATGTTTCATTCCAGTTGCAGAGAAGCTTTGACAAGGCAAGAAAAGTGTTTTAATATCACCTTCAATGCCACCCTTGCCTGTCATAATGAGAAAGATGCCTGTTTGGTGACTGCTTTTTCCCAGCTCCAGCCAACTGCCTCCAGCTAGACCTTTCTTTGGGAAGATCAATCACCAGATTGCATATATGTCTCTTGGGAAATTCAATGTGTGTGAGCAATAAGCACAAGCATCAGTAAAAATTCCCTATTTCAAATTTTTCACTGACTTTGAAAGATTTGCTAGTCATCCTAGTAATATTTAACAACCATAAATAAAGAGCACATTTTATGACTTAAATAAACAGCAAAGCATTTTTATTAATTATTAGGCTTGAAAATGAATATTTTTTTCTCGTATCTAGGATTGGTCCTCCAAATAAGTTTCTAAGTATGTCGTCCTGGCAGTGTAGGTAATTTATGATACAGCCAGAGGTGTAACAGTTCTGTGAATAAAAAGAAGCTTTTAGCTTCCAGGGATACAAAGTGTTTTTCATTAATATTAAGTAAACTTTAATGATTGAAGAAAAGGGCAAAGTGGAGGACAGTCTTTTATACCATGTCTAAACTGGCCTACAGCCACATTAATGTTTATAACAGATTTAGAGCATAGCTAAAATAACAGTAAGGGCTTCCTCCTCTTTTTCCATACCTTTTCCACGACTATTTAAACATACATGTAACTAAAAGGGTGAAGGCTATCTGCTTATTTACTGTAACTTACAGGACTCAATAAAGAAAAATGGAAAGTAACTGTAACCACTGCTGTTTGAGAAGTAGTGATAAATGGCAATTGAATGGTTTGAGGCTATTAATTGCAATGAGATTATACTAGTTGAGGTACCCCTGATGTCAGGTGCTTGAAATATTAGTTATTTCAAAGACAAATTGGACTATAAATTATTAGTAAATCTGTACTGAGGTGATTAAACCCACTTATTAACTGTCAAACATGGGTACTATTTCAAGTTGCGCCTCTGTCATTTGTATGCTGGAAAGAGTGTTAAAAGGTAAATTTAAGGGTTGTATGGGAATATTTGGAATAACTAGTTGCTTTTGAGGCTGAGCATTTCCTGTGCTTTCTACTCCCATACTGAATTTTTGTTCAGCCTTCAAGTTTTCACAGACCACCACTGGCCTTTTCAGCTGACTGGAAGATGTTCTTGAGAGGAAGGAAGCCGCTTCACTAAGCTGGACTTAGTAACTTGCTTAACCACATGGGGGAGATAAAAAACAGCAGATCCGAGCAGCCTTCATGCAGGTCACAAATACAATTATGGCATCCTCGAATTTCCACTGCAGGGTCTGCCATTGCGAGACAGTTCTGCTCTCAGAAAAGCAATATTTTTCCCAGTACAATGAAGAAAATATATTGCACTGCATGGGTCTTCTTTGTAATACCACCCTGCCATTCTTCTTATCATTAATCAAATGTTGCTTACTGAAACAGATACAGGATTGCTTAATGGTTTGGTATTGGATTTATTGAACTTTTAGGAATGACAAATGGAAACAGTAGAAGCTGAGGAACAGTTCAGTAGTTTAAAAAAATTCCTATCAACTTGTTTGTGTAGCTGCTAAATTTCACCGTGTGTTTACACCCTCACATGCACATAGAGACAATTAAAGGATTCTAATCCCCTGCAAAATGTATTAAAAAAAATCTGAAAGACTAAAGTGTGTACATTCAAAGTGGTGAAGGAAAAAAAGCAAGAGGACATCTTTTTCTATTTATCTTCTGCCATCAGTGTTGTTTCATTCCAAGCTTGAGGCTTTTTCATCAGTATGTTGTATGTGGCATGTGGATATTTGTAGGAGGATGTTAGCAGAGCAACATCCTCCTGGGCCCCAGCGAGGAAGGGAAGAAGTCATGACAGGCAAGGGTGGCATTGAAGGTGATATTAAAACACTTTTTTTGCCTTGTCAAAGCTTCTCTGCATTTTGCATAACTATTTTTTACATAAAAGGTTTGATTTGGTCATTGCCAAACTTGGCATTTTATCTTTTATATGTGCAATTAAAAGTGCAGTCAACCATGGGAAATATTCCCCAAAAATGTTCTGTTGCTAACTAAAATAATAAATAGCTGTAGTTTATACAAAATAAAACCTTTGTGATGGGCATCACAATTCCTCTTACATACCCTAAGCTGGAGCTAGGATTAGGGACAGGAGGGCTCCTGTTTTCATTCTGCTCTCGTTTTTGTCCTGTGATAGTTCCATTGTTGGTTTTAGCCATTTCTTGTAGTTGAGGAGCAATTCTCTCCTCCTCACTCCTGATGAGTATCTGATGCTTGGACTCTGCTCAATTGCTGAAGCAGTTTGCTCCTTTTTTTTGTTTGTTTTTGTTTTTTGTTTTTTTTTTTTTTTTGTTTTGTTTTGTTTTGTTTTGCTTCTCTGTCAATGCTCAAAAAGTGTTCCTCTTTTGGTGTTGTGACTTGTGGTGTACAGTGGCTTCTTCCCTTCCTCGCTGGGGCCCAGCATGAGTCTTTCCTCTGCTGCTTGTAAAAGGCAAGGTCACCTGGCTGCTGCTGCTGGGAGTATCCCGAGCATGCACAGGATGTGTTGGCTCCTTGTCCAGAGATCCCAGGCATCAAACCACTTCAAAGGGCTGTCTGTGGGTGATGCCTTATTTAGCAAACTTCTAAAGATGCTGATTGCCTGGAAGCTCCCAGATCCCCCCTCCACATAAGCTCCTTCCTCAGGCTGCCCACTGCAAATGCAGGTATGGCAAGTTATTAAACAAGAAAGATTGTTTATCAGTCTTTGATGTTTAAAGAGATGTGATAGTCATTAAAAAGTCATAGCCCACCATGATTCCTCTATTCATTAGGGAACCTGTAGCATACATTTCAGTCATCCTTAAATTAGTTGTCTCTTGAAGGAGAACTTACCAGTTATTTCATATAGTTCTGTCAACTAAGAAAATAAATCTATTTCAGTATCACTTGTACTCCCATGCCTACCTCCAGAGGGTGCATGTGGTTGTTGCCTTTTTTAGCAGAGGGACTTAGAGCATTCTATGTCACTTTTACTTACTGCATCACAGAAACCGCTGTTTGCATCCTCCATGCGCACTCCAGAATATTTTAAGCTGATGAAGAAGCATGGATCATCAGTCATTCCTTTACAATTTGGTGTTGATATGGAAGTCAGATGTCCCTGGAAGTTGCAGCATTTTACCAATGTTCAGCTCAGGAAGGAGTGTCAGAATTTCGTCCTTTCTTTTTTAACCTTGCTGACATTTTCAATAAAGCTGTATAATTGTTAACACTCAGTTATGAAGTGTGTAGTATAAATGACATTTCAGTTAGGATAGGACATGTTAGAACATTATGGTTGATTCAAGTGAATGAGAACACTACATATGATTTGAATGTCTTTTCTTGTGGGGAAGGGAAGAGCTTTTGGCTTTTTAATGTCGTCTTTTAAATTAAAGCAAAAGTTAATTGCCAAAGCCATAACAAGAATTGTAGCAGAGTTTTGCTGCTACCCTGCCCTATCTCACATGGCCACCTCCCCCTGTTTAACGTGGGTGTAGCAGGCTGTCTCACTGCAGGTGAGGAGCTTTGAATCAGCACTTTGTGCTTGCTCAAGGCTCAGTAATGTAAGGTGTGGCTGTAAATACAGCCCAGCAGGGAAGGGCAAAGCTGGCTGAGAATTTTGGTCTTAACATAAAGCTCCTTTCCCTGTAGCACATCGTTGGTCACTTAGGAAGCAGTTGTAGGCTAAACTGAGAATGAAAAGTCATCTAAAATAAATACATAGAAGGCAAAGTGAAGAAAAGTATATGTCATTCCATGAGAGGAAAGTAATCACAGCACTGCTTTTGTTTTCTAGGAATGGGTTTGAAGGGTGCCTCCTTCACATTAGGCAGTTCCCTGAATGATCGTTTTTAGTCTGTTTTTGCATGTCTGGGATTAAGAAAAATACTGTTCCTCATATATAGCTGTTTGTTCCAGTACACAAGGTTAGCTACCTCTTCAAAAAGCTTTGATGTAGAATAAGGCAGATAGCACAGGTTATATGTAGCTCTTCCTGTGAATGCTGACAAATGATTGCTGACTGTGTGAAAATGTATATAAAAGAGAATTTTTTTGTATTTATTGTCTCCTGTGCTGTCACACAGGTAGCATCCACTCAGGCAGGTATTCCTATCGATGCCCAGGCTGTTGCATCACTTTTTGGGTGGCAAATGCTTTGAAGAATGGGGAGACCTCTGGGTTCCTTCACCAGCCTCTTGTTCCTTGCTGTTATCAGGTGTCCATCAAAACCATTGCCAACACTGAGCTGTAGCTGGTGAAGTTTTTAATAGATGTGCAAGATACCTACAGTTACTACACCACAGGTATTGATGTTGCCTTACCTGCTGCTACCACCTCGTATATGCCTCCTGACCCTTACAGAAGTAGGGTCAGTTTCTCCACAAAAATACATTAATCTTTTGCAGTTGGTTATTGTTTGTGTGTGCATTTGGTTTTGGCATACTGCAAAAACTTCTGTGTTTCACTTCACAGATTGTTAGGGCTACATCTACTGTGCTTCGCTCTACAAGTAGTAACAGTGGTGTTCTGCTATGTAGAGTATGCGCAGAAGTAAACAGGAGTTTCCAGGGAAGCCTTCTGGTTTACCCCATTCTTTTTTATTCTTATGAATAAAATTAGAATGCATCATAGCCAAACTAAAACATACATGCTGTTTTAAGTCAACTTTACTTTTGACAAAAGAGTTGTATTAACCATTGATATCTGAGAAAACACCCAATAATGGAGCAAAATATGCTTCAGATTTGACTGGGAACAAGTTCAGAGATCTGGTATGGCATTTTTGGTTGCCTACAATGAAACCTGTGATCATTTCTGATGGTAAATTGATGGAGAATTCTTCCCAGTAATCATCATTGTGTTGGCATCACAGAACTGCTGTGGCAATGAATTGTGATTTTTAAGAACCACATTGTTACATCAAGGGGATCATTACAGCAGAGCAATCCAACCCAAACACAGTGAGCAAATGAAACTGCTTGTTTAACAGCACGCTGCTAATCAGTGCTGTATAACTACTTCATGTTTCAGTCAGCCAAGGCATTTCTGAGGACTGAGCTATTAGGCAGAGAATAGCATGAGAGAAAGACTCAACCTGATAGTTGCTGGACAATGTGGGTAAGGTAAAACTCATCCCGATGCAGTTGTGTTTTCTGCATGACAACAAATTGGAAATGTCTGTTTAGGTAAAGTGAGAAACCAGTACAGCTTCATTTAATGAGATTGTACCCATACTAACTGGGACAATAGTCAGTAATTATCTATACTTTTAAAAGAATTCTCAAGCACAGCAGTTTCTTTTCTTAAAGAGACAAGGCAGCATTATTCCACTAAAAGAATATTGGTGAAGCTTGCCCTTTGTGCCTGTCTCTCCCTTCATCTGTTGTTTAAACTTTGCATCAGTGCCCCCACAGGTCTAGGATCATTCACTGATTAAACTTTTTGGGCTAACTATGATGTGTTCAAGCTTCAGTCATAGCTAAGGGTGGGTAGTGCAGTCAGCATTTTCATGCTGTGTTGTAAGATAATGGATTGAACATACAGAAGAAGGAAAATGGAGGAAACCTTAAAATTCTTTCTTGTGCAAATATTTGAACATTATCACATTTCTATGATTTTGTCCTGCAAATCATTTTGATGGAGTTGAGAAGAGAACGTAGCCAGTCTACAGTATGAATAACAGAAATCTGTGTTTATATCTTGTTTTGCAGGCAGAGCTTCCCTGAATGGGAATGTCTCATACAAAGACAGGACATGGCAGAAAATCCTTCATAGAATGCAGTACAATTTTGGGGAAATAGTCTGGTGTATTTAATTCTTGCTGTAATTAAATGGTCTTCCAGGGCAATGATTAATGTGGAATCCAGAGGTTCACTGTGGGAACTGTTTCTTTCACATTTATACAGACAAGATTGATTGTAACTAAAATGTATTTATATAACAGAAGGTCCAAAAATACAAAATGTGCTGTAAACCGTGTAATTCAGCATATCAATGTCAAGTCATCTTTTGTGGCTTTGGTTTTGCATTTTTAAAATTGCTTTAACATGATAGCAAATTTGTATTTAATTCTATAGGGGGTAAAAAAGAAAAGAGGCACTTTGTGGTCTTGTGAATTATATTCTGCTAGAATCAGAATTCTCTCCTGAATCTGACTTCCATAACAGATTAGAATAGCGGTCTCTCTGATCTCTTGGGGCTTCCAATTATGATTTTTTTAAGTTTACTGAGCTAGTGAGGCAATAGAGAATTCAGAAATGCAGCCCATCAGCAGTTTGCTGAATTCGAGTTTCTGCCTGCAGAATATTAAGGAAGTATGAGTGAAGTTTAGTAAAATACATTGAGCCATTCTGCAGCTATGTATTGCTGCTGCAAAAATATTACAAGCATTTTGTAGAAAATAAAAGGCTATCATCCTATTAACATGAAATAAAGTCTGTCCTAAATTTCATAAACAAAATCAAATTATTAATGCCAATATGTGAAATTAAGGGAAGGAGGTAGTGGGATGCAGGTTTTGGGTGCATCCTTTTTAGTGATTTTGCCATACAGGAAGTACAAAGGGAGAGGCAGCATTACAAGATGCAAGGCAGAGTCTCCCCTGGCTCTCCTTTGTTCTCCAGCACCTCTCCAAGGCTCTTACATATTCTGCTGAGACAGACTGGTGTGTGCCTGCTTCATGGAGGAAGTTCATTTTGGAAATGGGATGTTAAAAGGAAGTAGTTCACAGCTGCTTCTTTTGGAGAGGAGGAAGTCCTGTTAATAGGAGAAATGATGAAAGGAACGGAAGACCTAAGGGCACAAGGGTAAAGGATGAAATAATGGATAGAATGAAGCAGGGTGGGAAAGAAAAAATAATTGCTGCTGCATTCCCTCAATTTTTCAAGATTTTCACTCCCTGGTATTATTTATGGGGGTTTGACTAACATTACGTAGAAAGAAAAAACAGTGATGCCAATCTTTGCCAATTAGTGTCTGCCTAAGAAGTAACCTATTTTTTAATTATGTTTTCTTTCTTCTAGGCTGCTGTCCTGAATATGTCAGCTTTTACTACCTCCTTTTTAAGTTATATGCCCTGATATCAGGCAAAAAATTATACCCTGTTTTATAGTTGATCTGACATAGATACAAAAACACATCAGTGTTACAGAGACAGTTTTCAACCTGTGGTAGCTGTACCTATTCTGCCCATATTCCCTTTGTACATGACATGTTAAATCAGAGCAGGTTCTTTAGAATCAGTTTTGTATCTCTGCTTGAAAGATGTATGTTGATTTGATATACAAATGAAACAAAAAAAGACTCCACCGGGGTTTTTGTGTGCTTTTCCCCTGTGTAGTTAAGGTCTTGTGTTGATTTCACAGTTCTGCATATTGGTGTTGGTCAATGTCAGTAGCTCTCTCAGAAACCAAGGGAAATTGAAATTACTTTTTTTTTAATAAATTAAATTGTTTGGCTGAAGTGTCCAATTAGACCAGTCCAATTACAGGATACCCTGGTGCAGGAAACCAGGAAGCAATACATCTTGCTTCCTAGGATGAAACTTCATTTTATTTTTAATCAGTGCTATTAAGGAAGACTTCCTTATGAACAGGCTTCACTGAGGGTTTGTTCATTATCAGCTCAAGGTGAAGCCAAGGGGAACCTTTCTTATTTCATTCCAAAATCGATTTTTAAAAAAGAATAAATAACAAGTGCATGCACAGGGGGTTGGTGCATGTATTAAAAAGTGGAGTTGCCACTGGTAACACAGCTGATTTCCTTTGTTGGAAAAGTCGTCGTTCATTACTTACCTGAAGTGAAAGGTTAATGGCCTGTAGCAATCTGAAGAAACCCCTACAAAAATGCACAGCAAGGATCTAATGTGGTACAATAGTGCTTTCCATGTACTTTTCCTCAGATAAGACAGGCACAGAAGATAGTGCTTTCTGTTCTAATAAATACACTTCATGAAAAGAAGTACACAGTAAACTGGAAAATTAAAAGGTCCCTGCCACTGTCAAACAGCTGTCACCACAGGCACAAATTTTGATTTCTCCACTGAGGTTTGCAAAATGTGCTTTGTATAGAATTGCTGAACTTGTCCTTAAGAAGCATCTTCAGTGTAGCAGAAGTGTAGTAGAAGTAACTTATTTTGTAGTTGTATCTTTTGCTTTAATTGCTTTCTCAGTAGCTGGAAACTGTTTCTTTGGCACACTACTTTTTTTCGTGCAGTTGGAGCACAATTAAAATTGAGACCTTGTTTGGTGTGTTTGATACTGGGGTATTACGAAGAATTTTGTTGGCTCTTGAGCACAAACTCGAGCACTTCAGGGACATCAATTAGGCACCTCACTGAGACGTCTGTGATGTCAGATGAAGCCAAGTCACTCAACAGCTCAGGGAGAAAATGCACCGTATGTGTTTCACACCAAAGAAGAATTTAATGGGTATACACTGCAACCATCAGTCCGTCATTGAAGAAAAACCTTAAGCTGGCACTGCTGTCTGGAAATGACAGTGCTGCCTGGTCCCTTATGTATGTGTAAGTAATTGGTGTGGTACTTGGGAAAGGGAATCAGGCAGACTGGGAAGCAGTTTTTTCCAGGCAGGTACCAGAGTGATGGTGGGTAGCTTGGCCACTTTCCAAGTCACTTCACCTAAAAGCTGTACAGATTTTGATGTCAGCAGGAGCAGAAAGGGGAAGAGAATTTGCAGGAAGAGGCATGACTGCTTTTTTTGAGTGATAGTCATAGCCAGTAGCAGGGTAAGATGGGCATCAAATGAAAGTAGCTGATTTTTACAACTGTGAAATATCAAATATCATCCCTCATCTTCTAAAAGATGCAATTTACCTTAGTCAAAGGTGTCCAAAGAGCAGTAGTGCTGGTATGAGTAGTTCCAACATGGAGTTTGTTTCCCAATGAAGGCATCTAGGCAGCCTCCAGACCAGAGGAACAATCCCTTACAAGGGGCTCATGGCAGAGGGGGAGCCCATGGTGGGCTCCACTGCGACACGGGGAAACTTCAACTAAACCAGATGGCTGGGGGCATCCTGGGCCATGACTTCTCAGATATAAAGATAGCAACAGGGAAATGGTCCCCAGTGCTTCTGAGTAAGAATTCTGCCAGGGCTAAGTTGAAGTAAGTGAAGCCACATATTAAATCATCAGAACTTTTTTTGCAGCCCTCAGATTTTCCTCATATGCTGACCAGTCTCAGCTGGAACATAGCTTGAGAGGAGTTGATATTGAATATTAAATATATATCAGCAGTTTCAATTTATTTAGTACCAGGTGCTGCCAAAATGTCTTCTTTGTCAATGATGTTAGCATAGGCATTGGAATACTGTGTGAAATTACTTTTTAATCTGCCCCTACAAGCCAATAGCTGAGTGTTACATCCATCACAGTCTGTTTGAACCTAAAAGTATTGCTGTAGTCTCACTTTTCCATATTGAGTAAAAAATTCTGTAAGGCACATATCTTCATCTTGATTTTCTGGAGTAGTATTTGATGAACCTACAAATTCTGACCATGTCATTTAATAGATTTCCTGACATAATTGAAAATTATTGAACCCGATTGTCTACCTGCTTTTGGCACATACCTTCCTCCCCATTCTTCCTTCTCTAACATCATCATTTCACTTACTATAATTGTTCCTTACTTCCTGTTTGGCAGTTTTTGCTTAATTAGTTACAGAACTCACTCTACAGATGTTTAAACTTCGTTGCTGTACAGAGAGATGGGGCTGGAAAGAGCTTTGGGAGCATAGACCAAGGACAGCCGCTGAGCTAAGTCTGATAAAACAGAACCTAGTGGTGAAAGTTGCTTCTGCCTTGGCTGAGGTGCATCAGCCAGCTGCAGAGACATCCCCATCCTGCTGCAGTGCAAATAAAAACTATTGCATTTAAATAAGTGTTCTTCATTTTGCATCATGGTAGACTAGGAGTGAGCTGCAGTCGGGTGCAGTACGGTTAGAAGTTCTACTCCACTTGGATGTCTACTTTCAGTTGTCAGGCCATGTGTCATGATGGAAATTCTTCTTGGAATTGGCTGTGTGAAAAAGCAGCTTGTAAATTAGCTTTGGGGAAAGCCCTCAGTGACAAAGGTTGTGTGGTGAAACTGATTGTCGTAAGGCAGGGGAAAAAAAATATGCTTATTACGCAGGGAATAGTGAGGAAAACTGCAGGCTTGCTCAGCACCACTGCAGCTCACAAATACATCCCTACCAAAGCAATGAAGCAGACCATTTCTGTGTGATGGTTGCATTGTACAGAATTGCCCTTCAGCTGTGTGTAATGGATGTATTAGTTTTGGTTCTAGCTGCCATTCTTAAAAGGAACAGAATAAAAGGGAAGAACAAATCACTTTATTTTCCATATGTGAGTCTTTTCCTTCTGCATAATCCTTGTCTCTTTCAGTGAATGGTTTGTAAATCCCATTGCTCCTACCTGGGAGTTAGCCTTCTTTTGACTTGTCAGTTTGCAGCAGCCTTTCTCTAATGATGTATGCAAATAAATCTGGGTGCACTACTTCAGATAATCCTCCTTATCTGCATAAAGATGTTTGCTTTCTAAGTTTTCCCTTATTTATTTTATGTGCTGTTCATTTAGCTCAACTGAGGAGGAGTGCAGGGAAGGGAGGGAAAAGAGTACATATGACTAAGGTAAACAAGAGTGGACAGGAGGTTACATATTAATAGAGAATAATAAATTTCAACTGCAAGATTCCAAAGAGAAACCTCTACAAGGTTTTGCAAATATTTTTGAAACCATTACTGGTGGAACTGTTGCTTTTCATTCTGAGTTTGCAGGTTGCATATTGTGCCCTTGCTTTTTATCCTAGTAGTTAAAGTAGTCTCTACTGCGAATAAATCAAATGCAGTAAATATTATAAATGTAAATTTGCTATTTGTTCTGGAGGGCTTTGTGGTACTTTTATGTGTTTGCTTCACTTTGTTGTTTGGTTAATATGTTTTCAGTGTCAAAATAAGCAGCTCCTCCCTTATTTTTTGTGATACTGTCTCAATTTTTAAAGCCAAAACAGTGATCTTGATCAACAAAGCTGATCCAGCTGAAAATATCCTTGTGGAAGATAAAGAGGTCCTGAGTTTCACCTTCTCACTTCATGGCAATGAAAGTATGCACTGTAAAAAGCAAGGAATAAGAGTGGTTAGAGAAAGAACTGCTGGAGCTGTGCAAGCAGCACCACCAAATAGGTATGGGCTCACACATCACCACCCCCAAAAGATGCAGTCCTTCTCAGGAGCTGAAAAAGTTGAAGTAATGACTGCATTAATCGTTGAGCAGACCTCTACAAACAAAACAGGAGAGCAAAATACTTTGTGTCAAGAACCCAATGTCTGCATTGTATATGCTTTGTGTTTTGGTTCTTTGCTGTAGACCACCTCTTGGCTAGTCTTGATGGCTGATGCTCAGTTGCTGCTGGGCACAGTCAGCATGGTTCTGGAGGTCTCCCAGGCAGCTTAGAGCAGAATCCAGCCCATGTGCCCCAAGATGCTGGGCCACACTGTGAAACAAAGTATGGGGAGTGAAGAAATTCACTTTGCAAGTGCATTCCATGTACAAAGTAAAACCTTGGTGTCAGTGCTCGACTTACTTGTCCTTAGTGACAAAAGCGTGTGGTCAAACAACAACTTGGCAATGGCCTCTCTAGTTCTACCAGCATGTTACAACTTCCAGGCAAGCTTTCTTCTGGATTCCCTCTATTAAGGTTAAGAGAAACCTTAAATAGGAGGATGGCTTAATAACTAGCAGGCTCTAGCTGTATACACAACTGAGTTGTGCTTCTGCCAATGTGAGAGTTCAGCAGTTCCTACCTGTGGCACCAGTGATATGTTTAATTGGTGTATTGATACCAGGAAATATGCGGTGGTGTAAGGGATAGGGACTTGCATTACAGTTTTGGCAAACCTGAGCTGAAAGAAAAAGCAGCATAGATGGCTGGAAATAGTAATAAAATATTCCATTCCATGTCTGCAGAAATCATTAGACAGAGGTTAAAGGGTTGTTATTACTGCATCGGATTCACTTGGGGAGTTAGTTTCTGTAATATCCACTAAAACAATGATTCTTCTGTTTTAAGTGGAACCCAGGCCAAGTGTAGATGTGTTTTTGTGCAGCCATAAAATGGATTTGTCAACAGTAAAGATGTAGATTCTCTCAGTGGCTTCTGTTTCCCTTCTGCCAGCTCAGCACAGTAAGCAAACAGCAACATGACGGTCATTTGCTGTCCATCATTGCCAAAATTCAGCCTTATCAGTTTTAGGGAGTTACCACAAGTGTAGAATGTTGGTTTCATGCTGGCAGTAAACAAACTTGACAAGTTTTTATATGGTAAATCAGGAGATCAAAATATGACCTATGACACATTGCAACACACAGGCAGCTTAAAGGCAGCACTTCGTAATAAGTGAACCTTTGAAACTTTTTGCAAAGCTTAGGAGGGCACTGGGCTGTACAACTCTTTGATCAAGACTGGATTTTAGATGTCATTAGCCAGTGTTTCATCATGGGTGCTGAACTTTTCTTATATTACTGCAAGAAATGAGGCAAAAGCTTCTCAACTTTTTTTTGTCTGCTTAAAAAGCGCAGCTTTATCATGGTGTACAATGAATTTCCAGCACCAGCACCAACCGGCCCTGTAATCACATTTGTTCTGGAATGTTTACAGAATCCTTTACAGGCATCACTAGACTATTACAGGGTCATTTATTGATCTTTATTCTCCATGAAGAACCACAGTTTTATTGATTCATCTACTATTTACAAGTCTCTATCTTGGTCTTAAAAGCTTTCTTTATTGGTGCAATTTCGTAGTTTCTGTGTGGTTTATAGGGGTATTTTCTTGTTCTTCAGTGGCAGAGAGGTAAGCAGATGTGAATAGGTAATCTTATAAATCTGAATCTTTCCAAGAGAATTCAGTCTCTCCAAGCAATTTTATTTTTTCTATACATGAGTGTTTTTGAGCTTACTGAGGCAACCAGTTTGTCTTGAGCCTGAAGCAGACTCTGTGTTTCTAGAAAATCTAAGATAAAACAGCTTTTAAATTCTTTAATGTCTCAAATTTAATTAAAAAATCATAAAAACAAACTAAAAATATTATCTCCTAAACAACATTTTATCCCACCTAAAGCAAATGGATTTAGCAAGAACAACATCTAGGTTCCACCATTTCCTCCACTAAGTCTGCAGAGCAAGGCTTTTCCTGAAAAGTACATCCTTTATAATAACAGATATCTTGATCCATGAATTCAGAGTTTAGTAGGGCTAAACCACCACCGTTAACCTCTTATTTGTCCTATAAAATGTTGTCTCCCCATGTGCTTTTCCTGCTGAGCTGCACTGCTGTTATTTTGCCCATGATGAGCATGGTGGAAGTTTGGCCTTGCAGATGCAGCTCCATTTATATATTGTATCTGGCAGTTTCCACTGCCAAAGGCTGTGATGAGAACTAGAAATAGACTGAGCTAATGCTGTGCCTTGTACCTCCCAGGACAGAAATGCCATGGTTTGCCCAGTTTGAATGAATGCTTTGTGTGTTTCATGTTTTATGAAGAGTGTGCTGAGAAAAACGAGCTTCTGGAAAGATTGTACGTCAGTGCCTCTGTAGAGAGGTCTTGAGTTTCAGTCAGTGGCTTACTTGGATTGGGTGTGAATTTTCAGTCTGTTTCTAATGGATGCAGATGTGAGTAGGTGGTTTTCTGGAGCCCTCTCAGGAGTTTCAGAGTGATGTTTACAGTATTAAAGCAGACTACACCTGAAATTCAATTTTTTAATTTTTGCATTGGTCCAGAACACTTGCATGTTCAGTCTTAGGAATTCTAAAGAAGCAATTTATTGATAGAAGAGCATCTGAATTTCAAAAGGATTGTACCTGAAAACTGTGTAATCTCTTTCACTTACTGTCATTTATCTCAGCAGGTGGCAAACTTAACAACATTTTCAGATGTTTTGAAAAGTATTGTCACTGGCTTACCCTGGATGACTTACACACACACACTGTGGAAAGCATCAGTATCACTGCTGAGAACTGCACTTTCTTAAAACAAGACTGGTTAACAGTTTCTTATTCTTCAGAAATGTGTATGTTAATCCTCTGGGATTAAGAAATTTTCTACTACAGTTATGTTGCCCTTGAAAAAAATTATATACATCCAAATCATCCTGGGGGTTTAGATTTCTGTCTGCTAATGAGTACAAACTTCAAACAAGAATTAACTTTTTTCCCCACAGTTAAAACAACTGTGTTGCTTTTGCAAATCAGTGGCTTTAAGTCTTTTTGAAGAGCAGATCCATGAGAGATGCTTTAATGTTTTGTTTAAGTTGCTGCCTTTTGTGAAATACTGAAGCTGATGCTTTACATGTATGCACTGGCAATCCGTATCTGCAAAGGTGCTGTTCTGGGAATGTCAGATTCTAGCAGAATTCTGTTCTTCATTGTCCAGCACCCTTTTTTTTTTTATTTAAATTTATTGTGGATAAGAGATTTGCATCGTAAATTAAGAGCTTGAAATGGTACTTGTATTTTTTATATTGATTCAGTTGTCAATTTGCCAAGTATCTTCCTCTCTACTACCTGCTCCTCAGCATCTGCTTGTCAGTGTTCACAAGTGAAAGTTTTAGACATTGTAAATCAATAGTTTATAATTTCATTTCACTGGTAGTGTCTACATTTTATGGTTACTCAAAGTGAGCAAAATAGCCAATTCCCACTGGCTAAGCTGTGGGGGAGCAGAGGTGGGGAACCCATCTTTTTGAACTCCATAGCACCTGCAAGTGGTTCAGGCATGACTCATCTCATATACCCAGCAGCACATCTTGTCACAACTAGGGATGCTGGGTGGGTCAGTAAACTCCCAGGACTTGTGAAGCTTCTTCAGCGACACAGCTGAACCCCCAGCTCTGTCTCTGTCATTCTCTGTTCAGCACAATATGTAGTGTGTGCATCTACCAGCTCTTCAGCTGGAGTTTTATAGGACAGAGCACACTGGCTGCCATGACTGTAGCAATTATCCAGCTTTCTGAAACTGCTTGGATTCTAGAAAACTCGGTGTCTTCATCACTGGAGCTGGAGAGATGTGTAAGCGAGAACATTAGCAATGATAGCTGATAACATCCTCCTTTTAGGTAATCTGTGATTCTCTGTACCCCTTTCAGTAATGTGTTTTTCAGTTTTGCTATGCAAGTGCTTCTAATTTTTCACAGTTCACAAGTGGATATTTACATAATTAAGGGGGAAATTTCCAGTGCATGTTTGCAGAATATTTTAAGTGGCATTGAAATGGTGAAAAAAACCTAACCAACTTATTTCTTTCCCCATTCACCCCAGAAAATTTCTTCTTAAAGATGAAGTAGTCAGTACCATGAGATGGACCAGATACAATATCACAGTTCCCAGTCTGTCCTCCTGGTAATTGTAAAGATATTATTTTTCTACTCCCATTGTTCTAGCTTCATCTTTCTAAATATCTTCTACTAGCTTACAGCTGTGAATACAGTCTAATATGAAGGTCTGTTCTGCATATTTTACAGCAGATTCAACCTGTATCACTTAGTCCTTATTTTCCAAAGCTCACCTGATCAATTCCCAGCTATTACTCAGTTTCTAATTTCTGCTGTGAAACACAAGCTGTTTCTGTGCTTTACAGATGTGTACAGAAATTGGCTGGTAGGAAAGTACAATAGTGAATTCCCTTCTCCTCCAGGACAGTTTCAGTCCAAAGGGCAGTAAAAACCACTATGAAAGCGTTTACAGGATTTATGAACTGATAGTTGGATCCTGTCATAAAAGAAGATGAAAAACAAAGCAGGGAATGGGCATCTGTGGGGACTGGTTGCTTGGTTAGTGGTTTTAGAGGTTTATGGAAAAGCTTGTCAAACTATAAGGTGACCACAGACTCCACTGGATCATTTCTTAAAAGGTAAAATACTTGATCTTTCTGACTTCAACATTTCTTCTTTTGAAGTTTTAAGACACTGTGTGTACTTCTTGGTCAGAGATATCAAGTGTTCAGAGGCTGGTCTGTCTGTGTGTATTTCTTGTGTGATTTTTTTCAGGGACAAGAATGAAATTCACAGAATTTTGCCAAGATGGGTTTCCACTGAGAATGTGGATCAAAGCTCAGTAAATAACAATACACATAAGCAAACTTTGTGTTTGTAAGAACCAGGCTTTAAGCATGAAGACAATAATAGCCATTTTGCCATTAATATTGTGTATGAAAGAAAGGCTCAGCATCAAAAAAAATTTTACAAATTGGCATCAAAAAGGACATGCTTTAGGCTGTCTTCCATTGTCATGCTAATAAAGCTTGCTTCTAGATTTGTATGTGGTAAAAATCTTCCTATTTCATCTACATACCACTCTAGAAAGGGTGAAATTCACTACCAAAAGACTAAAGCAACAGCAGTCATTATAAATGCAGTTCATTTCCTGCTTAAATAAATACCATTTAGCATTACATTCATCTGTCTTGTGAAAATAGGTAATTATTCTTGATTCAGTCACAAAAAAAGTTCCTGGTTCCGTTTACTTAACAGAACAGGGTCAGCCAGAGTGTCAGAGAAGAAGGGGATGTGATCTTCATGGATCTGAAAGAATCATAACTTATGCAAGGACACCGTTGTTATTGTTGTTGTTGTTGACGAGGTATTCCAAAGCAGTGAGACCTGGGAATGTAATGGTATTATTATATAAGCTGTCCTACACAAGACCACAACAACAAATCCTCTTCCACACTAGCACACCAGCATTTCTATTATTTAGAGGCTACAGTGGTAGGTAGACAGATATATACTCTGATTTTTGATGGAGCACATGAAAGATGTAGTCATTTAGCCCTGCACAATGTTAGGTATAACTTCTCTCTGAGAGAGAAATACAGACAGAATTACAACTTGTGTCCTAATATGCCCTTTTTTTCTCATAAGAAAATATTTTATAATGCTTGTAAGTCCTGTTGCTAATTCTGTTGTAGAGCAGTGGAACATAGTACAGCGCATCCAAAAAGTTGGAAATCAAGTGTGCTAATTTTAGTCAGTGATGGCTCAAAGGGTCAACTCTTAGTAATAATGTAAAGACGAGCACCCACTCACCACCACCTCCTCTTCTCCTACATGAAAACCTGTTTTAGATTAGATTCTGTTGTGCTGTTTAATACACAGAATGGAGTTCATGGTTTGAATATGCATGGAATTAGAGTTTGTTTTCACGGATTGCAAATATTTTTAATAAATATTCCAGGCTTGATATTACTGTAGAGTTGTACCATACACTTAAAGCTAGGGAGTTGCTTAGCAAGGTCAGTGAAATGAAAATATTTGCTCTGGCATCCAAGTTGTAAAAGAGCTTAGGCAATATTTCTGCTGCAGAAAGTGTCAATTTAGAACTGCCCAAGTTCTGCTCTAACATGTCAATTTTATTTTTCCAAAATAAAATAAAGTTGTTTGGTTGTTCTTGATCTTTTTTCCATATGGAATCCTTTTTGCAGATATGCTGCATGACTCTGTATTATATTGCTTTGTTGTGTTGGTGGGATTTTCTTATTTATTTCATGGCCACTTTATGCTGTCTCAGAAAACACAGCAGGAAAACAACTTGGAGAATTTGAGCTATGTGTTAAAAGTAATCTATTAAATGTAACCTGGTTTAAGTTACTCAGTTAATGAACATGTACAAGAAATAGATTGGTGATTCTACTTTGTGTCTTAATTAACGTGGGGAGAAAAGAGCCTGTACAAGTTTTGCACTCTCTGCTGCCAGTCTCATGACCATTGAAGGTCAGTGAGGTGAGGGGACCTCCTGGAGTCAGAACTCTGCATTTCCTTTACAAAGGTGAATAGATGAGTTTATTTATCAGTATGTCACTATTCTTAATGTATCTGGCATGAGACACCAGTATTTTGCTGGGTGGATTTGGTTCTGTTTTGAATAATAAAATGCTCCTAGGTTTCAGGACACCAACATTTATCTTGCATTTGACACACAATATAGAAGTCACATTAAGTTATGCTTTGCTGAAGACAGAGAGATTGGGTACTGTTCGTTGCACAGGGGTGGAGTGAGTGGATGTGTTCCCAGTCATGAACCAGCTGTGAAAATTAAAGTCATTTGTCAGGAAGGGAGGACATGGACAAAAGCTGGAGACCTACCTTGTAAGGAAAGGAAAAGGTGAGGTGTCTTTGATGTAACCCACCTCCACAGAGGTACTTGTATACTTGTGGGTTTTTGTTAATTTCCACACCTTTAATGAATGTTTGAATTTGTCAGTTTTAAATTTTGTGAGTAACTTATGTCCACTTTATTGTAATTTGAATTCATGCTGGATAACAGCAAAGCGTAAAGTGAATCTGTAGACCAGGGGCAATAGAACACTTCAGACATCCTTGTCCTCCAGCATATTTTTCATGACACGCAAAGAATAACAACAGGGAATCCATTTGAGCTGCTTGAGCCATGCAGTGAATTGGCACTCACTGCAAAAGAACAAGAACTAGCCAAGGCAGCAGTTTCTTCTACCTCCTGTTGGTTACATTCCTGACACGGATCCATGTATCAAAGACTGTGGGAAAAGTAACACTGTAAAAATGTATTCACTTTCTTTGTCCCCCATAACCTGAGAAACGGCTGTAAGGTTGTATCAATACTTTACAACTGAGAGAAATTGATTTCTTTTTTTTATAACGAATAATGTCAGTCGTTCCACTTGGTTTGTAGCTGTGTTTTTGAGCCATCAGTCTCATGCTTAAGACCTTAAGCTTGCAAGAAAATCTAGTAATTCGATATCTACCTGCTCACCTGGAATAATACCATATGGAACAACGCCTGCTTGGAGAGGCAATAGATTTCTAGGGAAAAATGCAGGCATTTCCGTATTTCCTTTCCACAATATGTCATCCTTAAGAGCTTCACCAATTTGAGGAAATTGAAGTCTATAGTTACCTCATACATGCACAGCCTCTGGCATTATTCATCCACAACCTTATCTTCTACAACTACCAGGATTTTCAAAATTTGAGAAGTCTTCAATTATTCAATTGTAAATCAATTATTAACCTTGTTCTTTTTGGATTAGGAACTTATATCAACAGAAAAAAATAAGGACAAAAGTTATAATTGGTGAAGAATATTTAGACAAAATAGTAACATTTCAGTTTCATTCATGCACTGCTTGGTCTTCTGATTCACTTCCTAAAAATTTATCAGTTTACTTTGTGTATCCTGACTCAGAGACAGCAGCATGGATCTTATTGGCAGGAACTAAATGTACCTTGTGAGTGCTGACGTCATTCTTCTCAATTCCAAGTGGCTCTAACTGCTGAAAAATCATATTTTGTTTACATGCAAATTCTCTACCAGAAAGTTCAACCAAATAGGGGTTTAAAAAGTTGGTCTTGTTGCATTGCTTCACAGCAAACTTGTGAAATTAACTGATCCACTCAGAAAAATGTTTTGAACTACCTGTGATAAAATGGGGTGTCACAGAACTGAATGTATGTTCTCCAAATTACTGATTTAAGAAAGAAGTTTGCAGTGCTGAAAACACTATGAAATGTTTAGTACAAAACACTAAAAAAAGTCAGACTTGGGAGCTGTTGTAACAGGTATAAATTAGTACCTGTTCTATTTCAGTTGTTGCAATGGTATGGGTTATGGCCTGGGAACTGCCTTCTCTATAGGAATCTATTGACCTAATTATTCTTAAGTAGATAATATTTTATTTCTGCTTGCATTCTTTGCTTTATTAATTAAGTCCATGCATCTGCCTGTCTTGTGCATTAAATTCTCAGTAAATTCTACTAATTAAGGAATGTAAGTCAAGTTTTTTCTGGTAAAGAGCTAAAGATCAGTACAAACAGTATGCTCTGTTTATGAGTTTTATTAGGAGCCTTAAGGACTCATTTTCTGGGTCCTAGATGACCTTTGAAGGTTCCATTTATATACAGAAGCAAGTTCTGATAGATTTGGTTTTCATCGGTAGTCTTCTCAATAAAATCAATGAAAGAAAAACAAAAAAATAACGCCTAAAACTGAAACAGAAGGAAAAATTCTAAACTGTTGGAAGCCAGGGGTGACTGTGGTTGTGTACTTGGTCTAGCCTAGCCATCATCCAGAAGCTCCCAAAATTGGCAGCCCTCTGGCTGCCTTTGTCTCGGTTAGTCTGTTGTTGACAACAGGGAGAGGCACCATGTGTCAGCTTGTTACTGATGCTGACAGTCCATACATCTCTTCATTAAATGTTTTTTTGGATTGTGCTTACATTGTCAGTGCCCCTAATTTACCTTTTGCATTGAACTTAGAACGGTTGTTCTGATGTAAGTGGGACTGAAAGGGAGTCACAGTATAGGGCAGCCACAGGAAGACTTTCTTTCGCCATCTCTTGCATGTACACCATCATGGGAGGGTTTTAACATTTTCCATAGCTTGTCCCACTGTTTGTTTTTGCCCATGATTGGGATGCATTTTTCTAGAGAAGGAAATGGGAAGGAAATGTGTCAGTGTTCACTCTGCCTGAGGTAGCATTTCAGAGCCCTGGCTGTGTTGCACTGTGTGTATGACTCATAGCAAGCCTTATGGACATGGCAGTGCCCCCGCAGCACCACCTGATGACCCTTATTTTGGGGAGCAGCAGGCGTGGAGCAGCTCTGCACGGCTCCCTCCCGGCAAGTGCCCAGGCCCCAGGGCTGCTCCTGTCCAGCAGCAAGGAGGGGTTGTGCTCTGGCAACCCTCAGAACATTCAGAACCATCCACAAATACCAGCAGTTCCAGAAATCTCTCTGAAAGAAGGAGCGTTCCCAAGTTGGTGTTTAGACAAGCATGATTTGTCAAACGGGCTGTGTCTCAGTAGGTCTCGCTGTCTTCCACATCTTGGATCACTTGAGGATTAAAGGTGCTGGCTTTGATGCTGAAATAGTAACTGAAGCCTCTTTTACACACATGTTTCTGGTAATGCTGATGTCACCACATGCTGTTGTCCTGTTGATCTTTTTTGTTGTTACACAGGTTGTTGGTTTTTAATCTCTTCAACAGCTGACATAGTGGTTTACCATTTAATCATAGTGGTTTACTGTTTAATCATTCTGCTACCATCCTTTCCATAAGGCAACAACTGTCAAATATTAGCCAGGATTTAGTTATTTGCTTTAGTTCTTTACATAAGGACTTACTTACAGATAAGACATGCTTTTTACCTTTTCCGAGAGATACACTTGCTCTCAAGGAAGGATGGATTAAAATGTGGGTTTTTTACATAAAACTGTTTGCTCCTTCCTGTTCCATGACTGCTGGCAATATAGGTTGGTCCTTTCTAGAAATGAGGAAAAGGGATACTATTGAATGTGTGTCCTCTTTTTGCTAAACTTAAACAGGGAAAAGTGTCTTCCTGTAAGGGATTGTTCTGAGCACTTAATGAGAATGCTTAGTCTGTTGTCATTATAGAAGGCTGGTAACATTTTATTTCAAAAATCCTTGTACAAATACAGAATTTTAAAAGAAGTGAAGGCTCTATAGCTTAAATAGTTGCATCTTGATCTAGGAATTAGTGGCTTGGTTATGTCTGCTTTAAAACAGACCGTAACATTGACATACCACACTTGTCCCTTCAGACTTAAGAATGTATCTGTTAATGTTAGACATATATCCATTAACTGTAGCTGTACTGTGGTTCCTAAGACAGAAAAGATGCTCAGAATTTCCTATTACTGTAAAATAAAAGGAGAATTTTCATTTTTATGAGATAGAAGTCTGGAAACATTTTTTTGTATGCTGAATGAAAAAGCACTAACTTTCTGCCGTTCTTTTTAAAAACCCTAAATTTGGACCAAGTTGTTTTTCTTCTTGACAGGAAAAGCTTGTCAGCTAGACCTTTAGCACCATTTGCTTTGTGCTATGACTCTGTTATACTTTGGGGAGAGTATTTTGCACCAGACACCGTGTTGTGGCAACAGTACAATCACATTCTTTCAAGGAGCTCTTGGTGATTTCCTTGGCAAGGCAGCATTCCATAAGTGATTGCCTCAGCAGGATTCAGACTAAAAATTTAAAATGTAATCTACTGTAACTCGGTTTGGGTCCAGGAGGGCATTTTCTCTTTGTTACAATTCTATTACTATATCAGTTTAATTTTTTGTTATTCAGTACTAGATTTATCAGCTCGTATTTCTTCAGCTTGTAGGAATTAAACATTGTAAAATCAATATTTCCGCTAATTAAGGTGGGTTTGGGGAGTGGATAATCAAACAGTGTAGTGAATCATTAAAAACTTACATGCTAATATTGACTAGCATTATTGGCAAAAGGAGACCAATTCTCTATTCCAGGCATTTCTTTCTTTCTTACATTTTTAAAGCAGAAGCAAAACATGTTCAGTAAAAATTGATGTTCTCAGCATTTAATAGTGTAGCGGTGGTCCTTTTTGGATATAAAAGCAGTGTGTTAAAATTGTGGGCACTCATATGTAGCATTTTCTTTCCCATCATTTAACTTACCGGTAATTACTATCTGCCTTCAAAGAGTCTTCGTATATTTGGAAATACGTGGAAAGCTATGTTCATGCCTCTTATGAACATAGTGGATAATTTGTAATTATTGCCAATTTTTGCCAGTACCATTTTATCCTCCCAGCGATGTTTTTTTCTTGTATGACATTGGCGAATGTTGGTTTTGCTTTTTTTTGGGGGGGTGTTGTTGTTGTTGTTGTTGTTTACATTAGCTGTGGCCTTATTCGTGTTTGCATCTGGTCTTCTCAGAGGGTGTTACTGAACAGACCAGTAAGTGGTGATTTGCTGCCACATCAGGAAATACCTTCCCTCCCCCCAGTTCCCTTACCATGGAACTAGTGGCTGCCAGTGGGACACTGCATGCTGTTGAACACCAACATTTTATTCTGTGGCATTTGACTGACTTTCACCTTATAAGCACATTCTCAAAAACCTCAGGTGTGCAGTCTGATTCAGAGTGACCTGACTGTGCTTCCCTCCTGGGTCAGATTCTTGCATGAACAAACTCCTCAAGATCCTTTCTGCAAGAGTGATACCTCTTTGGCAGGGTTCTTTCACGCTGTGTCTTGTGCAGGGGCTGCACCTCTCTTTTTAAGGAAAGTACAGTAGGAAAAAGACTGAAAACACATTCTGAAAATATATTCATATACTTTTAAGGTATAAAAACGTAAAGTAGAAAACTCAACCTGACGTGAGCCTAGCCTCACATTGCATCTCCTCAGACTGTTTTTCTCTGTGCTTTTTCAACTAGATCACAACTTGAGGAGTTATTCTGTGGTTCTTCATAACCTTTCTAATTAAGGGAAACTTGGAATCACTGTGGAATTAAGGCATGAGAGTTTAGCTGGTTGGAGGGAAGGAGGGTCCTAAGGAGAAATTATGTCAAATACCATGTGAGCCACAGAAAATGATAAATGTGTTATCACTGTATTTCCTGAGAAAATTTCTCCCTAAAATGCTTCATACATTCTTATTGCCTAATTAGAAGTTCAAAGGAGAAGCTTTTTTTGATGAAAGCACAGCATTTATCATTATTATTTCTAATATTAACTTATTCAGTTTGCATGGGAAGCCTTGTAACACTTGCATATTGATTCAAACAGGCTTTAGTAATTAGGGCAAGTTTTAATCCGTCTCTTACAATATCCTTTGACAATTCAACATTTCCCTCTGTGACTGAAAGAAATTGAATTTGTGTCCCTTAACATCAACTGGGACAAAGTAACACAGTGAGATGCAAGCTCCTGTGGTGGGTGCTAGAGGATTTGTATCTAGAGAGAGATGGGCAGGTATTTGTCACCCCCTGGGACAAGCCACAGTGTGACTTTGCAGGGAAGAAGTGACCTCAGTTAGCAGCCCTCAGGGATTAGTAACATTTGTCCTGCGTTCATTACAAGGTAGTTTTAGCTGGGACTGGAAGTGAGGGCCAGTGAAGATCAGTGGGTGCTGAGGTCTGTAGCCAGTGCAAGGGCAAGGAACACCAGGGAGTTGGCAGTGGCTCTGAATATCCCTTCCTTTATTTCATGGTAGCTTGCTGGTCTGTCCTGCCTGAACTTTAAAATGGCAGTTTGTGGACGTGTGAATTTCAGAAATCACAGTTCTTACATTGTTGGGCCCATGGCTTGATGATTCTGGTTACCTCATCAGTCAAAAGATCTTGTGTAAGCTTACCCTTTACAACTCCCCTCTTTTGTAGGTGATTGCCAGGTGTCCGTAGGAACTTGTGAGAACATAACATCTTTATTCTGCTGTAAAAATGAGGTGGCAGCTTCAGAAGTTACTGCCAGCACAAATGCAGACAATGTAAGCGTAAAATCTTAATAGGTTTAGGAAAATGGTTTAAATGTCATTTAGAATAATTTCTCTGCAACTAACAGTGCATTTAAAGACTGAGTTTATGGAGGGAAGAACCCTCAAAAATCAAGATTAAAAATTTTATTTTTTTAGTTCAATTTGATTTGCATGCTTGCAGCTTAAAGAAATTCCTAATTGGCTAGCTCTACTTTGAATATTTTCCTTGCTGGTGTATTTTAATGTAAATATTGATTGGATTGTGAGCTTGAAACAAAGTGAGGAATCGTAGTCTGTAAATGCTGATTTGTACAGAAAACCGTAAGCACCAGTTAGTAAGATATTTTAATTTTTTTTTTAAGAAAAACAATTCTTGCTGACTTGAGAGCTTGTGAGCAGTAGATATTATTGTACTTCACATAGCTTTGCTGTAGGCAGTGGTGGAGTGCCTGGAAAAGTCTGTCAGACTGCTTTCAGAAATGGCAGGTTGTCAATTAACCCTGTAATTGTACAGCAAATTAGCAAATGTAGTATCTTGAGGATAATACTTTTTCTGTCAGTCTGCTTTTTTTTAGTGAGTGCATAGACAGCCCCAGTGATTTAGCCCAATATTTAGGACTGAGAAGTACTGTCACATAATTAACTCTTTAATTTACCCGGGGGGTTTAATTAGCAATTTTATTTATTATTATCTGTCTGCCCAAGTGGCTGGTGTAAAGGACATCAGGTCAGGCCGGCAGAAAAGTCTGGAGAAGTTGGCCATCTGTTTCTCCTTCTGGACAGATGTTGTAATTGGGATGCCTCCAGCCTGAGGGAATGGTGAGCCTGAGCTCCCTGCCTGGTCCAGATGCTCCATGGCTGTGTGTGTGTGCATGGTTTAGAAAGTTACTCTTTCACAAATAGTTACGAGTCCTACAAGCAGTGGAACACTTCAGAGGCTGTGTTAGTGGGAGGTCTAGCACAGATCTTCCCTATGCAAGTAAGAGTAGGCTTGGTTGAGTTTTTTGGGGGTTTTTTTTCTGACTAGAATTTTGGTCTGGAAGAGCAGTGGAAGCCTATGACACAACCACAGTTGTCACCATTTCTTTAGTATCTGACAAAATTCCAATTGACTCATGCTGGGCTAAACAGTGGCCTCTGCTCTGGTGCATCAGCACCAAGCTCATTTTAAAAATTTCAGAATTTGTACCACTTGTTTATAACATGGACTTTTGAAACAATAGTCATCTTCAAAACAATCTCTTTTTTGGGGAATTGGCTGTATTTGCCATTCTGTAAAACAAACAGATACTAGATAGAGCATGATATGTTTAGATATGGCTGAGCACAGCATTGGGAGCCAATGAATGGGTTGAGAAAAGAGCACCTGGTTTGATGAGGATATGAATCCTTTTGCATATATGCTCCAGCTTTGATCCTGTTGAAGCACTGGCTGCATGAGAAGAACCAATATTTATGAGTATGTCAAAAGACAAAATGTTTAAACACTTGGATGGGTTTGGAAGGAAATCAAATTCTGTGGATTCAGCCACAAGGAAATCTTTCCACAAAAAATGTCTGTCCTTGGTCAGGCTGCTTTCCTCATCAAGGATTCCCACGGTAGCAGAGGGTAGCTGATGAACACAAGAAAATTACTAAATGTTTTTTTTCTCTGACATGCAGGTGATGTCCCCTGCAAATCACAGTTCAATGCGGGCAAGAGAGGCCTGTAACAATTTTAAGTTGAAGGTAGGTTTCCCAGAAGGCAAAACTATGGGATGACCCTGTGTGATCTTCTTGCTGGTTCTGTGTCCATCCCCACCACCAAGCCTCACGGGATAGAAGACCAAGCACACATCATAAATGAGATGGTGAAGGATGCTTTTCTTTGCCTGTGAGCCACCACACTCTGGAGGTCACCACACAAGGTCACACTGTATTTACTCCAAGGGTCCACTCACATACAATGGGCTTTGTGTCCCAGAGTGTGGTCAGTTGGGCACTCTGAATGACTCTGCTTTAACAGTAGTGAGAGCAGTCAGTCAGGTCACCTTTTCCTACTTCTGCTGTCAAATGGATTGCAGGGTGTCATGGTGCACTTCCAGCCTGTTCAGAAAGGGTGCCTATTCTCCTGTTTCATCTGCTCCTGACCACATGGATGTTAGCTGGTTGAGTACTTTCTCTGAGTTACCCTCCTTCCTGGTACCTGGGTATGAGGAATATACCACTTGAAAACTCCCACAGAAGAAAAACATTTCTGAGGAAAATAGAAGTAGAGTGACATTTTCTTTACTCTTCTGAATGTTTTACAAGGTCAAAGCAAAATGATCAACCACCAAGCTTGAGAGTTCAAAAGAAGCGCCAAGTACACATTTACATGGTAGAACTCATTGCCACATGCCTCAGCATGCTGGGGAGGCCAGCAGGTGGATGAGTTCAAATGGTGCTTAGACAAATTAATAACGTCTGTTAAAATGGTGTTATGGTTACATGGCCATGAAGTTGCCAAAATGTTGTTGTCACTGGAAGCAGAGGAGGCATTTCAGCAGAAAGAAGTATAGGCATGTGTGTCATATTCATGCTCTCTTTCCCTGAAGAACTGCTTGTGGACTCTGGTGGGCACCAAATACTGGAAAAGGTGGATCCTTAAATAGATCCAGTTATCAGTGCTTATGTTCTCCCCCCTACACCATTCTGTTCTCTTTGAAATGCTTTTGGGTTTGCGACACTTGTCACCTACCTCTAAGGATGGAATCATGTTGAAAGAAGTGATGACATGAGGAAGGAACTAATTTTTTTCCCTTTTCTCCTGGATGCTCCATCCCAACCTGACCACCTCTGTTCCAAAAAGGAGACATCTATTTTTAATACCTAAACAATCACAGTAGTGCTTGTAACTTCATAGGGGATGAAAGAAACATTTTTCTTGTATCATTCTGTGTTTTTAAAACCTATTTATAACTGGAAAAGGGAATTTTCATATATAAGCCCCAGCATTGTTCAAGTGAGGATGATGTTTTTGTAGCTATTAAATTTACAAAAATATTTGATCTGTTAATTTGTGGATGAAGTTTGAGTTGATCCTTTGTTTCTTAATCCAAGTATTATGCTATCAGTCAGTGAAGAACTGAAGCTGAATTTTTTCCATTAGGAAAACTAAACTGCTGTAGTTTACTCTAGAAGTGGCATGAAATAAAAGGATACAACTGGATGCTTAGAGTATGCTATTGAATTTAATTAGAGTCCTTAAGGTAGTCAGATTAATTTGCATGATCCTGTAAGTTTTTCCTTCTGAGATGAGGATTTTTAGAACTTCCTGAGAAAATGAATACCATAGTGAAATGAAAAGATGTTTTCATAAAGACTAATGTCATGAGGGTATCCATTGATACATAAGCCTCACAGAATACCTGGGACTGGAAGAGAGCTCCAGAAATCTCTGCTCCAACCCCTGTTCAGACATGATCAACGTAAAGCAGGTTTATAGATAAAGTAGCTTGCAGATAAAGTACTGATAATTGCAAGTGTAGTTTCAGTTTAAATAAGTTTGTCTGTGTATGGAGTATAATTCTTAAACTCACAAGGTCTTTTGTATCTTGAGTTCTGCAAAATTATTTCAAATTTGTGTGGTTTGAGCAATAGAGAACTCTGCTGTGTTGTGCAAGAAACTGGTGGGTTGCTACAGTCTTCTCATCTCTAGCTGTGAGGGCGTATTAGCAGCTTAATTGAAATAAATTATGTAAAATATTCAGAAAATACTTAAGAAATTTACTTTTGAGGGGTATCTTCTCCACAGAAGTTGCTGTACAGCAGGAAATAGTATTATCTGCATTGATTGTAGGGTCCTGTATATGGTTCTGTTTTAGCAAAAATTTTTCCACTAATCACATCTATTCTGTTATATCTATGATGGCCATGGCTTGTGGGACATTAATCATCAAATAAGCATCATGTTTTCAAGACTGGGATTGTAAATTTAGCATATGGAGCTAATTGGATTTGGGAACCAGAGCAGACAAGATTTGTTTCAGGGCTAGTGTGACAGTGGGGTTACATCATGCAGTTTTGTTTATTCGGTTGTGCATGTGGAGCACGGAGCAGGAGTAAAATACTGCATTGGTTAAGCAGTAAGTGGTTAAACACAGCATTTAGGCTTGCGTGTTTTTTAAGTGGAATTTTCTGGAATGTCTTTTGAAGCGCCACAATGCCATCTACTGGCTCATTTTTCTGTGCTTTTTCCCAGAGGGGGGTTTCTTTTGTACACAGGCTTATATGTAAGGGTTTTTTTACAATATTTTTGAATAGCAAAATAAACAAGCTGAGATAGAATGAGCAAAATGAATTTTGGGTGCATATGTTTGTTAAGGGACATCATGCATTATATACATTAAAGAATCATTTTGAATCTCTTACCAGTTAGTCTTGCTCTCCTTTTGTTAAAACTCTGGGATAATTAATACTGAAAGATTAAGGACAGATCTCTGCTTTACATAATAGCTTGTGTGTAGTAGCTTCACTGTTTTCTGTTTATAGTCAGTCAGTTTCCCTTCTTCTTTCAATATTTATATACAGAAAAATGGAAGGAAAATTTAGAAATACTTAAGGTGTCAAGCCACAGAAAGAGGAAAGTGCTGTATTAGAAATTACTTCCGACAGGATTTCTCACTGTCAAATTCCTGGACTCAGTCTAGTCCCCATAGCTGCCTCCTGTCTCGGCCTTCTCCCCAACATGTGTTTAAATAGTCTTTTCTAAATTCATCAACAACCTTCCATCAACCAAAAACTGTAGACTGTCTAACAGTCATTATGGAGAAGTGTGTATTGGAAAATATTATTCTCAGTATCAGACTGTTCAAACTGTAAATGAGCAGTGGGCAATTCTAAGTTTTATTAATTCTTGTTTTTCATCAGACTGACTAATATTACCTATAGGAGTAGCCCTCTGTCTTCTGTTTGCTGCCAACAGAAACAAATGGGCAAATATAAAAATAATTAAAAAGAAACAAGACAGGAACTGTACGTACTGGTAAACACTGTTATTTTCTAGTTTCATTGCTCGGTTTTTCTTTAAGCTCTCTGGAGAGTTTCCTTATTAGTTGGTCATTCTGTTTGCCTTCATAAAATACTCTTCACTTTTAATTTGTTTTTCCCCTTCACATTCAGTTTTTTCCTAACAGAAGTTTTTCATAATCCTGCCTTCATTCAGTCTAGTTAGGAGAAAAAGCCATTGGTAATGGCTTGTAACAATTTAAATTGTTTTTTAATAGATTTGTAACTCACTCAAGCACAGCTGCAGAATCATTATTCAAAACAACAGCTAGAAAAAAATGTCCAGCAGTTTCCTAGACGGCCTATAATGAAGGTAAATTCAAACATCTGTGCCCTTCCTGGCCTTTTACCCTTTATCTCAGTGACATTCAGAAGGTCAAGTGGATCTTGCCAAGCCCAGTTTTTATCTGGTAGGAGCAGTATCTTGCTGACAGCTGCAGGGTGTTGTGCACTGGTGGATGAGCCCGAGTGCATTTGGCCAGCTTGTATGGAAGGAAAGGTGTCAGTGTGCTCAAGTCAGTGCTTGTTTGGGCAGTGGGTTATTGCCCTGCAGCTGTGGGCTGTACCTCGCTGGTTTGGGCAGTGGGTTATTGCCCTGCAGCTGTGGGCTGCACCTCGCTTGTTTGGGCAGTGGGTTATTGCCCTGCAGCTGTGGGCTGTACCTCCCTGGTTTGGGCAGTGGGTTATTGCCCTGCAGCTGTGGGCTGTACCTCGCTGGTTTGGGCAGTGGGTTATTGCCCTGCAGCTGGTGGGCTGTACCTCGGGAGCAGTGGAGCTGAAATGATCCCACTTGGCACCCGCGTTGTCTTTTGTCACGTAAATGATCCGTGTCAGAGAGGGTGCGCTGGGGAGTGCAGCTCGTTGGCAGCTCGGGCTTCCCAGTCTGTGCTAAACAAGCCACCCAGAATGGGAGCTCTGCCGAGGGGAAAGCCCTCAGTGGTGCATCCATCACTCTGCTGCCTGAGTTTCGGCGAGGTGGTTTGGGTGAGGAATGCTCTTCTCCGACGTGTGCAGAGGAACAGACGTTGCTCCCTGCCTGTGTTTGGAATAAGTGCTAACCTCCCACTCCTAATTATTATCTGTGCTGCAAAATACTAGGGCAAGCCTCTCCTTAGTGTGACATTAAATAAGGGAGGACTGGCAAAACCAGAAGAGCAAACAGGATGATTTTATACCATATCTTCAATTACAATCTTTTTTTTTTCTTTTTTGAACTGTCCTGTGCTATTGCAAAGGAGGAAGAACTAATTAGGCCAGTTGCTGAAAGTGTTTTGCCACCCACACTACTGAAAAGAACTCTTTGTACAGAATTAGCTCTTACCAGCTGTGCTAAATCCAGTAATTTATCTTTGCCAAAAAAAAGAAAAAAAAATGCTGCTTTAGTTTAGTCCAATTAAACAAGTTAATGTAAGCTATACCCTATATCCACACAAACACGGGTATCTCCTGCTCAAAAGCTGCAGGGTTTGCAAATAATTATTTTCTTCTTCGTTAATTTTTCCTTCTGTTTGTACAAAGGGCTGGGAAGAGGAGCCCTGGGAAGTTAACCCATTTGTGTGTGGAAGTGGCTAAGTGTCCCCCTGCAGAGCAGTGTGATGACAGGACACCCACCTCAACTTGGGCAGGTTGGAGCACGAGGGCTTGGCTTTGGCTTGGTGTGGTGCTGCAGGGGATGTTTGCCTTGGCACTGAGAGGCAAGGGAAGCAATTCCTGCCCCAGGGGAGAGGCTGTAGGAAGTCAGAGGCCTGCCCACCATCACCTGGAGTAACTTCAGGAGGAACAGAGTGGTTCACTGTCTTTGAGGTTTTGGCTCTGCAGAGGTTGCTTAATCAAGGAGATGATCAAGTCATGGTTTTTCAGTGGGGTGTTGGTTTGGAAACTGAGCTGGACCTGAGAAATTATTCAAGCTGACCCTGGCGTAATAGATAGCAAGTGAGAACTCACAGGCCCAAACATGGACTGAAATTCAACAAATCTATCCTCAGTCCTAAAACATTAATGTCCTTTCTTGTTGGCCTCCTACTCAGGTTCTTAAAGAGTGTAGACAGTCCAGGCAATAAGGTTTTTTTATGGCTTTCACTGGAACTCTTACAAAAGAGGGGCGAAGTAGAAAAATGCTCTTTGAAATGTGGAGGTTTGAAGATAGTAAACCAAGAATGATGGCTGAGCAAGAAAAAGAAATCTTTGGATATCCTCCATCACAGAAAGTAAGATAAACAAGAAAATTATGATTTTGTCAGGAACAGATGACTGTAGTTTAGTAATCTGTAAAAATTTTGCCAAAAAAAGGAAGTCTCTTTGATGCAGAAAAATAAAAATTTATTTCTGTCCTGAAATGCTTAGAGATCTCCTAAACACTGCAGTAGGGACTTGACATGTATTTGCCTCGATTGGGTGCTCCTTTTTTGGGCAAAGAGGCAGATTGAATCAAAAACATCCAATACAGAATTTATCTTTGTAAATACATCTACAATTTCCAAAGATAAATTCAATCTGTTATTTCTTCTCTTTCAGATTTAATTTTGCAATTTGAATGGGCACAGAGAAAAGCCCAGTCTGTAATCACATCTGAGGTGTATCTAAGGTAACATCAGTGCAGAGGAAGAGACATATTGGGACCTTAAAGTAAATTGTTCCTCATATAAAATTAAGTTTAATCCTTGGTTATAGCCTTCTTGGAGGACAGGGGAAAATTAATTTTCTCTGTCTTTTATGTCTTGGAAAATGGTCTGTGTTACAGAATTTACTTTTTCTTTTTCTGAAACACAAAAGACTTTGTTACTTTAAAATGCTAATAAAGCACCTGTTAGTTTTACAAAATGCAATGTACCTCGTGCCATCCTGTAACCAGCACCAAGAATTTGGTACATATAGTTTGGAGTCTTGAAGAAGATATATCACCACCAAATAATTAAAATGTGGCTAGCATCCATTCAAATCCAAAATTTAGCAGGTCAATATGTGTTTCATGTCCCCACTCATAGCTTCAGTAGCAGATTTTAAAGGCATTTTTTAAAAACATTCTTCTTTCTCAAAGGACATTAACAAAACAGAAACTTTAAATTGCTAGGTTAAACAATATTACAGTTCTGAGTCACCTGAACTTTTCCCCTCTGTGTTTGGTGGTTTGAATAAGATCAGAATAAATCAAGAAAACAAATTCAAGTTTATTTAGTTAATATGATATTCCCTTACCAAATGTACACAGTGTGTTACACTTGAAAGGAAGAATATTCGATGCATGTGCAATAGATGATTGTTCCAGCCTGTCTTAATTGGTGCAGTTTTCCTGCAAGCTGCAGATAATTCTTTTGTTTAAGCGAATAATCGAAGATCTGAGCTGTGAAAGTAATTACGCATCTCTGTACTTCTTCTACCTATATATACTTTCTATAAAATACTGGGCAGGATGCTGCTGAGAGAGGTAGCTCCCACAGGAGATTTCTCAAGCATAATACATGTTGTGTACTTGTTATCCATTTGTCTCATAGAATTATTACTGCAGGCGTTTGTGCAGCCTCATGCTTTGGTGTACTGCAGATACTGAGAAAACTTCTAGTTCAGAAAAATCAAAGTGTAGCAAATGTGCACAGGTGACAACAGTGCTGTGTCAGGTACTACAGGGATGAACTCTGAATGGACGTGAGCTCAGGCCCAGCTAGGATCAGAACAGCTGCTGGTTCAACAGCAGGGGTGACCAACATTTTCCATGCTGCCAAACCAAATGCATTTTCTGGAGCCATCAGCACTGCTGTGTGACACAGCGTTTTCTTCACTGAAGGATCAGTAGCTTTGGCTGTTCCCATCACTCTGGGCTTGTTCACTTCTGGGCTGCTTTTGGTCTGTGTCAGCTCCAACATACTCTCTGGCATGTTTCTTGTATGCATCTTCCCAGAACTACATCCTGCCAGTCCCACTTTTCAGTCCTTGGTATCTTGGTACCTGCTGTCTTAAAATGTCTTAGCTCCTGAAGTTCAGCGTTTCCCAAGGAACATACTTTATGTACTTTTCCCCTTGCACTTACTTTATGTACTGTTCACTTAAAAATGTGGTGAAGACAAAGCTTTTCAAGGCTTTGAACAATCATGATTTAGACAAGCAAATGTCAGTTAAAAACAGAAAAAATCCATGGTCCATTTGCTACTCTGGAACTTTCTCTGAGTTTGAGCAGTTTGGTACAAAATCAGGTATTTTCAGGAACTGGAAGACAGAATAAATGTAGAAGGTGATTAGCATTATTAAAAAAAGAAAAGGCAGAGAGGTACAGGTGGATAAGTCATTTTCTGAAAGATGTTAATCTACAGACATGCCATATACATCTTTTGTAGCTGTTTAGCGCTCTCCTCAGCAGCCAAGTTCCCCAGTTTACATAAGAAATAAGACTAAAGATGGTTCTTGCAGTACATTGCATTTCTAGCATCTGACTTTAAATACAAATGTTGTAAAAGGTGGTCTTTAAATTTTGATTGTTGTCATAATCTTGTGGCAGCTCAGTTTAGTACTGCAGTAGTTCACAGTATGAAAATTTATTAGGGCTGCAGAATTACTTGATCACACTACTCAGTAAGCATATTTAATATCTGCTTATAACTGTCCATAATGACTACATTTTCTTCACTGTTCCATTCCAAAAGTCTCTTGGAAGTAGTGATCCAAGAAAACACTGAAGAATAAAATATTTTCCTTTAATGATGACAATTTAGTTTTTGTATGTATTGTGGAGTTATTGTATCTGCAATACACAAACATTACAGTACTTTCGTGGACCTGGTGCAGAATGTGTGTTTTGTGACAGTGGCTGTTGTATTATACTACTGACAAAAGTAAGGCAGGCACTCACATTGGCATTGATGAATTCTGCTTATGTAGTTGCTGTGAAACATAGGGTCCTCTGTGAATGGTCGGGGTATTTACATACCAAATGTCTCAGCATTACTAGACTACCTGTTATACCACACTCAGCACAATGTTATCCAGGTCTTTGTCTCTATATTTTCAAGTACTAATGTTTTATATTCCTTCCCTTGCCACACTCAGCATCTTACCTGAGTGATTTTTCTTTTCTTCATGCTATATTAAGAAGAGATCAGGCTATATTAGGTTCTTCCCCTTTATCCACATGGGATTGACTCTTTAGAAGACCTGCTTCTTCTGTGTTTGGCTTTTTGTGGAGTTTGAACTGCTCTGTGAAGGTCGAGGCTTTCTATGCAAATATCAGAGAAAAAGCAACATGCTGAAATAACATTAACAGGTAATAAATAGGGAGGGAGGAGAAGTGAGAGTCTGGAGATTGCCAGGATGCTGAAAGCATGAAAAGATCACACTCAGAACATTACATTTGCAGATCTGCTTCTTCCTTGAATGTGTGTTGTATCAAACCTTCACCTGGCTGTTTAAGCCCAAAATCAGTAGCTGCTTACTTTCCTGTGCCTCACTCTCTGACACCTCTGTAAGGTAACCTTTGCAATAGCAGAGGGTTGATTCTTCCCCTTTGCAGCCATCTGCTGTTGGCCCCTGCCTGTTTTTGAGATGGCATTTTTGTTGTCACGCTCCTTTTTATCTGCAGGCTGAGTGGCTTGCAGGAAACGAGAGAATTTAAACTGTGACTTTACTGAAGGCCCACACAATCTGGTCCACTTGTCTTTCATAGAATCATAGAACAATCCAGGCTGGAGGGAGCTTGAAAGATTCCTGTTTTGCCTTCTCTGATGAGGGCCCTTGTTACTTCAAGCTGCATCAAGTGTAGCTATTTGGAGTAAAGGCCGTGTCTGTCATGTCCAAGTTGTCTCTAAGGGCAGTAGCATTGTTGGGTAATTTTAAGAATATTTTGAGAAATATTAAGTGATTAAAAAGAATCCCTTGCTATTTTAGATCACACTATACAAAATGCATATGAATATATATGCTTACAGTATTTTATGTGTAAATCATTGCTGTAATAGATGAGATTCTCTGCTCTTTTCACTGAAGAGTATCTCTTCAGGGAGACCCACAAAATAAATTAATGAGAGTGTTAAATAAATACATCATCCAAATTAAGGTGTTCAAGATTAAGTGCTTATGGTTCTAACAAAATTACATAATTTATCATTATTAACAGAAATAACTTTCAGATACGGTCTTGCCTATTAGCTGCCTTATTTTACTTCACTTCACACCTTTGTGAAAGCCAGACAAATGGTAGCAATAAATTAATATTTCCTGCCGTTTCAAAAGCTTCATGTAGCAGTGGTTGTAGGATATGTTATGGGATAAAGAAACAAAGAAAACAGCATTTGCAAAACACAGGCTTACAGAAGTAAAATACACAATAGTTCCAACTTCTCAACTCTGTGCTTTCCTTCCCTTCCTTTCCCATTCTCTGTAGACAAATGGAATCAATTAAAATAAGGGAAATGTCTCCAAAATATTTTTCCACATTGATTCCAGCTCTGGAGAGTGGAATCACCTATGTGTTTAAGAAGCCAAATGTAGTTTTTCAACAGTCTTTCCCGAGTGAAAATAAATAAAGCTTCCGCTATAGCATTTAATACCAACACAAAGATTTGGCAAAGAACTGAAGTTATTGATGAGATTTTGGTTTCATTTGAGTTGTATTAATTACTGTGTACCACACTGGTGTGTTTATTATTGCAGTAAAAGATAATTTCAAAAATGGCTGTCCATATCCATTTAAAAACAAACAAAAAATATTAAACTGAACCTTAGTAAATATGAAAACTTTATTATAAAGTGTGCTGTGTATAGCATATCCGATTTGGGAGTGGGGAGAAAAGGTAATGCTTCTTAAGAGCAATAACCACTTCACTTAAATTTGCAATAGGATTGCAAATCGGTTGGCATCATCTAATAGGAAAGACTTCAGGTAAACAACTTACAAGACTGTTGCCAGATCCTAAAATAACCTTTTTCTTGAACATTTCTGTTCTTGTCAGCATTCACTTAAGATGCATTTTATAGTCACTGTGCCAGAAAATATGAATGTGGAACTTCTTCATGTAGTGTTAGAGACCCAGATTAGCAGCCATAAATGCAATATGACTGTAGTGTCATCACGGATTTTTCTTCCTAGTTAAGATTCAGCAGTGTGCCCATGAGATACACCTGTCAACTTCCTAGGTGCAACAGGAAAAAAAAACCTGATTTTTTATGTGTGTGTGCATCTTTGTGTACGGTATAAATATATTAATATGCAGGACTTTTTCCTTTTTATCCATAATAAAGAACCATGAAAATGTATGTTTATATGTGATCCCTGGCTGTAATAAGGTAGCAATTTCTTGTCTACAAATTTGTAACAAAAGAGAGAAGATGGCTATGATTTTATCTTGAGTTTGATTTTTTTCACATATTTATGCATGTATATATAACAACCTATATATATATATTAGATATGTAAATGTTTTTGGTATGTAAAGCAATCTGTTGTACATCAGCTTTAGTTATGAGCAGCATTTCTTCAAGAAAAACAGGGAACCATTGTTACTTCTCCAGTGATGACCCTCTTGGGAAATCAATTTTTTATAAAACTGACACCTAGAGAAATTGCTGTCTGCAGTGTTTCTATATTACTGTGCTGTGGTGGCACTTTTATGTGTTTAGACATTGCATTGTCCAGTAAGTTGATTTTACATCAGATGAGAGTGTTGCACCCTCTCCTTTTAGGCCACTCCTGCTTTTGTCTGCCATCAAAAAATAAACAGTGGCATGAAAAAATAATTTTAAAAAATAGTTTGCTTTTGAGGGTAGAAAGGCTGCTGCCTAGCTACTTACCTGAGTAATTTTAGGGCACTCACCCTGAAATTTATCAGTGAGACCTCACACAAGCAGGTAGCTAGTTGTTTGGAGATTGGCAAGTTTGGTAGGATGATAAGGATGAGTAATTCAGTGACAGTGAGAAAAAGTAACTTCATCTGGGCTCATCAGGATTTGTTAGAACTCATGGGTTATATGCCACACAATTACAATTCTGTAAAGTACATGGGAAAAAGAGATGTCTGGCCACCTTTGTGCTGCAGAGCCTAGGAAAGGAAAAATGTGGAGATTAATTAAGTAGACAGACATTTATACAGAGCTGTCAAGGAAAGATGCCATTGTACTTTTCAGAGCAGAACTATGCACTCTAAATGAGGCAAATTGGAAAAAAAATTCAAAACCCAGTCACCTCATCTTGAGCCCTGCAGAAATATGAGCAGTCACTTCTACCTCAACTCTGAGCTGCAAAGTAAAATCTTTGTGTGGATGAAATACACAAGACATGCCACACACCTTCAGAAACGGAATATAATCTAGTAGTATTTTGCAAGTAGTAGCAGCAGGACTGCAGGATCTACTCCACCAGCTATGTCAAGATGGGAAGGCAGCCCCAAGGATTCAGATTAGCCTGTAGAATTCAGGTTAGCCCCTAGGATTCAGGCTGCCTCCCAGGCCAGCACTGTCCCACTGCAATTGCATTTGTCACATGGCTTGGCATGGAAGCCACACACAACCTGCTCACCAGCCACAGGTGTCCCTGAGAGTCGGGCACTGGCAGCCAGACTCCTTTAGAGAGGACAGAGTTCAGTCAATTTGGCTGGATTTGTTGAATTTTTAGGGTAATATCATGTTCTTTCAGTGTCTGCAGGACATTCAGATTTTACTTCTATAATTCTTAATTCTACAATTTAATTCTTACTGCACCTCCCCATACATACCTTTGATGCTCTGTTATATAGGGAAAACCTTTCCTACGTGTTTTTTTTCCCCCAATAGCAATGAAAGATTCCATGAAGTGGCTAATTCCTGTGGTTGCTTCCTGCCAGCTATGACAAAGGACTAGTACTTGTTTCCATATGAACACACAAAGACCTAATAACCAGAGAATGGTTGGGTTAAAAGATGGACAGATGGACTAATGCTTACTCTTCAGTGATTTCTTTTTCCCCATTTGTTGTCTCACATCTGCTGATAAATCCCATTCTGAAGCCCTAAGCCTTCTCCTGGACCCAGACAGAAGGCAATAGTAAGGTTTTCAAGAAGGAGTCTTCTTGTTCACAAAAAACAGCTGACCATATAGACTTTACTAAATCTTTGAACAAAGACAAATTATCAGGTTTTGAGGGCTGGACCTGTCAAAGTACATCATTTTTCAGGCAGAATTTAAACATCAAATAATTCAAAAGGAGCTGAGAAGCATCTCTGTATTTCTATTTATTGTCCTCTCCTGATGACAGTGTGGTTCTTTATTGCACATTCTTTTCTGGGGAATTTAATTGCAGTGTGTTACCTAGAGAGCTAAGTTTATTTACTTTTGGGTAATTCTGGGGAATTTAATTGCAATGTGTTACCTAGAGAGGTAAATAAACTTTTGGGTAACACACAAAACACAAGTTGCTGAGCAAATGATGGAGCCTTTCTCCCCAAAAGTTTCCTGCGAAAAATGCATATTTTATGATTGGCTTTTTGCAAATATTAAAATGACTATTATATGTGTTGTGTTAGAAAGTAATGCTGTATTAATTCTCTTGAGTAGTGTGTCAAATATAGTTTTAGGTTATAAAAAATGTTAAAATAGAAACTATGCTATGTAGGATACTTTTTTTAAAGAAAGGACTTGCAGCAACTAAATCTTTCAGAGAAAGAGAATTTATTGCCCTCGTATCAGAAGAAACTAACTTCTTCCCACCTCAAAGGCACTGTTAGGATTCAGAAGAAGAAGTTGAGATGACCAGACAGAATCCTGTATTTGAATGGAATTTATGCATCATGTATGAAGTGTATGAATATGCAACAGGCTATGGTTTTTAAAGGTTAATCCTTTGTTAACGGGGGTCCTTTTTCAGGCTTATTTTGCCCAGACAAAGGTATCCAGATGTCCATAACTCTTTAGTTCTATTGCCTAATATAGTCCTAATTCAATTTATACAAATTACTATTACTCTAATTTTATTACTATTTTTATAACCATTTTATTACTATTAAACTTTTAAAATTTTAAGAACAAATGATTGGCGTTCTTCACATTTCCTGTGGTCAGTGGAACTCCCTGGCACTGACCTATGCACTGGCTTCCAGCCACCTACCAGAAGAGTAAATGTGGTGTACAAGCTACAAACATGCACGATGGAAAAAGAGCACAATAGGTGGTCACTTAAGTCTCTAATTTGGGAGAGTGCTCCACAGTGAGTGCATGCTGCTGAAGTGCTTTCTTTAGGCTCAGGGTGGTGAGGACACTGCAAGAGGGCTGTTGTGGTTCGTAGGGTTAATGAGTGTCAGGGTGTAAATACTGGTGCAATCCTTCTGCTGAGGCAGGGGATGTTTATGGATGGGAATTTTTCAGCAGCTATAAATGGAAGGTTTGTTTGTTTTGTCTAAGGCACATGGGAAAGGCTTGATCATAACTTTAAAAATTCAATGCTAATGGCTTAAAAAACAAAAATCCTTAGGTTTCAAAGTTCAGCTTACAGTGACATGGCAGAGGTTGTGGAAGGCAGGCAGCAGAGCAGGCAAGCTGCAGCAGCCCAGCAAAGGCCGACAGCACAGCAATAGTGGCTCTGCACTTGCTGAAATGCCTGCACGCCTGCGGTTTGCTAAGGAAGCAGCTCACACATAAATCTGTGCTTTTATTGCATTCAAGTCAAGAGGTGCAGCAGTAGATAACATCACCTGTTGGCACAGGGACAGCAAACAGCAGCTTGTACCTTTCTCCTACAAATCCATCTGCCCCAGCTGAATATGATTGACTGAGAAGTCACGTACTCAGTCTCATGTATCTCCCCCAGCTGGGGGAGAAAAAAAATGCAATTCAGGTTTCAGCATTTTTGTAATCCCTCTGAGCCTCCCATTAAATTTGCTCTACTGTGTGGGAAAGGATTAAAGATTCTTTGGGCTCCAAAACACAGTATACAAAAATGAAGTACTTCAGCATGGTTTATGGTAAGGCAGCAACTAAAGTGTATAGCCTGCCACATAACCCAGAACAGCGAGTTCTCTTTGACAAGTAACACTTGTTGACAGCTTAAAATTTCTGTGGGTAACACATGTCACAGTTGTGTATGGCCTTTGTATTAAATATTCTGTATGCAACATATTTCATAAGAAACTTCAAAAATAATTAGAGTTGTTCATATGCTGTTACTAACTTAGCTCAGAGTGCCAAAAGAAGGAAATATTTGTTGGCAAGGAAAACTTCTGTTCCTTTACAAAGAGCTTCATAAATGCTCCCTTGTAATAAATATTTCAAGATTAAAATCAATGTGTTACAAGTTTCAGACAAGGCTGTTTATCAAGATTAAATAGTTCATTTCCTAAAAGGCAATATTATTCACATTTTATGTGAGTGTGAGCACAGATGAGAAATTTTTATTCAAGAGAGGCCAGGATTTTTTCCCCACAAAAAATGTTAAATGGAAAATGCTAAAAACATTCTTTCCCTGATTTTTTACTACTTTGAGAGCCTGACTTGCTGTTAGGTTTAATTTGCACAGTATTGAATTCTACTAAATATACCATGTTTAGTGTAATTCAGCATCTAGTCTTTTTTGTCCTAATTCAACACTTAAATGTATGAATCTTTTTTTAGTGAAAAGGACACAGAGCTGCTGTGTACCCAGGCCTGAAGGAGAAGGTACGGGCAAGAAAGGGCACAACAGATACTAAAAAGTAGACTCCAAAATCCATACTTTTAAAAATAAACATTGTCTTCTGCTTTCACTACCCTACTTGCATGAAACTTCTTCCTTCCCCATCTCAGCTGCTAAGCCAAGAGCTGTGTGTGACAACTGCCAGCTGCTCCTCCAACCACAATTTACCAATGTTATGGGGCAGACTAGAAAGTGCTAAAGAACAAGAGGAATCAAAGCATCAATGTTGCATTTTTGTCATATTTCATTTCCTCATTTTGCTTTCCTAGAAAGCACAAATATCGGAGGTCTGAATACCATCTTCTGAACAAGAGGTAGCTCCAATATATGTAAAATGCTGCTGCTGAACTAACAACTGTTAAACTGTTTTCCCCATTAATAAGGGAAATTACATTAGGATTCCAAAGGAACTGGTAAATAGTACTGTGCCATGCAATTTATATCTAGGCTCTCCACCTAAAAAGAATGAAAAATACCCGCTGGTTATATCCATATTTTTGTTTTTCATTATATTTGTCTTTTCATTTTTCTCAACATAGAACCTGCTTGCTTTTTCTCTGTTGTAACTTCTAATGTTATTTTTTGAGACTTTAAATGGTATTCCTCAATGTCATTATTTCAAGATTTTATATGTGCAGGTATTTTATGTATTGGTTATTTTTCTTAAGGTGTAGACAAGTGTACTATTTACAAAAAGAAATGTTTAGAGAAAGAAAAATGTAATTATGAAAAAGCTGAATATCTGGGCTATTCAATTCTTGGGGGTTTTTGTGCAGCCTAAATTATAACCTGTTTATTGATGTTTTGGTCTGATTTCAGGTTACCATTGGCCAGATGTATGCCACAGAAAAATTGATCATTGAGTATCCAGAAGACATACAGCCAAGAAAAGCCTCTGATCCTGAAACAACACTGGCCCATCTTCAGCATCCTATAGTGCCACCACGTACAGAAACTGCACCACGTACAGAAACTGCACATGCCCACATCTGAGCTTGTCTGTTCACCATAAGAAATGCCTGAGAGACTGTTTTTGGCAACCACAGTTCTATTTTCTAAAGGGTCACATGTTCTAAGATAAATAGCTGTGATTTATAATAGCATATAAGGTAGTCTTGGAATCTGTTTGCTTGTGTGTCCTATGTGATGGAATAGTTCCTGCTCTATTTCAACAATAAAACTTCATTAAACTACCTGCAACCAGCTACATTATTCTGCTGCTGACATTGTCTCTCGCTGACCACGAAAAACATGTTGGTTTAAAACCCCTAAAGATTTAAAATCCTTCACCCAGTTACTGAGTTTGTATTAATCCTGTTGCACTTAAAAATATCCAGCATCTGAACTAAATTAGTATTTTATTTAAAGTATTAAAACCAGAGATGGTCAGAATTTTCGTCTCCTGGACTTTGATACTTACAGATATCACAGCCTGCATTGTGTGGTTTCCTTGAAGAGCATCCCTTGACATTTCAGGAGGTGACATAAAAAAATCACTAGTTCTTTCTTTAGTTTCCAAGAGTTAATATTAATAACCAGTCCTACTTTGAGCAATTAACTGATCAGAATAGCAGAATGGAAGACTTGAATTACTGAGCCTTGGGAGCTTTCAAATTTTTTTTCACCACCAAGTCCTTTAATTTGTTGAGGTGAAGCTATTAGCAGAAAGCTAACTTTATCAAAGATTTCCCTTTTTCACAAACATCGTGAATTTTGGCAGAAGAAAAAGAACCTGACTGGAACAGTAACTCAAGTGCTGTAAGTCATGAAGTGGCAACAAGCTTTGCCTAGAAAAAGTGCTCAGCATAGCATTTTATTGATTGTTCTTATATCCATAGAAGGCTCAACACTTTTAAGACCACAGATTAATAAACAAAAAATTTTGATCAGGTTTTGCTCAAGTCATTGCTGTGCTTGAATTTGTTTTCAATTAGAAATTTGCAGAAAAATTAAGCAGTGCAAAGCTGGCATACAGGAAAAAAAATAGTTTGCTTTTATTTCAATGAATTGTTGGGGGGGTTTTAAGTAGAGAAACAAAAGCTCAAAACTAGTTCCTCAGCACTGTGACCTTTGAAATCCACCCCTTATTTTTCTTGCTTCACAAAATTAATCTTTGTTTATGTTCTTCTGTGTTGTTCATGCTCTGTGAAAACATTATTAAAGCAGAGTGTCTAATTGAAGTGTCTAATTTAGAACAAACTCCCATTCCTCACTGCCCTTTAAAGTGTATTTTACCATTTTGGACAGTTATATTGAGATGTATAGTAATGGATTTCATATGAACAATACAGTGTACAGAATAAAATAGTGTGTACCTGAGACTGCCAATGTAGCCCCCTTTCAATTTCAGATAAAAAGCAAATACAATAATAATTCTCGCCTTATTAGGTGTATAAGTACTGCAATGTAAATTGCTTTTAGTGAACATTTTATTAAAATGGCATTTAATTATTCTAATAGGTAATATACATTAGATTTTGTATTTGAACAGAAATATCCAGAACAACTGGATAATTAAGTGCACTTAAGTTAATGGTGAAAGTGCAGGGGAAGAAGGATTTGATTGCTCTTTAAGCTTCCAGTGAGCTCACAGAAATGCAGCATCTCACACTCTTAGATGACACAGGCCTGGAAGGGCTGCCAGTTTTATACTGTTAGAAACCTGGTTGCTAAAACAGTACATGTAAAATCCTTGTCTAAAACAGCTTAATTACTGAAACAAGCACTGCATACCATTTCAGGATCTGAGAATGTATGCTAGAAAGCAAAATAAACATATTAATAAATAGCATAGCCCTGATTTATAAAGAGGAACAACTCTATCAGTAACTGGTTTTGGGTTTTTTTAATACTTAAATCTGTTTTCACCATATTCGTGAAAAAATAAGGGAACTCTTTCAATGTATAATCAGTTCTTCAAAAATACCTTTCCAGTGAAGTTCTTCAGCATTGTTTCCAACAAGAACATAGCTGTAGATGGTATGTCCTGTCATACAGGCAGGCAGTCATGGGAACGTGAAATGTCTTATTAATTCCTTCCAAAGTATGAAAGATATTACTTCTCCATTAATGCCTAAAAATTCTGTTGTTAAGTTTTTGTGGTAGATAAAACACTACTGCAATCCCAGTTCATGGCATCTGCTCCAACCTTCTTTCTCAAGGCTACCACTCAGATTCCCTCTCCCTTCTACTTTCAGAGGAGCAGTAGTAACCTTCAGGTACGTTCTACAGAGAGAACCATCCAGGCAGGGGGGGAAAAGTGGTGGTGCTCTGTAATTTCCCTCTGTCCCCAGTCCATACTGCAGAGGGCAAAACAACTGACCTCAGTAAAGCACATATCAGTTCTTATTGAAATTACTGATCAGCTTATCATACAGTGTTTATACTGTACTTACACAGAATTTATACATTACTTATTAGAAGCAAGGTAAGAACTCCTCTGCTTCTACAGTCCAAAAGCCTGCGTAACACTATCTAGCTTGTTAACAGGAGTGCAAAGCCAGCAAAGGCATTATCACTTACTCCTCAAACCCAACAGCATTTTAGACGCTTGTTCCCTGTTTTGGACAGGCCTGTATGTTTCCTTTGCTTGTAACACACATGTAAGTGCATGGTCACTTAGTGTTAATTATGTGCATATCAGTTGTACATGATTGGAAAATACCTACAAATATATTTTCCGTTGTCTGACATCCATTTTAAGGTAATTTGCCAAAATGTGCCCAGTTCTGTACAAAACCATAACTTGACAAGTGCTTTTGCATTGAAATCCTACAAGCTATGGAAAGAAAATACCTGCTGAGCACACCTGGCTTAAGAAGTCGAGCCCAGCTGTAGGCTGGGGTGACGTGAGTGTTGTTTGGTGTCCACTTGCCCTGTTCTTGCCCTTGGCTGGGGCTGTGCTCATCGCTGCCAATGGAGAGAGCAGCCTGGAGGGCTGGCACTGTGCTCCAGCCTCAGAGCTGCTGTGCTCTTACAGCTGCACCTTCTGTGCTCCACCAGTTCCGTTTACGTTGCAATACTCATTAAATCTCTCTTGGCACGCTGTCAGAAGCTTTGTTGGATTTTGTCAAAGCAGTGTAAACAACAGGAATAGTTAAAACACAAAGGAATGATCCCATGACTTACATACAATGTCCACTGTTATAAAAAGTATACATTTTTTCCTTAGAACAGAGGTCAATAAATATCTTTATTAAAACTGCAATATCTTAGCAAAACAGTTTTGCTTTTGTATTATAATAAAAATGGAGTTTTACCAATCTCGACACTTTAGCAAACTATTGACCTAAGCAGTATGAACCAAAATTTGAGTGTGTGCCTATACTGTAGTCTGTCCTTACTTTTACAGGATAAGCTTGGAAACAGCACTCTGAAAGGAAAAAAGGAACAATTTGATTAGTATTAGTAACTGTTCAAAGGCATTTCTTTTGTGTGTTACAACCTCTCAATAATTTTTTCTGCAATTGAAAGCATGGATTCAAAATGCCCAGCTACATCAGAGGTACAGATTTTCAGGAGGAGAGCAACCCAAGTGAGAAGCATGTGCTTTACATACAGCATTGAAATAAGCTAAGAAGGATTTTAACTTAGCACTCACTTTTCTCAAAAGATATTTCTATTTAAAAAAAGCCTCCAAGTTTCCAGGCATTAAAAGCAAAACTTTTACCCTCTAAAACCAGCAGACAGAATAACTATGGAGAAGCACCAGCCCCTCAACTTTACTTCCTGTAACACAACATAAATGCGTCTGTCCTGATTCCCAGCACAGACCATATGTACGCGTAAACAGAGCCGTGAAAGAGCTGTGCTCTGACTGTTTTCCTGAGTTTTCCATAATGATCTACAGTGAAATCCTGGCATTATTCAAGTCAGGACTATACTGTTTGCTTTATTCTGCCATTCTTAACATAGGCATAGTTATTTCATACTCTTGGGAATATTTTGCTTGATGACCTTTATAAAAAAAAGAACTAAGCTGTGCAGCTGTTTAACTGAGTGTTTACATTCCTGCTTTTTTCACTATTTTAGAATATAAGTATAGTGCATGAGGCCTTAATATGAAAGCAGAAAAAAAAAAAAAAACAGAGAAGCCAGTAATTCTTCCAAAAGCATGTATTTTCTACAACTGTAAAAGGAAAAAATTTGTAACTCTCAAACCTGTTTCACAAACATACGCACCTTCAAAAAAATTCCACAGTTTACGGAGGTAATTAAATATGTTTTGCAAGAGATGTTTCTTTCTAAACTACTTACCTTTTTTGCTGTTAAACCAGTATCTACTGAAGCTTTGCAAGAGGGGGAGATGATGGTAATTAGTGCATTCAAGTAACTACTCTTCTGTGTTTGGGAAAAAGAACTATGGAGACCTGTGAAGAATGTACAGGCTTTCTATTGAAACAGTACACCCCATAAATATTTATAACAGTCTTTGGCAATATGCTAATCCAAGGAAAGTAATTTTCCCTCTCTCAGAAAGAATCATGAAAAAACAATTAAGGTGATTTAATTACTGCCATGCATAGACAGCAGATTTTGAACTCTTGACAGATGAACATTCATCACAGTGCCATGTTATCCTAACCCCATAACACAAGACTCTGAACAGAATGGACAGTTAAACCTAGATCCTTACCTTCCTGCCGTACTTTGGGCTAGATCCAAATCCCAGCGAAGCCAATGGGAGCAGAAGCCAGACTTTCCAAGTACTGACTGAAAGCTCCAATTTTAAATAAAACAGAAGTAGTTTTCATGCAAGCTTAGAGATCTTCATGGCACCAAAGTAAATTTAGCTTTACAGCCCTTTCCTGAATCATTTAAATCTGAATTTAAAAGAAAGTGTACATGGCAAAAAATTGCTTAAGGAAGATTTACCTTTTATGTCCTTCACAGTTACCCCTACAGAGTTTCAACTATATTAAACTTTCTTCATTTATATACACCTATAAAACAGTTTGGCAGCTATTCATACCCTAAGTCCTTAATCCGTGGTGGGGGAACAGAAATCTGCATAAAATAAAAATCTTTGGAGCTGGAGTTTTTCCAAAAGTGCAATAAATCTTAAATTTCTTATTTAGGTTAGGGGAAGGGAGCGTGTTTATGAGAACATCTTCCAAAAGTTATGCTTTGAATCTTTATGAAATACATTAACAGTAATGCAACCAAACAGAAAGAGTGCCTCACTTAACATTTCACTCTACTGGCCTTGAGATTTTAATGGAATTAAAATAACTTCATTTGATAATATTCCTTTGAGAATAATGTTGCAATTATGCCATGTGTCTCAACCTATGGTCAGGAGCAGGAGCCCTGGGATTCGCTGATGGGGGCTTGCAAGCCTTTGGTACACACATGGTCGAGTTGGATTTTTACAACTGCTGCCCAGGGTAATCTTTGATAAAGACTTGCTTTTCCATAGCCCTCAGGAACCTCAGCTATGAAAATACAGACAACTGTGAGCAGGCTGTCTTTGAGCCCTACTTTGGAAATCTATGCTTCTGTAAAATCCTAAGAGCAAAGAAATGTACTGTCTATCAAAAAGTGAGTATGTCTGACTCCTATCTAGAGGTTTTCTCCTTCCTTTCACAAAGAGTAAATCTCAATAACAAATAAAAGCACTTCAGCAGGTATGAAAGCACAAAAATGTTGTGCTTTAATTAACACAATTGGCAGGATTTACAATTGGCACTGATTTTCTGAAGCACTCAGAAGATTTTACTGCCTAGCCTCAGCAAGTACTTTCTTGCATTTCGAATTTCAGGTCACACATCTGAAAAGCACACAGAAATGTCACATGTTCTGAATGTCAATGTTTACAGTGGACCAGAGAACATTTCCAGGCCTCTATCACTAGGCACAGCTAGCCAGGATTCTTCATGGTCCTGCCTCTGCCCAGACACAGCCATCAGAATATGGCTGCTCCTTTAAATTCTGTTAAGGAGAGATCTCTCCCCTCCTTTTTCTGGCAGTGTTTCCTTCTTCTCTGAGGCAACTAATAAACAAAGCACAGAATAAGGAAGGGGCTACAGAAATCCCAATTATTATATTGTATTTAAATGAAGGATCAATCTTGACCCTGCACTAAGAGCACATTATTTCATTGATGCAGCAATCTGAAGAAAGGCTAATTCATACCAGGTTATCCCATGTAACATCCTGTAATCCTGTAATGTATGATAGAGTTAAAACAAACTTGTATAGGGGAACAGCAGAGTTCACTATTCTCCCTTAAAACCTTTTTGGCGAGAGTTCACATGTAACCTGAAGGACAGCAGTACAAACTTCTGTTTGCCTGCACAGAGCTCTCCCTCTGTGCGTTGTCAAAGCAACTGATACAGTGTAACAGTGAATGGTTTCCCGAGGAATTAAACACCTCCTTGTCTCTGGTTGTATTCTCACACTGTGCTGTACGTGCAGGCTTTTTTGGGAGGAGGGAGGACAGGCTGTGTTTCGGCAGCAGTGTGCGTTTGAGCAGAACTGCAGCACCTTTAGTCTGAAGCTCCCTCTGCTTCCCGTCTTTCCCCCAGCAGACTCTCTGCTTTTAGCTCTGCGTCTGTTCCAGCCAGCTCAAAAGGCAGGTTAGCCGTAGGCTTGAAAATATTCTCAAGTGTATGGGGAATCTTATCAAGAAGCTATTTTTTCTAATGTTGTCAGGATAGCCTTTAAAATGTTTTACATCCTCAGAGGAAATGAAGACCTGAAAAATCTCTCACTGTGCTCTGTTTCAAAATAGGAAAATGACATTCCATGGTCTTACTGGAAACCACACATCCATGTCAGAGCATTTTCTGCATTCTGGCAATTGTTCTTCATTAACCAGAAATAACCCATATTTTGAGATACTGTATCAAAAGAAAACAAGAAGAATCAAAGTTACAGAAGAGCCCAAACAAAACTTGACCATGACCTACCTACTTTTTACCCATGCTAGTAAAACTTCCTCACACCACAGCTCTGCTGAGGATGCCTGTCACAGACTCAAAGGGTGGTTTGCCTCATGCTCTGGCAGGACAGCAGTCATTTTCAGCTACAGCCCTAAACACTGCTTACAGACAGGATCATCCCTGGTAGGGACACACATTCCACAGGTTGCAAAACTGTGATGCCTGCTGTTACATTTTGCTAAATAGAAAGAAAATAAAAGGAAAAAAAAAAAGAAAAAAAAAAGAGGGGGAGGAAAGTAAGTGTGATGGTGAGCTTTATGGCTTTTTTTAAAACTTTTTTTTATTCTTACAAACCCATTTGCATTGGTAGTTTTTGCTTAATTTCAAGAGTTGGGACACCAGTAGTAGTCAACCTCTAGGCTTGCAGTGCAAGCGTGAAGACCATAAAATCAATTCAAGTGTCCAGCGCCATAAAGTCCAGCCGTGTGCACAACAAAGTCCTTTCCCAGCAACATACAAATACAGAAAAATATGTAGCAAAAAAGCTGAATAAATTATAAATACTTGAGAAATGTGGTGCAAAATGTAACATAGGGAGATCTGAACTAAGGCACTTGTTTCCATTTATTACTGAGGACACCCTCTCTGTATGGCAGCGTCACTCCTCAGTGAGAAGGGTCATCCAAGCCAGACCCAAATCTGAAAATACAGAACCGTGTATGAGACAAACACCAGCTTTCACTTCACAGTGCACGACTCAAAGATGTTACTAAAGTTCTCCTGATAAACACAGCATCAGCAAGTATTTTAACTCCTCCTTCGTCCCGGTTTTAGACTCGTCGGTTGTGTGAAAAGAAGTCAGCGGTCTATTTTAAGCAAAAACCTTTCTGCACAAGTCCCTGTTGGCTGCTATTAGCCAGACGGGATCTCCATGTGAGCACGGGGAGCGGTACCAAAGTGTGTTGAGTGACAAAAACCAGGGCAGCCCAGTCCAGCCCCAGATCCAGCCCCAAAACAGAGTGCCTGCTGTTCAGAGCTGTCGCAGCCGTGGCAAAGGTGGGACGGGCACGCAAGCCTGTCACGGGTTTGACAGGTGCTCGCAACAGTGAATCGTATTGTTACGGAGTCCATTGAACTAAAAGAAAATAACAGAAAGAGGACAAAGCACACCATTGCTGTCGCAGTACTGTGCCTTTCAAATGGATCTGAGAACGGGAAAATTGGGATCCTAATTTATATCTGTAGCGAACACGCCACCAAGTTTTCACACGAGTGCTCTTGACTAATCGAGTAAGTGGAGTCAAGCCCAAATCAAGACCTCAGAAATTCACTTCAAGAGGGGAAAAGCAGAGCCCACGCTACTCAGTGTCCTCGCTCTCTCTCTCTCAAAAAAAAAAAAAAAAAAAAAAAAAAACAAAAAAAAAACAAAAAACAAAAAACAAAAAACCAAAAAGGAGAACAATTCCACAAGCCACAGCAATGCGAGCCTACGCACATCCATATTTCGCCGGCAGAAACTGAAGCTCCCGCTTAAAAACCACCAGACTTGGGGCAGTCTCCGGGCCGGGCCCTCGGCGCGCTGGCCGCGTCCCTCCCGAGCCGCGCCTCGCTCCGAGCGCGGGTGCGGCCCCGCCGGCCCGGCCGGGTGCCCCGGGCTCCGCTCGCCCGGCCGCCGTCAGTAGCGGGGCGCGGCGGGGCCGCCCCCGGGGCAGCCGCAGCAGCGCAGCGTGTAGTTGCGGCCTGCGTTGTTATCCCAGAACTCTCCCTGCGGGCTGCGGTAGCGGATGGCGAAGTGCAGGGCCGAGCCCTCCCGCAGGCTCGGCGGGACGCACAGGGTGAAGCCGTAGCGCTCGGCCGGCGGCTCGGGGGGCAGCGGCGCGGCCGGGACGTCCACGAAGGAGAGCCACTCGTTGAAGGTGTAGCGCACCGTCACCTCCCGGGGCCCGGGGCCGCCCAGCACTCGCACCGTGCCCCGCACGTCGGTGGGCGCCGCGGGCCGCCCCAGGCGCTCCAGGCAGACGCGCTGCCGCCGCAGCCGCTCGGCGCTGGGCTCGCCGCCGTCGGGGAAGTCGGGCACCAGGAGCAGCGCGGGCGGCGGCGGGTCGGCGCCGGGCGGCGGCGGGTCCCGCTCCTCGCCGGGCGGGCTCTGCAGGTGCGACAGCGCGGCGGGCGGCACCTGCGGCTCCTCGGCGTCGCTGAAGTGCTTGACGCTGGCGAGGCTCAGCCCCAGCGAGTCGGCGAACTGCACCCGCTTCTTGCACTTGCCGCAGCAATCTTCGCCCGCCGCCGCCTCCCCCTCGTCTTCCTCCTCCTCCCCCTCCTCCTGCCGCTGGCCGGGGCCGGGGGACGGCGGCCGCCCGCAGCGGCGCAGCTCCAGCAGCACCAGCCGCTCCCCCGCCGCCTCCCGCTTGCCGTCGCGGGGCACCGTCGGGGCCGCGCCGCGGAGCCGCCGCTCCTCGGCCGCCAGCTCCTGCCGCGGGCGTGCGGGGCTCGCCATGGCGGGGCGCCCCGCTGGGCCCGTCCCGGCCGCCCAGTGCCGCAGGCGGACGGGCCGGCACCGCTTTATCCGGCGCCCCCGCCGCAGGCCCCGGGCTGGGGGCGCGCCCCCCCGCCGGCCCCGGAGCCTCCCCGCGGGGCTGGGGCTGGGGCGGGACCTCCCCGGACGGGCAACGCGGAAAGAGCCGCGACGGGCGGCCCCGCACGTCCTCCCGCCCGCCGGGGGCCGCCGTTACCAGGGCGCGGAGCAGCGAGCAGCGAGCAACGCTGCCGGCTTTACGGGCTTGGAGGAGACACGGGCAGCGGGGTCCCCCCCGCCCCGCACACCCAGGCTGAGGGGCTGCTTCGTTATTCCTTTAATTGATTATTTATTATTATCATCACCACCGTCGTCGTTATTTAGGCTTCCACTCGTCGGAGGTTCAGAGAAGAAAGAGCTCGGAGGGTCAGGATTAAGCAGGAGCCCCCCAGGTTGGCATCACCCGGGAGTTCTGTCCGTTCAGGGAACGGGGGGCGGTGGGAGTGGAGCGGCCCCTCGGGACGGGGCTGCAACGCCGCCCTCTCGGCCGGCCTGGGCGCAAGAAGGGCTGGGTGCTGCCCGTGAGCCGCTGCCGGCAGCACGTGAGACCCCCGCTCTTGTGTGTAAATCACTTCCCACCCATCCTAACTGCAGAGAAAATCTTTGAGACCAGAGCTCGAGGACAGAACCCCAAAGGTAAAACAAACTCCAAAGGCATTAACTTCTTAAAGTACGCCGTGTCTTGTAAGCCAATCTCTTTTTTTTACCCACATTCGGTACTAACTATACTGTTACTTGTGTAAAATCAAGTGCAAAAGGCTCAGGAGGCACACACTTGTGCACAAACACAGAAGGCCAGGCTATCTCCAAAGTTTCCAATTAAAAACAGAAAATCAAGAAGGGAAAAGAAAACACAGGCATCATTGCCCCTAAATAAATAAAGAGAAGTAGTATCCGTCAGTTTTATTTCGTAGGCATGACACATAGTAAACAGCATCCTTATAACAACATTTTTATAAGTAAGATGAGGTCCGTATCAGAGAAGCTTCCAAACTTGGTTCTATACTTTGTGCGTGCCACAGCTATTGTCTGGGGTGATTTGCATGGATGATTGCAAAAATACTACATTATTAACTTCCTCCATTCTTTTTCTCATGGAAGAGACACCAAAAAGCATATGCAGTCAACCCAGCGCTTTCTGAAGCAACATGCTCCTGCTATGGATTTAGCAAGGAGGTTTTTTGTTTGTTTTGCATAGGTTGTTTTATTTTTAGCATCAGTCTGGTTGCCAAAAGGCAGCCTCCCAGTGTGAGTGAACACACTGCAGTTCAACTGAGTGTGCAGTCTGGGTCTCGCAGAGGAATGAATGTCAAAGCAGCAGAAACATCACCACACAGTTTTCCTAGCAGACACTGCTGTGAGGATGTTCTTGCTACACCTTGACAGAAGATCTGCACAGCGAGCAGTTCCTCAGGAGTGCCAGATAATCTGACTGCCTGACATTTGTTTGGTGTTTGGTTTAGGGCATTGTAAGAAGAGGAATGAAGGACAAACATGCTGGCTGGCACCCTCTGTGCTGATGGAAAACATGATGAGCACCAGTTTGCCATCAGCTGCTGATCACCAGCTCTGCTGGGAGCTGCCACGTTCGGCAGGCTGTTGGCTAAACCCTTCATGGGAGCGTTCCTTTGCCTGGTCTGCTCCAAGGGAGCACCAAGGGTGCCACCATTGCAGCTCCTTGAATCAACCAGCCTCAGCTTTATGGTGCTAAACCACAGACCGTGGTCCTGAGTTCCTCAGCTGAGCTCTGGTGCAGCACAGGAAGGAGGAACACAGTTGTCCTCTTCCTGGACGTGGCAGCAAAGGCGCTGGTGTCACCTGTTTGCATCGTCACTCCCAACCTGCTGGTGTCTCTAGCAGAGCAGTGAATGGAAATTTTGGGTCTCTCCCAAAGACTCTCCTGTTAAGTAACATTCACTGTGGTGAAAACAGTTTGCAAGGACTTTCTTACTCGTGCCTGGAAGTGACACCTCCTCACTCGCCTGTCTAAGGCTTGTGGCACCTCAAATTAGCAAACCTGGAAAGAAGAAAAATGAATAGATAAAGTGTAGAATAAGTGTGCTTAGTACTTAAAATATGTTCAAGAACCCTAACCTAAAATACAACACCGTTATTTTAATTTCTTGAAGCGCTATCTATTATATGGTGAGGAAGCAGAAATAAAGCAACCATCCCTTACTTCCTCATGTGGAAGCTATCCCAGCTTGCCAAATCATTAGCAAATGTTTAAAGTAGCAAAGGGAAAAAATTGTGCCATTTGCTCATAAGGCAAAACCATTTGGACTACTAGAAATTTCAGAGTAATGTGAAAGGTTTAAGCAAAATAAGGGACAGCAAAAAGAGAAAACAACTGTAAATACTGATAAGAGTTAAGTAATATGGTAGTAATTAATACACATTTCTTATATGTTCCATAACTGGGAGACAGGCCTGCAAAAAGAACTACAATTCATAGAAAATAAGCAAAAGCAGTTAAGCCAACATGAATCCATATTGGAGGAAGGTAATTAAAATCAGGCAATTAACGACACACAAACTCATATTTTAGTGGGAATCAGTTGCTACCATTTTGAAAGGAGTAATTTATAATCAGATAAACCTTTAGAACAAATGTTCAACTACACAGCAAGCCCTGCCAGAGGACATTAGTTAAGGAGGCACTTAGTGTTCTCTCATGTGTTTTAAAATGGCTTCTCCTAAAAGAATGGTGCAACCCAGGTCTCAAGTACTATTTACTACATTTGCTATTAAAGAAAATGTTGTGATAAAAGCCAAGGGATTTCTTAGTAAAAGAGAGATTGCATTATTAGCAGCCATGAGGCTTTTGGCATTCCCTGAGCTTGGACGAGATATTATTAGGGTTCTCAACTACACACAGGATCAACACAGCACTTTCTTTCATTTCCCTGCTTCTTGTTTCACAACAGCCCACCTTGACCCCATCCTGCAGTCAGCACACACATTTTGCAGAAGCATTTGCATCCTAAGATGATTATTGAAAATGACATTTTAAAAAGAGAGTGTGAAAATCACTGGAAAGCAACCCATGGTACTGCTTTACAGACCTCACTATGATTGCATGGGAATGTATTTCTCAGGAGTCATTAGATCAGGGATTTTTGGTTGGAGCTGTATTTGGCATGGAGCTTGATAAATTCGTCAAACTGCTTGGACTGATAGTTGTCATTTGAACAGAAAATGAATATGAAAATTTTGTTTGCAGACACCCACAGTCAAGTAACTGGAGGAATCTGTGGATTCAACTCAACTACACAATGTAAAACAGAAACCCATTCAAATGCTGTTCATCATTTCTTTTAATGCACTTTTAATATTATCTTCAACTTTCAAACCCAAAGCTAGCAGATTTTCCAGTTAGGCCAAGGTAAAGTATTCAATTTTTGGATGTACCTAGTTCAAATATGCTAGATCTCTCCAATTTCCTACTTATGTGTTAGATCTCCCATGACAATAGCTTGTCAGAAAATGTGAATGAGTCATAACTCCTAAGCCCTATGAAACAATTTACAGGGATTTAGAAATAGGCAGTGATTATCACAGTTCGCACACAAAATTAATACCACCTTTTTCAAGTGCTGGCAGCATTTGTTCAAACAATATTCTTGCTTTGCTTTGAAAATTATGTAGCCCTTTATCCTGGTTTTAGCAGTCATGTTTTTTGTAGAAAAATTCCAGAACACATATTATTAACTTCCTCAATTATTAAAAAAAAAAAAAAGACACTCCCTACCCCATATGAAATTCCAGCTTCTCTATGTTTTTAATAAGGATTGGATTTTACTTTGTCTTTGAGGATGGTCAAACACTGAATGAAAAACTCAGTGGATCTATGCAGTATGAATAGAAATTATTCAGAATTTAGATGATTAGACCTCATTTTCTTTTTTTATGCAGGAAAACCAAGCAGCTGTACTTCAAAAAGGCTTTCATTAGGTCCATAATGGGAAAAGTACTGAAATGGAAGCAAATAGAGGGAAGTGATTACTTTAATTTCCAAATCTTAAATACAAATATTTAAATGCAATTTATGCACAATGCCCAGCAAGCAAAACCCTTTAGAATTTTGAGTCTCTCAGACAGCACTTTTAGAGATCTCTGCTGTATAGTTCTTTTGTGTCTCAGCAGACTTTTATCTGATGCTCCTAATGAGATTAAATGCATGAAAATACACTTATTCAGTTTTTCTGAACTACAGTAATGGCTCTGTTTCCTATAGTGATGTTGAATATCCTTTTCAATTACTAATACCAAGTCTTTGGCAGTAAGGCAGGGAATGTCTCTTCATTTGGGTGAGATGTTGACCTCCTTGAAGGTGGAATTTTGTCACTGATTTCAGTTGATCCACAATTTCCCTACATCTGATATAAATCACAACCATTCTTCATTACAAGTAAACATATAGTAATGGCACAAAGGATTCTAAATTCAGAATGAAATTAGCATTAACTGCGACAAAACCGTGTTGCACAAAGGCTTCCCATTCACTAATATTTCAGAAGTATTGCGTTGGTCTTGGGTTCATAAGGGTGTCAAGATTGGTTTAATGCCTTCTGTATTTGTAAGGTATTTATCTAAACTTTCTATGTTCATATAGTACACTGAAAATCTTAGGCCATTTGTCAATCTTTTAATCAGCAAATTATATGGTGATTAAAACCCCCTCCCATGTACAAGTTGTCATCCTGCCTTCCTTATAGATTGTTGTTGCATTTCAACAATTTAACTCAAATAAACAGTCTCTGAAAAGGAAAAGTTTCGATTACCAGTGAGAAAAAATGGTTTCAGCTTCCAAAGGGTATTCACAGCATAGGAGTTGAAAAGGGTTTTGTTTTATGGGTTTTGTTTGTTTTAATGTGGATCTCCAGAAAGTTGCAGAACCGCATCTCTTTCAAAAGTTTCTGATGAACACTAGGATCCAGGTTCTCACATGTAAAATCTCTATGTTTATGTGGGGTTTTGTTTGGTTGTTTTGGGGTTGGGGTTTTTTTCCAATCTCGGAAAAAAATCATTTGATCAAATTCTTGCCCTACATTATGCTAGTATGCTGCTTTGGACTTCAGTGGGGAAGAAGCTCAACCTTACCCAGAGTAGGTCCATGTAAAGGGCATTCTACCTCCACAACTCTTGCTAAAGTATTAAAATAATTAACTTTTTTGCTTGCCTTATTTCTTAACTTGCTGGATTTTGCTCCCACCCTGCCACCTAGCAGCCTGCCTTTGGGAAACATAACCCAATGTCTTCTTAAAATTCCGTAAGGAAACTTACTCAGGCAGAAGAGGTTTACCTCTTGTCTAAGGACACTCAGAAATTCCAAATGATTGACAAACCCTCCAAAATTAAATCCTGGAATGGATATAAAACATGACAAAACAACACATCTCTAGATCACCTTTTTGAGTTGTCAGCACATGAACATTACATGTCTGAGTCATTAGATTTCTGACCCCTCCTTTTTCCCCCTTTACAGCATTAGATTTTTTTACTCATTGGAAATGCAACACGAAAATGGAAAACAACATGAACTTGTACCCACATTAATTCTGCTTTGTCGTTTTGTGTTTGCCTTTGTTACAAGCAGCAAGGTGCGTAGCTCGCTCAAAATCAATAGTGGCTGAACTCCCTTGGTCTCTTCCAGGACAGCAGAATTTGCCAGCTGGTCCCTCCAGAATGTGCCAGAAGGACCTTCCTGACGTCGGCTGGCAAAACCTTGCTGGTCTGTAGAGCTGTGTTTGACGTGGCGCAGTGGAACGCGAACCTGACCTCGCCAGTGCCGATACCTCCCCGTCCTTTGGGAAAACAGAGTTGGGCAATCTGGCCTGTTCTAGTGACTCCTGGCAAATGCAGGCCAAGCTCTTCGGCCCAGCAGTCACAGCTGGGTAAGCTGTATGTCGTTCCCAGTTCTTGTGTTAAAACGGGAATAGGCTTCCAACCTTGCTGTATAAATGCTACATTAAAATTTGTTGGCTTGAATGTGTGTTTTTTCCCATTGTCAAAAGAGGAATGAATTCAGCCCTGTCTCTCTGCATTTTCCCAGACTGCCTCAGTTACAGTCAGTTCTCAATAACTCAGCTATGACTCCAGATAGCAAAACAGGTATCTGATAGAGTATATCCTGTAAAGAGAGGGAATGTTCATCACAGTCATTTATATTGATTCTCATGACTTATGAACATCACAACTTCATTTGATGTACATATAAACCAGCGACTAGGAATCTGTAACACAACACAGTACTGCTAAAAGCACACAAGGAGACTTCAGAGTTGAATTTCAGTGAATAAAAGAGATTATGTATAGATTATTAGGGCTGGATACAGAGAGATTTGCTTTTCTGAAGAATGTTGATAGCTTTTTTACAGTAAGAAAAAAAAAAGAGCAGAAATATGTGCTGCTTTGATATTAGTGTGCCATTCTAAGAAGCGAGCCTGTACTTGAAAACTCTCAAGTACATGAACAAGAAACAGGACTGCATGATAGAGCCTAAGCCTGTAAAAGCAAAGGACTGGCACAACAGCTGTCATTAACAGTACACAAATAAAAATTGCTGAAGTAGCCATCTATGAATGCAGGGATGCTTAGTCCTGCATCACCAGAAATAAACATAGAAATAAGGTTTTCTATTTCATTGACCATAAAAACAGGTAAAGTCCCACAGTTCCAGTGAGTTCAGTTCCACAGCTTCAGCACCTTCAGCAGGAAAGGCAGAAAAGAAGCTCCATCTGGTGGTGTGGCTGATTGTCATTGCTTTTCAGTTTTGTCTGATTGCAAATACATTCCTCTCCAGAAACAAAATGAAAAATTGAAATAACAGGTAGAAGATCGCCTGTCCTGCAAATGGAACCAGCACTATCAAACACTTTAAAAATCAGAAAACATTCTAAAACCAGAACTTTTTATTTGAAGCAAATCAGAGTTGAAGCTTTTCAATACAAGACACACATGATCCTGTCAAGAGGTGACATGCTGCAGCCTGGGGTGGGGAGAAGAAAAGGCAATCACTGGTTAAAGGAATCACTGGTGAAAGGATGAAGGAGAAGGTGTGTGAACATGAAGCCTGGGTTGCTGCTGCATCTGCATCATATAGAAATAATAATAATACTAATAATAATAATAATAATAATGATGATGATGATGATGATGATGATGATGATGATGATGATGATGATGTAGATGTAGTTGTAGTAGTAGTAGTAGTAGTAAATAATTGTTGAACAAACTGCAGCGATGCTGGTGATCAGGTAAAAATGATTTGATCTAAGCTTCCAAGTAATTTTAGCAAGTATTTAATTCTGAGTATCTGTGTCAGCAAAGTCACTGCTTTGTGGGACTGGGAAACATGTTCCCCCAAGTTGAAGCTATAAAATGTTATAAGCATTTTAAACTATGAACCTAATTAGATAGATGATACTAGGTGGAGCCACTGAAGTTCTATGCTTACTTTCACACACAAATTCATGTGTGCTACTGCTCCTTCATGAACCTGTGGCAATTTCTCTCAAGGCATGCTCCTAGTGCAAGTTTGTGTTAAACAACAGCAATTTTAAACACAGATTATCCTGCAAACTCAGGTAAATAAAATATACTTTGTCTACTCTTTTGTAGTGCCCACATTTCAATGGGCAATATGCTGCATTTCATCAAATCAATGTATCATTACTTTTTTCCTAAATAGTAGAATAGAGCCTAGTATTAATAGAGCCTAGTATTAATTACCTACCAAAAAATCCATGTTAAAGGAATGATGGGAATACAGATTCAAGCATCAATACACTGAAAATTGCCTGAAGTCACATTGCCTTTATAACCTTAAAGCAGCAATGCAGCCCCTTTTTTTTTTTTTTTTTTTTTTGAGTCCATCATTAAGGTTACAGCCTTTAATTATGCATCTTTAGGCCATTTTTCTTTCAGGACTGTCTCATTAAGCACACAAGATAGACAGCTACTTAATGGTGTTGTCACTGCTTTCCTCCACATTGCTCAAAGTGTAGCTGCAGGCCTGACTTATTGAACAGTATTCCAGTCCTGCTCTGGAGATGTGATTGGATTTCCTCATGGGATCCTGCATTGTTCTCATCACCACATTATCTTCAAGTACTTCAGAACGAGTATATTAGTGTGAGATGAAATATTCCTGATTTTTAGCATTAGAGAGCAGAGCTGCAGAGAGGTCAAGGTAAAAGGTGTCCCTTTACTGTAAGTGCTCATTTTGGAAGTGGGCAGCTTGACTTTTGAAATGGCTTGTGAGAATAGAGGATTTTTCATGCACTCAGCACATCACTCCTTTGGACTTCAGCTAGAGCTCAGTACCTCTGAAATCTGACTGCTTGGGTTATTGGGGTAGAAAATTAGCAGTGTGCATTAGGTAGCCAAGTTAGTTTGAGCAATTTGCATAGCACTGCCAGGTGCTTAATGTCTGGAGCAGCAATAAAATTTAGTCCCTTTAGGCTAGAAAATCCCTTGCCTCTGTGGCAGGACCATCCTTTCCCTTCTTGCATTCCTCGTAATTTGAAGAAAATTAAGTCCAAGTCCTCCGGCCACGTAAGTTGTATGTGATCATGACATTAAAACATTACCAAAGGATGTTTTCATGATTCATATCACCATGAATTGGAATTGCAACCTTAATAAAATTCTTTTAAACTTTTTGTTCCTACTGACTTGGCACAATTCAGGGCAGTTCCTTTTACAAACCATCTGCAGATAATACATAGTTCAATACATTTTCATACAGTAAATATTTAAGATTAAGTTTAGCAAAATATGTTTCCTTTGCTGGTATCTGGACTAGTAATCTGCTGTAAATCTGTTTCCGTTTTCATATCCAACTAAAACAAAAAGACAAATCCCATGTCTCCCGTTTGTTTTCACTCCCAAACTGAGGAGACATTTAAAGGCTGCTACTTCCATGGTTCACTACATCTTTTCTAATGTCTCTGTAGTGTGATAGACTGTGAATGCAACCTAATGGTGCCAAAAAAGTTTTTGTCTTTTTACTCTATGAAGGAGAAGGACTCACTTCAGTTTGAAAATACTTCAAGAGGTCACACTGTAAGGAGTTCGAAAATAATTCAGTTAAAAGAAGACAATTTGTTTTCAAAATAAAGATGTTCTTGAAGAAGTGGTGCCATTCACACCCTGCTCCCTCTCCCATCCAAGAAACAGAAGTGCCTGAGTGCAGTTAAAGGGAACAGAAAGTTTTCACTGCCCTGTGTTACCCTCTTCCCAACAGCAGTGAGTAGATCACTGCCCACTCATCCCACTGGACTCATTGCTTTGATTTCTGGTCATTAAAGTCCCTCTCCTGTACATACCACTATTTCCTAGTCACATTAGCAGTACTGCCCAGACCCTTTCCATCCAAGCATTTAACTTGCAAATCTAAGGATAATGCAACAGGATCAAGATTAGCCAGACTAGTCTTAGGGAACCAATCTTTTGAGCCCTTAGTTATCTTTTGAATTATTAATCAGGCTGGAGACACAAGGAGGAGCAAGTTAAAAACCAGGGGGGATTAATGAATTGATGAACTGAGCAAGACTTTTAAGGGCAATGGATTAATTTTCATTGTGAAAATTAAATGGATTCAGTGATTAAAAAAAACTAAATTACCTCAAAGACCTATTTCAGAAGTAATTTTCTCTCCTTTGCAGTTTTCCTTTTCTTGCCTGTTGTCTTTGAAGATTGCATTTAATTTCACTTCATTTTATTAGTTATCCTAGCAAATGCAGAAAAAAGGGCATTTCGTATTTCTCCCACAAAAATTATGCTTTCTTTCCCCAACAGAAATCACTTCCTTTGCATTCCAAGAGAAAAGATTTGTCTTGGCCAAAGGCAGAGTGTTTTTATTTAACTGTGATGCCTGTCTTACTTTGAAATTTGAAGATTAATGACTCTGTGCAAAAGTCTATGTCTCTTTCCTGCCATATGTTCAGGGGGTTGTCTCATCACTATGGTTTACAAATGAATCCATGTAGTTGTCATTTCTTGATTCACGTTACAGAACAGGAAGACCCATAAAGTTTTGTCACTCACCTGCAATGAGATGCAAATTGCCTTCTTTATTTTTCACATTTAAGTGCAGTGAATAAAAGCAGTGAGGTGGTCACCTTTCAGTATGTTCTGCAGAGAGCTCTAATTCTCCAGAAAACCAGTGAAGTCTAAAAGTTTATTTGAGATGCCATGTCTTCACACTGATCCAATCTTTGCTGTTTGCTTGATTTAATGGATGGTGCAGTTTCTTGTCTGGATTTTTTGCCTAAAACAAAATCCAGGCATGTACAAGGGTTTGCCTGGAACCCAAACAAAGCAGCAACTACAGGAAGAAGTTAATCTGAGTGCAACATGCTAGAAGGCAGAATACAAAGGCACAAGTACTAAAGATGAAACTGATTTTTCTTCTCATCATTGCAATCACCAGCAGATTTTGTGTGAATGGGTTGTACAGGCAAAGACCCACTTGCAGTGGCAGAGCTTTTATTCAAAATTTTTTTCTAACACTTAGGTATGAAAAAATAATGGAGGAAATTTCACATTTTGCCCAGTTGTTTGGATGAAACTGCATTTATAGAAAATAGAATTGATTTAAATTCACCAAAATTTAGGTTTAAACCAAAATCCACAGATTGCTCTTCTTTCAAAGTAGAATTTTTAATACTTAATTCAAAATATGGGCTTAAAAAAAGAAATACTAAGACCTCAGAGTCATTCTGGACTAAAAAAAGAAACCCTAAAAACTCAGAAGATTAAATAAAAACAGTAAATGAGAATATGAGTATGAAAATTCTAGGGAAGAAAAATAGAAAAAGGAAAGGAGACTTGAACAGGCTGCTTGCATACATCTTAAGTCTGCAGGAAAGGTGCTCCCAGGAAAGGTACTTGGGAAGGTTCCAGTCTTCATAATCCTGGGAACCAGAGGGAAAAAATAACCCTCTGTAGTTATGGCTTCAACTCACATATACATACACACTTCCATGTCATACTCTTACCTGTGCTCCTGGCTTCTCATATTACTCTCATGTGTTTGCAGTCAAATATATGTGTGTATTTACCTTGATGGTTAACTTTCACATAGACTTTTAAATACTTCCTGAACAAAACTTGCTTCCATTGTTCCAATGAGCCAGTTTAACATCAGCATAGTTGGAAGATGACGGCAGGGAGAATATTTTTAGCGTACTTCTAGGCTGAAATTTTGAATCTTGCTCAAATGGATTAAATGTACAAGTCTAATTTTAAACTTTTGGCAATGCTACTGTGGTCCCTAAACATTTAGATCTTGCTGAAAATACTACTCTTACCAAGGAAGGTGGATTTGCTTTGTTTGTGGGTTTGGATCTTTTTTTTCATCTTGGGTTATTTTAAATACTACACAGTTTCTGTTGCTTGATTTCCTGGGTGATATTAGGGAGAGAAATCATGACTGCAGGCACTCCAGCAACTGCTTTTTGAGAAGCTGTGTGCAGGCAGGGGGGCTGAGGCAAACTCCATCCAGCCATAGAGAAAGAGGCTTCCAGCTGGCTGAGAGAACAGGCTCCTCTCCCCGTGGCTTTCCTCCTCTGCTGCTGCATCTCCAGCTTTGCTGTGCTTGAAACCAGCAGCCACGTGCCTCTGATGCTGCATTGCAAAAGGGTGATTGACATTTTACTGCCCTAAACTCACAGCACCAAACTTTGGCACCCATCCTTGGTGGAAACAGCCACAGCCAGCCCCACACAAGATTGGTGTGAAGTGCAGCACGGGACCTTTTATAATTTTGGGGTGTCAGAGAAATAGTTTCGTGAGAGAAAAATACCAGTGACCTTGCAATCCCAATACTAATTAATAATATGCAGTAATACACAAAAGACTGAACAACAGAAATATTACTAATTTATTATTTATTTATAAATAATGTAATGTAATATAATATAATATAATATAATATAATATAATATAATATAATATAATATAATATAATATAATATAATATATATAATTAGATTATAGTATAGTAAAATATATAAATAGAATATATATTATATACCATATAGTATATATACTATATAATACATAGTATATATTATATATAATATAAATTGTAATTATACTTTAAATTAAATTATATTTATATAATATACAATATATTAAATATATATAATATATATAAGATATATAAGATATAATATATATATATATAAATTTTTGTTATTATTACTACTAATAATAATTTATTGGTGGAAATGGCAAATCCTCTCCTTGAAGCAGCCTGGAAGCTTGAGCTGTGACAGGAAGGAAGTCTTCTGCACTGATTTTAAGAGAAAATGGACCCTACTTTTAAATTTCTGTTCCACCTTTTTTCTTTTTTTTAAAGATGTGGACAGGAAGGAATGCTTAGTTATATTTTCTCTTTGCTTTGCATTCTGTATCTTCATGATGGTGCATTAAAATAACTGTGTGATCTGCAGCAATCCCAGGAGCAGCAGTAATGTCGCTAGAAGTAAAATGTTCTAAGAATATTATCAAGACAATTTCTGCAGGGACAATTAATATCCCTTATCACACCAGCTTATATAACAGGGAAAATTATGTACAGATTGAGAACAAACTGCTAAGACAAGTTTAACACCATCATGTTAATTGATTTTTCAGTTTGAGGGGAAATGGTGTTTGTTACTGTCATGCCAGGAGAGGAGACCTTAGCAATGGAAAATGCAGCATTTTCCCCATTTGTTATGGGGCAAGGACATCTATATTGCCCATGGAAGGTCGAGGTGGATGTGGAAGTGTTCCCTGGGATGCTTCCCAGCAGATGAAAGGGCAACCAGAGGAACATGGCCACAGTTTGTTACTGCAAGGAAGTGTGAATAGAAAACAGAGTACATGTGCCTCATATTAGCCATAATGTGAGGGACAATTGACCTGTTTAGGAGGAGAGAGTAAATGCATGAAAATTCCCCAGTGTTATGCAGAGCCTGGCAAAATCTGATCCTTGTAAGGCAAGTGGAGGTGATGACGCTGCTTGAATATAAATGAAACACACTCCTGCTCCCCAGAACCTTGGAGGAATTATCCCTCTCATTTCTTCTATCATTGTAATATCACAAAACTGAGTGAGTAGGAGGTTTCCCAAATTGCTGAGGATTTAACTCCAAGAAAAGCAGATCAGATGGTGGGTTGGTTGGTTGGTTGGTGGTTTTTAATGGCATTTTAAACCAAATCCAACTACCAAATCCATGGTCCATGGTTAGCAGTCACTGATCTTCCTGGCTTGAATGGCTGCTCTGGGGAGTAGCTCGGCAGAGCTTTGTCTGTAAGCCCCTTAAAGAACAAGTCTGAGTGGGGTCTTTTTTACAGTCTATCACTGCTCTCAATATATGGGCTAAAGTGTGTAAAAACAGGGTATAAAGCTAATTGTGCACATCTTCACCATCTTTCCACTTTCCTCCACGAAAAAAAAAAAATTGACGCTGATCAAGTAAATTGCTGGTTTTCAGTCTTACACATTTTATTATTTTCAGATGAACACAGCACCAGAGGTACCTGCTTGCTTCTGTTTTGACAGAATTAATTATATTAATTATATTAATTATAATAGCCAAGGTTAAAAGATTTAGACAACTTCCTTCCTTCTCTTCTGCAGTCAACACTATTTAAGAAAGACAAAACAGTGACTGAAAAGAAAAAAATTTTGATTCATCTTAAAGACACAAACCAATATCAAAAGTCTGTGACACACACTTGTTTAGATTTGATTTAATGAAACTCTAAGTATTTTAATAATGTTGTTTTTTAACTCAGAAAATCTAGCATTTAAGATTGTTCTTCCATAGTGAAAAAAGTATATGCAAGAAGCAGCTGGGCTTCACAAAAAGAGATACTGTACATAATGTGAAGATCCGACTTTTCTTTCCAAACTCAGTCATTTTATACCAAATCAAATTTCACCAGTCCCAGGAAGTATTTGAGAGATCCTTCTGTATTCCAACTTATTACCACAAGTTGCCTCAAGGCAATCCTTTCCTCTTTACTATATCCTGTAACTGTCTTGAAGCATGCAGAAACTGAATTGCTGTAAAACTGCATTACCCTGTCACGGGTTTGAAATCCTTAGGAAAATTGTGATAGCTTTACACTTTAAATTATTTAAAGTATTTAAAGTTTAAAAGGTCTTTTTTTTTTTACAATTGAAAGAAATCCCATACCAAATTACTCATGAAACTGTAACAAAGACTATAAAAATGTCAGCATTAACAAACAATTAGTACATACACACATATATTAGTATATACTAATTGTCTCATTTAAAGATAGGGAAATTCTGTATGTTACAACACAGACTACTGGACTTCTAAGTGGGTTTTTAAATGTAGTTCAGGGTCTTCAGGGAGTTCTCTAAAACACACATACTCTCTAACAGGACAGCCAATATCTATAACTAAGGGTCGGTTAAAATTAATTGCCTGACACGTGAACCAAACTGGCTGAACAGTGATGCAAATCCTTCTGTGCTGCACTGAGCTACACTCCTGCCAGAATCCATAAAATACTGACTTAACACTGAATGGGCAGCCATGAATCTTGACTCTCTTGACCCTTCCCCAACATATTTTTTCCTCAATTCTCTTCCCATCCATTTGTATCCCCAGCAGAAAGCATAAATTGTATTAGCATATAGAAGCACACAAAATGCCCAACACACCCCACAAAAACAGCCCCCCCCCCCGCCAAAAAAAAATCAAATCAAACAAATAAATCAAACCCTCCACATGCTGGTTTGAATGGAGCTGAATTTTCCTGCCTGACCCTCTGGGATTATTGATCAGAGGCTTGAACTTTTCACCCCTTTAGTAGCACAGGCTTGCTGTGCTGACCGCCGCAGTGCGAGGCTCGTCTGCCCGCAGGGGCTCCCGCTCGCGGCTGTGATAACCACTGATATTAATCATATCACTCCTTCCCCATTAACGCCGGCGTGCTCAGAAGGCTACTGCGATTACACCGCCTTTTTTTTTTTGATTCGCAATAATCCAATCAATCTGATTTACACGGGCAGTGCAGCATCCAGCCCGTTAGCAGCCGGTGAGCTCCCGAGGCGCGGCTTCCCCTCGGTGCGGGGCACAAAGCTCCGAGCAGCAGCGGCGTCCCGGTGTCCCTGCAGCACACGGGCACTCGGAAAGATCGTGCCCTGAAACAAGGGGGGCTGAGTCAGCCCAGCGAGCCAGAAGCGCTGCACACAGCGACTGCGCTGGCTGCAGAAGAGGCAACTACCCAGAAAGTTGCTCGGTGCCATTTCAAATTAAATTGGAAGCCACGAAGCCAGGGGACGGGCAAAAGAAACACTGCAGGAGGGCGGAAGGCCGGAATTTTGTGCACGCTTTGTGTGAGGTATACATGGTACAGAAGGAGGTGAGACAACAGAGCCCAGCCGAGGCCGGGTCGCGCTCCGTGGCTCCTGTGCGGTGCCGGCCCATCCAAGCAGAGCGTCCCGAGAGGGCCCCGGCAGTGCAGCCCCCGTGCCTGGCCCAGCCTGCGGGGCTACTCGGGAGGCAGGGAACGCTGGGGTTGGAAGGGACAGCAACGCTCATCTAGCTCCATCCCCTCTACACACCTTCCACTACACCAGGCTGCTCAAAGCTCTGTCCAACCTGGCTTTGAACACTCCCAAGGATGGGGCATCCACAGCTTCTCTGGGCAACCTGTTCCAGTGCCTTAGCACCCTCACAGTAAAGAATTTTATCTTAATATCTAATCTAACCCTACGCTCTTTCAGTTTGAAGCCATTGCCCCTTGTCCTGTCACTCCAGGCTCTTGGAAAATGTCCCTCTCCAGCTCCCTCCGGGCACTGAACCACCGCGCACCCAGCGGATGCATACCCAGCCCGTGCGGGGGCGGTGTCCGATCCGTGCCGGGGCTGCTCAGAGCCCGCAGGGACCGAGAGCCCGGAGCGGCCACCGGCGCTGGGCCGGGCACCGGAGACACCGACAGCAGCGGCACCGCAACCACCACAGCGGAAGCGCCTCCGGAGCCGGCGGACGTGACCTCACGGCACGGCCCCTTCCCGGCCCTCCCCGCCGCGTGTGGCGGCTCCCGGCCGGCGGCAAAGGAGGAGGAGGAGGAGGAAGAGGAAGGCGGGCGGGATCCGGGATGCTGCCGGCGCAGCTCGGGCGCGCGCCGCGGCACCTGCTGGTGTGCGAGCGCGGCCACGCGCGCCACCCGCGCTCGCGGCACGCGGCGCACGTGCGGGACCACGCCTACAGCTGCCGCGTGAGTGGCGCGAGCGCGGGGCCCGGGCCTCGGCGGGACCCCCTCAGGGAGGCGGGAAGGGAAGGGAAGGGAAGGGTCGGAGCTGCCCACGCCGCCCGTCCCGGGCGTTCTGCCTGTCGGCCGCTCCAGGGCAGCGTTGCCGGTGCCCCCCTCGCGCCGGACTCGGTGTTCTGTGGGGACTCCTCCATCCTTGCCTGCGCGCCTCATTGTTGGGGAGAGGAAAAAACAAAAAGCAAATTCGCACCGTTTATTGTTCGTGGTGTCGCTCAGCATGGGAGAAACAAACTCCTTCCTTCCTCCAGGAGCGAGGGAGCGGGCGGGCAGAAGGAGCAGAGGTGGTGCCAGTTAAGGATCTCTCTAAACACAGGCTCAGGGTCCGGTTTAGAAAGGAGACATCGTTTACTCCGGCAGGGCGCAAGGCGGAGGTTTCCACAAGTCAAGTACACCAGCTATCAAAACTTCTCACTGTTTATACATTTTAGCAAACAAAGAAATTAGAGTTCATTGGCTACAAGTTACATAGTTCTCTTATAAATTGGTATTTTGTCTTCTGTTGGTTGATGAGTCTCTCATGCTAATTAATCCACATGCTCAGTCTTTCTCTGCTTAGGAGTCAGGGGGTTTCTGCAGTCGGTGGCCGTGTTCTCCACCTGCCGCAATTGCCTTTTATCCTCTCAGAGCTGATTCAGCAGAATTGCTGGGTTTATTAAGTTTCTTACTTCTTTTGGGAGCTCTGCCAAATGTCTTTGTGGCCTCTGAATGCTGTGTTCTTTCTGCCTGCTGTCAGTGGTACATGCTTCTCCCGAGCTTTGTTAAGCTCACCCTAGGTCTGAGATCACTGAAACACGTCCAGCCCTAAACGTTAACAAAGAGACCTGGGCTTCACTTAAAGCTTGTTAGCTGTGCTCTTGTTTCATGGATGAAATCTCCCTTCTTGTTGATTAGGCTTGAAAGTGTACAAAGGCCAAACATCAAAGAACATCCTTCCTTAAGAAGATTTGTAGTATTCCACATTTTGCAGCAATCAGGCAGGACCCTGTCTCATAACCCCCTTCTCATACCCTGTAACTCTCTGAGCTAATTGTTAGCTGTTTCTGACTTCTGAGACATTTTTAGCAGCTAATCAGAAACTTTCTACAGGTGTGGAAGGCAGCTCGTTTGTCAGTCCTTACTTGTCTTGAACACGTGTGCTAAGGGAGATACACACCTGTTCTCCAAGAGCTTTGGGAAAGAAGTTTTTTGAGGAGCAGTGGGGGGAGCAAGGAAAGAGACCTTTGTGCTGCCTGGGAAGCTTCATACTTGCCATGTAATACTTGCCAAATATTACCTTGTTTTCCCTGGTCTGCCAGACTTCAGGGTTCTCTTGGTCTTTGGAAAATATATGGGGAAGCTTTTAAGCAAAAGGTAATTTGAAGATTCTACTTTGGTCTTTGCTTTTCCGCTAAGATTACAGAAATGCTCAGGCTACATTTTCAGTTACAGCTGCTTCAACAAGTGCTCCAGCAAGGGCTGAAGGAGGTGTCCCATTGCGACACCAAGATAAAATGTGTAATGATGTGAAACGAGATCTTCTGTTAACTCATGCTGTGTAAGATCACATCTTTACATAATACATCAAATGCTATTGTATAGTTTAAAAAAAAGGGAAAAAAAGCCCCACAAAACAAGAAACCAAACCCCAAACCACCAAATAATGTATTTAGTGTACCTAGAGACTGTGAAAATTGATACATTTTGAAGACAGTAGCCTGATATTACTTTTTTTTCCATCTCATTTTGACATAACATACTGATACATCTTTGAAAAGTAGAGGTTTTCTTTTCTATTTCCTGTTGTTTTGTTTGGTTGGGGTTTTATTCAGGACGGGTTTTAGGATAGGATTTACATTACAAATATGTTCCTAATAGGTGTCTTTTTTGATCCCGGAATGTGGGCTGCTACCTGAAGTGCTGAAAAGCGCAATTGCAGATTTTGGAGAGTACTACCTGGTGAGGAATTTACCCATTCATGAATTGGTCGCTCATGAATTCATTGATGCTTTCGTGAAGAAAGGTAAGGAGGAAATCTGAACAGAACGAATGTGGCCATAATGTACTTTTTTTATAGCACAGCAGAATTTTAATAGTCTTATTAGTATTTATTCTGAAAAGTGTTTTAAAGGAAGGAAAGGAAAAATACTAAGCAAATTCTTCATGAATTTGTTCATATGCTTTTTTCTGCTTTGTCATGTGTGACAATGTTTGTTGGTGCCCACTGGGTCCAAAACTCCTGTGATTTTTCCTTGTAAATTTCTCTCTATTCCACCTCAATTCTGAAAGCCAGCTATCGAGAGGGTTTCCATGTATCCTCACACCTGTTTCTGCTACACCTCACTTTTATCAGATTCTTGTAGATATCTTTCTTTTCCCTCTCTTGTTCCTTCATACTTCAACACAGAGCTGTGCTGAGCTGTGTTCCACAGCAGGCCAGAGAAAAATATGAATATGCTTCCTTATTTTTTATATTTCACTGAGAGAGCTGTGACAGCTCATCCTTACCCAGTAAGAGCAAAGAGGATGCAAAGAAAGACACAGCCTCTGCCCAGCCACCTTGTCTTTGTGTGAACTGGTAATAAAAATACGTCTGGGAAACAATTGTGTTTTCCATTTGATGACTGGGGAGAGTCACAGGTGGAAGGAAAGAAAATGTTTTCATATAGGGGCATATTATGAACATTATCCCTATTATAGGCCCTTTAAAATATTGCCAGAACAGGGTTTATAAAATTAATAACAATGCCATTTTGCTTGAGAAGGTGGAAGAAAGTTAGTGGATGAAAACACAAGAGTGATTCAGATAGTGTTTGTTTGTCATGTTTGGTTGTCTTGCAGTGAATTGTTTATCTTGCCATGTCTGTCTTTACAGGCTGTGTAATCTCATGTTTTTCTGCTTTACTGTTAAAGGTTCATGCTACGCACTTACCTATAAGACAAAAATTGATCAAGATAATACTGCAGCTCTGCTACCAAATGGTATGGGAGACTTGTTTTGGTTTCAGTAACTCATGTCAATTGTGGTCTGGGTTGTTTCTGGTTGTTTCTTTTTATTTGGAATGATGTCAGCTGGAAAATAATGCTTACTGTACTGCCAACTTTGTTAGAAATACGTGTGAATTGGAAAAAATACTAATTTTAGCTCTTTTTTTTCATTCATGCTGTTAAATTATTTATTTCATCTGAAGGAAGTTAAAAAACAATAAAAGAACTTCACTTATGTATAGTCACATTGTCAATGCTTCAACCATAATTGCAATTGCTACATAATTGCTTTGCAACCTTTACAAAGATTGCAATCTTTGTAAAAACATTGCATTCCAATTTCATGTTTCCTACTGGTCTTAAAGAATTTGTACCAAAAATGAAAGTTATCAGCACTGCTTAGGAACACTTATAAAATTTAAAGTGTTTGTTCTCATGACACCCCACCTTGGGTACTTCATTCAGCTCTGGGTCCCCAGCGCAGGAAGGACACGGACCTGCTGGAACAGGTCCAGAGGAGGTCACAAAGATGCTCACAGAGCTGGATCACCTCTCCTAAGAAAACAGGCTGAGAGAGCTGGGGTTGTTTAGCATGGAGAAAACTCTGGGAGAATCAGAGCACCTGCCTGTACCTAAAGGGAAGAGAACCACAGAGGAAATTTTTCGCTGGTCATGTAGTTGTAGGATGTGGGGGAATGGTTTCAAACTGGAGGAGGGAAGGTTTCGACTGGACATTAGGAAAAAGGTCCTTACTGTGAGGGTAGTGAGGCCCTGGAACAGGTTGCTTATAGAAGTTGTGGGTGCCCCATCCCTGCAAGTGTTCAAGACCAGGCTGGATGGGGCTTTGGGCAACCTGGAAGGTGTGTCTGCCCATGGCAGGGGGGATGGATTTGGATGATCTTCACTGTCCCTTCCAACCCAAACCGTTTAATGATTCTGCTGAGAACTATGTAACATGTTAAAAGTCTGTTTCAATTGCATCACAGTTTTATGAGAAGACATAAAATGTCCCACATCTCAGGTGAGAAAATGAAGCTATTTTGACCTTCAATTACATAGTCTTCTTTCTGTTTAACAGTACACAAGATATAATAGAAATACAAACTGGTCTATCTGCCTTCCAGCCTAAGAAGCTGTAATATGACAGGTGCCCATGAGGGCATGAGTAAATTCAGATTGTTCAGAAGAATTCTTTTATATGTCTGTTAGCACAGTCCTGGCAAAGTGGATAGTGATGTAGTTTGTGTGATACAAATGTTACAAGCTGTGCACAATTATTGCAGAGGCAGTGTTGCAGTTCCTGGTGATGTCACTGTCTGAACTCTTCCTCTGCAGCGTTACTTGTTTGTGTTCTGTGCTGTTCCTTGTGCAGTGGAACCCAAGGACTGTGCTGGAGAGAGCTGCTGTGTGAAGCTCTGTACCAAGCAGCAGCAGCCAGATCTAGGTTATGAGCACAGAAGCAGAGTTGTTCCAGCACGGATCAGCTCATCGCTAGCAGGCGTAGTTTACTCAGTGTGAGTAGTCCCACTGGACATGAGGAACTGCTTTTGTTTATTTAGTTGAGCAGTGCATGTTGAGCATGAATGTTTACTAAAGCAGGCCCTTGTGCAATGTAGTGCTCAGCTAATGACACAGCAAGTGCTAGAGGATGAGTGGAGGAAAGATGAAGACAATGAACTGAGTAGTACAGTAAAAAAGCTATGACTATCTCAGGAATAATATTATGCTTTTCTTACTCTAGTTCACAAGACCTCTTTGATAAAAAAGAATAATTGAGTTATAACCTTTTTTTTTTAAGGATTAATCTGGTAATCCATTTAACTGGAACTAAGGAGTCTGCATTACATTAGCAATACCATTGATCCAAAGCTAACGTTGTAAAAGGTGTACAGTTCTCAAAAGACTTCAAAGAGAACCAAGTAGAAGACTATTTATATTAAAACTTGGTTTGTTTATAGGTAAACTAATTCTGTCAGTGGATAAGGACACTTATGAGGAACTTGGACTGCAAGGTCGCCCTTCTCGGTATTCAGGCAAAAAAGTCATGCGATACAGTAAGTATTTATTTAAACGGGGCTTATTTAAGAAGCACCTTGTTGGCTGTTGAAACCTCCCTTTCACTACAATTGGTTGTTGTCTAGGTTATATTTTACCAGATGCAAATACAAGGACTGCCTGAAGAGAGAAAGTACTTTTTCTCCAAGTAGTAAAGCAGCTTTAAGGACACAAACACATCACCTTTTCAGTACTCTATAAAAATTTTAATTTCAAGGGTTCTCATTGTGCTCTTTCTACTGCAGTGATGTAGTACTTAAGAATTTTTGCATACTCTGCATGGTGTCTATACCTTCTGATATAAGTTAGAAAATTTTAACTGATTAAGGAGGTGTTTAAAATGTGTACACTGTACAAAATCAGTGAAAAGCCTCACACAAGGCTGCATGCTTAAAAGGCAGAATTGTTCTATGTTTCACACATCTAAAATGGTAATCTCTATGTACCAAGTACTTGAAAAACATATTTTTTAACAGCTGCAGAGGAGACATCTTGAGTGTGAATTTTATTAATTTGTCTTTTTAGGAAATAAAAAAACCCAAACATGAACACTGTGCCATCTCAAATGAATTGGAACTTGCAGCAGTTGATTGGTATAGTTACATAAAAATTTTAGGAGGGGAAACTTGTTACCTCTAGTAAGTATTTTGGCAAAATGGGACATAATTTTACCATTCTGATCATCAAAATATATAATGAAATTTCCATTTGAAAAATAAATATAAATTATGCATGGGACAATTCACCTAGGAAAAAGCCAACCTATTGAAAAAGTGTTACTCTGTATACATGACAGACTTGTTAGAAATTATAGGGGGTTTTTTACTGCTAATAGCTTGCCTGATTAGCAACATATTTTTAAGGCACTGTTCAGGGACTTCTGTCAATGCCATTTCAAGAGGAATCTGTCCCTCTAGTCATGAGGAAGCAGTTCCAGATTATATCAAAATAAGGCCTGCAGGAGGTGAATATTTATTTAAATAACGGGGAGTCATATTTGCATAATCAAATAGTTTGTAAAGGTTCTGCAAATGTAAAGAGGTAGTTTAATGTTCTTTGGTTTCTTTGTGCTCTTCTAATTTAATAATAATTTCTTTTTTACTTGGGTACCAATAGCTATTGTGTATTTTCTGCAGTTATCACTGTTGACTTGACTGATGCTGGCTTTCACCCTGAGAGCAAGAAACATAACAGAGTGCTTTGGGCCTTGAAAGAAAAGAAACCTTTAGAATTTGACTTCCTACTGGCTTGGTATAATACAGGTAAATAAGAACCAAAAGCAAAACTAAAACGCAGCTGACGTGAAGTCCAAATATTTTTAGTTTACTGGGGTTTTTTTCTAGTGATTGTACAAATGCATTTTCAGTGGAGGAAAAAGTTGGATTGAAAAGTGTATGGGTGGGATTTTTTGTTTGTTTTGTTTATTTGTTTGGGGTGGGGTGGGTGTTACTTCCTGTGCACAGAACATCTCAGTTCAGGGGCACAACAGTGATTCATAGGAGATATATTAGTTGCTTCATTTCCTTTCTCTGTGTTGCCCAGGCCTTGTGGCAAAACTGCCTGTTTGATGGTGCTGCCTCTTGTTTATAAATTTGTGACATACGTAACCATTATCAATATTCTTTTTTTGGTTTGTATTTTTTTTTTATTAATACACATAAGTTATGTATCTAGTTACATACTTAGGATGAGGAGCTCTGATTTCCTCAGTAGAAGACATGTACAGATTCCCTGTTTACATCATGTGCCCAAATACAGAGTGCTGTTTGATCACTTTATTCTCAAGCTTGTTTGAGATTGGAGCCAAGTAAAAGGTTGCTATAAGAAATTGTACTGTTTCAAATAATCTTCTACTATTTGTTTTTCTACTGTTTTCCAATTACACTATTTTTTCTTCTGGACTCAAGTATTTTTCCTCCTCTGAGGGAATTTTTTTTAAGTCCTCAGTTGTTTATATTACCTCAGAGCAGGCTATATGAAGGGATATGTAGCATTTGCATAGAACTGATGAAAACTGCAAGTGTCATGGTTTTCTTCATCACAGATGTGTAGCTTTTTGGTGTTGTTTTGCTTTGAGTCTCCACACTAGGGAGAAAGGGTATTAGAAAGGTTGCTGAGAATGCTTTCCCATCTCCTCTTTGCCTGGCTCTTTAAGGTCAAGTCTGAGCCTTGTAAGGAGTTAACTCATCTGAGAAACAGAAGCTGTTTACAAGCTCCTTTAGGAGTGTCCCATGTTTAACTTTATTCCTTCATGCTTCCCCTCCCCCTTTCCAAGTACTAATCATATGACAAGGATGCTTCCTTGTTTGTCATACAGAAATTGTTTAAAGGCTTGCAATTCCCGTCCTTGTAATCTTCAGGAAAGAGTCACAGTGAAGGCTTTTGCTACCATAAATGGTGACATAAATCCAACTGAGGTGGCAGATCTTCACGCTCAGCTTGCTTGGATTTATTGACCCTGGACAGAGAGCAAAATGCCTCTAGGGCCACTATTTTTCATATGTTTGCTGCTGCCCGTGCTAACAGCATTCAGGAAGAATAGCAATTTTTTTTCCCCTCACTTTCTTACATCCCCAAAGCAGGTCAGGTCAATCATTTCCTGAATATAGAGTTAAATCTGAATGCTTTTCTGTGCAAGAATCTTGTGCTCATAACACACAAAAGACTATTAGTTCCTTAGTACTGACAAAAATAAAACTTTTATGGGTTTTTATCAATAGATATGAGACATTGTGTAGATTCTGCTGTAAGGGAAAAAATGGGCTGTGTTTTGTCAAGAGAATGTGTGTCCTCTGTGAACGTTCTGCTTTCAGCCTTCCTGCTGATATCTGGTGTTTCTTGCTATGGCCAGCACTGCAGGATTTTTGGTTTTCATACCCAGTTTTCCTCCAATGTGGTTTTGGCACCAAGAAGAACAGGAAAAGGAAATATGGAGCATCTCATGTCTTTAATGACAGAGGCAATACAATCTTTTTCCTATTGCTGTAATTTCTATCACAATTTTACGTGTTTATTGGATGAAATTCAATGGCCTCTGGAAAGCTTTGATGGTGTGCCTGGTTGCTGTTAACATAGAAGGCTGTGCTGTAGCTAGAGGAATTCTTCTGTTAGGGTCTGACTGTAGTCTTTGAGATTTCCTGCATTTAAGGCTCTAGCTGAGGCTCCCACATGCAGCAGACATGAAAAATGCATGATTTTCTATATTTTACTAGGAATTCTAGGGCAAAATTATGCATTATTTGAACCTGTTAGGCTGACAAGTGCTAATAGAATGTAAGGGAGATCATCTCTTCTGGCACTCTTCAGACTTACATATGTCTTTATAAAAATACTAAATTAAGAAGAATTCAGTGACTGTCTTTGTCACTGTGCCCTTTGGAACAACCTTTTTTTGAAGAATGACTCAAAAAAAGAGCTTAACTCTCCTTTTTCTATTCCCCCAAATGATTGTCTTTGATGATGTAAATATGGCTGATAGACTTTAGGCAGTCCATATTTTCTGACCCTGTTCTTGAATTTCTGCTGTTTACACATGCCTTTTCTGTGGTATCTAGATATTCCTCTGCACTTTAGACTTTTCATGAGTAAGGCATTATTACTTGGTCTCCTAGACACCCATTGTTACTTCTTGGAAATAGCACATATTATCTGGAATTTGAAATTTAGGAGAATTTATTCCATGTCAATTACCTCCCTGCTTCAAAAGCAAGTTGGTGATATCTCTGAATTTAAAATATGCCACCTTAGGTTAGTTTTTCAGTCTAGGTACCTGCTGTTTTGGGTCTCTTACTAGTGCTTTCCCACAAGGCCATCAAGGTACATTTAATTCTTACAGCCATACTACAGTGAAGAGGTATCAGGGAGAGGGGAGCAGGGGTGAATTTATTCTTCTAGTAAAGCGATATTGGTGATGTATTTTGATTTCTTTACCCTCTCCTCTTTCTTCTCTCTTCAGTCCTTATGCTCCAGATTATTCTGAAATTTCTCTTGACATTATTGATAAATCTGTTCTTAAGCCTCTAATCACATGTTCACTTTTCCATTATTCAGGGAAAATGCTGTTCTGAGGTGACATTCCTGCTCCATTTTATCTGTTCCTTTTCAGGAACACTCTGAGTTCATCTTTTTAACAAGCTCATTTTATTACTCATGCAGTTAATTCTGCTTGAATTTTGTATTGGCATATCAACACTTTGTAGTGAGATAGCAAATTTACTGAGCTGTATTAAGTTGCTGAATCTTGCACTAACTTTTATTTCCAAGAGGATAAGGAAGCTGAAGATTCTAAGGTTCTGCCATGGATTAAAAGCACACAAGCAGTTTCACACTGCGTTTTTTGTTTATATACAAATGTTTCACGTATTCACTGCTTCTTTTGTTTAGTAGTTTCATAACAGCTGTTTGTGGTACTGTGTTGTTAAGGTGCAGAGGGATCAACATTGATGTCATACTTTTCAAAAAGCCAGATACAGGCCCTGAAGCCAAAAATAACATTCAGCACCTTAAGGGACTTGCAGTGTCCAGTGTTACAAAGTAATGATTTACGAGGAAAGCCAGAGGAGTTCTGCAGTACAGAGGAGCTCTTTGAATGGCTGGGGGCTGTCTTGAATCAAGTTAGCTTGTAAGTACTTGAATTTGTTTGATCTTTAAAAATGTTTTAAGTAAGGAAAACCACAATTTATTTTAAGAAATAGTCAAATAAAAATTAAGACAGACACTGTTTAATAAGTGAGAGTCTTTTATGTTAATGTTAATGTAAGTTAAATGTTTAAATGTTTATGTAAGTCTTAAATGATTTTACCTGTATTTTAGGGGTACCAATATGTACTGGGTTGGGCTGGGATAGAGTTAATTTTCTTCACAGTAGCTGGTGTGGTGCTGTGCTTTGATCTGTGATTAAGAATGTTGGTAACGGGATGTTTCAGCTATTGTTGGGTAGGGCTTGCACAGTCTCTCTGTCTCCTCTGTGCACTCCTTCTGTCTCTCCTATGGCCCTGCCAGTAAGGAGGCTGGGAGAGAAGCCAGCCAGCACAGCAGACCCCAGCTGAACAGAGGGATATCCCACATCATGGGATATGGTGACATGCTCAGCAGCAAAAGCTGGGGCAAGGATGGGTGGGAAATGTTCCAAGTTCCAGCTTTGTCTCCCCAAGTCAGTTAGAAGCCCTGCCTTCCTGGAGATGGCTGCACATCTGCTTGCCCATGGGAAGTAATAAATGAGTTCCTTTGCATGCTTTGCTTTGTGTGGAACTTTTCCTCTGCTTATTAAATTGTCGTTATCTTAACCCATGTATTTTCTCTCATTACCCTTTCGGTTCCAGGTGGGAATGGGTGAGGGAGCAGCTGTGTGGTGTTTGGGTGCTTACAGGGTTAAGCCACAGCACCATGAGATCTTTTGTATTGGTTGCTTGGTTATTAATTATTTGGCATTGATTTAGATGATATACATAGATCCTACTTGTTTGGTACAGGTTCTGATTACTAAGACATCCTATAGAATATTTGAAGCATATTTATTTCAGTTACTTCATTGTTTTTTCTTCCAGAGACAACAAATCCTCCAGCTTCTTATCAACCTATTGCTGTCCTGAGCCCAACACAGTGGTGGAAAAAGCTTTTTTGTGCACAATCACAGGCTTTATAATTCCTGAGAAGATTATTCAGTTATTGGAGCAGCTGTGGTAAGGATTGACAGAAACACATTACTATAGCACTTAAACACTTCTTATTTGAAATCACTTTTAAGTACTTTGCAGTTGTAAATAAATAGCAAAATACATAAATATAGACTTCTGTTTTAATTAGGAAATTAACTGGAAGCTTGACATTAGTATAAAATGCAATAGACAATTTTGAATGCCTTGAATTTGAAAAAGCCATGTAGTCATGACTTTGGTTTTTATCTGAATTTTTAAGAAACTGGCTGTATGGTACTCCTACATTTTTAGAATGCGGAGTGGATAGTATCTGGCTTTGATTGTTCATAATCTATTTCCTCTCTGGTGGTAAAAGTATTTGTGTCAAGCATAGCCTTAGACTACTTCCTTCAATGTCTTTTTTCTTCCCTGATAGCAATTATTCTCATTAAATTTTCAATTTTCTGAAAGACAGTGCATGCTGTAGGAAAGTCAGAACTGCTACTTTGCAACTTAGAACTTTTTCTAATTGCTACAACTTGCAGATTTGCCATGTATAAAACTATGATAGGAGTAATAGATAGTCAATCTTACTTTGTTCCCTAATGTGTTCTGACTATTTTCTTTCAAGTTTATTTATTATGGACTAAACTTTTTAACTGTTAATAATTTTTCACTGAAGTGTGTCTTTAATTGTTTTACTTTATAGTGTAGACTTGAATGTGCTGCCTATTCCATTATAATCACTGATTGTCTTGTCTTCTTGCTTGCAGTTGCTATTTTGGTGAGCCAAAACTGGCACACTGGCTGACCTTAACTGTGCATGGCTTTGCAGACAGCCCTGTTTCCTGGAGAGAAAGTGAGCATGGTTTCCACAAAGGAGGAGAGAACTTGTACAACTTTGTCATTTTTAGAAATCTGGACTACTGGCTTCACATGGCTGTAGGAACTCATGATGATTGTCCTCCATAAAGCTATGTCCACAGAAGAAGTTCTCTAATAATCCCTTGTTACTGACAGAAAACTAATAAAATATTTTTTGTACAGGTAGTTATGTAACAGATTAAGTACTAAGAGTCTGATCATGTTTTTTGTAGCCAATGGAAGGAATGGATTTTTGTTTCTTCACTGTCATACAATGCCATCTGAAAAACTTCACAGCTTTTAGGAAAAGTTAAGTTTTTGAGACTTTTTCTCAGGAATCCTCTTTTCCAGGAGCAAATTTAGAATTTAAAAGTCAGCTTTACAGATTGCTAGCTAAAATTTTTGTCAGGAAAGCTCATTTTGGGATTAAGTGTTTTATTTCTTTACATGAAAGGTCTGCAAATCCTTCATATCCCTGTTAAAGGTATTTCAGACTACATGCTAGCAAAGAACCCAAAGGGGTGGATGTGTTCTTCTTGATTTGGTAGGGGGTAGGAGAATAAAGGTGAGGAGAAGGTGTGTAGCACTGGGAGAGGCACCCATGAAATGTGGAAAAAGTGAAAGCTTACTGACTTGCCCCCCTGATTTTGCAGATCACAGTTGATTGCCAGAAGAAGTATGTTTCTGACAGTGAGGCAAAAGTCTGCTGCTTCCTTTCTTAACTGACCTACACACAGGCACACAAATCTCTACTTTCAAAGTGAGGGTGTGGTTCCTGCTTCCAGGCCAAGCCATGGAGCTGCGATGTTACTGCAGACACGTTTCTGGGAAGGAAGCTGTGGACGTGCCCTCACACAAAGCACTCAATGTGAAGCAGGTTTCACTAACAGTACGAGTCATGCTGAGAGCATAGGCAGCCATAAAGAATCCACATTACTCTTGTTGAAATCCATGGAAAGGTGGATGGTGGTTTGGGGAAGGTGGGATTTGGGGTTTGTTTTGAGGAGTGGGTACGTATCATTAAAGTATCAATGCAGTGCTAAAATTGAAGTTGTTCACTTGATGGGGTGAGAGATTGGTACTGGAAACTGGGGAAAAGCTGTAGTGGAAATGTCAGGATGAGTGGCACAGAAAAGCAGAAGGACTGTGGGAAGCAGCTAAGCTCTACTTTTATCTGTTTATTGTTTCTCTTCAGTGAGGAGGATCCTGCTGGATGATTTACCAGGTGGTATTTGTCTAGCACACCCCTCCACTACCCATAACCCTCTTTTGCTCAAGTTCTGCTACGTGTCCTACAATCACAACTCCAAAGAATCAGCAGTTTTCTAAATCATGATGTTATTTCTCAAAATTGTGCTGCATGAGATGTTTCTAGTAGGCTGCCAGGAGCAAGAATTACATGTACAGACACAGACTCACACAATCCCAAACTGAATAGACAATGGTACAAGAGTCTGGGAAAATTCTTGCCTTGGCACATGACTAGGGAATACTTAACACGGTTGTGTTTCATGACTGTGCATCAGTGTGAAGGGCTTAAGTGTTGACTGAAGTCTGCTTTTGAAAGTGTCTGTTGAGGCATTATGGACTTAGATAAAAGAAACTGGTAATGAGAAGTATCTTCCTTTTTCCTCTTGACCAGAAGATCAAGTTTTTACTTGAGACATCCTGGAAGTTACACCTGTAGCAAAAATTCTAATACAAAGTTTAAAATCCTACATTTTTATGAAAAATTGAAGTTTGCAGCTTCAGAGCTACTAACTGCAGGCCCTGTGAGTGTGATCATCTTTCTACCAGATTCTAGTAAAACCTTTTCCTCAACAGTATATGCGGGCATAAAACCAAGTGTAAAATATTCTGCTTGAGGGGGAAAAAACCCACCCAGAAGTAAGAATCTTCTATGGGTGGGTTTGCTTCCCATAGTATTCCAGAAGCAGCTGTAGGACTCTACTCTGAAGTGGCAGCAGTAGGACCAGGTGAAGTGATTTTTCTAATGAGAATCAGGTGAAAGTGATTTTTCTAATTGTTGCATGAGCACATTGGGCTCCTTTGTGGAGAAGGAGCTGCAGAAGTGCTGGTAGATGCACAGTGATTGCCTCAGTGAGGGCCGTTCTGGAAGGCAAGCTGAGAAAAAGGATTTCAGCTCCCGGTTGCTTCAGAATCTGAGCATTAAGGTTAATTTTTTCTTTTTAATTTTTTTTTGTGGATGTCTAGGGAAATCTTAGCAGGTTGGTGGTTACCTTCACTTCCTGTGTACACAGGCCATGGACTGCAAGCATTTCTCAAAGCTCAGTGTTGGGGAGGCTGTGCTGCATCCTACAGCCTGTAGTGGTCTGCTGATGTGATGATGGCTTCAAATGGCTTTTCCCCAGGGAAGGGATTAAAATACTGTCTGTGAATCCTGTAACTTGAACTGCTGGGTTGGTTTCTAGCTTTCTCCTGTTTTCTTTAAACAGATATAAAGTAAAATTGAGAAACCTCGTGCTGTTAATAGGCACTGCAGTTGGTCTAATCTGAGGCTCTGTGAGTGATACTGTGCTAACCAGATCCATGCTTCCTAGCAAGGCCAATGTTGCACTCATCTCTAAGGAGAGAGGCTTTCCTGTGCTTGCTGGATTTTGTAGTTGCAGAGAAGAAAAACTGGGGTGGAATTTATTCCTAGCTTACCTCAAAAAAAAAAAAAAAAAAAGGCCCAAGGTAATATTTTCCTGGGATGAGGTACAACAGCCTTCCCTTTACCATCCATACGCAGTACTGTGTCTCTCCAGGAGACTCCCAAGCATGGAGGAGACCCTTGCTGAGAAGAGGAACATGAAGGCATTGCTCACGTGTTTGGGGACCCCCTTAGGAGGGAAGATCTGAGACCCAGCCGGGTGGGCGGTGGTTCAAGGAGGAATTGGGCAGGGCACGGGAGGTGGAAATAAAAGCTTTTGCCTGAGAATGAAAGATGGCTGCTGGTGATGTTCTTGCCCTTTGTGCCTGCCTGTAAGCAAGGACAGGAAAATGCAAAATGTTCCTGAGAGCTGCCAAAGTAATGGGGAGCAGCTGTGCACCAGCTGCTTCTGAGATCAAAGGCAACTAAGTGCTTACTAAAAAATTTTGCCTCAGGGGAGTGTTTTATCTTGCATGGGGAAGGAGAGCCAAATATCTGAATGCAGAGACAAGCCTGAGGCAAGCTGGTTGTGTGAGAAGTAGAGGTTTTGTTGTCCTGGAATGCGGACAGACGGCGATAAGCCACTCCTTGAGAGCTAGGGAATTGCTCTGCTTTAACCTCAGCCTCTCTAGTGAGCTGTGCAGTCCCGCCTCTCTGCTGGTGGGTGGAGAGGGAATTTTGTTGAGAGGTTACTGGGGGGTAGCAGAATCCTCTGGAAAAGGGCCACAAAGGCCACGTGCTTTTCCAGGCACCCTATCTTGCCTGAGTGTTTATAGGTGTTCATAAGTTGGTTGGTGTAGAACAAATAGAGGACAAATTTTCATGTTGACAGAGGAAGATGAAAGCTGAGGTAGCTGGATAAAATGTGTTGCACAGAATCACTCTAAATAGAACATATCTGCCTTTTTGATTTGCAAATGCTGCCTGAATCAGAAACCTATCTGGAGAAATAAAGGTATGTATGCATCCCCCAAAGGTGTGCATCCCTTTAGGAAGACTGGGAGACTAATGATGGGGATTGTACCACGATTGATGGTTGTGTGAGAAAAGGAATGAGGGGACTCTGAGGAAAGTTAGAGATAAGAATGTGAAAGAGAAATTTCTTTCTCAGATTGTGGAGATGCAGGGGGAAAACAGGGAGACTTGGCACAGGCAGAGTTGAGGAAATGCAGGAGAGACAAGAACCTGTGCTAATCTAAGGCAGCTTGAAAGGGAGGTGACAGAGCTTAATGAAAGAGAAACATCAGTTCTCTTCTGGTTGCATCATGCTCTCATTTGCTGGGAAATATCCCTTTTGGAGAGGCTAGTCAATATGTAAAGTTGGATGACTGGAAAAAAAGCCAAGTTCATATCTCATCAGCCTGGGGTTTGAATAGCAATTGTGGGAGCAAGGAAGGTTTCACAAAGATGGACCATAATGTTCTTGTTGGAAGCATTTTGTGTGCTTTTATTATTCCTTGCTACAGGCTGCCTCTCTTTGGTTTTTAGAGAAGTTATAGAATGTTCTTGTTGGAAGCATTTTGTGTGCTTTTATTATTCCTTGCTACAGGCTACCTCTCTTTGGTTTTTAGAGAAGTTATAGAAATGCCAAAAATGTACAACTGTCTTGAGATAGATCAGATTCTGTTGATGTTGCTGTTAATTGCAATTGGCAGCTGGGCTGCTCACCCAGTGCTGCAGAGCCACGGTGGAGCTTTGCTCGTGCAGGGAGTGTCCCTGCTACAGCTACTACAAAAAGAAATGGAAGGGCAGAGAAAAGATTTGAAGGAAAAGGAGAACTTAGAGGGGTGTTTCTCTTCCCCCTCTCATGGGAGGTGAATAGCAAACCAGTGGCTGATCTGGGATTAGAATGAAAGCTTTTTGTAGCTAGTCCAGTACTCTAGCTGGTAGGTTATAGTTCTTTTGATGCTGTTAATTGAAGATTAATGCATGCAATTGACTCTGTCTTAATGTGGCAGCTATGCTGGAACATGCTTGAACTGATTCTCTTTATAATTTTTATTCGCAGAGTGGAGCTTAAAGACCAAAACTGGAGACTAATTGACTTAGTGGGCTATTAAATAACCACCACCTTCTGAATAGTAACAAGAACTTCAGAAATATCTACTATAAACTAAGGCAACTTCTTATAAAGCAGTGGCCTCTGTTTCACCCTTGGAAGTAGCTTCCAGCACTATTGAACAGAACTTATTTAAATGCAGCTGTATACAGAAGCAAAAGGGGAGCTAAAGTGACTTTGAGCAGTTTTCAGCTTTCCAGAAAGCCAAGAGCAGGGAGCCTTGGCTAAAGCAAGTTTCTTTTAGCTGGCTTTCTTAGAACAATTCAGGTATTAGAATATGGATGTGTTTGACTTGGGTAGTTGAAGAATATCCTAAGCACTGGAATAGGCTCTTCTGCACTTCCCCACCCCACTGTAAAATATAGATAAATAATGTTATTAATATTATTGCTGTTAATGCCATGGGGAGATGTCCAGGTTCTATAGATACTGACAGCCTTTCTTCATCATCTTCCAGTAGGGGTACAGAGAATGCAAAGGGGCTAAGTTTTATTGTGTGGTTAGAGTTGAATAACAGCACATTTATTGATTTATCATGCAGACAAGTATTTCTAATTTTGTCACTGTTGAAGTTTTTAGCCCTATTCAGTGCTGCCAGGAGTATGCATTTTAAAAAGGTTTTCTCTTGAGAATCTACAGGAAGCTAGTGCTATAACATGGCAATTTTCACAAGTTTTTGTAGTTTGGCATGGTATAAAATCCTTAATGATCTGGGCACTACTCTGTCATTTGAACAATACTGACTCTTATTTATGAAGAGAGCTTTCTTCTTTGTTATTGATGGGAATGAAGAATTTAAATGGTCAGCTTTTGCAGAGCAGATGCAAAACCCAGCAGTGGTACGTTGGTCTTTATGCCTGTTTTTTAGTCAGGTGCTAAATCCATCTTTTGCTCTCCTGGTGTCAGAACAAGGTGTTGTAGTCCCATAAAATGATTTAAATATGCTCACGTATTTTTGAGCTTTGTGATCATCAGGTATAATCTGCTTTCCTATAATTGACTTAAATGCCATATCATGTACTTGTGACTGATCTGGCAGGAAGGTGGTGGTGTGTTCCTGGTGTCACTGGCCGATGTCTGTGCTGCTGTTCAGGATGACATGACTTGCATCTCTCATATTAAATACTTCAGAGTCACAGTGTGACACTCATGGAACCTCTGTGCCTGCACTGATTTTAAAGGTCAGTAGGAATAGCTGGCATTTAGCAATTCAGTGTATGGGTTTGCAAGCTCCATGAATTAAGTATTTAAAATTATATAAGCACCTTCAGATTATATCTGTAAAAAGCAGCAGTCCCTACAGAGTTTTGAAAACTTTAAAAAAGCAGACTATTGTGTTGTTTATTTGTGACAATTAAATTCCCAAGGCACTGGCAGCCTTCAGGGAGTGCATTTCCTTTTCTTCTCAGAGCAGAGGTGCAGAAAAGTGGGTGTGCTGAGTAGTGAGCCCCCTGCACTGGCTGGGGGACCGTGTGAGGGATTACAGTGCTCTTTGGGCTTCTACTTTGGTGGAAGTGGAAATTTGGTAGAGGAGTTTTGGTTGGGTTTTTCGGGTTGTTTTGGGGTGAGGTGGGATAGAACACGAGGACAGACAGTTTGAGATAGAAAGTGAGGGGTGCCTGGTGTGCAGTGATAGAGACCTCCAGGTTTTTCTTGTAGCCCTGGTAACAAATTGCTGGCTGACCTTCTACAAATAGCTCAGCAGTTCTGAGCTGCTCTGGCACTTTCCCATTCAATGCAACAGCCTCAGAGATGCTCCTTGCTTTGCAAAGCACTCTGAGAGAGCCATAGGTTACCATTTAGCGTTCACAGAATTTACCTCAGAACCTGCAACTGGTGCTTGGCACAACCATTTTCCTCTGAAGACTGCTAATCAGAGCTGGGGTGGTTCTGGCCGGGGCTTCAGGGCAAAACAAGTCCCGTCTTTCCTCTACCTGCCTGGAGGGTGATGTAAGTGAAGGAGGTGGGATCGGGTTTGCTATGCTTAAGGCAAGTCTGTAATGTGCTGGAAAAACATGGCCCCGTTTAGTCAGCAGCATTGCAGACAGCAGAGGGATGAAGGGTAGCTAAGGGTAACATGGAGCATTTGGGATATTTATAAAAATGTGAAATGGCTTTACTTGTTAAAAGAATGGTTGAGCATCATTAAAGGCATCAAAAGCAAAGTGGGAACACGCTTTGTGAATCAGGAGGAAGAGCAGTCCTTAGCAGTTGCTAATCTATTTATGTTCCAGTCATGCTCAGAGTGTGGCTTTGAGGTCTGCAGCTCTTGTAATTGCCTGGAATATGTCACTCTGCAGCAAGATTCATTGTTCTGCTCTCCCTGAGAGGAAGGCTGGGATTTTTAGCTGTAGGACTTTGCTTTCAGTCAAGCAGGGAGACATTCCCGTGCATTGTTTTGCCGAAACACTATTAATTATGGCTCCCATTATAAGCATGTCAGTTCCATGTGACCTAGGCAAAAATTGATGCATTTGGTGGGAAGCAGCCAAACCTTTATTTTGGGGATTATACATGAGGTTTAGGAGCCAGGTTTTGATCCCTGTTGATAGAAGTCCCTTAAACTTTGCAGAATCAGTAGGATGCTTTTTTGGTTCCCTGATTTCTCAAAGGGTCAGAGACTTTATTTTTTTCTTTCCTTTTTCTCTGCTTCTTGCTGCCAGGCTTTCTTTGCTATTCCCCAAGCAACGCTCAAAACATTTAGACATTAAGCTTCTCATTAAATTAGAGTGAAATCAGAGCTCTGTGCCCTGCAACAAAGATTTAGAGGGGCAAGATTCAGCAGGGATTGAACACGTTTTTGGGAAGCGATATAAGATGTGGCTTCAAAAGGGCTTCCAGCCCAACCTCACCCCTGTTACTTTGCATGGGAACCTCTCTCCTCTCTGCCTTCCCTTGAAGAGAAGTGAGTGCTTTTTTAAATAATGAAGAATTCCTGTAGTTTTCTTTCAAGTCCCCAAGGTATTGTTGGCCGTGGGAACCTCTCATATAGCTCCTGTGGTAGTGGGAGCTTGGAGCGCAGCCACGACACCTCCATGTAAGACAGCACACGAGCTCAAGGCAAAGCTCTTCACTGCTGTTGGCAGACCAGGTGGAAAAGCCAATGTTTTATTCTACAGATTTGGTTTTTTTGGTGAATGATAAGCTATGTTGACTTTTCCTCTCTGGGGGCTCAGAGTGGAGTTGCTGCTCAGTTTCAACTAAATGTGAGATTTTTTTAGATGCAGATGCTCTTCCCTCTGCTTCTTCTCTAATGCATGGCTAGATGAAAAGAATTGTATGCTGAAGGACCTCTTGAGTGGTGAGCTGTGAAGAAAATCATTAGCATGACTGTCAGAAGGTAGGCTTGTCCCATGCAGGGCTGCTTTGGTGCTTCATAATCTGGAGCAGCTCTTTCTTGTCTTACTCCAGAGTATGCACTGCTGAGGTGGCTCTGGAAGTTCAAGTCCTCCTGGATTCACTGACATCTGTTTGTCAAAGTTGAAAACTGCTGTGGTTACACATGATGGATTCTTGGCTGAAGCTTTTTCAATAACACAGAAATGGCTTCATGAACCAGACTTTGTCCAAAATGTCATGATGCTTGTCCCTGTAACTTGTGAGGACATGGTAGAAGCACCGTGGGTTTTTAAGGCGTACAGCTCGTACAACTACTACTCTAAAAGGGTTGTGGTTGGCCTCCTTATTACCTCCAAATTCAATTTCAGCAAAAACACCCTAAAAAGGATAAAGATGAAAATGGATTTAGAAATTGGTCTTGGACATGGACTAAATATGAAAACTTTTGCCTTGAATCTTTTTGATAACAGTCTAGAAAGATACACAGTATTTTCCAGACAAAAGATGAGATTCTGACATGTTTCTCTCCAAATAATCTGAGAGTCTCGTGGTCACAAGAGAACAGAATGTTTAGATAGTTGATTGCAGTGTACATAAAGAACTCTCAGGTTCATCCACAGTGTCCTGGATTAGGTAAGAACCTGTCCTTTTTTCTTCCTAATGAACAAATAGGTTACAATGCCAAATACCTCTGAGCATGTTAAGTTTATTCCATTTACAATCAAATGAGATGAGATACTGCCCTGTCCTAAGAGAAAAATCTACAAATACAAGAATCTGTGCAAAAGAAATCAAGAAGCTGATCAGTCTTGTGCAAACTCTTTTGGTTTCTTGACCTTGTACAACTATGGCAAGAAGAAAAGCCTCTTCATAATTGCCCATGAAAGGCATATAAATGCTTTTGTTGCAAGGATGCAGGCTTATAAATTAGTACTGCTGTGGGTGGCATCATCTGGTGACAGTGGGCCCTAGAGCTGAGTCCTCTCATCAGCTCTGAGTTCTTCTGTGTGACCCTGAGTTGGGGCATATTTTTCTGGAATCAGTTTTGTCAAAGAATCCTGTTTCCATTCAGAAGTAGAAATAAGCAGCAGCTTCTTGTGGACTTCAGTTTCTCTTGGCTTCACTCATCTTCAGTTTGCCTTTTTTTTTTGGTCAATGTTTTTTGACCTCCACAGATTTTCCCCTCTGTCTGTAATTTGAAATGACTACAGTTGGTTTTACTGCAGAGGGTATAAATTTTATTCCTGCTGTCTAAACCCTTCCTGCATGAGCTTTCTGGATGTTCTCACTGAGGGATTCACTATGGGTAGTAGCACATTAAGAGTGAAATGGTGCAACTCCTGAGCACTTTGCCCAATTTCTAATCAGTTCTCATGCTGAACATGAAACACCATAGCCTGCTAGCAGCACCATGTCAAGTGCAGTACAATTGTGTAAAAACAGACTATCTTTGCCTTCTGGTACTTCCTTTAAAAAAAGTCATGAAGAAGAGGAGCAAAGCTGCACAAAACATTTTGCTGTTACTACAAAAGGGAGGCTGCAGAAGAGGGAAGTGCAGAATGTTTCACCCAATCCAATGTTTTTAAACTTGATTTGCCTTCTTAAGGAAGGATCAGAAATGTCCTTGCCTCGTGGTGCTGCAGTTGGATATAGTGCTGCTGTTGAGCTGTGTCCCTGTAGCTGCTCCGAGGGCGCTGCTGCCAGCAGGATAATGCCCTCTTTACCAGGTACTGGGGAATTGCCCAGGGGATCCATCACTGCTGCTTTTCCTTCTCTTTCCATGGCATCTGGCTTGCCTTGGTGATGGAAAATGTTAGTACATGGGAAAATCCTGAAACAGGCTGTCAGGAGCAGTAACAGTGTGAGACAGTGAAAACCAGTTTTGAGATATTGTCAAGAGCCTGGGGACATTTTCTGGGAAAGGAATTGAAGCTGACCCAATCGAAGTCTGGACTATTAAGTTAATTATCCTGTCATGAGTTTTTGAAAGCAAAGATGGAGCTCTATTAGCATGTTGGCTTCATGGCAAGTGAGAGCTGGCTGGAGCCTGTTCATCTGAATGTATTTTTGGGATGAATTAGAGTCTAAAAGCCTGTGGGTTTTGCTGAAAAATGACATTTTGAAAGAAGCAAGTTGGCTGCTAGGATTCAGAATCACAACAGAGCCAAAATAAGCTTCATATTTCTTAACCTCCATGTCACTGTGAGGTCCAGATTATCCCAGGTGATATGCAAATGCACAAGGAAGGAGAACTGTGAGCTGCCAGGTTTTCATGGGAAGGGGGCAAAGGAAAATAAACCACAGTTGTCCATTATGTAAATGTATGGCAGGTATGAAAAAGACTGGGCCATTCAAACCTGATAATGTTTGTGAGGAAAGGCAACAAGAATAGGAAAAGGGGGTAGGGATATGAGTTAACTGAAAACTCAGACTGTGACTTCAGCATTTGGCACAAGTCAGCAGAATAAATAAAGCACAGAGATGCTGGGGGGCAGGGAAAGAGACGTGTCCAGAGCAGCATAAACAGCGAGTCCTGAGCCAGGGTACTGTGCATTGTGCTAGCAGGCATCAAGTTGGCCTTGTGGGAAAGCTGGATAACAGCAAACAGACTGAAGGACTTGAATACAAGCAACCAAAAGATTCTGCTCCAGTCATTTTTGTGCTCTGGTAGGAATCGGATGCAGCTCCAGGAGACTTCAAGGATGAATACTGACATAATGCTAGGAGAGAAATAGGCTCTCTTTTTGTTAGAAAAGATGCAGATTAGATGAAATTGTGATTTATGTCATTCTGAGCATGTAGGGAGCTGGCATCTAAGGTTCAGAAACCAGTGTATTACAAAGGCTCAAGGAAAAAGGAAGTCCTGAGGGACTGCTTATGCTCTCCTGATACAAAATAATCATTAGAAAAGATAAACTTATCAAAATTAGGTAGTAAATGTAATTTTGGCCAGATTGTAGCCAGCAGTGCTCAAGGCCTGTGTGAGCCCTTCATGTCAGTGTGAATGGGCAATTAAGAGCCTAAATGTCTCTGTTTCTCTAATGTCGTACAGCAGCAGCTGCAGGTAGCCCAAACCAAAAAAGTGCAAAGCTTCCATGTTCCTTTTCCAGATATTGCTGGCCTCTTCAGCTGGGAAAGGTTTTACGCATCCTTGTCAAAAACTGCTCAGAGTGTTGGTGAAGTTCTGCTTCACGGGTGGTTGAACAAAGGCAAGGCAGCAGAGAGGGATGGAGGGGGTTAAACACAGGGGCAGATTCTGTACAGATCCAAAAGATGAGGGAGAATACAGTGCTCAGCCTTACAGGGGCTCCTCTTTCATGAGGCTCCTGCCTCTTCCCTCAGGAAACCTGAGGGACATCATTCCTTATAAATCTTTATTTTGTATGATTCAATCGGGGGGTATGTAGTTCCTGCTAGAGTAAGAAAACTACTTCATGGATTAACTCTTTCTAGGCAGGAAAACCCCATGCAGATGAAATAACAGTCCAAAATCATTTCACTGTTCTACTTTCTGTTTAAAAAAGAAATTAAGCTTTTTGTTTACCACAGAGGACATCAAGGAGGACGCCTGATATCCACCTGTAGAGAGCCTGGAATTCCTTGTGAAAGTTTCCCCATCTTATATAATCTTGCACTAAGAACCTTTAAAGTAAAGCTCTGAAGCTGTGCCAGGATGCCTTGGTCTGCAGTTTTGAGACCATTTCTTACTTTCATAAGTGTTGAATTCAGAAACTGTACTGCTACAATGGTAGGTCATTGTGCCAGGGAGATGAAACTGAGTTTGAAGTTGTCATGATATAACAAGACTTGTTAGTGAAACCTTTAAAAAAAAAGAACATTAGAGACAAAAAGTTAGCTAAAATTTTTATGATGGGTCAAAAACCCTATAAACTTATTGAGTAAGTTATCCATGTAGGATATATATTTGACTACTGAATATTGTTATTTGACTACTGAATATTGGGTGTGTGTAGCTGGCTTATTATGTATCATATTTTAAATAAGGGATTTTAAAAATTTAAGCAAGATTTCTTTCCAGTTTGTTTTTACTGACAGTTTTGTGTATAACTCTTATGCTTACTGTCAGAAATATAAAACTTCATGACTGTTTAAAGCCTAGGTTCATTAATTTGCTCAAATAGAAAAAAGCAGGTATGAGGAGCTACAGAGGATTCTCTCAAAATCTATAACTGAGATTTTTGAGAAGTTGGAGGTCATTTTGCTTTGCTGCGGGGCTGTGTAAATGGTTATATGCTTGTCATTTAAACTGGTTTGGGGTTTTTTTACTCATTCTGGGCACCCAGCCAGCCTAACTTACAAAACTGCAATTATCATGATTGTTAGGAACAGTTCCCCTTCTTCCCTTGGATTTCTTCTGCCTTGCTTCTTTTCTTCTTTGAGGAAGTCTTAAATTTTCCTGTCAGTTTTGAGGAGACCTCGATTTTCCCCTTAGGGGTTCCCACAGAGACACAGAGTCACAGAGGCCCTCCAGCTTCCTGATAAATGTAATCCTATCAGAGGCAGCCCCAAGTCAGAGTGTCACTGCACAGGATCAAATCCCCCACCTACAAAGCCAAGTCTTGCTGCTGGGAAGACCACAGCGCTCTGGGTTTAAATTTTATCTAAATTTCTAAATATATTTTGAATTTGAAGGCTGAGAGGCTTTGGCATTTGCACCATTCCTCATTTACAGCTGCCCTGTTTCTGTGGCAGGTGGTCAGTGAACACTTCCAAGGTATTTTGATGCCTTTCCACAGAACACGAATCAAAGAGGAAACACCAATTGATTAGTACACCAATTTGACCAGGCCTTGCTTCAGTTGCCATAAATTTGAGCTCCGGTCCAATTTCCAAATTCTTCCATTGAGTCTAAGGGAATTCCAATTAAACAGGTGTGAAATGGATCCCAAGGTGTAGCTAGTGATGGGCAGAAAGGTTCTTGCCCTGTTCTGTCAGCTGGCAGCAGGTGTTGGGCACCAGCAGCCTCTGGGCTGCAGAGCTGTGCTCTGAGGGCGCCTGGGATGGGGCAGCACTTACTGCACTCCTGCCTCTGGCCCACATTGTCCAGAAGGAATGAGCCACTTCTGCCTGGCTCCTGGATGGCTTCTTTCCATGCCTAGGGGGTAGGCGTGGATGGCTTTGTTATCAGGGAGGGCACCCTGAAGGGGCAGCTTGGTGCTGCTGCTGCTGAGAGCCGGGATCGAGCTGTGAGGGGCCGATAGCGCCTTGGCCTGGGGGGGCAGTGGGGAAGTCTGGAGCCTGAGCAGCGCTGCCGCTGCTCTTTGGCCATCAGGGATTGCAGGGGCCGGGCACGGCAGCCCCTCTGCAGCGCCTCAGGCAGAGCTGGAGCTCCTGCTGTGCCCGACAGGAACAGCGATGGAGGAGCTCCTTAATCCCGGCCGTGCCTCTTTCCCGCGCTGCCCGTGGGTCTGGGGAGGGATGCTCGGGTTCTCCTTCCTCCTCCTCCCGTGGTTTCAGTTTGAGGCGGGGCCCGGAGGGAGAATCCAGCGCTTTATCTCAGCCGTGCCCTGCCTGGCCGGGCTGCTGTGCTCAGCGATAATGCACCCCTGGCTGCGGGTGCTGCAGCTCTGCTCAGGTTACAGCTGCTCTCCTAGGTCAGGATGAGCTCACAGGAGCTCTAGGAAAGCCCGAGATGGGCAAACAATGATGGTGTGTTAGGTTCTTGTGTAGTCTGGCTGTCGCAGACATCCTTTCTGAAAAATCCTTTCCTTAGCATTTTTCCTCCTGAGAAGCTGAGAGGCCTCAGGAACAAAATGTAAACAATGATTATCTGCTGCTGTGGAATGCCACAGGTGGATCTGTGATTGGTCTCATAGAGTTGTTTGTAATTAATGGCCAATCACAGTCAGCTGGCTTGGACTCTCTGTCTGAGACAGAAGCTTTTGTTATCATTCTTTCCTATTCTATTCTTAGCTAGCCTTCTGATGAAACCTTTTCTTCTATTCTTTTAGTATAGTTTTAATGTAATATATATTACAAAATAATAAATCAAGCCTTCTGAAACATGGAGTCAGATCCTCGTCTCTTCCCCAATCCAAAAACCCCTGTGAACACCGTCACAGTGCTGGCCAGGTACTGTCTGTCAGGGAACTTCCCGAGTTCAAAGCACCTTCCTGGGATACAAGATTCTGCTGAGGATGTCTGAAGTCTCATTTATTTTCAGCCAACCAAACCCTGCAGTCAGGAACTTCTGGGCAATTTTTATATGGCTCATTTAATTATTTTATATATATTAACACTAGAGACTGCTGTGTTGCTTAGAATCACAGAGCACCCTGAGTTAGAGGGATCACAAGTCCAACTCCTGGCCCTGTGTAGGACACCCCAGCAGCCACACCATGTGCCTGAGAGCATTGTCCAAACGCTTCTTGTACTGTCAGGCTTGGTGCTGTGACCACTGCCCTGGGGAGCTGTTCCAGTGCCCCGCCACCCTCTGGGTGAAGAACCTTTTTCTAATATCCAACCTAAACCTCCCCTGACACAACTTCAGGCCATTCCCTCATGCCAGCTCAGTGCCAAAACTGTGATTTTAATGCCTGTGTGCCCAGAACTGTCTATAAGGAGAGGTGCCACATCTCTTGCTCAGTGACTTTCATTCCCAAAGCATTAATTTACCATGTGAGCATTGGATGGAAGCATCCTGCTGTCAGGAAGTGCAGTGAGGAGCTGAATGGCATTTTAAAAGTAGGCTAGCCACAGATTTCCAGAAATGCCTCACTTAATTTCAGGTTTTGAGGTACCTCATTGATATAATTCTTGCACACCTACTGCTTTTTCTTTTCCTCATTGAAAACTGTTTTCAATCAATTATGTTTAAAATGTTTAATGTCTGTGAAAAATCTGTTTGCTGATCTAACCTGCTAAACCTGTAACAGAATGTAAAAGAATTGAATTAATGTGAAAAGTAGATTTGCCTTCATCTGAGTGTGACAATGGGGTATCCATTGTAGGGGAACCTGAACTGCAGACCTCAGGGCTGTATTTCTTTCAGGTGTTAAATGCAGCAGCCTATCTTCCTGCACTAGGACCTTCCAGAATGATCAGGGATCTGAATGATTTTTTTCTTTTTAACAGTTTATTCTGAGAGAGGGTTGTGAGAGATTTCCAAATTTCCTGCTTTACATCATTAGGACTAACAATTTGCAAAGACCTTTTGAAGGTATTGGAACCAATTCTCCTGCCCCACAGACTAATATCAGTTACTTCAGATGTTTATGATTCTATGGTAAACTAAAGCTGTTCTTATGAGCTGAAAGAAGTTATCCAAAATGTCCCCCAAAAAATGAAATTGTTGCCCCTGGTTCCTCCACCACAATGGCTGGTGTGTATTATTTTTCTTTGAAAAAATTGATGTCAAGACCTGAACTTTCTCTTCCCCTGGATGTGTAGACTTTTTTCATCTCCATTCAGAATCCAATTTTCTGCCAACAAGCAATTCCTTCAGAAACATTAACAAACAAAAGTGTGACTTCAATTATTCTTAGCTATGGCATAATACTGTCTTCAGAAATCCTTCTGTGGGTGTTACAGTCCAGCTCTTGAGATAACAGTTAAAATTCAGAGCCTTATTTTGACATGATTGGCCCTGAGAAGCCCACCAAAACCAAGCAGAAAAACATCTAGTGGCCACAGTGGCTTCTCTTTGTTTTCTTATTTTGATCCCCTTGGTATGAGGAAGCGGTCACTCAGTTAAAGAACTCCCAGATTTTCACAGCTTCAATTTTGTTGACTGTTATTAAGCATCCAAAATAATGCTTCCAGCATGTCCATTCTGGGTTTATCAAGTTTCCAGCTTAAATCCCCATCCATCTTTCTGAACATAAGGGCAGGAGAGGTGGGTGGGTGTGTGTGTACAGAGGCTAGAAGCAAAGAAATATGGGGCCATTACATTTTTTGACATTTGAACATGGAAAGAAAATGATATCATTTTGTAATTTTTACTTCACATAGTGCAAGCATTATATTTTTAGAAGTGTTTGTTTTGGTTATTCCTGCCATAGTAGGCAGTTTTAGGTTTGTTTTGGTTTTTTTAGTAATATTGTTTGGTTAAAGATCTCAGTCCACCTTGGCAAGCTCAGTGAATTCCAAGAACCTGGTATTTGTCAGGAGCAGCATCTTATGTCACAAAAGTTGCGGCTGTCAGCAGCCAGTTGATTCAGCATGTGACTTTGGGGGTGGCCTCAGTGAGTGCCTTTTCCTACTGAAACAAATAATACAGTTTTGTCTGGCAGTCAGAATGTTTTGCTGGAGATGGTTATGAGTCTTGGGAAGCACCATCTTGGAACTACTGGTTTATTAATGTGGTGGTGTTCCCAGGGGTCCCAGGATGAGGGAAGAGATGAGAGTCTTGACTCCATGTTTCAGAAGGCTTATTTATTATTTTATTATATAGATTATACTAAAAGAAAATGATATACTAAAACTATCCTACAAGAATAGAAGAAAGGATTTCATCAGAAGGCTAGCAAGGAAAGAAATGGAATGGAATGATAATAAGATCTTGTGACTGACCAGAGAGTCCGAGATAGCTGGACTGTGATTGGCCATTAATTAAAAACAACCACATGAGACCAATCAAAGATGCACCTGTTGCATTCCACAGCAGCAGATAATTACTGTTTACATTTCATTTCTGAGGCCTCTCAGCTTCTCAGGAGAAAAGATCCTAGCAAAAGGATTTTTCATAAAATATGTCCATGACATATTAGACCATTATGAATTGATATCTCACCCTGCAGAGTTGCACAGTTGCTGCTCTATAGTGAGTGTTTAGTTAGTTGTACCCAGACCATGTGGAACAGAGGAGTTACAGTGGCTCTAAAGGCTCACACTGCCCACTCCTTGGGTAGGCCACGTGGTTCTGCTTCAGCATGACTGCCATGGCTGGGTTCACCTTCATTGATTGAGGCAGAATTTGGAACAAAATGTAAAATTTCAAGGAGTTGCTGAGGCCAAAGCAATGTTTCCAGTGTAAGGCATGGATTTGTTTTGGTTAAGTACTGAAATCCTGTTTATCCTAGAGGAAATAAATTTCTTTTTCTTTGCCTTAATAACTTTTCTTTATGTTGTTTTTCAAAGCAGGGTAAAGAGGACTCCTGTTCCCTGCTGTTCAGAAGGAGCCTCCTGTGCTTCAGTGTGTGCCCACTGCTCCAGTGCTGTCACTGGGCACCACTGGGAAGAGCCTGGCTCCATCCTCCTCACACTGTCTGTGCCTTCCTTTCTGTATTGTCCTTCCAGGAGATATCAGAGTGGTTGAAGTCCCCTATGAAGACCAGGGCCCGAGACTCAAAATCTGAGTTTAGACACAGGTACTGATAATGTCCTCCAGACTGTGTGGAACAGGTATACATGCACCTGATATTCTTGTCAACTGTAGCTCTTCCAGAATTGAGTGCAGTAAGAATGAGGACTTCAGGGAGAACAGCTGCCACTCCTCTGCTTCTTTCTGTAGCTCCCTTTATGTACTACACAGTTTTTTTGGTGGTTTCTAATTCTACTTATTTTTTGTATTTTTCCCTGTGCAGGAAGGATGAGGAGGACCAGAGTTTTATCACCATCTTCTCATTTTGCATCACGCTTCAGCATCTTCGCCCATAAAACAGCTTTTCATCCTGTGAGTATCTCAAGCAATAATTATATCTAGGGTTTGTTTGTTAGGAAGCTTGGTGCATGACTTCAGTCATATCCCCCCTGAGTAAGGAAAGAAAATGCAGAGGGCTGTGAGTGAAGTATTTTCTAGAAACATCTGAGGGGCAGTACAAGGCAGGACCATGATGTACCATACAGATGCTCTCCTTCCAGATACTTCTTTCCTTGGAAAGGCAAACCCACCAGTGTCCCATTCCTGTAGACCTGAGCTCAATGACTGAAGGTTGCCAACTCCAGCTGTGTTGGAAGCTCTGTAACAGTCTGTGTTGACAGCTAGTGGCAGTTCCTTAGGATGGAAAATCATGTGGCAAGCTGTGAGTGAGTTGAGGCATTTCCCCCCTCCTACTCTCCAAAGCACACTTGTCATGTCCCAGATCAATGTGAAAGTGCCTGAACTTCCAGCAACAAACCCAGGTAGAGCCCTGGCTTCATTTATTGAAGTAAGTTTTACCTGTCCATTTGGCAGAAATGGTTTGTTTGCTGCCTCATTCCCTAAGTGGTTGAAGTCCTGTTTTATCCACTGTTTGGGTAAAGTTAAGCAATTTATAGCTCAGTATTATGTGTTCTTTTCTATTCTTTCCAAGTATCCCTGACTTTAGGAAATGAATCCCACCTAAATTGGTAATTTAATTCACCTGAACATTTTTCCATAATAATAATGGTGCAGCTTCTAAATTAAAGTGTCTCTTAGCAATGTTGTCAATCCAGAAGAGGACTTGCTCAGAGGAACTGTTTCAAATACCAGATTCATGAACACAGAAAAAATCTACAGGCAGGTTTAGATCTGCAGATTACCCCAAAATATTGTAGGTTACTTTACAAGGTTGAGACCTTGCTCTGATTTTTGCTCGAAGTAATGCATCAGCAGAAGGTGGGATTAAGTGCACACAGGTGGCTTTCAAACAGCTCCAAGTACCTTCAGCCCGTGGGTCTCTGCTACTATTTACTCATCTGGAGAAAAGTTATCTTGTTTACTTCCAAAAAGAAATTTGAGTATGATAGAATTTCCTTGGGTAAAGTGGCTGGTGCAGTCCTGTGGCCAATGCTCATCAGTTTGCTGTTTTGGGTAGTGCCTGGGCTGTTGCCTATTTCAGAAAGAGAACTCAAACTTCATGGAAGGGACTCCCACACTGCATTATCAAGGCTCCTGTGCTACTTTTAAATTTCAGCACCAACACAGCCAGTTGCCTCACAGATTGTCTCGATGTTCCATAACTAATTAAGCAAATCGTGTAGTAGTGATTACAATGGATAGTCTTGACAGGAGATGCAGGGGTCAGAAATAAGCAAGGCTATAAAACTAGCTGAATTTTATATTCCAATACCATTATTCCTAATTCTGCTAGCCCTCGACTATACACTGGCACCCAAACAGGAGATTTGCCTTCAAGCCTAAAGGAGGAAAACCAGATTTATTTTTTTTTTCTGTTAAAAAAAAAATCTCCTATGGAAGTTCTCTTGGCAGTCATTTAGAAAGATACTGTTTCTAAGTTCTTGCATTACCCATGGGTTTAGAAATTTGTGCTGCCCCAAAATCCTCCAAATTTACACAAGAATTAACACAGAAGACCCATTTTGAAGTACTTCTGGGAAGCTGTGACCCCAAATCTGGAGCTTTACAAGAAATGCTGTCTGCAGAGTTTACATGTCTGGGAGAACATCTGTGACTATGGTTGGATTCAGTCATCAAAGCCTAAATCTGATGCTTCAGGTTAGGAGCTCTGTGCAGTACTGCAAATTTATGCAAAACAGTACAAGCATCAGCAATGAGTCAGGCTCAACAAAGACCTGTCTCTTCTGTGAAGAAAAGCCTTGAAAGCACTCTTTTAAAAATGTCTTAAGACAGTTTTTATGATATTTCAGGTTTTCTTGCTTGTTATTAGAGGTCTATAATGTTCCTGTTGTTGTTCTATTATGGCTTTGCAGAGACTGAACTGGACTTGACTGTAACCTTCACACACATCAACAGATACTCAGTGACCCATGCTGAAAGGAATGGGACAGTGTTTTCCTGAAGAAACACTATTCCTCTAGTCCAGTGTATGGACAAAAGGTGTGTAATATTTATGCATGAGAACATGATTTGTTAATAGTGTCAAGTTAGTTACTGACAGTGCAAAGGAAGTGGCCTGAATGACTTTTTCCAGTATTCAGGAATTTAAAACAGTCAATAAATTATTTCCATTTTATCATGCAAACTGTAGGCAGCACAACAGGCTGACTGACAGCAACACAAAAAAATGAATTAAGCAGAATTATTTTTTCAGGTTAACTGCCTGTACCTTCAACTGATTTAATTCTAAATGTCTTCACTGTAACAGTTCTTTCCTGTTTAAGGAAAGCATAAATAATCCCCCCAGCTAATACATATATATATATGAACACCATGGCCTCAGAGGTGCTAGAAAAGCAATCTTTTTACAAATTGAACTCTAAAAGGTTTGACATGACAGAACTCATAGGTAAAGGTATCTTTTATTCTTCTTTTCACTAAAATCAAATTCAACCAAGGAATTCTAACTTAAACCCCAATATTGTAAGGGAAACAGTCTTTTTTAAGAGATTGCAAAAAAGCATTTACTGAACATTAGTTTGAACTCTAACAAAATAATTAAAAGCAGAATGACTCCCTATGTCTTCTTTCCCCATCTACCTCCTGTTAGAGAAAACTTACATAAAATTTACATCAATAAATTAATATTCAAGTTTTAATTTGAAGGAAATTAAGAGTTTTTAAACAAAATTAAACAAATATTAAAGCCTCTAAGTTACAAGATTTATTTCAGCAACTTCAAAACTAGAATGGAAGTGTCTTTGAAAAAGACAACTCTGTGAGAGAACCACATTTAAAATGTGTTAAGAAATATTAGTTTTATTTAACCAGTTTTCACAGCTGAATATTTATTCTATAAAAACTTTACAGATTGTACAGTTTATATATAGTTCAAACTACTAGAACAAAGAAGTAGGTCCCACAGATGCAAAAATACTGTACCAATTCAAGGTAAAGGCAGATTTACACACTGTACAGCTCTCCACTGGGAAGGGGAGGTGGGTCAGTTCCAAGTAAAAAGTTCAAAACTGTACAAAAATAAGGTTTGATTTCATTTTCATTCTTAATAATACATTCAATAAGATTGCAAGCACAGATACCCAAGTAATAATAGATATCTGCAGTCAGGAATCAATAACCACTCCTGAAAGGAATGCAAAATAGGTCTATTTACACAGGGCACTCTTTTACACCATACTGCATATAGTGTATATTTCAAATAATAAAAAAGCATAGACAAAGAACATTAAACATCTAATATAAGGTAGTTTTTTTTTAAAGAGGTTTTTTTTTTTTTACTTAATAGTGTGCCAAAAGAATTTTAACTTATTAAATAATATATTCTAAGTGAACCTAAAATTTATGAACATAAAATGCATTTTTGGTGTAATACATCAATTAAACCAGCAAATAGGAAAAAAGAACCAAAAACACCCCCCAAACTGTATATAAAGTAGTATTTTCACCCAGCAACAGGAGCACTTATGTAGTTATTAAAAAAACCAAAATAAACAAATAAAAACCCCCAAACAAACAAACAACAACCCAAAGAGGCTTTTTAAAAACCCACTAAAACTAACTTATAACTTAGGATATTCATACATAAGATATTCAGTGATTCACTAATACTGCAAAACAAGCTTTTTTGTGTTGTTTTTTTTTTTTTTTTTTTTTTTTTTGTTTTGTTTTGTTTTGTTTTGTTTTGTTTTGTTTTGTTTTCCTTCCTTCCCCCTTCCATTTCCCTCTGGCTCTCCCTCATTCCCTTCCCTAAGAGACAGTGGTTTCTTCATGCTGTCTGGGTAAGAATCAGACATATTCCTGCCCCTTCCTCCCACCCCTCCATACCTCCCCCCCAAAAAATAACAGAGTGTTTCCTTAGCATTAATCCTGAGCACACTCTCTTTTTGGGGATATGTGTGATTTAAGCATAATAGGGTTTATTTACCCCAAAGTTTCAGAATGTTCCATTACTTGAGGTATTTCAACCTTCTTCTGAGACAATACCTTCTCTCTAAGCTGACTCATGGGGCAGAGAAAGCAAGGGCTGGCTAATACCCGTTTCAATTCTGTATTCTCATGAAAAAGAAAAGCATTACTCCAGACTTCCCTGCCACACAGAAAATAATGCAACACCATTCACTTTTTAATGAATTCTCTATTTGATACAGTACTAGCCAAAGATAACAAAAACTAGAGCTTTTAAAGAGATGTTTGGTAGTGCACTCTATCATTTTTAACCTAGTGTGTGTGTGTGTGTGTCTACATACACACTCTCACACATATTACATTTATATCTATATATATATATAAATATATATATATAAAAGACATATATAGATATATGCACACACATACACTTGTGTGTGTATACATCTGCATGTAACAATCAGGGAGAAAGGAGTTTTGTTCAAATTTAAGAGATACAGTACTTTTAAACCCCTTGACAATAAAAGGGGAAGGGGGGTGTGTGTCCACTCCTGTTCCCAAGCTGAGCAAGGGGTTAGTTTATATAAGGGTTTTTTAAATGGGCTTATTTTGCTTGCCCTGATGTCCAAGAAATACAATTCCAGTGTCACGGGCATCTCATCAGAATTCATCAATTCTGTTCTGCAGATATTTTAACATTGAGTCCATCCCTTGTGCTGAGCCCCAGATTTTCTTCAAAACTTCACACTCCTTTTCATTTGCTTGTTCCAAGTCCACCTTCATGATGTTCCGTACTAAAGCTTTGGATTCTTCAAGTACCTGGGCCAAAGTTAAAAAAGGGGGAGTTGGGTTAGTATTGCCTGAGAACTGATCTTCCAGGTGCTTCTATGGGCAAGTAACAGGTTTATATAGACAAATGCTGGAGCTGATTATCAACTAAAGCTTATCAATTCATTACTATGACTGTAAGAAATGTTTCTCATACTCATCTGCCTTGTGCCATCCCACAAAATTTCCTTTGCCTTATACCAGCACAATTTAAAAGTGCACAGAAGAATGAAAATAATGAAAATCATAAAGTAACTATGAAAATATATCTATATATATATGGTTTTGTAACTATAGGAAAGTGCAAGGCCATAGTAGTGAAGGCTAATCATAACACTTTTATCCCAAACTACTCTAATAAGGGGCCAGATCTTGAGCTCTTGAGCACTTAAAATACACTGAAAAAAAATCTTCTTTGTTTTTTCTGTTTAGAAAATGAATAATTTGCTTTTAAAATCCAAAATTTCTAGTGCATAGAACAGTTAATTTGTACTGCATCTTTCCTTGTAAGAAAAGTAAAATTACCACTATTTGATGCCATCTTGTGCAACTGCCAGTAGCACACACAGCCACTACGTGTTACTCATAAAACAAAGTCCAGCACAACCTCAAAGACTGTATTTATTTCCTTGGTAACTTAAATTAGAACTCAACCTCACTCAAGATTTCTGTGTTTCTGTGCAGATATTAGGGCAACTGTTTGTACTGTTGACTAGACCAAGTTGGACTTCAGCAACTCTGTTAATACCAAATTACATTATAAAAATCCAATGCTGGTTTAGTTTATGTTCCTTATCAAATGCCACAGTACGCTATAGTTAAGAATCAGATAGAAACTTTAAAAAGAATCCTAAAAAAACCCAAACCAAACAGATACATAAAAATCTGTCAAAAAACATTGCTGTGTTATAATGCAGTCCTCATTTCATGAAAAGACCCCTTGTTTTTTTTCCCCAGGACAAGAAGATACAGTCCAGTACTACTTAGATTAATTATTCATCTAATCATAAAAATACAAGAAGATAAAGGAAACTTACAACTGAATTACATGTGACAAGTTCTTTAATTCGAACCATTACTTCCTGTGTGAATGTTCCTGGCCAGAACACTTGGGAGACGAGTCCTTTGGCACAAGCTTCCTGCGCCGTCAGCTTCCTTCCACTGAACAACATTTCATTGGCCTGAAGGGATAAAAAGTTACTTCTGGTATGAAATGTAATGAGACAAAACTCATCAAAGGAAAAATGTTCAAAACAAATAAGAAAAATGCCTGCACTGTTTGAAATAGTTTTATTACAGCTCTTCCAAGTTTTTTTAATTAAAAAAGAAAAATACTGGCCTACAGCTGGCTGGTCCGTGTTGTTAAGCAGTACTAGGTCAGTAGTTATTGAAATGTGGATGTCTATGATTAATGGTTAAATGTGAAAATGTCTTCTGTCATTTCCTGGCTGTGAATGTTTGTTAGCTCTGGCTTTCTTACAGTATTGCTGACTTGGTTATCTGTGTATGTGGGAATAGGTTATAATGCCTGGCCAATCTGTAAAGCAGCAATGAATACATCAGCTTGCCCTTTATAATGATGTATTCCAATTTCTGACCAAATTCATAGAAAATAAACATTCACATTTGCTTCAACAGTCCAATACTGAAATGATAAATCCTTTAAGTATCTGATATAGCAGTCTTATTAAAAACCCTCAATATTTAAAAGATCTTGCACATGGTTCAAGGTACAGAATTGAGTACCACCTTCTATGCAACAAGATCCTCTCTCTAGTTCTGTATATGTTTTTGATTTGTAATTATCATGCACTTTACTATTTACCAATTTCCCCATTAAAGTTTTGTCCTACAGCCACTTTAATTCTAGCTTTAGTGAAGCCTTTTATACAGTTTGCAGTGACATTTACATGGAAACAGGCAGTGGAAATTAAAAAAATCAGAGTAATAATCAGCCTCAAAAAAAAAATTAGTGCTATAGTTTCATAATGACTTATTGCCACTGAAAAATATGACAAAGCCATTACTGGATTGATGAAATATAGGAAATAAGGCTGTTCTAAAACACAAACCTGACAGGTGTAACACTTCTGAGGCAAAAATACTGAGGTTTTTAACATTTTCCAGTAGTGGAACATCTGGTAATTATTTCAGCAACTTTCAGTTAAGGATCTCAAATAATGAATTATTAACTTCATAAACAATTATTTATTTGCTGTGCTACCATGTTCCTGGTATTGCATTTTACACATGAAGCAATGTGGAGATTCTGCAGTCTCTTGTTTGTTCCTTTGTAACGAAATATGAAGTCTGGGCTCTACTGGTAGTTTGCTTCCTGACTGCCAGTCCACTTGAAATGCAAGAAAAAAATCCAGGCAGCTTCCTAGTGTATTTTACTGTGATTTTACCATCAGCACATCTCTCAGAGTTACTATGGAAAACTCTGATTCACATATATTAGCTGACAAAAACCCAAATCTCTTGCACTGTGATCGAGTTCTATACCCTATAGTTCTACCTTCTGTGAACACAGTATCAAATAAACAGGTTCATTAACCATTCCTTCTCATTTTCCAGAATGTATGTGAATAATAATAACCTGAAATACTAAATAAGAATCAGAGATGTACACATGGTTGTCTAAAAACTGAATCCTTTTTCCTACACAGTTGGGGAAAAATTAATCTTCTAACATAATTTAAAACCACTTAACATTTCTACGAAAGATCAAAATGCGAAGTCAATCTAACTGATAGTTATGACAGGCAAGCATTTAAGCCAGGTGGTCAGGTCTACATATTCTTCATATGTATCTTTGCAAGGATAAAAACCAATGCTAGAAAACCCTTTTTCCCCCCTAAAACTTAGTTGCAACTGCTGAGTTCTCCTGAACATGAAACACCCTAAGTGAGAATGGTGCAGTTATCTTATTTCTGCCAGCTGTAACACAGTATTAGCATAAAGTCTCACAAGAAATGAGCATTGCCATTGATGTTCTCACTTGACAGGCTTTGAGGGGAAATCTCTTGCTCTGGCATCTTCACTTTTGATCTATACACAACATCTGCTGGAGACCAAATGCTAAACAAGCTTTAATCATAATCATGCCTTGTACCTGCTGTAAAAATTAACTCACTTGGTGGTTACTTTCCAAGAAATATACTACAGCCATAGAAATGAGTGTGACAAAAATATTTCACTAAGAATCTCATTAGCAACCTTCACTTTCTACTCTAAGTAGAAAACATCTCCTTCCACAGAGGAACTTCACTTGGACCTCTGGACTCTCTTCAGTGAGGACTTTGAGCCTCACCAGGGTCCTTTGGTGCAAGGCCACAGGCACCAGGGCCATGGAGCAGCTCAGCTCTCCTGCACCATGATCAGGAGGCAGCTGGCCTCTGACCACCCCAGACCCTGGCTGTGACAGGGACTCCAGGCACTATGGAACTGTGCTTCCCTCCTGACTGACAGAAAAGCTAAGACATCCTGCCAGGCATGCTGGGGCCTGGCAGGGAGACCCAGTGTGTGATGTGTGATCACACAGCTCCTGGGCTTCACATCTAGGACCTGACAACCAGAGCAAGAGCTCCATGGCAGATTCATAATAACATCTCCCCATATAGACATCACCTCAATGTCTTACATATTATTTTCAAAACTCAAAAGCCAAGTTCAGGGACACTTCTAAAATTCTTGGTAATTCCAAGATGGTATCAGTTTTGAAGCCTAAAGTTTGGGCTTCAAATTTCCTGGAATAAACCCATGGTTGAAAATGGGGGAAAAAGAAATCCCCCTCCATGAGAGACCTGCTCACCCACAGAAGGTGACTGACTCCAGATGGAAGATATTTCCAGGAATCTTGCAATGGAACATTTTTACATAGCTGCAGCTAACAACATTGCATTTTAAGACTGACTTACAAGAGTTAGGGGTGGCGCTACTCCTGATTAATTGATATATTTGTAGAAAATATTATGATGCATTTAGAGGCCTTAATTTTTTGCTTTGTATATTTTTTCCCCTGAATGTTTTGCATTTCATTAATAACATCTTCCTGCTGACTTCTCTCTCTCTTTTACAGACAAAAGCATACTTCTGTATCTACTATATATATCTTCAAAAATGTATCTTCTATATCTATATCAAAGTCTTCAGTATGGATTCTGAACATATTTCATGAAATGTACTGAGTAAAGTTCAGCTTTGTCCCATAGAGACACTGCTTTGCTGCAGAGAGTCAAGGATATTATAAAAACAGTGGATTTTTTCCCCTTTTTGCACTGATCATTTTGGAATTGTTACCACTGGATGCTTTCAACTAAAATCTTTCTATTTAAGAATGAGAGCATTCACAAACACACATGAAAGAGTGCACTAGGGAAGAGCTTGTGTTTTTTGTACAACTTCTAAAGAAATGAAAAGTAACAACCACAAGTCTTTAAAGGACGAGGATGTATGGAATGGATGGATGAATGGATGGATGGCCAAATAAAAAGGGAAAGGAACAATCAGTAATTTGAAACATGCTAAGATATTAAAGATACTCTTATAACTGTTAATCTATTTCAGTTACCTTTTCTGATCTCTTCTAATAACTAAATCCAAATATGACACAATTAGCTATTAGATCTTTTAGAACTGGTGTTTTAATATATATTTTTTAAATCAATAAATATCTACAGGGAAAAAATGGCTTTTATACCAAACAGTGATTTTGGAAAACAGGTGTAGCCACAAGCACTTGTTTCATACTGTCCAAACTGGAATAGGACATAGGTCTGAGTTTTCAAAGAACACAGAGTGAAAGAACACTAAGCAATATGAAAATAACATAGGTTGCAGATTCTTGAATAGCTTTTTGTTAGGGGTGCATGGAAACTGAAATAGTTATTTTGCATAGTGGCATAAGACTGCTCCTGGCTGGTGTGACAATGCCTTGCTGTGCAGTGACACCGAGTGCCACGCTGGTGCTGTGCTGAGTGCAAGGCACCTGTGGCTGGTCCCCACGAGGCAGCAGCAGGGACAGTGTGTCTGGGGACACAGGACATGACCCTTCTGACACCATCAGGGTCAAAGGTGGGATTAAATCCCGTGCCTGCTTTCTGTTCTGTGCATGCAGGTGAAGAGTAAGTTGTAAGAGCATGGAGCAGAAAAGCTATAAGGGGTGGCTTCTCATGAAAGGTTTTCATGAGAGAAAGAAAATAATTAAGAAAAAGACAACACAGGAAGGCAAAAAGTCTTGAAATCACACTGGATAAATTATCCCAACTGAACTGTGAAGCTGTCAGCCCCTACCCTGCAAGCTACTTACAGAAGCCAGGCCCATAATCCGAGGGAATGTAAGGGATGAACATCCATCTGGACTTTGTCCAAAAGTAGTGTATGGTGTCTGAAACCAGGCCTTCTCGTTGGCCCAGACCACGTCACACAGAGGCAATATAGATGCTCCAAGTCCAATGGCTGGGCCATTTACTGCTACAATGATAGGCTTCTTAAACTGAATAAAAGTATTCACAAAATTCCTGAAGAGAAACAGAAACATGCGCTCACTACATATATTGAGAGTGTAAAATATAACAGCCCTTGAAAACTGCATAATAATTCATCTTCACAGTAACATCACTTTCAAACCCAACCTGATAACCTTCCACAATGAGATGGTAATATCTGGTGGATGAGGGGAGAGAGGTGGATGCTGTCCACACAGAGCTCAGAGTGAGGATTTCAGCACTGTCTCTCATAAGAGTTTCAGAGTTGCGCTGTCGATGTATAAGCTGGATGAGCAGACAGTGAGGTGGACTGGAAAATGTGGGAATGGCTGGCCCAGAGGGTGGTGACTCATGGCACAGGCCAGTAATTTAAGTGTTGCACCCCCCGGGTTCAGTGATGGGTCCAGCTCTGTTCAACAGCTTTGCTGATGATTTGGTTGATGGGGAAGAGCTTATTCTGACTGAGTTTGCTCAGGATACAAAACCAGGCTGATACACCAGAGGATTGTGCTGCCATCCAGAGGGACCTCGACTGGCTGGAGAAATGAGCTGACAGGAACATCCTAAAGCTCAACAAGGGAAGTGCAAAGCATTGTGCCCGGGAAGGAACAACCCCAGGATCAATGTATGCTGGAAGACAAGCTGGAAAGCAGCTTGGCAGAAACTGAGCTAGGGTTCCCAGTGGATACTAAGCTGAACTTGAGCCAGCAGTGTGCCAGTGCTATCCTGCACTGCTTTAGGAGGAATGTTGTCTGGAGTGTGCAGGAGTTGATCCTGCCCCACTGCTCAGCCCCAGCGTCATTATGGACTTCTCAGTGAAAGGGAGACTCCAGATGGTCTAGCAAAGGGGCATCAAGGTGACCCAGGGACTCAGTGAGCTGGGCATGCTCAGGCTGGAGAAGGGAAGGCTCAGGGGATGTCACCAAAGTGTAAAAGTACCTGAAAGGGGATGCAAAGAGGATAGAGCCAGACTCTTTTCAGTGGTGCACATTGAGGCAGTGGGCACAAACTGAAACACGGGAGGTTCCCTCTGAACAGCAGGAACACTTTCTTACTGTGAGGGTGACCAAATAGGCAGCCAACAAAGTCATGGACTCATAGTCTTGGGAGATTTAAAAAAAACCCCAGGAAATGGTGCTGGCCAACCTGCTCTAGGTGACCTTGCTTGAGCAGGTTGAACAAGATGACCTGCAAATGTCCCTTCCAACCTCAACCATTTTTTGGTTCTGTAAAAGCCTACCATTCCTCCCAGCCCAACCCATCACAGTAGTTGGGAAGGTGCAGATTTAACACCCCTCTACAAGCATCAGCTGATACAGCGCTTTGGTACATCCATGTGTCCCACAGCTCCCAGATAAGGCTGCAGCCTTTCCACACCTCTGGGTGCCACAGCTGTGGCACAGCCCTGCTTGATCCTCACTGCATTTATGTATGGCATCAGCACAAGGTATTTACCTGTGTTTTTAAGTGACAGTAATAAGGTACAAATGAAGATGGCCAAAGCATTATTGGTCTTCCTTGAGGAGCTCTTCTTAACAAATAAATCTGCTTTTAAAAACTACGAGCATTAATAGTAGAGCTCTATTATCCCATATCACACATCTGTAAATGTCCCCATCTCCCATCTTTTGGTCAGTAATAATGCTCTGGGTACTACACTATTAGGTAGCATATGCATATTCTCATCCTCATTGACAACAAAAAATGGCAATTCATTCCAGTACCCACAAAATATTGATGCTTCTCTGTTCTCAAACAGTAATGCCTCCAAAACCTTCTTAGGAAAAAACAGTCACGTGTGTATGAATACATGCACAGGTAATTTTAAAGTTTGCTCCCTATCTGTGTTACGAATTTTTGTATTTCTGCAAAACAGAACAATTTTACTATATTGCATTCAGCACTAAAGGTTATCATACTCCTTAACTCATTCTAGTGAACTGAAATAGCTAAATGCAAAAACCCCAAATCTAAACCATCTCATGCATCATACAAACATCCCATCCAGAGACTTAAGGTAATTTTAATCATGTCTGAATAACCCAGAGAGGACCATTTCTAGAATATACATGAAAAATACCTTATTTGAAAGGGAGGGTACGTGTCTATAAGTCTTTTAAGTTACCTTTGCCCATTTTATTACAATGAATATTAGGTGAAAAAACAGGTTTCTGGAAGGGCCCAAACTAAAATAGTGATAGAAGCTCAGTGCTAAAACCTTCTGGCCATATCTGAAGTCACTGCATAAGCAATTTTTACATGAAACGACTGAAGAATTTCCTTTGATAAAAATAACTATAATCATCCTTATGAACCAACTGTGCCTCCAATGAAACAGATTTTACATGGCCATGGCCTTTTTTTAGAAACATGACCATTGATAACAAGAACAGAAGAAGAGCTCTGAAAGAATATAGGTACTCGGAAAGAATGCAAGAGATCAGGATCTCAAAACCAATGCTCAAATGTACTTGTTTGTATTACTAAAATGTGTCTCCAAGATCCATACTTTTTTCCGTATATTTTCTTCTACTTGGTAATAGTTCAGATCAATTTGTCTAAATGTTAGTTTTGGTACCTGGCATTGGGATGATAATCACAAGTATTAATCTACTCCTCTAAAATATCCATCATTCCACTTCTCTGAATGTACTATATCAATTTACTAATTCAATACGTATCTTGAATTTTGGTGTATTAAATTTGTTTTCTGGAAACCCTAAGGCTATTGAAGTATTTTAATATTGGTTTTAACTGCATGAGTATTGCAATACTCCCAGTTTTCACAGTTAAAATTTAAAATTAAAAATGCATGAAATGACAACCCAAATAGAAAAGGACAAGAAGCATAAAGGAGTGCTGCACACTATAATGTAACTGGTGAATGTCTGAGATATTTTTGAATAAGAGGCTTCTGAAATAAAGATAGAACAAGCCAGGCCATATGATGAACAATACCCATCAGATGACTGAAGACAGCCATACATACCTAATAGCTTCTGCCATCTTAGTGCTTTCCTTTTTTCTATCATCCGTTAAACGTCGTATAAAATAAATAAAATCAAGACCACAGCAGAAAATGCTACCAACTGCACTGAACAGCACAAGTTTACTGTCATCTGCAGCTGCTGTGTTCAGTGCACTTTGGACTTCCTTCATTACCTGAAAATAAAAATTTCATAAGAATCATTTTAATTCATCATTACAAAGCAGCATGCTGTTCTCTTCCCTTCCTCCCCCTATGAGACCCTTCAACAACTTCAATTTTTCCTTAGGATCCACTCAACCATCTTATTAGAAAAGTTAACTTCCTTCATTATCCAAAAAAAAGGAAGTTAATGTATTAGAAGCTTTGCATTTCAAAAATGTAATTAGACAAAGATAATTAAATCATTAAGGAAAGATCTATTAGGTGTGATCTGTAACTAAAGCACTCATTCAGCATTTCTGTAATTTGGACAGCAGATGGCATATGCAACCAATACAGAAAAAAAAAGAACCTTAATTGAGGCTAAAGGTTTTTTCAAGTTGCACTTTGTAAATCACTGTACATCTTTTAAAAGACAGTACACATCAACATGGTCAGGTAACAGAATTATTAAATGCAAGTGAGTTACAAACAGAGTCAAGTGTACATATAACACCTTGCAAGTAAGAACTTGTATCGTGTTCTGTGTACATTTGTGCCTGAATAACAAGCAGAAAAAAGGTAAGGATTCAAATTCCCCTCCCCTCCCAAAATCAGAATTGTTCTGACCTCTGGATTTAATGAATTATTTTCAGACGATTTTGTTGATAGCAAAATGTGTGTGAATCCATCTTGTTTCCTGACAACAATGTCTCTGTACCGGTAGGCGCTCTCCGTTTGCCTCACGCTGAAACGCAGCCTTTTATCAAAGGGCTGATCTCTCCTGTCATCAATAAACCTTCGCTTGCTGGTTGTCACTCCTGTCACAGATGTCTGGATGTTGGTTGTACCATTGGCTGCTAATGCTTCCATAAAGGTGGGTGTACCTGGAAAGAGTTTAAACAAGTACAATTACATTTGAGTAGCTCACCCATCTCAAAATCCCTGTTAGCATGAAAACATGCAACTCATATTAAATCCACACAGTAAAAATGAAATTCTGTCTCCTGAAAGTTATTGAAAGAGACACTGTGAAGAGAGCAAAACTGAAATGACAAAGGGATTCAAGAAATTAATTTTACAATTTTGAGAATATACAATTAGAATAAGTCCAACAGACCAATTTTCATACACTTATTTTTAGAAGGGGAGAAATGTGTATTTAACCTAATACCAAGGCACTTCAGTAGGTTAATGGTCTGCTTTCTCCCTTTCCAACATTTTAAAGTCATTTAACAGCATCAACATTGCTAAGAGAAAGCAAAAGCCTTTGTTTCCATCAGAAGGTATTATAAATAAAAAGACACTTAGAATAAACCAAATAAAGAATCTGATTGACAAGATCATAAAAAGCATAATAGTTTTACAAGAAAAATGGAAATGAAGAAATGCAGACTATATTTTGAGAGGAGTACAAGACCCATGAAGTGATGGACAGTTTAATGGATTCACAGACAATGAGATCTTTCTCATGTTAAACATTTTTTGCTACTGGAATTGGCAAATAGAGAATTAAAGTTTTGCTGGTCTTGTTCCCAATCCCTTACACAGAGGGAGTTTGAAGGCATGCAAGTAAACAGGCCATTTTTCATGTCACAGAAGGGACAGGTTTTTCTGCAGTGCCCATTAGAAACATAATACCAAATAATTACCATTCATTAGAGAAAATAAGAGAGCGTACTGGATCTGTATGTTTAGGTCTCCATGCAAAATCTCCCCCAAATTTGTCATACTAAAGTAATGGAGTGTGCATAGGAGAGGGGGGGTTAAAAATATTGGGAAAGTGTGTTAGAATACAAGACAGTAAAGTTTTGAAAGACTTGTCCTGGGAATTGAGCTCTGGGACTAAATTCTGGAAAGCCACTGCCCTAATCTCACTAACAGGTACTTTAGAACATCATATATGCATATGATGTCTTAGGAAGTAGAGTTAAACCATGTATAAGTAAATCATTAATTAAATGTTATTGTAATTTATCATTATCTTTCTGAATAAGTTATATTTTTAAATTAAATTATTTCAAATTTTAACTACAACATATTTCAAACACTTGTGCATCCAGTGAAGACATTAAAGAGGCTCACTTAAGTAACTGGAATGTTCAATATCTTGATATTTCAACTGCATTAAAGTGCTGCTTACCTTGACTCATATGAAGTATGAGAGAGATAATAAGAAAAGAGACTAATTAAAATTTAGAACATTATACATTTTCCTACTTATATTCCAGAAATTGTTTCTGGATATAAATTAAGTTTTTATATCAAATAACTTAAAATAAATAGTTTATTATAAATACATTATGATTAATTAGGCAAGTTGTCTGTTTAAGATCTATAAAATAATAAGATTTTATTCTATTTTTAAGGTCTTTCTTGTTGTATTAGTGATTTACACCTCTTACTATCTCACTTTTTGTGAAGTTCAAGACAATTCAGAATTTTTTAGTTGTTTAAAGTGAAGAGTAAGAAACTGGATTCAGTTTGAGATCAGTTTCAGAGACAGAGATGAACAAAATGAAATGGAAGATTAGTCTTTTGTATTGACACAAAAATTTCACATTTATTCCCAAATTTTCCATGGCTTATAAAATTCCTTTCGATTTCATTTCAGCAGAATAAATAAAAATTTGGTGTATACTAAATATGAACTTGATGAGGAAGGCTTTCAACTTTTTTTGAAACCATATTATGGCAATTACATTCCCTTAAAAGAATTCTCATGAAAGGGAGTTTGCACCAACACCAATGTTGCCTCATATTTCATTAGGAACACAACAAGAAGTTGTCCTTTTGTCCTAGCCATGGTGAAGACCACGGAGAATTGGGAGAGCAGGATAGACCAGAGTAAGCCAAAACAAGAAGTCAGTAAATTTGTGCAAGACCTTTGAGCCTGTATTTTCCCACCACTCATTCTTCCAAAGATATACAAATACCAAAAAATTACTTTTGAGATGCAATAGACAATGATTATATACTTTGAGAGACAAAACTTCTGGCAAGAAAGATCAAGATGTAAACACCACAGGCCAATTTTCATGCTTATTGAACTGGCAAGAGACCTCCTGATTTTTTATATAAACCCTGTCTACACTTATCAATAGCTGGAGTTTCAAACCACAAGCAAGGGATAGCTGCAATTCTGGAAGAGGAAGAAGTCTCTTCTTTCCAATCATGTAAACACTTTTTTTATTCCAGGATACTTGGACTGGAATAAAAAAATCTGTCAGCTTTAGAAACCACAATTCTGCACAGGGAGACTCGGCCAGCCAGTACAGATCAGAATATGGCACAGAGAGGTTCAACACGTTTGTTAATGCTTGTCATTACTGATGGAAGTTTGGGACCCTGTATACCTGCCAGCACAGGGGGCTCCTTCTCTTGGTGTTTGGTCCTTGGAAGCAAAGGGACAACTCAGAGAACAAAAAACAGTATTTAATTTTTTAAGAACATAGGCAAAGGTGGTTTTACTACTCAGTCTTGAACACATGGTACAACAAACAGGGATGAAAATAAGTAAGTTCAACTGAGATTTAATTGTATTGCCAGAGATTTCCTTACATGAAAACTTTACATTAAGGTGACTTATCTTCAGGATAATTACAGCTGTATTTTAAAACAGAGTTTTGTAACAAACCAAAAGCACTTCTGCATTTTAGACATTAATAGAGATAGCATAACAAAGATAAAACACTACAGCCCTCTCCTTTCAAACTGAGCTTCCAAACATAAGTAAGGACTTGGGAAAAAAAGGCAGTTTACCTTGGATATTGTCAACTAATGAAGAACTGTTTGTTTAAAGTGTAAACAGACAGCTTATGGTTATATAAAAACCTTTCCACCTGCAGATTGTGAACAATGTGATCTCAGAAGCTGAAGACAGTAGTACTACTGGACAAAGCCAAAGCTTCACTATACAGATGCAAAAGGAAGTTAAGGAATACTTTGTTCTGCAGCTGTTGACCAAAACCTGGTAACAGACAGCAATTTCAGGCAACTGCCCTTGGAGGGAAAAAAACTAAGGCTATGAGCAACAGATAAGAAAGGAACTAGTCTTATCCAAAGGAAGACAGACACAGAATACCAGTTTTGGGAAAGAGGCAGAACAAAGCTGTTTTTGTTAAAAACACAAGTTATGCTCACTTTACAACAAAGCAAAATTAAAATCCCAAGCACCTCTCTAAGATATTCATGCCTCACTACTACTGAGAAGTTCATTAGCTTACATATCAAACCTTGAATACAAATACTCCCCTCCCTGCAACAATACTGGGGATACATCCGAAGAGATGGTATAAAACCAGCAAAGCTTCTTTTGCACACTTCCTTTTGGGTACATATGTGTTGGTTCTCTTAATTCAAGGTTTGACTGACAGAGTGTGCTGTCTCTGAAAGCTTAGCATAGATGCCTAAGGAACAAGCACAAGAACATGAGAGGTGTGAACAATACTGTTTGAGTATTTTCTCTAACTCCAGCCACCAGAAACTTAGCAATTACTAAATTTGCATGCCCAGAATCATTGGCTGCACCAAACCCCATGTATTTAAATTCATCTTCTCCACAGGATTGTCCAATTTATTTTTGAAACCACTATGGGTTTGTCTTCCGAAGTATCTCTTGACAGCAAGTTCTGGAACATACATGTTAAGTTTCTTCATTCCTTTCATCAGAACCCTTCTCCAGATTGACTAGCCCCAGTCTTATTTCCCTTTTCCTCTTCCAGAAGCCAGTCCAAGCCTGCCATTCTTCTCCATGCTTCTTCCTCTTCTATTAACTCTTGGAACAGGGCCAAAAATGGGACACAATATTCAATATGGGGTTTTTTTTTTAAACTACCACCAAACAGATGCTTGCAGAAAACTATCCAAAACAAACCCAATGCCATTTCCCTGAGCAGCAACAGACAGCCAGGAACCAGTCACTGTTTTATGTTTTGCTATAGGCACAGTTTGGTATGTAAGCCTGTTTTGTCCCCTCCTCAATGCCTGGCATTCATCTGCACTGAAAGTCAGCTCTCATTTTACTCATGAAATCACTCAGTATTTTCAGAGAAGCCTGATGTGTTCACAAGGAGCTTTTGGAACTCCCATGTCTTTCCTGTACCCTCCTGGCACCACTTATGTCCTTTCCTACACTAAGTGATGAAGGGGTTAATGAGAAGCATCCCACTTGAATAAGCAAATGAACAAACACCACCAGCAGCAATGTCTTAAAGTGTTAACTGCAGAAATAAAACTGCAACTGTAACTGATTACAGCTCAAGTACCAGACAGGGAACAATATGATCTGGAAAACTGATAAGTAAAAATAACTTGAATTTTCAATGAAAAAAGAAATTAAAATCTAGAAGTAAGTTACATTTTTTTTCCTTAAATTCTTTCTGTACTTTTACTTCTTCATTGTACCTTGTATGTATAATTCACAAGAGTTCAAAATTAGTTGTCCAGTGCAGGTTGCCTCACATTTAATTTTTTGCCAATAAACAGAGGTGTTTTGTTACATGTTCACATGTATTAGCAATCTCTAACTATAAACACCGTTAAGCTTTTCCAGTCTTAACTCTGCACTACATCAAATATTTCACAGGAGACAGGAATTCCAGACAGCGATACCACAATGCAAACATAACACAGTAGAGCTTCCAGTATTTTTTCCACTTCTTCTTCAGTGATTACACAGAAAACAACTTAGAATTGTGGTGTATCAGCACAGACTAGAGAAACTAAAAATGAGGGTTCTAAACCTCCTATGTATGTGGTTATTTTTTGTCTGAATATGCATATTAATAGCATTTACATTTTTGAATCAAAAGTTCCACTTTGAAATGTCACAATAAACATTTGCAAGAAAAAGAAGTCTCAATTTATTGTACATTTCACCTAAAATGCTGATTTGCTCTGTGTTTCTGAAAGAGTATTCAAAATGTGCTGGTCACTTATGTAAGAAAGATGCAACTTCAGTTAATTCCTTCCAGAATATGGTGTTTCCTTGACACAGAGCCCAAACCAACCAGCAGTAAGTTGTGCACACCCCAGCATCAGAACAGGCATCCCCAAAGATGCCTTGGAGGAGAGGGGGTGGGAAAAGGACAATACTCCTTCAAATCATAGGCTGATAATGACTGCAATTACCGTGCTGCTGATAACCTCATCAAAACCCTTACTGTGGGGAGGAAGTGTTTGTGCCCTGCAACACTCTCCTTGCTAAATGAAGTGAACCACTTCTGATTCTGTTCCAAGGAAACAAGTACACAGGCAACCAGTAGATGTTCTTCAGCCATCTTCTGTTGGTTTTGCAAGTATGCCACTTTTCAGTACAAGGACTACAGGTTTTAAGAACAGATTAACTGTTTTGATTATGACAGAACTTGGTGGAACAACAGCAACAGGAAACTACAACTCAGCAGCAAGCAGTCATGAAGTGGCTGGCATGCTTGATTGTTAATGTCTACCTTCAACTCCTAAAAAGTCATTTTCTTGTGCTGTTTAATTACAACTCTTTTCCATATATTATGTATAGGTATTAATTGTAAATATAACCTGGAAACACTGCTCCTATTAAACCTACATTTCTTACAGGACACTGCTGTTGTGGACAAAATTAATATGAGAAGAGAAAAACACACATGTGGCCCAGTAGTATTTCTCTACTCAACTTTTGAAGTTTTTCTAGCTTACACTAGTTTTTAATCCTGGTTGACATGTCACATTTAGAGTAATATTGTCTACAACAGCCTTTTCCCCCTTGGGTAGATATTTTTCTGTGTTTCTTAGATTACTCAGAGCCATCAAATATATTTATATGTTATTTTAATATTGTTAGGAATAGGGCAGCATTACTGGTCATATTGGACTTTAGTAGGTTATATGCTATTAATTATTTTGCTTTTGGATGTCTTTCCTTTTCAGAACATAAGCATCCATGTGAAGATAAACTCGTAATGCCAACCAAAAACGCAACTAATCAGAACATAAAATTCTGTTACTGGAAGTGGGCAACCAATACAAGAGAAAATGGCATTTCTTCACCCTTGAGTTAAATAGGTTTACATTAGCCTGACTACTTTATATTGTTTAAGTGGAAATAATAATTTTTAAAAACTACATATGGTAAAAGATGGAAATAACAAAACACTTGACCTAAGATTTGCTAACACCATGCTCACAAAAGCAACAAGGATAACATTAATAATAGATAAATTGGCAACATATCTTTTAAGGAGTATGCTTAAGTTTTACTGTCTTTGAAGGACTACGCATTTTTATGCATAATGTATTAAGTAAACTTTCCAGTCTCACAGTGGAAAGAAAATGTTCCACTCCTAACAATTCCAAAATGTTTTCCAAATACATCTCCATTCTTATTATTTCACCAAAAGTAGAAAAACAAACACTTCTCAGGTAGCAAAATCTCTTTCTCCTTTATCATGGATCAAGATAAATTAGAACTGTTCTCCTTTCCCCTTCCACTGCAGTTTTAGCCTGTTTTTGGAGTGATTTGTCTTCCACTGAATCTATAGTCAAGATGCTATTGACAAATAGAAAACAGTACACTACTGTTCTCATCCTTTTAGATGGCTGTAAGGAAAAAATATAGATAAAAATTCCTAAGTGCTTCCAGTATTACTCCAGTCAAGAAATCCCAGCTATATTTCACAGTAGCATGCACTAAAGTATTTGATGTGGGAAGCAAAGAGTTAGTTTCCTTTCTTTTCTTCATGAGCAAGTCAAATCAGAAAAGCCTTTTCCAGGTTACAGACTCCTTTTTGAGATATTTTAATACTGGGAACATTTCATAAGGGAAAACTCTCTTCTATCTTGATATTTTTGGAGCTGTAGGTTATGATACCACAGCATCCATTCAAAATGCTCTAAAATTTGAGAGTTAAGCAAGGACATCTCTCAGGGCCCATCTACAGAGGGAAGCTATTGCAAAATAGGCTAAGGTTTAAACTTGAAGTATACCCAGCTATTTCACACTAACTCCTAAGGTGAAGATATTCCATATTAAGAGCACTTCGCTGCAATTTAATCCAATCCCCTTGAGTGATGTGAAAAATGGCTCTCTTTTTGTAGGCTATCAGTGTCCCAATGTAAGGCTTCTCTAAAACAGATACTGCCAGAAGACATCCCAGTAGTTTCACCTATAGACACAAACATATACATGCAATAGTACACATTATATAATGCTTGTAAGGACTCTTACAAGCACCTCAGCTAGATTATGAATTAAATTTAAATAGATGGCTAAAATACTATACTGGCAGAACACTTACATTAACCTTCTTTTTGAAAACAAATGTAAATACTAATTGAAAGGTTCATTCTTATCACATAGACAAGGCTTTCAATACCAGACTTTGCAAGGGTTCCACTCACAACTGTTGCAAAAACCATTTGGCATTTTAATGCAGAAAACTGATAGAAAAGGCTCAGGACTCCCACAGGTTCAAGACACTGCTGTGAATGTGTTAAACTTTCCAAGGAACCCCAAGATCAGAATGCTGGAGTGAGCATCCCTGCTGGAAAAAGGCACCTCTATTTTTATGCATCTATCTCAAAAACGTACATGTGTTTTTCCAGCCACTATCTGATGTCTGCTATTCATAGAAGCTGTCTCAACCTCCCATGGGATATTCAAAAAGAGGCTCATTAAGAGGTGGCAAATGAACCTGAAGCCATCATCCAGTACACCAAGGGCACACAGCTGTGTGCCCTAACACCACCAGCTACACTCTATACTTGAGAAACCTGCAATACATAATGTATACACAGGCAGACTGTTCTGCAGCAGCACCCTCTTATGAGAAATTTCTGACCTGGAAGAAATAACTGGCTGGGGTGGGAAGAGGAAGGGCAAAAGAGGAGTCTCTGACTTTTCTAAGAGGTTCCCAAAACCCTGAAGTGAAAAACTAAACATTGCAGTGCTTGGGTATTTAGTCCTGATCCTTGCACTTATACAAGAGAGATGCCAGCTCCTTGACCCCTTCTCCTGCCTGAAGGGGTGTAGAGCAAAAATCAAGAGCTGGGCATTGGCACCAGTGGGAGAAAATAGGGTGAAAAGAAGATTACAGGTCTTGAGAAAGTGTAAACACAGGGACCTCTGAGCAATGGGAGATGAAAAGTATCTTTGGGTATCTCACTCAACGGGTGCTGGATAGTCAGGTGCTCTGAACTAAAAAATTAATTCAGAATAGTATCACATTCACCTTGCCCAATCTGCCCTTTTATACTGTTGCAGAGGATAGGATCTACTGGCAACAGCTGAAAGGAGGCATGATGGAAAGGAGTGACAACCTGTGCTTTCAAGCTGAATCTGGTCTCTCCTGTTTATTTTTTAGCTATACTAGCTAGGATCAGCACATATATGAGGACTTGCATCAACTGGAGAACTTGTGAAGCATGTCCAATAATACCCTAATAATAATCATTATCATCATGAAAATAATGCCCCACCAAAACAATAAAATAAAAAAAAACTCAGAGAAGGTCCTTAAGTCAACAGTAGAAGACTACCAAGCGTAAGACTCAGATCAGATGCTTTGCATGAAGAAAAATATGACATCCTCCCTCAATCAGGCTTTTTCCTGTATCAGTGCAGGAAATCACTAAAAAGCCCAGGAGGCATTCGTTTCCACATCATCTTGCCCTGACCACAGTACAAGTAGTGCAGCTCTCCACAACCGGGATTTGCAGAGACAGCAAAGATCTTGAACATGCTGCACAGTGTAAGAAGGACACAGATCTGCTGGAACAAATCTAGAGGCACTGGAACAGGCTGCCCAGAAGTTGTGGATGCTCTGCCCCTGGAAGTGTTCAACGCCAGGCTGGATGGGGCCTGGAACAATGTGGTCTAATGGAAGGTGTCCCTGCCCCTGGCAGAGGGGTGGGAACTGGATTATCTCTAGGGTCCTTTCCACCTCAAACCATTCTATGATGATGGCCACAAGTCTTGGGAAAATGCCCATCATAAGTTTTCATCACATTTTGCAACAAAGCGGTAAATAAATAAATAAATAAACCTCCCCCCCAAAAAAGGCCCATGATACATCACAGGGAAACAACCACAGCTGCAAGCAGTGAGCAGAGAAGGCATCTCAGCCAGCAGCTGGAAGGGCTGGAGGCAGTGAGCTGCCCTTACTCAGCAGGATGGATCACATGCATGGGCTCTATTTGGGTGCATGCTCTCCATACTGCTGAGGAAAGCAATAGGCATCCGTGGAAGACCTTAGGCTTTCTCCTGCATTGGCTGTTGTCATATTTATGAACAAATTATCAAAGGAAAAAATCTCAGACAAAAAACCTGAACTGATAAGTCCAGAAACCACTAATTAAGTAGTTAACTGGCCGCCATACATAGAAAATGGTTTAGAGCTGCCAAAGTGGCTTCCCTCAGGCGACAAAGCAAGGAATATAGAAGCCAGGATTGTTAGTTACAGGTGGTCCCTATCCCCAAAAGCTATTTTTTCCTGTAAGTATCTGCTTGTATGAAATACGGGATTTTTTTCTTTACAGAAATTATTAGTATCCCGATTAAAATACAAGTACTAACAGAGATACTATTGCTATACAGAAGAGACAGCTAAAGAAGCAACAGAACTAGCATGGTGATATTTAAGTGGGACATACTATTTCAGCAACACCAATGTATAAATATGAAACTACAGCCTCTGAATTATTACAAAGACTAATACTAGGAGGCTGACATTTTGAAGGGGCAGGAAAAAAAAATATTAAGAAATTAGGAAGTTACATCTGTGGCAGAGAAAACAACCAACCAAGAGAAAAACATGTGGTTTAAAGCAAATTTCCAAACAAGTTTCACAAAAGACAAACCAGTTAAGGTCTGTCTCAGAGAGCAGGATACAGCAACTACCATCAACCCTACCAAAACCAAGGGAGGCTTAGTTGGGTACCATAATGGTTGCTGCTACACAGAAACCAAGAACAAAGTGTATCATGTCTGATACTTTAAATCAAAGTGTGCAGGGAGAGAGAATTTCACAGTTTGTGCAGCTGGTAATAGGAAAGTAAGGCTTATTTGACTATTTAGTGATGTGGGGAGGAGCACATATTTCCATGGGAGTCATACTGATATGTTCACAGTTCAAGAGCAAATTCCTACATTTTTAAATATACAAACATTGCAAATTCACGGAAGGACTTAGATCCACAACCTGTTAATTTTAAAAAGTAGGGAAAGGAAAAAAAGAAATCTCCATTTGAAGTTTGGGGTAGCAGGTTGTTAAAACTCCCACTGCTGCAATTCCAAAGTCCATTACTGATGCCTCGTGTTCAGCAGGAAGTTCATAAAGCTGTGCTCAGACTTATATTTACTAAGAGGTGCTTCATGGGTGACAGGGTCTGAACATTTTTAGGTACAGTAGATGCTTACAATGCTAAATCTTGCCTTAGGGAACAATCTATTAAGAACACACAGAGAAACCAAAAATATCAAGGGGATTCACTAGACAAAAGACAGAAGAATTCTATGGAGTAAATCAAAGATCGTGTACACAAAAATAATGGGACTAGTACATAAGCAGCCACAATTGTGAGCTCAATTTCAACTTGGAAACCATTTAAACATGTCACAGATAAGACAGAATGATGGATGAATTACATGACTGGTTGTTTCCTGAAACCTGCCAAGGACCCACCTGTTCATGTCAGATTCCAACCACTAAACAAACAGAACAGAATTGAAACTTAATTTCTACTAAGATGAATGCTGTGCAATTTTAGATAGCTGTGTTATGTAAAAAGATATTGCATTAAATACTTTTCAGACAAATAACAAGATAGCCCAGACATAAGGAGAGAGTGTAAAAATGAAACTGAACTTATACAGTAATTGAATTATTTTCTTCAGGAGTGAGATGTAGCTTCAATTAATGCCACATGGTTAAACAGGTCAATAGAAACTAAGGGGAAAAAGAGAATATGCTATACTTACAAGAAAATAGGAAGTAAAGAACACTGGGAAGAATACAGGGAGATGCTAAAACAGATAAAGAACGGGTATTAGAAATGCAAAGTAAAACTCTGAAGTTCTCATAGTTACAGATGCTAAACACAAATTATTTTTCCAGTGATAAAGAAAAAAAGGGAGAGGAGAATTAGACCAAAATAAAAAGTGAAATGTAGTGTAAGCTACAAAGTCAATTAATGCAGTCAATTAAAATACTAGTGGTGAAACTAGCATGCCATAAGAAATCAGCAAAATATTTATAATGGGCATGAATATATTGTACATACAACAAATGACAGACTAAAAGGATTGACCATAGCAAGACTGCTGACTGACAGTAAAAGAAGAGAAACAGACAAATGTGATAAGTTTATATGGGAAATGTATCATAAGTGAAATACCTCCAAGACTAGCTTGCTTAAAGACTAGCAAATTTGGTAGGTACCTTGTTTAATAAAATTTCTAGTGATGTAGTTTCAGATATATGTAGAAGAAACACTTTTAAAAAAAGGCAGCCTTAAACCTCTTCCGTTTATTTCTGTTTATAAACAAGACAGCTCTCCAAGTCAAGTTTCAAAAGTGTCCTTCCAGTTAAAACCTACTGGAGATCCAAAGCAACACTCAGGAGAGCCATACTGGGTATCAGAAAAATTTCATCTTTTTACAAGATGAAATTTGTTGTATATTCATTATATTCATATTTGTTGTATATTAATTACTTGGAATATATTTTACCAATATTTTGCAGTTTCATACCATACAAATTTTGAATCAGAAGCTTCCCTATAATATATACTTACATATGAATGTCAGGATTTAAAAATAATAACCTCATCACAGCAGCAACCCTATTTTGCTCAACATTGAAACTGTACACATAGAATTATTCTCAGTTCTGCCAAGTGGGAAATATGTTTAAAACTAAAAATTTTATATCTAAAATTACTTTTGCTTCCTAAAAATCCTAAAATGGGACACTCAAAAATGGAAACTTGTAGCAACAAAGATGTCAGGGTTTTGTATAAGGATGTTCTGTGGACACTCTCTGTCACTAGCAGCTTGATATACAGAGTTATAAGAAACTCTGCATCTCCATTTGATCTCAGAATATGTCTCCACATCACTAATGTGTTGCCTAAGATTAACACTTGACTAGAACAAAAGTTATTGCTTAGAGTTTTCCATTTAGTTTTTATCTATACATCAACATATTTGCATTTTGCAGTCATAAACATCTTGTCTTTTCTCAGTTACGATATTTGATGACTTTTCCACACCAGCTACATCACAAAAGATACCACACCATTAGATATTTCCCCCTACAGCTCAGTTCAAATGCTATCAATCTCAAAGATTTTTAAGCTGTTCTTTTCAATCATCACAATTAAGAAAAATGTTGCAGTGGGATCATCCTTTTCATTAATTTTTAAACTAAATTATAAAGTTACTGAAACTTCTAGGAGAATTAATGTGGGGTTTGTTTTTCAAAGAGGGATTACTTCCCTCCTGACCCCACCTGTCACCCCACAAAATCAGGTAAGAGACTACAAGCAAGAAGCAGCACAATCACATCTTTGCTCACATCAGACCAACACTGCAAACAGAGTAACCAAGTTCATTCCTGACACAAGGAGAAGTCTGCTGCATCTATGTCCTCAGGCGTGATTACCCTTGCTGCAAACCTGCAGTCTGTTTAGCCGGAAAATTCAGGAAGATCACTCATTCCATAAGCCTTAGCATACTCCTGGGCAAGCAGCACATACTGAATTACTCTGAGGTACTTAAGTATGAATCTAGTTTGCATAACATCAAAATTAAGATTTGTTTCCTTTCACTGCTCTGTTTCTTCCTTGTATAGCTTGCCACATCAGAAACAAGTCACTTACAGCAGTTATTTCTGCCTGACCCAGAAACAATGCAGCTGGGTTCCTTAACACCATCTCTGCATCCACTGATGCCTCTGCTGAACCATTACAGGGTTCAACCAAATTCCAGTTTAAAACTATCACCTCTACTTTCACCTCCTTTGTTTTTCCCTCTTGAGTAAGACCAATGGAATCCTACACCAAATTTACAAAAACATTAAATACAGTTCAACTACTGCTAAGTATGTGGGCAAAAGTATTAGTGTTTTCCTTCTTGAGGCGCATTATTTGGACAGAAACATCAACCTCTGACTAAGTGTCAAGAAATGAGTAATCAACTGACATAAAGAAATGAAGACTTGCCAGAACCCCAACAAAAAGTGACAAAAATAATGTAACAGTAGGAACAAGCCAAACATCTTTGTGGGGTGCATTGAGTAAACTTTCAGCCTGATCAATTCCCATGTGTAGCCAGCGACCAGGAACTCATCTAGAAGAGGAAGGGGGAAAGAGGACAGGATGACAGAGTAGTGAAAAGCACCATGTCTAAAGGCAACATCAACACATTTTTCTCCAGTCTAATGACTAGCAAATAGCAATTAGCATTTTAAAATCCACTTCCTGCTGTGAATCTATCTTCTAATATTTCAGTTCCATGGCTACAAAATACACTGTGATTGGGAACTACTTTTTCAAACACAACATAACTTGTACTTTAGACAACATCTGTGGACTAGTTTATTTCCACTGTAGAAAACTGCCTGCGATGTAAACTCCTTAAACTCTCCCAAAAAAATAGTAAGAAAAACCATTGCAGGCATCTGCAAGAGAAATACAGTGTAATTTTTCACTGCTGCCATCAATTTCCAGTTTATCAATGTTTAGCTAGAGGAAAAAAAGGACCTGCAAACAGGATGTCCTGCTGAGACACAAAGTACAGTGGGAGGTGGGAGGTAAAGCCACGCATCTGCTGAGGCTGCCACAGCCTGCGGTGGGATGAAGCATGAACAAGGACAGTCAGAGAAGTGTGACTATTCACCACCTCCTCTTCACAAACAGGCACTTCCCTGCCTGCTAGGTCCAGGCAGCAAGAGTTTTGACTACAATAAATGCTAGAGCAGACTACAAGGGAGAGGAAAAAGAACTAAAGTTCAAGCTACGGTTTCACAAATCTGTCTAACAAATGCTCCAGTAAGCCCCCAGAAAATGTTGTTAGAGAGCACCCTGACATCTCTGAGAATTATATTAGTGCAATGTGTACTCAAAAAGCCGATTTGGGATTATTTTGTTGCCAACTTTGTCAGTCTTCTGAAGGACAGAGAAAACAGTGCAAAGGATACAGACTCTAAAGCTGATAGGAAAGGTTTTATTCCTAAAGTAATGGCTATTGTAAATAGTAGATTTCACTGCAAAACACATTCCTTTCACATGCCATAACATGTTGCCCATGCATATGTGGTACAGAGGGACATGGCCTAATGGTGGATTTGGCTGTGCTGGGTTAAGATGAACTTAAGGCCCTTTCTAACCTAGATGATTCTAGGATTACCAGCCCATCAAACAATTTTGTTTCCAGAGAGAGACTCACACTGTTCCACCTCAGGTGGTTCTCTCACAACTGCTTTCTCCCCAAGATAAGTCTTTCAATGTGCATACTAGCCAGGAAGAAAAACTTTTCCCTTCCTTTTAGGATGGTTAAGGCTTAAAGTTCAAAATTTCCCCTTCTTTTTCATCTAGCTTATATATTTATTCTTTGTCAAAAATGAAAACCCAGTATGATGACCATGAAGTAGGAATTAGTCAAATGCAGAAGTGGGCAAATACTGGATTTTGGCTCAGAGGGTAAACCAGAAAGACAACAAACCTAAACAGGTGATTCTTTTATTTTGAGATTTACTCCTTTTATGTATCAGTTTTCAAACTGTTCTGAAGTAAAAATACTGCTTCAAAACAGGGACAGGTGTGTATTTAATAAATTGCAGTAATTTGTAAATAGGATTCTATGGTTGCCTGTTCAAAGCTTTACTTCTCCTGCAATTTCTATTGTTAAAAGGAATGTTACCTGTATTCATTCAGGAATAATATAATTTTAGCATTTACTACTGGACTTACTGTAGTAGTTTTAATTCTTTTGGTGTATGAGCATGAATCCATAGTCTTCATGTTACTTGTAGTAAATATAAACATGAAACAATAAAATTTGCAAACACTAATACAGCAGTTGAGGAAGGTTAAAATTGAAGCAGAAGGAACCCAGGAAAGGAAATATGCTACATTTAAAATTGATTGTAGCTTTAGTCCCACACGTGCTTAGCTAAAAGACAGAAATTATTTAATAGTAAATATGTTTTCTTTATGTTGTAAACTAAAATCAGTGGCTTGAATTCAGGCCTGTGCTGTTTCTAGACGACCCTTTAAAGGGTCTGTCAGTGGTTTTGCTCTGCTTTGGTAACTTTAAAAACTTTGTAACCATGTCAGTGGTCACAAAACAACTGGAAACAACAACTTATAACAATTACTTTCCTTCAAAAAACACCTCCTCTACCGGTAGGATTCCACTACAAACGCCAAAGGATTTGTCCCACACAGGTTCTCTAGTGAGCTAGCACGACAGTGACTGCCCAGTGCAGTCACACTACACAACAAAGCAAATAACCAGGACTCATAATAAAGAAAGTGAAGTACAGTCCATTTAAAATAATGTATATCCTCTGCTGTGTGTTGCATTTCACCTTATTATATACCCAAGAGGTGCCTTATAATGTCCTGATACAACCAAACACTGCAACAAGTAAACTCAAGTCAAACATTGAAAACAAAAATTCCCCTCATTTTGCACTTCTCACAGACAAAAACCCATTCAACAGAAACCCAAGCATCTCCAGAAGCATGCACATTATTTTCAATGAAAAATTTGCTCATAAAACTCTTTCCCACTACATCCTTGACCAGCTAGAGTTATCAACACTGCTGATGTCCTGAGGGCATCTACAAAAACAGATGGCATTCCAACTCCATCACGTTGCCTGAACCACCTTCTGTTCCACCAGATGACCCTCAGAGAAAATGTACCTCCATTTTGCAGTTCCTTGCTTTTATTCCTGCACACTGACACAACAGCTACTAACTGGCACATTCTGTAACCCCAGAGCTACAGGTGTTTCTCAGTGTCCCTGATGGATTCCTCTGCATGCGAAAACAGTTTGATTGAATCAACAACTACATCTGCTGAGCAGTCTGGGGGGAAGGAGGATGGATTAGATGACAAAGGTCTTTCCCAACCCGATTTTATAGTATTCTGTGATGCATCTGTGATCACACTGTGTAACACTTCTGCCTTTCTTTCCCCACTACCTAAAGGCAATCTTTCAACAAGCTGGACCCATGGTATCAGGTGCAGATTAGCAAACTGTGGACAGTGACAACTGGATTCTCAGCTAACCGCTGCTTTCAGATGAGATGGGGAGAGCTCTGCCTGTGTCCTTGAATCAACCCTGGAGGGAAAGAATCCTCTTCTGTGGAGAGGCCTGAATATTTGTCTGAGAAGCCACAACTACAGCTCCAATATATGTATCTGTACCCCTGCCATAAAGCTTCAGGTCTCACGCTACGCAAAGTCTTTGTAAAAATGTTCCTATGGATTACAGTCTCCACTCTGAAATGATAATTTCTACAATGATATCAATGCTGTAAAAATTACTCTTGGTTTACACATTATTTGCAAAATACTTCCAAATCAGAGGACTGGATCTATGACTGGGTATAAGAAATGATAGCCTTCTAACAGTTTAAAAATAATGATGGGAAAGACAGCCTGGGGTAAGAGGAAACTTCCAGATGATCAGATTAAAAATGACAATTCCATTTTTCTTCAAGGGTAAGGAACAAGAACAGCCATTCATCAAGGGAAACTGCTAATCTCCTTAGTTTCAGCACAACCAAAATACTGTCTAAATTAAATATGGGCGATGTTATTGGATAAACTTTCTGCAATACCTTTTGGACTGCCCAAGGGAGTTTATGGCTAACTCTAGGAATCATTCTCTGAGATGACCTTCTGCAATGCTTGGTGTTAAACTAGAACTTGACAGGGTTACAGAGAGAAAAGTAAAGACAGTGTGATTCCCCTAATATATTGGCATTTAAGTGTGGAGCATGATAAAATGACTTTTCCACTGACACTGGGGAAGTCTGGACTATCTGATAAAATAATAGCAAGAGTAGACATATATAGTTCAAGAGTGCCATGCTTCCCTGTCTTACTGCATTTATGAAGGTGGGATGCCAACAGTTAATTTCTGAGGGTGTTTTTTCCCAGTTTTTTTGACTTATAGTGGTTCTGCTGCCTGCTTTGTCCAGCATGGCCCAGTGTTACTAGCTACTCATGAATGCTGGAAGTTAAGTGATAAACAAAGCCTATGGGGAAGGGAAGGGGGAAATTAGTTTTCCGTGAGTCTCAGCCAAAGCAGAGCCAGTTCTCTCTTGAGGGACCTTCAGGTTCCTCCTTTTTTTCCTGCACTAAACCAAAGAATACTTTGTCAGGGAAACATTCTCATGAGCCACTGGAGTGTTCAGTAGCTAAACAGGAGTTGCAGGAGGGTGTTCCAGGCTGGGGTGCTTCTGTCCCTCTGCCAGTGCACAGCTGCTGGCCCAGGCTCGCAGGCAGGAGGTGATGGGCTCCCAGCAGGACAGGCATGGACAGGACACAGCAAGGGCACTGAGACACCCCTGTACAGTGAAGCACAGGGTCACGTTAGAGAAAGGTAAAAATTCTGATGAAACTAATCAAGGAGGAAGGAGGTGGATGGGAGAGGAGCTGAAGCAGAAAAAGCACTTAGCTGTCTGCCAGCAGAGGCAGCCACAGCTGGCTGCAATTTGGTGAGCAGCCCCTTCCCCACCTGGTCTGCCCAGAGAGAGCATCAGCTGCCCCAGGTCCAGACACCCTATAGCAAAAGGAGCTGGTTATAAAACTCCACAAAATCCACCCACAAACCAAACAAAACCAATATGTTTTTAAGGACATCTATTTCTATGCTGAGGAGATCTGTTTGCTGGAAAGGAGACTGCTTCCTCTGCTGTTAGCATCATGTTAGTAGGAAACATCTGCAGGCATCATTACATTCATTTCCAAGCCAGACTGTGCTCAGTGTAGGCGATCTTCAGTAATGGATAAAAAATGAAGAGGGTTTTGCTGAGTGTGCACACAGCCAAATATTTTTAGAAAGACTTAAAAGGTGGCCAAGTCTGAACGGATTATAAATGATGATAGCAAAAGCACATCTCTGATACATGGGGCAAAGCTCTGCTAAATTGCAAATCATTGCACAAAGGCTCCTGTGAGGAAGAGATTATCAGCTCCACCGCCTTTGACAGCAAAGATATTCAGAAAGCAAACTGCAGAGCAACACATGGCATTCTCAGGATATGGGAATTCCTGACATCCCATATATTTCCACCATATAATTCCCTCTGATGCAAGCCCAATACTCACTGCAGAACTATCTGCTATTGACATTTTCCTTTCCTTTATTCTCTAGTAATTTAAGTTTGGATAATAGGTAAAGAACCCTGAGGCTTTAGCCACTCCTTTTCTTAGAAGACTAAAATCTCAAGCCAATAAAATTTCATCACTTTCACAAAGTTTAAATACTGCAAGTAAGAGGGCTAAAAACAAATCCAGCCCCAAAAAATGTGACATAGAGCAATGACTCCCCCTTACACTTTCAATTAAGAACTAACCATCAGGTAATGCACTGGAAGTTCACCTGTGTGAACGCACACACACACAAACTTCTTTGTAAACCTTTTTTGTTTGTTTGGTTTTATTTTGTTTGTTTGTTTTAAAAATTTCTTCCTGGAAAACACATTCCTTTGTCTATAATACTAAGAGATGTTAATTTGCAGTGAAAAGTGTTCCCTCTCCTCTGCTTAGCAAAGCTGCATTTATGATTCAAAACAATCAATTATTGTTAGATTCAGATTCTGTAGAGGGTTTTTTGCCACTGAAATTGAGTCTTTTACTATGTGGATTTTAGTATTAAACTTCATTAAAGTAATTTAACATTTTATTATCTAATATACATTTATAACCTATATTTCAAAAATAGCTCTTGTTATCTCTTACTAAAGACTCATTTCTTCATAAATTTAACAATGTGACCACTTAAAGATGTACTTTTTTTTCCACAAAATATGACAAAGTACATATTCATAAGTATTACTATAAAAAAGCAAAAGTGACATATCAACAAATATAAACAAGCAGAAGCACACAGGCATTTTTCAGTGTATATATATGTTCATCCCAAACTTGATACATTTTGTAAATTAGTCATTCAAATTGAGTATTCACATCCCTATGGAAAGTTCCAAGTGCTGAAGTTTCATAAATAAATAAATAAAACATTTAAGAGTGGTCCATGAGCATATACATGATATTTAGAGCAAAGAATGCCAGTGCAACTGGAAACACTTGCCAGACCATAACCTCAAGAGAGGGTAAGAAAAACAACATGGCAGCACTAAGGTTAGCAAAGTCCTAACCACTAAGGGATTGAAGGATAGAATATTACTTCTGCTGTGCTGCTAACAACTGCAGTAAAATAAATGTAACAGAATCCTGGGTATTTCAGGCAAACCCATCTGGTGAAAGGGCGTTTGCCTACTGAATTCCTTTGGTTTGTAACAATGTACAATATTTTGAGAGAAAGATACACAGACAAAGAAAATAAATACCCTCCAAACTTTAAAATATTTGTATTTTAGCTGTTCATCTGTTTCTCAATTTAAAAATGTCTAACAATGGTTGCAAGAGCAAAAAAAACAAATATAGACCAATCACAAATACTGAAATCCTACAGAATTCTAAATATTTTAAAGATGGAACCAAGACAAAACAAGGAACATCTTTCTGTAGGCCTTCACAATAAAACTGACTGGCAGAAGAAGGGGGCTGTGGAACAGCAAGCATCAGATGAAGCAGAGTGTCTTCTGCCCAGAAAACTGAGGCAGGTTTGAGGGAATAAGCTTTCAAAGTAGGAAATGTTTTACAGAAATCTGCACTCAGTGAAGCCTGTGGTGCTCCTATATAGTGTTCCTTGCTGTCTTACAGATTTTTACTGCTTAATCCTCTCAAGTAATCTGGAAATCAAAGAGTAACATTCTCTGCAGGTTTCATTTCTATCCCACTACCATTCCCTAGGACTTTTCACTTCACAGCAAGTGAAAAACTGTTACACAGTAAGGGCCAAAAACATGGACAAAATAAAAAAAAAAACCCCAAAACTCTCAAAAAACACAAACAAGCAAAAACCCACCAAACAAACAAAACGAAAAAACCCCCATCAAACAACAAACCCCAACCCCCCCCCCCCCCCCAAACAAAAAAAAACACTATTGGTGTTAAAACCCAAACCCATGCTATGGGGATTGTACTGAAAAGCCAAAACAGTAGGGCAGAGAAAGTGAAGATAATATACAGAGAAATAAGAAGTATAAATCTGAACTTAGTTCTGAGGTATATATTTTGTTTTATTGGGTGGCAACAAACACAGAATAGTATTTGCCTCTACTGTAAAAGAACAAACTCACTTTGAAGGAAGAAAGACACAGAGGTGTTCCAAAAACCCTCTGAAACACATCCACATAATCACAAGTAAAATTCAACTTTTTGTTAAAAATACAAAATAGAGCTTTGAAGAAATATTAACTCTTTTATGCAAAGATCAAAATATGGTAAATTATCTCCATTATTATAAAGCAATTGGCTACCAGAAGTATGCAACTATAATTATGAGAAAAATCACACATGCCAGTGACCTTAATGAAAATTCATACTGGAAATGAGCAAAGAATCTCTGTAAGAAAGAACATACCCATATGCTCCAAAACATAAGATAGCACTCTTTCAGTGCCAGACAGCCTATATCCTTGGCACTTGCTTATTTTCAGCCAAAAATTGAAATCTCAGGAACAGTACAATTTATTACCCATTACAGCAGGTTACCAGAAGTTTATAATATGTTAAGTAAACAAGATAGCCTCTACCTCCTAGCTGAAGCCATCTAGATTATTTATATTACACACTAAAACAAGGCTCATAAAAGTAATTTCAGAGGCATAATGGGAAAGAACTGATGAGATGCCCTCAAAGAACAGCAGACAGACAGAATCTTTTTTTCTCCTTTTTGAAAAACTCTTAGTTTTGTAGCTCTCAAATAATTTAATGATTTGTTATTGAGCTTTTCTCCCACCAGACTGAGTTTTTCAATAATCACCTGAGAAAAATCATGACAAGACCAAAAGAAACAGAAGAGGCAGCAAATGCCCTTCATTTTCATGAATGAAATTACTCTTCACAGCATACTGACTTCTTCATAAAACTTAGGGATTTAGATCAGGCTGATACTTCTGTAGCACTTACAACCAACCTGAAGAGCTTTCTTAATAATTTCATGTTGATCTTAGATCCCTGGCATGACCAGGCAGCAGAATAGCTGAGAAGTAGTGATTTTCTAGACACTTAACAGACACAGATTTAGGATATCCTATTTTCCTGATCTTTAGTAACACGCCAAAAGAAAAACCCAAACAAAAAAAATCTCAACCAAATAATAAAACACCTCACCTAGCCTTAGGTTTACAGTAGAGATATGGAGATTATTCCTTATTAGATTTACTCATGTTATTAATTCAGAGCAGCAGACTCAGGCAATGAAAAATGAATTCTCCCCAAGTCAGGCAAAAAAACCCCAGACACTTGATTCTATGGTCTGCCCGGCAAATTTTGTGGGCAAAAGCCTATTATACTGAGAATAAAAACCAAACAGTGTTGATTAAAGCGTATTTCATTTAACCGAGATATAATAATGCACACTGCCTTATTACTTATTCAAAGTGATCACGTTTGGAAGGAACTTCTGGAGATTATAGAGTCCAACCCCTCCTGCCAAGGCAGGGTGACCTGGAGCAGGTGACACAGGTACACACGAGGTGGGTTTGGAACGTCTCCAGAGAGGAAGACTCCACAACCTCCCTGGGTAGCCTGTTCCAGTGCTCTGCCATCCTCAATTTAAAGAAGTTCTTCCTCATGTTGAGGTGGAATTTCAGCGTTTTAGTTTATGGCCAACACTGAAACAAGTCTGGCACCATCCTGTTGACACCCACCCACTTTCAAGATATTTATATGCGTTATTGAGAACTCTCAATCTTCCTTTCTCCAGACTAAACAGGCCCAGCTCCCACAGTCTGTCCTCACAAGAGATGCTCCAGACCCCAAATCATCCTTGTGGTTGTTGACTGGACCTCCTGCAGCAGCTCCTTGTCTTTCCTGTACTAAGGAGCCCAAAAACACACACAGCACTCCCGATGTGGCCACTCTACGGCTGAGAAGAGGAGGAAGATCACCTCCCTTTTCCTGCTGGCCACTCTTCCTGATGCACCCCAGGATATCCTTGGCCCTCCTGGCCACAAGGACACACTGCTGGCTCATTGTCAACTTGTCACCCACCAAGACTCTGAGGTCCCTCTCTACAGAGCTGCTCTCTATGGGGTCAGCCCCCAGCCTGCACTGCTACTTGGGGTTACTCCTCCCCAGGTGCAGGACCCCACACTCACCCTCACTGACCTCATTAGGTTCCTCTCTGCCCAGCTCTCCAGCCTTTTAAGGTCCTGCTGAATGGTGGAACAACCTTCAGGTGTGTCAGCCACTCCCCCCAGTTTAGTCAGGGAAGTTACTGAGCATACATTCCATCCCTTCTGCCTGGTCATTCACAAACAAGTTGGGTAAGACTGCAGCCAGAACTGCTCCCTGGGGAACACCACTGACTGCAGGCCTCCTGCTGGTTTCTACCTCTGTTATTACCTCTGGACCACAAAAGCTGCCAATCAGCTTGGATATGTATTACATCAGTACTCATCCTCTTCTGGGGAATTTACAAGGCAGGAGTCTCTGAAGCAGTCATTCCAGAACTGGGTATCAGTTTCTGGAATTTTATGGGGCAGGTAATAAATTAGACAAAGTGAATGTTAAGGCACAATTAGGTTCATTTTCCATGCAACTCAAAGATGTTTCTACTGGTATATGAACACATCACCACAAATTCCACTATCAAATAAATATACAAATATTTCACCTTAGAAAATCCATGTTTAAGAATTCTGTTGTGCTCCTTCCCTCCCAGGTGCACTAGAAGGAAGCTACCCCACTGCTGCTTTCACTCAGCAGTAGTTACCACTTGCCACTGACAGAAGAAAAAGCAAACCTGCAATTGCATGCAACCACAACAGGCCCTAAATTGAGTTATTTCTTGTTAACCTGTAAATGAGGACAATTTTCTCATTTACACAGTGAACCAGGATACCTTTTCTGTCACTGAGCAGCGTCAAAAGTATCACTTTACACTCCAAACCTTCTGGACTAGTACTTCTTAGGAAGTATATTGTTTTGGAGGGCATTTTTCCTCTTTCTTCTAGCAAACTGTTACCTCTTACAGAACTATAAAGATCTTTGTAAACACCCTTGTGGTAGCCCATAAACTGCAGACTATATTTAAATATTGAGACATGCATTTTTATTTGTCAAACTCTTGCATAAACACTTGAAATTAGGTGATCTTTACTGGTATCTTGAAAAGAAAATAAAAAGGACAAAAACTACCAATATTATTGTTAAGCACAGAGAATTTTCCTTTAAATTTAACAATGAAGCATTCCAATCCATTTCAGTGCTGACCCTATGAAGTTGGTTCTTTAAAAGCCTGAGGTCATATTTACCTTGCAAACAAGAAAAACCCAACACAGGCTAGATTTGTCAACTTTCTAGGGTATGTTTAAAACCAGAGAGAGTCAAAGGATTTCAGGAAAGTCTCAGGTAATGCTTCACTGCTTATGCCATTAAATAGGTCCAAAAATTAATCTGAACAATCTTAAAATCAAAAGCATGCATGGCACAAGGACAAATGGGTTATTAGAATACACATGCTGTTTCTTTAAGCCTGAGACAGGAAGCCAGATCCTAGACAGGAAAAGTTCGTAGCAGAATTCACTTAACTGAAGCTCTGCCAGTTTATAATTAGTGACCTCACTCATTATGTTTTGTTTTTTCTTTTAAATCTTAATGAGGCATTTGTTTGACCAAAAACATGTAGAGCTAGCAAACAAAACGAAACGAAACTAGAAGATGACTTTCATGTATGATGTCAGCTAGAAGTGATAAGATTAATGTGGAAAGTCATTATTTCAATACATATCTTAGTAGTATGCAAATCTGTGAGATATTCTGAGAATGTGTATTTTACCTCCACCCTCTGCCTTAATACAGATGAGCTCAGGCCCAGTAACAAGGCTACTAGTTCACATACCTAGAGCCCAAGTACTCAATATATCATTTACCTTCACACAGAAAAAGAGATTAAAATAACTATGGCACCATTTTAAAAGAAAGGATGAGGGTCACTGGGAAATATGTGGGAAAAGAAGGGATTGTCACTGTGGAATGAGGAGGAACAAGCATAGAACTCAGATTATTCAAACGTAGTGCATAATTTTTTGGAAAGTCTGGAGGTAAAAATGAAACAGAAATTGCAACTGATTCAGCAGGGTCAGCTACTGAAACTGCAGGTCACTGTGCAATAAAAGTCAGTGCGCTACAAACACTGGGAACTGCATGTGTGGAGAAAAAAAGATAGTAAAAGTAAGAAAGAAGTGAGTTTGTTTCATCCTGCAAATATCTGCAAAGAACATCACCTGACCAGACTGAGCAAGCAATGCATAGCACAGACAGCTACAGATCTTGGGCTACTGATGTTTAAAAGTGGAGCAATCCTTAAAATCTGATAGGCAAAACATTTGGAATTTTCAACTGATTCGGGAACAACACACACTTGATTTAAATTTAAACTAGATCAAAATTTGAGGCACACAATTAAAGCAGCCCAAGGTTGCCCTTTGATGGTGGGATGGACAAACCTCATGTGGGGCAGTTCAGGGGGCTGCCATCACCCAGAGGTCATGCAGAGGGAGGGGACAGTGGGTCACAAGTTCCAAGTAGGTCACAAGGCTACTCCCTTCTACAGAGGAGGAAGGTAGGGCAGTGAGCACAGCCCAGTCCTGCTTGGGGACAGCAAAATGCTGAGCCTTTCTGGTGCCTGTCAAGAAAATATAACCATAATCCAGGAAACTCACTGAGGGATAAGAAAAAAGGGGAAAAACAAAAAGAAAAAATAAATACATTTTCTTGCCATAGTGAAATATATACTGGTGCAATGGAAGCAAACAATGTATTACGCTGTGCTGCAAACTATGGGAGTTGTCTTCAGCACCTTTCTAGCTTTACAAGGATAAAATTAGGAAGTCTTCAGACTCTAGAAAGTCTCACAGGTGCTAATGTCACCCCTAAGTTTGAGAAACAACAAAACAAGGTTAGGAAATCTCAGAAGGTCATGGCTGCTGGATTAGACAAGCCTGGCCAAAAAGCTGTGCTGTGACAGATCAGGAGGGCCACTGGGACACTGGCTATAGGAACTGGGGGGACAACACTGGTACAACCCCCCCCAATGGAATGATCATGTTTCCCCCTGTAAATATCTTGGACCACTGCTGTTACTTTTTCAATAAAATTTTGGCTCCTACTCGTGGCCACCCAATTTTGAAGAGACACAATCTCCAGCCCCCAAAAAAACTGTAACACAGACACCACCAGCACAACCACCCCAAACACCTACAACCAACCTCTCTACAGGTTGCTTGAAATCAAGTAAAAAAAACCTAATGATAAGGAGTAATGGGGAAAGAAAAGAGAACAGATGTTTTTGAGACTGGTGACAAAACAAGGAATTATTCACAAAGGGTAACAACTACTGGAAGACGAGAGAAGCAAGGTATATGAATAATTGAAAAATACATGAAGAAATTAACACACTATCAAACTAAAATTACTTTTCAAGTCAAAGGTGTGCCTTGGGCCCAATTCTAGTCAGTACTTTTTAATCAAGACTCATAATGGAAGAGAAACTATACTCATATGAACAGATTACATCAAATTGGAAGGACTGTAAATGTTTAGAAGGGGAATATCACATTTCTAAATTACATTGCTGAATTTGAAAGACAGCTTGAAAAGAGATTTTTTATTTGTACGGAAGAAAAATAAAACATGCATTAAAAATATGCAACAACAGACTATGGAGCAGAACATAGGAAAGTTTATTGAGATATATAGTCAATCATAAAATCTACACCCTTTAACAATGTTGATATATAAAAGAAGGCAACACCCAATTCAATGGCACATTGATAAGGAAACTTTATAGGTGCAAATGACAATACATTCTACTAATTATCTGCTGAAACAATCCAGTTTTGAGAAATGTACCTCAAAAGAGATACTTTGGACTGTTCATGGCTGATCAACTTAGTCAAGAAATTTAAATACAATGCATAAGAGGAAGGATTAACATATTAGGGTCTTTTTAGTCCATAAGGAACAAGTATCAAGATCTGACACTGTTCTACAGCATGTGCAAGTCATTAATTGTTTGTTGGAAGAATCATTACTGAATGGCATGGGCTGGACCAGTACTGATTAGAATACACTGAGGAAAGAAAAGAAGTGGACTTTTCAAATAAAAGCAGTATGAAAGAAGAGTTAGAGATGGTTTAATTCCGATTATGGATGTATTTTAGGAACCAATCATGCAACCTCTGTTAGGGAAAATAAATGCTCAATTCTGCCTTAGTACAAGAATGGACTAAGATCATCAGCATCTCCTTGAGTCCAAGCTGTAGCCCATACAAAATCCTGGAGGTTTAAAAATAAATTCTGCTTTCCACATGCATAGTTCCAGTTTCAATGCTATCGTATTTTGAACGAAGGCCAATATTTATTGCTTCAGTGACATGTTGTTCTACACAGCTCTCAAACTTAAGATGTTTGGTATTTCTAACTGGAGAAAACGTGTTGGAGTAACAGGCTTACTATAAACAGATGCCATCTTGCTAGTTTGAAGCTATTGGTAGAAATCAGCACCCCTAAAGACCAAGCCAATATGAGCATTAACTCCCTAAACCTACTAAATATACTAGAATCTACTAAATCTACTACTAAATCTACTACTAGATCTAAACCTACTTGAGAGCATACACCACAGAATTCCCATCTGGTAACAATACCTCCTTGAAAATTCCTAACTGACCTCTCCAATTCTCAAAATTTCTAACAAAGACTGGAAGGCTACACGTCCAAATAATAACATGATTCAAGCATGACTAACACTTAACAAGGTCTGAATACACTTTATGAGCTCAATTTGACTATTTGCTGAGGTAGATGGGAGATTCTCAGAACAAAGTCCCTCTTTTCCCTCTGAAATCAGATTTCCAGTGCTGAAACTTCACAATTAAAAACTATTCTGATTTTAGCTCCTGCAGTTTATTTAGGATGGCACGACACGTTACAAAAAGCACTTAACGAGAGTTGATGATCATGTTTTATTTAACTACCAAACACACATCCCTGTAGAAGCACAACCAGATTATTCCTGGAGGTGCTCATTAAGGTATGTGGGGCAATGGAGGGTTGTAACCAGTGAAATTCTGACATTAGGTTTAATAAAGAGTTCACAAAGAGGTTAAGCCAAGTACTGGAACAAGTGTCCTTGCAAATATTTTAAACAAGCCCTGAGCAACCTTCACAAGAACATCAAAATGTATGATGAAAAGCAAAACAAAAAACCCCAGAACTTTAGGCACAAGATTGAATCACACAATTTTTTTCAACAAGCAAATACAACACAATATATCCTGTTCATTGGACTAACTGCTAGATCTTGGTAATTATTCTTATAGAGCAGAGTAAAGAATAGTGACATATTAACCTGTTAAATACTGCCTCTCAAAACTTGTTTAGCCTCTATCTCTCTATGACCTGCTATCACATTATTCAAAACTAAGTCAAAAGGCAACTTCCTTCATCAGTTCCAAAAAGCTACACAGACTAATGGCTCAGGCCACATTTTGCTGGGTCTGAAATACTAACTTCTTATGTGAAGCAAGGGTTTGAGTGAGGTACCTTTGTTCTTATCATCCAGATGGACATATAGCTGCCAGCGCAAAGAATGGAAATGGCTAAACTAAATTGTCATTAAAAAGGCCCTGCATTAGCTGAGTTGAGACATAAAGCAATCCTTCCACTGCTGTAAGAGTTCAGAGGTTTCTATGTTTATATATTACATATGGCCAGTATTTGAAGAAGCTGCTTAGTGACAGTGATTGCATCTATGGTGGGGGGTAGCAGACTGGTCTATTGCATCAGGTTATGGGCAACTCAGAGATTGTTAATTAGGGGGCCTCAGAGTCATCTCTCCATCTCCACTCATTATAATAAGGGCTTTTGCTCAATGAAGAAATCACCTTTGGAAACTCTACTCACCACTTTGCCAGCTATTTTTAGGAGGAAAAAAAGAAAAACTAAACCTTTTCAAAATACATCTAGGGCATGCTTCAGTAAGCAGCACTGCCAGTTTCAAGGCCCTGCTTTGCCCAGTTGCCTGCTGGTTTCAGCCTGTGCTCAGTCCCTTTAAATAGGCTGTCACAAATTAAAGGATATGGACTAGAACAAGCAGCCAAAACCAGAGTGATAAGTGAGACAGATCGAAAGAAAAAAGACATTGTGCAAGCATGTGTAGGGAAGCATTTCTACTTAATGTTTAACCACAGAACTTAACAGGGGGGAAAGTATGGCTTGGGCTAGGTTGCCTAATAGAAACCTGTGGCTCCATTTCTCCTTCTCTTCAAGAAAGCAGTACAGAATGAAGATTTTGAAGAGGCTGCATGCTGAAGAAGACATTTAAACTGAAGATAGTTACTGAAGAAGGTACTTAAAATTTTCCTTACTTTTGCAGAACTTCACAGCCTACACAATGCAAGGGGAAAAAAAAGAAAAGCAGTGTGTTTGTGAGACCTTTTATCTTAAAATCTATTCACACTGGATCTCCCTGCAGGTATCTTTCCAGACTACAGCTCAGCCTGACACATTTAAAATTAAAAAGTCTCTCCAATGATATGCTAGTCTCTAGACAACTGCAACAAAAACAAATCACAAAAAGATCACAACAAAACAAAACAACCCAAATCCTTTTTTGTTAAAGGGGGGTAACAGCAATTAAAAAAATCCTCACTCTTTTATTGTATCCATCAGGCCCCTTATGCCAAATGAGCTTTCACATCCAAGACAAAGTCTGGAGTTTGAGCCGCAGAGGTCTACCAAGGCATCATGTAAGTCCACCTCTACTCTGGTCCTCAGCTGAGATGGAGGCTAAAGGAAGAAATTACCAATGGCAAAGGCAAGCCCCTTATTAGAATGACCTCAGCTCAAGTTTTAATAACCAGCCTGCACAGTTGTTCCTTGTCAGCATACTCAGGCATCCAGGGAGGCATAACAATCTGCACGGCTCTTGGTGGGAAGAGCAGAGGTTGCCAGAAGGAAGTGTTTGGAGGGCACATAACCAAAGCTGGGCTATGTGTACACGACTGAAACATAAGCTGCTTTTCTGCAAGCAAGCTCTTTTAATAGGAATCCAGTTTATTTATTAATTCAGAAGCAGATGGCATCCTCTCAAGATGCTATGCAGAACATGACACACAAAACAAGTATTTTCATCTGAGCATATTTTTTCTAATCAACTCCCTGCTATTCATCATTAAGTGACAAACAAAAATTTAAGTCTCCAGAGTCTGATAATACTCTAGGCTAACTGAAGCTAACTCAGGATACAGCAGTAAGTGATGAAATGTAATGACTTGTAATGCACTGGAGTACAGACTAGATGATGTCAGTGTCTTTTGACTTAAAATGTTCTACAAAAAAAAGCATTCCAACTGCAGGAAAAAAAATATTACAAATTGCAGCCTCTGTGCTGATGAGCACATTTGATAGACAAGCCCCATGACCTATGGTTACTCAGAAGTGCCTAACAGAATTTTTTGTATTTATACAAAGAGAACAAAAGGCAAGAAATCTTGTCAGAAAGTGTTAGTAATACTGCCATGCAATCACTGTGTTGTAGGATTCTGTGTGACATTGCTGATAGCTTTCATACAAAGATTTTATGTAATTCCTGCTGAATCATGACCTTTAATCTCCAATCATTGCAAAGCCTAAGCAGCCACCACAAGGCCTTGTAGAAGTACCATGTTAAAGAAAATGTTATCCCTTCATGCAGACAAAACACAATTTAGAAGGAAGTCAAGTACTATCAAATTCTCCCCACTCTTCTAACCCTTCCTACTCCACACCTCAACTCAGAGACCACTGTGTGCCATCTTTGATAGATATACCATGTTTTCCTTTTAATAGAAGTCATAGATATCTGTGTTGATGTATTGAGGTTAATTTGCCACACAATGGTACAATGCAGTACACCAAAAGTGAGTCATCTTGTCATTACGGCCTCATACAACACATAATTAAAATATAAGGGACTCCCACAAACTAAAGTAATTTTAGAATTTTCTGCATGAAGAATGTGCACAGTCCTAATATTTTCTAATAATTTAACAATGTACTGGTTTTATTCTAAAATAAGATCACATTGAAAGAGTAGTAATATCAACTCAAGGAATTTGTAAGTTATGCACTTTACTAAGGTGGTTCAAATTCAGCAGTCAGTGAAATTACATTAAACTTCTACGGTCCCTTTCTTTTCCTGCCAGCGTTTTTCCAGTTTCTTTTCATTGCCTCCCCTGCACTCCTACCTGGGATCATCAGCTTCCACTCTCTGTGAAAGGAGGTCCTTCTCATTCCTCTCTCCTATGCCTTTCATTTCTTCCATCAGCAAGGCAGGGGAAGGGAAGGACTTGAGGATTTGGACTGCACTTGGTCCCATCTCCTTGGGAAAGGGCAGAAGACTCCAAGAATGGATCTTCTGGGACCAAATCAGCCTGTGACCTGACTGTTGGGATGATCTACTATATGGAGTTAAAGATTATAAGGAAAAAAAAAAAAGTTGTATCGTTTCTCAAACTTACTGCATCGCAAGATAACTTGTACCCGAAGTTCTCATGATCAAGAATGATGAAATTTGCAAAACTGTAGTCATATTATGCAGAAATTTTGTCACCCTCTTTCTCTTATATTTATAAGGGTAACTTAAGTAGGTAAATCTAAGCTAGTTTCAGTGTGAACATTTCCATTTCTTACTAATTACTTATTCTCACTTTATTTTGTTGTGCCGGAACATGGGTAAGAGAATAAAACCTAGGTTTTATTTACATGTGTGTAATTCTTATTTTTAAGAGTTTGGGCCCTTATTATTTGGATGATTTTGCCCAACTCAAGTGCCCTTCTGAAGATCAGCCTGCATCATTACTTTCCCACTCTGCTATATCCAGAATGCTGAAGAGACTTAGCAGGTACCTAAATATCATTGGAGATTAGAAAGGAACACTTATAATTCAATTTTTCACACTGGTAATAGTTTCTTCTATAGTTTTTCATACTGAAGAGTATTTCCAAGCACTGCCAGCTGGGCTTTTGTGCTCTCTGTCCCCTTTTGGGAAAGAGACAACAGTTGAGATGATGACTGAGCTCCAACAGCTCCACATGAAGGAGCTACCAAGCTTCAGTTTCCCTCCATGGCCTGCCTCTCCCACAACTAATCCTATGGAAATGCAGCCAACTAACAGCTCAACACTAGTGAAAACCTAGCAAACCAGCTGGTAAGGGCTATTCAAACCTGTCTGCACTTCTTAACTTTTTCATAAAAAAAACCCCAAAAAACAACACAAAACAAAACAAAACAAAACAAACAACAAAAAAAACAACAACAAAAACCACAACAAACCTGAGACAATTTTTGAATGTTCATCTCATTAGATACTAAGATAAAAAACAAACGAAGACTTGGGAGTCTGGGCCTCCTGCCCTTAAGTTAGTAGTAAAACACACTTGCTGGGCCAGAGATTTCCTGTGTTTTCAGAGATTAACCTCGTTGCTATTTGTGAGTGTGAAAAAAGATACAGTTGGAGAAATGAATAGTTACAGCAAATTTAGTAACTTATATATAAATACATAATGAATGAGAAAATAATTCCTTCAGGGAACTGGAATGATGTTGCTGTTCTTTCCAATATTGTAACGGAAAAGTCAATAACAAAAAGCATTTCCCCCCTCATGTACTATAACTGAGAAATACTGAAATCAAGGTAGTCACTTTTTGGCTTTAGTCTTTTATTTGATCCCTGATGAGAATAAAACCTAGTTGGGATTCCTGTACTAACTGGAGATATTAAAATTTAGTGTGGGTATAAAAATTCAGAAGTGAAGAGGGCATTACATCCTCCATGAAGGGAAGACTAGAGTACAATCCCATTTCCATCTGTTCCTCGAATGGGCTTTACATTAAATTTAGATATTTTTTCCACGAATGTAGATATTCTGTCAACAAAATTTCAATTGTATATTTCCTTCACAAATCTTCAGCTTCCTACACTACATTTTAAATACACAAATTAATTTTAAACAAATCAACTAAACGCCTAAGTATTAGAAACTTCATCACTGAAATAGTACCACAGTGTCACAGAACACCCGGTAGGAAGTGACCTCAAGGATCCTCTGGTCCAACCTTTCTTGCAAAAGCATGGCCTAGACAAGAAGACATAACACCCTGTCCAGCTGATTCTTGAAAGCGTCCAACTGTGGGGAATCTACCATTTGCCTGGGGAAATTATTCAAGTGGCCAATTGTTCTTATTGTGAAAAATTCTCCTCTTGTGACCCATCTCCCCAGCAGCAACTTGTATCCACCTGCTACTCCTCATCTCTCCCTTGTTAAAAGGGAGTCTCCATCTTCTTTGTAACCACCCTATAAATACCGGAACACGGTGATAAGGTCTTCACTGAGCCTTCTTTTCCCAAGGCTGAACAAATCCATTTTTCTCTCAGCCTTTCTTCATTCATCAGCCTGTCCAGGCCTTTGATCACCTTTGTGGCCCTTCTCTGGACCCTCCCCAGCCTGCCCACAGCTTTTTGCACTGTGGGGACCAAAGCTCAACACAACATTCCAGGTGCAGCCTGACAAGCAACGATTAGAGAGGGACAATGACTTCTCCATCTCTGCTGGTGATGCCCTTATTGATGCAACTCAGCATCCTGCTGGCTTTCTTTGCTGCAGCAGCAGCACACTGCTCACTCACACTGAGCTGTTTGTCCACCAGGACTGACTCCATAGAGCTGTCCCTCAGCTGGATGGATCCCAGCCTATGACACACTCCTGGATTATATTTTCCTTACATGGGATACCAGGCCAGACTGCCACAGATTAAGTTTCTTTAGGAGGAGGATGTAGGACACCATTTTGGAAACTCTGGAGAGTTTCAAGTAGACAATGTCACCGCTCACTCCCCACATCCACCGAGTAGGTTACTTTGTCATAAAGGTGATCAGGTTTGTCAAGCAACATTTGGCCTTGGTGAGCCTGTGCAGGCTCTTCCAAATGACATGCCTTATCTGAGCTGTGATGGCTCCCAGCAGGACTCATTCCATCACTTTCCCAGGGACTGAAGTTAGACAGATGGACCTATAACTTGCTGGATTCTCCTCTAAGCCTTTCTCTTAGATGGGGGTGACATCAGCCTTCTTCCAGTTTTCTGGGACATCCCTGATCTCCACAACTTCTTGACTTCTCTAAAATTATGGAAAGTGGCCTTGTGGTGAAGTCAGCAGCCTCCTAACACCTCTGGTGGACAGTGACAGGGCCCATCAGTGTGTATGGGTCTAATTCCTGTGACAGGTCACATACCAGCTCTTCCTTCACTGAGGGAGGGTTTGTGTTTGCATCCACCTGGATTTTTGTTCTCAAGGCCAGGGACCCAGCAGTGTGGGTAAAGATGGTGGTGAAGAAAGTGTTGAGAACCTCTCTGCCTTTCCAGCACTGCTGGTGACTGTTCACTTCTCCTGTTTAACAGTAAGGCAGTATTTTCCTTCTGTTTCTGCTTGTTGTTTTCTTACCTGAAGACCCCTTTCTTGTAGCTTTTCATGTCTGGCCAATTTAAATTTGCGCTTTTGCTTGTCAAACTGCATCTCTGCACACCCTGGCAATGTCCTTGTAGTTCTCACCGGCTGTCTCTCTGCTGTTCCATCTATGGTGCACTTCTCCTGGCTTTGAGCAGACTCAAAAGCCTGCAGTTAAACCAAAGAGGTCTCTCCCTACTTCCCTCACCTTTAAAGGGCATGAATAGTTTTTGAACTTCCAGGAGACTGTTCTTGAAAACCTCCCAGCACTTGCTGTGTCCTTTATCCTCCATGGAAGCTTCCCACAGAATCCCTCCTAACCAAGCTCTGAGCAAGCTGAAGTTTTCTCTTCTAAAATTTAAAACAATTATCTTAATATTAACCTTCAGTGTGTTCAGCAGGATTCCAAACTGCAATATTATGACCAGTGCAGCCCAGACTATCAGATATTACAAAGCAGTACTGCATTTAATTTGTTGATTTGTTCAAAACACTCATATCACAGTATCTAACAGATGTAAAAGAGACTGATCAGAGGTACAACAAACAATGGGCAGAGCATGTCTAGGATTTCACAGCAATTTCTGAAAAATCTAAATTGAAAGAAACTTAAATAATATAACCCTATATTTGCCAATATAAGCCTATAAGCCAATTTGCCTACCTAACTTGATCCTCTACAAAAACATTTTACTCATAAATGAGTCACAATACAATTAGAGCAGAATTACAAGAGTATCTGTGAAAACTGGACGCATACCAAGGAATTTACTGAGCTATAAACAAGGTCTGTAAAAGCACACAAAGATCATGTAACAGTTCATATCATCCTGCAGCCAACAGAAATGCTCCTGAAATGCTGAGGATTGCCAGGGATGCTGGAGTACCTCCGTTTTCCAAAGGTTTCAACAGCCTCCCCAGGGCCTTCCCTAACCTTGACACAGTGCTGCCCAACTCACTTCTGTGCAGGAGAACCTAAAATTGCCTCAGAATACTGAATTTTTCTTTTTAGTCTTCAAAGAGTATGAGGCCTGTCCAAAGAGTGAGTGACAGGAGAAAGAAAAGATAATATTTAAGAATATTTAACAACCGCTAACACATAAAAGATTGAAATGTTTGAAAATGTGATCACTGAATCTGGCTGAGTTAGAAGATGATAGTATAGCTAATGCTGACACTGGCTAAGTACTAAAACATTAGACAAAATTGCAAAAGGAAAAGTATGTTAATATCAGGCCAACTATAGACCCACTGACTTCTACACAGGTTTATCCTGAATAAATGTTATTTATTATTATTCCCATCCTTTTTAACCTAAACATATGTATTTGTTCTATCAGTAGTACAGTAGTCTGTAAGTTTTTAATTTATTATACACAATACTATGCTGAAAATGTCTTCATATCACACTTTCAAACTCTAGAGTTTATTACTGTTTTTTTAAATTGTGTATTACTGACATGCCTAAAACATTTAATAGAGAATGGACTACTCCTTAACACATTAGGCACTAACCACTACTCTACTAATATACTTTATTTAACTACAAAATGACATTACAAACCGGACTATGCCAACAAAATAGTAGCAGGGAACCTTCAACTATTACAAGATACAAGAGAAGAACAATGATTCCTTGAAGATGACCACTATGCCAGACTAAAACTTAATACTAGAATGAAGAAAGGACTTCAGAGCAAAATATCTTAACATATTGTAACAAGTCCATTTTCTTCCTCAAAGCTTCACGGGAAGCTGAAAAATAAGGATCAGTGGGCAATACTAATTGTGTTGGCTTGTATTACTTTTTCAGAAGACTTAGTGCTCTTTAGTGCTTAATGCTTAATGCTACTCAGTGCTTTAATTACTAAAATTGTTAGCTAGTTACATCTGTATTTGGAAATGCAAAAAGAAGTCTGAATGCAAAACATTCAAAGCAAAGAAATGTTTAAATCTTGTTTTTTTCTCCCTCTCCCTCTAACCTATTTAGAAAGGTTTTTTCCACTGCTTCATTGTCTGCACACAGAAAGATCATTTGTAAAAACCCCTCCTGAACCTGACTGACTATATAGGACCCAATAAAGCTAATGGAACAAAAAGCACTATCAATGTGAAAAGAAACAAGAAAACAAAATGGCCCACTAGCTTTCAATAACAACAAAGATGTAACTTGTGCTTTTGTATAAACTTTTAAATATTTAAAATAGGTTTTCAAGCTAATTACCTACCCATGCACGGAAGGTAAAAATAGATGATTCTCTAAAGAACGCAGAATAATCTGTCATCCTTCTACTCAGAAACTGAAACAGAAAATCACAAACCACATAGTAAGTTGTTTGAAATACCCATTATTACCATATTGAGTTTGCCTGCTTGTACTAATGTAAGAAAAAACCCACTATCTTTGAATTCTTTGGCGAAAGGATGCACTGCCACAAATACATCTTCACTCACTTATCAAGTTTGAGAGAAGCCCTGGCAGGATATTCTTTCTGTTTGCTGAAAATTTGTTTTTAAATTAGCACTGTCAATAAAGTGTTATGTCTGGTAAAATAAGCTTTGCATTTACTGTTGCTTTCAACTTATTCCTGTATTTCTCAAAAGTGCCCTCTGAATTTGAAATCCATCCACAAAACCAAAGGATGAGGGGAGAATACAACACAATAATTCTGTTTACACTGGATGGATTTTTGAGCTGACTGTACCAAATCAAAGGAGGACGGATGACAATTAGTGTTCTTTACCTAAAGCATCTGAACTTTGAAGCATTTTTTCCCCTAATATGATTGTTTTATACATTTCTATAAGCAAGTTTTTAAAGTAGGAGTGCTTCACATAAGAACCTCAGCAGGAACCAGACCAGAGCTCTACCTTCTCACTGCTTTTCCAATGCCTGTCCTGATACCCTAACAGGGCAATGATTAGACCCTCCGAACATCTGCACAGTAAAAAGCTAATTCTATGAATAATAGTTAAGAGAATAATTCCATAAATAATACTGGTTAACAATGTAGAAAAACATATAAAAATAACCAAATTTAAATTTTCAGATGTGTCACAAAACACTTCCCTACTTCTGAGGAAAGAGAACTTACATTGTTCGTAAAATGATATCAAGCCTATAAATATGGTATATTCCCATTATCCCCATAAATGCCTATTTTTTTTAAATGGCCATTATCTCCCTGTCTTTGACTCAAACAAGTTTTAGCAAAGAGTTCTCAGGACTAAATGGAAGCATCAACTAAAGCTGTAACTAATCTTTCCCTTTTGAATTTGACACCCTTTGATTTTTCTAGATGTCCCCTTGTCTTACTCATTCAATTCCAGAATAGAAATTTCCAACTACATTAATCATTATTTCATCATGTCTATAATTTGTTTCTTCCCCAAAATATTTACTGTATTCCCTTTAGAGATGGGATTTTTAAACAAATTATTTAATATCCTCTTTGTTCCCGTTGTAGCAGCTTTCATCAATGGCTTGGCCTAGATTCCCCAGCTGTGTATGCACTGCAAGTACATTGGGACACCTCTCACAGGGACCTTGCCAGCCACTCATTCTGTTCCCTCTCATTCCAGCCCATCTTTCAAACAACAAAGGAATTCAAGATGAAATCCAAAGGACAGCAGGGCTAAGGCATGGAAGATATTGTGCCAGCCAGCGTGTTATCTCCAGGTTCATTACACACCAGATGTGACTGAATAGTACCAACAAATGTGCGAGACAAACGGAGAAACCTTGAGAGCTTCTTTAGTCCAATACTAGGCCAGGTCTTCTTGGAGTTGCCCTTCACAGCACTCAGGCATTCCTATCTACATCCCAAACTAAAAATTCTGTTTAGGAGCTAAATTGTGTTTACGTGATCAGCTCAAGTTATCTTTCTGCTGTCCATACTTCATTTAGCTCCTGCTTCAGGGATGTCCCTCTGAAATTTCTGTTCTCTTGTACCTGAAGTAATAAAGTGTTTCTTTGCAAGTTTTGTACCTTTGCTGCTCACTGCAACACTTTCTTTAAAAAGAGATCACTAAATACAAATAAGCACAGATTCCAATGCCAAACTTGTGACACAATGAACGACTAAGCCTACCCTGCTTTCCTTCCTTCCAGTCAGTTTCAGAGCAGTCATTTGAAGCCCTACTTCTTATTATCTTTCATTGCCTCTTTCAAGGAATATTTTCAAAGAAAATAGATGACAGTCTGTATTTCTTTATCCACACTTCAGTTAAGATGTTTAAAGAACTCTTAATACAATAGTACAAAGCTTTCCTCCACTTCTTCCACATTAAATTTTAAGACTTCCCAGTTTTCAGATGCATTTAAATTTAGAATATTATAGCTCAAAGTGCCAATGTTTATGACTTGCCTTTGTTTCTTAAAGGTGTGTAAAATATAATAAACTTGAAGCATTTTAAATTACACTTACTTACTAAAGACAAAAGCTTTTTTATGTGTTCAAAGATTGCAAAATTAAGACAACCATTACTAAAGAAGAAAACAATTACTAAAGAAGAATTAACTGATAATTTGTGGCCGAAATGCATTTCAATGTGTGTTCTTAAATAAGTTTACAATATAAGTGGTATGTAGAGCAAGTAATGTAGATATTTTTGTTTGAAAAAAAAATGCTACAGTGTTACAAACATACAGATCCTGTATTTATTTTCTTTTAAATAACAGTAGTTCTTTGTATTATTATCAGTGACTCACAGCAGCAGCTCCACATCATGGTTATGCCACTTTGAGTACTGAAATTTCTCTGGCTGGGTAGAAAGTAGAGCTATTCCAGGGCAACATAATATATGCATGTATACATAAAAACAAAAGGTATTTTTATGAACACCTATAACATTCAAGACTGTATCCAGCTGTTATCGCAACAGCTAGCCTTAAAAACCCTTGGTTTTGAATCTTAGTTTTGCATCTTCCTAAATCTAAGTATATTGTCTCTTTCACAAGCATTGGTGTAAACACAGTATTTTGGAGTTTTGTCACAACTGCATGATATTTTATCCCACCTGTAACAGCCTCCCTGTGAGGATGTTTTGTTGACTTTATTTTACGTAGACAATGTGATCTAGGCAAACCTTCCACTAACCAAATTGCAGTTGTTTTGGTTGAGTTTTTAAATGGATTTTTGCATGAAACTATTAAGATTAATCTTTTCAAGATAACACAGATTTATAATGACAGTTGCCTTGGCAAATGTGTGTTCCATCCACTTCGCAGCTTTAACAAAGATAGGAGATGAAACTTTTTCAAAAACTGAAACAGCAAGAGACAAAAAAAGTGGCTGGTTACTTTACCAGGCACAACTGCAAAAGGCACCACATGAGTGTTTCTGATTGCACTTCACATTTCTAAAGCTGCTCTGAAATTCTACGATTTTGACAATGTTGGATAAAAAAAAAGTATCTAGCTCAACATTTTTGTTCCATCCTTCAGTCTGATCTTCAACACACTTTCTCTGTGCTAATGTATGCAAAGTAGGTTGAAAGGGTGTCTTGTAAACAGAGGCTCTGCTTCATCTTTCCTGGAAAGTTTTGGCACAGCAGGTGTGACAAACCTGTCCTCAGAATTTACTTTTGTCTCATGTTAGCACATGTGCTGTAGGAGAATGCAATGGCAGATCATTACTGACCCCCCTGACCTGTCAGTCAAGAGAGATGCTGACTCCAGATCCTCAGCTCATGTAAACTGATGTAACATCAGAGGAACTGCACACCTATGAGCTTTATGTTTACCAGGGGCTACAGCTCTAATACAAATTCCAGTGACAACAACACAGGAGTTTTTCTAGCACAGGAGTTTTTTTTAGGCTGAGGTTTTTATGCCCAAACCGAGAATTTATAGGGAAATTTCTTACCTTTTTCTTAAAAAACCCAAACAACAACAACAAACCAATCAACCAACCAACCAAACAAGAAAAACCCCCCAAAAAACCCCAACACAACAACAACAACAACCAAACAAAAAACAACAAAAACCGTTCAATTCAGGGTTTCCTTAAGGGTTTTTCAGGAACGGAATTAAGAAAAGAAAAAATTATGTGTCTGTCTCCCTCCTCCAGGACACATCCTCTATCTCATTGTCACTTCCAGAAGGCTGATAAAAATAAGCCTGCCCTTAAAGGACCAGTTGTTTGGCCATATATATATGATTAATCATATATATAAATACATCTCCCATACCTGGGAGGGGAAAGGAAAGGGATCACTCTTTTCAAAGTAACCGCATTTTACACTTGCTCAGCTGCATTAAGTCTACACCAAAGTAACACCCAACTAAGACATCTCCATTTTGGGAACCGAAGAATAGCAGAAGGCAGAAAAAGAAAGAAACAAGTCACTTATGGCTTATGTTTCTCAAAAATGAAAGCAAACTGCACTTAGATCCTGATTACTATTATTATGATAATCTGTTGCCGTAAACCAATACAGTTCTAAAGATAAGAGATTTTCACAGCAAGTTCTCAGCCCTGGAGCTCCATGTAAAGTAACAATAATGTGTACTATAAACTGCAGAAGCAATAGGGCAGAGGGAAGACAAAAAAACAGAACAGTAACAGATCAATTTTCCACATGACACAGACCAAGCACTCTACAATATTGCTTAAAACGTTTGCATTTATACTAAGCCAGAAAATATAGATAAACAAGAAACTGGTAACAAGTCAGATTACTTTTACTTAAGAGTAAAACAGCTGAAGAACATGACTTTGTAAGACAGAAGGAAAAATTGATGTTAGGTTAAAATGTTTCAATTTAGTGCATAAGGGACATAATAATGTGAATTCTTAAGAAATACAATCAAAAGTCAACTTCTGGAGAAAAAAAACAAACCCAAAGGTGTCTTTAAGCTTGATTAAATGAAAACTGCTTTACTCTTTTAGTGATTTGCTAAAAAGATACACAATCAAAGATAAAAAATTACACACTTGTGCATTTGAAAAAGAAGTTTAACCAGTAATTTTAGAAGTTAAGAGAGCTTTGCAAAGGACTTTAACCCATTTAATAGGCTTTTGTTTGCACTAATAAAATATTTGGTTGCTTTCCAGATCACTCAGCAGAGATCAAGCCACCATCCAAGTGCAATGTACAAAACACACTGAAAAAGGAAGTTCTTCTCTTAGGGCTTTCTTTTGAATCACCACTTACTACTTAAACAACAAAATCTCCCAGCTAAGAAAAGAAGTGCTCAAATCTGCTTCTGTCCTTCCAGGATGCTAAAAGGAAATAAAAAAAACTTGTAACACATCATTCCCACATTCCCTTTTGTTGTACTCTAAATTCACAGCAATGAACTTCAACTTTTCTCTTAATTCTGCTTTCTCAGAGGGTTTATATGCATGGCTTGTGGTCCATCTAGACAACTCTGTGGTTCACAGCACTGTCAGCTGCTGTGCTCTTCCCATGGGACTCTCAAGCCTGGCCAGTTATGCTAGTGACAGCAGACCATTCCTCATGAAGAGTTCAACACTCAGGCACACCTAGGCAGAGGTGAAAAAGTAACTGGGAGAATTTGGGAGGGAAGTGTGTGAGCTTCCCTCACCCTAATGAACAGGGAGGGACTGAACTCTTTTCAGCTGGGCTTGGTATTGCATTGAGAAGAGATGTTTCTCCTCAGTTCCAGTGGCCTCCATAATCCCTTCCACGCTTGCTTGATTCCTTTTGAGACTAAACCTATCAGACACTTAACCAAACAGACACTATTTTCCTTTGGTGTTTGAGTAGATTTTTATTTTTCCAAATCTATGGGTTTTAATCCCATAAGCTGCTTTGGGGAAAGCAGAGAACAGGTAACAAACAAAACTTAAGTTCAGTCTTTTCTTCTAATTTTTTTCTGATGCCACTTTTCATTTTCTGACAATACCATTGTTTTGAGATGAAAACAGCACCATTATCCAACTAAAAAATCAGCAGACACTCTTTTTCCTTGTAGGGTGCTACACTGCAAGCATCTGTATTGTCAGCCTGCTGCTCCTGCAAGTTGCTTATCTGAACTGATATGTGCAAGGAGGGACATGCTAATGCCACCGTGCACACTGGTGGTGCCTGTGTGACTAACAAGTGATGTAATTTACTGCAGTTCTTGTATTTCTTCTCTTCCTGGGTGCTGGCACCAACCTGCCTTATTCTAATTTTGACAACATATGCAGCTAGATGTGCTTTTCCTCCTTATTTTAGACTTTGAGCTTTGCATGCTTTTCTGCCTGAAATTTCCCTTCTTGTAGCATTTATTCTCAATTACATCCATATGTTGGACCTTGCTAGCTGAATAAAAACTGTAGCAAATACAGGGTTACCCAGAATAAAAATTACTAGAATTTGCCAAGAAATGGTATTGCCCTGACTTATGATCCTTTCTAAAATTTCAAGACAACTCTCTAGCCCTGTGTGACTGACAGATCAGATTCCTTTTGCAGCTTCTCTTCTTGTGCACTCTATTAAATACAACTTCCCTGGTTATTATGACCATACTATGCTGAAACCATTTGTAGTAAGATTTCAAAGCTACTTTTTAATACCACTTTGATGAAGGAAACTTTTAAGGTACCAGAACCTGTTAGACACAAAACCATTTGTCTTGACTAGTTTTGAGTAATATGCCTTACGTGTAGGTGCCACTAACCTTCTTTTGGTGGCACTTGAGGCACTTGTGGGTGCCACAAACAACTTTTCATTTCTTTGTTGTTGTCTTTCTACTTTGTTCATCCATTCCAGGATCGCTTTTATTAACTTGTAGTAACAGCTGATGATCACCACATATTTCAAAATACCAGAACCACAGCAATGTTCAATTCAGTGATCTGTCCTCACTTCTTCCATACATCACCCTAACTCTTAGCCTTGAATATACATTACTCCATGGACTCAGTTTTCAAGGCCAAGCCTTTAGAATATGAACATTCAACACAATGCTATTCTTTTGATAGCAGCTTGATTTCAGTGTGCTGAGACTGCCAGCTCCCAGAGTAAACATGATAGATATTTTATTCCCCAGAAGCCTTGTATATTTAAACAGATATTTGCTGATTGCCTTTTGTGAGACTGAAAGATTTTGGAACATGAATTGCACCACAGAAGTTTGTCTCAGGAAAAGCAGGATTAGGTGCTACAATTACACTAATATTTCCTAGTAATTACTGTCACGGCATTTTCATATGCATACACATTTCTGGGATTTTTGTTTACACTTCTCTTATAAATTAAACAAAAAAAAAGGTAAAAACAAGGTTGGGGAAAACAAACAACAGACCCAAACAAACAACAACAACAACAAACCAATCAACCAACCAACCAAACAAGAAAAACTGAGTAGTTTCACCATCCTGAGCGAGGACTTAAAGATCAACCTGAGTCACACTACTAAACAGTCATACCACCATACTGAAAATCAGGAACACTGTTTTCATATTTAACTTTTAATTATTTTTCCAGTATTACTTAAAAAAATGTAATTCAGTTTTAATTTTTAAAGTAGTCTAAAATTTTTTAAGTGCAATCTGTATTTTTCTAGAATCTTTCAAAATTATGCTTTATGACTAGTGATTTCTGTTTTGACTAATTAAGTTTACCAAGAAAAACATCTTGATAAAAAATTCCTAAACCAGCTCAAGTAAGAAGCTATTTTTCAAAACATGCTTTTGTCTTCCTGACAGCATCCTCCAAGTGGTAGTAGGAATTCTTAAAATTAACAGAAGGTGTATGAGGAGGAGGTGGGATGTTTGGAAAGAGTGCTCCAAATGCCAGATCTATCATCTGTATTATTAACATGTCAGATCTGGTGCACATGAAGATGTATTTCTGTGCAATGAATACCCCTCATGATATATGATTCCTGAGGTTGTGCTGAAAATGTGATGAGGTGTCCATTTCAGACTGAAGGAATGTCCTGAGTAAGGAGCAAAACAGGATCCTGAACTGCAGCAGCTCCATGCAGGGGAGGGAAGCACCTATTTGCTACACTTTTAATGAGTTGCAGTGTGAAGTTAAAAATAAAAACAGCAAGAAGAATGCATCTTCAAGGAGTGAAAAGATAGCAAATGTGTCAGCTCGGGAAGCTCCAAGGCCAGGAGAGCTCTAGAAGACCGGGTTCTCTCTCTTTGCTTCTCCCTAAATAAATCCACTCAGGCCACACATAATGGCTGAGTTGGAGCCTGGGCTTCCATGAGGAAAATACATCAAAGAAGTCCTGAAAAGTTAGGAAGAGAGACTGATGTCAGATAAGTGCAAAGTATTTTTCTTTTGCAACTTTTTTTCCAAGTTTTATAATTCCAGAAATACTGCACTTTTGGAAGGTTACCTCCAAAAGTGTTGCAGGTGAACAAAATAAAACCCCAATAAATATGGACATTTAGCATCCATTTCCCAGCAGATATACACAGCTCAGCTTGGGGATTGGAGTGGAAAGCCTCAGTTAATGCACTGATATGCCTCCAGCAGCAGACAGAAGGTGGAACATATTGTGTATGTTTCATCAACCACGTATTGTGACTATCTCCTTGGCTCTCCTTTTTTGATCTACACCTTTAGGATCTTGTGAACACGTAAGTGTGAGAAAACTCTTGTATTGTCATCATCCCTAGAGCCAGTCAACAGCTTTCCTTGTTAGCTGCCCAGACAAATGCCTGGAAGAGTTGAAGGAGGTGGTGGCAGTTGAGGAAATTTTCACACAGTGAAAACAAGTGAAACAGGAACAAATCTCACCCAACACCTTCTGTGTCACTCCCTTTCCCCTGCAGGCCTTTCTGCTTCCATCTGAAGCCCTGTAACTGGGCCCTTGCCATACCACTATTACCAAAGTGACAGGCTGGTGGGAAAGATTTAATCTGATCTACCCAAAAAGATCCTTCATGCCTCAGGCATTTTTCCTGGATGCCATGAGGCAAAAAAATGAGATGCCTAAGGCAGAACTTACCAATCAAGTCACTAGGAAGCCCGCCATACTCCAAAATGCCTATTAGCTATCATAAAACCATGCCATGCAAAAACACACTCCTTTACCTCACCTACTCAGAGAACTCTCATCCTGGCATCTCTTGCATCTTCCCCTTCAGCTTTGTTTACATCCTTTGAGATTTGCATTCCTTCTTTAGCCCATGCAAACCAAGAGATATTCCAGGCATCTGTGTGTGCATTGCCATGGTTACCTAGTACATCTGCAGCAAAATGGGTTGGTCCATGACCTGACACCGCAGCTCCAGGAACACATTCCTCCCTTGTCCACTGCTTCTCAACCTCTCTGGCTGCAGCTGTTCTTTGGAAAATCTCAATGCAAGCAACAGTGGGGTACCCAACACAAACTCTCCCAAAGTCTCTAGCACGTTTTTTCCCTATCCAGTGTCTCTAAGTGTGTTTTTTGGCACGTCCAGTCTTTGAAAAATTCCAGACAATTTTTCCAGCAAGCCATCATAAATAGCACACCTGCACATTTGACCTGCTGCATTTTATTTGAGGGTGCAGTCATCATTACTTGAAAATTTAGACTTGGAAATTGAGCCTCCAAAGCCTGCTTATGAGAACACCTGTGACCACACAGCCGAATCTGTCAGGGAAAAACAAAGGTTTGGAGCACAACAATAAGGACCAAGAAATCTTAACAGTCTCAGCTGGTTGGGGGACAAACAGCTCCCTCCTAGAAGAGCAGTTTAGGTTACTTTGGTGTCACAAATTTTACAGTACAAATTGAATTAACTGTGACCTACTTAGATATTAGCAAGCCAGACATCACTCCTAAATAAGTGTTCAATATCAAATGAGGTATAAACAACAAAATATTGATAAAATATAATGAAAACAAATTTCAATCCAGGCAGAAGGCATATGTATTTCCACAACTGGCTCAAATTTTCACAGAAACAAAGCTTATTAACTTTGTTTTTTAAGCAACATCACTCTCAAGGGTTTTTTCTCCAGGCAATATTTATAACAAAATAGATATATAAACTGTTGTGAAGAATCCTTGCTCACACCATTCATCTCTTCCCATAATTAAGGTTTCTAATATTCATACCAAATTTGACCTATTAAAATAAACTTAAAGCAATGATGTAATATCTGGAAATGGTACACTAAATATGTGTACCACACAATGTCAAGGCAAACACAGATATATCAGATGGTGATTCTGAAAACACAAATACCAATAAACTTCTGCAAGGAAACCAAAAGCTGTAAATTCGAAATGGATTTGTAGTTATAGTTACGTAAAATAAACTGAAGTTCTCCAGACTTGATTTAGCATGGCTGGAACAGAGTGGACAATTTGTCTGCATCTCAACTGCAAAAAACTCCAGGCAAATGAAAAATCACCACCAAAATGATGACTTGTACACCTACCTTTTCCATTTATTGTTAATGCTGATGCAATTGTGGCTGTTACTGGCACTGGCAATTGTGGCACTAATGGATGTATCCTTGGTCGGCTCCCCATCCTAGCACGCTCTGCACCAGGTCCTAACAAAGCTCCCACTGGTTTTTCAGCTGCTACTTCTGGTGCTACAGAGTCATCTTGATCTTGCTCTATATGGTCCATTTTATCTGGGCTTTCATTCTGGAAGCCATCAACTGTTGTCCGGCTCTTAATTGGACTTTTGGGCACTAGGATTTTAATACCTGATTTTGCAAGGTCCATATTTTTACGTCCAGAAAGCGACGGTGAATTGTTTTTCCGGAACTTCTGTGTGGCAGAAAAAAGTTGACTATTTTTTGACTCGTGTTCTTTAGTCATAACTAAAGATTTAGAAGATGTCTTTGAAAAAGAACTATTGGTAGACCTAGAAATTTGTTTTCTGGCATTATTTGGAGAGGTCCTGTTTGTCCTGGTTAATGTGCTTTCTTTCTGCTTTTCATTGTGGCGTCTGTTAAATTCATGTATATATTCCTCACAATTGACAAGGTGCTGTTCTGGCTCCCAAGTATCATCTTCGCTGTCGTATCCTTTCCATCGCACCAAATACTCTGTTTTTCCTTTCTTGTTTTTCCTCTTGTCAACAATTCTCTCTACCTGTTAGAAATCAAAAATAAGCATTAGGCATGGCGAGATATACAACTCAAGAGAGTGACCTGCATGTAAATAATTTGTTAAGTGCAGACAGATTATAAAATTTTCTTGTTGTTTTGTAATCTGTACTTTAGTTCCATAGTATTACAGTCTTTCACTGCTGACTGGAAATCCCTCACTTTAAACTTTAGATTGTTACTTTTATCTCAAAAACATGTTCTAGAATATCAAAATTGTTCTTCACTAAGTATTTTGCATGCACAGGAATCTGAATATAACATCTTAAAATTGACAATCAGCACTGGCCTCAGAGAAGCTCTTGCACCAACCTCAAGGTGGACATGATTTCCCTCTCTCAATACAGAAGTCATGTTTAAATATGCTGTATAAATACAGGGTGTTTACCTTACCAAACTTATCAATTTGATATTGTTTGAATAATTTGCTTGCTTAACATAAGGCATACGTGAGAATCTCTCACTTACAATGAACTAACCTTTAGCTATCAGGGACAATATGGAACAGCTTAGGAACTGGGGCAAATTCGGATGATTTTTTTTTTGAGACTTCTTGTGAAAATAGAATTTGTTTTTGCCAGAGCCTTTGATACACATACTTGAACAAATTACCATGCCTCACTTATCTGCAAACAGAGATGATATTTATGTCACAAGTATTAAGCATGCACATTCTACAACTGCATGTGGAGCCCACGGGCTGGAGGAATTCAGGCACTGGGGTGAAGCGGGCAGGGCAGACAGCAGCAGCTGCAGGGGCAGAGGTTCATGCCTCAGACTAAAACTTATGCCAATCATGCTAATCCTGTGGAAAGGGAATTCTTTTACTGAAAAAGATGTAAGTGCAAAGCTAGTCTTAGGGTTTCCCCTTTTTATTTCATTTTTTCTACCCACACTGATTCTTCTGGTAAATCCTCCATCCCACTTCATTTCAGTTATGGTACTGATATAGCTTTCTTACTCATCTCTCTCTTCTTTTTGGTAATAAAAAAGGCAGGTGTTTGGGACCGTTATTTATTAATGTAAGTCCCAGCCCTTCATGATAAAAACCATGCATAGAAGCTGAGATCACACCTACCTAGAGGAACCTCTAAAGAAAGACTGACATTTACAGGAGCGGAATTAACCCAAATGGAATGTCTACAGAACAGTTTAGAAGGATGGCAGGAAAATACAAGGACGTATGGTGCACATATAGACAGTGTACATATATGGTATATGATTCATTACCAAATCACATGACTGCTGACAACAGATCTTCTTAAGAGTGCATCTCAATTTTACATGTGACATGGTATCATAATGTACTCCCAGGTTTTCAACACTAAGGTTAAATGATTACTATTATTATAATCTCAGCAGCAACATAAGGACATACCCTACAACTGCATGTGATACCCTGCAGGTGTTGTACTGTGTCATCAGCCTGTTGTTCAGCTCTGTGTGCATAGGTCTTAAACTCAACCAAATCAACGCCACAAAAAACAAGAATCAAATACAAACAAGCTCCACTTTTGCCTTGTTAATCTGCTCAATGCATTCTATAGAGAGATATGAAATATAAATTGTCCAAATTTTATTTAAAATCTTAAAATACATAAAAACTATTTTTATTCTGATTATTTAACTTTCTAGTAGTCACTGGGATTGAAACTACGCAGCTAGAAAAATGAAACTTGTTTTCCCACAAAACTATTTAAAGACAGCTTAAAAGAAAATGTGACTCCAAGAATTGAAGAAAGTCACAACAGAGAAACATGCCTTCAATTTTTTCTTAGTAGAGACCAAGTAAAAAGACCTTCAAATATTAAGTCAGAAATGTTAAATTAAAAACTAAGAACAAAATCATGAATCAAACTTCCTCTCTTGTCAAAAAAGCAGTTACTGGTAGTCTTGCTTATCCTCTCTGCTTCTCTTGACCTTCTAAAATAGACTTTAAGAGCATGATTCTCAGAGAAATACCTCTACTACTACACCAAGGTATTTTTATTCTCTAATACAAAACCTTTGTAATGAACAGCATCAATTACTGAGCACAAAGTCCTACCACTGTCTTTCAGTACTGAAAGGCCACCCATTAAGGACATGCCCTTTTCAAGTAGGAAGCCATCCCTGTCATCCAAAAAACCAGATACCTTGCAGAGATAATAGATGAAGTCTAGAACAGGAGACACAAAAATCCATTCTTAACCTGATGATTTATGGAGCAAGCAGGAATGCATAAAGAAAACAGTTATATTTAGCTGTATTGTCCAAGTCTGCAACAAAACCTACTTTGACATTGCTCTTTTTGATTAAAAGGATTTTTTTGTAACCCTTCATTTTTTCTTGAACACATCTTTTGTTTTATATACAGCACAAAATTTACAAGAATTAACCTGTGATACACAATTTATCATGCAGATTCAGAGCTTTAGTGAGGGACTTCTTTTTTTGCATTGACTCAGTTTGGTTAGTCTGACTCCCCCAGAAGCACTTGAAAAAGTGCTCAGGAATATTCTGCCTCAATACTTTTGCTGATGATAACAGCGTCATAAGTGTTTCTCACCCAGAGCTGGGAGCAAGATACATCCTTAGCCATAATCACACTAGAAATGCTGACTAGTACTTTGTGACAACTACCATTTTTACAGTGTCCCATGCCCTGTCCCATACCATGGGCTAGTACTTAGTTTTAGAGATTAAAAGGTTCTGCAGGATTTGCCATTAATGGTTAGTTTTCAAGTGTTGTATAAGAATCACAACAGAAGACAAAACAACATAAAAAAAGATAAAACAGGTGTGAGGGAAAGTTATCAGGCAAACTACCTGGGTGGTAAAAAAAATAACATCTCCCAGTTTATTTTAGCATGCTAAGTTATCACTTTCCCCACCTGGGGGGCACTGATCAATGACACTCAAAAACTCAGGCAGCAGAAGAACTGACAGAAAAACAATGAGCTGCTCAGAGGTATAATCAAACACTGAAATGCCAAATTATAATCCCACTAACCACAACTATACCTGAGATTTCCCATCTGTAAAATGGTAAATTTCTCCTCCCTCCACAAATGTGGTAAAATTGGTTCATGCTTGCTCTCCCTCCCTGAGGATTTTAATTGCTTTTATTACCAAATTATACACAATTTACACTCAAAAAACCTCCCAACAAATGAACAAACAAACAAAAGTTTGCATGGTTGCAGGCTGAAGTGTCGCCTGGCTACAACATCACCAGGTGAAAATGACAACACTGCAACTCCTCCCTGTCCTGTGCTCGGAGACAACAGCTCCTCCCCATCTGTCAGCACAGCTTCTTCCATAATTATTCCCTAATGTAGTTCTGCCAAAGTGACCTGGTTTAGATATTAAGAATACCTGAGTTAATGTAGGCATCCTGAAATAACTGGTTTGGAGAGCAGCCACATAGGCAGTGTTTTCTGACACATCTAAAAGGACTGCAACTTTCAACAGAGGACAACAAACACCTATAGGCTGGACTGGTCCAGTAACCTCATCGTCAGGAACAGGACATGCATTCTTAAAGCCTGATGAAAGCTTCTTAGTTCAAGTCACTAAAAGTAAGCATGAAATTCAAAAGAATATTCTCAATCTAAAGCAATATCATTTAGGCACATTTGTAAATTCAATATAAGGCATGCACTCAGTCACTGTACATGTGTGTATATATGAAAAAGATCATACTTTGAACATTTGAAGAAATTAAACTAAAGGTAAACACCAACTAAATCTGTTGGTGGGTGAGAAGGCAACAAAAAACAGAAAGACCAAAATGAACACATGTAGGCAGGTAAATATTCAATGAGTATTGCCTTGTTTATAATAAATCCACTGTACATTCCCATCATGTTGCTTTCTGGCCTCATGCTTGTGTCAGGCTAAATTAATTTAAAGTTTACAAAATAGAATCTATTGGACTTCATACTCTACCTGTTGTCTGTAAAATACAGGAGAAGGCCTTGTTCTGTTAGCTGAAGGCTATGCCTACATTTCTGTTTTTGTTCAGAGCAGTAGTGCAATTTGGAAGCAAATCCTTCCCTCCTCTGCACTATTCCTGCTTACTGTGGAATGGTTTTATTCACAGACCAGTTTTGGTATACAGGATGTGGATTCTTTATGGAGAAATATAAACTGGAAATGGAAATGTACCAATGCATCTGTCACACTTCAGCCCCTAAGGGGGCACACAGATCCAAGCACGTAACACCTCTGAACAGTTTCAATACATGTAGTGGCATGGATATTTGATCCTGAGGGGCACCACTAAATCTAGTCCAAAATAAAAGTGCTGCACAGCAGAATATGTAGAGGTGGGGGCCAAAGCACCAACTGCTTCACTCTACTGATTTTCTCCACTTGAGCCAAATTAATTCTGGAGATATTCCCCAAGTCAGAGACTGAAAGCTGGAATAAATGCTAGTCTTACATGACATATGTATGCACTGCAAATGAACAGTCACCCTTTCTTAAACTGGACACTATTTCATACACAAATGGGACCTAAATGATCCCCCATATGCAATCAGCAATGTTTACAAGTGGTTGCATCTTCCATTTATTAAAATCTTGCAGAAGTAAATGATGAAAAGTATTCAAATACTTCTTATTGCAAATAAAATAAATGCATTCTACATTAAAAAATCAACTAATAAATAGCAGCATACCACATAAAAACCATTAAGTGCCATGTTTTGCTTAAAGTAGTTTTGGGGAAACAGATACGCAAAAAGATATTTGATGAGGATATCAAAACACATCTGAAGGTCTGTAAAATGAGCACTAAAATCTTATTTTACACATTTTAATAGAAAATACATAATTTCCCATAGGACAACTTAAGACCAAGTCACAGTATTGCTCACTGCAGTTAGCACCAGCAGGGAAATCTGAAAAACAGCTTAACACATACACACAGAATATCAAAATCTGTATAGAAAAGAATGTAAAAAACCAATATTATATGGCTTAATATCAAATAGCATCATCAAGAAATTACACTAGGACATCATATAAATCCAAGAGTTCACCTTCACTGCAGCTCCACGTTGCTCCCTTGACAGGAGCCTGGGAGAGCACACATAAGGCTGCTGCCACATGCTCGGAGCTGACTGATTTGATTAGCAGAACAGACTGATTGGATTAGCAGCCGATGAATTGCTGTAAACTGAGCTGCTGCATCCTTACAGCGTGACTGACCTGAGTGTCTGTGTAGCACAGGGCTGGCCATGGTGAGGCTGTATTACACATATATTGTTCTGCAAGCCAGAGCTGTGGATATAAATGTGGATCAGATGTGGGCAGATTACTGCCTTTCTGTCAAATTAGCTTCAGCAGATGATGCAGTTTTTGTGTTGCTTTTGTGACAGCTCTGCAATGAGGGGTGATACCTGATCTGGCTGAGGCCTGACAATACAGTCCACCAACTCGACTGCCTTCAGGCACCAGCAGGATGAGTTCATACAGGATCATCACTTCCCAAGCCACAGCCACTCCCAACCTCCTGTGGAGGCAGCAGTGTGTGCAGAGGGACTGGAACACATTCACGTTTATGAGCAGGAGTCCCATAAGGGACTAATGCACTTCTTGTGGTCCTTCACGCTAGCAGTGCAATAAAGAGAACTGCACAGCTCAAACTCCTTTCAAAAATTTAAGAGCTGTGCTAAAACAAATATTAAGATTTCTCTTTTTCCCAAGCTCTATTTCAATCAAAGGCTGTCCATTTCTTTAGGATTCCTGGACACAAGTCATGCAAGAGCTAACTTTGAGGCTATCTGTAACATTCAATTAATAAAGTGGCCTGTGGGTTATAATTCACATTTTAATTCATCATCTATATAAATTTCTTATCAAATTGCATATAAAATTTCAATTGTCTCAGTGAAGTTCATTATTTATCATCAGCTTTAGGTTTTACATCCTCTCATGGTCTTAGCAAACACAATAGACAAAACAGTTTAATTACTGCATTCTCATCAATGCCAGTGATTCCAGGGAATCACAGCTATGGTGCATGCCATGCCTGGCTGCACATCCACCTCCTGAAAAAGCATTTCAGGAAGTTTTATACTTGTACCTATATTAAACAAACTAATCACTGTATGTGCAACTCCTTTATGATGTATTCAAAAGTGCAGATCGCAATCAGAAAGCAGATCTCTGTAAGAAGCCTTTTCTGTACAGGACATCAGGGAAACGGGTGTGGAGGGAGAACCTGTGACAAAGTCACTTTGCTTTAGAGAATTAACTCCCTGGATAAACAGTCTGCCTGAGACTTACTTCCTCACAAGTCACCACTGATGATTGATGCTAAACTGTCAGCATCACAGATCCTTCCCGATATAATTTCCAGAGAAATAGTTACAACAGTTGTGATGCAAGTTACAGCCTACTGCAGAATTCATCAACTGCTTTACCCTAATTATAGTTACCTAGCTATTGCAAGAATGCTTAGAAAATCTTAATCTCATTTCATCAACTCACTGTCCACAACATTTCTAACCTTCTATTTACACCAAGGTAAGACAGACATTTATTTTCTACTTTGCACAAAAGCAGAATGAAAATCCATGCAAAACTGGTAATATATATACAAACATAATATAAACAATTAGCTGCAACAATGGATTCTTACCAAACATACACTGTTTGCCTCCTTTAGAAATAAGAACAAGTAGCATCAAATAGGCTTATCATCTTGAATGGAAAAGGTCATAATCAGAAGAAACTATGAAAAACCACTAGCATTGAATTTAGGATACACATTTTTGGCAGTCAAAGCTGTTACATAAGTATTACTATGTTTATTAAGTTACTAACAATTTTATCATCTCTAGAAGATTTCAGCATCGTCCACATATAGAACACCAAAGGAAATTCTTCCCATCTTCAATTCATTTGTAAAAACTACATGATAGGATGCAAATCCTGGATGTTTTTTTCCAAGAGGTAAATATTCTGTCTGCACTTGCCAAATTCTCTAGCTTATATCTCTCCACTGCAGTACAAAAAGTGAAGGTCCAAAACTTGGTGCTACCAATGCTAAATAAAAAAAAAAAATAGAGAAAACTGAAAGCTATTTATTTGCTAAATAAAAAAAAAAATAGAGAAAACTGAAATGCATACTTATTATTGGCAACTCTGGCAACATGAAAAACTCTCAACCAAAGAATGCCCATATTTTGTGTGTGATTGATAATTTGTGAAAATGTAGAAATAATCTAAGGCTACCTCACAGCTTCCACAGCTTGACAATTATTTACTTAAAGGATAATTGTCACTTTGTCCTTCAACAAGAACAATAAAGACTTTGTCAATATTAAGCATCAGGACTACAGACTTGCTTTCAAAGCAGGAGAAACTGGACCTTCAACAGTGCTCAAGTACAAATGACTGATAAAGATTCAAAATATTTCATCTAAAAGGAGTGTCTTAAGGAGAGACTAGGTCACAGCAAAACTGCACTCCAAGTGTTAGAGAACACCTTGCCACAGCGAAGCAAACCCCAGAAATGGGAATTGTAACAAGAAAGAGGAGCAGAAAAAAGAAAATCATAGGACAGTTGAAGAGTGAACTTGGTATGCTGTAGTCAATTTATCAAATTTCATTTAATTCTACAACAGTTTCATCTACCAACACCAAACAAGGCTTTTAGCAGCCTACTGCCTACAGAAGCACCGATGTCAAGTCTGCTATTGTAGAGCTGACCAGCCTCAGTAAGACGGGACACAGACCTCAGCTCTTAGAAGCTTATTCAGTAGCAGTCTCCTCCTTTTTCCTCTTAGAGGTCTGGGGATGCTAGTTCTAAGTATAGTAGCAAGAGCTTTCTCTGGAATCACTTCATCCAAGAAGGCACAATACACACTTAGAGCCTCCTACCTGGCTCCTCTCACTCTTGCATCAAAAGCTTATTTCCATAAGAAATAAAGCTCCTGGATACAAGACCATGACTGAATTTTTGTAGTCAAATACAAAGATGCTAAAAAATTATAAATCACAGTTAAGAACAACATTATTTGCTGGCTCCTTCTGTATTCCTTACCTCAATGCCAACATGTCTTAGAGGAATGTTTGTCCCTGGTCACTCTACTTGCAATAGGACTTCTCTCAATACTTGATCTAGAAAAGCTGGTGATACAGAACTTTCCCCTAATTAATCAACCTCAGTGAGTGCTTGCACAGCTGCCTCTTAGTTGTGACATTCTATTCCTTTAAGAGATTTATTAGCAGATGAACTTTTTTTCCAGACGGGAAAGGTATTTCTCTGTTTGGGTCTCAAGTCTCTCCATCTTTAGACTGAACCTAAACTCATTTCTTATTTAATACCACTGCAGCTTCCATGACTACACCCTCCCATTCACTTTTGTAACTAGGCTGTGGGGTACAAATAAAGCTGTGGGATTGCTGGTAACTGTGCTTGGCAAAGATTCTTCCAAATTCCAAGGTTTTAAAGTTTATTAATAAAACCAGGTTTTACAGTGCTCATCCAGTGTGTACCCTCCTAACAACAACAACAACAAAGACCCAGAGTATATACAAATATGTTCATGCTCTTCACATAAAATTAGCTTTTTAGTAGGCCTGCACACTGCACACGAGTAGTACAAGTTCTGCAGTAAGGTATGTATTCAAATTACTTTCTTGTTTCACCAGTATTTGCAACTTCCTAAGCTTTATTCTTCAAACATGTCAATCAGAAAAAAACTACCCTACACTGCATCACTGGTTTTAACACACATAACCTCCTGCTAGTGTAATTTGCATGAAGACATATTCCCAATAATTACCATTTTCCTGAAATGCATCTAATGCTTACATACATTTTAACATCAAATCACTAATTACTCAACCTAACATTACACTGATATTAAAACTTCTGAATTAAAGGGATTGATGATTAAGATTGATTTCTGTTGTCTTTTGAAAATATGCACTGTCTTAAGCTCTGTTACTTACTGATCCTATCCACCATCAGTTCATATATGCATACTAAAGTAACAGACACCAGGTATTAATCTGATTACTCTGACGTAGGTCAATAAAATACCTCCAATTTCAAAATCCCTCATGCTTTGGCAAGGAGAACAAAGCAGAAGAAACAAAGCATTTTAGGCTTGGAAAATGTCAGCTTCATCAACAGCACCTTTTGTTGAGGTAAAGAAATTTATCTTTCAATAATTCAGATTTTTTTTTTAGAAAAGCTGGGTAGCAGCAACTTCTCTATTACATGGTTAACATGAATTTCTGAAGCAATATACATATAAAAACCTTCTCTGTAAGCATCTTCTATTTCCTGTAATGTGGAATCAAGCAGGATAAGGAAAATCACATGTAGTTTCCTAGAACTGGGTAATAAAATATTTTAAAAGGTTATTCTTTAATCAAACCACTTCTTGAACATTATTTTTCTACAGAAAGCAACATCTCAACAGTGGCTGTAGCATGAAGTAGCCACTGAACTCTTGATATAACACGTAAAAATTGTGCCCTTTAAGGTCACAACACAAACACTAAACCAACCTGAACTATTTGTACTGCAGATTTTGCCACTGCTCTTTAAAGTCTGTAAATAGGCAGAGCTTCTTCCCAAAAAAGGACCACAATTGAAGTCTCCACTTAGGCAGAAATGATACAGCACTACAACTTGCTCAAGTCCCTCCTCAAGAGTAAAGGAACCAAGAGTTACCTTCTACAAGGCCAAATGTCATTCTCTGTCTGCATTCCAGTCCTTCCTCCTGCACAGATGTCATATAAAATAATCTGCCAACTTTCTCATATAACTACAAAAATATGGTAAACAAACTATCACCTGCTTTTTGCAGAGGAAGAACATATTGTTCTGTATTTTCCTCCAGCTATGGATACTATATTGGCTTTTGGTGTCTCCTTACCCACATGTTGGACTTCTTTTACTCTTTGGAAAACAATAAAATAATCTCTCATGCTATCTCCTTCACTTTCAGGTGCTTTTTATCCCTTTCCCTCTGTCCCTGTGTGAATCTGATACTGCTATTTGCAGTGCTTTTCCTAATCCCACATCACAATTTGCTCTCCAAAATATGCCTTGAGGATTACTTTCCTCATAATTTTATAAGGTAATGGTGTATTAAATCCTTACACATTTCTCCAGATTCAAGTAATTTGCAAAACACTCTGCAAAATAACACTTATTAAAAAAAAATTTAAAATCATCACGTTCACTTCAATCTAAGCAGTTGTTCACAGTACAGCAACTGTTCACAAAAAAACAGATTTTATTATACAGAAGGCATTTCAATTTAGACCCAAACTTTTCTTTTTGCCTTAGTTATTTCAATGATAAATCTAAAATTATTTCTATAGTGTAGAGAATAAACAACTGTCTCACCTCCTTCTTTATAAAGAGAAATTCACTAACTTAAGGTATGCATAGAGAATCAAGACTTAGGCATGTAATACACTGGCATCGATCTTCCCCTCCACTGTGTCTTTTCATACCTTAAGTCAGTTTAAATACACTGTAATCATGAACACTTTTTAAATTAAGAGCTGTTTTTTATATCTAACACCCTAGCCATATTGCTCTTTCTCCATCCAAAAAACCCTGATATCCAAAGTAATACCACAAAGACAACGAGAGAATTTATAGAACATTATCTTCACACTGCAATATAAGCATTATTTACAGTTGTCTGCACTGAGAAACAGTCACCACAGGCCAGTGTCACCAGCAGGGAGCTACCCTTCAGAGACAGCTACAAAACCTCTTTCCTACAGAAGCAATGCCAGCTGGTTTCTTTGCACAAAGAAGTCCTCAAATTCACGGTAGCTCAGCCAAGGTTGAGCCAATTGGCTCCCTAACTTCTAACCTTGGTAATCCTGCCTCCATAAAATAGAGATAATTCACTTAGAAGCAAGTTTCCAAATTACAGGAATATGGCATCATAGTTATTATTGCACAACCCAGTTACAGTAACATTGAAATATAAAAGCATAGTTTAATTTCTTTAAAATTTTCCTGGAAGGCAGGTGAGAATCCTTTTTTTTCTATACATGTCTTAATGCTTAGCATTATTAGTGTATCCAAAGAATTTGTACTGCAAATTCCTTGTCAAGTGTTTGTTTATAGAAATAGTCACATTTTAAAAACATTTGGAATTCAGAATCTTCATTAAAACAGATACTCTCCCTTTTATCAGGTGCTGCTAATTAATCTAGTCATTTGTTGTCAATGCCCAGTACCATCTGTAAATTCAAAATAGCTAGTGATTAACTTGAATATATTTTAAAGAATAATTTAAAAAAACATGCTTGTATAAAAGAGGTCTTCTGTGACCATTTTGGATAGCATTTTTAATACTTTAGCACCTTAGTATACTCAGCCCAGGATTTCATCTTATCTCTATAGTTACTAAAAATTAAACTAAATTAATTCATATAGTTACTGTTACAGGAGTGGTACAGAGAACAGAATTTAGTCTCTAAAACAAATGCACAAATTTAGATGCAATCCAAAGCACTAGTGTGTGTGTAAATGGATTTCCTGAAAACAGGAAAGTACAGTGTCCAGACGACTGTACTTTATCATCTAGCTCATGAGACTTCATCTTCCACACCTTGCTACTTGAGTAACCCAAAAATTCAGATTTTTCCTGGCTATTTGTATAATTACTAATCAGTCACCAAGATATGGATAATGGCCGGACCATTCAGTGGATAAAGCACTGGCAGGATGGCCACATGCAAGAGTTGCAGTCAGTGGCCCCATGTCCATGAGGAGATCAGTGACAAGTGGTGTCCCTGAGGGGTCAGTCCTGGGGCCAGTGCTGGTCAATATCTTTGTCAGTGGCGTGGACAGTGGGACCAAGGGCACCCTCAACAAGTTCACTGATGTCACCGAGCTGTGTGGGGCAGCTGGTATGCAGGAGAGAAAGGGATGGCATCCAGAGGGACCCAGACAGGCTGGAGAGGTGGGCTTGTGCAAACTTCCTGAGGTTTAACAAAATCAAGTGCATGGTCCTGCACATGGTCAGGCAATCCCAGGAACACCCACAGTTTGGGCAGAGAAGTGATTGGGAGCAGCCCCGAGGAGAAGAACGTGGTGGGGGGTGGCTGACAAAAAACTCAACATGAGCTGACTGGTGTCACAGCCCAGAAAGAAAGTGTTGTCCTGGGCTGCATCCAAAGGAAACTGGCTAAAAGGCTGATAGAGGTGATTCTTCCACTCTGTGCTTTTCTCATGAGACACCACCTGGAACACTGAGTACAGTGCTGGGGCTCTCAACATAAGGAGATGAAACTGTTGGAACAAGTTCAGAGGAAGGTCACAAAATTGATAAGAGGACTGGAGAAGCTCAGAGAACAGGCTGAGGAGGTTATCACAGAATATATCCTCAGCCAGAAGGGTCATCAACTCCAGTTCCTGGCTGTGCACAGCACCAACCCCAAGGCTCACACCATGTACCTGAGAGCACTGTCAGTACATTTCTTGAACTCTGCCAGGCTTGGGGCTGTGACCACTTCCCTGGGGATGCTGCTCCAGTGCCCAACCACCCTCTGGGTGAAGAAAATTTTTGTAATATCCAACCTAAACCTCCCCTGACAGACCCCCAGGCCATTCCTGTCACTAGGCACCACAGGGAAGAGATCAGTGTCTGGTCCTTCTCTTCCCCTTGTAAGCAAGCTGTAGACTGCTGTGAGATCACCCCTCAGTTTCCTCTTCTCCAGGATGAACAGACCAAGTGGCCTCAGCCACTCTTCATATGGCTTTCCCTCTAGATCCTTTAAAATCTTGATTGAGGAGAACTCAGCCTGTAGAAGAGAAGATTGCATGGAGATCTTGTAGCAGCCTTCCACTGTCTGAGAGGGCCCTAGAGAGACTGGAGAGGGATAGGACAAGGAGCAAGGAGTACAAACTGAATGAAGAGAAATTTGGGTTGGAGATACAGAAGAAATTCTTTACTGTGAGGGTGGTGAGGCAATGAAACACGTTGCCCAGAGAAGTTTCAGATCCCCAGTCCCTGGTTCATGACCAGGCTGGATAGGGCTTTGAGCAGCCTGGTCTAGAGAAAGGAAGGAAGGAACCCCCACAGCTACAGGGTAAGAACTACATGATTTTTAAAGTTTCTCCAAAAGAAAACAATTCTATGATTCTTCATATATCACTGACTAATTTAGATTTTCATTTTAAACCTATGCTTTTTATAATATTGAGTGACATTAGTCATGCCATCAAGGGGAAATAGATTTTTTTAGCTCAAATAAAACAGTTAAGTATTAGGTAAAGTTAAATACCCTTTAATAGCTCTTTTAACTTTTTTCTTTTAAAAAAGTGTTTTTCTCTTCATTTTTTCTTTCTTTTAAGGCATAGTAGTAATGCATCAACATGATTTCTGGAGGAATGTAATATTTATTTAGGGCTTTTTCCTCTGAACAGACAAGGTCTTTAAAAACCCCTCCTTCCTAATTTTCATAACTATAATCCATGAAAACAAACATCTTTGTTTCATATTCTGTTGAATCTGGAACAACTTGGCTCCATTACTGTGAGGAACATAGCTGATTCCTTCCTTTTCCAAAAAGTAGCAATGTTACAAATTAAACTGGTGAATGAATCTCCCTAAAGTTAAATACATCCAAATTGTTTTGGCTTTCAGCTGGTTTATTGTGTAATCATCCCCTTATGTGATGCAAGTGAGAGCAAAGAAAAAAGGAAGTGGAGATACAGAAGTGATAAGTTTTTTTGGAATAATATAATGTGGAATTATGGTGAAAACTGATGCAGTTCCATAGCAGCATGGTTTATATGGGTTTGTCATGAACAGAAAGGAAATTTACCCCAGGCACCTTAACCTTAAAAAAATCTCAGAGGTGAGGGAATTATTGGAAGGGATGCATTATTTTTGGAGATCACTTTAAAGACTGAATACTGAGTTTATATGCATGAAAATAATTAAAAATTGTATACAAGTATCATATATAATTAAATGCATAGTCAAGAATTCTTAAAGACTAATTAATTACATTTTTAAAGTACTGGGAATGTATGAATTAAAACCTCTCAATTTGTTGCCTGCATGTTTGTCTTTTATATCTTGTTTTTAAAATGTCTTCAATTACACGAGGATATCAAGAGTTCTGAAAAGTCACTCACCTTCAAAAACTTTTCTACCCAAAGTCTTTAATTATTTGTTTTATGACATGAATCTTTTCACAGAAATCAAGTACAATGTGGTGTCAAAACAAAGGATTAGGACTTTATTTCTCCTTCTATTTATTTCTTCTGTATTCCTTATATTGACTACTGCATGTTTAAATAAGCCTTGCTTTCTAACAACTAAAGCAGAGAATAAGTAAAAATGAAACCATTCCCATCCAGAAAACAAATAAACAAAAAATTGCAAGGATCTTAGTTTTAGTTTTTGCCATAAGCACAAGAAGGGTTAAGTAAAGGGTTTTATTTTTGGTCTACAGACACAATGTGATTTTAACTTGCCATCTCACATTTAGAAATAATTATTCAAGGGCCAAGTGGAATCTTCATTCAGAGTTGTGTTGTGTTTCACAAAGAAAAACAATGCATGACTGCTTCCGAACTAGAAAAGCATTTGAGCCAAGCTTTTCAAAAATTTTTAAATCGAGATAGTCAGATGCCAATTTCTGAAATAAATCATTCTTCTGACAATTCCATAAGTTTGTGACATCTCACAGAAGGCGGGAAAAAGGGAAGTGAAACAGACAACTCTTTAAATCTCAAGCTACTGATGGATGTGAAATTTCATTTCACTTTCCACAATACACAAACACTCAGTGTCATTTTGAAAAAGAAATCTGGGGGAAATGGTTTATTTCTATAAAGGATTCTGTATGCATTGGTATGTGCCTTAGAGAATCCTGCTACCAGCACCTGAACTTAAAACAGGCTGCTTTTTTCCCTTTACACTAGTCCCGTACACAGGATATGAAAGAGATACACTGTCACAGACCAACGACTGCTAAAGCACATTTATTCTGCCTTTTCTTTTTTTTTTCAGTTTAACATTTTGAGAGCAACAGCCCTTTTGCTGAGTAATGTGTGTATTAGAAGCAGTCTGAGCTTTCTTCCACTGCCAGCCATAAAGTTACTGTTTCAATCTGCCTCCTTACACCCAAAACCACTGCTGCATACCTCAGGCTGATTCTCTTACACCTTCACAGCTTTCCACATTAAAGTGCTGCGATTCTCTCTATCAAAGACTTTGGAGCTAGTTCTGAAGAATGAAAGTAGTGACATTCAGAATTAAAGTGAAAATCTTCAAGACTTTGCTAAACTAACAACTGAAATTAAGGTTCTGCTGGCAGTATTTAAAATTTACATGTCTAGGGAATGGAAATGCCTGTTTTATACTGGTGGGACTGGACTGACATGACAACTTTACACTCTAACTTCCTACAATAGAGGGTACTCTGAGGGGCTTCTTTTTGAAACTTCTGACACTTGCAAGGAATGGCAAGATGAGCTACACTACCCTATGTGTAAAACTGAATCCTCTGCCAAAACAAGATTGACATCTCAAAGCCTCTAAACAGATCTTTATGAGGACCAGTGGCCTTCTGAGGGTGCTTTTCTTTTATGTTTCTTTTATGTTTTGTCCAAACTTATTTCAGTTCTCCCCATCTTCTCCTCCTGTTTGCCATGGGGTTCATCTTGTTTAAACCACTCATCACAAATACAAAAATGCTGAACTCTCGGGATCAGACCTTTTCCAACTTGGAAAATCCTAAAGCACAATTAAATAAATTTTTGAAGTTTGCCTCAATTTCTCAGGAACTGCATGGTGTAAACTCAAATACCATCCACATCACATGTACAATTGTCTTTCCATCTTTTTTTTTTTTTTTGAGAACAGATGATCTCCACTAGCAAGAACTATCAGTTTCCAAAAAAGGAAAACCAAAACAGACTGACTCTTCAGTTAAGAGGTGTATGATATGATGAACAGGAAAATGAATAGGAAATGTTTCCTATACTTCCTATAATAATAACAGCAACAAAAAAGCAGGGAATACTTAAGTGGGAAAAAAACCCCAACCAATTAAAACACAGCCAAGTTGCAGAATTGATTGTCTCATTGCATAGGGGAGCAACGAGAGAAATTCAGGATCTACAGATCCATTACAGATTAGTAAACACTAAGAGCAGACCATAACTCAGGAAGCTCTTAAATTACTGCTCTCCAGTGACAAGAAGGGTATGCCAAAGGAAGACTCACTCTGTGCTCTCTTATTATTCTTTATCCATTCATTGCTACCTAGGTGAACTTTTGGGCTAGTCCAGCAGAGCATTTCTTATATCAAAAGCTACTTGGCATTTTTAAGAAGTATAAAGATAAGGATTAACACTTCACTGACAGTAGGGTAAAGAAGCTTTATGGAAAAGCTAAGGCCACCAGCAGATTAATCAAGTGCTTGAACTGGAGTAGTAGTCCTTATTTTCAGTTTCATGCAGACCAGTGCCATTTCAGAGTCTGAGTTACAGAGGCAGTTTGGAAAGTGTAGGGAACATAAAGACAACTTGTTATTAAATTTAACTGTTTCAGGAATTTTTCTAATGAAATGTTTTCTTATCAGTGAGGCTGTTTTCATTAAATCAATTTTATCAAGAGAAATTTCAATTCTACGAAATATTCTTATTGATCAGAGAAAATAAAATTTTCTCTGATCAATAATATCATAAGACATTTTTTAATTCTTTGTCTGATACAAGTTGTAACATCTCAACATGACATTTACAGCAACTTAATGCACTCTGCTTTAATGTAATTCAAAACCAATTTAACTTCCTTTTCCTAGAAAAGTTGGCATGATGGCCTCTCTTTGGAGCTCCTAAAGCCCCCACCTTTCATAGAATCATAAGTCCTTCCTCAGAAAATTATGCATTTCCTCACATTATGAAGGCAATAATTCCCACCTGCCCATCCAGGAAGCACAAAAGAGACAAAACTGCCTGTTCAGGGAAAAATAACTTGGCCAAAGCTCCTAATTCTTTTGGGTAAATAACACACTAAGGCTCCTAAACAACAGCACCTTGAAGATGATATGCCACAGAGGCAAAATGCAGGTTGAAGGATCAAAACTCAGCTCAATGTCAACATTTCCAAAAAACATGAGAATTTCTACTATTAAGAAGTTAATTTCAACTGACTTCCACCCAGAAAAATGCCCCCAGCCGACCCCTAAGGCTCCTCCCAAACCCTTCAAAAAAACCAAATCGAGTTTGTCAGAAATTCCATGTTGAAAATTCGAAGTATTAGCTAGCTCTTCACAGAAATGTTTCATGAGGACCTTGATGTTTGAAGGTTAATTAGCTTCCCGTCAGGCAGAGGACCTGAAAACAATACTTTTAGGAGCAGATAGCCACCACACAAACCCGGATTACCCGACCCCAAAAGAGAGGTGTTCCACCCAGTCTCAGCACTTCACACCCTCAAAGGAATTCAATGATACCCCAACACAAGGTGATATTCAGGAAATCACATACCTGGGATACCAATGCCAGAGACCTGTGACAAGGCAAAAGCCTTGCCTTCTAAAGTAAAACACAACCCCCCACCACATACACTTTCATAAGAATGTGTTAAAAGTATCACGATAACTGAGCAATGGTATCTAATAAAATTTTCCTTTTGGAATGGCTGCTGGTGCTCTTTAGAGCATCCCCAAAAATAGCATAAGGTTTTTTATCTACACAACAATCCAGCTGGAGAAACAGATTCAGGTTTAAAATGTCACAACAGACAAAAAAAAAAAAAATTTACACTTTGTTTCCAGTATCATGTTGCATCACTATTGATCAAAATCTGTGCCATGCAGAGGAGCAGGAAGGAGCAGCCAGGTGCAGGAAAAGTGGCATCTGTGCTAACTTATGCCAACAAAACATTAATCTTAGCTGTTTCATTTAGGGCTGATGGAACAGAAAGAAGGTCTAAAGATGCTTACAGGCAAACTGTTGTGCTGCAAGTAAATTATAAACAATAACCAAAACAGGCCGTCATCATTTCACTGATACTTTTTCCCAACACTCATATCAATTATAAGGATATTGCAGCTCCTGAAAAATCACTTTAATTACTTTAATCAGTGGAAAGCTAGTTATTATGAGAAATAACTGGATTATTTTCCTTTAATTATTTTTTCTGCCAGCTAAGATGCATCACAAAGTTTTTTTGTTTACTTTGAAATGAAGAACTCTGCCAGTAACTAGAAGAGAGAACCAAAACAGAGAAAAAGGTCTTTAAAAAGGATAGCTGGGTGCAGCTCAGAGACCTCGTTGCTGGGTTTGATGGCCTTTGCAGGCATCAGATACAGCTCCCACTGAAGGCAGCTCTTCTCTGGAATTGCAATTTCTCCCTTCTCCTTGATGTCATTTCACAGCGCTTATGATCTTGAGAAACGGCACCACTGAGCGATCAATTACAATTCTCTTGTGCAAATACCTTTGGAACATTTTGTCTCACTTTCTCAACAAGTCTTACAGCCTGATTTTATCTTCCCTATCTTCTTTTCCTCTCTTCCTCCCCACAATCAACTGCCCCCTACTAACTGAGCCCATAGAATATTAAATACATTTTTTAAGTGTTGCAATGTTCGCACCGATTCAGCAAATCAAGTCAAAGCTTAAAGAAGGTCATTTCACCACATCACTATTTCTCAGGTTCTCCTATTAGGGAAGTTTCCTGACAAGTAAAGTAAACTATTACATGTTCCTATTGGTCCCACCCCGAAGGTGTCCCAGACCCTTCCCTTAGGAGTAGCACTGGAGTTCATCTGATCTCAGAGGGAGGACATAGGAATTTTTTACCCCCCCATACTTCTTAAAAATGCTATAAAACTCACCAGCTCTCCGAAGTATCTCATGACTTCAAAGCAGCTCAAACAAGGCAGGAAACTGGAGCTTGGGATGGGTCAAAGGGAGACCTCCAAAAGTCCCCATTCAGCTCAGACTCAAAGGTGCAGCTGAAATGCACCTGGAAGCCACTGAGCTCCATCCTCTATTGTCTGGGCACCCGGGTCCAGCCCCTGTAATTGAGGACATTTTCAATCCAAGAGTCTCCTGACTCCTGAGTCATCCTACACTTTGATGAGCAGTTAACGCCACATTTGCTTTCTCAATTAAGTTCGAATTGTGTTTGGTGGGGTTTTTTTAGTGTGGTTATCAGAAAAAAAAACACCCCATAACCTAACAACTGCAGACAGAGAATTAGAAATAAACTAAACCACACCAAATAGAAAGCCAACTTTAAAGGAGAAAATAAAGTAGAATTCAGGTACTGCAAATGGGCTAGAACAAAGTTTAGCTGGCTCTTGCTCAACCTGCTTTTTAAATTTACTTTTCCCACTCCATCCTTTTCTTCATCTAGCCACTAATCAAATTTACTTTAACTCAATTTTGTTCCCACCTTCATTCCTATTCCTTTCAACTCCCCAGGACACACACACACAATGGGAATGAATCAAATCAATTTAGCGAGAGCTGCTTCTCTGGTTCAGTTCAATAATCTTTTTACTCCTCTTCAGCCATATCTGCAGCTCCCAAAGATTCGAGATCCAGTTTTGTTTCTCTTTCATTACATTTTGGGAACAAATCCTTTATGATTCAGTTTGTTCTGTTCTTCTTTACAGGTACATCCTTCCCTGCTGCACCAGGTAGGTGCTTTAATAAGAACGAATAAATTCAGAGGCATGGGAGGGGCGGAACAGATTGACTGGAATTAAAAAAATCCCAAACCAACACAAACAACCTAAGACCACCACAGATGTAATCCTGGTTTCAATCAAGGTTTTCTGCTGGTTTGAATCTTACATTTTAACAGCAGCTACATCCTACATTTTAAGGAAAGGCCCACTTTTGATGGTTGGCGTTGCATAATCAAAATGATAAATTCCATCTTTTAAGCATAGTTGGTAGGTTTTTCTGAACAGGACAACACAGTGTGATGTTAAAGGTGTGAAAAGATTTAACTGCTTATTTACTCAGTCAGGAAATGCATCATTCGTAGACCTTAAAGAATTAAGGAAACTCAGGGTTTTATTTATATATATTTTAAAAGGATGTAAACTAAAATCTTGCTACAATGAAGCTTACATTTCTGATTGTTTATTTTAGTATTATTTAACTAATAATTTAACTAAATAAATTGGTTATTTAACTAAAAAATAGGTTATGCACTTAAATACTTGATTTTTTAAATTTAATAAGCATTATATATACTTAATTATAAATCATTTTAAGAAGATAATCAGTAGCAGGGAGCTAAACTTGGATTTGCATCTATGCTTCAAGATTTTGGAAGTAAAATATCTGAACCCATACCTATTCTTTTATTTAGATAGGAATATTTAAGACAATGATTTCTGCAATGAAAAATGCTTTCCAAGCTTTAAGTAAGTTATTCTATTGACAGCTGAATAATCTGGAAGGAAGGTGTGCATCTAGAAAAGGTTTGCCACTACTGCTAAGAATGGATTAGGTACCTAAATTTACCTGCCCACAACTCATTCAGTGATGTAGGTTTTATGGTAGAAAAACACACAGTATATTTTTCTGCTGTTTCCTGTACCTTGGAAGTTATAGAGAGTTCAGCCTTTATTGGATGTGTCATATTTTAAGTAAGTTTTTCAATGAAGTTCAATACTTATTTAAAATACACCTAATCATATAATTACTTATTCAGATTTTTATATTAATCTGCATAATTTTGCTTATTTAGCATAATATCCTTACCTTAATGTTCTGTCAAGAATAATTCTTTTTAATTCCTCAGATTCAGTTTTCTTACAGCTACATAAGAGTTACTATATCTGTTAAATGTTATTACTTCACTGCCTGAGCCTCTCTCCAGAGAAAGAGAAGTTTTAGTAGTAAACATTGCCTAAATTAAACTCAGAACAAATTCTAAATTTAAAGAACAGTTTTGGCCATTTTTTTTTGACTAGCAGTGAGGATCTGCTAATGCACAACAGCTGGGGACAGCTATTTAAACCTAGGAAGCCAACAGGGAAGTATGTCAAGGAACATCAGGAGCCCCAAGCAGAGTAATGCTTGGGGCTCCTGGTTCAGATAACCATTTTCAGATCTATGAATCAACAGAAGCTTCTTTTACATATTATTATGAAGTGTATCAAATACATGCACACCTTTTTAACTTCTTCTGGCCTAAACATTATGTACAAGTTTCACATGTAAGAAACCAAACAATTTTTTGAATCTATCTTAAAATTGTTTGGGAAAAAAATAAATACCCAGTCTAAACAATGGTTGGTTTGCTTGAGTATGCATTTTCCACATAAGTAAAAGTTGAAGGATTGGCTCTGTATTCTTTCAGAAAACATAAATGGACATCCTACTACTTAGCAAGACACCAGCATTTACTTTATTCTGAATTGTTTCAATTTTAAATACCTAGCTTTGTACTTAGCATTGTGGTTCAATCACACCAATGCAGTTTGAGATTTTGCTGACTACCAACAACACTAATGCATCAAACTCAGAAGAACCAGATCGTACTGTGACACCAGAGGGAATCTAAAAAAAATGCTCAGCTTGGCACCTGACAAACAACTTGAAATCCTGCTGGTAAGCACTCAGTTACATCGCTGATCCAAAAAGACTGAAAATACAGTAAGAGAAAGAAAAGAGTAAAGAGTACAAGAGGGTCAACAGAGTGTACAAATATTGTACACTCAGAAAAAGAGCATAAAAGACAACTCCAAATCTCATGCTGTGTTCAGTTCTTAAGGTGGAAGAATAGGTGGTATTTTTTTTTTAATAATGGCGTAAGGAAATATTGTTTGAGAATAAGGATTCAAGCAGAAGAGAAGAGGGAACAGTGTGAAAGAAGCCAAGAAAAAAGAAGGTGAGGATTAGGATAGCACAAAGGGTATGAAGGTTGCACATAGACAGTATTGTACAGCAGTAGTGTCACCAAAGAGACAAGTAGGTGACTTTTTAGCACTGCATGCAATAACAGTGACCTAGAGTAGAAGGTGGGAGCAAAATGGCCAAATGGAAAAGCTGGAAAAGCACTGTGGTTGAAGAAGTGGGCTACAGCCCTGTGAGCACAGCAGTTGCCTGGCTGATGCTCCACAGCACAGTGCTTTGAGACACAAGTTCCTGGCTACACTCAGTATTCACAAAGGATCAAATATGTACTTAAGCTCCAGTGAAGACTGTGGTCTAGCAAATGGGCTCAGACTACAAGTCACACTCAAATTTCACTGAAGTCTACACAAAACTCATCTGCTCAAGATGTGTGTAAATGTAATTTAGGCAATTCTGAAAAAAAAATTGGAAAAGGGTGATTTTGAGAAACAGAAGTACACCACTACTTAGTTTTTCTCTCAGGCTAAACAAGATTTATTTCTGCACAGTGAAACTGGACAGCATTGAAACAATAATCTTCTTTAAGTATTGCCTTCCAGAAAGGTGTTGTTTTTTGTCAAGAAAAGCTTTTGGATATTTTGAGGTATCTTTACAGTTGTGCAATATATTTGGAACACCTCCTTCCCCCCTAGCAGCCATTTAAGGTCTGAATTGGAATTCTCAACATAAAAGAATGGTTTTCATTATTTGTCTTGCAGTGCAATTCTTACTGTGATTCCAAGTTTAAGGATCTAGTGTAGGTATAAACAGGTAGATGGACAATTACATTTCATCAAACTTTCCCATAATCTGGCAATGACAGAGATTTAGGTACCTTCCATCAATCTTCTGTGCCTTCTTTATTAGGAAGGGTTTTTTGAGCAATATTCCTTCACAGCACTGAGTGCATTTTGAGAACACGGTATTCTACAGAAGGTTTCTCTGATTCCAAGAATCAGAGAATCAAGCTTCTACTCTGGAAGCTTATAAACAAACTAATTCTTAAAGCAATTACTTGAAGAAATGAAGTTTTCTTGGGAAGGAAATAGAAGAGTAAGGTTCAAAAGCCCTATAAACTGTCTGAGCTAGCAGGACAAAGCAATTATTTATAACACTGGAAAACTGAGAGCCTTCCAGGCAGTTTTTGCCACCTCTCCATGTACATTTGCTGCCACTGGGACACAGATAGTATTTCTTTCAGAGGATGTTTAAACTCAAGGGCAGAATTTAAGGAGGTACTAAGTGCTAGCAGTGGGGATGTAATCTAGTACTCTGACTTGCTCTTGGAGGAGGTCACTGACCTGCCTTGGAGAACAACACAATTACAAAGCATTTTGAGGCCAATTTATTCCTTTTGAAAGCAGATGAGGAAAGTGTGAAAGACTTTCTTCAACACTTTGTTTTCTTTTCTATGAAAAAACTTTGAAAAATACGTGACAAGAGGACAAGACAAGGACCATTTACAGCCAGATGCTCAAGCTGAGAATCCATTCTACTGGGAATGAACAGAAGCCCTTGAATGCAACTTGCAGAAAAGCGTTCCTCTGGGTGACCTGCTACCTGCTCTTCCTTGCTTTGCTCCTTTTAGGGACTTTTTTTTTTACTTAAAAAAAAAAAAGGAAAAAAGGACACTGGTATAGTGATTGAACAGATGCATACTGTACTCATTCATAGAACTAATTCTGCTGTAATTCAGCAGAGAAGGATAATATTTATATTTTAGCTGAATTTCTGGACCTGATTCACATCTAGCCATAAAAACACATTAGCCACCACAGTGGAAGCAGCCCTGGAATAAAATCCCAAAAAAACAAATGTCATCTCCTCCCTCCATCCCCACTGGAGTATTGACTTAATACATACAAAACTATGGCCTAACAGGCAGGAGAAACACTGGTTTTACATCAAGAGTAGAGAATTACAGGGAGACTTAAGACTGACATCACCCCAGTCCTCATACAAACCCTCAAAGAATCTGATCATCATCATCCTCTGCAGATTTCCAAAGAGCAAGTAAAAAGATCACCTGGCTTCTTTCCAGGACTGCCAGTTTGTCCCCCACATAGACAGCAATCAATATCCCAAGAAGACTGGACTCCTCACAATAAATCCTGTCCCACAGGGTTCCTTGTCCCTCTGCTTTAGAACTAAGCATCCTAAGCCTCAGCCAAGCAGGCCGTTGTGCTGGACAATGTCCCCAGAGATACACCCAGGCAAGCTTCAAATGCAGGATTAGGCTGTGCTGTAAGACTGTATCAGACAGGTGACCTGATGGGAGGCTGCCTTCAGCTTATCATTTCTAAACATCAACCTGACCCTGCTCATGCTGGGCAGTCCAAACTTGTTCTTTTATGTTGCTTTGTTTCTCATACCAGGGAAGGGTTTAGGCACATGTTGGTTTACAACAAAGGATCAAAAAATCATTAATGTGTCTGAAACATTAACCAGAATTCCTCCAGAACTGTATTCCGAAAAAATTGTCTGAGGCATTTTTAGAGCAGGCTTGTATCAGGAAATAGCAACTTGCTGGACTGAGTCCTACACATCACTTGTATTTGTTTGAGACACCCCTGCTGATAGCAGGCCTTGTCAAAGTATCCTCTGTGTCAGCAAGGTACAACCGAAGGTACCAAGTCCAAACGGCATAGAGTTCTTTTGATGTATGGCACAACCAGGACCTTTCTGAGAAATACTTGTGCTGGGTGTTCTTGGGAATATGAATGGGAAAATTTACACACAGATAGCCCTGAATGGTAGGACTGATAATGTAAAATGTGGTTCTCTGAAAGGGGCACAGGCCCTGAAGTGGAAGGTGATGTAAATGAAAAATTCCACCCACAGTGATGATGTCACTTTTTATTATTTTGTTGGGGGTGTGTGGTGGTGTGCTCCTCTCAATGTACCCATGTCTGAGCCTTTTCAAAAGTGGGTTAAGTGTTTTAAATTAGATTAAAATCCATCAAAGCAGAAAATTCTGGTTGTATCAGAAGGATCAATGTTTGTATGGTCAACTAATTTCCAAAAATGAACAGCTAAAAGGAACTGGTAAGAAAGTTATGAAAATTTTCTGGTTTCATTTCCATATATGCACCTCCATCCAGGTATCCATTACCCACATATCCACATAGTAACAAACAAACCTCCCAAAAGGAAGATTTTGCTGTTAGAAGAGGTGCAGAGGATGAACACTGCTGCAGCTGACAGTGACTACAGAGTTCTGAATGTATGTGCAGATTAGCACTATGTACCACAAGAAAAAAACCAGTCTACTGTCTAACGTTACTGTCAGTGCTCTCAGAACTGCTATTACCAGGACAACAAAGAGACCTTTCTCTTTTCATACAGTTGGTTTTCAATTGCTCAGCCCAATTATAAAATCTTGTGCTTTTACAAAGTAGGCACCAGAGGGAGACCTGCACTTTAGTTCAACTATGAAATAATGCTGGCAGGAGCCATTCAAAAGTGGACAATCAAAGCCTCTTGGCCAATATGCTCTAGGTGGTTCTGGGTGAAATTGTGGCTAATGGGAGCACTCAGACAGGAACCAGCACAGGCAGACTTCTCCTTTTTAATGGCTCAGAAAACTTCAGAGTGCTCCATGAAGAAAAGCCAGGTTCCCAAATTTCAGGCTGTAGATGAGTACACATCAACCAGTCTGAGCATAGCTGGGAAAGACCTGCTCTTTGCCACCCACTGCCCCACCTTATCATCACATCCTCCCGATGGTTACCACTTCTCAAATCTTCTGGCTGAGCTGCATATATAAGAACTCCCTAAACATGTCAGTCAAAATAAGCTAGATCAGCTTAAGTAATTTAAATAACAAATCTTTCCTAACATGGCTCAATTTGACTGAATTGGATTAAGGAGAGCTCCCATGAGCAGCTCAGCCAGCAGACCAGAGAGGGCACTAACCCCAGGTAGAGGGCAGTGATGAATGCTCTGGAGTGGACTTTGTCGACTCTTCCATCAACAAAGCTACTGCTGAAGAAGGATGTAAATATATATATTGTAGGCAGGTTGCTGCTGTTTTGTAAGCCTGCTAAGACACATCAAGAAAAGCTATATGGACAGTAAATATATTACTGTCTTAAAAACAGGTACTCTTAAGTTCAAGTGGTGAAAGGCAAGGAGCAATGGCTTCTAGGAAGCACGTAAGAGCCCACAAAATTGATCCCATGAAGTTGAGCACACTAACTGGAATCCCTGTAGACAAAGTAAAATAAAATCATTACTATGAATTATAGGCATGATAATATGGAAAAAACTCCCAACTCCTTACCAATACACCTGGATCACAACATTGATTGTTTAAAACATAGCAATGCTATTTAGAAGTCCCTCTACTCCATAATTTTTCTCACTATGCAAAGGAAAAAAAAAATCAACAAAATCATCAGACCCTTCCAATTTAAGAAAATTACTGAAAAACAAAGAGTAAAGAGCAAATCCTATAAGAGAAGCAAACTTCAACTCTGCTCTTTTGTGATAAGACAACAGGCAGTCTTAAGTAAAATTTCTAGGAAGTTTCCTTAACTTCAAAATTGAGAACTTAGGCTTTGCATTTTTGTTTTAAGTAGATACAACTCTAATTTTTAATTAACAAGTTCACTCTAGATGCTTGCAACCAATACAAAAAGTTGCTATTTCTATCACAAAGTTATTGTACCTTTAATGTAACTCTCGTGCCAAGAGAGTTTTTAAAGATATTTCATTTTAAGCGAGTTGGTAGTGAAAAAATGGCAAATATTAAGTTTCTTTACAAGTTCAGAAGTCATATCACCTCCGAAGTTGTCATCAGCTTAACAGTCCAAGGAGGCTTTTTCACAGCTCTTTAAAGTAATACTGATGGGACTGCCAAAATTTAAAATAAATCTCTTTGTGGAAGAAAACATGGCCTCAAACTACCTATTAAGCAAACCAGGAGGGAAAAAAAGAAAAAACAATTGAGGGTTATGAGGGAGACCTTTCAGGTGGAAAAACTGCATAAGATGTCTCTATATGGAGTCCTGACTACACATGCTGCTAAAGGGAATACCCAACTGAGGAGATGAGGAAAGGGCAGGATGTCAATATATATTACCTCAGAGATATGTGGGAATCCCTGGTCCTTGAGAATAAGGACAAACAGGAGAATTTAAGCATGGCAGGTTTTTACTCATGGCTTATGCTTCTCCTCTGGGAGCACTAAAGGGGAAGAATCCTTCCCACTGAACTCATCTGAAAGGGTAGATTAGCTGTGCACCTTCTAGTTCTGTCAATTATGACTGCAAATGGTTTTCTTCCCTGACCACAAAACCTATGATCCAGTCTGAGCTCAAATTAGATATAAAGAGAATTAAGGCAACTGTTAATCTGGCATTTCCTGAATCGAGAGAGTTTCAATTTGTGACGTAAATAGTAGTATTTTTACAATGAGGTACAAAAATCCATAAAAAAAAAAAAGATGCTTAGGCATAGTTCTTGAGTTTTATTAGATTTATCTAGTATATAAGAACAAGGGGCTAACCTAAATTTGGTTTGTTTATATTGTCTTCATCAGGCAAGCAAGAGCAAGCATCTCATAATTTGGTGGAAGCTGAATTTGAAGTTTCTTTTTCTGTTGGTTTTTTTGAGGTAACACTTATGCATTGCCAATAAACTGTATCACAGAGCAGACTCAGTATAATTTCACTTACAGTGTATCACTTTTTTTTGGTCAAATGGTCTTTTTCAAAGTAGTTCTTTTAAAAGTTGCGGTGAGCTATTAAAATGTGCCCTAACATAAGGAATGTTTGTGTGTGTGGTTATACTTTCTAGTTCATTTCTATGAATAATATTCAAAGGTAGTATAGCCTGTTCTCGGCTTGACACCAAATCATCAAGTTATCACAAAATGTAGTACATTGCTCCCGCTTTCTGTTGTCCCACAAACATTAGCATTGTAGTGGGGAAGTGGTGGAAAGGCAAAGGAAAAGATTAGGCCGGACCCAATTTCACCATTTTGATAAAGTGAGTAAACTCACTAACAGCAAAAGCAAAAAGAAACAAAATTCATAGGGCTTTGCATTCTGTGCAATTCATAGTTGTTTCTCCTGTCTGGGTCACCTTTTCTTACATGTTTTCCACATTGCAAGGAATAAAAAGTAAAGAGGTACGATGCTTGTTTTCTTCCCAAAAGATGCAGTACACACTCATGTATATACACAGATTGAGCATAAAATCTGCAACATGTCCCAGAGAAATCATAAAGAATCTAAATACCACCTGTATAGATACATAAGCTTGTCAGTGATGTCCACTACTGCAGTTAAAATCTATTTATCTGGATGTATAATCTCCAGTCTAATGTCTTTGAAAAATGAAATATCTTAAGTCTATGATACATGTAGGTCTTGTAGCATTTCATTACTACAAATATTTCTCAATAAGATATTGATTACATTACAAACATATCTTTTGAAGAACCTTAACCTGCAGACATAATTTAGGCAACAACTTTACCACTGGAAAGCTCTGAAGTAATTCAGAGACCTTTATCATAGTAAAAAAAAAAAAAAAAAAAAAAAAAAAATTCAGCGTTTAAAACAGAAAAACCTAGAATTCAGGAAATCAAATTAAAGATTTTCTGATAAAGATTTTAGATGCTCAAGTGTTCAAGTCAAGCATCCAGAAGATTCTAGTCAAGCTCAAAAGTTACATATCAAATGCAAATTCTGCTGTACAACTGCCACAAAGCAAAACTGGAATAAAACTTTTTAAACCACAGAAGTGTTCAAGAACAAACTTTTGAAAAACTCAGTGTCATTTGGAAGGAAGTAGGATTTTACAGAGCCTCCACTTTTGCCCCCCTAGACCATAACAACCTTCACTGCACATGCAACTTCATCTTTTGCCCACAATTACTCCAGTGCAAGTGTTTCTGGTGTTCAACAAAACAGAATGCAGCAGGTAGTGACGACAAGTGACAAAAATCTACAACCAAGATGCTAAAACCAAAGCAGAAATTGCACAAAATAAACAAAAACTGCAAAAAGGGCAGATTCTGACACACTCACCTCTACATTCATCAAAAAGAAAGACCTACTTAGTCTTTTTTACACTGTTTATGAACTAAATTGAAGACTAAGCTCAATAGCTGTGACATGGTTAAAAATAGCTGTACAGCTTTAGCACAGCAACTCATACTGCTCCACAGGAAGAATTATTCTCCCGGTCAAAATATTTGCCTTTTCAATGAGCTGAACTTTCAGGTCATCTGTTAACAATGTAGATTCTTTCCTGTCTAGAAGAACTTTATTGTCTCTCCTTTAACAAATAGCAGGGTATTGTTCCCAGCCGGTTGCTAATTCACACAATTAGCATGCAAAAATCTTTCTAAATGCTATATGGAAGATGTATGTGTTGCCTGGATGATCACATATTTTGATTTAATAAATCTCATACTTAGCTCCTCTCTATGTGTAAAATAAAATTTAAACCCATCTTTATTATATTCTCTCATTACATCTCTAACCTTCTCTTTCTCTCACATTTTTCAGCCTTCCCAACAAAAACACAGGTGCCCATTAAAACAGAGCACTGTGTGCCCTTGATGCCAAAACCACTTTTCAGATCAGATTTTTTAGATTACCTGTGTAAGTAACAATTACTTAGTCTGCCTTCCTGTATAAGAGAAGGAATTTCGCTCCAAAATTCCTGCATCAGATCATGATATTGTGCTAGAACTAAAGGTATCTTTTTGGAAAAAATTACAGCTTTTTTTTCCCCTGACATAAGAACATTCTTAAAAATAAGCTGTTCTGATAGATTACTTCAATATTAAATTTATTATATTTCTAGAAGTAATACACCTGAGTTCAGCTTTGAGTTACTGCATTTTGTCATCCAAAACCTAGTATACCTAAAGGACTACTTTGTCTGAAATCTTTGCCCCGTATAAGTGCTTACAGGCCATCAGTCACCTTTGCTAAATACCACACAGAGTGAGCTTCTCCAGACTCCTGCTGTACGCCAGGGTTTCTTGACTTATTTGTTTTTAATATTTACAATTGTCCTCGACATGTTTTTCTGAATCTTTGTAAGTTCACCTTGGTTTTGGGGCTTTTTTCATTTGAAGCTCAAATAAGATACAATTTTCTACCATCTCACTAAAAGCTACATAGCACGGTAACAGCATACTTAACTCCACTTGTGTCCATACCAAGAGACTGCAATGTGCACTTTAGCTGCTGTATTGTATCACCAAATTACTCCTTCCCAAAGCACCACTCTCCAATCTGCAGGTATGACCCCACTGTCAGGACAAGTGTCTTCAGCTCTATTAATGTATCCTCATTAATGTATCCTCATTAATGAATGATCCCCATTAACACAGCACAGACCATCCCTCACACTTATGAATCCATCCATTTCTGCACATACGCATTTTACCAGAGATTACATTCTATTTTCCTCTAGATTATTATACAAATCCTCAAAGCAATGGGCTGTGAAAAACTTCTAAAAAATCCAGCATGAATGTCCTTAATCTATTACTCCTTTATGATCTGCCAGTCAACCAGTTTAAAATGGATTTGATAGGGACCATGTTGACTTAGCAAGGAGATAGATTTCTGAAATCAGAACACCATGCAGTACTGCAGCAGGTGCTTTACAAATGATTACTACACCTACATGAGTATCTTTGTCAATCAAAATTTTCAGCCTCAGAGTAAAGAGGTAAGTACAGATCAGTTCAAATTGTCATGAACACTTGGACAAGCAGTGACTGCTTTCTTTAATTTTCTGCTAAGCAGTTCTCATTTTAGCCTTTTACAGTTCTTTTTTTTTTGCAATCAGCATCAACCTGTCCAGTCTGGTACTTATGTTACATCCTGGCTTAGCCTATCTAATTTACATTTCTAAACGATTAAAACTAACACACAATAAAAGACAAACCACAATACTTTAGATACCTTCAGTTGGTTGGTGTTTTTTGTTTGTTTTAAATCCTGTCTCCTGTAGACTAAAGAAAAACTTTGGTTTGTTTGCTTCTATCAGAATAAAGAAATACTTATTTGTAAGTCACAATAAATTGAGAACAAAACACCCAGATTTTGGCCCCAAAACAACAGTAGCCTGACACACAGCATATTTTTTAAGAAATCATAGAATAATATTTCTTTCAGTATTTCTCTCTCAAATACTAGTGCTCCTACCTAGTAGACACGTGGTTACTGGCATTATTTTGCTCTCAATAGATAAGAGAATTTTCATACTGTTCTTAACCCCATGGATAGAAAGTTTATGATTAAAGTCTATATAATCTACTATGAATGGTCTTTTTGTTGTGACAGCAAATAGCCACTAGTGCTCATGGCATTTTCACTGAATCTTCACACATTTGAATATTCACCTCTGCCTTACTGCACTACGACAGTTTTCTATCTATCCCTAATGATTTTCATTGTAGGAATTAAAAAACACCTCCATAACTTTTATCTGAAAGTAATATAACTTTGAGATGAAACTGCTTTCTTTATATTTTCAGTAAAATCTGTATGACTTTTTAAATTAAGTATTTACATTTATTTTGTTACATTATTCCCCTTAAGAGTGATTATATATTATTGGCAAAGCCAGTGTTGGTAGAACATTGAAATAAGCAATGATAACTACCAGTGCTGATTATTTTCATGGAAGTGATCTTACATATCATTTCACATTTGTCAGAATAGTAAAACTGAAGAGAACACAATTGCTTTTTCTTAGAAAAATATGACGAATGACCAACACATATTAGTAATTCCAAGAAAATGTCAATAATCGTCAGCTAATGTAATCACTCTGAAGTAACAGTGCATGGTTTCTTTGCATCTAGACATTTAGAGGAAGATTACTCTGTCACATAAATGTACAGAAAATGTGCCTTGCTTCTGAAAATAGAAAATGTAGATCTTACAGAACTTTCTGAGGCAACTTTCTATCCCTAAGTGTATACTTTATTTATTTACTTTTATCTTGTGAAAAATCAAAACCAGAATTTTATTCTTTGTTTTTTGTGTGTAAAGAACCCAGTGTCTAGGCCAGGTTGGGTGTTAAAACTATGTTGGAACTGAGGAAGAGTGGAAGGGCCAATAATAATGGTCAATTTTATAATTTGATTCTGCTCTTACTGAAGTGTGGCAGTCAATAAAAATTGGCACACTGAAAGTGTATTTGACTTAGTTATTTTCATGTAAGTAGTCTAAAGTGTTCACCGTTTGTTTTCAATAATTTGTTGGCAAGCAAATAAATTTGATTATATTGGACTGAGTTTCTAGACAATGATCAATAGACTTTTTTCCTGAGTGTAATCTTATTTTCTACTTCTAAATTATTTATTTAATAATTTGTTGGTTTGGGGTTTTTTAATTAAATGATGGACCAATGTCAATGGCTGGCAATACTATTAAATTGTACTGGTTTAGAAGCTAAGTATAGCTTCAACACTTATTGCTACATGCACCTGTTAAAACAATGAGTCATCTGAATGTACATTCAGGCAATTTTAATTTTTGTGTGCTACACCCCTGGATAACCAATATTTTAAGCTATTTTATGCTTTCAAACTGCATACAAATGCAGACTTTGTAATAAGTATATTAAATCTTTTCAATAAAATTGTCTTTAAAATGCTGAATAAATAGTCTAGTATTTTATAATAATATTTACCATACAGAAATAATAAATATCTTCATTATTACCTATACCTAAATAATTGAGAGAATATTTTTACTTAATATAAGCAAAATAAGGGACTAACACACACACACAAAGAACTGAGTACATTGGATTTGGGGCAGTTAAAACACTCAGCTACTTTCTAAAGTCTCACTCAATTACTACCTCTATGTTCCAAATACTTCCATAAGACAGCACTGGCCTTGTAGTCTTTAGTATTAATAGGTATTTTTCCTTCCTAACCATTTTTTATTTATATATTGGAAGGACTTAGAGAGCAACGCAGTTTACTTTCCTTATCAGTCTTCCCACCTTCACGTAAACACACTCAAAACGAAAATAATTTGCTCCTGCTAGTGAAACTGAAACCAAAAGTAATTAAAGCCTAGCTTTTTCTACCCAAAAGATATTGACAGCGATTATACTCTGAACTTTAATTCCATTGGAGGGGCTAAAAATAATCTTTATGAATATCAGCATTTTAAATGAAATGCAGCTTAAAGCGAGCTCAACTACAAGGAGACATCCTGTTTCATCCCACTCCCTGCCCACTGCCCGCTCAGTGAATAACCAGAACATTTAGAAATAAATTATACTTTTTAACTATATTTGTTTGTCCCCTGCATCTTCAAACTGGGTTTGCACAACAGCCTCAGAGCAAGTTACAGTGTAATCCAGGTGGACAAGGAAAATACAACCTTACACAGCAGCAGAATTTTCATTACTTCCACAGCACACTAAAGGCAGTAAGTTTGACCAAGCTTTGCAACTGCTATGGTGAAAGTAAATTCAGGGAATTGTAAAAGTTTTGCAACATGGAGAAGTAAGTGGAATCCCAAAGTCTTGCAAGCACGAGTTTGCCATTTTCCCCAGAAATGGAAGAGTGAGCAGCCACTAAAACCCGCAGCACAGCACCTTGCGCTGTGCCGCGCCAGGGCTGCAGCCCTTTTCCCGGGAGCGCTGCTCCCCAGCCCATCCCGCACCGGCTGCGTGACCTCGAGGTGGAGTCCGGGACACGGCTCTGAGTCAGCTCAAGCCACGGGCAACAAGCGGTGCAGTCGCACTGCAAGTCTGTCCAGCGAGTTGTTCCAGCTGAAAATAAAGCTTGCAGTTTGACAGATTCTTTTTTTCTTTTTTTTTTTTTTTAACAGAGCCAAGTCATTGCTGCAACCATCCCCCCACATCTAACCCATTTTCTTCTGTCTCTCTTCAAACATGACACGCCTTATATTCCTGTTTCTTCCCTTGAAGTGGCACCTCTTGGATTTCAACCTTGGCCAGTCGATAAACTGCCAGAAAACTATTTCTGTAAAAGTAGTGGGCAACCTTCAGCTAGGCAAGCTTTCTTTATGAGCGCTCCCCTCACCCAGCGACAGAAATCGGTGCGGGTGCAAAGGAAGGAGGAAGACACTGGCGGCAAGCAAGGCTTGTGGCACTTAGATTTGTTTAAGATTAAATTTGTTTTTGTAGAGGAAAGAGCCCTAGTACTCACAGCTGGAAGTGGACAGTCTCCCAAATGTTAAATATCACACTGTTCAAAGAAATGTTAAGTGAAAAACCAACACAAACACTGTCAGCATGCACAGTTTTTCCCTTGTCTCAGGACTTGCTCACTAAGGCTGTTTATTTGTGGCATCACTCAGAAGCTCAACAGCTTCAATAACCTTCCACACCTGCTTTGTCATCCTGGCAAGAACATGTACGGCCATGCACAGAAACAGGCGGAGGAACTGCTTCAACCAAACAAACATTTGGGAGCCAGAGTTTTTTGTTTGGTTGTTTTAATGATGCCAGATCAATATTCCAATCCTATTAAAACATGGCCAAGCTGCTGTTGTGGCTCAAACAGAAGGAACAGCTGAGCAATCCAAGCAAAGACAACTGAAGTCAATCATAAAACGTAGCCACCCGAATACCTTCAGAGATTTAATATAAAAGGAAGTAAAATATAACAATTATTTAAAAACATAACTTGATCAGTTATTGTCTCTCAGATAACAAGCCTTAGCTTACACCATATGCTAAACTCTTTATGCTTTAACACTACAATCCCTTAGCAACATTCACCTACTAACACAGTTCACAGCCGCAAGGGAAAGCCTATAATGAATGAAAAGTTGGGTATTATCCTGCATTAGGATCAGAAGACTGTAGAAAAAGGAAACAAAACCTTACTGCTTAGGAGGCCATATTTAAGTATATTTAACTTAACTGACTAAATTAACCCAATTCACTTTTGTATATTTTTTTACAGAGGAAGGGGATAAAGTCTATGACCTTTTAGAGAAATTTCACTTAAATGGTCTAAAGGGCCTTCTGGCCTAAAGTCCTCACTGACTGCAGAGGACACCAAAAAACCACTGCATGCAAGTTGAATACCTCTCTGCAGTTAGCCCCACGAAAATCAAACCAAACACCAACATAAAAGGAGACAAGTCTGTATGTAGCTTGTACTTGCAGCATAGCTTCTCTTTACCAGACCAAATTAGCCTGCTCTACTTTATTCTAAGATGTTTTGACAATATTTACCTGGGGGGGGAAAAGAAAACAAAAAAGAAAAAGGCTTTATTCTGCTTGTGCTTTGGCTAAGGGATTCAAACTTTGTCAGGGAGATGAGCAATCATCTCTGAAATCCTGAGTCTGAGTGATACAGTGACAGAGAAAAGAGAGAATTACTTTTTGAGACAGTACTCAGGTGACCTAATGATGAGAGCCTCCATTTTCACTCAACAACCCCTGCCCACCCATCTTTCTACAAAAGATAAAGCAATTTTAACGCATAGGCCTTTCTTCCACTATATAACCAATTTCCAGCTTCTTCCAGAAAAAACAGAAAACATCCTTATTTTACAATCAATAGGCAACAATTCCACACTGAAAGTGCCCTTTTCTGGCAAGGTGGATGGAAAAAAGAATTTCCTGGCGGTTTGACTGAAAATGAGAGAGGCAGGTATTGAAAAGACATTGAGTAGGTAGAACTCAAATACTGGACAAAAGGGACAAATTAATAGAAAGGAAGTATTAATTTAGTGACAAGCACAAGATAAAATTCCACTGGTTCTACAGTCAAGCACTATTTTCTTCTTCCCCTTCTCATGATTTACTGTCTCACTATACTTTAAGTCTATTTAGCATGTAGACATATAAAATCCCTTTCTCCAAATTAATCACCTTTAGTCACATACTTTTAGTTCCAGCTTCATCAATATAAACAAGTACACATAAAAAATAAAGGGCCAAATAAAGCATTATTTTATTAATAGAAATAATAAACCCATGTACAGAGATATATAGGCTAGAATCATGACTCTCATTAATTCCCATGATTTTTGCTTGACAGTAAGAATGATAAAGAAATTATTTTGTGTGCATGCAAGGAATAAGCATATATATATATATGCTCAGGTGTGAAGGATTGAATTTTTTAGGATAAACTGATCTGTAATTACTTTAAAAAGGAACTTAGAATTGGATAATTCAATTAATACTGAATATATTCAAATAACACACAACAATAGAGAACCTCATATTTTACAGACCAATACCAGCATAATGTTTAACTAAGATGTTCGTTTGTATTGAAAAATACATCTCGCACTCTAAGTATAACTTAACTGATATGTGTCCATCAGTGCTTTAGTGTCTGAAGGTAGGAAGAACAGAGCGTAGAAAATGATTTTATTTGGATAAATGTAGGAAAATAATATGGGCATAGCTATAAATTAGTAACAGCACAGTTTAATCTGTCACTATGAGTGGCTCAAAACCTAATGTTCATGGGGACAGAAACCATATCACATTCCCAGCACTCATTTTATCTCCCCACTAAATCCATGTTTTGTAGCATGCATAGATAACCCCCAAAACACCATCTTATTCAATATACTTCTGCATCACACCAGTTTCAGGAAAGCTGAACTTAGAACCTAAATCAATCTTTGTAAAGAATTGTTTTTTAAAGATAAGGTGTTTTAAGATAAGGTGATTTTCCTCAATAAGCATTTAAAACAAAAATCCAATAAAAGACAAAAACCATGTTATTAAATCTTTACTGTTAAGGAAGTAGAAAAGTATGGTACAGGTTGCCTACACCTGTGGTGTGTATCCTGCTGATGAAAAAATGAAGATTATCCCATCTTTGTATAGTTTTAAAGTTTTGTGAAGTCATAACCCTTTATATCCATTGGGTTTCCAATATCCATTGTAGTCATGGGCTTAACCTGTCAAGTCAACACCTGCTTGATCCACCAGCTTCCATGTTTTAGCAGTCCTACAGTGTCTCATCTCAAAGAAGCATCCTCAAATACAGTGATTTCCATCTTCTCATTCAGAACCTAATATTTTATTCTTGGGTAGTTTAAATAAATAAGCACAAACCTCAGGAGAGCTGATGAGTACAATGTGGGAGAGAGGAAAAACAAATCAATTAAGGAGCTGCCCTGATACAAGAGAGATGCCTCTAACAGGAGTGAAATAGAATCTGAAACACTGATGGATCTTTGGAAATAAGGAAGTTAACCTACTTGTCTTCGGCATTTGGGAAAAAAAATTATTTGTTGTTATTGATCATTCCTTGATGACCTGGGTAAAAAATAGAGCTCATGCCAGTGTTAATTCTCTGGAAGCCAATGCCTTCAAAAGTCATATAATGATAAACTTGTCCTAGACTTCCGTAGTACATTGTCTTATGGAAGTTTTTTTCAGATTAAAACCAAATAGAGATCAAGTGTCCTTTTTTCCTCCCACTCCACACACTCGCTTTTGTACAATCAAATCAAAACCCAAAGCACATAACACTAAGCACATGAACCAGACAAAGAGGAGAAAAAATTTCAAAGCTGGGCTTTAACCTTCTCTACATACATATATTACAAAAAAACCTGATGTGCACCAACAGTTTAAATTTGCTCTTTTAAATTTCTGACTTTGCTACATCACAAGTGAAAATTGATTGACTGCCCTAAAACTGCACTCCATTAAATCTTCTGTTCCACTTGGGAATGCTTGGACATCTAGTTAGTTACTCCTTCAGCTGCAAAAGAGGGTGGCAAACTGAGGTCAAAGCATCATTTTCAGGAAACATTAGAAATTGTTTTGCTGGAAATGCTCACTCAACTGACAAGTTGCTGTGAATATATCTATTTAGCATAACTATATTTACAAACTGATTCCACAGAAAAATACACTAAGAACAAAAGCTCAAGATTCTGTCTGATGTAAACATCACTGCTCTTACTTTATGTTTCTTTGTTCTTTGAAAGCACTACTAATTTAAGATCAAGTTTCGTCCTTATCAGTAAACTAAGTAAGTGAGAAAAAATGTGCTAGTCTTGAAAACATGACTTGCCACCTAAGAGTTAAGTTATAAAGTAACTACATGGCAAAAAGATACAGAGGAGAAAAAAATGCTGTTTTTTCCTGTTTTCAAAAAAATTTGCCATCAGTCTTCCTAACCTTTATATATTATACTTCAGTACAATCTACTATGGCTTATACTTACAAAACAGTACTAACTTCAAATAATGAGATTAATTCCTAGAGTTATTATTACAAGTGCTATTACAATTTGTCTTATTTTGTGGGCACATTCCTCTCTCCAAATTTTCTAGGCTGAGTGTACTTCCACACAGCTGCCAGCTAGACTTATTTTGGCATACAGTCCATCAGCACATCAAGTCTGTGCTGAAGACTCTGTAGGTATCTAGAGCATACAACCTCAAGCTGATGACTTGAAGTTTTACACAGAGTTAATGTTTGTTTTGTTTGATCACATACACTAACAACCTCTTCTTTAAAAATCTGAGTTCAAGTTAACACAGAATTCAGGAACAACAATGTATTTGTGGCCTGCAGCCACAAGCCCCTGGCAGATGTGCACAGGTAATGAATGTGGGCTTGGAACATCTGGGCAGCTCAGGTTATGCTGCCAGTATTTTATAACCAAGGCTGAAATCTGCCTTGTCCCAACAAAGCCAGCCATGAAAGCTCCCAATGACTATTGTAGTGCCATATTTCCCATTTTTCACTCTACAGTGAGACATTATGGACCTGTGATAGGAATTGGGGCGCTGAACTGGATGGATCCTTTGTGTCAGTACATAGAGCCTTACATTCCCATTATTTCTTACAGACACAATCCCAGGTCTGTTGCTTTTAACTCTGTAAGTGACCTCAACACAAAAACGAAATGGAATTGTCACACTGTGCTGTCACAAGCTGTGTTTTATACAAAGAACTGGGGAAAATCAGGTGCTGAAATCAAAACACAACAAATGAGCATGATTTAACAACTAGCCAAACTATACTCCAATCAACTCTCACAAATATACTTTGAATTGCTTCTACCCTTCATATGTCTAGTGATTGGTAACAAAAATGTTAGCAATATCTTGGTGATGCCTCATTGAAGAGCTGCATTTAATGGAAGGAACTTAATAAATTGCCCACTTCTAAATATCCACTGAATACAACATTCAACACATCATAGTCTTGAAAGCATTTTGAAGTTGATATATATCCATTTCAACACTCTTAAGATTGTACCTCAATGGTTACCCTACATTTGTATTTACAAAATGTACATGTAACATTTTTCTGTGATAAATATATCGCAATATACTTCCCACAACTTGCTTTAAACTGTGGCATCTCCAAAATAAAGCCAAAATTTTTTCCCTAAACCAAGCAAATTTACATAATCCAGTATTTTACAGCAAGTGAAGATGCTTAGAGAAGTATTTAAATGTCTCTGCAAAATGAAAATCACAAAGTTATTTAAACAAAAAACCAACCCAAACGAGAAGAGAAGAGAAGAGAAGAGAAGAGAAGAGAAGAGAAGAGAAGAGAAGAGAAGAGAAGAGAAGAGAAGAGCTCCTTCCCTTTCAATCCAGGATATTAAAAAAATGTTAACAGAGTTTTGATTTTTCATTTGCTACTATGACAATCAGCAAAGAATGAACACTTAATTTCCTTAAAAGGTGTAACAAACTGTGGGGGCAGAAGAGTTAGAGAAGCACAACTACAAATGTGGTTAGGCCACTTGAATATATACTTTATCTTTCCCCACAAAAGAAATGAAACAAACCCTCAGACTTAACATGGCCAAGAAGAAAGATTTGATCTGAGCTTTACTAATTCATTGTGTGTACTGTGATAATAAAATGTGAAGCCTCACCACAACAAAACTGAGTTACATAGTTCCACTATTCAATACAACTAATTTACAGTTAAAAGATACTTAGAAAATAGTTGCTTTATTTTACAATTAATCCTACCAATGTGGCTTTAAAGTAACTTAAAAATGTAGATCTATGATTAAATATGCTTTTTAATCCACATCCGTCCCGTGTATTCACACATATGAATAGATGCCTTGAAAAATATCTGCCACAGGTCACCATTAGGAACACATGTAAATCTTATGAGGATGTTTATGAAAACAGTAAATATTTTTGCCTTTACAGTGTACTGAACCAGTACATGCCAGTTTTCTTTTCCTCTAAGTAATATGGAGAGAAGTTCAAAGAAATAATTTCAAAGAGCACAAAATTCTTGTGTGTAAATATTAAAAGCTCATCAGAAATCAGAAAAAATAAAAGCTCTTCGTAGAGAGACACTACAGCTCTGGAAAATACATCTGATAATATAAAATACTGTACTTTTAAGGTATTTTCTGGACTAGCAGCATACTGTCAGACAAACCACATGGTGGGTTGATTATAAATATAAATATTTTTTTCTAAGATTAAAAAAATAATCAACCCTGTATTTAATGACCCATAATATCTATCACGTGGCATCCAGCCATTCAAAACCTCAAAAGCATAGAAGAGAACAGGGAGAGACTTGTGCATCCCTTTTTACCCTGCAAATAAAATTTGTGGAGCTTGTGCTTCCAACAGATACACAAAAATAATACACTGCCCAGTAACAGCAGATTTGGAATTTATTACAGAAGAATAAGAGTGGCATTATAGGGCTGCTTCTCTGTTATATCCAACAGAACTGAACATCCAGTTATCACATAGTCTGGTTGAATAAGATGAAAGCATAACTTGGTTTTTTCTACTGCTTTGGCACAGATCAGAAATGCTGCAGCAGTCAGGAAGAAATGAAGCTGCACCTACTGAGAAGTCTAAAAGGGACACAGCAACCCTGATGCTGTTCCAGCTACGCCAACCTTCCTGAAGAACAAGGGGCTGTGGCATGTCTCATTAAGTTCTTTGTGTCCGATAATTTATCCTCATTCAAGAGGTACTGAACATCAGCATAGTGGAGCAACCTTCTGTGATAGTACAGTCTTGCAAGTTGGAAGTAATTGTTCTGTAACTCTAAACGTGACTGGCACCACAGTAACAAATCTCTGATTGACCAAAAAACTCAATAAATTAAATCACAGTAAAAGACAGACTGTGAAAGTTAAGAATTATCAGAGCCTCGCAGGCTTTATGGATGAGACATCTCTTTCCCAGTTTCCCTGCCTTCCTTTTTTTTTTTTTTTTTTTGTCTGTGAGGGACATGAGCAATTCAAAAGAAGCAATACATGAAAAAATAAAACCATTATTTTTACTATACTGATTTTGTGCATGTAGATACAAAGGAGTTTTCTGCATAAAACCTACTGAGACATCTCCATATCTGTGAGCCATTTGTGTTCCACACAGGACACAGTCAGAGGTTCCCTCCTTTCCCTGCATGTGTTTGAGCTCTCCCGGGGAGCAGCCCTGAGCCTTGCCCGGCCAGCGGCGCCATGGAGGGCAGGGCACACTGGAGAAAACCCCGGGCAGCTCAAGCACTTCCCTTCAGCTGCACCAGAAGAAAGGGCACTACTCCTCAATTTTGTCCAGAGTTCTGGGGCTAAACAAGCTGGTTAAAAGCAGCTTGGCAAGGAACACGGAAAAGTCAAGTTTCTTACACTAAATGTGATGGCTCCACTCCTGCAGTGCTCTTGCATTCGTGCTCTAGTTTAAAGAAGTGAAAGTCACCCGTGGAGGATGAACAGCTAATCCTCAACTCTACTGGAAGTCAGATGTGTATTTCCTAAGGAGTGGAAGCAGCACAAACATATCTGATGTAAATTCCTAGTCTTACTTAGTTGGGTAGGGTCAGTCAAGCAAATTTGTGTCTTTTACCTCTCCTGAAATAAGCATTTTCACCAGCTGTTAAAATAAACTCATAAAAACTTAGGCATTACACCTCAATGACTGTAAGTCCCTCCTTATGAACAAGACCTTTAACCAAGATCTTGGGAATCAGCGTATCAGAAACAAGCAACAGAAGACAGATCCCAAGACAATCTGGAATTCCTGCAAGACAGGTTGAATGAAAACAACCCATTGCAATGAGGAAAAAAATGGCTATTGCCTGAATATACAGCCAATTCTGATTTGTTGCTAATAGTAATTTTTCATCAAATAGCCATTAAAAACTACAACTCCAAGCTGCATACTGCAGATAATGGATTTATCCTTTCAGTTAACTTAAGCAAAACAAATGTTTAAACTTTCCAGTAAATGCACACAAAACATGATGAAGATTTGATCGCTGCAGTGTTACTAGGGCCATGAGAGAAACTTTGGGTTTAAGTGAGTAATTCCTATGCAGTATCAAGTTTTCAACAAAATGACAGCATTTCTCCAACAGTTTTCTACACTCTATCATTTAAAAGACTAGCACGCACAATGAAGAACAGCCCACAGGATCACTTTTTTTGACTTGTGGCCACTACTCTACACACAAAGCTTAAATTTTCTTGGACTATGTGTCTTTGGGCTTACTTATTAGGTGATTAAACCTGACACATAGCTTAATGTCAGGCCACAGCACTTCAGCCAGTTGCTCCTGAAATTTGTTTCAGTTTGTAGTTTTACTGTATCTGTATAATTTAATGTCAAAGGCTTTAGTTCTAAAAATAAAACCAAAAGTACTGAATCATCATTGGAAGTGAAGTATCACCTTGAGGATATAAGACACCAGTATGAAAAAATGCAAGTTTTTTGCAAGGCAATGGAAGATTTAAAAAATATATATATTTTCCATTTTATAAAACATACAAAAATGTATAATTTTGAAGTACAGGACTTTCAGTATCTTAATCTGTAATATTTAAATGGAAACCTTAAAACACTGGGTTTATGACCAATGCCAATGTAAAACACAGAGTAAAGAGAAGGCATCAAGGCACAGGTACACTAGCAAAGTTCACACAAACTGTTTTGCTTACTTATCAGTAAAACCCAGTAAAAATGTTTTGACGTGAGTAGCAATCATGGCCCAAGCCTAGCCAGAGTTACACAAATGGATCTAGTGGGCCATGTATATTACGGGTATCAGCTGTACCAGCAGTTCCCTGAGGAAAGGCAGAAACACTCAGTAATTTGACTAGACACAATGTCCAACAGTAGAGAACTTCAAAGCATTTCCACCTCACCTAATACAAAAACAAAATATTAAATTTTATGAGAAAGAGACTCTTCCCAACTCAGCACAGATTAGTCGTTGTCCACTGACCACAACTTGGTACATCTGATCTGCTGGCTAGCACACAGTTCTCCCACAGAGCACTTGTATGGAATCATTTCCACATTTCATCAAACAAACTTGTCATGCCAACCACAACTCAGGATGACTTCAATCCCAGACATCACTTGCAAGAGCTTGCCAAAGGAGGTCAAGGGATTTTACTGCAGAGAGAGCAAACATAGTTTGCTTCTGAAAGAACCTTGGAAATAAGGTCTACTTCTAATTACTCCAGTGAAGATGGTGAGAACAAGTAACAATGTTTAGTGGGAAACAGGTCAGTAAGCCAAAGGAAAGCTGTCACATTGAAGAAGAAGGTAACCCTACCATTTGCCTAAAGGCTGTACAAAGGATTTTTCAAAAACCACACTAACTAATCCCAGCAGGCACATACAAAGAGAGGTGCCATAAGATGTCAATGCCTGTTGAAACAAAATTGCAGAAATAAAAACCCAATGCACCTTTTCTTAAGTTTTCCTTCACCTGTCTTATTCACCAACTTCTCCATGTCGGTCCACCTCACTAAAAAACACTTTGTCCCTTGAAGAAACAAACTTGAAAACACAAAAAGTATGTTATTTGCCTCACCTACAGAGGCTGGTAACATTACCAACTGCTGCATTTTTCATCTAGAAAAGAGTCTCTTCAATGTTTCTACCCCAGTAAAAAAAAAAGAAAAAATAAGAAAAAAAAAAGGGAAAAAAATAGCGGGTAGTCATCACCACAGCCTCTAAAATGCATGGGAACAAATGACATTGAGGATACACAGCCAGTCCCAGTCACACTGCCAACCCATTAGTAGATTTCAAGGTCTTGATCTTTGAATTTGAAATCACTGGCCTACATAGAGATCAGCTCCCTCACTTCAGGGATGACATCCAGAATAAAAAGAATTCCACAAATAAGTGAATGCACTAAGATTAAAAAAAAAAAAGAAGAAGAAAAACGAACTTACCATCATTTTTATAAGAGGATTTTTCATTTGTATTTTGGAAGAACCATGACACATATCAGCAGAAATAGTTGGCATTCATACTTAAACTAACAATTGCAAATAGATTACATAACATTTTTTTGATCAAGACACTAGATCAAGATCGAGAAGGAAAAATGGAAGTATAACAAATGGCAGCAGATTTCAAACACCAGATTCAAATGATATTGAATGGCATGACCTATAAATAAGACAACCATGAAACAGAAGTAAACCCCCCATCAATAACACAGGCAGTTCACAAAATAGCTTAAATTACTTAAAAAGTAACATTTCATGTCTACTCACAGCTATGTCCTTCCTAAATTAGTGCTCACTATATTTAAATCATTTATTATTTTATAGTTTTTAAGACATGGCTAGAAAATTCATTATAAGACAAAACTTGTCAAAAATGAGCAACAATTTAGAAAAAAGAGACAGCTTGACCACATGTCAGTCCAAAAGCATTAACTATTTTGGCACCTTAATTAAACTTTGCACTTGCACAATTAAAGAAAGTGTCAGATTTTAAAAATGTAGAAGTATCCCTTCAGGTGTTTTTCAAGAGCGGCATTTGCGAAATGGCCACTACGTGCCACCTGCCCAGAGGACAATTGCGCCCCACAGACTACTGAGCCAACAAGTCAACATTTTGAACACAAGACAGCCAAGAAGAGTCATGCACAATGGTCATTCTTAGCCTCAGTCCAATGCTCAGCAAACAGAATTTTCCTGGTAATTTATTAGTGCCCATCAAAACCAGTATCCCGTTGTGCATCTTTGATCAAACATGGCAACACACGAAGAGCAAGAACTGGCCGCAGCACAGTCTACAGGCCCAACTCCACAAACTCAACACAACCCTCGCAAAGTCAAAGCAAGTTTTTGGCAATTCCTTGAGACGCAGAAGAGGTTCCTAAATTTCTCTCCAACTTTCAGAGATGATCCCTTCAAGATTGGCTTAAGCTACCTTGTGAGGATGGGGAAACTTGCCAGAGCAATTAACCATGATTTATCTGTCTTGGGAATACAGGCCTTTGGTCTTCTTTCTAGTCTATCAGTTCAGCACCTCTCCTGACAGCCAACTTGCTTAAAATACAAGCCCACCCGGGGCACCTAACACTGACTTCTACAGGGTCTGTTCACCGATGGCATCACAGATGTAACTCAATTAAGGAGAGATTCATGTGCACCAGCTGTACGGTAAGACATCTTCTGTCAAGTGTCCTGAAGGCTATCTGCCTCCTTTTAACCTTAAGAGTTCCAGCCTCTGGATATATATTTTTAATAGATCGCTGTCTGGATGCATATTAACTATCAGATATGAGCATTTTTGGTTTTGGAAGCCACTTCTCTACCCAAAAGGCAAGAACAGCTCCAAAACAACAATGGCTTTTCAGTCCCGGGGATAACTTCTTGCAAAAATAAAAACAAGGAAGTTCAATCCAAGAGAACCATGATGCTTTTCAGTTAAGGGCAAGGATGTGAAATTGCCAGACATAAGATAGGAAACTCAAAGTCCGGCTGTCACCTTGTTCCCTTCTTCACCCCAAGACCTCCATCTCCCGTCAGCACACGCTGTGACCACCTCCCGAGTGACGAGTGAAGGATGGCGTGTCAAAGCCTTAACTTTCAATCTTTTTGGCTTCTCTCGCAACCTCAACCCTATCGTTGGAGCACGAAGAGCCGAGGAGTTTAAATTTTAGTATTTTGCACCGCCGCAGCTTGCCGCACGGCCAAGGCACACGATGGTGGCACAGGACTTTGGTATGGACACAAACCCAAGAGGAAAGCCCCTCTGCCCTCCTCCTCCTCCCCCGCCCCCCCCCCCCCCCCCCGGCCGGGACAGAGGCAATAACTCGGCTTTGCTCACATTTTTGCACAGCGCCGGGCTCGCACTTCGACGTGCTCACTGCCGGGGCTGTCAGCGCTGCTCGCCCCATCCAGCACCCCCCCTTCTCCTCCCGGAGTCAAAGTGTTGTGTGAACGTGGGGAAAGGACTGGGGGGGGGGAGCGCAGGCCACGGTAACACTTTGCCGTCTCCTCCGTTCAGTCACATTTCCGTCCTCCTCCAGCAAAACTGGGGAGGGAAGGGGGGGCGGGGGGCCAGGCTGGGCACACACGCAGGCGCTGGGCCCAGCGGGAAGGGGCAGCAGCCGCTGCAAGTGTGGGTGACAAGCCCGGCGGCGCTCCCGGGGAGCAACAAAAACGCTCTCGGGTGCGGTGGGGTGGGGTGCGGTGGCCGGCGGGGCCGGGGGCAGGGCCGGCGGGGCTCGGGGGCTCTTACCTCGTAGAGTTCCTCGGAAGCCATGCTGTGGGAGCCTCACAAGGTGGAGTTGGGTGCCGGTTTGGAAATACTTTTGTTTCAGTTGGTGTCCGTTTGGCCTCCTCCTCCTCCTCCTCTCCCTCCTCTTCTTCTTCTTCTTCTTCTTCTTCTTCTTTTTCTTCTTCTTCTCCTCCTCCTCCTCTTCTCCTCCTCTTCCCCTCCTTCTTCTCCTCTTCCCGTCCTCCTCCTCCTCTTCTTCTTCCTCCTCCTCCCTGCGCGTCTCTCTCCAGCGCAGCTAGCAGCTCCGCTCGTTAAATGCCAGTGAGGTGCTCCTGTTCCTGCCCCTGCTGCTGCTGCTGCTGGCGCTGGCGGCGGCGGCGGCGGCGGCGGGGGGGGTGCGCGCACGGCAGCTGCGCAACTCGCTCGCTCTCCCGGCTCGCCCTCGCACAGCCCGGCGCGCGCGCACCCGAGCGCGCACCCGAGCGCGCGCCCGCGGGAGCACGCAGCCGCGCGCACCCGCGCACACAGAACTCACACGCGTGCTCGTCCCCCCCGCCCCCCCGCACCCCTCCGTCCGCCGGCGGCTACACTCGCTCGCTCCCTCCCCAGGAACACTAATCGAGCGCAGAGAGGCAGCGCCACACGCGAACCACCGCTCTCCGCCCCGCCGGCTCCACCAGCCGCCCCCCCGCGCCGCCGCCCGGCACCATCCTCCTCCTCCTCCTCTTCCTCCTCCTCCTCCTCCTCCTGCTCCTTCTCCTCCTCCCCCCACCCCATCCCGGCTTTGATCTCCCATTGTCTGCTCAGCTGAGCCCGGCGGCGCGCGGGGGGCGGCGGGGGCGCGCGCCCGGGGCCGCGCCCGGGAAACCGCGGGTGATGGGAGCGGGAGCGGGGGGGGTGCGGGGGTGTGGGATGTGCCCGCGGGACGGCCGCGGAGTTGGGAGCGGGCGGCGGTGGCAGAACTCGGGGCGCCGCGCACGTGCAGGGCTCCCGTCACGCCCCCGAGCCCCCGCCCGTGGCCGTCCCTCCACCGCCCCCCGAGCTCCGCTCCCCGCGGGCTCCGCCATCGCCCCGTCCATCGCCCTGCGGTGGTGCCGTGTATAACGCGTGTGCACGCGCTTCTTCCCCGTCCAAACTTCCTTGGTTGGATGCCTTCGTCGTAAAAGAAACTAAACAGCCCTCGACGGTGGCTGCCAACACCGGATATGTGCCTTCCATCTCTCGGCTGACCGCGGTTGCCAGGCCGGGAAGGCCCCGCCAAGGCCTCCGTTGGATGATGGGCCAACAGAAAGTAGCTGAACTGTTGACCTGCTTAGGAGTCCATGGCTAGTTACACTCCGCAACCTGTGCTTGTCACCTCGAAGCCTGTTCTTGTCACCTCGTGTGTCGTCTAGGGGTGCCTCACATGAAGTGCTGTGTAGCTAGCCATGAACCTGATGAATGGAAGGCTTTGTTATGCAAAGGTAGATGGAACAAGTTACTGAGTCGCTTCTTCGAGAGAAAATTCTTCAAGGCATAGTTTCTGGTCGCAAAAGGGCTGAAGAGTGGGACAAAACCAGTGTCAGGACAGGAATGCCAAACTGTGTGCTCTGTCATACCGCAGTGTTTGTTCCAGTGAGTGTTTCCTATTCCATGCCACGCCAGGGAGCCGTTCTCTGCCGCAGAACAGCGCAGGTTGGCGCAGAGTTCCTCACATTTATGTAATCAACCAACCCATTGAGTCAACTCATTTTTAACCAAAGTTTTGGGGTTTTTTTTTAAAGTCTTTCAGAGGTCTTTTTTTAAAACGTTCTCAAATGTTCTACTTTGATAGTTCAATGTTCTGCTTTGTTCTACTTTGTCCAGCAGATAGTCATTCAGAAAACATTGCTCCATTTATGGGCTTTGGATGATTTATGTAGAAAGAGCTGGAGATTCCTTTCTCAGACTTGATTCATCTGCCCATTCTTTATGACAAATATGTCCATGTCTCCAAGGGCAACATCCTGCATCTGGATAACTGAAGTTTTGTGTTGGTCTTTGAGATGGACATCATTTATGCAGATAAAACATCTAAGAACTTTCATACTTTTCATACTTTCCTAATCTTCTAACTAGTCTACAAAAAGGTTTTTAATCCACTCCTTGATATATTTAAGGGCTAAGGTGGTGAAAGAGAGGGAGTGACAGGAGCAGGATCCTTGGTGGAAGGATGGGCCTACATACAAACTTAGGATGGTTAAGATGTAGTAAACTCTGTGGCTGCCTTCTGGAGATGAGCATTAAATCACCATTCCTAAGAGGTTGGCCAAATTCTTTTTGAGCTATACACAGAGTGATGTCACTGTTGTAGCCTCCCTTTGAAGGACAGTCTTTGAAGGTAATCAGTAGTCACATGATAGCAAAGAGATGGTGGCAGTGGTTGCTGAAGGTGTTACTTTGCTTTGCAAAGGCATAAAAATAGAGCATCTTAATCTGTACTAATGGTCTCACCATTGCAGTAAACCAGGTCATAAGCATTTTGATTTTCTGGATGTTTCAAAAGAAGTACTGTTGATCAGTAGTTCTCCATTTTTCGTATTTCAAGGAAAGAGCCAAAGCTCAGTTACAAGAACACTAGTTTTTAGTGTTCTAACCATGCTCCACAATTCCCCTTCAGTGAAAGAACTTCTTCTTTTACACATATTCATTGCTTGCATTGCCATTAATTATTTTTTGCCTTCCATTCTAACCTTTTGTCTTTGTCGCTTGGTAAGACTTTTCAGGAGAATCAATCGCACTATTCAGAAGTACCATGTGATAGTGCTATGGCTCAAGCATCTGAGATGTACCAGGTTTTTGTGACAGCTTCTTATACTTGGTATATAAGGTTCCATGTTAGCTTGCTCTCATCTTGCTTTCTCCAGAGAAAAAATCAAGTTGTCCAAATGTTGCATGATGAATTGTCAAAATCATTGTTTCTTATTAAGGTGTTTCTTGTGTTCCTCACTGGAGGCAGGATGCATCAAATTTCAACAATATTTTGTTTGTTGAAGCCAGCCTTACTGCCACCTTCCTAAATGCCTTTCCTAACATTGCATATAAATATCTCCAGAAGAGAAGTTGCATGGCATGCAGTAATGGAGCAGTCTAGGAAGACTGGAAAGCCAGGCCAGTTTGAGTTCTGACAGTGGCAGCAAATGTTTTCAGAGGTGATTGAACAACCTTGGTTAATCCACCTTGGGAAAGAACCAGACAATGTCAGCCAGGCAGGAAGTTTTGCAATGTGCATACAGAGCTTCCAGTTTGAAGTGGACAATTGCCTTAGTGGCACTCCTGGTAAAGTCAGGAGGACAGTTGTTCTCTTTAGCTGAATAAAGAATGTTCTAATTTGTGGGTGAAGTACAGATAGTGGAATCAAGTTCCTTTGAAAGATCAAGTCAATTTTGACCTCTTTGTGTGCCACTGTAATGTCTACAAAGATCTTCACAGGTGGTGGAACAGCTGAATTGGAAAGTTCTGGTGGTAGGTCACAGCCAGCTGAAAGTTTACAGTGTTGAAAATATCATGGAGATCTGTATTGGATGGGAATGGGTCTACATCTCTAGGATTTGCTCTAGCCAAGGGATGACAGACATATTTCATATGCAGAGATTTATGCACAAGATCGTAACTCTTGATAATAAAGTGACTATCAGTAACATCTGTTTGGTTATATTAAGGTGATTATCTGCCTTTTAGTATTTGGGAGTAAGGCTTAGGAAGGAAGCATTTAGTCATTGAGATACAGCCAGTGATTAGCTGAAAGATTTCAAAAGGCAGGATTGATATGACTAAATGGGATGGTCTGGTCTGTGCTGTAGGCATTAACACCTCATCCAATCATCCTATGCACTTTTTCACAGTCAAAGGAAAGATAATCAGCATCGTTGGTGGAATTCCCAGCATGCTTCATCTCATCCTCATGCAGATGCCTATGTCTGGTCAGCTGAATCAAAGTCTAAATTTGATTTATTTTGTTGACTTTTGTTTTACTGATCAGAATTATGTCACCTATTCTGCAACTGCTTGGAGAAAGTTGAGATTAATCCTACTCATGTTTCTATAACCCAGTCTTTCTTGATCTAAGACAACTGGATGGTTTAAATCTCTGTAATGGCCAAGTTATCTTGACAGTTTAGGTCTGAAATGCATAATATCCCTTTGCACCTAATATTTTTTTCTCTCCTATTTTGATCCTATGCTCATTTGCTCACAACTTCTGGGGTGTGGCTCATTCTTGTAATTTGTTATTTTCTGTAAATTCTGTCCCTCTGAGTTTCCTTACCTCTTCCTCATTTCCATCTCTGTTGTCTTCCAAGTGGTCTGAGATGTTTAAGTTAAAATGGAGAAACAAAAATTACAGAAAAAAAATATTTCTTGCAATGTGTACTTCCAACACTCCAGAGCTGAGAGTTACGTTTCCCATTTTGTAGTGGGTGCAGTTTCAAGAGAGGCCATTTCAGGCAGATAGAAGTTTGATAGTTTTCAACACATGGAGGAGAGTGGGATCACTTGAAGGAGCACCTGTTGAATGAGATTCGTTACATGAAAGTCTGGGAGAGAGGACATCCTAGTTCTCTAAACTACTGAGACATTCCTTCCATTGATCTGAAAAACACTGATTCTAGATTAGATTAAGTCAGTAACACAATCCAGTTTAAATCACTGGAGAAAGGAATGGCAATATTTAGAGAAATATATTCTTGGTAATTTTTTGGACTGACATTATGGTATTTAGTTCTTTATTGATAAGGACAGTTTCCCCAAATTTTTGCTTTCAAAGAATGTGATCAATACACTACTGTTTCCTTATGGAGTTCAATGATAGACTCAATGTAGCCATTTTTTAAAGAACCAATAATTTTTCTTTACAATATGCCCATTAAATAAGGGAGGTTTTGTTATCCATTCTCTACCCATGTGGAACTAAGACATGAAATTACAACAAATATTGGCAGACTTGTCCACTGACTTCTGCTATTCAATTAAAGAGGCCTAGATTTAAAAACCTAATAAAAGATAGTATCTTTTATTTTTAAAGTAGCATTTTTATTTCTATTTTTTACAGCTTTAAATCCTAGATGATTTTGTACCTCTAGCTAGATACCCAATATCTTGAATTGGCTTTCCAAAGCTATATTTAGAATCCATGCTTGACTATGTTTTAATGGCTTGCTTAGTATCAAACAGAAGTTTTACAACAGAATTAGGACTAAATTACATGGACAGAATGCACGTTTTATCTACAGGACCTACTTTTCTCTTTGCATTCTCTGGACACTTTCACCACCTGCCTTTCTAGTTCTGCAACACTTGAAACTGGAATTTTACCTCCAACAACTTCCATCTGTAACAGACATAGATAGCCCTGACTATGGACACTGTGAAGCCAGTGCTGACAGAGATGAGATCAATATCTTTACATCCTTGGTTAGTCTACATATGTTCTTCACATTTCTGATTTATTCCTAGAAGAGGATTTGTGCTTTGAATGAGGTGAAAGCACCATGGAAAAGGCAATTTGAACAGCTGATTGGAGAACACACATAGAAAGTGAAGGTGTACCAACACTACCCAACTTAAAATGATTTTATGTTTAAAAGCCTCAAACTGGAAATCTAAAATAAAAATAATCTTGTGCAATGGCATTGCTCGCTCTTTCAGCTCACCCTATTGGTCACCAGCAGAGTTGAGTTGTTTACATCCACATCAAAGACAAAAACTTATAGCTGCCTCCTTGAACTCCTTGGCTCTATTCAAAGTAGTACTGTCTTACCACTGGAATGTAGCTTCCCTTGCCTTGGTGAGGATGAGAACAGGTTTATAAAAGGACTAAGAAAACAAAATCCTAGCTTAATAGTTGAGTTGGGATGGGAGCATTGAAAGATAATTTTATCCTTATAGAACACTTCAAATGTCTGATCAGCCATAACAATTTGCTTGTTCTCATAGTCAGGGTAATGATCATTATGAAGAGTGCATTACCTGAACATTAAATTAAGGAATGTCCTCTTCAGTTTTGAAAGGAGGTGTCATAATCTTAGAAAGCTGTAGGTTGAGGACTGAAGCAAATGTAGGTACTGTATCTGAAAGACAGACATTCTTTGCTTTTCTCTTTGAATTTGTAATTTGTTCTCATGACTAAGTACACTTTAGAATGAGTAACTACATGGAGAATAGGGACATCTGAAATTCTGTGTTTTTACAGAGAATGCAGAGAGCCTTACAGATTTTTAATGAAGTACATATTCTGCTACAGCTCATGCAGGATATTTTTCATAGAGAATGTTGGGGTTTTTTCTGGATATGGGTATAGTATTTACAGGTTGATTTTCAAGAGTCCAAATATCTCCAGCATTTTTTTTTCTCAACATGGCTGATCAAGTCTTTTCAAAATCCTATAACCAGTGTTTTCCAATGAAGAGAATTTTAATTTGGGTGGTAAACTGTTAGCTGTTTTCCTTTAGGAAAATAAGGACATTTGTAAACATTGAGAAAGAACAGGATGTTTCTTCTGATAATTAGAGAAAGACTAAAAAACATCTTTTTTTTTTTTTTTCATTCAGATGAGAAAAATAAAAAAGTCTCACAATCTTCTTAAATAACTGAAAAAGGGAATGTAGAGGAAAGTTATCTTCTAAAGTAATAGAAATGCCTTTTTATGAATAAACAATACAAAATTAAGATCAATGGGTTTTTTTCAGTTTGAAGATTCAACACCAATATATTGGAAATCCTATGAGATAGGAAAACAAACACTACAATCAATAATACTAATGACAGGGGGTACAAAACCCAAACTATTCCCATGGAAACTCGCTGACAATGGACAATAGCCAACTTCTCCCTCTGCCACGCTATGCCGACTCGGAAGGGAGCCCTTCCCCATCCCTGGAAAACGATGTGAGGTGGTGCAGAATAACCTCTGGGTCCTAGCCATGCCCCTCCTGGCTACTGCAAAAATTACCCCTGTCCTGGCAAGAACCAGGACAATTTAATCTTCTTGTAATCATCATAATGTAGATTTTTTTCAGTACACTGCGGTGCAGCCTAGTTTTACCAGTACTTCTTACCAGAAGCTTGACTCATATAAGAATATTATGCTAATGTCAGGCTTAGTGCTTGAAAAACTTTTCACAAAACTGTGCAAGCTGCCTTTCAGCATAGAGAAGGGAAAGTAAAATGTATACTTGATTCATCATTAGCCTGCAGATTTCACTCTGGATTCAATGTAGCCTGAACAAAAATAATAATAATATTCTGTAAAGGAAGAGGTGCAAAAGGTAAGGAATCTTTAGCGGCTCATCTTAGAGATGATTCACAAACAGTTGCTTTTTGGAGAAGCGTGTTCGTGTCAGTATATAGCTTGGTAAAATTGTGACAAAGTGGAAGAGGAAGTGGTCTGAATGCCTTCCATTTTGCTTCCTTTCTGTTGTCTAAAGAATTTACTGACTTGACTGATGTTCCGTAGATGAATTCAAGACCTTTTGCAATAAATTTGGCAATATGAAAGATCAAAACTGCTACAGCTTCTTGAGACTTATCTAGCACTAGCACTGGAAATTAATTTATTTTCTAGGGATAGACTATGACAGTATGACCCTTTAACGTAGGAGCTTAAGTCAACAGTCTGCTTCTCCTGGGTCAGTTTTCAGATGGAGGTTTTGTAGCTGAGAACTGATGGAACTGAAATTGCAGATTCATGCAATTTTAATCTTTTCAGGTAGCCCCCAGTAACAAAGGCTGGCACATGCAGTCAATAGCCTTGTTGTTTAGACTGGCGGCACTGGAACAAAAGGCCTTGTTCCAGAAGTTTGCCTCTATTAGGATGGGCTGAATTCTACTGGATTTGCTCTGTTATATTTTAGCAGCTGCTCACTGGCAATCATTTGGTATCATCATACAAGTTTTGCTATCAATAGGCAAGGGTAAATTCACTAGTAAACACTTTCCTAGGTTTTGCCATCAAGCCTCTATGTCATCTTGGACTGTGTCCATTGTCCTCACACAAGGAGATTGTGTTTTAGAAAGGCATAGGTATGTTTCTATCAGTCTTTCTACAGGTATGTAATGGGGAATGAGTTTTCCTCTAGAAAGTCAAACATACAAAGTCACAATTACTATCTTTCATTTTGATATTAATTATTTTGTGTTGCAACACATGCATTATTTTTAAAAGCATCAAAATAAAGTTAATAAATCAAAATGATCTCAACTCATGCCTAATGAAACAGAGAAATTAACTAAATGCCTGTGGCAATTTTGGTTGATGTTACTGTATTTTTGTCATCTTGGCTTGCTGTAGTGTAGTTTGAACAGGGTTTGTAAGGAACTCCTGCCTTTAAAAGTTCCTTACATCTACCTTTTGTAATCTTACCTAAGATCACTAGGCAGCAATGAGGAAAAGAAGTGAGCAGAGAAGATGCCAAGATGCTCCAGCAAGTACTTTCTCAAGGAGTCAGTCCACTGTCAGGTTGTATTGTTGGCATATTCTAATAATGAAAACTACAAAAGCTATTCAAAGAGTAACATTTTTTTAAACATTGTTCTGGGAAAAAAAGAAAGAAAGAAATGAACAAGCAAACAAAAACCCCCAAATCTGGCCACCAACTGAACCTTTTCAGATGAAGTATTCCTTCAAAGAATTCATCAAGGCTCATATATTGAAAACTTGCAATCCAAGTGCTTTAAACTCAGCAAAGATAGCAATGTAAAATGTCTTATACTTGAAAGCATCAAGCAGCATTAACCATAGGCATTGCTGTATGTATTGGCTATAATAAAACAGTGTAACTGTCCTCAAAGATGCAATCTTAGATCATCACAGGCATGCATAAGCACTACATATTATAAAGTTCTTTAAAATAAATATGGGATGATGCCATTACTCACAAATAGCATGGTCATGAATTAGTCATGCAGGTCAGCCCAAATGAGTGCAGAAGATAGTCTCTTTATATATAAACATCATAGTGTTACATTTTTTCCCATATAATACATGTATCAGAGAGGAGCTATTTGAAAGGTATTTGAAAATTTGTAAAAGCAGTATTGTAATTGTTGTCTAAATCTTTTCAACCTGTAAAGGCTGCTCTAATTAACTTGACTGCAATAGTTCAAAGTTCAGACAAGATGAAGTCTTGAAAGGAATATCTGCAAAAGACCTCAGAACTACTTGAAATTGTTTCTGTATGTGGAAATGATTCTAAAGGGCAATAAAGGATTTTCTACACCTACAGTCTGGAACACTGGGATTTCCCAAAGGAATAGACTTTTTTGCTAAAATTTCTGCAGAATAGCAAGGGAAAAAAAACCCTATCAACCATTAAAAATGTATCAGAAATAACTTCTATTTCTTTAAAACTAAGTCCAGAGCAGAGAACAGTAACTGTTCATCTTCCTGGCTCTATTCTGAGACTCTGTCATGTGGAACATGTCAAGGAAACTGGAGATGGCATCACAGAAGAAATTTCCCTGCTTCTGCAGGAAACTAGAGAAGCCAAGGGCTCAGGGCTTATTTCAAATTCTATTCTTTTCATTAGTTTTTCTTGAGTCTACTTGAAACATGCCAAAGAAAATCATTGGCAAGTGGCATTTAGTAAGACAAAACAGATTTTTATGCTTTATGGACATACTCCATTAGTCAGGTGATAATACTCTCATCGACTTCAAAGGTCAAAGTTTTATAAAGCAACTTCCAGAGTCAGCAAATATAATTTTGCTGAAGATAAGTATTCATTCGCAGGCAGAGAATGTATATGTATTCAAGGGGTAATAAACTCAAAAGTGTTGTAGGTTTTCTTTTGCAGAGAGTTGTAACTCTAGGAGTAGGCAATGGAGTCAGTATCAGCCTTTTCCAGAGTCCTAACATGTAATTTCCAATGTTACAGGAGTGACTTCACCTCTGACTCCTCTCTGATTTGTCTGATGCTGGGTTTGTGTTTGTGTGCCATCTTGCTCTTCTTTTATTTTCACCCAGGAGGCAAGTGCTATCCTGTATATACCAATGTCTATCATGCTGCAGATCGGACTGGTTTCAGGTACCTGTTTTTCTTTCGATATTGACAAACAGCTCCTTAAAAGAAGACATCTTTATTTAGCAGTTGGAATAAAGCATGAGAGAAAAGGAGATTTTAGAAACGCCAAAGTGCCTAAGAACGTATTTAATTCAATTTTGGTAAAGGTCCAGCTGGAACCAATCCACTGCATAGGGATATGCAGGAATAACATAGTCATGCTGAGAGTCATCAAATGGCTCCTTACAATTCCTTCACCACCAAGAACAGGCAACCTCTAACAACTGGCACAATCAGTTCTGAAAAGGTATATTGGCTCAGATAACCTGACTTACAGGAGTGAGTTTAAAAATCAGTGGGGATATTAATGATAGTACTGCTCTATTGCAGGAATTCTCTCAACCACAGAAGGTTAACCCAGGTGTTCACATGTCTGTGTCTGTCACCTGGCTGGAAGTGAAAATTCACATCAAGATCTGAAAGTCATGCATCCAGTGCCTTATGTATCGTACAAAAACCTCTTATTAAAGACAGATCCAAATTCAGCATGAAAAATTATTCAAAGACACACCCATACTTGTCACTGTCACATTCCTATTACATTGTGTAAGAAGAAAACAATATCTGACAAAAATAAAATAAACACAGACACATGAATGAAAGAACTGACTACAATACTTTTGCATTTATCTGATATTCTAAGGTCAGATAAGCAAAACATATGTTCAGTGTTATTATGGAAATGTGACATAAGGAAATATAATAGTAGTTTTCTTAAAGAAAGCTGAAGAGAAGAACAGCTGTAGGTATGTTCTCAACAGAGATGGAACAACACAGTAGTTATTGAAGAGAAATATAAATATTTTCAAATTCCACTTTCTACCTTCCTGTTTATTCTGGCCACAGAAGTCCTTGCCATCTTCCAATATAGGTACCTTCTCAGTAACATAAAAAGAAAATTACATTGCTGCTGATGAAAATGTAGCAGTGTACAAAGTAAGTAGGTTCATTTTCTGTCCAACTGGTTAAGGAGAATTTTTGACCCTGTCAGCTAATTTAGAATCTCAGGGCGTGGGGGGAATTTATGAAGCTGAAGATTAATAACCACACTCTATGCAATTCTTGACACACTGAAAAATATTTAAAACAGTGTTTGCATGGCTGTTAGGATCTTTGGGTTTTGAAGAACAGCCCAAGGTAAAAATTTGTTTTGCATTCTAGGATATAAAGAGAATAATTTTTGGTTTCAGTAGAATATAAACCTTAAAGCAAGACACCTATACACATACACAGATTTTCCCCTTCACTATAAATAGTCTTCAACATGTACACTGATGTCCTGCTGATTCAGGCTTGTTGAAGAAATGCAATTTCTATTTAAATCTCGTTGGGGAATTATAAATTTTTTTGGGGGGGGAGGTAATTGGCAAAAATTAAGTCTCTACGTGGATATTAGTTCAGAAAACAATCATATGCCTGGAAAGAGGAAAAGCATTTCCATTCCTTTGTGGAATTATAAGTTCTGGCTGTTAAGAGTCTACTAAGGTAAAAGTTGATGAGAAATTTAAATTTTTGGATTATTGACAAATGGTAATCAAGCATCAACATAATTTATTTCTAAGTCTTCAACTAACTCACAAAATCTGAAAGATCAGATATTAATTTCTTGGGGTGTTTTGGCATTTTTTATCACCTTGTCTTCTGTGGTCATAATCTTGAAACAAATCCTATAATGCAAACCCATGTGAGCTTTGCTTAAATTTGTTCTCATCTCTTCTCTCCAGGATGCAACAAAATCAAGTGAATGTATGTCTGTAGTTTTTCTCTTAGTGACAGCAGTGATTAGAGATATGGAGTCATAGAGTCATGGAGTATCCTGAGGTGGAAGGGACCCAGAAGGATCATCAAGTCCAACTCCTGGCCACGTACAGCACCACTCCCAAGAGTCCTACCATGTGCCTGACTGCATTTTCCAAACACTCCTTGAACTCTGTCAGGCTTGGCGCTCTGATCAGTTGCCTGGAGAGCCTGTTCCAGTGCCCAACCACCCTCTGGATGAAGAACCTTTCCCTGATATTTAACCTAAGCCTCCCCAGACAACTCCAGGACATCCCTTTGGGTCCTGTCACTGGTCACCACAGAGAAGAGATCAGTGTCTGCCCCTCCTGTTCCCCTCACAAGGAAGCTGTAACTGCAATGTGGTCTCCCCTCAGTCTCCTCTTCTCCAGGCTGGACAGACAAAGTGACCTCAGTCTCCTCTCATACAGCTTCCCCTCAAGGCCCTTCACCATCTTCAGCCCTCCTTTGGATGCTCTCTAACAGCTTTGTATCCTTCTTGTATCATGGCACCCAGAACTGTCCCCAGCCCTGGAGGTGAGGCTGCCCCAGCTCAGAGCAGAGCAGGACAATCCCCTCCCTTGCCTGCCTGGCCATGCTGTGCCTGATGCCCCCCAGGACAGGGCTGGCCCTCCTGGCTGCCAGGGCACTGCTGGCTCATGTTCAGCTTGCCACTGACCAGGAGCCCCAGGTCCCTTTCCATGGGGCTGCTTTCCAGCCTCTCATTCCAGTCTGTCTGTATGTTCAGGCTGCCCCATCCCAGCTGCAGAATCCAGCACTTTCCCTTGTTGAACTTCATACAGTTGGGGATTGCTCAGCCCTCTAATTTATCAAGTTCCCTCTGAAGGGCCTCTCTGCCTTCAAGGGAGTCAACAGTCCCCCCCAGTTTAGTGTCACTGGAAACTTATTTGGTATTCCTTCAAGTCCTGTGCTCAAGCAGTTTATGAAGATATTGATGAGCACTAGGCCTACAATGGATCCCTAAGAAGAACCCTGGTCTAAAAGACTAAGGCTGATAAGCTTTGACTTCCATTCAGAGATGAACATTCTCAGTCAGATTTCATTGGGAATAGAGTTTTCAGGCTCTTCTAAGTTTTGAGGACCTCATTGACTCTTTAAGACTCCTTATTTCCCCGGCTTTTGAAAGAGGCTGTTATTCTCCTTTAAATGACATGGAAGTCATTATTTTCAAGATCTTTTAAAGATCATTTCAAGAGCTTTTCCATCTGAAGAGAAAAAATATTATCATTCATAATAGTGATTATCATTATTGTTACACACACACACAAAAAAGTGGGTTTTTTTCAAAATGTGATTTGAGGAATAAAGTTCTGTATACTTTTTTCCTCCTCTGTTTAGACTGTGCCATCTTAAACAGTAGATGATATATCTTCTGATGTCAGGAACTTACTCTATTAAACTCTACAGCAGTACAGTTGCACTTCAGTATTCACTAACAATATTGTGGAAGCCCACACTGCCACCACTGTGATTTTGCTCAGAAAGCTTGTTTTAATTTCATTTAATATATATAGGCACTTGAGTTAGAGTATATAATTTTCATTATTTTTGCAACCCTAACAAAGTAATTATTTGTAAAAAAAACCACGTTTCCAATTTAGTCTGATACAGATAATTTTTTTACTAAGACTCTTCACACTGACATTTTTATACTTTTGCTGTATATAGAATGAATCGAGGAATATGTAATAGAGATTTCCATCACTGTCCATACTACCAAGCTGCTATACATTTGTGGCAAATAGCTTTGACATTTCTTGTTTTCAAAGTGTGAATAATGTGAAATTTGCTCTATAGAGATTTTCTGTTGATCTTTTCAGACATAATCTTCAAGTGCTGGTGGGCATGACATACCTGGTGACACATTCAAACTATTTTACCAGATAAGGCAATGCATTCATAGAAAGTAATGACACTTGGCAAAAAAGCCTGTACAGTTTGTTCTGACACTCCCTGAAGCCTTTTCTAACTCATTCTGTGATACAGTAGTATCCACCAAATCAGCTTTCAAGTTACAGCTCAACAAACCTTTCAAATGTGTAGTCTAAGGTTTTTTACTTCTAATTAAGTGGGCTTTTACTCACTTGGAACAACTACTGTAGTAGTGGAATCATTTTCTGACACTTACTAATATTCACAGGTATTTCAGAGAACCTGCAGTATTGCTGACAGTCCATGGAAATCGGTGTAAATATTTTCCTCCTCGTCCCCAAGTGAGTCCACGTTTTGCTCAACCAATTTCCAGCTTCCACAAAATCACTTTGGTTGTGTTTTTGTAGTAAGTTTCTGTAATAATGATTTAGAGGGGATTCTTTTGATCAATACACATTCAGTTGCAGTTATCCTCCAATATGTCATCTGCTGCAAGATAAGCTTATTAATTTTGTACCACATAAATAATATATATAACGTATAACAGTTTCAAAACACAGAAAAATGCATATGTTCCACAATTAAATCACTAGGACTAGTCTCTGATGAAAAGAGCTGCTAACTCAGTCTCACTAAGTCCTACAACGTGTCTCTTCTGCTGTATGCCAGAGCTAGCAAAAAAGTCTGAAGTGAATTAATCCTATTCTGCTGTCTTAAAAACAAAATAACTAAATCCTACACCCTTCCACTTCCATTTCATGCAGTTTATTTTTTGTTCTGAAAATTGAAATGAAACTTTTTTAGTTATCACTATAAGTTACTTTTCCCCTTCTACAATATCCTTTGAGAACATGAATACAACTGTCCTTTGTTTGGAGAAAAGTGGGAATAATTATTGTTCAAACAGCACAAAAACCGTCCATCATGCATATGCTCAACCTCACAAGTGCAAATAGAAGTCCTCCTACAGATCAATCTGCTTGGCTTTGGTGATATGAAGAGTAGCAAAGGGAAGGCCTCTTCTGGTCCAGTCTAAAGAAAATCACTCCTATAGAGACCAACTTAGCTGAGCAACTAGCTGGTTCAGTATTCTGCTCTGAGCCAGGCTGTGACCAACATGACAGCCTGGCCATCAGCTGTCATCCCCTTGGTGACAAGCCTGGTAATTCTCCCAAGTCCACTCTGAAAATGCAGCTCCAGCCTGCACCAGTCAAAGTCATTTTATGCAGGTACACAATCTCCAAGTAGATACGCCCGTACAAAGGAAATGTTTCCTCCATGAGTTTATTGATAATGAATTTAGTTACCAAACCAAAGTCCACTTCCTGTAAAGGCAGAGTGGTTCTGTTGACTTAGAGCCATCTTTTGCTGGCTCAAACTTTACACATTTTCTCTAACCAATGATTAAAATTTTATTAAAATTTATACAATTCAATCAGATTCTAAGCACAAGAAAATGAATTCTGTAAATAGAATTTCAAGTAATTAATGTGATAATTATTTTAAAAAGTTGACTGGTACAGACTATTCTTCTCCCTCAGAGTGAAAAAGCAAGTACTTTTGCATTATTTGTAGTGGTGCAGAGACATTATAATTAATACAATACAAAGAGTTCTTTTTGCTCTGCAGGTGCCAATAAGCAACCTCAAGGGAATATTCAAGAATCCTTGGTGTGTTTAGAGTTTTATTGCAGGAAAGTTGTATGATGTAAGTGCCTTCCATTTCACTCTCTTTCAGCTAGGGCGCCTTTTGTTGCTTGCTTAAAACACACTTGCCTCTTTCTCCTTTTTTTTCAGCCTTTCTAAAATACTTAATCAGAGATTCAAACGAGCTTGTATTCTACTACATGTGCACAGGAAACTTTAAAAAAGTATTATGAAAGTTGCAAAATCAAAAACTCTGGAGCTGCTTTGAGGGAGCTCTATTTTATAGATGTTATGATACTGAGTTATACAATTATATTTTGGTTTTCTACTAGGCAACTTTAATTCCTTATCTCAGAATCCTTACCTTAAAAGTTTCATAACCTGCTAACTCAGATTTAAAAAAAAAATTTAGATGTTTTTATGCACAATTGAAGAAGCAAATGAAGCTCAAGACCTGCTTGTGTGGCACCATGCAGATTGCAGCATTGCCATTCATTAGCAGGGTTTAAATTTTTAGTTACAGAAAGGAGGTTCCTACAATTCAATTAGTGAGTAAAAGTATCAGTAGGTCGTTCCTTCCATAGAGTCCATAAATGGCAGGGAAAGAGGGTCTCATTTCAGGGTTGGTATAAGTGAATGTAGGGCCAGAAAAATCGAGAGTGGAGATATTCCCTGCATTCGCATCTGTCTCTCCTGCAGCTTCTGCCATTTTAACTTTTGTCAACATGAGCACTTGAGTGGCAGCGCAGTAAATCAGATCAGCTCACTAGTCTCACTGAAACTATCTCTGCAAAAAAGTGTCCCGTGTCTAATTAGCTCTGTGAGCTGCTTCACCTCTTCCTGTGGGTCCGCACTCATTAATACTGAAGCAAAGAAGGGGCAGCCAGAGACAAGGGAGAATGCGTGTTCATTCTTTTCCATGGGAGTGTGATCTCAAATCCACTGAAGACCAAATACTGACTTACTCAAACCTTAGTGACTTTCAGAAGTGTTTGCTGACAGCAGAAGAATGTGAACCGTCAAGAAACCTGGGCTCAGGTCTAAGTGCTGCCAGCGTGTGATCTAGCAGAGGACTTTGTCAACCACAGGTAATGGTTGACACAGGAGTGTCCTCATCCTCTCAGAACTGTCGTGCTGGTCCATTTATTTTTTTTCTCTTTAGAATCTGGATGTAGTCTCTGTTATTCACTTGCTGCCAAAGTGGTGTGACTGCAGTTGTAGGATTCTTCTTGCAGCTCCAGACCCCAACCTCCATTCTGTTTTTGGCTGTGGCTCTGGTCAGAGTGCTTAGCCATTTGCAGGATTAGGAGCCCTGGCTCCTTGCTCCCTATTCTGTATAATTCACTTCAAACACACACACACACACACACACACACACACACACACACACACACAAGATCACAGCTGTTTCTCTCAGTCCTGCTACAGTTTTCCATGAGCACTCTTGTTCTTACCACTTCCAACCTCTCTGTCTTTCATTCCTTCAACTCTTGCCCCAGTTTCTTTATTTAGTCTCAGGATTCCCTTCAACTTCCCATTCTGTTTCAGCCTGCTCATTCTGGATTTCAGAAAGGCCTTCGACACTGTTTCCCATAGCATACTCCTACACAAGCTAGCTGGCCGTGGTCTGGATAGGAATACCCTTTGCTGGGTTCAAAACTGGCTGGATGGCCGGGCCCAAAGAGTGCTAGTGAATGGTGTCACATCTAGCTGGCGACCAGTCACAAGTGGTGTCCCTCAGGGTTCTGTGTTGGGACCAGTTTTGTTCAATATTTTTATTGACGATATGGATGAGGGCTTAGAGTCTTTTATTAGTAGTTTCGCTGATGATACCAAATTGGGTATGAGTGTAGATCAACTAGAGGGGTGTAGGGCTCTCCAGAGAGACTTGGAACGGCTGGACAAATGGACAGAATCAAATGGGATGAACTTCAATAAGTCCAAGTGCCGAGTATTGCACTTCGGCCATAATAATCCCCTGTACCGATACAAGCTGGGGATGGAGTGGCTGGATAGTGCCCAGGTGGAAAGGGACCTGGGGGTGCTGGTTGACAGTCGATTGAATATGAGCCAGCAGTGTGCTCAGGTAGCCAAGAGGGCCAATGCCATCCTGGCCAGTATCAGAAATGGAGTGGCCAGCAGGAACAGAGAGGTCATTCTTCCCCTGTACTCGGCACTGGTGAGGCCTCACTTGGAGTACTGTATCCAGTTCTGGGCCCCTCACTTTAAGAGGGACGTTGAGTTACTTGAGCGTGTCCAGAGGAGGGCAACGAGACTAATAAGGGGCTTGGAACACAAGCCATATGAAGAGCGACTGAGGGAGCTGGGGTTGTTCAGCCTGGAGAAAAGGAGACTAAGGGGTGACCTCATCGCTCTCTACAACTTCCTGAAGGGTGGCTGTGGTGAGCTGGGGGTCGGCCTCTTTCTCCGGGCGACAACGGATAGAACAAGAGGACACAGTCTCAAGTTGCGTCAAGCTAGATGTAAGTTAGAAGTAAGAAGGAAATACTTCACAGAAAGAGTGGTCAGAAACTGGAATCATTTACCCAGTGAGGTGGTAGAGGCATCATCCCTTGAAGAATTTAAAAAAAGACTGGATGTGGCACTTGCTGCCATGATCTAGCTGAACAGTTAGAACATCGGCTGGACTAGATGATCTTATAGGTCTCTTCCAGTCTTGAAAATTCTGTGATTCTGTGATTCTGTGATCCTCTAGCTGTCTTAGTCCCAAACTCGCTTTCTTGAAGCTGATACCCTTTTCTTATTTTACCAGCGACAATAATCAGTTGTGTTGTCCCCAAAAGTCCATCCAAACTCCCCCAGTCCAAGTGCTTGCTACATTTTGGCATTTCAGACAGATTTCCTATTTTTTCAATGTATTTCATTCAGGTTCTTTCTCTGGTAGTGACCTGTCAGTGCAAGAATACCAAGACCACAGACAGGAGTCTTCCTGTTTCCAGCTCAGATGCCGACTCCTGCAGTGTTCCACAGCAACCTGGGGCAGCAGCGACAGGGATTGTCCAGCTCAGCACCTCAGCACAGAAAGACTCTTAAGGGACTGTAGCTGTCAAATTGTGGTGAGGCACTGCTGGGCATGAGCAAAGAGTGGTTCTCATAAAAGGCTTATCATTGTGGCAGTTCATCAGGGAGATTACAAAAGGCTCATCCCTGACACAGGAGCTATTTTGCTGCCAAATTTTGAGTCACTCACCCACATAAGAAATACATAAGAGAATCTCAAATAAATAATTTTAGTATTTTAAGCAGGTCGCAATCATTCAAAATAAATGCATTGAAAAGAAGGCATCACTTATCAACTGGTGTTCTATTTATTCCTCAGAGGAAAGTTAAGAAAAGAATACATAATACATAATTTTCCAGTGAGGTTTAGAAAAAATCTGCTTAGTAATCATCTAACATTTTTCACTATAATGGTGAGAGGGAGACATTCCATTAGTCACTAATGAATAGTTATTTTACAGTGGAAATATAGTATAAGTTTTTGTCACAGCAGTTTTATTTCTATTTTAAAATAGTTACATGCTAACATATTTTATTTGCATTTGCATAGCAGAAAATATCAGCTACTATCAGCTACTGCATTTTATCTGAGAGCTGGTTTCCTAAGAGGCATCCTGGCTTTGTCCAGGTCTTTTCCACTGGAGTCTTGCTACCTGATTAAATCCTAACTGATTTTCTACATGGAAGAAAATTGCTCTTTATATTATTTATATAGCTGTGTATGATAAGGCACTCTCTCATAAGGTAATTCCTCATTTTAAAATGAAAGAATGTTTATATTTGGTAGCTTGCTAAATTACAGCTTACATTATATATTTTATGATATCTAATGACCTATAAATCTGTTAAATATTTTCAAATTTAATTAACAGAAGGCTAAAGATCTCAGAGTTCCCTAAAATATAGTGAAAATCAGCAGCAAGGTATCTAATCCCATCGTGTTGCCTCCTGGTGAAGGACTGTGGTGTGGATGTTTAGGGACAAAGGACTGAAGCAAATAGAAAACAAGCTTCCTGAGTCCTCCCCCTGCTCACTAAAGAATTTATTTCTACATAGCTTTACCCCCATCTCAAGGTAGGCAATTTAACAAGTATTTTTTTCTTACAGAGAGCCTCAGTAATTGCTCAATGTGTTCAATTAAGTGTTTATTTTAACTTTCTCCTTATTTTTTAAAAAACGGAAAAGTCATCTGGACTCAAATTTGGACTCACCCTTTTCCAGAAGGTTTGTTTCAGTTCGAGATTCTGGGGGAAGTTTCTTCTGAAACAAAATATAAAACCTTCGCGTATTTTTCTCCCTCTGTGTTACATTCCAGTAATTTTGTACAAAGAATTGATTTTGGCAAAGTTATGACTCTTTCTTGAAAAATTCACTCTGTAATTATTAGCCTTTCTTTGGAAAGGCCTAGAGAGCGTTGCTAGCTAAACTCTCTTCTGTTTCACATACTGCTGCTTCATACGACTTCCTCTTTGTCTCAGCTCATTCTTGCTGAAAGTTTTAGGAAATCTAAACACTAAATAAAGTTCCTGCTCCTTGCTGTGTGTGCATTATATATGTGTACACAGAAACACTGATAGGAGGAAAACAATCACTCCTTTGCTGTCAGTGTTTCCCTAGCATTGCTTCAATCCTCTATTTTTTGAAGGAACCCCTTCAAATCTAAGGTCTTTATTAGTATTATAGACTTTCAGTGATTTTAAGTGTATGTACAGCTCACATACATACACTTAAAATCACTTTATATTATTTATAATATAAAGTCACTTAATAATATTTATATTATTGGGAATAATATAAAGAACCATTGTTAAGGCTGAACTTTAGTCAGTAAGCTTTGTGGCAATCAGTTTCCCTTTTTTTCAGTAAAGTGTTGCCAATGAGGATACACACCTGGGACTTCATGGGGGATGCCACAAGCTTCATGACAGACAGGGGATGGTTAGCTGAGTAATCTGACTGAGTAAACTTTTTGTATATGATAACTTTTTCATCTGGACAATTTCTGGAAAGTTGGCCAGATGACAATTGCTTAAGTGAAAACTGGATGTCACAACTGCTGCTATTTATACTGTTAAGTATGCTGTTATACTGCTGTTATTGACATGCAGCTTTCCTACCATTTAAAATGTACCCATTTCATCCAATTTCAAAACAAGACTGTATAAGCATGGGGATCAGGAGTGAAGAACATACAGACATGCATCTCATTGAGGAAAGGTGAAATGCATCACTCACAGGGTTCAGAAGATGTATGTGCCAGCACAACATTACTTCAGAACATAAATTCAGGTTCTGTTACTCAGATCTCCAATCATACTTCAGTTCTGCTTATTACCAGAAACTTGGATTAGGGTAAAAAAACACATTAATTTTAAACTCAGATTAAGTTGCTGGTCTGTGTTATAACACAGCCTCACAGTCTTATTAGCACAACAAAACTGGGCAGTGAACTCCTATGAAAAATGCAGAAATGAATGGCTCGGGGTGCAGTAGGATAAAAACTCTTCCAGCTGGTTTTGCCACCACGAGAAAGGTTTGTGTGCTGAAGTCTGAGATGCACTACAGCAAAGACTGCACATAGTAAACTGAGAGGCCATGAAGCAAACATCCCTGATCATTACAGTAAGAATAATGACTCTATGGGAGAGACCTAGATCCTTTACTTGATTTTTGAATGGGTAATATTTAAGAAAGGCACCTTAGCCCCTCTGGAGTAAATATGAAATAGCTCATACATACCAGTAGGAGATGTATTGAGAGGAGTCAGTAGAAATAAACAGAGATTTTCACATGAGTTCTTGGGCATTAAGACAACCTGTCCACCTAATGTGTTCACCTGTCTTTGTTCAAAGGCTGACAGTTTTCCAAACAACTGCATTGTCAACATGGAATTTAAAGCACTCCTGATAATAAAATCAGCTATTTCCTGAGGAGCGCTACATCTGAGGAATGCTTGGACTAAATGTCTCAAGATTTTCCTACTGAAGAAAATGATTCCTTGTCTGGACACATCAGCATTCAGTCATTTATATAGACTTCAGAACATATTTAAAGTTGAAAGGTGTTGTACTGTGGGCATTGCATGTTGGAAGTGCCTAATTCAAAAGATCTTAAGTTTCTACCAGTAGTTCTGCTTCAGCCTCTACTATTGCAATTTTCAAGACAATGTGCATATATATGTAAATCAAGCATCTTGTTTATGAAAATTAGTCCTTTTGAGCAGAAAGGCAGCTGAAGCAAATTACCTTAAACTTGCACTTTTAATTCTTTCCTAGGCACATAAATTTTCAGAATAACCTGGATATGCACATTGGTTAGAAAGCATTTTGAAATACTGGCTCTTAAACCTGCATTATTGTTTTCAGTACAAATATTCCTGAAAGAGCTCCTTCAGAATGCAAACTACACATATAAAAATTCTTAACAATGGCAAGACTTGAATTCATACTATCCAAGTCCTGTTTGGATTTGATGACTTCAGCATGTTACCATAAGTCACCTATTTATTCTTTACTAGCCTGTCTTGCAAACAAGCTTGTAACTGGACTCCTACTCCTGTTGTACAAACTGGTTTTTTTGTCTCATTACCTAAATTTGACTCCCTTCTTATCTCTTCTCGGGATCTTTTAACATGCTGCTTTCCCTGTGGAATTTGACCAGATTTGAAACATAAAATTATTCTAAGAAGGGTCAGCATTAAAATTTGGGCAAAAAATGTCTGATAATATGCAAGTATCTATGCTGTTTGATGCTATATGAGTATTTTAGAGGAACTGTATTTTTATGGAGTCTTGTTCAGTCTCAGGTTTTTATCGTAAACTTTAGCAGCATCCTTTGTAGGTTAGAACTGTAGTATACTAACACAGAACACAACAGATACGTAATCACCAACATCCAGATTTGTAATGCTCATTGGATCCAACCACATTAGATACTAATGTAATTTGTGATGTTACATTGCATATGTAGCATAAAACTCGATGTAATATGAGAATAAGGATAGGGAGAACCTTATTAACTGTTGTCAGATAGGACAGTTTTCACTCACATGCTTCTTCCTGGGGAATAATGTAATGTTCTGCATTGTTTGTGGTGCAGTAATGAGGTGAGAGTTCGGGTCGCTCAGTGTAGTGCTGTTTTATTCCAATATTCCTTTAATACTAAATATCTTTCAGGTAAGAATAAAATTATCTAACTTTGAATGTGTTCTGGGTCTTAGCAGCCTTTAGCAGAGTTACCTTCCTTCTGTTTTCAGCCTATTCCATATGCTGTTTTATGTCTAGAGAATATCCCCAAATATCAGCAGCACCTTTGCAGTGTCTCACACCTTCCTGCAATAGGCTTCCATTGGAGAAGTAGTGAAACGCTTCTGTCTCTGAATGTACAGACAGCAGATTCTGCAAATCCTTGCCCCTTGGTTCCAGAACAATTGTTGAAAAGATAGATCAAGAGCCAATCAGAAAAAAAAAATACTTTAGGGGCTTGAGCTGCCCAGCAGACTATGAAGAAGTGTGCATCTGGAAGGGGAACATGCATAGGAGCGCACAAACTGGCCAGACCCTGCGTATGGCTTTTCAAGTGAGTTATATCCAGCTGAGTGGGATGGATGGCTGGTTTTGCCTGTTTGTCTCTGACCAGATGAGCACAAACACCAGTGCCAATGATCAGCCTTTTGCCCTTGTCTAGCAGTTTTCCCAGAGTAACATCGTAGCACATGCAGCCTTCAGACCAGCCACATGATTTGTCTTGGATGATTAGATTTACATTCTCTCCTGAACAGTATGTGACTAAGGCCAAGCACAAGCATAGCTACATTCTCCACACCACAGACAGTTTTGGTAAAGCATCTGTTTCTGAACCATATCACGTTTCTTTCCTGGTGTTTCTTCAGTGCCACAACTTCTAACCCGTGTTTACTTCTCCTTCTCTATTGCTCAAAACTTAAAGGTACTTGAAAAGAGCCTAATATGGAATGATCTGTGTTTGCAGTAAAACAGGATTATTTTTAACCAATATATAAGCCATTTTAGTAAGCAGAGCTCTGCAAATTTCACTGATGACATGTCTGGGAGGACAAAGCAGAAGTTAAGGCATAAGTCTGGGATAGTCGCCAACACATGTATAAGTATCAGGTATGTATCATAGATAGTTCCCATATTCACTGAGTCGGCTTCCATATCCTTTGATGTAGATTCCTACATCCTTAGGTAAGTCATCCACACATTCCATGGCTGTGGGTAGCATGCAACTTAACGGGAAACTTCCCTATTCTTATACTAAAACCATTTAAGATTGGAACATTGATAAAATTCATTGCATGTCACAGGAAGGCCTTGGAAACAAATACACAACAAGCTGAAGTGTACTGGCTGTTCTCAGTGCAGTTGTAACTCTAGAGGCATGGAGGAAGTATGGGTTCTTTATGTCATGGTCATGATGTCATCATGAAAAAAAAAGGGGGAAAAAGAAGAAGAAGAATAGGGTTGAAGTCAAGCCAGGACTGATGGCCTTGAGCCTGGTGTTCAAGTTTGCTCTGACACGCTTAAAAATCTACTGCAGAAGTACATGTGTAACCTTTGGGTTATATTCCCAAACTACCTTTTCCTCCTGTTTCCCCTCCTATTTTGTGATCTCTTCTGTCTTTCTCACGTTTTGAATCACAAACAGAATTTTTTTATTTTCTTCCTCCCCAGTCTCTTCACTTCCTTTGCTGCCAGTAAATATCCTCCTCCCTGACCTGTCCTAAGTACTTTACTCTCTCTTGTTTCCTATCCAATACTTTTCCAATCTTTGAAGAATAGTTGTTTAATTAGCACAGTCACTTTTCCTTGTCAAGTTAACCTAATGAATAACTTGTATATCTATGCTTTTCCTACCCATGAATTACTTTAAAGGTGTAGCTTGACTCTGGTCAAAGACAATACTTGTCCTGAAAGTGAATGAGGAAATGGCAATAAACACCTTTTGACTGCAATAGCAATTTCCTTATTTTATTTAGCAATGATGTATGAAATTTAAAATAGGGGTAGATGTCCTCTGAATTGTCAGTATTAGTGACCCAATTATGTAGCTCCTTTGGCAGCTAGCTGACCTAAGCAAAAGACATTTATATTTCGTTCTTTCCCTCTTCAGGAAAAAAAAATCAGAAGTGGAAATGGAGGATAGAGAAGTGCACAAAAGGGAAGTGTTAAGTCTGGGGGAGATCCTACCTACTTCATTAGTCCACAGGGCTCTTGGATAGAGCTTAGGCAGTTCCTAACCTGTACAGTAGGGACTATGTCTAGAAGTTAATTAGGAGGATATTCTTGGTAGTGGTCAATATTCTATTCACTGCAGGGGGAAAAGGAAAGAAGCAGGGTGAGAACGTGGCAGTAAGTAGACTTCATTGATTATACAGAGCTTGTTTCTTGTGATCTACTTCTTCGGCAGTCTGCTCGAGGTCACAGAGCTTTAAACATGTCAGCTTTAAAGCTGTAATTTTGCAAGCTCATCTGGTGGGTCAATTCTTGACAACACGTGAAACCCATTAACATCAATGGGATTTTGTGCAGGTGTAAGAGTCATCTCTAGAGAATCTGCACAGTATTCATTGCTGAAACAAATTATTTTTTTGCAACCAAGTATGTAATTTCCCTATACATAATAAAATTTTCTTCATCCTTTGGAGAATTCCAATCCATCAGTGTTGATTCCTAATACCAATTATACAAGCTAAACCACTGATATCACAAACAATTATAGAGATGAACTGAAATGCAGTTGTAAAAAAAAGCTAATGGGTCATGGGTGTGCCATTTCAGCAGTGCTGGGAGATAAAATATGTTTGTACTATTTCAACCTTTAATTAAGGGGAATATGACTTTCCTGAGAGCCAGATTCATTGTGAAGATTGAATTCTATTCTCAGACTTTCCATTTTCCACATGGAGACTGTGCTTTTGAAAGTGGGTAGGAGCTTCCTCCCCTCCCCCAGCTTAGTAATTTTCTCTGACTTTGCAGAATTGTGACTTATGCAATGTCACAGAGAGCCATTGTCAGAGCTGCAAATAGTTCTTCCATCCTCCTGTCCTGACTATTAGATCACTGTTTCAGCAGTGCACTGGATCAAAGATTTTTGAGGACCCTCCCTTATCACACCTCTAATTTCATGTTGTGACTAAATTGGCATGGTCCAACAGCACAACTCCTTTGAGAAAGCTCCAAACAAGCCAAGGGAAAGCTGCTTATTAAAAATGCACCAAATGATTCACAAGTGTTTCTCTTATAATTCCCCAACATTTTAGATAAAATATGTCTAGCTAAAGATAGCAGGATATATTTCAGAAAGTTTCTTTCTTCTGAAAATAGTATTTAAGATTCATGCATGATGATTATACTCTATTTTCTGCCTCAAACAAATGAACTCAAGATACTCTATAGGTTGCTCAGTGAAATTTTTTCAACACTGTCTACGATAAGCATGATGATATGATAAGTCCGTGGAGATTTCCCTCATATCCAGATGGGCATTCTAATTTGACTTTTTAAAATACTATCACATACTTCCAAAATGTTTTTATCCTATTTATTTTTGGCCAAAGACTGGTAGCTATTACAAGTTTACCGTTACTTCACGAGTAAGATAAAATTTGATCCAGCTTAATTTCTTGTTCTTCTAGCCATCTAAAAGTTATTCATTTACTCTGAGCTAGTCAGGTAGATCTTCTTTAACCAATGAATACAGTTAGAAACTTCAAAAAGGACTCAGCTAATGCCCTTTGGACATTTATTCTAAATTTCAGTTAATCATAGTTGGGAAGTGTCAGTCTCTCTCTGTGTTAACTATAGAGGGAGCCTTGACAATTCACTTAGATAAGAAGAGTCTAGATTCTATATAATTAATATTAGTAAGCTGAATCCCACCCTTAGTGAGATCAAAAAGACAGCAATCTGATGCTTTTTAATGTTTTCTTTTCTAATCCTTTGATGAAGGTCACATGAACATATTAGAACCATAGAATCATAGAATGTTAAGGATTGGAAGGGACCTTAAGGATTATTTAGTTCCAGCCTCCCTGCCATGGGCAGGATCACCTTCCACTAGACCAGGATGCTCAAGGCTTTGAGCGCTGCCAGGGTTGGGGCATCCACAGCCTCCCTGGGAAACCTGCTGCAGTATCTCATCACACTCACAACAAAGATATTCTTCCTAATTCAACGTAGTTTTCCCCTCTTTCTGTTTGTAGCCATTACTCCTTGTCCTATCACTACAGTTCCTCACGCAGAGTCCCTCTTCAGCTTTCTGTTCCTCTTCAGATCCTGGAAGGCTGCTGTGAGGTCTCCATGCAGCCTTCTCCAGGCTGAGCGGCCCCAACAGTCTCAGCTTCTCATTGTAGGGGAATTACATCAGTCCTCTTATCAATTTTGTGGCCCTCCTTGCGATTTGCTCCAACAGTTCCAGTTCCTTCTTATGTATTCCAAGTGTATAACTTTAAAAATAAATATAGCATTAAAATATACATAACCAGAAACCTTGCTGCTTTGACAAATGTGTTTTGTCAGACAAATAAACAAAATTCTTGGCCTATTTGATTTAGTTCTTAGTATTCTCATCATCTCCAGGTAAATTTGAAGTCTTTAAAAAGAGCTTTTGTAAGGATATAAAACGACAAAGATGATTCCAGTTTTGCCTGCAAGACTTATGTTGGAAGAATATTAACTGTACATGTGAACAGTATGTAGAACAGACCAATTCATATCTCTCTGGATGCTTACTGGAATATCTATTTTTCTCAACCATTCTGTACATCTGAAAACTATCAAACACAGCTGATCCACTCATCTCTGAAAATGGCGACACAGAGATGGCTAAACTTTGGTTTATGAAGATGTGAAAACTTTGGTTTATGAACCCTATTAAGAGAGGCATTATTATTCCATATATTTATATATATAAAACATTTTAGCCTAAGAATATATAAAAGGTCCACCATGCCAATAAATTGTGCTTGGATCTTATGTGTTAAGAGTGAAACATTTGATTTTTATAATTGATGTGTCTGTAAAGGTATAAATGGAAGAAGAGATAGGATTTGTCTGACCAGAAGTAGATGGCAACAGTGTCTATCTTTTGAACTTTTTGTCTAGACTTCTTTTATAATCAATGAGAGAGAAAATTACATTCCTAGACATGATTTGCTTAATCATAAGGTAGATATCTAAAATAGGTTGAATGAATAATTCCCTATAAATTCTCTTTTTTGACTTGAGTGATCTCAGTATGAGTAGTTCAAGTAGAAAGATTTATAAGGTAGGATTATGTGAGATTGATCATAAGCCTTGCTGAACCATTACTATTTCATTATTAAAGGTGAGATTTTTAGAGAAGCTGATCAGCTTTAAGGCAATGGGAGAAACACTAAGTTGTGTTAGTCCCTGACAAGCAAAATCAATCACTCAGCACTAAAGTGGCAGCTCTCTGGAGCAGACAACTAATATCAGAAGGTTTTAACGAGGTGCTGACATGTAGAAAGGAAAGATTTCCGAATGGTAAAACACCTACCAAGTTATTTGCTCTGTTCAGCTTCTGAGCAGACAATTGTATTTTATACGACTTTCATATTATCTATAGACCTCTCCATAGATCTCAAAAGAACTGCTGGTTATGGACAAAGGAGGAACCTGTCCCAGACTGGATGATGATAGTGAGTCATGAAACAGGGAATAGTGTGGGATTGAACAGATTTTGTTTTGTTTACCCACAGACATGGAAGCATTGGTCAGTAGAAACAGATTCAACATATTTTATTCTGTGTTGTTTTATCTTAAACTCAACGTGACAAAGAATTTGCAAAGAGGATGAGTTTGGTCTGTTTTGGCCAGTTGAAGAGGAGAATTGATAGACCAACTGTGTGGGCACCTGGCATCTGGCTGAGGTTAATGCACCACAAGAAGTTAATGAAGAATATGGCTTTGTCTTCTTTTCCCATTTGCCTTCTAAACCCTGAAAGTCTCAATGTTCCTTTAAAAATTCTGTGGCAGTACCGCTGTTTTAGAGCTGAAGAACACTTCATATGAATTACCTAAAATTATATCTTATGTATGACATGGACTGAGTGGTTCCACTGTTGTAAAATCAGATGCCTGGAACAGGAATATCAGCATTATAGCGTAGTACATTTAGTAAAGTCTGTTGGCTTTAAGTCACCTCCTTTTTTCTTTCCAATGTTAATGGGCAAATATTATAAAAAAAGAAATTAGCATTTCAGTGAATTTGTATTTTGATTTTTTGATAATGTAAATCAAAAAAGCTCATCTTGTAATTTCTTCATCAAGACCTCAATGTTTCTTTGAGACTCATAGAGAAAGACATTGTACTTAGATCACAAGTGACAAAGATCAAACATATCCTTCTAACTTGTTAATTCACAATCAGTTAAAAATAAAAAAGAACATACCTTCTCCTACCTGAAATTATAGACTCAAACTCCAGATTTCTATTTACTCATTCAGCCTAGAGTTTTATTTGTAAAAATAGGAATTTTAACATATTTTTGCTGTTTACAAATACCTGACTAGGGGGTGTACGAAAGAGGAATCTATGCTCTTGGAGGGATTCTTTAAAAGGGCAAGATACTATGAAAACAATCAGACACTGGAATAGATGTCCAGAGGGGTCAAGGTGGTCCATCCTCCCACCTTGGAGGGATGCAAGACCCATCGAGACACAGTCCTGGGAATCCTGCTCCACCTGGGTTTGCTTTGAGCATGGGGCTGGACTAGAGATTATTGTTGGTCTGTTCCAGCCTATGTGATGTTTCAGTGACACATATCTGATCTTGATTTAGTGGGTTAAAAATTCATGTTGTACACATGAATCATTGCTATTTCCATTGTGGGAGCACCAGGGACTCCTATACGTCGCACACTCACTAGAGCAGGAGGGCTGGTCATTTGCAGGGCTATCCTTTCAGGGATACCTATGAAGCAGTAAAGGAAAACTCAAGAAAACTCCTGTAGGTAATCAGTTGCAGATAAAAACTGACATACAGAGAATGAACAAGACAGCCTGAAAAGTGGAAATATGCCTGGAAGGCATTCTTTATAAAAACTCCAACAAAACCCACTTAATTCTTCATGTGATAGCAAAAATAAGGAGCTAGAGGAGAGAGTCAAAGAGTGAAGCCTAGAAAGACAGTCTTTGTAGCAATAGTGTGACTGTTGCTTCTATTAGGAGCAGCAGAAAAAGGTTGTAGGGTTTGAAGGCAAAGATTATAAAAATTTGGTAAAAACTTTTAATGTTTTAGCTCCAGAAACAAGATACAAAATGGAAACTTGATCTGGATTTTGGACCTAAAAACTTGTTTACATCACCTGCCTGTCTGACAAGTCTGGTGATCCCAGCATTCACAGCAGTTGTAAATGAGGGAAGTTCTAAGGACTGACTAGGGAAACGAGGAGTGTGTGACATGCTTGAGTCATACTGCATTTGAACTGATAGCTATCAGAGGAGGCTGAAGTTGAGAGGCAAGCCAAGATATTTTGGATGAAGCAGAGGTACAAGTTCGTGTCTCTCTGTGGGAATGGCAGTTGTATTTGTGGATGAGATTACTGAGACACGCAGACCCAAAGGAGGTAAAGGAGCCAAAATCAGAATTCTATATGGTCATGTGTGAACATACATGGTCCTTGAAAGTCACTAACAGAATGATTGGAAAAAGAAATGTGAAAGGGCAAAGCTCCTGCAGTCACTGAAGCTAGAAAAAGAAAATAATTCAAAAGAGGAGTTTGGCTGTTGTGATAAGGGCAAGTGACAAGTGAGGATGGTGAGGAGAGGGGACCGATTTTGAGCCTCAAGCAGATGTGAATCAATATAGTAATACTTAATGTAGGTTCAATTGAATAAAAAGGTTCACAGAAAGGTTCTGAAACCTCAGATGAACAGAAAAGAGGGTGGAATCAGGGCATAACACACCTAACAGAAATTACAGTGTGATCTTTGAGACTGGAAACTGCGGAGAAAGACTGGATTTTTTTTATGGAAGAAAAGAAAACATAGTGTTTATTGTGAAAGAAAGGATGAAGAAAGAAAAGTGATGAGAAAATCAGGGAGATACTATAAATGGATTAGAATGCATCCTGATCTTCAAGGAGTCACTAACAGGATCAGAGGAGGTCATCAGATGAGAAATCTGTTTATGAAGGGGATGAGGAAGCAGAGGAAGAACAGACTAGTCAAAATGAGGTAAGAATACCCCATAGTTTGTAAATTTTCTCTTGGATTAAATCAGTGACTTCCATCACTGACAAACAAGGAAAAACATCTCAAGAAAGGCTTATGAAGCAAGCTGTAGGTAAAAAGACATCTAGAATATGGGAGTGGAAGTCTGTTGAACTGGACAAGTAGAGTTGTTCCAGTTGAAGACAACAAAACTGAAAGGGAGAAAATACATTTTTACTGCGGGAAACTGAGCTCTTCGCAGTCCTTTACACTGAAGATACCATACAGCATGAACAGAGGAAGCAGAGAGAGTCTAGCCAAGGAGCTGGCATGCTGTGGCAGTTCATGCCTTCTGTGACACTTCCAGAAAGATTTCATATTTTCTTCAGGTCTTTATGAAAAGTAGTGCCCATTATGGGACTCAGTGTAGCTCCTTGACGAACATACAAGTTATCCCCACAACAGGGCAGCAGCTCATGGTTTAGTCTTACCACAGGTTGTAAGGAACCTTGAAAATCATACGTGTTTTTAATGTTACTTATTGTAAGATTCTTCGATATTTTTTAAGTTTTGAACACAAGTTGGTTCACTGAGAATGCTATGCATGACTCAGTTAAATTCCCTGCAGAAATCTCAACAGAGGATATTATCACTGTACCACTGTCAACAAAGTCTGTAATCTGTACGAAAAGTTACTTTTTCAAACAAGATTTATAGTCTACAAGTTGTGTTCACTTTGTATTAATAAATGTAGTGACTTCTAAAAATTGTTAGTACAGACTCTTCTGGCAGTCTTGGTTCCACTGGCTCGCCTATTGACTACAGGATTTTGAAGTACTTTCTGAAGACTGATAGGTCAAACACTTGATCTCCTTTGGAGTGTGGGTGTGAAACTGCAGATACCTGTATGTGATACTCCCTCTGGCTTTGTTGGAATGTGAAGAGGCTGGGTTTCTAACATAGAAGAGGTTTTCTGCCTTTTTGTTGATCCACTGTTACCTCCTACATCAGGAACAGAAAAGGACCGCGGGTGGAAACATTATGTGGAATGTGCCTGCTATTCTGATGGGAAACTGGGCACTACCTAGCCACTCTGAAGACAAAAACAACTGTTTTCATTTATATTAAAATAAGTAATCAGATCTAACTAATAATAAGATCCAATTTTTTTAGGACAGCAGGTAGACTGTGTCTTAATTACAGGTGGAGTTACAAGGCAGGCAGATAACAATGTTCTCCTGTTAGCTCTCTTTTCCATTTTTGTATACATAAGCAGCCAATCATGTTTACAACACTCCTCCAACTATAAGTGCTGATTGTGAACTAATAGCAAGTCAAGGAAGGATTTCTAACACATTAATTGACAACCATGAACATTTTTTTTATAGCTGGAGAAACCATAGTGGCAGATTCTGCTCATTCAAAATCCTATTTTAAGATGTGCCTCTTCCATGAGGAATTGAGTCAATATGTTTTTTAAAAACTTACAGCTGTTAATTGAGTTATCAAGTTCTCTAAATGCTTGAATAGAGTAACCATGTGGCATTATTGTTATAATTCTTGAACTGCATCCTCTTTGTTCCACTTTTTATATTTCCTTGATGTAGCCAGTATTTAACATATACAAGTACAGCAGACTACTGTTTGCAAATGGCCATGAGATTGGCATAAGGTCTGACAAGACAGAATGTAGACAAGGGTAGTTTCATGGGCTGCTATTTATGTTACCTTCTTATCACAGTACTACATGCTGTGTCATCAGCCAGACTTTGAAACCTTCCTGCAAAATTAGAAATCACTAAAGGTAAAATGGCTCCTTGTTCCCCTTTGTATATACTCAGTGTTGTCAAGTCCATAAACTTTCTATCACTGAGAAATATTTGCAGGACTTTTTCTTCTAAACTCTTGTGTTTCTTTCTCCATCTTCTCAGTGACAAGGTTATGGCATATGCTTTGGCTTCATCCTTAACCTGTACTCTAAATATTTCTGTTTTCCCTTCTGGATAACTTTGGAAAGATGGGTCTGCCAAACTTACAGGTGGATGTAATACCTAGCACTCTATTCAGTCATTTGATTTTTTTTGAGAATTAGATGTTTGTTTTTTACCTGTTTCTATCTTTCATGCATTGTGGTAGAATAAATTTTCAACTGGAAACTGTTAGGTAGCTTCTTAGGCTCTATGTTCTTGATAACCAAATCTTGTTTAAGTTTATAAATATAGATGATAACATTTCAAACCATCCTTTTGGATGTTCTCTTGTCTTGAATGGATATATTACCTCAATGCTTAATAAGAGTAAAGAAAGTAAATGGAATATTATTATAGAATATAGAATAGAATTGTTAGGGAAACACCAGAGAATACAACAGAAGATATTGTATGACTCCATGATTCACTTATTTCTAGGACACTGTGTGAAGACCTGCTGACCCCTTTGGCTGAAACCTCTCCTCCCAAAATGTGGAGAGTAAAATTTGAAAAGGTTTAGAGAACGGCTAAAAGAACTTGAGAATAGCTTTTGCAGAAAGAGCAAATAGGTAGATTAGTGCTCTTCAACCTGGAAAAGATGTTTGAGGAGGAAATGTCAGAGTCTGATAAAATCCTGAGCAGTATGAACAAGATAGGAAATTATTAATTATATTATCTCTTCATATATAAGAACTAGAAGGCAACAAAAGCAGGCGTCAGATTCAGTCTAAGGAAGAAGTGATTTTTCAGTAAGCATGTCGTTAATCTGCAGAGATGTGAAAGAGTGAGAATTACTGTTTACATTGAAGCAGCCTCAGCTGCAAATTTGGAATACAGAAATATCACATACATTGGGAGAGACCCCCCTCTAGTCCAGCACCCTGCAGATAGAGAAAGTTGTCCAGAGCTGTGTCCAGATGGGTCTCATATGTCTCCAAGGAGGAGATTTCACAGCTGCTCTGGGACCTGCTTCACTGTCTGACCACCTTCATAGTAACCTGTACTGAGTGAGAATTTCCCAGGTTTCATGCTGTGTCTTCCATCGTGCACCTCCAAGAAGAAAGTCCCTGCTTGATCTCTAGCTCTTAATCAGTTGGCTCCTTGTAGTGGTGTGTGGGGTTATTCCATTCTTGCTGCAGAACTTTGCCTTTCTTGAACTTCATGAGGTTCCTCCTAACACATTTTTCTAGCCTGAATAAAATTACACAGGAGCCAGATATCCTATTCACTACCCCCAGTTTTCTATCATCTGCAAAATTGCTGAGAGTACACTCTAGACCATCATCCAGCTTGTTAATAAAGGTGTTGAATGTTCTTGCTACTGGTATTTGCCTTGTAGAGATAATCACTAGTAGCTGACAGTCCGTTCAGATTTCTTACTTCTGATCACTGTGCTTCAAGCCCCACGGTCCAGCTAAATTTTTACCCACCTTATCCAGTTCATATTTTACTCCTTGTCTAAATGTTGCTATGGGAATGCCATGTCAAAGATCTGCTAGGACATTTCCTGCTGTACCATTATGCACACAGCCTGGCATCTCACTGTAACAAATGAGTTGGTCAGACATGAATTGCCCTTGGTAAATTTATCCTGGCTGGTCCAGTCACCACGTTCTCCTTCTTGTGGCTGGAAATAGTTCTCAAGAGGATTTGCTCCTTTATCTTCCCAGGGACTAAGGTGAGACTGACCAGTCTGTACTTTCCTGTGCTTCCTGCCCTTGTAAAGAAGAGTATGATGTTTGGCTTTTCTCAATATCCTTCCATGCAGCTGACCTGGTCCCATAGACTTATATGTGTCCAATTAGCTCAAGAGCTCTCTAATTGTATCTCCCTCTACATTCCCACTCTCTCACTTATTAGGCAGTGGGAACTGGGCTATCAGAGGGAAGATCTAACCAGCGAAAATTAGATCAAAAGAACTATCTCAGCCTGTTCCATATCCTTTTTCACTAAATATCCTCCCTCATTAAGCACCTGTCCTTCATTTTCTTTGGCCTTGGTTTTCTGCCAGCATTGTTGTGGAAGTGCTTATTCCTTGCCTTTCGTATCCCTTGCTACCTTCAACTCCACTTGAGCTTTGGTTTTCCTAATTCTTTTCATCTTTCTGCTGGTTGGAGTAGACCTGTCTTGCATTTGAGGAAGTTCTGCAAAAAAATGAATGGTTGACATGGGTCCCTTTGCCCTCTAAGGTAGTCTTCTCTGGGATTCTACTGAGCAGATTGCTGACTAAAGCTTGCTCTTCCGAAGTTCTCGGTTGTGATCCTGCTATTTATCTATCTCCTCTCAGGATTTTTAGCTCTATGAGTAATGGCATAAATCAGCTCATGAGTGAAGTCAGCTCATCTTCATATGAGTGACTTGCTCATGAGTATGAGGTCCAGGAGAACATCTTCTCCAAGCAGCTCCATTATAACCTGTGTAAAAAAAATCATCATTGATATGTTCCAGAAACATCCTGGGTTTCTTGCCCAGCCTTATTGTCCTTCCATCAGGCTTTAGGGTGGCTGAGTACCTAGATGTGCAATTTCATGAGGTTTCTGGATGTCTAAAGAAAGCTTATTTTATTTTCTCTTCTCAATCAGGCAGTCTCTAGCATGTTTACCACAGCATCACCTGTGTTGGTCTGTCTTCTGGTTCTTAGTCATAAGGTCTCAGCTGATTCTTCACCTAGTCCAAGGCAAAGCTCCATGCATTTTAGCCACTTCTTTACATAGAGTATAACCCCTCCTTCTTGCTGTCTCAGCCTGTCTTTCCTGAAAAGCCTGTATCCATTTACTGCAGCATTCCCAACCCATGAGCTATGCCACCATGTCTCTGTAATCCCAAAGAGGTCACAGGTCTACAATGGCATGAACTGCTAACTCTTCTTGTTTGCTCCCAGGCTCTGTGCATTTATGTACAGGTACTGAGACGGGCCCCTAGTCATGCTGCTTTCCCAGAGGGAGTGTGATATCCTCCCCACTCGTGTTGTCTCTCAGATGCTTCTTCAAATTGCTGGCTGCAGGGAGAGTATTTGGAAAAGTCATCATATGCTTGTTCCATTTTTGTACTCTTCACCAGCCATCTGCTTTTGATTGCCGACCTTGGTGTGTACCTAAAGAACTGCCACCAGTAGGAGGGATTATGTCTGTTAAATTTGGATGTCAAGAGCAGGACATGAACCCAAGTCTCCACGAGAAAACCACAAAATATGCTGCAGAAAAATTATCTTTGAGCCTCAGACCTCCACCCGCAACCACCGGAAAGTGGATACTGGCTTACACAGACCTTGTACTACCATGCACATGGTCTTGGGCTGGTGTCCAGAGCAGATATGAAAACTGAATTACTTCTTTTGTTCCTTTGCCTTTTAAGATAATACTTGATTTGTAACTGCTGAAATTATTGCTAGGTGTTTTTCATAATTGTTTTGTAACTCAATCTTTTTGATGCTGAGTCCTCCTATCATTGCTTGAATGCTAATTGAGCTGTCCTCTAGAAAAACTGTGTTGCCAGCAATATCCAAGTCTCCTAATGCACTGTGGTTGAGCTAGGCAATGTGTGTGCTGCAGCAAATCCTGTCTTTTTTTTCAAAATGACAAACCCAACAGAAAATGTGAAACAACAGTTTCCTCTTAAAAGAGTCTACATTAAAGCTATTAACATGTGCTCACCTTGATTCTACCTTGGGCTGAACTTACAATGATATTTTATTTCTACATACTGAGGATTTTTTTTTTAAATCACCATGCTCAATTTCATGACTCAATTTTAGGCTGAAAAAGTTTGGTTAACATATGACTTTCTGAGTCAAGCCTTGCTTGATCATCCTTTTGCTTTGTTTCTTTCATGTCAGGATGATATTTTTTGAGATTTGTTATATACATAATACACGTCAAATGCTGCAAAGGCATAGGTAATTTTTTGCTTTTTTTATTATTTTGATTGTGATGTTTTTTCTGCAAACAAGATTGATGGGCAAACCAAAAGTAAGTGTCAGAACTTCTCCAAACAAGTGATTGATTAAGAAATTACATTATGAAATTGCTAACAATATGTCATAAAGCACAGACTTGTAAATGTTTACTAGGGCTAGTAAAAAGTAACAGACAATATCAAGTGTATTTTTAAATACATTTACACTTTAAAATTTATGGACTCTGGCTGTCAAAGTAATGACTTTTGGAGACAGTCCAAATGTCTGCATTATTAATAAAAGATGTCCTCAGATCTGTCTCACTAGATCTATCTCTTTCTTTCATTATTTTGAGCATGCAAACTGGGTTTCAAATCTATCCAGTTCATCACTTTTTGATCCTCCCAAAACTTCTGCTCAGCACTTCCAAACAATGGGTGTTTTTTCTCATAAATTTCACACTGTTGAACTTATTCTAGGCACTCTCCAGAAAGGGAGGTGGAAGCTCCTCATCTGATAATGAAGAAGCTGCCCTCAGCACCTCTTGTACAATGTGCCTGGGCAGGTCTTTCTCACGGTTGTACCTCATGAACAATGAGTGGAATGAAGAAGAGTGCAGAAATGGCTACAGAAGTACCAGAGCTGTGCTTGCCCTGCCTACATCATGATCCAGAAGCCCTGAAACCTGTAAAGAGTGGTTACTTTTCAGCTCCAACTCTTCCCCTCTACATGTCCACACTACTTGCTCATGTAGAAACAGTAGTCCCCCTTTTACAGGTACCTTTCTCATCTCCCACCCCTTTTAACTGGCAGCTCCATCAAGTCTTCTGCACTCTGTGCACAGAAAACATACACTGAAGTCAAACAGATATTTTCTCATCTTCACTTGATCTGACACTTGTTTAAAACTCAAGCTCTGTACTTAGAATCATATAAGGACAGTTAAAAACATCTGAGTCTTACATGAATGGAATTCATTTGGGGAAGGGAGAAAAAAGCCACAGCTTTAAAATATAGAATAATATGAAACCAAAATAGTTTTAATTAATAGAGACAATTCAAGGTACATTGTGAAAATTCAGATGTCACTTGTTTTTGGAAGATATATAAATCAACACAAATTACCTAAATAAAAAGGTCATAGAGCCAGTGGGTAATCTGTGCACAAAGTGGATGAGGAATACCTTGACTTAATAATGTTCCATCTCAATAGCGGACTGAGCTTCCTCTGGTGTGTCTTCTTGTGATGCAGACTGTTAGTGCAACAGGAACAATGTCTGACAGGAGGTATTTCAGTTTCAGTTCTTTTCCCACAGTTTCCAGACTCCTGACAAATATAAATTGCATACATTTTATGTGGCAGGGGGAATATTTTATAAGGTATGACAACCTGATTATTTACCCACTATTTATTTAATTATAATATTTTCATCTCTGAAAATCACTGTTATTCCTCAGAGTCTAGGAAATGGATTTTTAATTAGATACCCAGAAAATTATTGTGGATGATGGATGTGAAGGTGGTTTTAGTATTCTGTGTGACTCCTGGCCAATGATTTTTGCACTGTATTTTAAGCTATGAATTAAACTCAGGTACAGTCAGCCCTCTGTCACTGCTCTGTCTAATCTGGTTCTGATCACAGGAGAGAAGACAAGGAAAAGTGAGATGAGTGGGGACAGTAATTTCCATGGGAGATTGCTTGGGAGGTTCTATTTCTTCTTTCTGGAAGGCCAGCAGGACTGAAAAAACAACTAGGTGTTTCTACTCAACTAGCATTGAGAAATTTCTTCCACAACAGAGAGAAATGGAGGACTCTAGAGTTAAATTCACTTTTCCTTCATTTCTGAAGTTTTCATTAATTTGAACTGAATATTTCCTGTTACCAGGATGACACTGAGAAGAAGCATGGTGACAGGGTGAATTGTATTTGGGTCTCAAGAGTTGTCTCTCCCCACCTTACCTGGGGAAGCAGAGCCCTGGAATCAGCGGACAATTTTGCTTCTCAGCTGATAGAAGAAGTTGATATGGAGGCAAGACATGTTCCTTTGGTTGCAATGGCATTTTACATCCATCCATTCCCAAAAGATACATACCACGTATAAGCCTGAACCCTAACTTTTCCCAAAGTTTATTGAGACAAAGAACTGGGCTTTACAGGTTGGCAGGTGTGAGGGAATGATGTAGGGGACAGTCAAGCTTAGATTCAACAATGTGAATGTAAATTGAGCTACAGTTGGGTTAGAGAACTGGATCAAAAATAAAATGTAACGAAAGTATGAAAAAATTAATTGATACCAAAGCTAAATTAAGAGGCTCCCCTTAATCCTGTTCAGATAAGTTTGCCAAGTGTTGTTTACAGCTGTATTAACCAGCTGTAGAGGTTGCATGTTGAGTAGCTGTGATTACTGCGGTCCTGTGCCTGATGTAAAATGCTGTTGAACAGCAGGATATAGGAAAGTGGGCTTAGCATCAGACTTCAAATGCTACATAGCATCTCCAGCATAAAGGATAGGCGTAGGAGGCATGTGCATCTGGAAAATACTATGTGCTACCATTAGTTGAACATCCTTAAGGAGGTTGAAAGCAGCAACATGCAGGAGTTCAAACAGATTAGAACTTGAAGAACGCAAGTTCCAGAAACCAAAGACAGATGAAATATATATTTACAAAAATAAAACCAAGGACCACTGCCTCTCTTAGTTTATGTAACATCTACAGAAGAAAACATATTTTTTGAAGAAAAAATATCTAGTGCTAAAGTGGAAATGATGTGGAATACGATCTAAATATGGCAAATAAATATTACAAATTAACCATGTGGGAAGGAGTAAGGAAGAAGAAAGGAGTCAGAAACATTTCTTCACATGTGGTTATATGAGAGGACACTTGAGTGAAGAAGGGACAGTCAATTAATAAAGAGGTTGCAAAATACACTCCTGAGAGAAAGTTACAGGTGAGAAGAAACAATGATACTAATTTAAAGTATTTTCTTTCTATTGCTGCATTTTAACTGCCAGGGTGCACACTAGCATTATTTTATAAATGTCTGTGCTTCAGTGAAAGAAATAAATTATGTTGCTTTATGCTATACAATGCATAAATGAAATAATGATATATGAATTTGCCATTTTCACTGTTGTGAAAGAATTTCTCACCCTTTCTTACCTTGTGGTATCTTATTGTTGTAACCAAACTCTGAAAAGGATTGAAATAAACCATTGGAATTTGGGTTATGGTTATTGAGTTGCTACTAAAGTGGGATATTAGTGGATTTCTTCTAAAATTTTGTGAGGTTCTACTCTCTTTGTCAGTTGCCCTCAAAGCTCTTTGTTCTAGGCTTTTCATTGTCAGAAAGGTGAAGACAAACAAAATCCTTAACTATTGCTAAATATTTTAATGATTATATGGAGATTTTTTTTTCCTTTCTTTTTTAATCCTCTCACCTGGAAAGGCAAGGACCTTGTTACAATTGCCATCTGTCAGGCTGTACAGAAAGGAAAAAGAAATAAACATTTTCATGACTGGGCCTTTATATATATATATATATATATATATATATATATATAGGCAGACTGATACTACTGACTTTAGTGATATTATTTCTGTATTACACCAGCAAAAGAGAGATGAAATTTTATGACAAGCCTATCTTTATAGCACTAAAAATGACCTAAACCCCCTTTCTGGATAAAGTCTGTAAAAGAATGACTGTCTTTACAGTTGACATTAGAGTGTCTTTTCTTTTTCAGTCTGAGTTGTCTATTCCTCCACAAGATAGCTGAAAATATTTCTTTTCCAGAGAAGCATATGGTCTGGTTTTGAGATTGATAAACCTCATGGGATAGCTCCTTTCTGGTTAAAAGGTTTTTAGAATATTAATCCTGAGAATCTGCATGTAAGGGAGACATATGGGAACTATAAACTGAACTCTCATTCACTTTTTGAAGTTTCTGTGTTCTGCTGGTTTGAGGGAGCCATGTTTTCAGAAAGCAGGAGGCATTGGGCATTTGAAAATTGGAATTGTTTTAAGGCATCGCAAAAATGATAATTAAGTTATTGGTAATTAAAATGATCCAAACAAACTGTTGCCAGGTATGCTTAAAAATATTTCTGAACCTCAGATACATTTCACTGAACATGTTGTCCTTATTTTTAAAAGTTTAATGTAATGCTGCACATTTTACTCTGGTACTACTGAATTACAAGCAAATAGTTTTCAAACAGTAACATATTATGTCAGTTTATCTCTTTTTAGAGGTAAGAAGGATGGAAGAGATGATAAATAATTTTGTGAAACTGACCTACTTTATTATATCTTTCTATGTTAGGATTGTAATGTTTGTTCTAAGAGATTCTAGCTTATTCCACCAACACAAAGTCACAATTATCTTCTGAATTGTGTGTCACATCCTGCATTCAAAATACCTTACAAAATACCTTATACTGTCAAAAAAATATGGTAAAATATCTGTTCCCTGTACTCTGGCAAGAGAAAAGAATTGGGGTAAAAACACTGTGGGTTTGGATTTTTTAGCTTGCAATTTTGTGCATGTTGCCCACTTTGATCTGAAGTGTCCTTCATGTCTAACAGCGCTACAGTGAGCACAGTTGCATTTAGGGCTTACTCCAGTTCAAATTAAATCAATCCTATAACTCAGAAAATTCTCTAAGCATAGGATAAAACTTTTAGACAGGCATGATTTGAATTTGAGACTTACCTAAATCAAAGAAGTGTAAAATAACTGGCCATGATTAAAGTAACTTGAGTGTTTAAAAATACACTAAAAATCATCTGTCCTTTAAAAGGACAATGTAGTGCTGATTAAACACATACACAGACATACCTGTATCTTTGAATTTACTTAAGAAATTCAGGCACAGTCCTATGTCTTATGACTGTGAAATGAAAATGTATTTGCAATGCTGGCAAAGAAAAAGAGACCCAATACAATAGTCAGTCATACTATTGTGCTGCTTACCTTGATTTCTGTCTCAAATATTTACCCACTTCTTTTGTTAGTCTGCATTCAAAGCTTTATCTCGAGGCCCTTGCTTAGTTTTTTCCCCATAACCCCAAATGCAAAAGTGTAATCCTCCTATTGCAGGGCTGCATCTTCTGCCCTGTGCGAGCTAGGGGGTACAAGGAGATAACAGCCTCCTTTCTGCAAAAGCAACTAAATTAGCAGAGTTCTATCTTCCTTTGAAGGCCAATATCCACCTGAAAAAGTGTCTTGGGATTTCCAATAACAACAAGAACAACAACAATATTAATAACAGCAATAATACATAATTAGGAACTCTTTCTTATTTGGCATCACTTGCAAATGAATGCTATGGGTATTAAAGAATCCATAGAGTCAGTGCTGCCATAAACATTGCCACTGAAAAATGCAGAAGCATCATTGGTTGTTACTCTTAAGTTCTGTACTCTTAAGTGAAGTCTGGTTCACTTTGCTGAGCTATGCTCACTTTGTAGGAGCTGATGAAATCTCACACCTACCTGGTGTGGCCACAGGCAAATGAAAGAAAACACAAATATAAACCTGGGAGATTTCTCTTTGCAACTGTAATGCTTTAAGCAGAAGCACTAAGCTGCACTTATCCCATTTGAATTTTCCTTTTCCAGTCTCTCCTAATAAGGATCACTCATATGAGCTAAGTATTGCCCTCAGTAACCATCCTTGCATTATTAATAACCAACTCCATTTTGCTTGCTCAAACAAGAGTCCTCCTTTAATATGAAAAGTTAGGCTCAAGTAACAGTCCTTCATGAATGCATATATTACCAGTCTTTTCCACTAATTGGTCTCAAATTATGTCATCAATCTTATCACCAAATCAACAGGATTTGGAGGTTGCTTTCCTACTCAAATGCTCAAAATGCTAAAATTTAGGTAAAGGCCTGGGCAGACAAGCAGGAGAAAAAGCTAAGACAACAGAATTTTGTATTATCCATGCTGCATGTCCCAAACAGCAAGAACAAGGAAAGACAAAGCTGTCTAACTATCTTAGAAGAATAAAAACACTATGATTGTTAATTGTTGAAACAGAATTGTTAAGGTTGAAACAGACCTCTAAGATCACTGACTCACACCATTAACCCAGCACCACTGTATTCACCTGCATGTAAAAGAATATCAGAAGCTGAAATCAGTGATGGAGGCCCATAATGCTGGACATAATCCTTCAGCTCTTAACCCATTTTGTGCAAACAGCCTATCCACAGAGCTAATCTCTGAAGGATGCGTGTTCACCCTAAATTTTTCTGCTAATTTTTTAGGTTATCAAAAGTTAGACACATGCCATACAGAAACAGGTATTTCTGATTATAAGAGGTTCATTTTGGTAGCCAGCACTATAGTAAATTTACTTTTTCTTCATTTAATATACCTATAAAAATAGCCACTATGTCTAAAGAGAAACTCTATAAAGTCAATGATAGAAAGAACAGGGTGCAGAAAGTCTGTGCTTACTTCAGACTGGTTTGTTTATGTGAGCTCTGAATCATTCTCAGCTTTATTATCTTTGTGGAAGATGTGACTAAATTAAAGTATTCTTTTCCTGCACAACAATTGGTTTTTTTATGATATCAAAGTTGATGTCTGTTCTGATGAACAGTGTAACTGGAGACATGTGTCTGCCAAACTATGGTCACTCACTTGTGTTAGAGAAATTTCCTTCTCATGAAATTCAGTTTCCTCACTGCACAAAGCTAATTTTTCCTATGTCATGGAGAGTTGTTTTACTGACACACTCTTGGGACAGGGTTTTCTCTCAATAGCACAAACATTCTGTCAGCAGCTTTGGCAGATGTAATGTGTGTATATTTTCTAGAAGTAGCACACTTATTGGCTACCATCTACTCATTGATGAGAGAAAAGCCTTACAGGGCTTTAACACAAGAACAAGCAATATTTAACACCTACATCAAGCACTGCTTCCTGCTCCTTGGACACCAGCAGAACTTTGGATATCCTCTGGCAAGCCCAGTGTGAGGTAACAGTTGGATCTCCTCCTACAGAGCTGAATCAGGCCACTGTCTTGTGAGCTGTGAGCTGTGCACCTCCAGATCCTTCAGGGACCAGATCCCAATCTCTTTGGCAGAGAGCTGGAGCCTACAGGACAGATCCAGGTGCCCCGTTCCTTAGGTGTGCTGACCCTGCTGGGCAGTCAGACATGATAAACCACACCTGCAGCTGAAGCATGTGAGGCTGAAAGCCCTGGGTCAGGCCAATCCTTCACCTCCCAGCCTGGAGGAGGACTACCTGCTTGCCCAGCCCCTTTGTGACCCCAGCCTCCATGGCAGGGGAGGCAAGGCAGTGCCTGCAGGGTGAGTGAGAGTGGGACTGTGGGGTGCAGCCCTAAGGGTGGCCAAGGACCACTTCCCTCCCAGAGCCTCTGGCAGCTGTGACCGCAGGTGCTTGGGCTGCACAAGCAGAAACATGTGAAGGTGCAGCCCGGAGAGCTTCATTTTCAGCTGACTAACCTCTTTCCTTGGCAAGAAAAAAATGTTTCCTTGTACTTTTTTAAGAGAATGAGAGTGCATGAGAGTGCAAACTATTTTCCTCCTCAGAATCTATTCTGAAGCCTGTAGAAGGCTCTAAAACTTATCTGTATGTGCAATAGCTTGTTAGAATGAGAGTATTTTGTTTTGTGGGAGAAACAAAGACCTTGAGGCTTTTGATCAGGCATTTAAGAGGTGGGGTATCACCTTTTCTGGAGGAAATGCATAGGAAGAATGCCCAGTCTACTTCTTCCTCTCTGCTCCTCCCAGCTCATCTTTGCTCCCTGGGAAGCACTTGAATCAGCAGAATCAAAGAGGCAGCAACTCCCCTGCTCTTTGCCTATCTAGGATGATCAGAGACAGCTTTTGTTTAAAATTTCAGGATTTAAGGTCCTTTTTTTCAGCAAATGAGAGGTATTTTGTAATTTGTATCCTAACAAATCCTCAATCCTCCAAGTCTTTTCTCCTACTGTGAGAAGGATTTCCCTGGTTTTCCACTCTTATTTTTAACCAATTGCATTGAACAAATTTAACACTGCTTCTCAGAGAGTTAAATTGGATTTGTCCAGATGGACACTGTTACAGGCCTCCTTTATAGGTGGGATTAATTTTATTAAAATATAATCCTACCATGCTCACATTATCCCCTTCAGACATTCTCTTTTAATCTTTTGCAAAGTAGCATTAAAACACTTTCTGGGATTCATTAGGAATTACATTAAAATACAGACACACCTTTTAGGCTACAACTGCTGAGAAAAGGTAAAACTGGGATTTCCTGTACTTGGAGACCCTCTCTGAGCCAATTAGATGGGAATGGGCAAGATGCATTTGCCCCAGTTCCAGCAAAATGACAATTGGAGGAGCACAAAGTAGTCCTGTGACCACTCAGCTGCTTTCCTTCTGGGACAGGGGTGCAGTTTATTTTCTTCTTCTCAGTCCTGGAAATCAACTTGTCTTGCTCCACTGTCTTGATTTGAAGGAAGGTCTACAGATGCTTCTGTGATTTTCCATTTCACCCCCATGCAGCACGAGGCCTGTGCACCACTTAAATCCTCATCAGAATCGGGCTTAGGTAATACCCTTGGCAGAAGGGCAAGTTCCACCCACATTCCTCTGTGCTCATCTGGGCTGGAGAATCAGAATTGGAAAGCTGCATGTGTGTGGTTTTTTTACCACTTGGAACTAAGTACTTACTGTGCACCTATTTCAGATTTGCTTCTGGCTCTGGTCTTTCTGCAAAGCCAGAAACTACACCAGTGAAATCTGTTTATGTTATAAATTTAGAATTCCAAGTTAGTTTTGAAAGAACAAAAATGAGAAATCCTTGCCATTCATTAGTCCTTTACTGAGAGTAAGCTGAAAGACTTCTCAATTGCATTATTCACCCCCAAAAAGATTCTGAAGTTTCCCAAACCCCATCAGTCTGTTATGAAACATACAAATGCTGCAAAAAGGTAAATAAATCTCTTTTGATTGGCTTCCAAATTTTTGGTAAAGCCCTATAATATATGTACTTTACTATTAATGTTAGCATATTAAAGTCCACCTGTAAGAGAGAAATAAAGGAGAATTAAATGTATAAAGTAAAGGCAAAGGCCTGCTAAAAATTCAAAATAGAAGAACATAAGTGCAAAGAGAAATGCTTGGAATTATTTAATCTTTTAACTAAAATATAAAACCTTGTCAATAATATTATATATTTCAACATGTATTAAGCCCTGAAGAAAGTAAGATATTTCATCTGGTTTTGCAAAAGTCATATTGCCTAATGTTGTAGTACCTCTGATACTGATTCACCTCACATGGTCTGCAGAAAACATAACATTTTCAGTACAAAAAGCAAGGTAGCGACAGGTATCTAGGAGATCTGAGGAAAATCTGAAAAAACAGGCACTGGAAAGAGGAAATGTTAAATAAGAGAGGGTGCAGCAGCCATCTCTGAACACAGAGATAGAAGAGTTCATGGCATGGGTCCCTTGTTCTCTTTTACATCTTCTGCTACTGATAAAGGTAGATTTTCAAAATGCTTGTAATGTTGCATTATCAATGTGATTAAATCGTAGTAAGTTCCCACTTAGTAATATTACTTTATAGTTTGTAGTGGTTGCTTAAGAGATCAGTTCTAAAACTGGAAAGCTTTTCAGTTACTTTCTTCAATCTGTCACAGGAGTGAATTTATAAAGGTCTCTGAAATTATCCTACCTACCACTATTTGCATAGCTAAGTTTTCAGCTATCCCATGTGAGCTTGGACTCAGGCTTTAACATGCTATGGGCACTGTGTTAGCAGTTCTAGTCTTGGACAGGTCCATGCTAGTGTTGGAAATTAAAATCTGCTCCATCTTCCTCCCATAATAAATATCACATCTGTAAAACAAGACTAGGAATCTTGTGGATTGAAACATGAACCTATTCCTTGTGTCTAGTATCAGCTATGGATCTGAAGAAATCTGTCCAGTCCCCTGCTCATCACTCTTCACCAGACCAAAACTACTGCTGCATTGAATCAGCCCATCCCGCTCTCCCTTGCATCGTGTAACACCCTTGCAGTCATGTAGCTGTGCAGCCTCCTTCCGACAAGGACCACAGCAATCTGGTAGGTGCCTTGCATGACATTATCTTGGCAGGATGGAGCTGAAATTCCCAAGTTTGCCCAGCTCCTGGCATCTTTAGCCAAGAGGATCTTGGGTTGCCACAGCTACGCTCTTACCAGAATCTCAGCTAACTAATTTAAAATCAGTCAAAGAGATTCTCGGCTCCTTTGCTTCACCACTTCACATTCTAGAAATAATTGCATATCTGTAATACAGCATAAAAGATATTTTCACTGCCTTCAGAATGTTCTCTCTGCTGGTTGGGTTATATTTACACTGTTACCCTGAATTCCCTGTGCACTGTTATCATTAAAGCACATTGTCACCATGTGACTCTACCAGGACATCTTCCTATGGCCCTGGAGATGTAGTCACAACTGCACTCCACTGGTCTGGCTACTGAAGTGCAAGTATTTCCAGATCAGATAGTACGGCAAAGTTCTTGTAGGTAGACCTTGCTAAATCTTCCCTCAGTTTGAAAAAGTTATGGTTTTTATTTGTCTATTCCCATCTTTCTCTTTAATGTTACTACACCTGTGCCAGCAGAAACAGAATGGGACAAGGCAGACCAACGGCATTTCAGAATTCTGGCACAAATTTAACTTGGTATTCCTTTCTATATTTATGTTCTGCCTTGGTTTTGATGGATTAAGAATGCTAAACAAATTTCTTATAATGCATGCTAGTCCATATCATCAAAGGCTGCCAAAGAGGCTGCCTTTTTCTCCAGTGGCTTCTACTGCTGAAAAACTGTTTCATCCTGAGATCAAAAAGTCTACCTTACCTTATTGTCTACTGCAAAGATTTACCAGCTGGCTTTGTCACCTGCTTGCACTAGGAATTTACTGTCATTTTTTGGAAAATGCATTTCCACTGTGATATATATGTATTATAGATATACTTTCTCTCCCAGTTGTGAGATATATGTGTGTATATAAGTATATATATCTATATTAATATGTTTACTACAAAATATGTATCTAAATAATCCAATAACCTACAAGAAAATTCTCCTGTATCTTTCTTAACACTCTCACTGCAAAACCACTATGTGCCACAACAGTCAGCAGGAGCAACACCACCCCTTTGCCTTGCACAGTTCCTACAGATAACACTTTAAGGAGAACCAGCCCATCAGCTTGGGAGAGGATGAACACACTGTGGTAAGCTTTAAGCTGTGCACATGCAGACTGTCAAAAATTATTGACTTTGGACAAATTCCAAAGTTACTGGAGGGAGAAAGGGAGGAAGAAAGTAAGGATTGATAGGTGGTGTAATTTCATACAGTTAGAAAATCTTAGAAAACAAGACTAAATACAGGGCATGGGGAAAGAAATATAAGACATCCAATGACAGTTGTAGGAGAGAACTGAGAGAAGCTCCAACAGGCAGAGACATCAAGGTAAGTGATAAGATGTTAAACATTATCATAAATGGAGAACTTGCACTGCAGGTTAATCTGCTGGTGTTTAACTCTCAGCTATTAAGAGGGTAAGGGATGAACAGATAAGGCTTTAGAAATAAAAAATGCATTTTCACATCTCTGCTGGTGAGGACATCAGTGATATTTCTGGGCTGCTGTTATGCTTTTAAAGGTAATCAAGTCATGATATTAAAGGTAGTGATTTCTAGCAATCCTATTCATCAGCATAACCAAAATAAGTTGGAAAAGAGGAACTCCCCAGAAGCAATGCTATTCACATTGTAATTGAGAAGAAGTTAGAGAAAAAAGTATATTAAATAATTAGATTTAAACACTAAATATTATAAAATACTGTTGAACAAAAATGAACTGTAACACAAAATTAGCATTTCAAAGAACATATTTTTCTTATTTTTAATGATTCCCTCAACCAGCTTTAGATATTGTTACTACTGGCTCTAAGCAAGAGATGCACTGCATCTGCAGGAACAGAATGGTCCCAAACTATCTGGAGGTGATTCTTTGCATCTGAATCTGTGCTTTCTGGTGCAGGATGGTGATGATGCTAGGCCAGCCCTATGGACTTGAAGGGCACTCTGGGGCCATACCTCAAGAACTAGAGAACTAACCATTGACTCCTCTCCTCTCCTCCCCTCTCCTCTCCTCTCCTCTCCTCTCCTCTCCTCTCCTCTCCTCTCCTCTCCTCTCCTCTCCTCTCCTCTCCTCTCCTCTCCTCTCCTCTCCTCTCCTCTCCTCTCCTCTCCTCTCCTCTCCTCTCCTCTCCTCTCCTCTCCTCTCCTCTCCTCTCCTCTCCTCTCCTCTCCTCTCCTCTCCTCTCCTCTCCTCTCCTCTCCTCTCCTCTCCTCTCCTCTCCTCTCCTCTCCTCTCCTCTCCTCTCCTCTCCTCTCCTCTCCTCTCCTCTCCTCTCCTCTCCTCTCCTCTCCTCTCCTCTCCTCTCCTCTCCTCTCCTCTCCTCTCCTCTCCTCTCCTCTCCTCTCCTCTCCTCTCCTCTCCTCTCCTCTCCTCTCCTCTCCTCGTCAATGGGAGGCAGCCAAATGCTGTGCTTTTAGCTCCAGTGTATTTTTGGTGGATGGATGTTTTACTCCCTACTTCCCAGTCCCTTGATATGATGGTAACGTGGATTCACTGTGTTGACAGAACCAGTCTCCAGGAACAGAGATGGTTTCCTGTGGGAGCAGAGACTGGCTACAGGCAGCGAAAGGTATTGGCTCTTGATATCTGTGAGACAAAAATACATCTTTCTCAAAGCTTCCCTACTGAGTTGGAGGACCAGGCAGCAATCCTGATGGGACACATCAGGAAATACATGACTTTTCAGTGGGCTCAACTAAGAGTGTAGCAAGCTGTCTAAGAGTAGAGGAATTGCAGAATGTTTTGGTGGAAGCTTAGATGTAGGATTGGAAGAAAAGTTTTGCACTGGGGCTTCTGTTTTACTAGAGGCTGAGGTGCAAGCAATTTTTAAGAGCAGGGAGTAGGTAGCATAGTGAAATCTTTCAAGACTTGACTGCAATGAAAGACAGTCCTGAACTGAAAAGATTGAGAGCTTCTAGTTTGAAATACCATTGTTGGTTATAAGAATTGTATAATACTTATAATACTTAAATATATTGTATAATATATAAGTATTATAACTGATAGTTATAAGTATTTTGGTTCTACTTACTTTGGGGAGGTGGCAACAGAACTACCATAAAGTAGTGTAATCTCCTTTCATTAATGAAGAAACAGGTACAGGGGAAGACAAAAGTAGTTTGGCTGATTCATCCTGGACATCAGAATCTGGTTGCAGAGAAGAAAAGGAGTTTCTGAGGTAAGGGACTAGCCTACAATGAGAATGATTTGGATTCAATTCTTCAACCTTCATTTACTGGTTTCAGCCATTCACCCTGTTCTCTCACAGCCTGTGGGTGACTTTAAGTGTTCAATTTCTCTATGTCTTCACTACTGATGGAACATAACAATGAGATTCAACATAATTTCTCCAGATCTTCATTCTAATGCAACATAATGAGACTATTAGGAAAATAACTACTTCATCCATGTTGTGAAGTGATGAGAGAAATCAATAAAATATGCAATGCAAATTCCAAGGGTAAAGATGACTGAGTAACACCAAACTACATAGTCCTAAAAAGCTTCATTTATGACCATCCTAGTGCTGAATATACACTAGCTCACAAAGGCAAAATTTTAAAAAATAATGCAATATTTTTACCAGAATTTCTAAATTCAGTTACTATAAATTGTGTCACAACTTGGAAACCCTCTGTCAGGTAATGTATTAAGTGATTACTTCACTGCCATCAGATAAACACCTACTTGAAGTATCTCTCAAGTTAAAATATTTTGCTTGTATTCCTGCTGAAATATAAAGAACTGGGCTCCTGTCTTGACATTGCTGGATTCTTTCCTCTAACCCTGGAGCCTTCTCTCCTCCAGTCTGAACAACCTCAATTCTCTCAGCCCATCTTCACAGGAGAGATGTTCCAGCCCCATGACCACCTTGGTAGCCATGCTCTGGACTTGCTCCAACAGATCCACAGGTCCTTCCTCTGCTGGGGCCCCAGAGCTGCATGCAGCACTCCAGGTGGGGTGTCACCAGAGCAGAGGGGAAAAATCACCTCCTTGCCCTGTTGGCCACACTACTTTGGATGCAGTCAAGGATAGGATTGGCTTTCTGGGCTGCAAGTGCACATTGCTGAGTCACGTGGAGCTTCTCATCAACCAACACCCCCAAAAATAATCTCCAACAACCAGAGAGAGTACTTGTAAAATAACAAAATAAGGACAATAAGGATAATAAGAGGTATCACTACTAAAATAATGTCTCTCCAGAATTACAACTATTTGTTTCATTAGCATCAGAGCTCTTCTATACCACATCTCTTATTTAAAAACTAGAAAATACCTTCTCTTTTGCAGTTCATTAGCTTTCCCTTTTCAAGGAGGGCAAATTTAAACAAGGTCCTTTGTCCTTCTAGTTTAAATGCTATAAACTACTCAGTATCTGTGTACATAATCAAGCTTCACTGCTTAGATCAAGTCAGTTTAAAACCAATTTAATTGAGTGCAAACTACTGCAGGGACTCTTTATTTCAGCCAGGTGTATGCCAGTTTCAAGTGGTTTAAAATAAGCTGAAACAACAGGAGATTAAGCTAGCATTTACACAAATGTTGCATTACCTTAATTTAAATTGGAGTCACTTTCTTGGCAAGTTTTCCCTAAAACATTGCTTTTTTTTCTCAGGGTAAGTCTGACTATATTAAGTAATAGAAATATGTAATGTAATGAACTGCCACCCTTCAATTGGAGGTTACTGCCTATTTAGTTGAAGTGTGATAATTGGAGTGAAAACCCTACCACAAACATGGCGTAGAGAAGATTAAATGAAAACACATCATTGATAGGGACATGGCTTCTACATGAAGGCTTCCATCTAGTCCTACTATATAAGAGTGAGGGAAAGAGCAAGGGAAAGAAGAAGAAATTAATTTTCTGTTTGAAGCTATTGATAGTTCATGGGGGATTACTGATAGTAAGCTATTCCATAAGCAGAGGAACTAACAAAGCCAGTTTTCTTATGCAACTGTGTCCTATGTGCCCTTTAATAATTATGGACAGAAATCCTAGCTGTCTTAAATGAGTTCTGACTGTCCTGAGTTCTCCCCCTACATCCCACAGTATCCCTAGCTTTCTCCTGTATGAGAAGAGCAGCATCTGCAATGGCTGAGAGGCAGATCCATACGTGTAGGTAGGTCAGATATGATGTACACAGCAGCTGCAGGATCAGGAGGACAAGCAGAACTTGTAACTGTTGGGATCACACTGTATCACTTCCCTGAGGGGACAGTGAGGAGAGGGTGGGAGTGGCCATTTGCCCCTCCTTCTGCTTATTCGACAATTTTCAGGTAATTCTGGTAACTTGAAAGCTACAACTGTTCTTAGTCTCCTTCTAATTTAGTTTAAAATTACTGATTGACTAAAAAACATCATGACATGAAAGACATCTCAGCTATAGGCAAAGGAATGCTTTGCACAAGTTTCACATATACGTTTAGGTGTTCCAGTCATTTTCATACATACATGGTTATCATGATGTTTTGCAGGTGGGCGCGTTAAGGAATGGACACATTATGTTTCTTGCCAAAGAGAGCTTAGCTAAGACAGGCCTGTGAGGATAAAATGTAGTTTCACTCCCTTGTACCCTAACCACTGGATTAGGTTGGTCTCTGGCATTCACTTCCATGGAGAGATCAATGAGCCGACTTGCACTGGGGAGATGGAAAGACTAGTATCTTGCTTGTATTTTTATTTTAGAAAGTGACTTAACATGACAAATGGGTTTCCAATTTCCGGTTGTCTTAGCTGCAGCAACAAGGGAAGCACTGACCCAAGAATGAAATGTCAACAAAATTCCTAGTTACAGGACAAGGCCTTTCTGGGAGACCAAACTTTACATCAGTATTTCAATTTATCAGAAGTTGAGAACTCATTTTTATCAAAAATATCAAAACATTACTATTCTTGGTTTAGATATATTTGAAATGGAATAATTTTGCAGTTTTCTAAGCATTTTTAATTAAAAATAATGGAAAGACGTATCCAAAGTTGTCAAGTTTTGCAAACTCAAATGAATTAATATGTTTCCAAAAGGGTTTGGAAACTAAATTTAAAAATGTCTTCATGAGAAAATTATTTGTTTACCAGTACTAATAAGCAATGTTTGCAAAGGCAACATTTTTGACGAAACTTTCCATTATTCCATTAAAGGCTCTAATGATCACTTGATGTAATAGAAACCACACAGGGAATTTCCTACTGCTGGCATTAATTCCATCAGAATTGTCAGCGAGCAATACCCAAGATCTTTGCTGCTTTCAATGCCATTGATTAGGGAGGAGGTTTTGCAGACCTGGCAGTCATCTGCAAACGCTCACTGGGATGAAGGGTTATGCTTTGAGATGGTTTTGATCATTCCTCACACAACAGCAGCTACTCCTTTGACTCATGACCTTTCACCATTCCCATTCAAGAGCACTTCAGCAAAACTTCTGGGAAAGAATGTGCAATGCCCTGAGCTACAATGCCAGCAATATGCTGACAGCACCCAGCTCTGTGCCTCAAGGCTGGCTTCCTCCCAGCTGTTCTACTGTTTGTAGGAAATTAGAAGCCTGCTGAATGAAAGGCAGATGGTGTGATGGACAACCTCTGATCCCTATCAGCAAGTTACACAATGTAGACTGGTAGATCTTTTCAGTACATGATAAAATGAATTGTGCTTTTGCTGTCACCAAATTAATTCTTGGTCTTAGGGCCTGCAGACCTTTAGAACTAAAGATAGTTTGCTTGTCCTGTCTGAAAAACTGGGATGTAGTCATGCTGTCAGACTGATTCAACACCCTCATGCTTCATTTTTGCATGAAAAAAATTGTTAGCCAGAGGAAAAATGCTCCCATAAGTATGGTGAAAAAATATGCAGGCACTTATTTTCATAGTCTAATATTAGGTTAAAGATATATATATATACAAAACTAGCAAAGGAAAATGGAAAGTAACTTTGAAAATAAAGCCAAAATAAATTTCCTGAAAGTAAGAACACAGGAGTTTATTAATCAGTAAATTAAATAAAAATAAATAGTTTCTTAAAGAAACCCATAACCACTGTCCATGCGATAAGTAGAATTGTAGGCTAAGACACTAGTTATTCTTAATAGTGTAATTGAAATCTATTCCTATATACATAAAGTAGTTTATCTTCTCTTTACAGTATTAGTCTTGGTGAAGTGAGGAACCCTTAGCATCAAATCCACTGACTTATACTCCTTGTCTGGAAAAGTACAGTTGCATCTTTAGTCTGTATTTTAGTACAGACTCTAGATGAGCCCAAGACTTTGCTTTTATTACCTGAAAAAAAAAAGGCTTTCCCTTATATTTCCTCTGTGAGAATTTCTAGAAGCTCTACCCTTGCAGTTTGAGAATAAATAAAGTGCTGGATGATTAGACCCCATACTTGACAATACACTTGAGTGTACTCAAGTATTTTAATGGCGAGCTGGGAGTCAGCAAATACCTCCTGTTCCACCAGAACTGCCTAATGGAATGCCTCTTGCCTCATGTTCAACTACCAGTGTCAGAGTTTCATGCAGCCTCGATGTTTGACCCACCACAAGTGCTGTGCATTTGTACAGGTACCTGCTTGTCATGGGCCAAGGTTGCAGCTCCCAGGCTTGGCCGGTGCTGTACAGGAGTACATGGAGACAGACCGTGTTTCTCGTCAGCAGGGAGACCTGATGTCATTTTTCAGAGCTGCAGGGGATGTGATGGCAATTGTTTACCTCATTGTCAGATAGAGTGTGGCAGGTGAGAACCAGGACACATGTGGGAAGAATCTCTTTCAAATTTTTACTCAAAGTCTAGTGCTGGGAGTCTCTGGTTTCTGAATGGGGTGTGTCTTCAGCTGCTGTTTTTCTGGTTGCCAGGAGGGTCAAAGAAGATAAATAAATTGGAAGAGCATTCCAAGCCCTTGTTGAGGCTACGGTTGCTAGGTGGCTTTGATTCACAAACAGGGTATCTACCTTGTTTTTGTGGCTCCCAGAAGGAACAATGAAGATTAATAACAAGGCAAAGTGCATTATAGCTTTCATTCAGGCTTTAATGTCCCTGTTCTGGTAAAAGATTCCTCAACATCTGAGGAAAAGGAGGAAAGTACATGGTGTATCAAACTGTGTTTGAAAGATTTCTTATAAGTGTTGGGTTTTTTCCGTATGGAGAGACAGGTTTGGATGTCATTAGCCTTCAAGGCTTGGTCCCAAAATGCTCTGATTTAGATTAATGGTTTAAGGATCTATCATTACTTCCTTTCCTGGACTAAAGAAGAAGGGAATTAGCTTAGAAAGGAGTGCTTCAGAGATGAAGAACATTCAGCTCTGCTGCAGCCTTCAGGTGAGGCAGGCTGGAGTATAAGGAAGAAATCCTGCTGAGAGGTGCCAGTGGGAGCAGCATGTTCTTTTTTCTCATTCCTGGTATGAGATAGCCAAGGTCAGTTGAAACTGTAGAACTGGCTCTGAAGCTTCCTGGTATTTCAAGACCGTCAAAGAAATCAGTAGAGAACAGCTCATAGCTGAGAATCATTCTACTGCCTATTCCAAGGAGATAAGTATTTCTTCTTTCTTCATGTGTATATGTTTTCAAGTAGACTTGCATACATGCACGCATATGGTGTTACACCTGGGTTGCTTCATCACAGCTGTATTCTTTACTTGTCTTATACTTGTAAAAAATTGTCTCCTTTACTTGCCAGCCTTAAATGAAGACATGGTGACTGAGGCAGGGGGGCTAGATATTCTGCTTTAATTATCAGAACATAGTTTTTGGGGATAATATCAAGAGACTTGAGTTTCCTTCAGCCACAGCAATAGCCTAAGTATCCCCTGCTTCTGCTTGCTACCTTGCACTGCATGCTCACTTGTGTTAATACCACTTTTGATGGAGTAACATGATGCCACTTGGCAAAAACAAACCAACAAAGGCATTGGAGAAGCAAGAATGCTGTTTTAAATCAGAATAAAATTCAAATCTACCTTGCATATCACCTTGAAGGTGCAGAAGCAGTTATAGTGGCACAGCTGAAAAACCAAGAAGGACTGCTCAGGATGGCTCCAATGGCCAAAAGAAACATGTTGCTATGCTGAAGTAGATAAGTACACTCAAATTGTTTGACTTTGGCATCTTAGTTTACAAGCATTTATATGTCAATGATGGACCTTAAAGAAGACAAATGAATAGCCAGGAAGGAGGACTCCCCATTTCAGCAGTAGTGGGCACTATACTAGTTCAAGATGTATGTGAAACTCACCCTTCAGTGTTAAAGAGTTGGCGAATGCAATTTTTCTGCCAGGACAGGGATTAACTTTTTGATGCATTTGTAAAATACCTGACACAGGAAGGGTGGGGTCTTCCTCTGATAGAAATGGCATGAAGAATAGAGCACTTCAGGAGACCTCACGGTCAGCCAGAGGAGCTTAATCTCATTAAAGGGACATGAGGATGATACACTGTGTAAGCTGATTAACGTTTACGCAGAGAACACTACTACTTGTATGAGGTTTTGAAAAAGGATGCCTATTTATAGTGTGAGGAAACTGAAAAAAAATAGCTTCTATTAAAAAAAACCCAACAGACCAAACACAAACGAGACAATAAAAGGTGTAAGAAAAACCGTATTTACACTATTGCAGAAGAGTTCTACAGTAATGCAAAACAGACCTCCCTCTTTGCCTTCACATACTGGATTTTTCTTTCTGGGTATTTCTCATAGATTGAGTGGTTTAATAGAATAGAAAACAAAAAGATAAACAGTCAAATTACTTCAGACATACTTAATTGAAACTTAATTTAATGCTTCTGAAAGGCACTGGATTTGCAACATCAGAAATTGAATTATTCATCTGCAGAACAAGAACTTTCTGTGCAGTACTGATGACATCTTTTCATCTAATCCTATGAACAGAACTCCACACAGAACAGCAGAAAATGTTTAGATGAGAAATACAGTTTTTTAATTTGGTATAACATCAGCTGGCACTTTTTTATTTGGGGCTGGTAGTAGTTGCTTAGGATCTGGACTGAAATGAGAAGCTTGTTTTTTATTTGGTTCTACAACATCCTTAGATCAACTCAAGTTCCTATGCCTGAGACAAGAAAAGCCATTTTGTTCACTGACTTAGTAATGTGTGTAATAACCTCCAGGAGACCTGGTGCAGCTTCAGCCAAACCTACCATTGTGGAAACAGAAATGTGAGGCTTGTGTGCCTCAGCTTAGCCACTGTGTACACTGGGGTATTTGGAGAAAACCAAATCAATTATGATAAAGCAAAAGCCAGGGACACTCTTACCAGCATGAGTGGAGGTCATGTCTCTATTGGCTTTTGTATGATCACCTTTTTTTGTCACAAAGATCTATGCCTATAGTCTGTATTTAATTTTTTTCTTCTACATTATTGTCTGGTATAAAATAGCCTGTATTTCCCATCCTTTGGCTATTTCCACCAAGTGGAGGAGGTTCCTGTTGCTGTCACCTACATCCTTTGTAAATCTGATTGGTAAATAAAATTCATCTTTGACAGTGTCTTACTTTGACTAAACCAAATGGCCAGAGTTGATGCCACATTTATGATTGTGCTTCAATGTTCTCATGAAAACATCCAAGCAAGAAGGATACTAATTTATGGACAGGGATAATTTACATATAAATGACTGGGCTTTTGTTCATAACAAATTTTAAGCATACCACAAGATTTAGGCAAGGTAAAATAGTCTGTTAGGAGTAAGAACTGTCACACAGATTATTGAAGCACACAAACATTTAGATAGGTAATTAAATTGTTTACCTTAATCAGGAAAAGCCTTGTGAAGCTTGGAGAATACCCTATTTTGTAGTCAAGATATAAAATGTTTTTTAATGGGAGTGAAGTTTATGAGGGGAAAAATATTTCCTCTGTGAAAGGATATTTGTGCAAGGAATTTCAATTGAGAGCAATTAACAACATTAACATTAACAACAAGTTCTCTAAGCATCCCTTTCTGTAGTGTTTTACCAGGGTGAAGGTAGTTCTGAAAAAAATAGCAGGAAAATTAATAGGAATATATGATCAATTTACTGAAATATGTAAGTGAAACCTGAAACATGCTTAATGCATATGGTTCAAGCGTGCCTGCTTTCAAATGTTCCATAGGGTCAAATTAACTACTGTGGTTTGCTGTCAGTGGCTGGCAGCAAGCATATTGCTCAGTACATCCAAATATGACATTTCAAATTGTTATTTCATCTATACAGAAAGGAGTGATTGTCACATCTCGATATATTTAGTATGGGGAGATTGATAAAAGTTCACTCTGCTGCTTTCAGAAATAATAGAATGTTATCGAATCAAGAGAGGCTCATGCAGGGTGTGCTATTGCTGCTGTAAATTAGAATTATAACCCATATGATGACAGGTCCATGGTGGAATGGTCTCTCTAATCTCACATTGTCTTTACTAAGCTGCTTTCCAGGATAGGTATGCATATTATGAAATATTTCTGTTCCTTGCACTTAATGTGTGAGTAAAGTATGTGCTAGTGCTCTCTGGGAGGCTCTAGAATCCATAAAGATGTAAAAAATATGCTGGATTGTAGTTTTATTAGACTGCCCAACACATGTTGAATAACAATTTATAAAACAGTATTTTCTTTTTCTTTTCAATGTTGACATTTTAGTTTTTTTTTTAAATTCCGAATTTAAAAAAAAAAGGAAAAGGAAAATTAATGTCATGACAGTATTCCACCCCCTTCTTTTTGTAAGAATATATACTTTATGATATTGAACTTTCTGCCACAGTCCATTTAAGTGCTTTTTGTCCCAGAATAATGTAGACCCTGTTGACCAATTTAATTTGAGGGTTTTTTTGCAAGGGGTATTTCATAGACATTAAGTTGCTACAAAGTTTATTAAAAGATTTTACCAAGTAGAACAGACAGATTGTTGTGCAGAGAAATTATAAATCCCTCCATAGCAGGGAAGGTGCAATATGAGCTCAAACCTTGGCAGACTAGACAGGATTCACATGCAAGATCGATCTTGAAATTCAAATGCAAAGTACATCTCATTTGTATCTGCTGTTCACAGAGCTACCTGTTGGCTGATCAGCCCTTGCTCTCCCTTTCCCCACTAAATGTCTCCCTTTCTGCGGTGCCTCAAATCAAATAGTCCAATAATACATCTGGGCAAATCCAATGATTCCCTGCTATGGGAAGGGGCAGTGCTACTTCCTTTCCCCTCCCCTCCCACGCCTCTGGTCTTGCCATCCCGTCATGTTCCCTCCTGTCTGCTGCAGGTTCAGCTCACCAATCCTAGAAAAAAACCCCTTTGCTTCTCTGGAGTTTTTTTTCTGGGTTACTGAGTGGAATTAGTTTGGTGCATGTCTTGTGAGTGCCGGGGCTCTCACAAGGGAGTGGTGAGTGTGTTTTAACAGCAGCAGGGTAGCAGCGGTGAGCTGCTAGATTGGCTCAGTTTGATTGTTGAATTTTATTTGAAGGCTACTCTGCTTCTTGCAGAGATTATGCACACATGAAGTTTTGCATTTCTCCTAACTGATATTGTATCTTCAGGTAATTTGACTTGGTTTTCCTAGGAGGGTCTGTTTCAACAGGAGACCTTGCAGCCGATAAAAAGCTGGCCACAGATAAGGTGTAGAAAACCTTCCAGACTTTGTCTAGAAAAGAAAGGATGCTGGAAATTCATGAGGTGAAAAATCATGCCACAACCATTTAAATGTGCTTTGACAGAGACGGTGAACTAGTGCATGTAGCTACACCAGAGAGGCAGCCAATGTCCCAATATCCACATCACTTTCCTGCTGGAATTCCTTGCACCCAAAGATGTCAGAGGGGGAGGGCAGCACAGCTGCCATTTGTCACTCATGGCCATGACTCTGGCAGGCAATTAGCTCTGGGCCTGTTCTGAGAGAGTGTTATTACCCTGGAGATGTGTCCATTTAGATTTTTGAAATGATCCTATTGTGGACAAAAAGCTGGGAACACTATTACTGGAAAGACGTTTCTTAGAAATTGAAAGAAAAGAAAAGAATGAGGATGGAAGACTTGCCACAATTAAATGTGAAGCAATCACAATTGTAAGGCATAATTAAAAACCCACCGAGTTCTAGCTAATATTTAAACTGATTACAACAGCTGAAAATGATAATGATTTTTCTACAGGAAAACTAAATATTTCCAGTATTGGTAAAAATATTTCTGTGTGAAACACTTCAGGCATGGACATTTTAGGCACTCAGGGATTATGCTGTGTATTTAGTTAATGCTTGGCTTTGAAGTGTATAAAATAATGATGGCAATCCTTTGCAGTCTTGAGCAAACTGGACTTCAAGGAGTGGAGAGTTCATTACTGCTTTTAGCCATTCTTAATGAGAGAGGTTCCCAGATCCCACATGTGTGCATGTGTATGTGTCCATCCATCTCTTGCTCTCAGTTACGTTGATTGATTTCAACAAAAGACATCAGAAGGGCAATTGCACAGAAATTAAGACCTTTTTATGAAAACAGTCATATATAAAATGCACTTGCTAAATGCAAACATAGAAAATTAGTTCAGCTGTTACTATCAGCTGTTACTTTCCCTATTCAGAATTCATATGTACAAGGGAAACAGGCTTTATCCTTAGGTAATTAGAGGTCATACCTTTTTAGACACCAGAAAGTCCAACCATGATGCACAAAGCTGCAGGAAACAAGGCTTCTGCTTTTCATATAATCAGTTGCTACATTACTGTAAAGACACAAAACCAGATATTTTGCTTTTCATGCAGCATCTTCTGCAATATTTGCATATTTCTGTGTGTTAGGAGTTAACCCTGGTATGCAGTTAAGCTAGAGTCAGTGCAACCTACTGAGAATACTTTGTTTTCAATTTGGTAATGAAAATTCCTGTCATAGCCATTTTCGTAGCTGAAGACTATGAATAAATGAAGCAGCATCCAAGTCTGCCACACCACACAGTAGAGGAACATATGAATGTGTCTGCCCCATAAAAACATAATTTATACAGGACAAAGGAACCTTTACAGGCTACAAAGCATGATATAAAAATTGGAGCTGCACCAGCTGCCTTTGGACTCCAGCACTGCAAATTGTCTAAACTGCATTTTGTAATTAAGCACCATTATCAAGCCACTGTTAAAAAAGATACATTGAAGGTCGGAAGCAAACACAGCAGCATGAAGCTCCTGAGAGCTGAATTTCCCTGCTAAGGAGCAGCGTGAATTGACCAGCATTACTACAACCAAAATTTTTACTGTATTCAAGCTAGCTAATTTAACTCTGTTTTGGGTATTTCTGTGCTATAATTTGTCACACAAACACTCTTGACTGAGTCCTGGTAAATAAATATAATCAGGTAGTACAGCCTATTTCAGGTATCAATTCAGTATCTTAACATTCCTGGATATACTGTGGATTAGAAAGGCTGGAACACAAAACCAGCAGAGACTTCTGATCGCCAGCAAATCAAGAAATGTCAACATGTTGTGGTGCTCTGGACAAAGGAGATGATTACATTCTTTTTAATCTGTAAGGATCATTTCACTGCAGTGAAATTTTCCTGCAGGAAGCTTATCAAAATTTCACATTGTGTAGAACTACTGATTTCTTTTTTACATTTAGAAAAGGTACAATCGGATTAAAGGTCTTCTTTTTATTTGTTCACAACTAGTTTTTAATGCATTTAAAACTTACAAACTGCAAACTTACCAACACATGTATTTTGATGAACTCTACTATAAAGGGCATGTATTTGATTTAATGTTACTTCAATTCAGTATTTGCATTTCCTCCATAACTTTTCATTTATAGTGCATTTATCGAGGAAAATATTTCACTGTGGATAATCAAAGAACTTAAAAGCATTTTATTGTAGTGAAACCAATGCAAAATGTATTTAGCAGCAGTCAGGATTTACAGAACAGGACAGTATAACAGAGCCAGGTTTATAAATATAACAAGTTTCATGTTGTGGAAGCATTTCCTAGTACCTAAGGCTTGCCTGAAGCCCCAGCCCCTCCTGACATCTGACAGAGTGTTCACTACTCATTTCTGCCCCATAAAGAAAAATGGCAAGTCCTCTTAGTCAAGTGTCTAGTCAAGTTCCCAATTTGCATCAATTTAGGTAATTCTAACGAATCTTTATTGACACAGAAGAAAGAATATGCTGGTGATTATAGCCACAGGCTATTTCTTTGATCTTCAGAAGTCACTTAAAGGCAGAATTGCTAAAAAAATGTAGTAATCAGTCAGTAGGATTTCCAGGGCCTGTTTGCCATAGACAACAATATAAATGAGGCACCTGATGCTTTCAAAAATCCTGTCTACATGTCTTTGGCCAAGTTCAACCTGCAGAGCAGTTGCACTCCAGGGTTCTACATCTTGTGTGCACAGATTTTCTTCCCATGGAAACCAAGGTGTAGGGTGGGGAGAGGGAGAAGTTCCCTCCCTCAAGTCAGAGGTTGCACTTGGATACAGCTGACGCACTGGGAAGCACCCATGCAGCATTTGATGCAACTCCAAATATCAGCACAGTTTAAAGCTTCCAAACAAAGTGTTAAATTATGTTAAAAAAATCAAGCTCCTTATTGCTCTGGGACTTGTTTCCCCATCAGTAAGACAGAGAAAATAATTTTCTCACATGGCTATTATAAAGAAAAATACATAAACAACATTGCAGAGCTCAGAAGCCATATAGACACCAACCAAGAAGCATGTGAATCCATCTGTGCAGGGACTGTATTACTGACAAGGGAAGAGAAGGTGCTGTTAGTCCTGCTATTAATGCAGCTTTATGCAGAATGCAAATCCCCATTCACAGGGCAGTAATACTCTTCTCTGGGATCTGAGCAATAGATGGAATCTTCCTGTTCTGGTGTCACTAACAGGCTGCCTCTGACATGTTTTCCATCCCCAGTGGCTATATAAATTCTCACCAACAACTGCATACAAACATTTGATCTTGGATTTTCATTTTTCCAAAATAACATCCAACTTACTCCCAGTAAGCACTATGGATAAACTCCACATTTCCCCTGAACTGTGGGAGTTATTTATAGTGATAAATGAGAGGATTTTTGAGAACACCGTCTCTATAGAAACTAGTGGTGGACTAGACCAAAGAGGTTTCTTAGAGGAAATTCCCTGCTCTTCTGTTTTTGTAGATGGTGCCAGAAAGAGCTTGAGCTCCTTGTTGGCCGGGAGGGCTGGATGCATTTGGCATATTTGGTATTATTAACTTCTCTTCCATGAGTCAAAATGTAAACATTTGCAATTGACTGTATTTACTTACATAAAAAGTAATTTTCTCAATTGTATTTCAACTGGCTCCATTTGTTCACATTACTTACATTCCAAAAACAGAAGGGGAGTTCCAGCACACACACACAAAATTGCACTAAGATGGCACTAAGGTTGCTGACTCTCATGCCTAAATAACACAAAACCTAAAAGTACAGGAAATCCTGAGTTGAGGCTCTTTTACAAACTTTAGACATAATTTCCTTTTTCATACATAATACTTCCTTCAGTGCTGGTGGAATCAATTTGTGGCTACCTGTTCTGGCATTGGGACAATGATGTGGCAGCAGAATACAGCAAATCTGTGCAGACCCATTTCATTTCCACTTATATGTGTGGTATTACTATAAGACCAAAGCTTTTAAAAGCAAGTAGGGATTTTGAGTACTTAAAGCTGAGATGTCTGAAGTGGTTTCATTTCTGGAGACTGCTGCCAGAAGAAAAACTGTAAATCATTTAAAAAATTGGAAAATCCTACATGGGGTGGGAATCCTGTTAAGAGATGCAGTCTCAGGTATTGCCAGTCATGGTCAAATTGCTTGCTGTATAGAGATTTTAACAACTTTCCAATGCCTATATAATTCACTTTTCTCAAGGCACCTCATGAAATCCAAGTCTTACAATAAACATCAGTCTTTCCCTGAAGGGAACTCCTGCTGTGAAAGATAATAGTAAATTGCATTAGCATGTTTCCTGTAGCCAAAAGGGTATGCACTACGGGTGCAAACATTAAAAGCCCCTCACCTACTGAGGTGCTATCAGTTTGGGAGGCTGGTTCCATGCTTTGAGACCTTGCCAGTGAATTGAGCTTGCTGCTGGGAAAGGAAGCAATAAATGTTTAGATGCTGATAGCAACATTCCTCACTGTTTTAGAGCAGGAAGTTAACGAGCAACTTGTAGCTAGAACAGCAAGGAGTGTCCCAGTAGTCATTCTGGATTTGGTTACTGCCTGGAACTTGCCCAGTATATCAAGGACAGTGATGCAACATGTAAGAACCACCATCTTGTGTTTTTTCACTCTCACCTGCCAAATCTCCCCCACGCTCCACAAAACCCCTCCTTTGGCACTGCTCTGGCACCAAAAACATGACAGCAGAGCTATAAAAGACACCCATTACTTTGGCATCTTGAGATGTTTTACAACATATTTAACCATATCTTCTAGTCTCAAATAGCACTAAGTTTTCAAGGCTTTCCTTAACAATAAAACCTCATTTATAGAATGACAAAACCAAACCTGATTAACTAGATAACTATAAAAATTATATATACACTGAAAGCATTCTGTTCAGACAGAGTTGCAACTTCCTTGATGAGATCAGTGGTCCATAATGAAGTTATTTTCATTTCATATTTCACCTAAGATGATGCAGCACTGCAGCTGAAGGAGTGGAACAAGTGGTATACCCCAGTCAGTCAGTGGCGTGTACCCACTCTGGTTCCTTCACATCATACCTAACAAAATCACAGCTGCAAGGTAAGTCAGTTCAACTGGCTAATCCAGTGGAAAACTAACTCTGAATAAAAAAAGGAATAGCTTCTCAGTGGGTCAGTACCCTGCATCAGGTCCCTCTGAGGCTGCATGGCTTAGATCTGGTAGCAATGACTGAGGGAGACAAGGGCAAAGCAGGGCCACGTTTTCCACCATCTGCCATCAGTAGAATCCCCTACCTATAGCATGAAAACTCATCCTCAGACTAACTGGAGAGGACTGTGCAGTTTGGGGTAGGAATGGCTGGCATTCTCCTCTCTGTGCACAAGTGAGAGCAGTGGACCACAAGGCAAACAGAACAGAGTGCCACCATGCCCTTACCTGTCACGCTGAAAGCAGGCTGTGACAGACTGTGGCAGACTGCTGAGAAGAGCCGGTCTCAGGCTGGCAGGCCTTAATTAAGTCAGCAGCAGGAAACGGCTACAACAAGGCCTAAACACCTGAGGGATTTAAAAATAGGCATTGTCACTTCACATTGTCTCAAGAAGCATATTTAAAATTAGGATGGAATTTAGAAAAACATCGTCAGGAGCCATCCTATCCCATCCTGATTAGGAGCTGAGCAGATGTGCTGAAATTCCTGCCATGTGTAGTTTCATTCATCATAGATCTTTTCAGCAGTTTGGCTTATATGTGAAGAAGAAACATGTACTGATGTCCACCCTTGAAAAAAAAATGAGGAAGGCATTTCACCTTTGTCATCACTGGTTGGCTACTTGTCCTAGACAGTCATTAGAGGCCACACTGAGAAATACCTCGTGTCATTCTTTTTCCTTACTTTGCACATCTACATTCAATGAAATTGATTGTGCTCCATAAGACACTAACTTCTTCCTTTTGACAGGAAAGGGAACTTAGGATGATTAGCTCAGGTGCAGGTGTCAGTTTCTGACAGCAGAAGTTACGTGAGATCCATCTCATGTGAGGAGCTGTCACATTCTGTCCAGCTGTAGATGATGACATAACATGGTACTATGATCCAAATATTCAGGAGTTAAATGTACTGTGACTCAGAATTACTTGGTTATGCTACTTCTGTCACCCTATTTCCTTAGAGGCTTTCCCTACCTAGTTAACCTCGTATCAATCTCAATGTGTCAAAGCAAAGCTACAGGAAATTCATATCTCCCTTAACTCAGCACTGTAAAGGAAGAGATGGACTTTATTTTCTGGATTTCAGTAACAAAATTTTGGCAATAAAGGATCTTAGCAATTAATTTCAGTAACCTTTCTCAACTTGCTTTGTTCAATTTAGTTCTCAAAGATTGAGGAAGCTGAATGGCTACTGTTTTCCTAGGCATCTTGGTGAATCTCATCATCAGGAAATCGTTACCCTAATATTTATATGGAATGGCCTCTCATATAGTTTAAATCTGCACATTCCTTTTACAGTTTCCTTTACAGCAGTAAAAGAATCTTCCCCTTTCTTGGTACTTAGGTACTCCAAAGATTTTATGCCACAACTGTACCATGCTGGGTACTTGGTGATTTAGGGGTATCTGTGTGGATCTCTTTGCAAGATAAGCCAGTATGCCACAAAAGTACTACTTGGAAAAATCCTCCCTAAAAAAAATTGACTTAAAAGAAATCACTTTTTAATTTGCAATCATAGATGCTTTGACCTATGCAGAACTTATCAGTATCCTGGAGCTTTTACCATTAGACTGGGTTTAGAATCCTTTCTTCATACCAGCTATTGGTAAAGGAGAACAGCTCAGGTGCTGCTTCAGATTTGCCCTGTGCTGAGCCTTCAACATTCTTCTTCAGTTTTCAAGTGTATACAAGATGCACTCTCTCTTAATTTTTTTAAAGCAGTATGAAAAAATTCAGAAGTCAAACTCAACTGATAAGTCAAGGGAAACAAAAAAAGGGCTCAAATACACAAAAGACTTGCTTCATCTTGACAAGCAGAAGCTGTGCATCAGCTGAGCACTCAATATCCAGACTCTTAGACCATAATAAATGCAGTGGAAAAAGCAGTGGCATGGGGCTCTGAGGTCTTGACAACTGACAGTATATTTGATATTTGTCTTAAAATCTCTGCCGCTGGTTTAAATTCAGTATCTAGTTTAGATAACATGTAAGTGAAGTGAATTGACTTTATAGTTACAGAAAAATACTTGAATATATTGCAAAATAACTCTAAAACTCAGAAACGGGAAGAAAAATCTCCACTTTCTCCCCACCTGTCTTTCAGTCTTGCAAATTTTGCATCACTTTCCTGATTTTGGGACACCCAGTTTGAGATCTCTGAATGGCTGGAGTTATTCATATGGCAGTAAGTAAAGCTATTTTATAATAAATAAAAAAATGTCCTTTTTAATGAAAACAACACTTTCAAAGTAGCTTAATTTCACCTTCTTACAAGAGCTCTGGTATGAAACTTGACACTGCAATGACAGCAAACCCATGAGTTTTTCCCTGATGACCATAAAAAGAACTGTTTCTCCAAATTTTAATGGACATTATAAAATAGACAGGACTGAATGCACACGTCTGCATGTTGCAGAAGTTGTCCAACATTTCCCATTATGAGACTCTGTTTCTAGTTATTTCTAACTTTGCCAAAGTTTAATTATTTGCACTGAATTTTTCCACACTGAGCATCTGCACAAGGCTGAATTTGACAAACAACTTGGTCATTTCTGAGATAAAGACTAAGGGAAGATATAGGTTTCTTTCTTTTGGTAAAAACACAGCAGCATTCTGGGGAACATTTTTGGGGCTACTACCACTTGTAGAGTGGCTTAAAATTGGGTGAAGGTTTGCCTTTGTGTCAAAGATGTACTTCTCTCCATCTCTTAATAGAATTTATTAAGTTTGGCTAAGTTCTAATCCTTTGGGGAAAAAGAGGAAAGAAAAAAGGCAGTTCACACATGCTCAGTACAAAAGTCTCAGGTGTCAGCACTTGCATTTCTCAAAGATTCTGTAATTATATAACATGTTCCAGACTGAGGCTGAGCAGGATTTTCCTTGCAGCCACAGCTCTATGTCATACTGGGCTGCAGTCCAAATCGGAGCGCAGAAGCTCTATTTCTTCCACCTACTCCAAACAGGAAGTGAGAAGGAGGAAGCTGCACTATTTAAAAGAAGAGCTCGCAAAAAGCTGATCTGCCTGGAGATGAGGAGCAGACAGGAACCGGACACCAGAACACTGAGACAGAGTGAAAAAGGAGGGAACTGAGACATTTATGGCGATAGAGACAGTAAACTGCACTTGTAAATTAAGAAGAGAGTCAGAGCCAGCAAGAATGAAAAATGTTAAGAGAAAAAAAGTTGCTAAAACATTGGAAGCTAGGAGAATGACTGAAGGAACCATTGGATGAAAGAGTGGTGCTGGGCAATCTACAGAGAAATTTATGATTGAGAAGGAAAGTGGTCAGGAGAGACAGAATAGATTAGAAGTTAGAAAGGAAAGAGCGGAAGGAACCAAATGTGCAGAGAAATAGAAATGGAGATGGAATGAGGACTGTGGTTAATGAGAAAAGAAGACTGAGGCAGTGACTGGTAAAGGCAGAAATGGTTATGCTTTGAAGGAATAAATTCAAGCATGTGTGTCTTGTGGATTAGTGTTCAGTCTGGACCTTGTATTGGAGCCCTAGAACCTTGACTTCAACAATGCTGTCATTGTTCAAAGTTAGGTTAGAAACTGTCCATTCAATATTTTTTTTTTGGCACCCATATAGTACAGAAAATATTCCTAGTTATTCTGTTTAAATGTCAGGAGATTATGCAAGGTATCTACATTTTCCTAACTCATTGATAAAATCTGCACATTTAGGCATGACAGCTGGAAAATGTGGGAGAATTTTTTCCTAGCATGAAACAAAGAAAAAAAGAAATTTACCTACATATGGAAATGCAACAACATTTTTAAGACACCAAAGCAAGGATTTATAATTTAGGAAATGGAACAACTAAAGCTATACAGTCATGGAGACTCTATGTTTGCTCTTTTGTGTTTAGGTGGACACAATTGCACAATGACTTATCTATTTAATTTATTTTACCATGGTACTACACACCTTCTTCCTCAAAATCCCTGTGTAGTTCTTTGCAAGCCATCTCCACCAAAAGCTTTTTATAGGTGGCGCCTCTTTTTCTGGGTGCCTCACTCACCTGGCTTACAATGATCTGGCTTACAGAAGTGTCATGCAACTTGGTAAATTACAACTTAAATAAATACACTGCTATGTTATGGCTCAAGATCGTGCACCTTGAAGAGAACACCGAAAACTACAGAACAGTTTTAACCTCACCTCTGTAGAAATCAGGAGTAGCAATATCACTTTAAGTTCTAGAAATGTACCATAATATTTTACATACTCATATTTGTGAGGCACTCAGTACAGTGACAAGAATTACTGGAAATATCAGAAGGCAATTAATCATTCTGTTGTTATATGAGATTTTAATATTATGAAATAAACAAGGCAAAGAGTCTCATACTGAACAAGTACAAGAAATAAAAAAAAAAAAGCCTAGATATTTTCTTAAAAATACCTGCCACCCCTGCGTGCTGACTGATGCTTGGATCTTGAAGACAATAGCCCTATATGAGTATGTGACTAAAGGGAGATGAGTAAAGTTTGCATACAACCTGACTTCTGGCATTTCTTACGTTTTGATTATTGGACTTTGAAGTTTTAATATAATTCTGAAAGTCTGTAATTCAATAAGTCTTATACATATCCTTAGGAATCCTCCATGTTATAATTGCCAGTATCACCAAACCCCCAAGATGGCATTGTTAGTTTTGTTTTACAAAACTGTTTGAAAACAAACATACTTTTTTTTTCTTGAAATGCTGTATGCAGTTGAAATGCTTCAAAACCTTTCTCTACTCTCCTTTCTGTTTTCACCTCTCTCCTTCATTTTTTACAAGTGCCTTCTTCAAAAACTGCAGGACTAGCTCTGGCTCAAGCAGCTGCAGAAACAGCTTGGCTTCAGACATTTACCACAGCAGATTTGCTTAATCAAACAACCATCAGAGCAGCTTTGTTCCAAGTAGTTGCCAAAAGCCTGTCATGCTACAACTTCAAAAAGCTGCTCCAGCAGCTTTGCTGCTCACCAGAGATGCTCATCATGCATGGAGGTGACATCATGCATTTCTAAGTAGGAAATCCAGTGATATTAATGTTCAGTATATTGATACAGTTTTACCTGTCTAATTAGGGTATTTTTAGTAATGAATGCATTACTTTAGAGTCCATAGCCACTTTATCTAGTTTATATCTTTCACAATAGAGGTGTTACTTTGTCCTAGATACTTTCTGTGGTTGGCCTCTGTCCAAACATGAGTTATTTCAGAGTCTGAAGAAAACTCTTCCAGCAACTTTAAACACAAACCCATCAGAATCAAAGACTAAGAAGCCTGCTGTATGGTCATTGCATTCAGGTCCTCACCAACACCTGCCAGATTTTTGTGTTTTCAATAGATTTTTTGTTTCACCTGAATTAAAGCCTTAAGCGAAAGCAACTCTACGATTTCCTGAGGCAAACCTACTCCAGAGGGTCAGTACCCCTACCTTTACGAGTTTATCTTATCTCCATGGACTCATAGAACAATGAACATTTTTCTCTAAAACACTTGTCTCTAGAAATTTTCTCTCCTTTAGAGACACAGCAACAGTTCTTTGACTCTAGGTTTACTGAATGTGTTGTTGTTTTGGTTTGCAGCTTTTGTCACTGCTGTCCTCACTTGTCCTGAGTGGTTGACTCCTTTCTTGAAGAGCAATGCCCAGAGCTGGACACTGTAGTCCATCTGAGACCTTGACAGCTGAGAGAAGAGTGGAGGGATCACCCTCTGTGATTTGTAGGCTGTGGTCCTCTTAAAAGGACTCTGCACATAGTTAGAGCTAGAGAGGATAAGTACTGTATCCTAAATGTCACAGGGGCCTAAATCACACTTGGGAATACTCAGTAAGTATGCAGGATTATATTGTCACCTAATATGATTGAATTTTGAACATACAAGGAGTTCTGGTAAGTAGAAATATTTGTAACTTTAAAAAAAATGTACACAACAATTTCTCTTAGTGGCATAACTATTTGAGAAATCAAGCACTGATCTGTTCCTGTGAACCTACTCATTCTGGAAGTTTAGAAATTGCAGCTAAACCATAGCAGCTAAATCTTCAGGTTTAATTCAAAGAGATCTGTGTTAACTTTGCTAAAATACTCATTATTTCTCAATTTTCTGTCAAGCTTTTTGCAAATGCATTAGATGCCTTAGCTTCTTTTGGTAGTAACACTTCTTGAGTGCAAAATACCATCCCAAAATGGATAACACTTCTGCTCACTTCAAACTTTCCTTCTGCTCACTCCTGCCTTTCAATATTCCTCCTTCCCTTCATTATTTAAAAGACAGTCTTGGTAGAAAATTCTCTTCAAGCTTCTATTTTTCACTTAATGTATGGATGACCACATTTCTATGTGTTTTGTGTTCCACTTGGGAACTTAAATCCCTTTGGAATAAGATATGATAGAACCATGGAATCATCAAAGTTGGAAGAGACTCTCAAAGTCATTCAGTCCAGCTGAGAACCCAGCACTGCCACTGTGACTCCTAAACAAATTCACCCAGCTCCACATCCAGACACCTCTTAAACACCTCCAGGGTGGTCACTCCACTACCTCCTGAGCAGCATAGGTTGATCACCCTGACAGCGAAAAATTGTTTTCTAATATCTAATCTGAATCTCCCCTGCCTCAGCTTAAGGCAATTTCCTCTGGTCCTCCCACTGCAGGCACAGCAGAAAAGACTGGTCCCCACTGCATTAGAACCTCCTTTCAGGCAGATGTAGAGAGCAATGAGATCCCCCTTGAGCCCCCTCTTCTCCAGGCTAAACACCCCCAGCTCCTTCAGCAGCTCCTCAGAGGACACTTTTTCTAGACCCTTCATGACCCTTGCTGCTCCTCTCTGGACAATGTAAGATATTGGTACAGTATTATTATAGTTAAGCGCTGCATTTTAGAACTGAAATACAAGTCTATTCCTCACTTGTTGCTGAGGATTTGTAGCATTACAAAATTGTAGCATAAGATATTTGCTGGTCTCTAATTACTGTGCTCTTTTACAAGTAGTAAAAGAATAAATAGTAAGATTTAAGTAAGATCTTACAATGAATCATATGGATGGTGGAAAACATTAAAACTATATCTTATTATTATAATTTAATACTACTGTAGTGATCAGGATCCTGTTGTGCAAGAATTGTGCAAACACACAGTAAAAGGCCAACCTTATTCTGAAAAATAACAGCATAGCTGGGTACAGTCTTTTTCCTTCTTTCTATCATTATTTCCATTTTAACAGATGAAGAAGTCACAGCATGAAAGCAAGTTACTTGCAGATCAGAGAAATGTGCAAGAGAGAGATTTTGAATCCTGAACCACTGAGTCAAGACCAGCTCTTTAACTGCAATTCACCTGCACAATGTACAGCAACAGCAAAGCAAGATTTAAAAAACTCAGACCTTCCATTTTTATAATTTTATAACTTCCTATCAAATACCATCCCTAAACTAACATGAAGACTAAAGAGCAAAGACAGAGTAAGAGTATAATAGAATATATTCCAATTTTACTGAAGTCCTAGCAGTCCACCCTGGCCTGGGAAAAGCCTTATCTCAGAACAATGAGTTATAAACCAATCTTTAGACCAATAGATAAATTAGTCGTTCTATGGTATTACATCTGCAGAAATCACCATGACTGTGTGTGTCTGGTAAACTTCATATCAGCTGTGCTGATTAATTTGAATAGAAATAAATCAAATGGAGTTTAACTGAGAAATAATTATGACAATTGGATTGCATGGCAACAGACTGGGATCTGAAACTTGATAAAGCATATTGAAGTACAGCTACTACAGAACAGTCAGTGGCTAGGATTCTGCTCAATCTGCAGCTCGTGGTTGATGGCCTCTAGCCCATGTTGTTAGCCAGTGTTTTGATCTTCTGCAGTTTTTCCACACCAATTGATTCCCAGAAGTTGTACTCCTTGCCAAAATACCACATCTGTGGAGTTCAGCCAGTTATGAAAGGATTGTGTCAAGCTGACATCTGAGAATAGTGAAAAATGGTGGTTATCTTCTGGGTAAAGTGCCTTCTTTTGACAAGCTGCCTTTTTCCTGTCTTTTGGTCCCTGAGAATTTGAAAATTGCTGTTAGGTAAGAAAACTACACTCATGTAATGATGTTTTCAGGTTTGTTCCTGAGAAAAACTCAAGTCTGATGCCTTTTCCCACAGCATGCTTCTTCCCTTCAAGGAGATAGTGTCTGATTACAAAATCCCAGCAATGTGTTTCTCCCAAAGGAACAGGTAATCTAGAGATTTATCCTTTTCTCTGAGTCCACTCACGTTGGCTCCAGCCCTCTGAGCCAGCCACCACCTGTTGTGGTTGGAAAGGACCAGCAGCAGGGTCTCTGACTGGCATGCTAATTCACAGCAGAGCCACACTAGTTTAGAGCAACTGAGGATGTGTGTAAGGTGGATGCAGGTCTCAGAGGGCCATCAGTGGAGGACTGCAGGGGACCTGTAAGCAGTGGACAGAGGGAGAAAATGATGGGAATGTGCCTGCCTTACAAGCAAACACCTCACAGCAAAATTACTCAGAGGTGAATTTTCAGGCACTAAGGGACAGAAGCAAGAAAATCAATGTAAGTTAATGGCCTAAAGGTTCTGCTCCCTCTCAGTTTTATTTTTTCCGTTTAACGCTGCCTACTTTGAATGCATATGACACTATTATATCTTCTGTGTTTTTTTTAAGGTGTGTGGATGCTATGAGCTAAATCCCTGGGGAATAGTCATGGATCTGATCTAAGTGTCATATACTAGCCCTGAGTTAGATGCCTTCAATACCCAAGGACCCAGAGCATTCTGAGCAGAAAGCCAACAAGGTCAACAAAAAATAGTAAGTGTATGGAGACCAATGTTTCTGAAGGATTTAAATACTTAAACCCGATCTACAGCAAGAAACTTCCTTCTCTTGGTTATTACTAACTACCTTGAATCATGGTTGGGCTCGCACTTTTCAAGGAGGGGCCTAGGCAAGATCTCAGTTTTATCCAATAGCTCAGTGGTTAGTTTGAGGACAGATAAAGAGCCATAATTCCTCTTGTTGAAGCTGCTTTACTTCACTGAGAATAATTAAATATTCATTAGGCAAAAGAGAGAGCAATACTTTATTGCCTAACATTTGAGGCACTCAGCTACAAGAAAGAGGCCTCAGTGCCTGTGTCAATGAAATTTTAAGTATCCCATATTAAGTAATCATGAGGGTAGGGACTGGGATTCAGTCCTCTCTTTACTTAGGTGGGAGAGCTAACCACTGTGCAGTATTATAACATTAGGTTTTATATTCCTTTGGTTTTTTCCTTGCACTTTCTCTGTTTTAGCAAATATTTCGCTACACTATGCACTGTGGAAAGGTACAGTAAGAACGGATGTTGAATGCCCTTGCTCTGGAAAGCAGACTATGCCTAAAGTTAAAAGGATCTTGGAAAATGTGAAATACCTGTTAAAAAGATAGAAGCATGAACAAAAGAGATAGTGTCATCCATGTCTCAGTTCAACTCTTCAGCTGATAAGTAAAGAGACAGGAAGAGTAATGGCAGATCCCTGGCCATGTTTCCTTTTATAGCCCATCCAATATGTCTGTACTCAAGAGTGTTTTCTGGATCGAATTTTGAATGCAAGATAAGGGATAGAGTATCTTCCTCAAGAAATACAATGCTCAGACATCAACCCTCCCAGTTTCATTAATTTAGCCACTTAGCAAATATCATCTATTAAAACCCATGGACTGAGAGATTTTATATGCCTCCAGGCAAAGAGGCATCCAAGTAGGACTTTGAGTGCCTATATTTGGGGTTCGGACACCTAAATATTCCTGAGGATCCAGGATCCACTATATACCCTAGATTTGATCATAAATGTCTAGTGGATACACTTTTGCTTGCTTGACTTCAGTATATTTTCTTTGCTTGACTTTAATATATTTATCTTTTAAAGCTATGTAGTTTTGTCAGATCATTTCTGAGAGCCAAAGACTGAATAGGTGTTTTTAATTCAGTGACTAGGTAAAAAAAATAGCTTGAGGAAAATGATAGGTTGTCCTGCTTAGTAGTTGGAGTGTTGACTTAGCAATATGGTTTCTCTTGTTATTATTTTGACAATCCTTGCTAAGCTTCAGTAGTATGTGTGTATCACCTTCTGTAATGGTCTCCCAGCCTAAAAATTTTGAGTTGCTGTGATAATGTATTTCATAAAGGGAGAGACATTTTCAGCTTGAACAGGGTGATTGTACAAGGTTGGAAGCACTGTAGAAAATCAGTGTACTTCTAATTTCATCAGAACTATTTTCATTGGGCTTTTAAAAAATTGGATGCTTTATTTTAATGATGAGTTAGCACACATCTAGCAAGTCCATACCCTAACTCTGTTTTGATTAGAAATAGATTTGGACAGTGCATTGGACTATCATTCAACTGTCCTTGTGTTTGCACCAATCAGCTCAGCTCTTGTACAAAGAACCTATTATCTAAGTGAGAAAACAGGGCATCAGGGAAATTCACAGATACAAAATAAGCTGATATAACTGGTTTTATGTGAATATAAGGATCTGCCTACATGGTTAAGTGGAACCAAAATAACAAAATGGCTCATATATTATACTGTCGGTTATAGTAGTTCAGATTTTCACGAGTGCTATAATTTTAGAACAACAGTTCTCAATTTTGAAAGAACTTCGATTTTAAAAGTGCATTTTTTAGAAAGAGGGCAATCTTTCCTGAATAAAAGTACTCACAGACAGTCAAAGTCCAGCATTTAAACAAGGCCAAATTAGTTTCTCATATATTTGGCATTAGCTGTTTATATGAATTTAAAGTGACACTTTGAGTACAGTACTCAGAAAAGGCTGCTCCTAAAAACTCTCCAGCAGTCCTCTGCCTTCGGACTGACAGTGTCTATACTCCAAAGTGTAAAGCTGTTCTCTACCTGGAATGTTTGAAAAGTGAAATGGACAAAAAAAAATGTTCAGATAACACTAAAATATCACTGATAGTAAAGTGGGAAGATGCAAGCAAGTCTTTAATAGCAGAACATGATCTGTTGGTGGTAAGCCAAAAACCCCAAAATATTTGAGCTATTTTTAATTTTGTGTTAAAATAGAAACTTTAAAAAAATCTGTATTTTAAAACCACTTTATTTCTGCTTGCTGTGTAATTAGAAAGATTTCAAATAAATCTTGGTTTTGAAAAATTTCTTGGGTGACTGAGATGAAATGGGTGTGGACTTTGGCCATTAATCATAGAGTTTAATTTTTCACCAGAGCATCTTTTCATACAAATATTTGAGCTGAATAAGCATGTGAAGCAAAAGGAATTTGAAGCTGACTAAAATTATTTCCTCTTTCAATGAAGTGCATTCCTCTTGCCCAGTTGCTCATACTACAAAATGAATCACCATTTTTTAGGGCAATTGAGAGCAGACTTTCTCCTTTAAATATGCAAAAAAAATAAGTGTCCCAAATATTCTCCTGTAGAATGCCTCTTCTGTGGCGGGAGGGAAATCGTCATCCTATGTATGCCACAGAGCAGCAACAGAGAGATACAACCTGGGTTCACTAACCTCAGCAAACACTGCCTTGCCTGAGCTTGCACCTGCAGCCATATCAAGTTACTCTCAGGAAAATACGTTCTTAACTTTAGGAATGTGCATATTTTCCACTGTCTGCTGCAGAACTTGAGTATATGTTAATGAAACTCTTTGCACAGGGGTGATTTCCTGAAATGGGACTAAAATCTATTATCAGGAGTTACAAGTTCCACAAGTTCCAGCTCTGCGCAACCTTGAAAGTGTTGCAAGAGGCACTTGTGACAATCGCCCAGGCTGCTTCTTCTTTCATTAATCAAACAGACCCTATGGCTCAGAAAAGTGAGGACACTCTGCAGTTGGAGGAACTACCTTCCAGGAGCAGGGGGAAGAGACTGAATGCTTCAGATAATTCAAGGTATGACATCAACTCTTGTAAAAATGGTGTGTGTGGTTAACCCTATACTATTTGTCAAATTCCAGCATAGTCAGGTACAAGAATTACAGCATAGTCAAGGCTCAACCAGTAATTTGCAACCTGTCCTTGGTCTTAGATGCAGTTGTGTCATTTTCTATAATAAGTGGGAACAACCCTACCTAGAGCAGTGAATGCTTTTATTAATAGAGAACCAAGTGCTTTTGTAGCAAACTGCGTTAGGAATATCTCCAAGGAAACAATGGGTTTGGTTCCTATTTGCACAGCATATCTTAGAGCTGAGTCTGTTTGGTGACTGATAATGGTTATCACAACTATCAGCTGTAGAGAGGGATTGGGACATCCTTCCTGCTCCATTAGCAGCTCAAGAGAATGACAATGCTCCTGGGCTGTGCTGCCAGTCATAGGGAGAACCATGGACACGGGTTCCCAATTTCATGAGGAACTTTATTCACACATCTGCTGGAAGTCCTGCTTGCTGAAAACTCAGAGGGACCACACGATGTTTAGTGTAATTTATAAATTAAGACTGCAACAATCTGCAGGGCCTACCTGGAGACATGGAAAGGAAGAACAACCCCAGGTACTCTTCTCCCTTTCCTATCAAATGGTGGAACAACTCTACAGAGGCACCTTCATGGGCTATGGAAGCAAAGGTGCAACTTGCTGATGTATGAGGGAGCTGTGTTATCAAGTTAAGACTTCACCTGACAGTATTTTATCACAGAGAAAATCCCTACATGGACCCTGGTATATTAGAGAGCATATAGAAATATCACTGAACTTACATGGTTCCTTCCATGTCAAGCATATACTTCTTGAATTGGGCTTATTTTCACCTAGGAATATTTATCTTTGTGCATTTTAAAACTATACATAGACAGGCTTTAAACACAACACCAACATACAGTAATAATGTATGTTTGTTTCGAGGTGTTTGGGAAGCTGTTGCTGTTTGCTAGCTTAAAATTTTCTCTTCTTTTAGTAGATGTTGAGGTAATTCTTTATACTGCCATGCCAATCTCTATTTTGGGGCACTGAAAGTTGTGGTTCATAGTAATGTTTTGAAACTTTCAATTAGATTTTCAGATATAACTAGGCCTAGGGGTGAACTCAGGAAGAGGCATGTTTTAAAGACCTTCTCACCCCAGGATTGCAACATTTTGTGATAATTCAGTTTTTTAAAAACTGATATAAACCCAAAAAATTAGACTTGAATGCATCTAATATAGACAACTAAGCAGCATGATTGTTGCCAGCTGTGAGACTCAAGTATAAAAGTGATATGAGACCTCAGGCCCCAAGCCAGGGGAAGCTGAAAAGATTTGCAGATGTGGTGTGGTCATTCTCTGTTGACGTTGGTGGTCAGGCTGTTATCACAGCACTGCTCCCACAGCTGTCATTGGAGTGATGCTGGCAAAGCCTTTGCTGGAAGACATCTGCCTTGCTCTTCTGACTGGAGTTTAAATGCCCTGATGACAGCTGAACAGAAAGTGAAGAAAAAGGGAAGACAATAGAAATCCCAAAGAAATATTGAAGATATAAATGGAAGCAACTATGGTAACTACTGTAAAGATTCAGACCAGAATTTCAGAGGAGTTAGGAAATGCAGCTACAGAGACAACATTTTTTTATTTCAGTGGCAGTTCTGTAAACCTGGGATTAGGTTAAGTGACTATGTATTTATACCAATGCAATCACAATCTGCCTTGGATGCCTAAAGCAAGTTCATTTCACCTTCCTGGTCTATTTATGCTGCCATTACTCTTCACAACAGCATGCCATGATCACACAGCCTACACATGACATTTTATGTCAGTGCTACAGAAGAAGTTGACCACTTTTTACAAATGTTGAGAGAAGAGAGGTTGCTTTCAGTGTACTTTGATGTCGGTGCACCATTTTTCATTGAAAGTACAGCAACGATGCATTGATTTTTATCTCTAAGAAACATCCACTGTTCTGGCAGTTAAAAAGTAAAAAGAAACTATTCCAACATACAAAAAAATGGTATTTTTGTTAAGAACATCAGGTCTATTTCTTCCCATTATTCTGGATGCTAAGCCTTCCTTTCATGTAAATTAGTCTCAGTAGACAAGATGTAACTGGCATGTATTTGTTCTAAAGACTTGGAACATAACAAATCCTTTAAGAGCACATACATAAGCTAGATGAACTCAGAGAAATACCAACCGTTCTTCTAGACTGCCAAAATCATGAACAGACTGAGGCATTGCTCAAATATGACAACTGGCAACACCTCACATGCCAAATTGAACAGCCACCCTCCACACACACTTTTCAGGTGCAAGAGGTGAAGTTGCAGCCCAAAGCTCAGCTCTCTGCTGCAAGTGAATTGAGTACTAATGCAACAAAAGCTCAGCTCTCTCCTCTGCCCTTACAGCTCAGCTATTAATCTGTACATAGGGGCATCCTTCCCTGTGTGCTTGCTGCAGACTGGATGGTGCTGGAAAAGTGGACTTTTGAGGGACACACAACTTGAATTTGCATGACTTAGAACAGATGGAGGATAAGAACAGCCTGCTGTGCATGCAATATTACCTTACCTAACAGTGTGTGGCAACATGCCAAATGTGTGGGTGTCCTGGCCCTCAAATAGGAGGGGAATGATTGCTACCTTTACAGGCATAATACCTTCCTGTATTTTCATGTAAGAAAGGCATTTGGTTTACTTCCTTTTTTGTGACTTGGGCTTGGAAATATACATGATACATGTGCTGTGACAAAAAACAATTGCAGTCCTTCACAAAACAATTTTTTGTGCCATAGTAGCTGTGGCTGAATACTTGCACAAAACAAACTATTCCATCACAAAATGGACGTATGTGAAAGTATGCAAAAACACAGGGGAGAAAATGAGAGAGTTTGCATAGATTTCCCTGTGTTAAAAAAAGAATGTAGAGTTTCCTGCAACAAAGTAGTAATTAATAAACAAAATAGTGAAATAAAATGATAGAACTGTCATAAATCATAATCTCAGTGCCAAATTAGGCAATAGTCAGTCCTTATGGTTATCCCATTTTGGAGGCAAACATCTGTTTGGGTGGGTTTTTTTTCTGTTTTTGAGCATCCACATCTTCCTACTGAGATCTGACTTGGATTATTTCCAGAAAGTCTTTTACAGTTTCTGTTCCTGAAACACAGTGGTTTTGTTGTGGTGTTGTTCCTCTGTTTCTTGAGAGTACAGAGGACCATGCTTATGTTTTCTAGCCCAGTTTCCTCACATCCAGGAGTTCACTCTGAAGAGCTGTGATAGCCAAACTTCTCAAAAGAAGAACAGGATCCTGTTCCCTAGACATGAAAGTTCTCGCTGTTCTCTGGCTGCTCTTGACAGACAGCTCTAATTGTGTCAAAAAATGTAACAATGAAGATGCTGCTATTTTCTCAGAATGATGCTTTGGTGCCTTAAATGTGGATTATTATCTGTGAAGAGCCTCCCACAATAACTCCATGTTCACCTATATTCTTCCAGAGACAGAGCCCCTGGGCTTCAAGTCAAGCCTTCATGAGTAACCTCATGCTCATCTTCAGTTTGTTTATCAGCAGGGAACAGCAACAACAACAGTATCAAGCAAGAAGAAAAGCAGATGTCCTCAGCAAAGGTGAGAAGTTTTGACAGTATTAATTGAGAAATGAAACACTGAGTAAGAAACACTACATAGACTGAAGCAATGACTAATCATTAGAGGATGATTCAAGACCCCTGAACACCGCATCAGAGGTGTTATTGAACTGCTAGATGCAAAGTCAGTCTTCCACAGAAAAGAAGAAACAAAGGAGTTAACTTGAGAGAAAAATTCTTGTGAGCAATGAGACCTTTTCTTTTTGAAAGGAAAATTCCCTGCTTTCCCTTCTGGTTGGCCTGTCGTAGCGGATATGCTTTTGGAGTACAGCATGTACAGTGCATAAGCAACTATTGCCATTCATGGTTGGCTTCCAAATCAGCAGTGCTTAAAAATATGAAGTGCAAACTTGGCTCTCTCTTCTATCTCGGGTTTTGTTATTGTTTTTTTGTCGTTGTTGCTCTGAAAGAGTATTTGCTCACTTTTTTTAAAAAAATGAAAGATCTAATTTTAACTAAGTGGATATATTTCTCCTTTGTTCAATTAAAATGCTTTTCCTTTCCTTCTGATGTCAGCAGCAGACAGTAGGCAGTTTCCTGTAAAGAAACAGCACTGTAGCTGACTGTGTCTTCTCCTCAACATATGAAATATAATCTCAGGCCACCCTTGGAGAAATACCAGAAGAAACAGCTCCACTAGCACAAATACAGTAACTACTTTGCCCAGGCTCTGTGTGAAACCTGCTCTGGAAAACATAATTAAACTGAGTGACAAGCAAGGATCAGCCTGAGAACTTCACATTTATCATGAGCAATCATCAATCTTAATTAGAAAAATATTTCATTATCGACACTTTCTTCCCAAAACAGAGTAGCTTGTTGGAATTAAAAGACATGGCTGTAGATGTTGTTTATATTATTTCAATATCTACATGGGCTGGTGGCAGAATGAGACACTCAAGAGGGACAGCAGTAGAAACTTTCAGTGTGAATGAAGATGATCATAACTCAGAGCCAAGCAGCAGGTCAGTATGCCCTTGGACATGGATAATGTTAACAATGTGGAAATATTCACAAATGGTCAGAACAGCTGTGAAAGTGTGAGGAAATCGCTCTCAGAAAAAACAGGGACAGGATGACAGCAGGGAAGCTCAAGGGAAGACCTCTTCACATTCAAATCCAGCCTTCCTCTGTAGCTGTACTCTCCTGTGCCAACAGATTCACACAAAATGGCTGCAGTTTAGGTGAGTCATACATACTGAAGGAGAGGAGGACAGACCAAGGTTTTTCAGCCTTTATGCCTATGCATAATTATAAATGTGTGTCTATACAGCAACATTTTGGATTGTTTTACTTATTCAGTATTCACAAAGAGGTATAGAATAATTGAAGCAGGTTTAAGAACCCAGTGCAATACATCAGAAGGAAGTGTGTGTGTCAAGCTCATTTCATGAGCACATAAAAGCCCATACGGTCTCCTGTTATCATAAAGACAGAAAGCCCACAGTCTCATTTATTTCTTCAGAACTAATTTCATTTGACTTCTGGGCACCTGACCCAATGAATACCCCTCACTCTTGCAGGCATGACCTCTTGCTAGTAAAAATGATCACACCATGGAAACACAATCTTTCCTAGTATCTTACCCTATGTATTTAAGAAGGGTTGACCACCAGTGTTCTCTGCTTTGTCAAAAGCCTTTAGAAGAAAAAAGAATGCTTATAGGATACATCACTACAGATCACTGGCCAAAACCTAGGTCATACCAGTCTGGCCTTCACTTGGATGAGACCAGTGGAGGCTTGCCAATGAAAGTCCTCTTGCCATCTTAGGTTTGGGAAAATGTATTGCAATAGGAAACATGTCAATGATGTTAAATACAGTTTTGCTCATACTGCAGGAAAGAACAGTAACGCTTAAAACTGTCTGCTTGTCAGAATGTCCTGTGAACTGGCTGAAGAGATACATGAATAAAAGTACTGTTCCCCTTTCTGTTCCTGCTTGAAACTTGACTATAGCATGGCTGAAAATACATATGTTCTTTCTCACAGTGGGGAAAATGCCTCATGTCTAAAATGTTCAGACAACAGTCTCTTGTCTGTTCCATACTTACTAGTTGCTTGACTCTAATAAGGTTGTTATTAAAACAACCCAGTTAAATGTCTTTCATGTTGTATTGACTTCATGTCAAATAATGTTTATATAAATAATCTTTGAGGCATGGGAAACTTGCAGGATGTTTTCACAAAGTCCTTGTAGTGTTTGTCTCAGGAATTGTGAAGACACATGATGACTACAATAAGATCTAAATAAAATGCAAATTCATGAAAAAGACAGTTTGGGGTCCTTCAGAAGTATTTTGCACTTTATTTGTAACAGGATTTGAACACACTTTATCCATTCCTATCTTTAATCAGAAATCCTGTGCTCTTGGATACTAGGGTTTCTTCAGTTTTCATTATTAACAATTCTACTCACCAGAGATTTTACTATTTTCTTCAGAATTTCTCATTTTTCTTACTTTCCAAAGTTCTTACTGAAAGCCTTCAACAAATCAAATACTTGTCAGCAACTTCTTTTATCTTCATTTTAAAAACCTGTCACCTCTGTTTCTGTAGAAAGATATTTTAAACTAGTCTAGAAGAGTGATTTATAAGCTTAGAGACTGCTTTATTTGACCTCCTTCACCTTGAAAGGACATGTGAAAGGAAACAGAGATTCATCTTCTGCCATTTCATGAGCTCCCAAGATCCTTTTCATTGAGAACAGGACATGATCATTTATCCTGAGAAAATTATTGCAGGTTGCACATGCTCCACTACCTCTATAATATATTGTGTTTTAAGTTGTGTTTTTCTCAAAATGCATTATTGTTAGATGCAGTATCTGGTAAAAACCTTAATTTTTTTTCTTCGTTAGTGACTTTCCAAAGCATCAATACTTCCTTCTGTCTTAATGATATTTCACTTTGTCACTGACATGGCCAAATAAGCTAAAAAAAAGGTACCTAGTTTTTTCTTTCACCCTGACAATCTAGACGGAAATTATGCAATGGTGGAAAGGCAGTTCAGAAGTTTTGAAAAAATATATCTCTAATATCTCATGGCATCAGTAGCAACAGCAGTCAGATGTAATCAGTCACGTTGTGTTAGTTTCAATGGAATATGTGAGACTTCAGCCATAGGTGTTAATGTGTTCTCCCCAATGTAAAGTGTTACACCATTTAACATGGTCTGTGGTTTTAAGTACAGCAAATTTACCCTGCTCAGTCACATGGCAGCTGCATAGAAATTCATCCCAGATCTGGAAAGTATATTGATTAGTATGTACAAAAACAAAACCAAAGCATTTGGAAATTGAAATCAAGTGGTTAAACAAGACCAACTTAATCAAAATCTGTCCTAGATTTCCTAGACACAAGTTATTAATTTAGAATCCATTATGCTATCCAGAAGTCCTTCTTAGCACAGCAAAAAAGACTTAATTTTCTTATTTATCTCTGGGATCACAACTGTAGGAGTAAAGATTGATTTGCTGCTTTTGATAATAAATATAGACAGGAAAAGCAGAAAGGGTAGGAGAGTGGAAAGCAAGGGCAATGTGGCTGTTGCTGAGCTTTTAAGGCTACAAAATAACTGCATAGCCTTGGAAAACAGTTTGGAGTAGCCAGTCACCCCTGGTAACAGCTGGCCAGGGCACAATTCCCACTGGTATGGGATATCCCCTGCCTGGCCAAGTCCGGTCTCCTTCCTTCCACTCATCATCCTGCATTGGTAGAGCAGCACAGGATGACTCAAAGGGTGGTCGGAAGCTGAGTGGCAAATTGGGAGATCAAAAAATATAACTGGGGGAAGAAAGAGATTTCAAGAACATGGAAAGTCAGGCAGGACATCCTTTTTACTTGTTTAGCCAGTTTGTTGGGAAGTGCCAACAGTCTTGTTTGATGGCCTGAGTCTGGTGGAAATTGTTCAGTGGGGGAAAATTTGACCAGTGTCCTTTCCTCAGGAAGTTCTTCCGAAACCTCTTCCACCATAATGGTTCCTGCTATTTTGCTTTTAGAAGGTTCAACAGGTGATGTGAGATCAAGCAAGCCATCCCTTCTGTTCTTCATCCACCTGTTTGGGTCCACTAATTTGTCACTTCACTCTTTTCTGACCTGCCACATCATCATATCACCCTTGATCCATAGAGGAAGACCTCTCTGAATGAATGATTAACCCCTCTGCCACTTTCAACTCCTAGAGCTAATTGCAGCACTTTGTGAGCTCCTACTGATTTCTCAGAGATGATTTCACAATTACAGTAGGCATGCAGTCTCCAATTATCACACAGGTAGGGAGAAGTTAACAAGTAAGTAACAAATTGTGTTTCATTTCAACCATGGATGCTTACTGGAATGTGAGGTTCCACTAGAGAAATCAAATCCCCTAATAAGGCAGAGAGGAAACAAAGGATTGTGGTCTAGCTGTCATGGCTAAATCTGCTTACATTTCAAGAACAGACTTCAAAATTTTCACCAACTACTATAAAGTTCAAAATAATCCAGCCAGCCTTTTAGGTGGGTGAGTCCTTCTCCATGATAAATGTATCCAGTGTTGCATAACACATTCTCTCAGAGATGGCAGCTAGCCACCTAGAAGTCAGTCTTATGAAAGGTTTTCTTCTCTGTAATTATAAAAATATCCACACAAATTCATCCCTTGCCTATCATGCTGTTTCCACAATCCAGTTCAAACTGATTTATGAATGAGAAAGTAAAAACATTCTTACTATAGTCAATATAGCTATAGTTGCTTGCACAATATCAAGAGCTGCATTTTTGCAGTTTAGGTACCAGAATCACTAATTTAATCTGATTTACACTGATGACATTTAGGGCTGTCACTCCTCTGATATAGAAACTTGTCATTGCCAGCTATTTAATTTTGTAAAGACATTACCCAAAATTTATTAGTAATGGGTCTTAAATGGCAATTCAGTCTTAAATTATGGGGGCAGTGAACATCCTTGAAAGAGGCTTACATTTATGTCTCAGACCTTGCTATTGGGCAAACGAGGAACACTCACAGGGAGAGCTGTAGTTGTTCAGCTGAGCTTTGCAGCTGCTTCCTTCAACTACAACCAGCAGACAGAAATATTCAAATTTCCATAACATAAAAAAATGAAAAGGACTGGATCTAGGAAAAAGGCTGGGTTTTCCTCTTGCTTTAATGCATGGGTTTACATAGACATAGATCAGTGCTTGCTGTTGCCTGCAAGAATTTTGCTATTGACTTCAGTAGCTGTATGGCTGGTCTTCTCTACACTAGGGGGTGATTGACTAGTTATTTAATTAACTAGTTTAAGCAGCATTAACAATAATCTCAGCAGTACCCAATGGATTTTCTGCTTTAAATATACTGTGCACTTCTCTATTTATAGTAAACACCAGCAGTGGGATTCATCTGTCCAAATATAGATTCTGCATGGTAGGTGTCTGAGTTAACTGTCTAGGCTCCCTTTATAGTCAAGGGAACAGGCCTTCTGAGGGCAGAGCTCCTCTCATCCCATTTCCGATGTCTAAAATAGATTAAATGAATCACCTCCATTTAGGAGATAGAGTAGGAAGGCCTATTTCTGTTCATTCACTATGGAGGGAGTCTTGACAACTGGCAATGGTATAGATACCTGCCCTGTGGAGGCTACAACACAGAAGGATGCTTCCTGTCCTGAAGTGGTACCCAGAAGACTGTGGTCACCCAGCAGTCTCTATGTTCCCTCAGATGAATAATTTATCACCTTGCTGCCTTCCCATAATGTTAGCTTCTATCTCCTACATGATTCATTAGGAAGCAGGGTATGTTCAAGAATGATATCTCAGACCCACCCTTCTTGCTGGCTTTCACTCTTCTTCCCATAGTTTCAACTCCATGGACTCATTTTACTGACAAGGAGGTAATGAGCTATTGAAATTAAGCAGTGCTGCTGTGTAGCTGGTTGGGGAGATCATTGTTGAGCAATGTAACATGCTCTTATCCTTTGTCCCAGAGGACTGAGCAAACGTTTTGTGAGGCAATCCCATTTACTGCTGATGCCAATGCCAGGAAATGAACAATCTGTGTTAGCTTTTGACTTTTAAAAACAATGGACTGGATGCAATGCCCTCTGAAGTTACTAGGAGTCTTGTTCTTCCTTTGTTTTCAAAGGGCATGGGGTCAGGCTCAACACTAGGAGTTTATTTTGTTTTGTTTTTACACTTAATGAGAAATAAAAGTTAAAAACAGGTGTCGTTGTGATTATGAGTAGCTGGTCTGTACAGCAAAAGGAGAAAGTGATTTTTAAACAAATGACAATCAACTTTCCTATTTAGTTTTTGTACTAATTGGATATGGAAAATTTTATTACATACCCCCTAGTTTAAGGTTTACATAGATTATTGATCTCTGCATTATAAAATTTAGACACACAACAGTTTTGTTATGAAGTTCTTTTATGCTCTTAAAGAGGAATTTCCAAATCATTGTATTGGTGATCATTCATTTGTATAAGAGTCCTTCACAATCTTTCATGTGATTACTAATAAGGCTTCTAATGCTCATGTTCCCCTTTCCTCAATTTTCCTTCTCCTGCCATGAAACCTCCCTCTGAAGACTATGCATAACCCACAGTATATTTATGTATGAGGTATAATGCACATGCTTCTGCTCTCACTCAGAGTCTGAAGAAACTGCTGCTACCCAAATCGAATCATAAATATTTGTAAAATGTTAGTTACCCTCAAAAGATGTTGATGTAGTACAGCAGTGTTACTTTCTTTAGTTGAGAGGCAAGAAATTAAATTGTAAAAGAACATAATTGACTTATTCAGGATTGTATGGACCCAAGAACTGTCTTCTGAGAGGTTATGTCCCATTCCCTTAGGCAGAGAACTTTATACCCTCTGCACTATGAACATCTATATCAATTTATGGTTATGTTCATTGGCGACACTCTCCACCTGCGATATGACTGACTTGCAGGAAGGACTGGTTTGCAGGGACTCTAATCCACAGTGACAAGAACCTCTTCAGCCATTTAGATGGTCGTGGCAGCACTGAGGCTGAGCACAGAGCGGCAGCTGTGCACCTTTTGTGCAGATGGCACAACTGCCTGCTAGAGCTTGGACTGTGCCTGCCACACGACTCACGTGTTTGTTCACCAAACAAAATGTCCTGAGGTTACAGGAAGTGGCTGGGTCTAACGGGCAGTAAGCTCTCCTTCAAGAGGCTTTCTTATGTATGAAAACTTATATAACATTTTAATAATCTAACATCATTCTTAGTATCTTTCAACACCTTTATTGTAACCTGGAGGGGATATGGAGTAAACTCTCATCAAGTTTGCAGATGACACTGAACAGGGGAACCAGTTGATGAACTTCAGGGCAGGGCTGCCAAGCAGACTGATCTAGATAGTCTGGAGGAACAGGCCAACCATAAACGTGTGAAATTTAGCAAGGGGAAAAGGAAAGTCCTGAGAAGGAATAACCCTGGCAATGATACAGGCTGGGTACTGGCTAGCTGCGAGCAGCTAATTAAGAAGGACCTGGGAATCATGGGGCCAGTCAGGATTAGCCAGCAATCTGCCTGGCAGTAGGGAAAGCCAACAGCATCCTGGGCTGTTTCTGCAGAAGCACAGCCAGGAAAGTGATAATCTCCCTTCACTCATTATTTGTTAGACAACATCTAAAATACTGTGTACAGATTTAGATTCCCCAATGCAAGAAATACACAATCATGTTGGAGCATATTCAGTAAAGGACTACCAAGATGTTCTAGGCTTTGGAGCATTTGTCTGGTAGTGAGAGAGAAGAGGAAATGGTGGTTGTTCAGCCTGGAGAAGAAAGAGCTTTAGAGACATCTAACTAGCAGCCTGCCAGTATACACAAGAAGGTGGCTCCAGCATCACCACTGCAGTGCATGGTGGGAGGATGACAGACAATGGGCATTAACTGAGACAAGATATGTTCAGGGTGAATATAAGGATAAACATTTCCCTGTGTCTGGCAGAAAAACAGCTTATCAGACTGACAGAGCAGTCCCCATCCCTGTAGCTTTTCAAGACCTTACTGAATAAACTCCAGAGTAACCTTGGTCTTAACTTACAGGTAGCCTCCCTGAGAAGGAGGTAGGACAAGAGACATGAGGCTACTTCCAACTTGAATTATCCTACAGTCTTATGGAACAGAGTTATGTTGTGAAAAACCAAATAATATTTCGAAGTCATGAACCTAAGAAAGGAGTGTAAGTGCATACTAATCTTACATCAGGCATGTTACACATCCTGCACAAAGCAGTTACTTCCTTTGTGTAACAATCTTTGCATTGGTCCTATCTTTAATTTCTTTATTATTACCAGTCACCACTAACACAAGTAGTGAGACAGGAGTATGGACTGCCATACTGCTTATAATGGCTTTTGGATGCACTACAGAGCACACAAAATTACCATGTTTATGGAGAGACATTCTGGCCTCTGCCTCACGACAAAAACATGTGCTTTGCTAATGCAAAATCCTCACATGTATGAAGTTATTGAGGTTGCTGTATTTCTATCTAGTATTTCACAGTCAGGAGTGTGTGAGCGTGCACAGTGTGACACACCACACTGAATCTGACACACTGAGAGGTATCTGAGATGCAACTGAGTTACTGTGCAAGCATGTACCATCTGTGCAGTAAAAGGGAAGGCCTACATATGGCTATTTATCCATGTTATATTAACGAGGCCAGAGGCCTGGAAATCTTAGCCAAATTGCCATATTTATCCTTTTCCATTTGGACAATAAAATAGAAAAACTGACACAAAGACAAAGGGGATGGAGCAATGCAGATGTAGGTACCCTAGAACAAATGTGCAAGGGCTTTCCATGATAGCCCTTACAATTTTAAAACACACCACTGCTGCTTCCCATGATGAAGAAGTGTAACCACGGTCTTATCCAAAGATAAAAGTAAGTTACAGAACTACAGCTTTCATTTTCTGTTCTTTTTAGTCCTGGAATGGAACAACAGTGGGGATGAATTGAACCCATGTTGATGGGATGTGCTAATTTGAAATGCAGTCTCAGTAGTATTTCCTGTACTGGCTTTCCTGCATCAACTTCTGCTTCCTGCTGCTAGGTGTCTTCTTGTTTTTGAGGTAGCTGTTTTTCTTCAGGGCTGGTGGGAAGCATCACTGTAGAGCCAGGTCGCAGAGAAGACCCAGTTTCTTATGCTTAAAAAGCTTTCTTGGGCTTTCAGTACAGCATTCTCCCACAGGGTCAATACTCGGTTGATTCAAAAAGTGAAAAGAGCAGTGATAAAGCTGATGAGCGGTTTGCAGCTTGTTTTATTTCTTCAGGTCCTGCTTACACTCTGACTCCCTGAAGCCTTTATTAAGCCTCATCCCACCATAAGAACAATGAAATAAAATAGGAGCAAAATGTGAAAGCAAGGAAGTTCTCACTGAGTTCTCTAAAATGCTTTGGGCTTGTCTATGCATGGGATTTTGTGCTGATCTAACAAAAATTAATTGGGGTTGAATCAATTTAATTAAACCACTGCAAAAGCTGTGTAATCAAATCCTTTGTTTTGGTTAACACCTATGCAACTCAAACATCTGAGCAACAGCTACATAAAGAGCTCAAAGACATAGAAAACTACTCAAGCTCCAGTGCACTAATCTCAGTTTCAGTTAAAGCCTTAGAAAGTATGAACTTCATGACCTATACTTCCCTGTAAAGCAAAGAGAAACAGAAAGTAGTGGATGTTCTCAAATTAAAGAAACTATTGCCTGTTAGAGAAAGGCTAAACCAAATCAAGTAACTTTCAGGTCTTCTTCCTTCATAAAGGAGCACTAAATGGCAAAATCTTTATGTATATGTATGTATTGCAGCCACCTTTAAGAACAGAAGGAAAGAGTCTCCTTGACTATATTGAAAGAGTCCCTTCAGGATTTTGCAGTACTTTATTTTAGTTATCTGGAATAATTTATTGCTATCTGGTCATCCCTTTCAGAATTTTTCAGAGAAATTAACCCACTATTATTCACATTGTACATCCCTAGGGAGCAGTTCGGTTGATGCTTTTGTGTATAGTGACTCCTGCCATGCTCAACAGTGCCAGACTCATGTAGACCATCAAAGCTTTCTGCATAATCAGCAAAAAGGGATTGTTTTCTGATTTTGCCAGTTGGCAGCTGACAGTGGCTCTAATGGTGAGCTGGCCACTCCTTCCCGTTTCATTTTCCTTTGAGCATACGGAAAGGGAAAGCTCAAAGAACCCATGAGCACTAAATTAGCTGAGGTGGAGGTTATCTGCTGATTTCTGATTGCAGCAAAACCAGACTGAATACAAGCATAGTAAACTCACTAAAAATCAACAAATGATGGCTTCTGTTGATCTGCAGTGTAAATGAGGTGGGGGGGTGGGGGGGTGGGAATCAGGAGCCTTTCTCTCTTTCTCTCTTAAACACAAACTAACCAGAAACCCTCTTTGTGCTCCCCTGAGAATAAAACCGGGACTGGAAATTTGAGCATCTGGGACTGGCTCCAGCAAGAATATATATTGCCCTCCTTCACAGTTCTGTAGCTGTTGCTTTGTCTGCACAAGCCCCAGCTGGGCTGGAAGCACACTGATCATCTCATCTCATTGAAAGCTGATTATTGCTGAGGTTGGGGACATCCCTCCTTAGCTTGCCACTGCCTTCTGCTGCTGCAGCCCAGGATGGAGGAGGTCAGCAGCCTGAAGAGATAGCTTTGCTCCACATACACTAAATACAGAGTTGGTCAGCTAGCTGGGGAATGGATGAATAATTCCCTCCTGGCCCAGTTGCACTCCCATTGCAAACAGCAGCACCAACTACAGCACACAGTGCTTCCTCTGTTAACCCAGCAGTTCACAACACAACACAACACTGAATTCTTCAAAGCCTTATTTAATATTCTTCATCACCACCAATTCCACTGCTTTCAAGTTCATAAAGTATTTTTTGACTCTTTCTTTGTGTCCAAATGTTTGCTTGGTCACATCTGTGATATCTTTTTAGGTATGATGGAGTTACTGAGTGTACTAAGTGTAGTCAGAACTGGCCTCTCTTCCCATTATTTTCTTCTGACATGCATCAGTTAACAAAGTTTGTGCAGTTTTCTGGCCCAGATCTCTTCTTCTGGCCCCATTTTCGTTATTGCTGGGAGACATGATGTAGGTATGAAAGTACTCTTGTTTCCACCTATACCTTTATATTTTTCTTTTGCCAAATAAGTGTTTCTTCAATGTGTAACGCTAATAATGCTTCAGCAACTTTAGTTACTTGCACATTACAAGCACTTTCTGTTCTCTGGTTAACACATATACTACCCTTAAAGCCTTTGCACATATGTGCAATCAGGCACACATGCAGATCCGCATCGTCCTTCCAGTGGAAAGAAATTATCTCTGTTCAGAAAAATCCTCTGTGTTTACTGAACAGGCATCTTTAGGCTCAGTTATTACAACACTCCATTATTTCTTTTGTTGCAGAATGGTAGGGCTGGCAGAGACTTAGGTAAGCCTCATTAAGCAACTCTTGCAGTATGCATAATCACTGTGTGGAAGTTATAGGAGGGTTTATGATATTCTTATATGAATCAATTAAATACGTGACTTAAAATGACTTACCATGGTTCTGCAGCATTCACTTCCCATCTGTCTGACCTTTGTTCCCTGCACAACCATGCTGGGTCTCCTTCCCACAAAATTCTGGACCAGGTATATAACTGACAAGAATTTCGTATGACTTAGATTCATCACAAAGTGAGAACGTGCTTCACAAAGAGAGCAAGGTGTGTCACTGTGCTTTCCAAAACACACTCACAAATCATCTCTCCAAACCATACAGAACCTTATCCTTGGGAGTACTAGCATTAGTTATTCATCAAAACAGCTACCACCAAAAGGTTACGTGTCTTCACAGCTCACTGGCTTTATCTACTCATAAAGAAATATCTCATACAAAGCTCCTCTGCCATCCTGCCCATTGGTGCACGTACTATTGCACACAATAATGTGTGCAAACACTCCTCACTTTATGGAGTTGTCACCTGCATCTCTGGATGGGCAATGCCATGTTCTTAGTCAAAACTAGAGATGGTGGGTGGGGCAGTGCTGCCATTCATTATGAATCCCTTCCCCCAGTGACCATCAAGGAAACCATGACTCATGGCCTACGCAAGCAGCGTGGCACACTGTTTTCATAGCAGGAGCATTGATTCATCCCCTTCCGTCACTCTCTGGAATGTGAAGAGTGGTGATCCACTGCAGACACAAATGAAGCCAGATTCAGCTGAGCAAGGTCAAATCAAGTTATTTGGGCTATGACTAAAGGCTTGAAGAACAAGCAGAAATGTGTCGCTGACTGCACTTGTACAGCACAGCAGGACCATGGCAGGAAGTTCTAAAGAGAGTCTGCATGCTGCCACAGTGTAATAATTAATTCCCTAAACTGCACTGTAATTCTGAGACAGTTCAGTAAGCATCTTAATATTTCCTATTGAAACTTCCCAAGAACTTCTATGAGAACTTTCCAGTACTTTTAAGGTACAAAAAAATAAATATCACCATAGTGTGGTAGAAAAACAAAACAAAACACATGGGAACATTTTCTGCTTCCATAGCACTGGCAATAATTATTACTACATTGATAATCCACAAAGCTACATTCAATAACACCAGTTGCCTTATAAATTAGGTAAAAAATTCATAGAGAATAACCAACCATCATTATAAAAACCCCTACTTCTAAATAAAAGGGACTGCTAACTTAAGTAATGACTATGAACACTCCATAATTATCATCATCTTGAGAATGCATGAGCTTAGCATTTTTAATATCACCCCTTCACATTCTGATGCTCACATTCTCTATATACACGGTAGTAATGGTGAGGATGTTACAGTCCTACCTCCCACTTTAAGAGGAATAGAAAATACTCCGATTCCATGCTGCTAAGAGCCAAGTGCTACATTTGAAAACAATATTGGGTAAAAATAAATTAAGGAAAAAAACAAAAATATTTTTTCAGTTGTATGAGTTCCTTCATCTGTTTTTTAGCACAGACCCCCTATGCAGTTGTTTTAGCATAAATGAGGGATTAGCCAGGGGATGGATAAGATGCCAGTGACAGAGATACCAGGAGTTGTTTATATGAACACTGCTGCTGGGAATATGTATGTGCAACTACAGATAAATTCAGATTGTATTATTTATATATGAACTGGAGTTCTTGAAATGAAGTGGCTATGGAACACACATTACTCATCTTGTCTCTCACCAGTATAACACCAATACTTATTTCACAGACAGAAATTCCACTTTAAGACAGGCAGCACCCGGGCACTGCTAGCAAAACAAAGGCTAAAACGACTTGAAGGTCATACACTTTGATCTGAACCAAACCTTGCATGAGAAAGTAATTAGTAATACAATGTATATCCTACAGGCTGAACATTTCCTAGCACCTTCAGAAAGAAGCACTCTGAAAACATCTATAGCGTTTTCACTGCTGGTACATGTTGTAGCTATCAACCAAGGAAGAAACTGCCTGCATGCTGTGTTATCAGAATATGTCTGTATAGCTGTGCTCCTTCCTTATTGCTGCTCCTGCAGATTTCATCATTACTTTTAAGTGTATGATTAAAAATGCATTATATTGGGGCTGCACATTAATCATTAAGTTTGAACTGCAGTCAGAAAACCCCTCCTAGTTTACAGTCACCTAACAGCTCGTTCTGCCAGGTATTTATTTCTTGTATCGTTGAAGCAGTCTTTCAATGTCATCTAGGAATGCATTCAGAAAAAATAAAAGATAAATATGCAGGGCCAGTTGGAACTGTAGTTCCATGAAGACAGTTATGAATGAGTGTTTTGGCAGACATGAATGCAAGACTACTTTTCCCAAAGGAAGCAAACACTGAAAACACGCACTTTGCCTGGCGCCCCTATGTGTAAGTCAACAACTTCCTGTGATGATTCACTAAGACTTACATCTGATGATTCACTAAGACTTACATCATCATCATCATCATCACTGTTTTTATTTACAATGAGAGCTCTTCAGAGAAAGAATTATCTCTTGGTGTGCATGTGCACAGCATCTACCATGGCTGCCCCATCAGAACAAGAAATTGTATTAATTCTTAGTTAATATGCCTTTCCTATGGCACATTTCTGTGCTTATATGGGAAAAACAAAGGATGAGAGAGCAGGTACATGAATTCCATCAATAGCTCTTGAAAAACATATGAAAATAATTTGAATGTTTCTTCAGCATGATATAACTTCCACACATACTCTCACATCAGCAGGTCAGTAGTTGCCTAGTGCTGAAGTGGTCTCCATCTGAACATCTTCATTGGGACCAGCCAATATCTGTTGGGAATCTGACACTCATTAGTGCTTTTCATCTTACAAAAAATGTCTCCTTCCTATTCCCAGGGAAAACATTCTCCATGTAACTTCTGACTTGGAACATGCCTGTCTGACCAGTCAGTGCTTTGAACCAGACCAAAAAGCCACAGATGTCACCATCCCCTTACTGATTGAGCTATTTTTGAACTGAGCTCACATGGGTCTGAGTCAATGCTTCCAGAACAGCCTACATTAGTTTGATGTTCCAGCTGACAGTACAGAAACTCCAGCAGATACCACTTTTTGTTCCTCACCATGCACAGAGTAAAAGCTGAGCATTTTTCCCTGGCCTCTTTTTAAGAAAAGAAGTTGGCAATGGTGATGAAAATTTTCCTAGCAACTCAGCAGGAAATAATCTTTCCTCCCAGAGTTCCACAAGGCTCTGAAGGACTCTTCAAATTTTTCTGTAGCCTCAGAGATAAGTGTCCAAGGAGCAAAATTCTGCAGTTCTGCACAGCAGAAGGACAGGCTGGGAATAGCAGTAAAGTGAGACAGTCAGAATGAACATAGTGCATCATTAGCACTCACGCATGTGCTTTCCTGCCCAGCCAGTTCCACAGAGTATAGAGATCAAGTGAACCATTAATTCTTCACAGCAGTTAGAGGTCACCTGCATTTTAAAGCACCATTTTAGTGAGAGATATCTAACAACATAAGAGCAAAATAAATACTGTATTATTAGCTGTTGCAGTCTCCATTAGATTAAGCAATTTAGTAATCTACTGAAGTATACTCCCATTCTTTTTACTCTACATAGGAAAGAGTCACAAACATAAATACTAGGACAGAGAGATATTGTGCATAAAATATGACTTACTGGCACTGTACTTAGAGAATAATATCATGCCATAAATACAGCTTAATGTATATTATTACTAGCAACAGGAATTTGGAACTGTGGAAAATGTCCTGATTACACAAATTTATGACACCTGTGTACTATAAAGTTGACTACACCACACTCTACCATTTTATAGGTTTTCATTTCTTTTTCTATTAAGATTGTCTTACCTTAAACAGCTTTCCTTCTACAGCAAGTCTCATAAATCCAGTTTCCACCCTACTAGTGAGCTCACAGCAGAGACATTTCCATGGTACCAACGGGAACCATGAATGGCTTATTCATCTTAATGGTGTGCTAACTTACCCAGGTGTGTCCATTGAAATGTTTATTTTGCTCTTCTTTTTGCTATAGTAAGAAAAAGCAGCATGTATGCATAAAGAAAACAGACATAAAATACAATATTCTGCTAGCAGAAAAAATAACATCAAATACATGTCAAAATCACAATTAACAAAGCCAAAGTCAAGCAGAGGAAACATGCAATCCACAGAGCAAACCAAGGTCCCATTTTCACTTAGTTTAGACATTTACACTTTTTTGTGCTGAGATTCCAAGTGCCTTAAGACAGGAGGAAGTTTAATGATTCATTTATTCCTATGAAGAAAAATAAGCTTTAGTCTGCTATTTATAACTATTATAGTCAATCCCAGTTGACAGTGGATAAGGCTGTATGAGGTGTTCAGTGCTCCACTCTCATCTGTGATCAGGCTCTTGCACTGGATCTAATTCACCTCAGAGCAGCAGCCACTCTTGATTTTTGGATAGTTTCCTCTCGACTTTAAAAGAGAAAATGATAAAGCAAAATTTGGAAAGAAAGGATCATAGAAGGATCATATAGAGTCACAGAATCATGGAATGGTCTGGGTTGGAAGGGATCTTAGGCACCCTACACCTAAACTCATGGAGGACCCCTCACCAGAGCAGGTGGATATGTCCCAAAGGAAGCTGCATGATAGTCCGCTTTGGAGCAGGGTCCTGGCATGGCCTGCAGCCTGTGAAGAGCGTGTCTTTCCTGAGGGACTACAGCATGTGCAGATCCTACACAGGGACCAAGTGTGAGGAGGAAGGAGCAGCAGAGAGGATGTCTTATGGACTGACTGCAGCCTGCCATTCGCCATGGCTCTTCACTGCCCAGGGGACAGGCGGCAGAGGACCTGGGACTGAGGGTGTGAGGTTGAACTTAGGAAGAAGAGGGATGAGGGTAGGTATTTTAGTTTTTATCTTTGTTCCTCACCCTTTTACTCTAATGTACCTATCATCAAATTAAACCAATCTCCCCCAAGTCAAGTCAGTTTTGTCTGGTGGTAGGTAATTGGTAAGTGATCTCCCTGTCTTTATCTTGACCCATTAACTTTTCCATCTTATTTCCTCCCCAGTCCCATTCAAGAGAGAACAGAACAAGCAGCTGGGTAGGCAATTGGTGTTGATTCAGGTAAATTCAGCACAATGAATAAGAACTTTGCAGTTCTGGAAGATACAACACAGATAAAGTTTAAAAAAAGGGATGAGGGAAAGAGTGTAAGTACATTAAACACTGTGCTAAGTAGTAAAGAGATTACCTTTCTGCCCATAATATATGAGGAACTGGTCTCTTCACAATAGAAGAAGAAACCTATTCTGTACAGTAGAAATTCTTTAATAAAGCATCTTTTGAACATTTCCAATGGTAAATTTCTGCCAAGGATACTTGCTGAGTATTCCCACTTCTGGTCATAAAGTTGGGGGAATTTGGCTTTATTCTTAAAAGCCACTACTTCTTGGGGTTATCCATCACAGTTAGTAAATAACTGAATATTTTACAGTGAAGCTTCTTGTGTTAAAAGAAAAGTCAAAATACTACACAGCAAAACAATGTTTCCAATTGTTCTACAGAATACTCCTGATAGAACATGCAGCATTGGACTTCTCAGTATCACTTGATTTGATCTTGGTTGAAGAGCCAGTCTGCTGAATGAAGTTGAGGAACATGAATACAAGTGAGTTTTAGGTGTATGATAGAACATACTTATTATGATTAAAAATGACACGTAATTCATACCAAGATTCAATTTCTGGTACAGTTGTCACAGCTTACATGTTGATTAGGTGTAGCAAAAGACTTAGGATTAATAATAATTCTGACCTCAGGTAATACCTCAAGGACTATCAAAAAATGACAGATCATTGTTGCAAAAAACAAAGCAAGCATTCTTTGATTTTTAAATTTAAACTCCATGTATTTATGCTAGTCTCATGACCTTTGGCTGGCATAAATGTTCACAAGAAACCAGACTGAAAATGTTGACTCCAGTGAGGTCCTGGGACTAGAATTTTACACTCAGGCACAGTGTTACTGCTCATATACTTCCATATTTGCAAACCAGAAGAATGGAACAATGGTATGGGGTTTTTAAAATCCGTTTATACTCAGATATGAAAAATATCCCTGGAAGACTGTTTGCATTCCAGCCTCAGAGTCAAAGACATCTGCAATAATATTCATCAAATAGAATAATGGGAACAAGCAGGGAAATCACAGCCTATTCACTGTCAGCCACCAAGCAGAAAGAAACACTAAATTTCTTGTCATTGTTGGTAAGTGCCAGCAAAACACATTTGGAGAGCAGGGAAAAATGTCCCATGATGCAATTGATCATGAACATTAAAACAAAAAAGACCTAGTTAAAGGTTTGAGGATTAATGGCAGCTGTCACAGGCCCAACTTCAGCACTGTAGCTTGCAACATGTCGGTATGACATTTATAGTAATGACTGAGAGTAAGTGTAGCATGACCTTTACTCATCGGCTAAGAGTAGAATAATGAACACTGTTAAGGACAGCAGAGTTATAAATCAATTATGCCCAGAGCAAATGTAAGATAGTCACAATATAAAAGGTCAATTTTTTTCAAAGGAAGAGTTCTGAATTTCTTTATTTCTGTTGTTTTCCATCCTTAACATGTATTTTGAAATTATCATTACATGATAAAAGTGTTAAATTTTTACTACATAGAAAAGGAATGCAATTCAGCCAGAAATAATTTTCTGTTATGCAATGTCCCTTTCTATAAATTGTCTGTGGTTGATTTTATTATCAGTGTGAGGATCACTTGGAGTACTGTATCCAGTTCTGGGCCCCTCACTTTAAGAGGGACGTTGAGTTACTTGAGCGTGTCCAGAGGAGAGCAACGAGACTAATAAGGGGCTTGGAACACAAGCCATATGAAGAGCGACTGAGGGAGCTGGGGTTGTTCAGCCTGGAGAAAAGGAGACTAAGGGGTGACCTCATCACTCTCTACAACTTCCTGAAGGGTGGCTGTAGTGAGCTGGGGGTCGGCCTCTTTCTCCGGGCGACAACGGATAGAACAAGAGGACACAGTCTCAAGTTGCGTCAAGCTAGATGTAAGTTAGAAGTAAGAAGGAAATACTTCACAGAAAGAGTGGTCAGAAACTGGAATCATTTACCCAGTGAGGTGGTAGAGGCATCATCCCTTGAAGAATTTAAAAAAAGACTGGATGTGGCACTTGCTGCCATGATCTAGCTGAACAGTTAGAACATCGGCTGGACTAGATGATCTTATAGGTCTCTTCCAGTCTTGAAAATTCTGTGATTCTGTGATTCTGTGATTAGAAAAATACTGGGGAAATGTAAGGCCATGTCAAAAATTCTCATCCAGTCTTAAGGGATGTGTAGACATTATTATTATAATCTCTATTTCTATTACTTCTTTCTGCAGATATCTTATGAAAAGCTTGTATATTCCAATGCATCTGCAAACATTGGGAGTTGGTGTCATTGGAAAAATCAAATACTCAACACTCCCGTGATTTTGGTAGAGGTGCAAGAGTGTAAGACTGGGAGCAAAAAAATGGTGAATAAGCATTTCCACTTTATTTAGGAGAATTGTAAACAGCTATTCTAAATTGCTGCTGCTATCACTAAAGTGGAGTGATACTCTATTCCTACTAGAGGCAGGAGATGAGGAGGCATTATGACAGAGGCCTGCTGTTATTGCATTAATACTATAGTAATTATGAATGTTTCCTTCCAAGCTCACATTTTTATGCAACCTACAGGCCTTTATTCCTTATCTCCAGAAATTACTATTGAGTTTCCCTTGACAATATGATTGGAGTGTCAAACACAACCTTTTCCCTGCTCATAGTTCCTGATTTATTCTTTCACTCTCAGCATCACCTCCAGTGCTTGCCTTAGGATAATAAGTGTGCCATGTAGTTGTACTAAAGGATTCTAAAGGAACTAGTAGGAGACAACTGTCACCATGGTATCAAACTGAGCCTTCCTTTTCTTGAAGAAAAACATTAATAGAATTGTACAGAATAGGTGGGAGGGGAAGAGTTAGCAACAGGAGTAAAATACATTGTCTGACATCCTGAACTTAAACAAAGAACATTTTTTGAGAACCCAAGACTCAAAGAAGCACCTAACAACCTATTCCCACTTGTATTGACTTATTGTCCGCAAAGTCCTAAACACATCTACTGGAAAGAAAACAATTGAAAGGCTCATAGAAACTACTCAGCTGTGACCTGTAGTAAGAAACTAAGGCACAAATACTCTTAATTCATGCAGTCATATATTTTCCCTATTCTATTATGACTCTCCATCCTCTCTTTTGGTATTTAAACAAGTTTGTCCTGCTGTGTGCTAGACCTAAAAATGTATACTTTTCTTTCAGACAAGAAATTTGGCCAGGGAATCAAGCTCCTGCCTTTAGCCTCTTGCTGAACAAAGGACTCTGAACCAGGAAACTTATAAGCCTGATGTGGAAACACTTGATAACTTTCTCAGAACAAATACCCAGACTCTGAGGGAAACACCCAATCAACTTTCTTTATTAACAGGTATTGACTAAAGCACGCTTCTAATAGCAAATATTCTTTAGGTGTAAGATACTTATAACCTGAAATTACATCTAGATTCCATTTTTTTCCAGTCTTCAACATATACAGAATATCATCTTTGTGATAGTGGTGAATATCATGTGACTATACAAATAGCTTTTTAAGGTTTTCTCGTGGTGTCTCTCACTATGCTGTGTCATGCAGCAGTCCTGTCTAGAAAGTAAGGAAGGGACTTCATCAGAATTGAGTCCATAAGCGAAGTGGAAAAATTTAAAAAATAGGCAAAAGTGGATAATTCGGTAAATATTATGTACTCTGCCTTGTAAAATTTGCAGAACAACTGCAGATATACTGCAAGTTGAAAAAATCCAGTAGTTTTTACTCTACAAATTCATTAACTGAGAGCACTTCGGTGTCTGATATTTGGAACTGACTTTATTCTGTGACTTCTCACACAACATTTTTCATGTGGATTGATAGGAAAAAAATGGACTTTATTAGTTAGGGGTAACAGAGGCTTTCATATGTTAACATGGCAAAGTAGTGAGATAAATGGAGAAACGAGCACCTTTCAGAATAAGGCAACAAAAAACTTAGACTTCAAAGTATTTATGATAGAACTTCACCCTCTTTGAAACTGATGCAAAAGATGGAAATATTCATGGAGAAAACTAATAATTTCAAAAAGACAAAGAAGTTCAAACATTAGAAATGTCTGATTTCATTTTCGATGATACTTCGGACAATTTATCAGAAACTGCAAGAGGAAATTCCAGGGCATTTCTGAGTGACCAGAGATGATGCTTTCAGTTCAGTAATGCTGACTTTTCACATCCTGTGGTTTTCATTCCGTGGTTGGTAGAAGGGAATATGTACCAGCTTATCTCAAACTCTAATATTAGGGTGAGTCAGGTTAAACTTTGAAGATGTTGAAGTAAGCTCAAATGAGTAAGTCAGACTAAATTCCTAGCTTCTTAGCTCCTAAAATTGAAGAAAACAGATCTCATGCTAAGAATGGTTCAGCAGTTCTGCTGGTGAACATCCTCTTCCAATCAGCACTCAGAGAACATCCAAGCTCTAGGAGACAACGTTTGTGCTTAAAATAAAAATGTTGCTCCAATGTTCTGATCACAGTGATTCAAAGATGTGGTGTGTGATATCATGATTGTTTTCTAGGTCCTTCCCATCTCATTCATGCATTTTTAAACAAACTAATTTGGTGAGAGCAAATATAAATACATAATGCCAAAACCAAGTTAAATGTTCTTAAAATGCAATGTCTCATCTTGGCCATTCAAACTTTCTAGAATTCTTCCTATTGTTAATTTTTAGATCAGATTAATATGAATTACATCAGACTGCTTAATGAAACCATTTATTCATTTTTTTATTCCCAGAGTATTTTCTTTCGCATCACTACTCTGGAAGTGCTGCTGGTGCTCTAAACATTGTTGTACATCTTATTTCCACAAATGGTTGTTTTTAATCATGGTTGCTTTTTAATAATGACTTAAAATTATTTTCTCTTGTGCAAAAAGGATAATTTTGAAAACAGCCTCAGTTCTTACCACTGCCATTATTGTAGTATTTACCATTTGAAGTGCCTGACTGACAGTGCAACTTAACAGCTGCCTTCATGGGCCGCTCACTTCAATGGTCCTTTACATAATGGAAAGATGGTAAAGCTCCCACAATTGCCAAATGGCATTTCAAGTGGAATGCGTGTCATTTCAAGGTGAAGTACTGGGTCTTCATGAAAATCTGGTTTCAGTGCAAGGAATTTCAGTGTTTTCCTTAGAATTTAGGGCAATTATGGCCTATATTAAAAGTCTTATTGGAGTTTTCATGTAGAGCTGTCACAGAATATCAGGATGTGACATTAGTCCACAGCCACTGGGAGTACAGTCCTGCAAAGAGAAGACCTCCCTCTGTCTGTCCACAGTTTACAAATTAGCTTCCTGATCAGATCACCCAGACAACTGCATAGAAAAATAATGGATCCAGCTCGTGTACAGAAAGTTTTACCAAACAACCTGTTAGGAGATTCTGTAACTGGACCACCCACACGACAGGGTGCTATGAACTAGCATCTGGAGTGCATTGTATTTTAAAAATATTCATGAGGAAGGAATGTGTCTCCAATCCAAACAATTACACAGATAAAATATTGTAAGTATCAGTAAAAGGCACTGATTCAGTAAATTTTCCTGAGTCTAGATCTCAGGGGCTTAACGTCTCCAGTATTCCTGTACTTCTCAGACTTCCTCTCATTCCTTGAGAAGCAGGTGCATAGCACTTCTGCAGGTTTCCTGACTACACAGAGCTGGAACTGGCTTCCCAGATCTCTGGAAAATCCATGGATTCTGTGCAAGGACATGGAATGAAGCAATCTGATTCTGAAAAAACAGCTATTTGCTCATTCTTGCATAAAGGGTCTTTGAGGAAGGAGCTCTTCATGATCAGTTGACAAATGACTGGTTTATAAGATGACAGATTTTCTCCCAGATTCTGACTTTGGCTCTGGTAGTAGCTCCAAACACCCTATTTTTATCCTCTGTGGAGTTCTGTCCATCTCTGTGCAGCTTTTGTGGCTGAAGCATATGTTCTGTGAACCTCATCCTTGGTAATCAACAGTCATCAAGGTCATTGGTGTGTGTAGAAGCCACTGGTTTATTAGGTTACCGCTGCGCCGTCTCAACACTTTATGCATTTTCTCTTCTCTAGATACAACCATTTTATCTTCAAGACATTTACTGGGAGTTCAAGGCAAGTATATCAATCTTCTAAGAAAGTCAAGAACCCCTTATCAATTCAAGTATGTCTGCCAATGATATGACATCATCTACACAAGCTAGGATGCTTAACTCTCTATCTCAGGACCTCAAACAACAGAAAGTTTGTGGACTGGATCCAGCCTGTCAGAACATTTTAATCAGGTGGTCACCTGCTGTCCACTTCTCATAGGCCCTTCAGACACAATTTGGCAGAACCCATCGCAATGTCCTGAGTTTGTTACTCTCTAACCTCTTCTCTCAAATTCTTTCGAGGCTGTAGCAAATGGATTATCCTTGCCACAAGGCAACAGTCTAAGTTTTTTTGCATCACATAATTTGCATAACCTATGACAAAAGCACACATGAATGTCAGGGGAAAGAACAGGGACTATTTTTATGAACATCCATGCAGCTGGAGACTCATAAAAATCAGGTCCACAGTGATGTCTCCATTTTGGTCATATCACATCTGCCTGCAGGTGCAGGGCAGAGGAAGCACTGAAGTGTGCAGTCCAAATAAAATGGAATAAAGTCTTTTCTAGTAGAATGTTTGAGGAACACTGGTCATCCAGTGCTGCACACTGGACTTCATCATGGCTAGATAAAGAGAGTGATGAAGAGGAGCAGCATCTCTATAGACCTTTCTGTTCTATCAGCCTTTGGAATGAATCTCTTACTCATTTGCCCATCAGATCTTATGAGACTGCAAAAGTCATTATAGACACTTATTAGCATTGTTGTTACCTTATCTAGGGCCCCAATTAGTCTGATTTAATCACTGTTTATAGTGGTTCCTTTTGAGCTGTACCTAATATCATTATAAATTTTATGTGAAAAAGAATTGGCTTTTTTTAAAATAAGGCTTTAATCCCCATTCTTATCTTTTTCCAGGTCTCTGTTAAAACACAATATTCAATCAATACAGTTTTAGCCAGGCCATACTCCACTGTTTTTCATCTTCTCTTTCTTTTAAAAGTTCACAAGTGCTTTTAAAATTATTTTTCTAATACTGTAGATAAATTTTATTTATATAATTATTTGGATTGACAAAACATTCTTTCCTCTTAATGCTTTCTAAATACCTTGAATTTTAGGAGCTTATTCCAGATGTTTCTAGTGCCTTAGTGGTAATGTCATGTGTTCCAGCAGATTTTACACTTTTATTTGCCTCAGTGTTGGCTCTGTTTTTTCTATGGATGAAGGAAGATTCAGTGCTGAGATACTTTGCTGTGCTGTGAGCAATACCATCTTGCCTTGCAAGCTGTCTTCTCTCTACTACATGCCCGGAATGCATGTGTCATCAGCTACAGGGAATATGTGTTTTCAAAGCAATCCCTCTACCTACAGCACCTCTTTATGACTAGTCAGGTTGCTGTGAGCCATCCCAGCATAAGAAGTATTGGCTCAGTTTCTTTTCCTGTTTAATTCAGCCACCAAGCAGAATGTTTTTCAAGATAGTCTGCGGTATTTTCAAGTAGCTGAGATTCTCTCTTCCAAACCTTTGGTTGTGCTGTCTTAGTTGCGATCTCTTCACTACTTTGATCAAGCTCTTGCTTTGCCAGCAGACTTAGCCTGTTTATGCTTTTCTTGCAACATTATAGTTTGTTGACTTTCCAGCTTATCTTTGTTTATGACTTCCAATAACTTCCTCTGAAGTATTTAGTATCACTTTCTCAAATATTTCCCATACAGGCTATAATGAGATTTCTTCATCATCCCAAAGTAATAGCCTGAAATGCACTCTTAGCTTCACCTTGCATGACTCCTTTGCCAAGCAATCTTAGCACTTAGAAAGGATCAGAGAGATGGCAATACCCAATTCTGGGCTGTATCCTCCTCTTTCCCAGAACAGAAGAGAACAGAACAGTTCATGCTCACAACCACACTGTACTTCTATAGACTTTAGCATTGCACCATGACAGTCCATATCTTTGGCTAAAAATAATGTGTTTAATGTGGTTTTTGGTCTCACAGCTTCATGCATATATATGTGAGAGAGCCAAAGTGAAACTGTGTGTGACATTGATAACTTGGCCATTCATTGACTTTCTGTTTTTTAATTCAGCCCTCACATTTATACCATCAGCTAACAGATTCTGGAAGCTTGTCTAGACTGTGGTTTTATTTACCCTTCTTCTCTGAGCCTTCTGCTGTGTTGGTTGGTGTCTGCACCAGAATATCATACACAGCTGTAAACACGCAGGACCAATTTACCTAAGTATCAGTTTCCAGTGGCTCACTGAGGAAATTGTAATGATTCCTACTCAGTAGCAATGCTGTTGACATATTTTTCTTGCCCACTTGTCTATCTGAAATTGGAAAATTGTAATTTCATATTACAATTGTAATTTCATATTACAATTTTCTCCTATGTTTTGTTTTGATAATTCATGAATTCTCTATAACCTGTTGTATAATTGGCCTGTTATTGTAATGTGAAACAATATACAACTGATTGCAATGTTTCCAGCTTTAACTTTAAACTAAATATTTTGAACCTCTTAAGTGCTGGATTTTTTTTTGTTCTAAATTTAATTTTGCAAAAACTGTTCTGTTTCCACTATGAGTCACACCAGAGAAAATCAGGAAATGTCATAATCTCCCAAAAGAAATAAAATGCAGGGTTTTGACCAGATCTACCAAGTCATTAACACAGACAAAATTATATCCTTGTGGTTCATAAATTTATATGCAAGCTACACCTTGATGGGTAGGGAAGCTGGGACAGGGCTGCTGTCTCACTGTGATTCTAATGTTTATGGTCAAGAAGCCAGAGATGTAGCAACTTCCTGCAATGCCAATCTGGTCACAGGAGGCTCAGTGCTGCCAGATTTACTACACAAAGTCCTATGGATTTCCACGGGCTCACTCTCAAGTGAGTGTCTGAGGAATAATGAAGATATGCTTTGAGAAACTTTGAGAAACCACCATGAGGTCTCCCTGACAAGATAATTCTCCTTACTCTAGTTTTCCTTCCTGTTCTAGAAGGAAGAAGAGACACGGGGGATACCACACTCTTGCATCCAATGAAGTGCAAACTGAGCCTTACAATTTCTTTAGCAGAAGCACTGCCTTTCTGTGCTAGGGAAATAAAGACACTTGCCTGTATGTAGACTAAGCTTCAGAAGTATGACAGAGCACATGCTGGAATCCTGATGCTCTAATTTTTCACAATGAAGACTTGGCTGGATTGGAGTGCTCCATTCTAGCCTATTACACTCATCTTCCCTTCCCACTTCCATTGGGAAATGGATCAATAGTTTACACAGTTTACTATCTAGATCAATAATTTACATACATTCTAAAATAAGGCCAGGATGCAGCCAATACATGTACCTGGACTTGAGATTTATGACTCAGAATTTAAAAACAACATGTCTGAAGTATTTTTGTCATTCTGAAAATGTGGTGAGACTCCTATTTCTATTGATCTCTCAGCATTGCCTGGAGGGCAGTGGGAAGACCAAGCTGTTTGTGCGAGATACCATCAACCATGTGGAGCTCTTTGGGGAATGAGGTATTGAGCAGTCTGAAGAATCAACCTGACAGCAAGGAGTGTCTGAAGAGTTGTCACTTACTTCAATATCAGAGAGTAGAGAGTTATATATGATCCAGCAGAAGTTTGTATTCAGTTTAAGGATTTGATTCTCCTCTCACTTCAATGAAAGTGCAGAGAAACTGCTAAGAAGTCAATGATGTATAAAAAGTATAAAGATGAAAAACAGAGCAGGAGGTATTCTGTAGTTTCTGGGCTCTGATTATCAAATCGACAGTACTACAGCATGACAACTCATTCAATTCAACAAATTAGCATGAACAAAACAGCAGAGAACCAGAACTACTAATGAGCAGACAGTGACCCAGGCCAAACTGTGCTTTGTTGACAGCAGTGAAAAGCCAAGCAGAATGCCATGGATTTCAGAACTTGGTCATAAGTCCCAGAACCAAGAGGCAGTGAGACTGTCTCACATGCTATGTGCTATTTGCCATGTGCAGAAACAACACATGTGCTGGAGCTGTTCTTGCTGAAAAAGGACACAGTAGCTTCAGGTGCTGAGATACAACAGCAGTGTCTGCATCTGACACATGCAGCAGCAGTAATATGAAGAGGAATTGCAGGGATTTTCTTCCAGGAATGGTCACACTCTTTATACTTAAATCTGGGCAAAATGGCAAAAAAGTCTGTTTTTTAAAAAATCAGACTGAATTTAGCCACTGACACTTTTCAAAACTGAAGGTGTTTTGTGTCATTCACATCCCAGATTTGAATTCTACAATTTTTTTTTTCATACTGGGCCAATGAAGCTGGAGGAAAATCACTTTAAATGAACTTGCCGGATTCCAAGGCAATGCACCCTAGCCAGGGCTTTGAGGATTCTGCTGCTGATGGGTTTGCTGCTATAAAATCAGTAGGCAGAAACACTGTTTAGAAAGATGCTCACACTCTGTCTGAAAGGAAGTCCAAAGAGTAAAAAAATCTGTCCCCAGAACATTGCTGCTGGAAAGTTTGACAATAAGTAAGTTTCCACTAGAGAATCCTTTATTTTTGAAGTCTGTAATAGGAGTTCAGTACTATGCACAACTTATCTTCAGGATAGACCTGAGATAAATTTCTTGGTGAAGCATAGGCCTGTCAATCCAAAGCATTCAGCACCAATTAATTAGATTGGAAAATAATGTTATTTAGGAACTTATTTCTGGTTATGGATGTCTCTTTATCGCATATTAAAACCAGGCAATCCCAGATAGATGTAACAACTGACACTCCAAAATACAGGTGTAGTCTACTCTTCACATGAGGGAGATCTTATAAACAAGCAGATGACTGGCATTATGACAGCAGGGCTTGCTGTAAGCAAGATAATATTATGCAGCTTTTTCATAATGGCATGCCAAGCCAGGTATAAATCGTGGTTCTTGAGAGCAACATCAGCTTGGCTTCTGCTCTTAGCTAGTGTGTCTCCCATTATGAGCGTTTCCACTTAGGAAGAGTGAGAACAAGCTGTGACCTTCTTTTTTTATAAGACATATTTGTGATGATCACACTGGTGAACAAACTAGAAGTGTGATGCAAGACCATTTCATGAGGTAACAGGTCCTTCCTTGCTGAGAATAGGCTGGAAAGCAAGAAGTAGTGCTGGGGGAGAAAGCACAGGACTTGGTCTGCACCATCCTCAAAGAGGAACCTCCGGAACTGGTGTTTCTGAAGAGAAAGTCCTGGGCTGTGCATTGAACTGTGTCTGTAACATGAACCAAGCTGTCTCATTATTTATTAATTTTACACTTCTGTTTCAGTATATACTGGGAACCCATCTTCCATCCCATATTTTACAACAGTCATTGCAAGTTCCCTCGGTTTCCTTTTCTTCAGTGATAAACACCAGTTTATCCTTAGATCCATGGTAGTGCTATTATATAGTAGAGCTACACAAGGAAAAAAATAGCTTCCATCCTTTTTTCAGGCATCCCTCCTGTGATGTCTATATGAATCACAGAATGAAAACAGGCTCTGAATTCAGGCTATTCTCTTCAAGTACCACATGTCAGTGAAATTATGACAACTTAGTTGATTTACCACAAGAGCTAAAGGACTGGAAAACAATAATACTATTTTGTGTCCCTGCTGTCTGAAAATGTATGTAATAAAGAATCTGAGAACACTGGAAGATGTTTTCCTTTATTCAGAAGTATTGACTAGAGTAGCCTGAGATAATATGCTCACAACAGAAACTTCCATTGTCAGGATGACATATTGGTGCAAAGTGAATTTTGAAAAAAAAATCTTCCCTGATACTTTTCACAAAATCAACTTACCCTGGTTTTACAACTATTTACAGTGACATTTTTATAAATGAAAGGTATCCTCTGAGATTCTGTTTCACCATAAATAATTGTCCAGAATTTCTCCTGCCTTCCATGACCTTGGCAATGAATACAATGACAGGGAGAATTCCTCCATGACAGTTTTATATCTTAGGATTCACAAGGCAGATTTTTGTAGTTAAATCACCTGAGAAGTAATGGATCACACACACTGCAAATCCAAACTATTTGTCAAAAGTCAGAACAGGGAGTTTAATTTCGTTTATTTCTGCATTGGCCAACAATGAAAACAACTTGATCCGGGGCAGGAAATGGTAAGAAGATCCTCATTTTCTCTATTTTTTTTTTTTTGTCCTCTAATTTGGCAGTTAAGATCTCCACTATCATTTCAACTTAATGGATGACCCTTGCACCTAATGATTACTGCTGCTTCAAGGGAAGGCAATGCTCTTGACCACTGTGAGAAAAGACTGCCAGCTGGCTCCTACATGGATCTAGGTTCAAGCTTTCTTCTCCCATCTTTTTTTTTTTTTCCTGAGTACTAAGATACATTTTCCTTACAATAAGTCTTTATGAAGTAATCATTGACCAAAAACAAATTCTGATTTGAACTGATTTACCCAACAGGTCTAATTTCTCTAAGAGAAAAAATGAATATTCCTCCTGGGCTGTGACAACAAATTAATAAATTCAGAAAAGATGCATCGTCCTTCTAACTGTATCAGTAAGAGCAATTTACTTGATCTCATATTTATATTTCCAGATTCCAAAAGTTAAGTAGCAGGGGCATTCTAGCATGAAGAGACTTCTAACTCAGTAGCAATTCCAATCTTTATTTTCCAGGTATTTGTGAAGCGAATTTTCAACAATGTCATGACATATATATTATAGATGCTAAATATATATATTCTTAGGGTAGTTTTGTTACCAGCTCTGTGGAAAATGATGGGGGACATCACCATGGCTAAGCAAAAAAATACTCAGCTAAAATTTGTGAACTCAGACTTGACCCTTGGCTAAAATATCCAATTTTTATATCTCACATGCTCTCCTAGGCTCTTGAAATAGGGTTATGCATATCATCTATTAATGCTTATATAAACCACCAGAAAGATTTGGCATTTTAAAGCATATTTGTGATATTTGAAACACTGAAGACTTAGATGTCAATTTTGCATTGATATAAAATCCTGTTCCATCTTATTGAAATCAACTGGGATTACACAGCGGTAAATTCTTACGGAATTTTTGCTGGTGATCACATTGTATCTAATTATCCCGCCTTATCCTAATTATCTTTAATCTGTCCTGCTTGGAGCAGCAGTTAAGAGGCACTAGAAATGGATTCCAAAGGCGTTGAGTAAGAATTTACACTGATACATGGCTTAAGGCTCAATTATAGTTTTTGTTCCAGAATTTACACTGCATTCTATAATATTCTTCTACCTCACACTTGTTAAAAATTCCAGTAAGAAAAACAGTTTTCTTGGACTAGGCTCATTGCAATTGTAGGCTCACCCTGGTTGGGACAGGCTTGCACACCAGAAATAAAACTATCATGAGGCAGGAAGGAAAGGGGGCTTAGCAGACTGGCTGCCCATGGAAGAGAGAAAGGGAGAGCGTGTAACTAGATACAAATATCCATGCTGGCCCTGGCTGGGAGGGCACCCAGGCCCCTCTGGGAGCAGGAGGAATATTTGGTTTCCTCCTTCCTCTGCCTGTCAGATCCCCAGTGTTTGTACTGGGTGCTCCCTCTCCGGCAGTGCCGCTGGCTGGGGTCAGGTCGTTGCTGCACAGCATCCTGTGCTTGCCCAACCTGTGCGTGTCACTGGCTCCTTCCCTTCCTATGCTGTCTCCTATTCACTGGTAGCTGCTTGCCTGGCACCTGAGGAGGAAACTCTCAGGCTGCAGGAGGCAAGGGTCTCCAGCAAGTACCAAAACAGAGCCTGAATGGTACTGTTTGAATGGTACATGGTGAATGGCAGCGAAAAGCAATGTACTTACTTCTTCTCTCTTCCTGGGATAAAGTAATGGGAGAAATATGAAGCCTGGTCACTTAGAGAGCTGGCTGGAATGCTGGAGGTGCCAGAAATAGGTGTTTGCTGACTATTACAGAAAGATACACACCTTTTACCCCCAAAAAACATTGAATTTCAGTGTTAAGAGGCTCACATTTTCCTTCTGAAGTATTAAATGATCCATTATTAAAGGAAAAGTATATGGGACACAAGTCCAGTTTACCTAAGAAATTGCAGGGAAGTAATCAACAACAGCTGCCAGTTCAAGCCAAAGGAACAAAGGCAGCAAAATAAACCAGCAGGAAGAGAGACAACAATCCAGTAGACTTCATATGGAGAGAGGTACAGAAAGAAGACTGAAACATGCCTGGAGACAAGGTTGTTATGGATGTTGAAAAAAAGATTAATTTCATTTCCCAGTGCTGTAACTGACAAAAATAAAAGGAAGAAAAAAGTATATAAGTAGTAGTTCACACCTCAAGTAGGAATACTCAGACTTGCTATGAAACAGAGACTTTATGTAGAACAAGTTTAAGGCATATTTTTGTACTGCAAATGGCATGTACTGGGCTGCTTTGCCAGCAACTGTAAGGTGAGATTAGTGACCTCTTTGACTGTGGCAAAGTTGTGGGGGCAGCTGGAACATGCTGTAATGCCATGCAAAAGCTGTCCTTCCAATCTGTAGCCACTTTGCTGGAGGCTGATGATGTGATACAGGCACAAGGAAAAGTTTCCCTGGAGCCTTGTCTTCTCCAGGCTGAACAACCCCAACTCTTTCAGCATGTCTTCATAGCAGAGGTGCTCTGGCCCTCTGACTGTCTTCCTGCCCCTCTGGAATTGCTCCAGCACATTCATGTAATTCGTGTGCTGGGGACCCTAGAGCTGGATGCAGAACTCCAGGTGGGGTTTCATGAAAACAGGGTAGAGGGGGAGAGTCACTTCCCTCACCCTGCTGGTCATTCTTCTTTTGATGCAGCAAGCAATGACGAAGAACAGAAAAATGTAGCAAAAAGAAATAGCTATTGAAAGTAAAAAGGAACTACAAAGGACACATCATTTCTGAGGATTGATAGCCATGAAAAGCTTTCAGGTCTCCAAGGAAACCTCAGGTCACATTATGCAAAAATAATGCCCAAACAAATTGCTAGTTTAACAAGCCTCTGTAATAGAAAGGGGGAGAGTGCTTGGGAGCAGCCATTGTCACCTGATAGTGCAAATCTAAGAAAAAGAAGATTATAAGGATATGAGTAAAGAATATAGTAGAGAGTGATCCTCATGACAATCCTCTGCCTTCTGACTATAAATCATTCAGGAGGTTTCTGTGCCAAATCTTCATTCAGATAACATGTTCTTTGCCCTGTGAATGTGTCTAATCCTTTTTTAATCCAGTTCCACATTTTCGGTGGTTATGCTCTTCGGAGTGAGATGATTTCATCAGTTTACCTTATGATGCTGACATGTAATGCAAATCACAAGCAATTAGAAAGCACCAGGAACTGATTTCAGCTACAGCTCAAGATACTGAAACAACAGGATAGTGATGTAAGGCTCTTGTACCATTTGTGGTTTGAGATATGGAGCCAGCAATTCACTCATTCAAGATGAGGGAAAGTTCATAATCAAAATTAGCATCATGTTTTTGGTTTTTTTGCAGTTGTTCTGTTTTGCTTTTCTTTTTCTGTAAGCAACAGAAAATGAGCCCTGCGTGGAAAATCACTGCATGTATCAGATTATATGAGCAGAAGATATTTTTCAGAGCAGGAGAACAGTGGTTCTAGAAAGTCAATGGTAGGCTTCATTCCCCCACCTCAGTATGTTTGTATTTCCAACAGAAAGCTCCAGCCAGTTCAGTGAGGCACTGCCAAAAGTGGGGTATCATACGGCAGAAAATGGTTTCAGAATCTTTTGTGAGAAAAGAATGATGGAGAAGGCCACCTGTTAACAAAGAGAACAACATATTTCAAGTTGAGCTTTTGTTTAAAGGAAATCAAGCCCTGATCCTGGTTTATCAAAGGAGTATACCTACAGAATAGTCTACTCTTAAGGACAGATTTAGAAGGGTATTTATTTATTTATATCATAATATTATAAATATAAATATTGTAATATATGTAGTATTTATTACTGTTTAGTAATACCAATAGGCATGTAGTGTGTTGTGCAGAAGAGCTGAAGCACTGAAAGACCACTGACTTTATCATTGCTGGGAGGAGTCTGATTTAAAAGGATAGTTACATCTCTCTACTGGCAAATAGAAATCCTCCACAGCAAATACCAGCAAGTTGGCTGCTCAGGCATAATAAATATCTGGCTACAATACTTAATGTCTTACAAAGAGGAAGTAAAACTTCAGTTGACCACAGGTAACCCAAGAGGAAGCCTTACTTTTATATACAGAGTTATAACTGCAGTATATACTGAATGTCTAAGTTTCAAATTATGACTGTTCATGAGCAACATTTTTTAACTTTTGGCTTCTAGTGCAGTACCATTTTTAACCTTGGCTGTTACTTCGGGAAGGGCTTTCTGGATGGAGCCATCTGGCTGTCATCAGCTACTGCTCAGTCATATGCAGTTGTGAGAATATATCTTAGGACAGGAGAATATTCCATTCCATCTAATTTTAAGTTCATGATTCATAATACTGTAATATCTGATAATTTCTTCCTGTTTTCTCTCATAGCTTATAGTTATTTTGATTAACTGCTTGATTTAAAACTGCACTTGTAATTCTTTACCTGTAAATGATGTCTTTTTGCACATGTTTTATCTTTTCATCTGCTACAAACAATAATACGATATGTTTTATGTGACAGACCACCTTTAGAGTTTTGCTTGTCATAAGTGGAACAGATTCAAAAGATACTGAATAAGAGTATACATAAATCCCTTTCATATGCCAACAGTCTGTTTCTAGCATTATCCATGGATGAATATCAGTAGTTCATAAATCCCAAGTAGTTTTTTTCTCCTCTCAGGAGTGAATGTGTATCACAGTACAAAGATAACAATTTACAAAGATTATATGGTTTTGCCTGTATATAGTTTTTTATCTAGATGAACTCCAGTTAATACAAATTTATTAGCACTATAATTTGTGAGAATCCTGCCAGATGTACAGCATCCCATTAATTTAAATGGCGTGGCTGTACATGCACTTCGCATATGTACTTTGAGACTCATTACACGGTATTATAGTGTTTGTTTAAACTACAATTACCCACAGATTTGGTCTGAACTGAATCACATTTTTCACTGAGGGAGTTTGCAAAAATACATGTGAGAGCTTAGCAGAGGGAATGACTCCATGAATTTTTATAGAATACCTAGGCCTGGACCACTATTTCAGCATACCCACATTTTTCCTGAGTCTTGGACTTGGATCTACAATTGGTAGCTCAGGCTGATCAATAAAATGAGAGCTTATCCCTACATAAATGTTCTACCAACTGAACCACAATCAATGGTTTAATTTAGTGACAGTGGTGCAAATTCCTTTGGGCACACGACTGAAAACCTCAAACCCTGCAAGGAACTGCCTTAATTCTGATTAATTTGTGTTAGATTAAAATCAAATCAAGAATATCCCCATGGGATTTTTGTAATAATTTAATTAAGTTTTAAAACATATATCTAGATAAACAGATGCAACTTTGTGAACAAGTGGGCCTAATATTACAAAATTATACTGAAGTAATTTTTCAACTCTTTCAGCCTGTTTTCAAGAACTGCAGTTTTACCCTTAAGTTCACTATAATTCTGATAAAACAGTTTTTGCTGCATGCTGATCAGCTGTTTGCATCAGACAGAATAAGAGGAAAAAGCATGAATTAGATTTATAACCATTTAGGATCTATTAGCCATTATCCTTTCAGTTTTTCATAAGTTTTAATAATTGATGTCCTGAGAATAGCAGATGGTCCCAATTATTTTCAAAATACTTTAGTAAAAAGATGTATTTTTTTATTATTTTACAATGTGACACCAAATGTAAGTGCTTCTGGCTCCAGCACTCTCTTTCTTTCTGACTTACATTCTCTGGTTTATTGCTATGCCTCTGTTTTAGCTGAGAGACAAGTTGAAAGCAATTATCACTCCAGACAGAACCACAGATATGAAATTTCTGTTTAGTTTTAAACATGCAGACAAAAGGACTACTGAGCTCATTTGACTCCTTATAGACTCCAGAGTTTGGAAATTGCACTGATTCAAATTCTAGTGAGGAAGGCTTAACTGCATGTTATTTCTTGTTATTTCTTCCTCTAGTTTTTCTCTCCATGTAAGAATCCTTGTTCACAAATCAGTATATTGCCCATGAACAAGTATTTCAGGGTCATGCAGTCACCTACAACTCTAGTAGCCACAGAATATATGTACATTTTATAAAACTCCATAGCAGTCACACTCTGTAAATACAACATGCCACAGACACTTCTCAAAACCTTCTGACAAATGTAAGACTTGGACTAATTCACAGCTACCATGTGCTGCAGGCAAAAAAATCAACATTTTCATCACTGTGCTATGATCCTGCAATAGCAGAGTAGTTCCTAGACAAAACTTCCAGAGTGTCTTGGAATGCAGTGAATGGCCCTCAAAAAAAGAGAACAGCAAGAAACTCAAGTTAATGGTCCCTGCCAATCTCTCCTAAATTAAACGTTCTTCTTTCACTTTAAATCTGCATGGCTTATTGCTGAGCACCTGAGAACAACACACAGCTTTCTAACCTCTACAGGACACCAGGGGAAACCAAAAGATGGATTTTTTACTGTTGAGGGATAGAGTAGACAAATAGTGAGACAGCTTCTGAAATCAGTGATTTTTGGAGATACAAAGATATTGGGTACTCAAGACGTCATAATTCTCCATCCTCAGAAATTTACTCTTACTATCATATAGTCTTTATAGACTGATGTTTATAGAAGTTCAGTATTTAAGACATCATAGGGTTCTTACCCTTGCTACTGTTGTTAGCAACATCATTTCACGTTATGCCCTAGAAATATGTTAGGACTTTTTTCCTCATTTTTGACCTGAAGTTCTTTCATTTGATGACATTGTTATTATTCAGGTTTTTCCTTTCTGATGTACAACTATCTTTTAAAAGTCTTTTGGTCTTCCTTCATCTTCAACTATTCCATTTTAGTCTGTTTTTGAACATGTGAAAACTTGCATGCAATACTGCAAAAAAGGTCTTCTTGGTGCTTCATACAATGCAATTCCTGCATTTCTAGCTCTACTAGAAATACTTGAAACAATGTGTCCTAATACCTCATTTCAAAGCTGCTTCAAAATGGTTGCCAACAGCCACCCTCCAATAACCAATACACCAAGATATTTTTCTTCTGCTTTATTCCCTATATTGGATAGTACTTTTAAGTAGTTTGTACTGCTCTGTTATATTACTTTAAGAAAGAAAGAACTGAGTCACACAGCCCTCATAGGGAGGAAGAGACTGTTCTTCAAGCAAATACCTGGAGGAGAGACACTTCTATGAAGGCAGGGAGTGGCAGGCAGAAGAAAAGGTATGGAAAGTTCTCCAGAGCAGCAGAGGGGTGGAGAGATTGCTTTCTAAGGAGCAGGGAGAATAGCCAAGGCTAGAGCTCTATATCTTGTTATTCTCCAAGAGAGGACCACACAGAGGTCTGGCAACCCAGAAAGCCACTCAATGGACTGAAATCACAACTACAAAGAAGGATCCAGATGACGACGTTTCTGTGGGCAGGAGGCAGGTTGTTTATGAATTCATTCTTCTCTGCCAGCTCACCTAGCCACTGGACTTTCTTTATATAAAACACAAACTGTTATAGTATACATACAAAATAAACCTGGTCTTTTGAGAATGAAAGTCTCTTATTTTTTTACTTTGAAGAGCTCATTATAAGAAGTATGTTTAGGCAAACCGACTACAGAGTTCTGGCTGGGTTAAAAGCCCATGCATGCATGACATCATGCTGCTCAATCCCTACCATTTCTGCCTCTTGTTCTTAAGCCAAAAATTATTAAGGAGTGTAGGATGAGTCTCAGGACTGTCCTGTGAGGAAGTGTCAGCAGATTGCCATCTCTGTCTAGAGAACTTCTCTTTTCATACATTGAAGTCTCTGCTAGTCAGCACTCATCGACCTAATCAGCCCTTGCGTAGATCCTCGTAATTTCCACTTCAGTAATAATTTGCCTTGGCACTATAATAAGTGCTGCTCTAATGTGTATGAAAATTCAGGCTATCTCATTGTCCCTCTGTAAAAGGTCAATTATCTTACCCAAAAAGATTACAGTCTGAGACCATTTTTATTTGATAAAGCCAGGATTATCACATTTTGCGTTTCCCTTCAAGGCTTTAATTATTTTTTCTTTTAAATATTTTCTAACACTTTATACAATGCTGCATTCAAATTAAAAAATGCAGTTATTCATGTGATTTCTCTTTTCCCATTTTTGTAGAATGTAAAAATGAAGGGAGATGGAGAGTATATTGATATGAATACATTTATTCTGTCAATAAGGCCTGAATTTGTATTCAGTTGAGAAGAGCCACCTTCTATCAATTTTTTGGCTTCTTTTTTAGGTATAATAAATACACTGCAATCAAGGTTTCCAAGGTTGCCAAGGTTGCCAAATCTTCACCTTTGCAAGAGCTGCCCACCTATATGTAAGGTTCATAACAAATATAAAATATTTCATAAAGAACTTCATTTCAGCAAAGCCTCATTTTTCAACAGAATACAGTGTCAAATATATGGCTACAGACCTAGCCATGGATTTCTTTTCTGATATAGTCTTTTCCATCATCTCTGTGGTCTTCATGACAAGCTTAATTGGCTAAATTTGGGTTGTTTGTACTGTGCCCATATCCTTGCTTTCTAAGCTATTGCTTAATCTTTTTTGTTTTGGGTAGACATAGGTTAATGTCACTAGTACATTAGGTAAGACGATTTTATGGGGTAGTATTTCATTAGAAGACAAATATTTAAGAATCTTACTCTCTCTGAATTATTTTTATTTCGGTAATATTCACAGTGATTGATGAGTAATTTAAGACGTATTGTCATAATTTTATAAGCATGTTGTTTTCAAAGCACTTTTCAATATGCTCAAGTTCAAAGAGAATTAATGGTGAGTGCAGAAAAGCGGTTAGAGACCTCTTACTTTTTATTTCAATGAATATTTGGTGATGTATTTATCACGCTGTTCAAAATGTTTATCACATTGTGAATAGATCCATGTACAAATATAACTTCACATATTTTTAGCACAGGAGGGAATACTGTAAGGCACAATATTGCACTACTGATTCCCTGTGCCACAAAAGGCTACAAGTCTCAAAATTAATTCTTACTTCAAATCCAAGAGCATACTTCCTTTGAAAATTTCCAGTGACATATCTTACAATTCTTTCTTAGATGTTCAGGTACTGATTTTTCTTATCCCAAGACATTTTCAGTTTATTTCTAGCTGTGACTTTCAACATCAGATCGTCTTACATTTAATTTATCATGTTTAAGAGCTGCCTTCTAGTGTATGTTTTTCACAGGCAGCAATCAAATCACCCGTGCACTTCTGCATTAGTGAGCTTTTCTCCTTTTCGCACTGTCTTTCTTTAATCATCTGCATCTCTTCCAAAGTGACTATTTAACATTTTTCTCAAGAGCATATTTTGGATAGAAAGCATTTGGTAGACAGTGTACCAATGATTACACCAGCGCTAAGTCCATTAGCCACGGCATCAAACTACAGAGATTTTTTCAGTTTAGTATTACTTCTACCAGGTAACTTTTTCAGTAATTACCTTCCATATTAGGGTCCCACCTTCTGTAAGGGGCCTATATCCTTTCTTAAAAGCCCATACCCCTTAAGATGTCTGTGCTGAAACACGTTTTGTTGCTTGAAGCTGGTTACCAAACAATTCATGTCACTCTCTTTATGTTCTGTCTTTATTACAACTGAGCACACCCCCACAGTTTCTGGTATGTGTAGTTTTTATCAGTAACCACTTGATGATGATTTGCCTTTTATAGTAAATATTTTTAAATCCATTTATAGCCTATAATATCAAATCTTACTTGGGTTAAATCTGCAGTTAATGAGCAATGAAAGTTCATACAATGAATAAACAAATTGATCAAGACAGCAGCCTGTATGAAATGTGTTTTAGGTGAATTTGTACTTTGTATAACAGTATTTGGCAGGCTGCGACCAAATCCTCTAGTGCACTGCTTCTGCTCAGTGAATCCAGGCTGAATTTTAAAATTTGAGTGAATATTATGCTTTAAAAATGTATCCATATTTTCAGAGAAAGCAATCACTGCACTAAAAAAGATTAGGTCATTTTGAGATTGCGAACATTTCTGCAGATAGCAATAGCTGTACAAAAACTCTTACTTTCCCAGTAATAAAAACCAATGACTTGAAGGACCAAAATCCAGTGGGCTTGAAGATATTTCAGCAGATAAAATCTCTATTTGTAAGTTTCAGAGGTGCAGAAAACCTGGAATGGGTGTGGTGGAGGTGAGAGCACCAGCCTCAGGAACCAGTAGAACCAGTTCTCTCTATAGCCTGGGAAATCCTGCCTTCAAAGACATGAGTTGACTGCTTTTACTAAAATATCCAGCTCACATTCAGGTAAAATTCAGGCTATAAATCACTATCTACTGGGGCCTACCTGGATGTAGGCCATTTTCGTGAAAGCACACCTACTCCTACCATATGACAACAGAATTTGACTAGCATGCCTTGGATATTTCTCAAAGTGTGAAGCCAAAGTGAGCCACAGTAAACCTTTTTTATTTCTTCTTTTTATACTGTAGAGTTGTTGTTTTAACTGGGAATCATCTCCTACCAACATGTGTCTCATCCCAATCACAGTTCCATTGTTAAGTGCACTGCTTATAATGCACTGTCCAGGTCTTCCACTAACTGCTGACTTTGGAACCTCTGGCATTGATCCTGCTGTTTAGGTTCTCTCCATTTGTCCTTCAGAGAGAGAGTGATTTCACAATGTGTATGCTTTTGATACACAGTGGAAGAAATATTCTTTTTCAAAAATTAATAGCCTCATAAATTAGGCTTATAAAGAGTAGAGAGAAGCACGTCATTTTGAAGCTGTAGCATTTAACCATGTAGAATGCCAAATAAAACCAAATGTGTGTTCTTTTTTTTTGAGTGGACCATGTAAGTTGCAATTAGTGTCCTGTATTCATTGTTAATGAAGGAGGTACTAAAAGAAATTATGTCCAGCTTTACAATCTGAATTTTAGCGACAAGTCTTCTCTCTATGTTGATCTAAATATGTAGATCAATTCAATACTGACAATATAGCCAACATATGCTTTTTTTCATGTTTTATTTGGGTTACTATCTCTTATCTTTGTATCTCATAAAAATAATTGCTGTGCTTGAAGAAGGTGCTTGAAAGGCAAAGAAAGGGAGCCATTAAACCCAGTGATGACGTATGAAAGGAATAGTCCATAAGTCTTTGCACATGATATTCAGGTCAGGATAGACTGACCTGAACAGCTAACCACTTATTAATTATGTGTTCATTTCCAGCAGTCGTTGGATTGTTGATGGATTCTCTCTTCACACCTAAGTTTTTATGGTTATGTCTTGTATTCGTCCATGCTGATGGCAGTCATTCACAAATAAGATAAGGGGATCTATCCTACACAAATGTCCTCCATGGGGCTTCTTCAGATTGCTGTGATATTTAAAATGGCACGTTTTGTTTTAAATAACAGAGACAATTTGTCACGGAAATCCTTAAAGATTGGCTGTTAAGATAATTCACAGAGCAACCAAATTAATCAATCTGATCCTGCATTGTAAGATGGCAAAAAATTACTATAAAGGTAAATCTCAGATGTAGGAAAAAATTGCTGTATTATTTAAGACCTCAAAAAAATTACTGAAAGAAAATATTCTCCACCCAAGATTGAAAAAGGAGAAATAGGTCAGCTGTAGACTGTAGGTTTGAAAGAGATGAGCTACAAAAGAAATTTAGGACATTAGACAGAGGAAGGAAAGGGCAGTTGATAAGCAGAGTCTGCAGTAGGGCAGCAGAAATATTAAGGACCAAGAAAAATCCCTTTCTCTTTTTTCATCAATTTACTTCACACTTAAGTCATCATCAACTACATGGCTGGGAATGCATAAGTGTGAGCTTACTTTCTTCTAAATTGTCAACAGAAAGAGACTTAAAAGATGAACCTGAGTTCTCCTTTAAGACACCTGAAAAACAGACCCATTATATCTTGATTCGTATGGAACAACTCACTAGGCTGACACCCACTCATTTCCTTTCAATCACAGTGCAGGGGAGTTTCCTGTTTAATTGCTTCTCAGATGGTCATAATTTTGGTAGGTTCATCCTTTCATCTTCCTGATCACCATGAATTCAACTTTAGAAAACATCTACCAATTAGGAGTTGCTGTATGGTGTGTACAGCAAACAGTGCAGCTGGATCAACAAGAAGGCAGAAATTATAAACACAAAGTGACAGAATATGGAGAAACTGCTCAGGTAAAAACAAAAAAGAAATCCCATCTTTACTGAATTAAAGGACATGGAGGTAGCATATACACTGTAAGATGTTCACACAGGAAAGACAGAAGAAGATTTAAAGAAACTCAATACAATCAACATCTGCTGATGCTAAAGAAATGAAGATATATTTGGGAATCCTTAAAAAAAACCCCAAATCTGTTGAAAATAACCAAAATTAGGTGATAGAGTAACACTTTGCCTTACTAGTCCCTATAATTCAGTAACTGTTCTGGTTGCACATAAGGATATGGACATTCATTTATAAACAAAAGAGATAGCAAACTAATGTAAATTTAGAGACATATTTCAAATGATTAATGTCAATTACCACAAAATCACGGATGTGTCTAACACAGGTGGCAACATGTAGAATGACAGTTTTAGCCATAATAAGGCACATCCTGTACAATGCTCCTCACAGTACAAAATTGTTTTTCCAGACAGCTTTCTATTCCACATAGAAAATATTTTCCATGAGTCATTTTTTTAAAATGTAAAAGAGAATTAACTTTGGTTGTTCTCATGTCCTTTTATGTTTGCTGTCTAAGAACATTTAGGCGATACAAATGTCTGCAGAAAGTGAATTTTAAAAGAAGTCTCCTCATGCTCTGTTCTTTGCTGTACATAAAACTCTCCAGTATCCTCCATGCCCACCTAGTTACTGTGTTGAAGATTGATATGATGCTCGGAAAGTGCATAGTAATTGATAGAAAGCAGGCAGTTACTGCAGAGCTCAAGGCCTGCCTTCTCTGTGTCCTAAAATCCATACAAATCCCTAGTTGAATCACATGTTATTAATCTCTCACCTACCAAATGATTTTCTGCAGCACTAGCCTTTCCTGTTAAGAGTACTAAGGACATTCCTCATTTCCACAATCCAGCAAAAAAGAGAGGCTATTATTCAGACCCTTGTAATTGAGATAGCTGAACAAGGAGCATCTGACCCTCTCTTATTACTTCATGACAAAGATGACTTTGACAAACTATCTGAAGATGTCACTGAGGTATAAAAGTGTTAAATAAAGGGAGAATGCACGGTTGGTCACTGAGAACAAGGGAAGCTGAAAATAGACCCTCCTTGCGAAAAGAAGCATCACAGACTTCAGAAACAGCACCAGAAAGGGTACAATTGAGACAAAATGAAACTGGGGGAAGATCAGGGAGAAAGAGCTTGAGAATTGTGATCTTTCAGAGGGAGTGCATAAAAAGGAGCTGTGGTGTTAGCTGGTGATTAGGGAGAGCTGCAACAACAGTAGTGAACATTCAACGTGTAGCCTGACATGTAGCCTGACGACTCTAGGAGAAGGAGCTCGTGAGGGAGGGCAAGAGATCCTTTTGCCTTTTGTCAGGTTTCTCATTAGCTAATGCTGGCAACTAGCTTCAATCAAAATATTTCAAGGGTTTTACATGTCATCCAAGCCTATTAAAGGACCAGTTGCTCACATGAAGAGAGTCTTGAACGAGTTTTATCCACCCGCAATGTTAACGATCTCTCTCCACCAGAATTTGGCATGAAAGTTGCACAATATTTCTCGAGCATATCTAATGGGTCATTGCATGACACTGCTGCATCTCTGGAGCTGAATCTGGCTGTCTTCTGACCTTGTGCTCAGCTCATCCACCATTAAAATGGGATAAAATGAAGCTAGCAAAACCCAAACCAAAATTCTTGCTTGTTTAGGGACATGAATTGGCTCAGTCTCCATCTGGAGGAATGCCAGAGCCAGAGAAAAAGAGGGAATGAGACATGCAATAAAGAGTGTGTTGGAGAGAAAGGGGCAAGTGGGACTGATACATTTTGTGACAGATGTACTGTGAAAATTCACCTTTAGAAAAGAGGACAGTTACTGTTCCTATGCACCAAATACCTTGATTTGGTTTTAAGATTTTAAACAGAGATAATTTCATCCTTAAAAAAACCTAGAAGATTCAGCTATGATATATAAAAACAAGTGGTGGTAATTTTCCATGATGTGCTTTAAGAACTTGATGGAAAAGAGGACAAAATTCAACACATGAAAACCATCACTGAAGTCAGAAACTGGTTTACACTATTTTTGTTCTGGAAATTTTTAAACCTAAAAAGGACAACAGGATGTTTTGTTTTATGAAAAAGTTTGAAATAATTCCAGTATAACTACAAGAGACAATCCCTCCCTGCAAAGACAACGAAAACAAGATGACATGAAGTACTTTAAAAGATGGGTTATTAAAATTCAGTTCTCAGTTAACTGTCAAAATGTAAAGGGTAAGCCCACCATTTTGTCTTCCTTTATAAGTATCTTTTCCCTTTCTTTATGTCGCCTTTACTTTACCAGCAGAGGGAGCAGGTGGAAGAACAAATGAATAGGAGCTGACTTCAATTAAACTTTGATCTTTGCTCTTTGTTCCAGACAAGGAAAACAAGGACCAGTTTCATCAGCTGCTGCTAGCGGGCCAGATTACCCACAGCACAAATACACTTGTTTTGCCTGTGTTCTCTCTTCTTCCTCTTACAGTTCCTGGCAGTAAAGTCGTACTAGAAAGCCTGACAGTTCCACCAGTCCTGTCTTATTTTCATCCCTGTGGACTGGAAATACTTAGCAGAAAATTGAGGCAGAATTCTAATGGATGACATTTTAAATTTAGCTGCACACTACTTGCAGTCTGTCCTATAGCTTGTAGCAATTTCACTGCATCTTAACCACTTTTCTAGAACCAGGCTCTACTGTAAATCTGGAAACATCCAGACAACTTGTGTAAAATGAGAAGTCTTTAGGAAATTTATGTCTGAATAATGCAGTGCTAGTTTTCATCTATTGGAGAAGTTTTTCAGTTCACCCGCATCACATTAGGGGATTTTGTAAGCTGAAGTCTTGTTCAAAACAGTGGTTTTAAGCCATTAAATATTTGTCTGAGAAGGTTCATGTTCTCTTACAAACACCTAATTTTCTTCCCACCTCTTATTTCTACCTATTCACAGTTAGCTTCCTCTGCATCATTTCTGAATACAAAATGGACTTTATACCTAATAATGAAATTAAGTCAAGTAAAATCTCTTACTGTGCATCAAAAATCCTGCATTTTTTTTTCCTGTTTCAGAAAAACTCAGCCTTTAGAAAGAGGGAGACTAACACTCTTTCTTTTTGAGAGATATATAGTCTGGCAATATGAGTTTTTTTCCTTTAAAATACAAGTAAATGTTTTGGACATGCAAAAGATACTTCAGGCACTGTTCTGCCCTCAGTAAGGAGAAGGAGGTCCAGTGGGATCAGGTCAGAGAGAAATTCCTAATAAAATCTTATAGAAGCAGTTTAGAACCATCAAGAAGTATATAGGCTTCTCTCAGTCCAAAGTGAGATTTCTGCTTATTTTTCTTTTTTTTAACTCAGTCCTGTGGGACTTTGAGCAAGAAATAATTATTCCATAGAGACTAAAGGTGAGAACCAAATAGGTCTGAAAATAATGCTGTTTTCATTAGATCAAATGTGAGTTGTTACTATAAAAAAGTAACCACTGATCAGTTTCTGAAATTCTGACTAGCACTTTACAAAAATGATTCACCACATGGCACAGAGGAAATGAATGGGTGGCTTTGTAACGACTCCCACAGCAGAGCCATAGCTGTGGTTTATCTATCCTCAACCAGAGGCGATAAACAGGGCTTTGAAGACAAACAGCAGTGTCAAAGCCCTTACCTCTGTTGCTGTACGTTAAGAAGCCCACAAAATCATCAAGACAACTCTCAGTTTTGAGCTGGTAAGCAGTTTTTTAGAGAAGGTTCCAAGGCATTACAAACAACTGGAAGAAGAATCTTTAAATCTGCTCTCAAAATGGAAAAAGCTGTGCAGAGCTACAGCAGACATTTGCCTGTCTTCATCATATAAAACTATTTCAGGCTATATTTGATAAGATGTTTGATGAGGTCATGAATGATAGAGCTTATGCTAATCTGGTTAGATTTATTTTCTAAAAGATAGAAATAAAGCCATTTACTGATTAATTAACGTCCCATCTATGCTACAGAGTCCCTTTGAGGCTATTTTTCTCTTAACAGAAGGGTTTGATTGACAGACCTAGCTGTACATTGAGAATATTACCTAGCCCAGTAGTTGACAAGTTTAGTCCAGTTTTTGGCTCATCAATAGTTTCTCATGGAAGGGAAGATCCCTGAAGAGTGAATTCAAATTGACTGACAATAGACTCACCTTAGTTGCCTTTATTGGACACTGAGAAGTACCTGACCATGGGCTGAAAATCCCTAAAATATCCATGATCATACACACCCATGTGTGAAATACTTCAAAGTGTAATCCCCTTCAACCTTTTTTTTTACCCTCTTCCAAGGAACTATTCAGGAGTGTCTCTTTACCCTCAGTCTGTCAGGACAATATTTTTGAGGAATAAGTGGACTCAAGACAAGAGCTCAGAAGATAAAATTCCTTTTGCATGCAAATGATATCCTCTTGGTACAATCCCAGATCAGTCTAATCTTCTCTGTATTCTCTGTTTATAAAATAAATTAGAATAAACTGAAAGGACTGATCATCTCATTAAGTTGGAAGCACTCCCTCTTCGGTGCCATTCAGAGGGGAACAAAGGAACTTCAAACATATCGACATCCAGTTTCCAAAGGAAATTCACAGTCAAGGTTAAACTAGCCCTATTACTTATGCAGTTAATAAGTGACTTAGATGATGAGTGCTATCTCTTTCACATGGGAAAAATAATCTATATAGAATAATTTATTTGTAATTTAAAAGAAGGCTGGCTGCCCTGGTATTTTGTTTATTTTCAACTTCCTCTCTGTCCATATTCCTGATATTTATTTTAATAAAACTAACACGTTGAGATTTTCCTGGTGGGACATTGGGAGCCAGAAATGCTCTACAAGCCCTGTAGAGGGCTCTGAGTGGATTGTCAGCAAGAGGCCACAGAAAAAGCTGGGATTACTGGTGTCTCCTCTAAATCACTTTTAAGATCCATGTAATTAGACCATATGTTAATGACACGTACATCAATACTCAACAATGTGTCTTGATATGTAGATTAGAGAAAGCATGCAAGAGCTCAAAAACTGATACTTCCGCAGGGCGATTCCTCAAATACCTTGGTCCTTACACTCAGACCCCACTGCAAAACCAGGTGGCACCTCTGTAAGAGAGGTAATTACCATGCTGTGATATTGCTTCTTTTTTGTTACAAAGCGTGAGGATATCTCATCCTTCAATGGATCTTGTCCATCTTTCTATTGCAGAGATAGAGGATTTTCACTATGACTGGGGCATGTACAATCTTCCCTTGAGAGCCACAGTGAAAACTAAGGAAAGAGGTAAAATGTGATACTGTCCTGCAGCTGACTTCTACCTACCAACATAGCACAGCTCACTGGTTCTCCAATGAAATGGCTGGCCTGAAATAGCTCACTTAAATCACGTTAATTCTAGTTTATTTTTTCAACTACTGCTCAGAAGTCTTGATGAATGTTACTCAGCAAACCTTAAACTCAAAGAACTACCTCTAGGCTATGAAATAGTGTCAGCTCTTTTAAATATGCACATCAATGATCTTCCTGAAACTTGATCGTGTAAGTAGTCTGAGTATTAATTCTTAGGACTTTTCTGACCTTGAGCATAACTTGAAACATGATTCAGTAGTAACACTGTCAAACTGGCAGTTTCAGTTGAATGCTTTGCTACTGTAATTTCTCCTGTACTTCAAGTTTAGTTTCTCAGTGGAATACAGTCCACATCTGGTCTATCTCATAGTTTCCCTCAGTAGGTTTCTGACTTTCCCTGTCTGTCTGATAACGCTTGCTGTCAATGTCAAAACCTGCCCCAAGCTATTGACAATTTTTTGGACCTACCATGCACAATCTTCAAATATTATCTACCACTTTGCTACTCAGAAAGGAGTGTAGTTTTCCAATTTTGACTTCTTCACCGCATGTTACCTTAGCCAAGATGCAGGTAACCACACCCAGTATTTTACTCACACTGATTAATAATATCTTACGGCATTTCTATTCTGAAAGCTCTGGAGACAAAAGAGTCATAGCTATCAAAACCTTGCCTGACCTTCTGTTTTATTTGAAACTCTCCCTTTAGCCCTCTGTTTTGTTCGACTTGCTTGATATTCTGACATCTCATATGGTCAGCCCTGTTACTCTGGCATTTCAACAGCAGAAAACACAGACCGTATTGGCAACAACCTGGTGAAAATCCTACCATTTTGACAGCCACATTTTATGTTGGGATCTTCCTAAAACATTTCCAGATTGCTTCAAGCTAGAATGTTGCAACCAGATTATGTTACAGCATAAGGAGAATCTGAACTGTGGGTGCAGGCTATGATTCATAACACACAACATAAATTTCCTAATCAGATGAGGTCTAAGTGCATCAGATTCTGTCTCTGAAAATGCTGACGTTTAATATTGATGAAACTTACATATACTAGTATCTCTAGAATAATTTTTACATGACCACTCTATCGCTGAGCACATTAAACAACTAAAAGTCAGGGGAACAGATACTTTCAAGGGAGCCTAGCATATGTATTAGTGTTAGGAAATTATAACGGTTCAAATATGAAAATTACTGTCCAGTTGGTCAACATCTCAGTCTCATTTGACACTGGCCTTCAGATCAGGCACCCTGATCTCTGACCAACGGGCAGGGCATCCTGTTGGATAGTCACATTTTCTCACTCCGTATTTTTAATAGATTTTCAAATCATAGATATTGAGCATATCTACCTCTTCAAAGAGCCACTGGAGTCCTATATATACAAGGATGTTGCTGTAAAATATAGCTGTCACTTCAATTTACAACGTGCTAACTACTTCATACCCCTATCAATGCTCCTTCAAAATCAGGCAGGCATCAGTTGCAGAGGTGGAAAGGGGAAGAAAGAGGCCTCAGAGCTGATATTTAATAGTATGGTGAACTAAAACAAGAAACACACAAACGTCATGTATAAATCCTTTGCTTTCACATTGCTACAGTACTATTTATAGTACAAGAAGAAAATAACTAAAAGTTGTAATTTAGCCTCAAAGAGCTACATTGGAGCTAGAGATGTGCTGCAAATTGCACACATCTTTAACCTCAGCTGGATTGAGGCCAGCAGTGCCATAAGGAAGTAAGATAAAGAATAAAGGCCTATCTTTACATTGCTAGACTCGTCTGATCACATCAGATATTTGTATTGATGCATAGGTGTAATGGCAATATCCTAGAGGGAGTGTTCACTACAGAACCAGAAACTAAATGTCTTCATATTTCTGCTGTTCATAACCTTTAATCATGCTACTTATATTTAGGAAGAATTTCTCTGGAGTAGAGTTCAGCTGATAACTTCTTCCACATGAATCATCATAATGTCTGTTGCTATTTGCACAGCACTGGAAATTATCAAGATGAATTCAAATGACCCTTTTACTCACCAGGATGTAGTTAGTTCTGTTATTTTTTTCTGCAGGTAATTTGTACTCACTGGTAATTGCTGAAGCTTCCAAATGAAGCAAAAGTCTGAGGAATAGAGGTATTTCTTGAAGTAAGAAGATTTGATTAGTTCTTGACATTATTAAAGAAGACACTGTGAAAAATAAAGTGCAAACAAATCCCAGCAACACTTAGCAAAGAACTATCAATTAGGGGCTGAACAATTTTATTGACTAGTTTTTTTCAGATGGGGGTTCAAGGGTTGTTTTAATGAAACCTGTAATTTGGATTCGAAATAAAGTTTTTCGTAGAGGGACTTTTTTTCTTCTTCACATCTGCCAGAACACAATTTATGCATAAACTTGATTTTTACTATGCAAATCTTTTATACCTAAGATTTTCTGGGGACTGGCAACTATGAATACAAATTTTAAATACTTTGGACAAGATGCTTAGACTCTTATTATGTTTAAACATCACCTTGTTCCTGAAGTGACTCCAGTGGAGTGAGGTACAGTATACTTTATCAGGATCTGGCAGTCAGTGATTTACTTCATTATAAACATAAATATATTTCAATCCTGTCACAAGATGCTAAGCAGTTACAGGGGTTTTTTTAAACCAATTACAACAAAATCAAACCAGAATCCACTGATAGGATTTTGTTTACAAAAGCTGAAGTCTGATATCATTTTTTACGTAGCAGTGGGTTCATATTCAATTCACAAGCTTCTCTACACATAATCTATCTCACAAGCCCTGAAACAGACCTGAGGATGCACTTACAAGGATTGCTTTTTATCTGTCATCTGAATATTCATTTAAGAAAAGGCTATAGATGGCTTATTATGTGACATTAATTGCTAAGCTGGGAGTTGTGTGTACAATTTCTCTAAGTCCACAGTGAATGATTTGTGGCAGGGCAAATCTTTATGTGAGGATATGGAGAAGGGGAAAACCAAATATTCTTGACTGTAATTGACTATTAAAATGATTGAAAGTCAGTTGGCTTCTAGCCTGTAGGCGGGCATAGTTTTATTTCATTCTTCCCCCTTCCTAAAGACAGCAAGAAAGAGAAAATGTGATAATAGTGAAGAGACTACAGCTCTCTGGAAAGCTTAGAAATTCATTATGTGTGGAATGATTTCAGTGAGCTCAGGATGTCAGCTCACATGCAATAGGCGATTAAATGAGAGTGCCTGAAGTACTAACAGCTCCCGGCTGCCTGCTTGCTCTTTGCTGGAGGCTGCTGCTTCACATGCAAGGAGAGCTGCAAAGGCTCTGTAACATCTCCCCCACCCTCATATTTACAATGGTTTATAGGTGAAGGTTAGGGTAAATTGAAACCAGAGCTGCTGTGCTTGTCAGGCTCAAAGGCTCTTTTCCTGCCTATTCTCTGTGCCTGTTTCTGCTGTATCTCCCTCGGCAGGACCTTCTGAAGAAGGGCTGGTACACACTAATGTGACCTATTTGCTGCCTCCCAGTACCTGAAGGGAGCCTACAAGAAAGATGGGGAGAGAGCTTTTGCAAGGGCATGTAGTGACTTGACAAGGGGAATGGCTTCAAACTGAGAGAGGAGGTTTAGATTAGATATCAGGAAGAAATTTTTGACTGTGATGGTGCTGAGGAGCTGGAACAGGTTGCCCAGAGAAGATGTGGATGCCCCATTTCCAGAAGTGTTCAAGGCCAGGTTGGATGGGGCTCTGAGAAGCCTTGGTCTAGTGAAAGGTGTCCCTGCCTGTGGTGAGGGTAGGGGGGAGGAGGGAGTGGGTTGTAACTAGATGACTTTTAATGTCCTTTCCAATCCAAATCTCTAAGATACTGTGATTTATAGGGAGGTGGCAACAGCTTCTGGTCTTTTAGCTTAGTTCAACACCACTGGTGAATCAACAGGAGTAGTGGACAAGCATAGCTATTAACAATTCTCCACTGCTGGCCTTAGTGAATTAGTGACTGAACAGCCTGTTCAGTCTAGATTTGGCTAACTGCTGAAGGACCTGAGAGCTTTGTGAAATTTCCATGGCCCAAGGAAGCAGAAGAAAATAACCTTGGGACAGTGAAGAAACTCCCATCTGATGTTCCTTGTCAAATACTCTGGAGCGAAGGTGGATTACAATGCTACCAGCACAGCAGATGGATCCAGCACCATTTTTACATCTACTGCTACACACACACACACACAAACATACCCACATATTTGCATTATTTCTGTGTAACACCAAAGTCTGTGTTAGTGTTTGAATGTGTTTGAAAGGGTCTATTAAACTCTCAGCAAATAAGAGTTTCTCTTCCCCTGTCATAGAAGATTGTTTTTTCCCCCCTTTCCCATTTAAATATTTGTATTGCACTTTGGAATGGACAAAAACAGAAGGAAGAAGGAAAATACTGCCCCAGAAATTAAGAGTATAAGAAACTGGTAATGGGAACAAGGTTAAGGTGAGTAAGGCAGCACGGCAAAATCTTCATTAAGAACTTTCAAGTGAAATTCTTTGTATTGCAAAATCGCAGTGAATCAAAATCAATGACCATACCCTACAAAGGACAAAAGACACACATTTCTAAATTATCTGACTGATGAATATGACTGCAGAGTCAAAAGGCCACTGAGTTCAATAGCTGTGACAGTAGCCAGTGGCAGATATTTCAGAAAGAATAAAAGAATCAGAGCAAAAAAGATTGATATTTTTGTAGATATTTTCCCCCAGCTTCTATAAACTGGGAATGTGATATTGCAAGGTTCTTCCAGAAGCATCTCGATATGACTCCATTCTATAACAGCCCTATTATTTACCTACGTATCCTATACCATAAGTCCCATGATTTTGCCTGGTATGGAGGTCAGAAGTACACATCCTTGGATCACAATGGGAGCTTTCCTTCCCAATGAAAGTAGGCTTAAACAAAAGAATTACATAGAAGCCAGAACCGATAGTGTGTAAATAGCTTTAAGCCATCTTAAGTACTTTAGGACAGTCAGACAATAGTATCAAGCATTAGGAAATTTTTGCACTGGCAGGCAGATCGAGAATGTGTCATATCAGAAATTACTGGGAATTTATTGAAGTCACACTTTTCAGTGGAAAGCACTTTTTGTACAGGAAATTTTTCAGTAACACAAACTACAGCCCTGCCAGGAGCCCTACTGTGGCTCAGGGATGGTATGTCTTTTCCTCACCCCATCCCCACCCAGCCATTGCCCTCTTTTGATCCTTCTCCCTTGCCCAGAGGGAAGGGCCTTTTCAAAGAGCAAAGAGCAGAGACACCAAGTGAAGAGCTCACCCTTCTTTCAGGAAATTAGACATCCAAGACCAGCATTTATTCTCAACAGGGACTATTTTAAAGATCCAAAAACATCACTGACAAAAAGCTTTCCTAATGTGCAGCCTAAATTTTCCTTTTTTAGCCTGAGTCAGTCACTTCTTGTTATACAATCATCTGCTCTGAAGTCCTGTGAAATTTCTTTCTTTTTGTATCCCCAAAATACATTGATGGTGTCCTTTAATTCCCTTTTATGATATATTTGAAAAAGCATTATCCACATAGAGATGACATTTCAAGTCATGCTATCATTTGATTTTGTTCTGTAAGCACTTAAGGAGTGGAAGAGATCAGAGATAAAGTCAGATGACAGGTCTTCACACTGCTAAGGTTCAGGGGAATTCCAGGGGGAGTGTGCTAGATACTAGTGCAGGTGTCCTTTTATATTTTTATTTTTATCTCTCCAGTGGCCCACAGATGCCTAAAGGCCTCAGAAACTACTCCATGAGGTCCAGCCCAAGCCTTACAGAGGCAGTCATTTTCTAAGGGTCTCAGTCAATAGTTTAGACAATAACTAATTACATGATTACATAGGTGAACAGTGCCATGAGAGGGCAAAGTCTGGGAAAAAGTGATTGCTTAATTTAGTACTCACTATGACAGCAGTGCCACACATCCTAGTCCTTGGGTCAGAAGCCTTGGTGGATGTTTTGGAACAACACTACAGGTGCATATGTATGCATACCTGTGCACAAAGATATTTCCAGCTTCCTCCTTAACATGATCTTTCTAACTCCCCCATGGCAACAGCTGCCTTTTAACCTTTCCCCTTCTTTTCAATCATGTGTTATGATGTTGTTCATAGTATAAAGTTTGTTCATAGTATAAAGCTTGATGCAGTGAGGTGTGAAAATCCAGATCCAAAAACTTCTAACATTTTTCCCTATCACCATGCAGAGCAAGACTAGTATTTATTTTCCGTAATTCGAGAAGTTTATATATAGACTCTGTATAGCTTTGACTTTTGCTCCTGGTGTACTTTGCTAAGAAATAGTACATAGGGATTTTGTCCATTATCACTCTCTTCTTTTCTTTTGGTGCCAGTGCTTCCCCCTCTCCTTTTCTCTGACAGACACTGAAATCCCTTTCATTCACATTTGGTAGCTTATTTTTCTCTGTATCTATTCAGCTCTTCAAGCGACTCCATTCTTTTGCTAGCTCCATCCAATATTCTCTCATTTCTTTTCTCTTTTTACCCCCTAGGCTGGTTAAAGGCTTTTCCTTTTTTTTTTTTTTTTTTTTTAAATCACGAGTCTTCTGGAGGGCAGACAGGCATTCTTAGATAGGCTGTCATAGGATGCATTCAATCTAACAGCATGTTATTTCATTAAAATCATTGGTGCTGATGATGGGATGTTTGGACAGTACTTCCACCTTGTCCTTGCTTACCTGAGTTCATGGCTTAATTATGTGAGTGGAGGGAGAAAAAAGGGGGCTGGGAAGACAAAGAAACTGTCCCCTGCAAATATTAGGGAGGTTGAAAATGGCAAAGATAGCTAGAAACAACCTGCCCTGAAACAGAAGTATTTTGATTTACTGACTGATGTGATTTTAGTATTTTTGTGACTGCCAGAGTGTGTGACCATTACCATAAACAAAGAAAATGGAAATTAGGCTTAAAATGGAAAGCTATGTAGAAGGTTCTTGTTATGTCACTCCTTCTGGCAGAAAAAGCAGGAAGACTGTGCTCAGATTTCCCAAGATATTAGGCATGTGGTGGTTGCTCCAAATATTGCTAATACAGCTATGAAAATGCTTTCTGAAGAGTAAATACTCTGTCTTTTTTTTTTTCCTGTGAATTGAAACTGTGACTTCTTTCTTTCTTTCTTTTGCATTTTCACACCCTGAAAATATTTAGTTTGAAGACATTTTCCAGGCTCACCTTTTAAAATAATTTATTCAGAGTAGTGTGAGTTTCAGCACAGCTAAATGTATAGAAGAACTGGACACAGTTACTTATGTAAACCTTCCTGTAAGACTAAATATTTCCTGGATCAGGTCCTCTATTTGTTACGTTTTATTAGATAAAATAACAAACACTAGAACTTACCATAAAACCTGAAAAATGTTTCACATTACCAAACAAAACCCCATTTTTACCTTCAATCATGCTATGGAAAGCAGGTGCCATTTAAAATCCAGAAGATTGTCTGTGGTTTAAAAGAAGTCATTAAAAGGTCACACTGATCTCAGTTATAAAATATGGTACTGCCATCACCATTCTTAATTTCCCTTCAATAACTATTCTCTTCCTGGTTGCTTTCCAAGTTTGCATCTTTCTAGCAAAAATTTCTAAGACCAATCTTCCAGATCTGATCACTATAGCTACAAATCTGTCTTCAAAAAATTTATGCCAGACCTTCTATCTCTGTTTAATCAAGCAGGGGATAAGGGCTGTTTCAAAACTGAGTTGATTTTGGAAAAGTAGCAAAGAAAATTCAGGGGAAAAAAAGGCAAGAGAATGTTTAAATACATGTACTTCTTTGGATCACAGATATCTGTGAGCACTCCCATAGTGTGTCATACATCTGTTCCAGCTCTGTTTTCTCACATCATAGGATTATCTGTTCTATCTCAGAGTTGTGACTCTTGGATCTATAATGCAACACTTGACATCAGTTTGGCTCATGGGATATTATCTTTCTCATTACAGACTAATTAATCTTTTGAAAAAGTAGTGTCCTACTTTCAAATTAAATTGTTCCAAAAAAAAAAATGAAACACATACCTTTTGTCTGTTTTTGCAAAAAATTAAATCTCTCTTGTCCTGGAATAATTTTAGACAGTTGTCATATCACACTGAATTGTCTGTTTCAAGAGCTCTATTAAGGACAGGCAAACTTATTTGAATAATGCAAGAACTGGTCTAACCCTTAACATTAACCTCAAAATACCACCAGACTGAAGTTCAAAGAAATTCAGCCAGCCCTTGCATGTTTCCCTTACCCACAAATATTTTCACCTACCTCAATACATCTTCATTTTAGAGAAAACTGAGAAGTGATGTAAGCAATCATTTCTTTCTTTCAACTGAACTCAACAACAGAATAATTCCCATATTCTTCATCCCAGTCACTGGAAAACGTGAAGAGACAATGCCTATGAAGTGTCAAAACCTACAGATAAATTTAAAAAAAAACAAACAGCAAAATTCAAACTTCACTAGGCTCACCATCAGTGTATGATAGATGAGACGACATTACCTCTTAAAAAATTTCAGAGCAACAAGAACAAAAGAGAAAACAATTCAGCCAGCAGACAGAAAATGAAAGATTTATGACTTTTCCTAACTATATTAGAGACTATTATGTGAAAGACCTTATGCAAATACTTACTGGAAATTTATGTATAATATTATCCTCTGGCAGAATTTTTTTTTGCCTTTCTGTGTGTAACAGTCAAGCAGAGCTTACATGCCCATCTAGCAGAAATGGAAAATTAAAGGAATTTCCCTGCACATTTCTGTTTATAACTGGAAATATATTTGCTTTTTTCCCAAGGTTTATAAGCACTATATCAAATTTTAGCAGTGAAGACAGTGGCAGTCTTTACTGCATTCTCTGTGAGGAGTGGGCCTATTGAAAATTCTGACTGGAAAAGAAAGAGTCCTGCACAAAAGGCAGCAAAACAGAGAACTTATATTCAGCCATAAAACCACAAGACTGACTTTATATTTTGTCTATGAATATGAGAAAAGCATCAGATGAAAACCTAGCAGGTTGCTCCATGGGAGGGTTCCTGATAACTGGAAGCATCTGCCATTAAACTAGGGGTCCAATTCCCATCTGATGATTTCAGGCTACTGATACTCACAGGGCACTTGTTATGAGAAAAGACAGCAATATTCTTATTATCTCTAATTTGGCTTTGTACATTTGTTTTTCACTCAACACCTCAAATTTCAGTCCAGCGGACTTAGTAGGAGTCCTTCTATATACTTTATATGAAACTGAATATGTTTCATATCTGTTGGATGGGCAGTAAAGAAAATATATATGGAGATTCACACAAGCAGTGTAGCTAAGCTGCATACCAGAGGGTAAGTAATTAATTAAATTTAGTTGCACTAGTTTTTCTCTTGGCTTTGTCTTTCCTCTTCTAGATGACAGTTTCTAGTGAATAAACACACATAATTGTAGGCAGGTCTCCTGCTCTTAACTGTTGGGATCAGTATTCTACGAATCCTTTACATTCTTCATCATTTTTGATTTTTGAGGTGAGTCAGTGCTGCTCAGAACTCACACTCCATGAATCAAGTTCAAGATTTACACAAAAAACAAATAAATAATTATCCAAAAGTGACCAATGTTGTTTACATGGAAGGTTCCATGTTTTTGATGCTTTTGTTTTGAAGCTGCTTGATTGCACGGCAAGTGATGCTTCTTTTGCTGAGCTCCTGTATCTAAGGGAACGACCTTGAAGAAAGGCCTTAACCCTTGGCGGTGTGACTGAATCCTGAACTCAAGCACTTTGCAGCGTTTCATAGGCACTGATAGGCGCACGAGTGTTACTGTTCTCTTCCGTCCTCCAGAGGCACATACCTGAATGCTGCGATGGAGCCTGGGGGGTGGGCACAGCTAGTGAACGTGCCTGGAGATGGAACATAGCGAGTTCCAGTGTGACGCGTGAGAACAGAAGAATTTATTTGCTCAGATTCTGACTTTGTTCCTACTGCTCACCTGCCAGTGCAACTATTTTGGAGACTGTGGGTTTGATTTTCCTCTGTACTTCAGTGTTAGTACACAAGCCAGAACACTGCAGCTCTTTAGAGTGCTTTACAGCACAATGGCATATTTTAAAGATGACAGCATTGCGAACTGTTCCAGAGGAGCTATTTGGCTTTTAGGATGACTGCTCTAGAAAGAATTCTCGGGCTTAACAGAGCCAGGAAAAGGGGCAAGAGAAATACAGATGCTGCAATCTGGTTACGGAAATGACAAGCTCCTGTGCTGTAGTACTTAAAGAGTCTCCAGCCGACACCATTTATGAGCTGTTACATACGGCTGCAATCACACACGGGCTCAGCGAGGCTTTCCATAGGGGTCACATTTGTTTTCACATACACTTTGTAAATGAGTTTGTAATGTGGTGCAAATGGTAGCAAATGGACGTTAAATGAGGCTTGTATGTAGACTGAGCCTTTGTAAATATATAGGCTATTTTAAAAGCAAATAATAAGAAGGCAAGCTAAACAACAGCAGCCTCTGCGACAGAATCCAGTGAAAAAGGAGTTGTTTTACATATACAGCATTTTGAAATGTGAATTTCCTGTTTAAACTGTCTTCAATCCAGCCTCAACTTCTCTCTCCATACTAAAGCTGCAACATATTTTACATTGCCATGGATACTTTGGACGGAAGACAGTGTGCACTAGCAATGAAATTTTCCACAGGAAACTATTCCAAGAACCTGTCCCACACTGCAGTGCTCATACAGAGTTTTTGCTCAACCGTATACAATCTTTTTCTAAAGGCTATGACTAGCTGGGACTTCGGCTGCCTGTCTGTGAGTTTGGAACAGGCCCAAGGTATTACCACTCTGGGATAATTACTGCTAACTGCATTTCGCTATCACTTGCCCTTGCTAGCTGTTTACACCCCCCTAAGAAGGGTCTGATAGACTGCAGGAGGACACTCTCTTTAGAGTGCAAAGTAGAAATACAAGTTGACATTTTAAAAAGTCATTGGGAGACTAAAATACAACCAAATCATAATGGTAGCCAAACAGAAGTGAGTGCACAGGAATTACACGGAGTTGAAAGTATTAGAGGTTTAAAAGAGGAATAGTAAGAAGAAATTAATTTGATACAAGCACCTTACATGGGAAAAAAAAGCCCAACAGTAAGGGGGGAGAGGTTTGTTAATTTTTTTTTTAATATTAAAAAAAATGGCTAGGTTAGGCAAATTGCATAATGAACTTTTACTTGCCTAGAAAGGTGAGGATCTGTTACTTCTCTTTATCTGTCCCTCTTCTTTTCTTCTCCCATAGCAATTCAACCTAACATCTTTTTTCCCATCCAGTAGTGAGCTCCCCTCAGGGCAGCATTCATTTATGGACTGCAAAGTTGAGTCCTTCATAATATTTCTTCCCATTAACAGTATCATAGTGATGTCAAGATTTTTGAATGAGAGGTCAGTGGGGTTCTAGAGGTAGTTGGAAGGGGTCTCTCTCAGCAGCAGCCTCCATGCCTAGGTAGTCTAAGCTCAGCTGGGGGCTGAATGTGCAGTAAATACCTCCTCTCCACCAGCTGGGACACAGGACAATCCTTTCCCCAGAACAGCCTTTTCTCTCTACCTTTCCCTTCTGGCTCCCAGTGGCTACATGCACACAAGCCCTGCTCTGTGATGATGCTTTCCCGAGAGAATCAGGAGAGCTACAAGGTGAGTGGCCCAGACAGGCTCCTTCCTCACTGTTGGAGCAGACAGGTCACACATAGGAGTATCCCAGTCCTCAGGAGGACAACAGGTGGATGGCCACAGTAAACCCAGGGCTGTGCAAGGCTGTCAACAACATGACACAGAATTAGTCACAGATACCATGATACTGAAGTGGTATTATGTATTTAATAACTGTTCATCATTGTCATCAGTTTGAATACCTCCCACTTAAAAAATTTAACAGTCCAGATTCTTCCTCCTGGATGTGAACAGTCTGCATTTGTGCCTCACCTCAATTACATCTATTGCCTCTGAAGGCAAAACTTCTCTTCTGAAGTTAGAGTTCTTGCCTAAAGCAGAACATTTTCACCTCGTTCCCAAGAAAAATTTTTAAATATGTCTTCCATTTGATATTGGTACCTAGTTAATATCCAGCTGATACTCTAGTTTTCATTGATCTTCCCTTCTAACTGAGTGCACATATTTTGGGTGTGCAGAGAAATGCTGAGTGTGCAGGGAAATGTTGCAACACAATACAGCTGTTTGAGATATTAATTTTGCTGTACACAGTTCACCTATCTAAAATAATCTTAACAAGTAAGATTGCAAACCCTTCATAGTTTATACTATATATAGTATGTACCCGTATAGTCACTTGTAGAATATTCATTTCTCAATCTAAAAATATTCTGGCAAAAAACCCTATAAAAATAGTTGCCATACACTCTCTTCTCTTTGCATGCTGTATTTCTCCCTGTTTCCCTTCAAGGAGAAGCAACATCTCCTCCTGGCCTAATCATATGAAATGCCCATTAATATAGGAGTAAGAAATCTATTTAAAGTTTTTGTAAATCTCAGCCTCAGTCAGTAGCCTGGACTACTTCCTCACTTCTCTCAGATTTTTTAAGTAATCCATTCCTTTCTCTCCAAAACAGGTGTCTATTAAATATTGTTCATCTTGGATTCTGGGTGAAAGCTTTATGGACAGCAATGCCTCTTTATTCTTTTTCTTAGCAGCACGCATTCAATTTTTTAAATTTGACTTTTACCATTGGCTTCTAAATATTCCTGAGACTCATTCTCATACCAGCAAAAGTACAGTTGCTGTACTTTTAACTGGTCACATAAAGCAACCACCTTTGCTCTCTGTGAATATCATCTTGGCTGAATGCAAAAAGCTTCCCAGATCAAATCTATCAGGAAGTACTCAGACCATCTGAGATCGCTGCAATAAATTTAGTGGTAAGTTGATATAGCAAGACACTGAAGGATATGTATTATCCTTCAAGATATTATAAGATATATGTAATATGTAGTATGAAAGAGAAATGGAGTTTCAAAAATTATGATTCATCACCCTCCAAGTATTATTCTGATCCAGTGCTCTTAACAAATTTGTAGCCTTTCTAAATATGCTGTTCTGGACAGTACTTATCTATCCTGAGCTCTTGTCAGGTGAACCTAGAACTTCATTAAAATTGCCCCAGGAAGTTAAATTCCTCTTTCCTGCATGCTATAAGAAAACTAAAGAGATTTACAAAGAAATGAAAGAGAAAATATTCAAGACAGGATTAAAAAAAACTTTAGGTAACATTTGAACAGAAGAACCTACCTCCTTCATCTAGCTACTTGATTTTTAAGAGACACAATATATTGAGCCAATAAAATTGCCACATCCCACTCCCACTCAAGAAAGAATAAATGCTCAGTTTCCGTGTCTTTATATGTTTTGGGTTTTTTTTCTTGTAATGGCAAAATGGCAGGAAACTACTACTCTACATTTTGAAAAGTTCTCTTTCATCCAGATCTTTGAAATTTTATAAAAATAGTTTTCCTTGGTTCTATCATTCCACCACTCTTTTTTATTCTTTTTTAAAATTATATTTTCAATGTATGACTCTTCTTCTCTCAGCTTAAGGGTTACAAATATTTATATAACATTGATTATCCAACAGTACAGATTTTATTTTAGTAGATATTTCATTCTTTAAAAGAGCTAGTGAAGATCTGACTTTCCTCTAGGTCTTGACAATGTATTGTGATTTCACTCTTCTTGGTTTCAAAGCCAATTTTCTAGTGTATATTAAAGCCATAAAATTTCTGATGGAAGTCACAATTAACCTTAATTTAATTCTCTGTCAACATATCCTGACTGTTTAATCCATTCCCCTTGTCACCATCCAGGAATGCAAATATTCCTTACTGCAGAAAAGAGAATAAGAACTCAATTTCTCTAGGCCTCCTCTAGAGAGGGGTTGTCAGCCTTTTCTCAAGGCACCAGTGGAAGGTTCTTGACTGAGAACATGGGTGAAGCTGTGACTCTGTGATATATTTGTTGAAGACTGGCATCTTGCCTCACTTCTCTGATACAATTGCATCAGGGCTTTCCTGTCAGCCTCAGAAAATTAATTTTATTACATCAATTTCCAGGAGTTTTGTTTTGTCTCTAGTATTTCCTGGGATGTTTCACCTTTCACTTCAAATTCTCTCCTTTATATTGTCTTCAGTGCTAATCAGATCCATTTGTGAATTTTTTTCTTAAAATTTGTGGTCTTCTTATGCCTGTACTTAAATGTCATCTTTATTTCACCTATAAGATTGCTATGAAGTATCATGGTGCTGTCACTTGATGTCTACATCAGATTCAGATTGTATTTTTAGACTGTTTTCCAACCCAATTCAGTTCTTCAGGGACTTAATCTCTTCCTTTTTCTTTTTTTATGATGTGTCCTTGACATAAAATAAGGTATTTGAGAGGAAAATACTATATTTCATATTTGCTGTTGTACCACAGTCCATAATATTGCTCACTTCCTCTTCCTCCCTTAAAGCAGCCAGAGATGGACCCTGAAACATTTCTGGTTTATGTCCTCTCTTCAAAAAGGCTACAGACTTCTTCAGAATCTTATCCTTCTGTTTGAAAGAGCGCAGTCTTCATATTATTAATTTCTTGGCAGGGGTACAGAGACATTTTTGGGCTCAGCCTACAATGATTACTGGATTTGTTTCCAGTTGCACAAAAAAGTGAAGATCTCCCCTGAAGTATTTAATAGGAACTCCCCTCTTTACACCTCCTGTGAACTTCCTCTTCTCACTCTTATATTAGTTTTTCCTCTATGATTTTTCTCTACAAACTCCTTCTGGTTTTACTCTTGATCTAATCTTGATTTATTTTGCAGCTTTGTCCCCCACTGAAAGATTTTCCACTCCTCCTACCTTTTTAGACCAGTGACCCTTTCCACTAAATCCTTCCATCAGATTTAACCACATAAATCCTTACCTCTTTGGGGGATTTTCAGAGATCTGATTTTCTGATATCTGCCTGCTGTTAACTCCTCAAAGCCTCTCTGGTAACTGGGCCTGGTTTTGTCACTTTCCTTTTTCTAGTCTCTATACTCTTTTTCCCTACAGTAACCATCTCTTGTAATTTGGGCATTGTGTGCTCTTCTGTGCTAAGGACTCCTGGGATTTTGGTTGGTTGGTTGGTTGGTTTGGGGTTGGGGTTTTTTTTTTTGGTTTTTTTTTGTTTGTTTGTTTGGGGGTTTTTTGTTTGTTTTTTTTTTTTTTTTTTTTGAGGGGGTGCTTTGGTTTTTTTGTCATGGGGTGAGAGAGTAGGAGGAGAAATAGGATTGCTTTTCATAGTGGTCCTCTAAATAGAAGAAGACAAGGAGCAATGATATTTCCAAATCACATCATCATCTCCTCGAAGCTCCAGTTTGAGCAGCCATCTGCTCCCGCATCCCCTGGTGGTCCCCTAACAAACCATTTGTAATGCATTCATGAGGTCAAAATTACTTCAGCTGAAGTCAGTGACATGGTTTAGCTATCCAGGGAATGTAAAAATGCATAATTCAGGCATTTTGTTGTGGGACTGTACAAACGGCGGTTGCAGAAGTGCACACAGAGGCAGTGACAAGCTAAGTTTGAGTTCTGCATAGAACAATTTAAATCACATTCCTTTCTTGTTCACAGCTATTTCACACCCCTGTACAGCTATAATTCCTCTGAAGCAAAGGAGCACTTAAGTGACAAGTCCCCGTGTTAAGGACACACAACAGGGACAAACAGCAGCTTTTTTCTCTCTGCATATCCCAGGCAGGATATGGAGCCTGCACAGCTCAAACCCATTCTGAAGAATTAGGCAGTAATCTATCTCTATCTCTCTCCTCATGCCTACATCTGGTTTTAGTAACACCTGTTATTAAAAGCAAAGAACTATTCATTAACAAAGCTCGATGGGCATCTTCTGACTTCAGTTTTTAGTTTTAAAAGAGTATCTGAAGTCACTTTCACTGTCCCCACTGTGACAACTAAGACTGTGCTCCTACTTTTGACAGGATGACACCTGTGGTAGAAACGAGAAGCCCTGATTCATTTGCACTAGGATAGCATATGGTCCACTGATTGGACTGCCGGCATGGGATGTGAGAGATAAAAGTTGGGATTTGCTGCCACGGCTCATTTACATCAGGACAATACCTATCAAGAGTATACTGCTTAACTGTCTGTGCCATATGATGCTGCTAAATGCTGCCTGCAACCTGGTGGGTATCCTAGGGACACGCCATAAAAGGCTCTGAGGAATGCAGAAAAGCAACAGAAAGAGGAAATCAGAGGTCAGACTTCCTTGGTGAAGACCTCCTTTCACTTTATAGACGTCAATAAAAATCCAATATGGCAGTAGAAATTCTTTAGGCATTTACTTAAAAAATTTCAAAAGCTTTTGACTTTTATGGAATGGGGAATATTTTGAAACCTCAAGAAATTAACACTGGAATATTTTTTTCCTGCGCTCTATTTTTTCTTTACTACAAAGGAAAGGTGAACCTCTTGGCTGGCATTCAGAATGCCTAGATTCAATTCCTGCTTCTCCTGCGGCTTCCTATGTAAATTCTGCTTTCTTGCTTTCTTCTCGTTGAAAAAATGGCAATATTTCTTTTGTACGTCTAGATATCAAATTTGCATCTTTGCCTGCTCATTTCTTTCTGTTATGGGGTCTTTCTTAAAGAGTTCTGAATTTGAACAAATATTTTATCCTTTTTTAAAAGTATGCTGAGACCTTAGGAATTTTGATAGTAGTAAGAAGAAATATGCTCAGGCCACATTTCAAACTTCATATTGGAACAGAAGCATTGCACAGTATCATAAACACAGGAGATCTGAGCTAGCCCTCTTTGGGGGGATCCAGATTTTTTTCAATGATCTCAATCACTTTGCATTTTAGAAACTAGGAAATTTGGAGTTTTAAAAATTTATCAACTTCTCAAAGCCATTCTGAATCATTGTGGATTTACCAGAGAAGTCAGCTAAACCATATTTTTTGAAGAGTACCTAATCCTGCTACTGCAGAATTTGATTCTAAACCCTCATTTCAGAAAACATTTAGACCTGTGTTTCAGTCCACCTTTTGGGATATGATAACAAGCCTCATTTAAGAAAACATTTAGACCTGTGTTTCAGTCCACCCAATATGATAACAAGCCCTTTCATGTAAGAATGTTCTCTGAAGTTAAAGCAGCTTGTAGTAGCCTGATGTGAAAATGTGCTGAAGAGATTATAAAATTGAAGAGAGTATAAAATTGACCTTAAGCTTGATATAATATGCCTTTATCTGATGTCATGTTATGATAGGTACTGATTGTGGTATAGCTGCAAGCTAGGTCTGAACTTGATTCCTCCCTGGCAGGTCTGGTATTTTATCTGGGACCACTTCAAACAGCCCTCCTGGCCTGGCTGTGGTTGCCAACCCTAGAGTTACCCTGGTTCCTGTTCACAGCTGCAAGGGGAGTTGGCTTGGTTTGCTGCTCTGAGAAATATTCATCCCTCACAAAATAGCGGGGAAGAAAAAAAAGCGAAAGAAAGATAAAGATTTGTCTTCCCTCAGATCAGAAAGCTGAAGCATTTTGCCCTATGGCCACACAATCACTAGATTGAGAGGAAGGAAGAGTGTGGGAAGCTACAGCTGCAGTAATGGATGGGGACTGCTCATATTCTCAGCAGCCTGCAGTCAGAGCGTATTAGGTGTAATGTGAAACTGCACCCCTGGTTGCTAAGCGAGAGCTCTGCTCGCTTTCTTTGAAATAGCGAGGTAGCTGAACTGCTCCACAATGCCAATGTACATCACACACGGGTGCGATTACAGCCCATCTCTGCCACTCAGACTTCACTAAGCCGAGCAACTCGCTTAGCAAAATGTTAACTGCTGCTTCCTCTGCTGCTTCTCTCTGCTTTGCCATCATGATCTTTTGTGTGTTTAGTTCATAACACTTTCAATAATCTTTTCTCTCCGTTATGGAAAAATACTAAGGCTTCAGCTAACTCCCTGGAGAATACGTCTGAAAGAAATCTACTTAAACTAGCAATGACCACAATACAGCTGTAGGAATTTTCACTAAATCTGAGTTATGAATGGTCTCAAAAAATCTTCCAGTTGGTATGGTTTCCCTATCACTATTACAGAAGTCACAGACATGTGTCGAAAGACACACTGGAATCAAGATGTGAGAAGACATGATAACTACAGGTGATACCTTGATGGTTTCTTAAGTTGTTTCTTTTTTCTAGAATTATGGAAATAATGGCAATTCTGACATGAATGATCTCAGAGCATGAATATTTTTCATAAACAAATAATCCCTCAATCCTTTTGGGTTTATTTGGTTAATCTATTTCAAAGTCAACATTTATGCATTTTCTTTACAGACGCTCATTTGTTCTTGTATGTTCTTCAAATCAAATTGGCAAGTGATTAGTCTTTATTAAAGGATAAGACTTTGCAGATGCAAAAGGGAATTCAAAACTTGCTGCAGTGCACCCATTTTGTGATATTGAGATCATAATGAAGACAAAATGCAAAGTTATTTCACCTACTTAATCTGACACATATGCCAGTTTTTGTGAAGAGTCCAAGTGAATAAGCATTTTACCCACTATGAAAAGTTAATTATAGCTGGTAACATCATTGACCACAGTGCTTCAGATTGCAAGATGGTTTTCATGTTTTAACACTATGGGTTCACAGCTTTTTGGAAACACTCACTTCTTGAAATGAAACTTCTTATTCTTAGTTTTTGTCTGATGGTGGTCTGTCTGTCCTTATAGAGAAGAATTATGAGGGAGTGTTCAAATGTGTGGAAAAAGGAAGCTATAAAAAAACATATTTGTATTTGTGTTAGCTGCTCACTTCTGACACTTTCAGAATCCACAGCCTAATCCAAATCCCATAGGAATTAATGGAAATAGCCACAATAACTGCAGTGAGGTTTAGATCAGGTTCACTGTATTTAACAGAGTTATCCTTGTTTGTTTTAAAAATAATGCTGGGGTTTGGATGAGAGACATGCTGGCCTAACAGAGAATACTATGGCAGTTATTTTTGTTTGTTAAACCTGGATATGTCATTTGCAAAAACTTATCTAGACACAGAATATTGTTATTTACAGCAGTAAATGTCAAATTAGTCTATTTCTATCAGAAAAAGAAAATGCAAAAAAATGTCTTTCCCAAATCCATATCATTTTAAGCTAATAGTTATGTTGGTACACAAATTACATGCTCAACTCAGAAGCATGGAACAGCCAAAAATCCTTATTTATTATGAATTAATGTTTCTCTCATTGAAGTTACTGAGTCTTTATCAGTAGAAGAAGGTAAAGATTCATAACTAATACTTTTGGAAAAAGCTTTTCCTTAGCTCACATTTTGACCAGAAGTATAGCACTTATTAGCTGAATAGCTATTAAACTTTCAAGTTCTCTGTAAAACAGAAAGAACCAGATCAGCAAGTTCTTCAAGCTGAAGAACTTCTGGATAAATCATTACCCAAATATCCAACATTAAGGGAAAAAACCCAGATCTACATGCACTTCTCCCACACACATGTGTCTAGTCTATTATTAAATCCTCAATGAAATTTGCATAGCTACAACCACAGGCAGTCTCAGGAAATGCTAAATGTCAGTGACAGGAACATCACTTAAGGTGGCCATCCTTAAGGCAGACCAGAACACAAATAAGGAAGAATGGGAATTTCTAACAGAAAAGATCAAGCACCACAGAATTTTCTCTGGAGCCTTAAATTAGGGATTTCCTGAGGAGTCTCCTCAACAGCTTGAAAATCCTGGTATATAGTACACAGAAGTCACCTAGGTGCTTCTTTAAAGTCAGGAGAGACCAACACCTCCATAACATTTATTCCTGCCTGTCACAGGATGAATGCCTAAGCTACTGAAGCATGGTACAAGTTCAGATGACAAGTCCACAGAGACAGATAATTTTTAGATGCAAGAGGATTTCTCCTTCTTCCCCTCCTAAAGACTCCCTGTTTCTTGCTTTTTCAATGGTGAGATTATCCTTGACTACAAGAATAATAGCATGTTCCTACTACATAGGCTTGATTTCATAGGATCATACATGTAAAGATGGAAATTTATGAAACAGGTAATTACCTAGAGAAGACAGACAAACCCCACAGCTGTATCCTGATAGAGAAAGGCCTCTCTGTATGTCATTATATATGTGTCCATTTAAGAGAGCAGGAAGAACTGGTTATGTAGTCAAGCATAAGCATCTGGCTACAGGATTAGAACATGTCACCAGATCTTTTCCCTCTCTGTCTTTCAGGTAAAGGTTTTGCTCACTACTGGTTTTAATCTATTCCCTAAAACATATGGCTACTGTTTAATGAATTTCTGATATTATGGGAAACACTAATTTTCTGACATACCAATTAAATTATTTCATCCTGAATGTTGTATTAACATGGGTCTTTTCATTTAATAACACTATGTTTCTACAACATACAGTTCAAACCAAAGAAGTTTTTAAAGCGCATATTCAGTACTTGGCAAATACACCTTCTGAAGCACACAGAGACAAGCCTTTTAATGGAAATTATTAGATTATATCTATAAGCAGATATTCAAGACAAGATACTTTATTCAAAATTTTTGTTCCTGAAAACACTTACCTTGCTTCTTCAATATCTAGGAAGCAGGTACAGATATTTTTAAAAGTTTGTGCATAAATTAGGGTAAAGAATAACACCTTGGGACATTAATGATAAATTAACATGCCCCCAGAGAAGTATTATAGAAATCTGGGGGTTTTAAAATGCATTATCAAATATGTAATTCCTTTCAAATTTTTATGCAATGTTTTGTGGCTTCGAAAGTATACCTGATTTTTTTGGCTATGTTTCACATAAGTCAACACATGCACCTGTTTAAAACACAATTGGAATGTGACTGAAAGTAATCAAAAAGAAACATTTGAGACATCCAGTGAAATGACTGAGGATACCTCCATTTTTCCAATCTTCACATTTACAAAAAGCATTTGTATTCAAGACCCCAAGCAAAATCCTCAAACTAGAGATCTTTAAGTTAGTGGCTTAGCTTCAATTAGCGGTTGAATAACAAAGGCCAGATTTTCAGACATGAAATCAATAGAAACTCCAAATACTTAATTTCATAGGTCTGTAAATCAGTCCTGGGTGTTTAGATGGTTGAAGATAATGACCCATTTTCAGAAGAGCTAAATAGTGTCAATTAGAAATAAACAGAGTTACCACCTCTGAGAAGCACACCCTGTCATTATAAGGTATTAACCTACTCCTTTACATTTGCCATCTTTTTTTTTCTTTAAGATAAAAAGAAACATTATTCCTGCAGCAGAAAAGATCCATCCAGCACATACAGAGTATTTCTAACCAGAGCTGAATTGTGCTTTTTGCACATTGATACAAAGTAGGAATACATTTGCTGAAGTTAATGGAATGACTGTCATACTTTTTCAGGGAAAAAAAAATCTCCAATTTCATAGGTTATAAATTTTATTTAATTTTCAATTCAAATGTAAACATGCATTTCTGGAATAGGATTGTTTTAACATTTCTGAAATACAAACGGAAAGAAGAGACTGCAGCAGGGAAGGCTTCAGCTGGAACAAGAAGTTTGCAGCTTCTCCTGCAACATCTTTATAAATAATTTTCATAATAAAGGGACCAACTCAATTTTACAGGCACTGAGCTCTTTCATGCTTTTATCAAGATGTTCATACATGAAACAAGGCTAAAGACATTTTGCTACCTATTAAATAGCATATCAGCTGGAAAGGAAGTTCCACCAAATTGATAATTAAATTTAGAAGAACAAACCACTTCATTAATTTTGATTATCAAAGATTTAGCCCCAGTTTTTTTAAAACACGCCTCTTCATGCAATGTACTTGACTTTCCCCAATTTTACTTCGAAGAAGAAATGCTACACCTTTTGTCAGTAAGTGGAGTGGTGCTGCTATGTTCAGGACACCACAAATTTTGCTTCTAACAGAAAAAAGTTCCATGGGAACCACTGAACACTGATGAATATTTGACAATCATCTCTTTTTACTCCTAACAAGTCTAAACATCACAAAGATAATTTTACCTTTTTTTACAGATTTTTTTTCTCTACAATTTGAAATAAAATGTGATATTTCTAATTTATCAAATGGGTTTTCACTGCCAGTGTTAAAAATGTGAAAACCAAAGTTCTCAAAAATATTAGGAATAATGATTTGCCATGGAGACCTGGGATTTCTTTCAGTTCTGCACAACACTGGGCTACTGTCAGAATTACATAAATAAGTAATTGTAAACCATGCAATTAAAATTTGAAAACACATGTTCAGAAACAAGGGGATATCTTATTCTCCGAGCATTTCCAAAGGATTTTAATTCAACATGCAAGCTGTACCAGTGAAATTAATCATTCTCCTCCAACATTAAAGGTTAATCTCCTCCAACGAGAAGAATGTAGCATGTCCCTATTTCTCACTCCTTTGTATGGGACCATGTAAAAGTTGTGTCCCTTATTTTTTATTGAGCATTAAATCTCTGTACAGAGTAGAACAGCAGCATGTTAGCTATGTTGCTATGTCATGGCCAGCATAAAAGTCCTTCTGAGTTTTATAGTGGATCTATGTAAAATAATAAACTGTTCTGGAATGTTAATAGATTAAACAGATAGGAGCAGAGAACAGAAAGGGACATCTTAGATTCTCACAGCCATTTTTAAAAAGTCTATCTCATGCACGGAGATTTAAAAATTTCAGTAGCTTATAATGGAAATCTAAATAATATAATGAAAAGTTTGTCTTTCTCCCAATCCTTATACTTTCTTAAAATCCTAACCCTGTCACCCGTGAAGACAATGAGAATCTTTCCATTCACTTGGAAGTGCTCTGGATTCAACTCCAATCTCAAGCATGCCTGTTCACTTCAGGCTAGAATTTTTCTGTGAATTTTGAACTTTCCATCATGCTTAGACTGGGTTCCCTTTCTATTTCCAAGCTAAGATGTCATGTCTCCAGAAGTCTTCAGTCTCAGATTAGTTTTCACACTTATCTATGTTTCATAGGGCACTATGACTACTGGATGTAGGAGAGGTTTATCCTCTTTAATATTGCCTATAATAATAATTTCCATAGAGTTCATACTTATCAAACTAAAGCAGTTGTGGTTTAATCCCAGCCAGCAGCCAAGCCCCAGACAGCTGCTCCAACCTGTGGGATCGGGGAGAGAATCAGAAGATTAAAAGCCAGAAAATTCATGGGTTGAGATGAAGATAATTTCACAGGGACTCCAAAAGTCATGCACACAAGCAAAGCAAGAAGTTAACTCACCTTTTCCCATGGGCAGGCAGGTGTTTAGCCCTCTCCAGGAGAGAAGGGCCCCATCACATATAATGGTTACTTGGGAAGAAAAACAACATCACTCCAAACATCCCCCCTTCCTCCTTATTCCTCCTACTTCATATACTGAGAAGGATATCATATGGTCTGGAACATTCCTTTGTTTAGCTGGGGTCACCTGTCCTGGCTGTGTCTCCTCCCAACCTCCTGCGCATCCTCAGCCCCCCTGCCAGTGTGGCAGTACAAAAAGCAGAAAAGCCTTGGCTCTGTGCAAGCTCAGCTGAGCAATAATGAAAACATCTCTATATTATCAACCCTGTGTTCAGCAAAATCCAAAACACAGCCCCACACAGGTCACTGTGAAAAAAGTTGCCTCTACCCCAGCTAAAACCAGCACACCAGTTCTCTAATAAAAGAACTATTAATAGAGCCATTACCATTGTATTTATTTTGTGCACACATCCACATGCATAAAATTAACTCTGTGGTGCTTTTCCCAGGTTATTACTTCATGCAACCTGACCTTCTTGGAGTTTTGCACCAGTTCTGACACGTTTGTGCTTTTCCAAGGAGCAATGGTTTTAAAGTCTTTGTGGATGAGGAACTGGAGATTTTGGGTTTGGTTTGTTGGTTGGTTGCTTGCTTTTTTTGTTTAATTAAAGCATTTTTAAAACACTGCATAGTGTTGATGCCTTTGTGTGGTTTTTTCTCTGTTGTCTTGGTCTAACACTATCTTCATGTTCTTTTTTTCTATTTGTTTTTTTATAGTTTAATTTTGGCTGCCCAGTTCACAAATTTTTCAGGACACACATATTTTTTTTCCCAGAGAAGTGCACTCTTGTATATACATGTATGCCCTAGCCCAGCACATGGTAATATTGCTTCTCTAATGCAGAAGGGTTAGCAAGACCTGATCAGTCCAATCAGTAAAAAATGTATATCCACACACCTTGTGCTACAGACTACTTTGAAGACATACAAGTTAGTATGAGAGACTTTTACAATAGATTTGTTCATCACCACTTGCATAGATTTTTGAGTAACCATAACACTCTTCACACAAATTTAGAAATCTCTGCAAAGAAATCCAATCTAAGACAATATCTAGCCTTAGCTGTCCCTTCTCTCTATATTCAGTTAATTGACTGATATTGTGATAAACACAAAAGGTGATATTTTTCCAATAGAATAGAAAAGGTGACAGTTGAGATACTTCACTGTTTTGCATCCAGTAGCATGTATTATTAAAGCATCAACTCATATCTGTCACATGAACTCATATTTCTTTTTAATAAATTAAATAACTCCAAGTAGTGTTATTGTGCCATGACTTTCAGAAGATTTGTCAAGAATGAGGCATCTCTGATTATTCACTTAGCAAAGGAGCCACACTGTGATATTCCTGACAGTTTTGGGACAGGGGAATAAAACAAACTTGTCTCTTTTAAATCATACTTGTATCCTCAGTAAAGCCCAAACCCTCTTTGGGCAGCTCCAGGGCTCAAAAACCACAGATATGAAAGAGCAATCTGTGCATTGAAATATAAATATTTGCTACAGTGTACTGTACACAGGAATTCTGAAGGAAAACAGGACGCTGAGCATCTTTACTAATCCGTCCTTACCCAGAGTTCTCAATTGGCTGTTTCAGAGAAATCCTTTTCAGTTTGTTTGAATTCTGGAAGAAACAAAGCTTGGGCATTGCTTTGGAAAAGGCAAAGCCCTTTTCTTGTCTCTTGTGGAGCACTAAAACTCATTTGAAGGCTTGATTTGAGAACAGGTGAGTCAGTACCTCCATTAACAGATTTTACACCTTCATAAAAAAAGTTGCAGGTTTGGTTTTATTGGGAGCAGTTACAGAGCCATAGGCCCATTCCCCTCCTCCTTTCCATTAGCACAGTCTCACATGCTACAGCTGTGGCTGTGCAAAGGGTTTAAATCTGCTCCATTTGTCTGATCAGACAATACATATGAAGATGAAAGATGGGTTAGTAAGTGCCAAGCATTGAACACTGCTGATATCTGGGAGGAAAAAAATCACTGATTTATACAAGACAGTCACTTTCATTTTTAAAGAGTCCATTTTAGATGATACTGGCAAAAGAGTGTAGAATTTTGCTGTAGCTTACTTCCTTATGTTTCTTGTGTTTTTGGAAAAGAAAAACAAACAGAAAAATCTATAGAAATTTAACTGTATGTTAGCACAAAAGGACTTTAAAAACAGTGCTTCATTCTGTCAAAAAAGAGTATTCCTTTTAGACAATTAAAATTTTGTATCAGCATTAAGCATTTCTAAAAAAAAGAATGAAACTTCAAAAATTTAGTAAAATTCCAATAGAAAAAATATTACATCATGTTTTAAGGATGTTGAAATAAAACATTGGCTTACTTTCAATTAACAGTTTGTCAAACTTGTGAAACATTGGTGTTACTCCTACTGTCTTCTCTGAAGGAAATCTTAGCTGCAGTAACACACCCAGTTAGTTCTCCTGAATAGTTTTTAAAGTAATACAGTTTACAATCTTGTAATTTTTCTGCCAAAGGGAGACAATTGTAAATATAATAACATTGTGCAATTGTAAAAATGAGCCATTCTTCTTTCTTTGCAAATTTTTAAGAAACATAAATACCTGTGATATTTTTGAAAAAGGTATCTTAATAAATCCTGAAAATCTTAACACTTGAACAGAGAAAACTATGGTCACATTATCTACTGTTACAAAATCACAACAAAGCCAAACCAGACTCTTTCAATATAACTGAAGTAGGTTATATTACTGTTTCTGAACTTGACTTGTTGATTCCTTTCTTTCAAAATTATGGCAAAATACCTTTCTTAGGAAACTCTACATAACTACTTTTTCCCAACAAATTTTCTGCCTCCTTGTGTTCAGAATCCATTTAATGACTTTGTTGACAAGAAAGTTTTCACTGCTTCTAATAGTTAAGATTCTGCAATTGAGTTTTCCTACTTGTGAACACTCAACATGATCTTTTAAAGCACTCAAAAGATGGAATAGGTCAGCAGAAGTAAGAAGCAGCACCATTTGACCTTCACAAGGGGCACCACTAAAAGCCATATGTATATTTTAAAGAAAAGGCAGTTTACCTCCTGGTGCTGTTCTTTGAGGAATCTGTGTCTCTGCAAGTCAAGAGCAAAGACACAATGGAAAAATATGTAAAACCAATGGAAAAACAAATTATCTGTGCTGCAGTTATGTATCTTTACACTTCTTGGTCCAGTGACCAAAATTCAGTTGAATGAACTGTGAAAGTGAAGAGTATGTTCTTGCAGAGCACACAAGAAAATAAAACTTTGAAGAGTGGAGGCAGAATGGCTTTGAAAAAAAATTATATGGTAAAAATCTTTAAAAGAAGAGAACCTTTTTTAAAAGTAATTTTTTAAACTGTTCATAATTATGATAATCAAGTAATTAGTTAAATAATTCAGGAGAAAAATTTGTGATGGTCAGTTTTGCTACAGGGATGAATTGTCAAGAATTTCAATCTGGAACACACTGAAACGTGCATATGTGCAGTGCAATAAATTTTAAGAAAGACAGAATGTAAAATACCTGTTCCTACTCTAACGGGATGATTGTACACTGAGTTTCAACATGGTATGAAAAGCTAGTACTCCATCTAAAAACAACTCCAGAAATTAATCTGATAACTGGAGATTTCAAAGAAGCTAATGGTAGCATAGCAAAATTTTATGGTGATGGAGGAAGTACCTGCACATAACATGGTGTTGAAAAGAAAATCTAGGAAAAGCCAGCTAAGAGAGAAAAAGAACTATTAAACTTGTGAACAGACAAAAAATCCCTTACTTCTCTGAATATAACATACTTATGAGGGAGAGTTTAACCCAGCTGTAAGCTTTAATGTTCAGAAGAATTAAATCCTCAGCCTTGAAAAACATTTGCAGTAAATTAAAGCAGCAGTTATGCAATGTCTGGAGTACATTGGAACCACCCCATGATTACCATAGCCAGCCAAACCCTGTCCTCAAGCAGGCAAAACTTCTAACTAGGATCAAGGTTTTTATCCAGTGTTTAGTCTCTTTTGACCTAATTCATTTCACCACCCTTACATTGGAAGTAAGGGGAAAGTTTTGTTGCTATGAAAGCCAGTACAGATATCTGGGACAAAATTAAACCTGATGTAACTCAAATGATGTCACACCAGGGACAGATTTGGCCAAGAGTGTCTGGGGAAGTTAATGCTCTTCCTGAACTGGAGACCAGTGTTAATTCATTTCAATTCTTTAGCTTTGCTGCAGCTACAACTGCAGGTCAGGCCAAGGAGATATGTGATCTGTTGCAGTAAAGAGGGGACAAGAAGTTTTCTGCTGCTGCGTCAGTATCACTTTTGTACCTTTACAACAGTGACAACCTGTTAATTTCTTTCCAAATATACATTTCTTTACGAATGTGACGAAACCTCTCCTGCCAGCCACTTTCTTTTTAGGTCCCTTCTGCACCAGGCACTGCTAATAAAACCTTTTGGTTAGTAGCATTTCAAGTCAGCAGGAGCTGCTGCAGCTCACAAACTGCACCTCAACATTTCCTCAGCAATGATTGCTGCCATATCTCCTGCTCTAATCACCTCCACAGAAACAGGGTGATAATGTGCTTTCTTAAGGGTTGCATTCTGCCCTCTTACCCCAAATGATGAGCTGGAAATGGTGTGGCAACATTATAGCTTGTATGAAAAATGCCATCTGTCCGGGAGTGCTTGCTTCCTGCCTTTCAAATGTTCCTTGTCTGTGCACGTGTTCCCACTGAAAGCTCCATGCATACACAGATGAGTAATAATGACTTCTCATTTAATGGCATTTCCACCCAAGACAGTTATTAACAGTGAAAAGAATTTATTGCAAGTTTGACACATAAATCACAGGAGAGATACAGAAAGCATCTGTATGTCCTGGTGACAATGCCACCACACCTTAGAAGGAAGCTCAGGCAGCAGTGTTACATGTCTCAATTGTAAGGCAGATAGGAGAAGCTGCTGAATGCAGGGAATGCTCATCTCTGTAGTTCTTGCTAAAGAAAATAACAGGGCATTGACAAACCTGCTGGAGGAAACGTCTGGTCTTTCTATGACAGCCCTGTCCTCTCCCAAACCAGAAATCAGGAGGGCAGAAGAAACAAACAAAGTTGGCTTTTCATTGCCTTTCTTCTTGCATTGCCATGGGCTGGCTGAGGTGTTGCTTTATTCTGAGGCAAACATAAATCAAGGTCTGCCCTACACCTGCCATCTCTGGAGCATACAGAGGTGCTCCAGAGGGCAGCACAGATTGTCATGTACCTCCAAGTGTGGTCCCCTAATGCTGGGAGTCTTCCAAAGAAGCTAGAAGATGTAATGATGTGACCCACACATCATTGAGGACATCCTGCTTCCCAATCCCTCTCTGACAGCAAGGTCAATCATCTGTACAATCATCTGTACAGCCATGAATGAGTCTCATGTTGTTTTTAGCCCAAGAAATATCTGGAAGAAAGCCCCACTATTAAATTGAACTTGGATAAGGACACCAGATTAACTCACAAATCCCAACAATATTGATAAATTCAAATCATTAGAACCCTATCCAGCATTTAAATCTTATCTTAATAGTATGGTTAATAAGTTAAGCTTCCAGTCAGCTGTGAAGTATGCAAGCTTTTAGTCTGCCACTGGAAAATGTCCCAGTTCTTGTTCACAGTGTCAGATAAACCATTAATACACCTATCCTTGCTTTTGCATTACACAGCCTTGAAATCAGTTTGATCCCTGCCCAACCTCACCACATAAAATGCTGTGACCTAGGCTAGTTGCTTTTCCTTCCAAGTGAAACAAAGAACCCACAGTTCTTCTGCTCCGCTTTTCCCTACTCCACACAAGTCCACATTTTCTTCCTATTCCTAGCTTTCAAGTGAAATTCATGGGCTGCAATGCCATTAATGCCACCTGCTTTTCTCATGTATGTCTCTCTTGATCTGCAGTATTCCTCACTACATGACGCCCTTCCAAATCCTGAGATAAGGGGGGTGAGGGGGGAGGGTGTTGGGGTGTTGCTTTCTTCAGCCAGCAGTGAAAGTGATAAAGCAATGAAAAAGAAACTGATGTTTTCTTCCCATATTGGTTTATCTTTGGGAAGTAGAGATCAAGAGAAACCTTCTTCCTTTTTCCTCTGAGAATATTTCTTAGAAAATGTCATATGAATCCCAGCATTGGTCAGAAGGATAAACAGAAGTTTGAGAATTACCATAAAGGGTATAAAGAGTGTAACAGAAAGAAGTTTTATGCTGCTATACAAATCCATGGTGCACTCACAGCTTAAATAGTGAATGCATTTCTGATCATTCTAACACATAAATATTATAGTAGAATTAGACAAGGAATAGTAGACGACAGAAAAGATTATAAAAACATTGACAGGCTTTGCTCAGGCAGAGACTGTGGCCCTTCAATCCAGAAAAAAAGTACAGTCCAAGGAGATTAGTAGATAACTAAAATATCTTGAGTGGTAAGCAGAAGAATTACTCACTGTTTCTCAGAAAAAGAAGAAAGCAAGAGGCTCCTTGTGAAAATTACCAAGCCTCAGGATTCAAAAATCACAAAGAGAAGTGTTTTCCATGGGCTGCAGAATGAAGCAGCGGGACTCAGTGGCACAGCATGTAATGAAGGTCAAAAGGAAAATGGTTAAAAAGGACTAGTTCACTTCATAGAAAGGTCTACTGAGTCCTGATAAATGTGACAGGATGAATGTTAGATACAAATCTAAAAATCCCTCATCAGCTATTGTTAGAAGATGGAAAGGAAGACCCTAGGAAGATCAGATTTTCCTCATTTATTATGGTTCCCTAAACATCCATTATCCGACCTTCCAATCTCATCTCATCCACACATGTTTCTGGGTCCTTCCTTCCTTCCTTCCTTCCTTCCTTCCTTCCTTCCTTCCTTCCTTCCTTCCTTCCTTCCTTCCTTCCTTCCTTCCTTCCTTCCTTCCTTCCTTCCTTCCTTCCTTCCTTCCTTCCTTCCGACACTTCCTTCCGACACTTCCTTCCGACACTTCCTTCCTTCCTTCCTTCCTTCCTTCCTTCCGACACTTCCTTCCTTCCGACACTTCCTTCCTTCCTTCCTTCCTTCCTTCCTTCCTTCCTTCCTTCCTTCCTTCCTTCCTTCCTTCCTTCCTTCCTTCCTTCCTTCCTTCCTTCCGACACTTCCTTCCTTCCTTCCGACACTTCCTTCCTTCCTTCCTTCCGACACTTCCTTCCTTCCTTCCGACACTTCCTTCCGACACTTCCTTCCGACACTTCCTTCCTTCCTTCCTTCCTTCCTTCCTTCCTTCCTTCCTTCCTTCCTTCCTTCCTTCCTTCCTTCCTTCCTTCCTTC